>NC_084848.1:14676067-15926067 GCF_033115175.1 Lepus europaeus
TTTTGATTCTATCTGTTAGTATTTGCAGCCACTAGTCTTGTTTATGTGATCTCTTTGGCTATTAGTCCTATCATTACGATCAATTGTGAACAGAAATTGATCACTTGGACTAGTGAGATGGCATTGGTACATGCCACCTTGATGGGATTGAATTGGAATCCCCTGGTATGTTTCTAACTCTACCGTTTGGGGCAAGTCCAATTGAGCATGTCCCAAATTGCACATCTCTTTCCTCTCTTATTCCCACTCTTATATTTAACAGCGATCACTTTTCAGTTAAGTTTCAACACTTAATAATAACTGTGTATTGATTACAGTATTCAACCAAAAGTATTAAGTAGCACAAACAAACAAACAAAAATACTAAGAGGGATAACATATTAATTTGTTCATCAACAGTCAGGGCAAGGGCTGATCAAGTCACCATTTCTCATCGTGTTCATTTCACTTTAACAGGTTTCCTTTTTGGTGCTCGATTAGTTGTCACCGATCCAGGAGAACATATGATATTTGTCCCTTTGGGACTGGCTTATTTCAATCAGCATAATGTTTTCCAAATTCCTAACAGGGATCACTTTTCAGTTAAATTTTAAACACCTAAGAATAATTGTGTGTTAATTACAGAGTTCAACCAATAGTACTAGGACAAAAAAAATACTAAAATACTAAAATGGATAAAGTATTACATTGTACACAAACAGTCAGGACAAGAACTGATTAAGTAACTGTTTCTCATAGTGTCCATTTCACTTCAACAGGTTTCCCCTTTAGTGCTCAGTTAGTTGTCGCTGATCAGGGAAAACATATGATATTTGTCCCTTTGGGACTGGCTTATTTTACTCAGCATGATGTTTTCCAGATTCCTCCATCTTGTTGCAAATGACCAGGTTTCATTGTTTTTGACTGCTGTATAGTATTCTATAGAGTACATGTCCCATAATTTCTTTATCCAGTCTACTGTTGATGGGCATTTGGGTTGGTTCCAGGTCTTAGCTATTGTGAATTGAGCTGCAATAAACATTAATGTGCAGACAGCTTTTTTATTTGCCAATTTAATTTCCTTTGGGTAGATTCCAAGGAGTGGGATGGCTGGGTTGTATGGTAGGGTTATATTCAGGTTTCTGAGGAATCTCCAGATTGACTTCCATAGTGACTTTACCAGTTTGCATTCCCACCAACAGTGGATTAGTGTCCCTTTTTCCCCACATCCTTTCCAGCATCTATTGTTAGTAGATTTCTGAATGTGAGCCATTCTCACTGGGGTGAGGCGAAACCTCAATGTGGTTTTGATTTGCATTTCCTTGATTGCTAGTGATCTTAAACATTTTTTCATGTGTCTGTTGGCCATTAAATTCTAGGCCCTGCAACTGTCCTGATGCTGATTCAAAGGCACTGAATGTATTCTGTGTTCCTGAAGTCTGGAGTTTGGGAAGTCCAAGGCCAAGAAGACCCATCTGAAGAGGGCCATATTTCTTGACTCTTAACTTTCCTGTAAAGAAGCAGTTTTTAAAATAATGTATCAACTCTTCCAGAAATCTAACCTCTTCCTGGGTCTGTGAGCTGGGTGTTATAAGTGGAAGTTTGCCACAAATCCACTATATGAGCCATGCCAGTTGACTTGATCTCTACTGGCTGCATGCAGCAGTTAATTTAATCAGATTCACTAGGCCATGGTACTGACATATTTGGTCAATCACTACTCTGGATGAATCTGTGAACATGATTTAGGGATGACATTAACATTTAAGTTTTGGATTTGCAGTAAAGAAACTTATTTTCCATAATGTAGATTGGCCTTGTCCATTCAGCTTAATGCCTTGCAATAAATAAAAATACTGACCTCCCTGAATAAGAGGGAATTCTGCTATCAGTTTGCCTTCAGACTTAAACTGTAACTTTTCCCTGGGTCCCTAGCCTGGAAGCCAGCCCTGGAGATTTTGAATTTGGCAACCAAATTCATAATCTTGTGAGCCAATTAAAAAAAAAAAAGAAATATTTTTCCTCCCTTCCACCTCTCTCTCATCCCTAATTGAAATATTTGAAATTCAAAATGCTCAAAAATTAAAATATTTTATCATCAATATGACACCATAAATGGGAAATCCCATACCATGAAAGTTTGTTTCATGTGCAAAATTATAAAAAATATTGTTCAAAATTACCTTCCAATTGTGTGTATAAGGTATATGTGAAACAAAATGAATTTCATGCTAAAACTCATTATGCACATGAAAATATTTCAAAGTCTACTTCTGGTCCCAACTCTTTGAGGTAAAGGACACTTAACTTATATATACATATATGCATATCTTATCTGTTTCTCTGGAGAACCCTTCTTCTAATACACTACAGTAGCTTTGGTAGGTTGTGAATTATAATTTTTCCTAATGTCTAGGTTTATGGGGATTATTAAGAATCTTAGCTTAGTTCTTAGCACAGCAAATGTCAATTATTCTGATTGTTATTAATTTCCTTTCATAAGTTGGCATTTTTATAACTTGATCTTGCTTTTTCTTAATTTGGTAGCCATTCTCAATTACCTCACTTGGAAATATTCCTTTAGGTCAGGATTTAGTCTAAATTCTACCTCTACGATGAACAAGCCCAAGTATTCCTTAGGCAGAGTTATGTGTGCCATGACATAGTGTCTCCTCTTACCAAACTATAATTTGTCTATTTAAATATAAACCTCAAAAAAAAAACCTTCAAATGTGTTAAAGCTTTTAAGTTTAGTGACTTTTGTTTCAGTCTCTCAAAGTGTTTGATTCTCTGAGTATTACAAAATGTCTATACTTCTTATGAGAGCAATAGGAAATTTTTGTCAAGTCCATGTTTCTGTGTGTTAGGCAGGCAGATTCATTGATTCATGAAATATTTATCTAATGTTTGTTGTGGGCAAGGATGCTGTCAGTTGCTTCAGTTTCCGTTCTTGGGAGGCATATGGTTTATTGGTGCAAGTAGTATGAATAGATAAATAAGTGAGGCTTACAGTAAATACTTCCATTTGAACGACATGAGAAAATGATATCAAAATATGGAGGGGAAAGTTATTCTTTCCACCTGAGTGAAGCAGGGACAATCTCTCCCAGGAAATAGCACATATAACTTCACTTAGAAGGAAAGGCAAACTTGGAGCAATATAAATGGAGAAGAAAGTCATTTCAGGCAGAAGGAACAGAAGTCAACATACACAGACTATGTCTGAAGAATGCTAAGTAGGTGGTGGATGGAAGAAGCAGAGATAATGGACAGAAACGCTAAGGAGAACTTTATTAAAAAGTCACGGCTACTAGAATCTAAGCCTCAGGAACTGGAACTCCATTCACTCCAGTGGCAATGAATGCTGCAGGACGGTGTTTTCAGCAGTGTTGGGGACGACCGCGTGGCCTGGCTTCTGTTAAAGGCCTAGATTTCAGAACTTACTGTATGGCCTGAATTCTGCTGAAGATATGCCTGGCCAAATTGCAAAGGCGATAGGTCAAGTTATGTTAACAATGGCAAAGGTTGTTTGACGAGGTACTGAAGCAGCTAAGGAAATGCTGTGGGCGCTGGTAAACTGTAAGAGGGCCATTTGCCACAGTTAATAATTAGTCTCCCTCAAGGTTTCTCCTCATTGCGATTGTGCTCTTAATCCCAGCTTCCAAGCAAACATATCTTTCTTGTAAACAACAAACCTCCCCATTGTTCCCTGTTTCACTGTGTTTAAACTCCCTCATCATGAAATCCTGTTTTCCTGAAACTGCTCATTTTTTTTATGAAAATCAATCGCATCACCATTGATAGTATACTTGGAGTAACCAGACATCTGGGCCTCTACTTTGCCTCCACCTTTGGCAGTGGACAGAGTGTCCCCTGGTTTCCCCACATTAAAATCTCTAATCTGAGGCAGGCACTATGGCATAGCTGGTTAAAGCCCCAGCCTGCAGTGCAGCTTCCCATATGGGTGCTGGTTCAAGTCCTGCTGCTCCACTTCTGACCCAGCTCCCAGCTAATGTGCCTGGGAAAGCAGCAGAGGATGTCCCGAGTCCATGGGTCCCTCCACCCACTTGGAAGACCTGAGCCAGAAGAAGTTGCTGGCTCCTGGCTTCAGATCAGCTCAGCTTGGCCATTGCAGCTGGTAGAGTGAACCAGAGGATGGAAAACTCCTGTCTTTGCCTCTACCTCTTTCTGTAGCTGTGTCTTTCAAATAAATAAAATAAATCTTTTAAAAATATAATCTGTGTCTGCTTGTGAAGTCAGGTTAACCTGACACTCTGCTGTTCTGGACACAGCAAAGCAGATTTTCTAAGTGGATGATAAATGTTTAATAAATAGCTAGTGTTCACTTTTAATAGGAATTTCATCACCTTGGAGGACAAAAGAGTTGTAAAAGGGGAGTCAATGACAGCGACTGGTTTGAAAAGAAGAGTTAAAGATCAAAAAGATGGTTTGTCAGAGTTGGCATTGCCGGTACAGGCACAGCCTGCCACCCAGCATCCCATATGGGCACCGGTTCAAGTCCAGGCTGCTCCACCTCTGATCCAGCTCCATGTCAATGTGCCTGGAAGAGCAGCAACAGATATCCCTGGGTCCCTGCACCCATGTAGGAGACCTGAGTGGAGCTCCTGGCTCTTGGCTTCAGCCTGGCCCAGCCCTGCCTGTTACAGCCTTTTGGGAGTGAGCCAGCAGATGGAATATGCTCTCTCTCTCTCCCTCTCTCTCTCTCTCTCTCTGTAAATCTGCCTTTCAAACAAAATAAATAAACAAATAAAAAAAAACTGGTTTGTCATATAGATGCAAAAGAAACAAAAGAAAAACAAAGTTCTTCCAAACTACATTTTTTGACCTATTCAACACATAGAGAATTTACTGTAAGACAGACACTAGGTGTTTTATATCTGTCAACTCATTTACTCCTGATAAATAACATTTTATTGTCCTGGATGAAGAAACTGAGACAACAGAGAAATGAAGTGACTTGCCTGAGGTTACATAGCAAGTGAATGACAGAGCTAAAATAGGCATGATTGATAGGATGAGACCTAGATTTTTTTTCCCTTTTTTAATATTTTGGTTGAAAACAACTTATTTTATTCTCCTCTCAAAAGCACACTTCAGGAGTATGTTGGAAGTTATAGAGACAAGGTAAACTCTATATGAGCACTTGTTCCACTCAGGAACAATATGTGACTGCAATTCTTTATAATCCTCCAGCAAGCAATTCTGAGCAAGTGAATGACTCCACAGTGCAAAGGAGCTGAACTACTGCTTCCATGAGACTCCTGTTTGGAATTCAGAAGAGAATTCAATATGCCGTGCCAGGTCATTACAAAAGAAACCTGCTGTTGTCTAGCTCATTATAGGGCAAATGACACCAGGTTTTAAACACCATAGAATAGTGTATATCTTTAGTTTAAGTGACAAGGAAATATTTTCTTGCTTTATACTTTGATTTTAGGCTGTGTGTCAACTGCTGGTAGCTGTCTAATATTGACACTGTGTTTTCATAGATGCTTGTCTTGAATATTGGCCCATCTCCTTCAAAAACAGAAACAACAACAGCAACACATGCTAATTTTGAAAAATTTGGAACAGGAACAGTTTTCAACAAGTTAGTATTTACTTTTTATTTTTGTTTTTGTTTTTCTAAATATTTACTTATTTACACAGAGAGAGAAGGAGAAGCAGAGAGAGAGAGAGACAGAGAGAGAGAGAGAGAACTTCTATCTGCTGGTTCACTCCCCATTTGGCCGCAATGGCCGAAGCTGTGTTGATCCAAAGCCAGGAGCTTCTTCTCAGTCTCCCACGTGGGTGCAGGGGCCCAAGGACTTGGGCCATCTTCTACTGCTTTCCCAAGCCATAGCAGAGAGCTGGATCAGAAGTGGAGCAGCTGGAATTTGAACCGGCGCCCATATGGGATGCTGGCACTGCAGGCGGCTTTACCTGCTATGTCACAGCATCTGCCCCTATTTTTGTTTTCTTAAGGATACCATGCCATCCTCCATTATTTAGGCTGAATTAATATTCTGTTTCTTTCCAATAGCTCTCACTGATAGCAATGTATCTTAATTTATGAATGGTGTACACTGAGTCAAACGTTTATAATGATGCCATTCTGCTCTAATGTTCTCTTTCCTCACTCACCCATTCATTCATTTACTAATTTGCCTTTTATTTTTGGCCAGTTAGATAGCCTTTTTCTTGAATTCTCCTGGAATAGTGATAATTATTTACATATATTACATATACATTAATGAGATGATGCCTGCTTCAAAGGAATTTAAATTTCTCGGACCAAAAGAATGTAATTTCATGTGCTTTTAACAGAAAGAAAACTATAATGATGTCTCATGAGAGAAAGAAAAAAGATAAGACAACTCTTTGGAGACAGGTAGAAGTGAGAGGGAAGGAAAACGAGTGAAGACTTCATGCTGCTCGATGGGCACACATTTAGCCAGTCTGAGATCTGCTCTTCCATGGGCACTGAGCCTTTCTCTGAGCCTTTGACAAGTACACATGTCTAGGTTGGTACACACTTCATTTCCTTTGATCTCTTTGAACATTGTCTTTACCCCTGGCTACCTTTCTAATACAGCCCAATAAGTTGTGACAGTGGTTTTGTTGAATAACTACAAGGCTTAGATCAGATGCAAATTTCTTTATGTTCCTTTCCACTTACTTACATTTACCATTTATATGAAATATCACTCTTTTCTCTGATCTCTTGGTAACACTTTGCCCCTTCAACTTTGCCCTAACTTGGCTGTAGATAATAAAGAGTTTTCTCCCTACTTAACTGTTTGTCCACTCAGTAACTCAAAAACCAAATGGCTAGGATCATAATTCTTCAGAAAATAGCTCTCCATAAAAATGTATATCCGAGTCTGGGTGATAATGTAATCATAAACTATGGGTGTTAGTCAAAGTGCTTAAAGGTAAATTTTCTGGCTGTATTCCCACATCCATGAACGATGATCATTTTTCAGAATCTCTAGTTTAGCAATCTGATGCCTTTGGCAGAAATGTGCACTAGTGTATTACTAACAGGCTTGTTCAGCACGCAGAAAACTCAATCAGGACATTTCACTAATATATGCATCTGCATTGATTTTTGTGTTTTCCTCAAATGCTTCCTTCTGATGAAATCTGTCCTGTTGGCTTTGCTAGGAAGACAGAAGCTGAGCTCTGCATTCTTGGTAGCAGCTCCGGGTGAAGTGAACACTTGTCTAATACTGTATGGCTCAATGCCCCTGTGTCATCTCTATGCATGCCATAAAAGCAGTGATAAACATGATATATTTTTATGACTCCGAATGCTCTATGTGTCAATAAAATATTTTTTAAACTGGATGAAGGCTTCAGTGAACCTGCCTTCCTACTGAAGTAGTGACTCCCTGTGTCCCGGGCCTGATTCAGCCCGGATGGCAGAATCATCAATCGTCTGGAATAAATTAGGTGCCTAGTGCTTGTGGCATATGCAATGCTTTAGTCCTAATGGTCTAAGAGTTTTTTTCCAGGTACACATTGAGGAAAATTTCCCGTGCTTCTTGTTGGGGAAATGAATCACAGATATAATCGGCTGAATGAGCTAAATGACCTTTTCTTATTAGAAATGCCCTGGGATTTTACAAAAGGGAAAGATCCGTACATGCAAGAGAAATGGCCGTGTAAACTTTTCCAAGGTATTTAGTAGGCTGCTTTAAAAATATGATTTACGTGTGGAGGGATCCCTTTCCATAATACTTATATTGATTGAATATAAGAAACCTTTGGAACTTTGGAGATCCAGCGTTGTTTATGTTGTAGCAAACAATCAATGAATAATGCTATTAATAGTATTACTCCCATCTGCACAGTCGTTTATATTTGCAAAACATTCAATGTTTTGTTATCATGATAACACTTAGAAGAATGAGTTATGTCTTATTTCATCTTATAGTAATAGAGCTTAGGAAACTTTTCATAATAAATGAATAATAGTATATTAGGGTAAGTTTGGCAAAGCTGAGTTGTTCTGCCACCCTACCTTGTCTCTCAAGTGCTTTAGTAGAAGTAATAATCATTTATTCTAAGATGAAAATATTTTGAATGTAGGGTAATGAATAAAAAAATCATACTTAATTAGATGATACTCTAATCAAAGATACCACATTCTCCTCCCTGTGCACAAATAAAGGTCAATGACAAACATCAAGTCATGATTTTTAAATATTTGATGGAGAGGGTATATTTATCTCTAACTTGTAATTTTCCAAAATCAACTGAAAGAAAAAACAGTGCATAATTTTTTCTGCATTGAACATAAAGCATGCACATTTTATGTTTCCCTTAGTCAACTCAACATCTGGGTTTTTGTTATGAAAAGTGATGTTTTTGAATTTTGTTTTGTTATCACTGGAGATAGGTAAGTAGTGGAGAAGGAACTAAAATTCATTTAGTATTTATTGTCAGGAGTGTGTGATTGTAGGTCCTAGTCTACTTTATTCTCCAAACAACTTCCATGTAAGTTGATCTGCTTTCAAATTTTCTGATTCACGTTTCAGAGGGAAAGGAAAGCCTTCAGCTCCTTGGGGTATTGCTCATTAGCATAAAGCTCTAGGTTGCAAATCTCCCCAGAATTGCTGGTATTTACATACTGATTTGACATGCATTAGAATTTTAAGGGTTAGTACTCTGAAATGTTAGACCATTGAGCACATGAACTGGATTCAAATGAATAATGTTAACATTGCATTCTCATTCAATTACATAGCATTTTGGTCAAAAGTTAAGTTGATGTATATCTGACAATTCTCTTTTTTTATGATAGTCGAATGTCAAGTACATTGCAAGTGAACATTGGCATATGACAAATCGATAAGAAATCAATGTTAATAAGGCCTATATGGAGGACCAAATTACACACTCAAATGAGAGCAAATGAAATTTTGCAAGAAATAAGGTTGTGGCAGATTTAAGTTTCTGTCTCTAGTTCTCTCTTAGACAATATGCTGCTTTTATTCTTCTGAGTGATAGCACCCTTTTTAAAAGCAAGACAGTTATTCATAGTGTCTAATGCACAAGTGTACCTACATTTCTCAACATTGTAATATCTTCAGTGTCACTTAGGGACATACGCTAACTCACATGTAATTCGCTTCTCTATTGACACTGAATTCCAAGTACAGAGGAGCCAAATAACTTGACTGAAGCCTAATAGGTAGTCATAAATGTGTCATATGAGTGATCAAACCATGGTTTGTTAATTAGAGAACTAAGGTTTGTTTGTTTATTTGTTTGCATTCTTAAAATGCCAGTCTCTTATCTTTTATTGTGTTGGGCATCTTGACATCTCTTGACTAGATAAGTGTGCTAATCTTACAGAAAAAACAGACCTGGACAGTAGTTGAGATGGTAAAAACAGACTTTTTGGCAAAAAGAAAACTCATTGCAATAGGGAGTAAAAGACTTCAATATAGAGCTGGGCTCAATCCTGAATATAATAAGCACAAGGAAAAGTGGGATCATGGAGTAGGGTTGGGGATCAGGGGGTGGAAAATTACTAACAGAAAACATTGAAGTTCAGGGAGAATTCTAGCTTAACTTACCCAATAGGCTCTTGCTGAAGGTGGACCAGAGTGATTAGAATTCACCTGGGGAATGATGGAGGAGCAGGCACCTTATCCTGCATTGAGGATAATCAGGTATTCAAGGATTAAAAGTGGGGTTTCCACAAAGCTGACTGAGCAGAATTCTTGCTGGAACTAGACTCTGTAAAGAAGGACAAGGGAGTCCAAGGTTAGCCTCATCAAAACGAGAACTCAGAGTAGTCAGAAGGAGGACCTCGTTATCAGGAATGTTCAAAGCATCTTCAAAGTAACAGAGATACTGTTGGAGAAACAGTAAATGCATGGCACAGTCTGGTAAGTTCATAAATGCAACATGGTTCAGTCATTTGACTTTTCTGAGTCTATTTTCTTAGAAAACAGAGATAAAATAGTACAGTGCTGAACTCATATTAGGGTTTCTGGTACATGTAAAACAGTCAAGATATGATAGTAAGTATTCTGAATTTCCATTTTCTTTTTTTTTTTATTTTTATTTGACAGGTAGAGTTATAGACAGTGAGAGAGAGAGACAGAGAGAAAGGTCTTTCTTCCGTTAGTTCACTCCCCAAATGGTTGTGATAGCTGGTGCCACGCCAATCCGAAGCCAGGAGCCAGGTGCTTCCTCCTGGTCTCCCTTGCGGGTGCAGGGGCCCAAGCACTTGGGCCATCCTCCACTGCTTTCCCGGGCCCCAGCAGAGAGCTGGACTGGAAGAGGAGCAACCAGGACTAGTACCCGGCACCCCAACTGGGACTAGGACCCGGGGTGCTGTTGCTGCAGGCGGAGAATTAGCCAAGTGAGCCATGGCGCCGACCCTGAATTTCCATTTTCTTTATCATCATCAACATGGAATCTAGGCATAATCTAGATTATGACCTTTTGGTCAAAAGTCAGGTTTCATATGTCAGCTCTGCAATTACTGCATGTGATTCTGGAAAAACTTTATTCTCCCAGAATCTCTGTGCTTCATCTATAAATTAAGGATAGCAAAATAACCTGTGAGGAAATTCAAGGTATAGTACATTTAAGAGCTATCCTAAATACAACATGAATCACATAAAACAGATTCAATAAAAATCAAAGTGATAATACTGTTTGTTATTAAATAACAGTATGTACTATATATACAGTCATTGAAGAAAGTGTTAAGGCAGAAGGTTGTCCAGCAGTTAAGACACTACTTAGGAT
The DNA here is from genome assembly GCF_033115175.1 of Lepus europaeus. NCBI lineage: Eukaryota > Metazoa > Chordata > Mammalia > Lagomorpha > Leporidae > Lepus > Lepus europaeus. The sequence goes on from NC_084848.1 coordinate 14,686,820, forward strand.
ACCTGCATCCCATATCAGAATGCCTGGGATCAAGTCCTGGTTCTACCTGTGCTTCCAGCTTCTTGCTAATATGTACCTTTGGATGTAGCAGATGCTACCCAAGTGGGAGACCCAGATTGAGTTCCAGGCTCCTGGCTGCTGTGGGCATTTGGGAACTGAACCAGCACATGGAAAATTTTTTTCTGGACTGTATAACAACATTTTGATAAAAAAAAAAATGGCAATGTATAAGTGACTCTGTAAGTTTATAATGGAACGGAAAAATTCCTACAGGCAAGGTGACTTCATAGTACAACATGTTACTCACTTGTGAGTGGTGATGTTAGGTTAGCCAATCCTATTGCACTGAAGTTGTACAATAGTATAGCACATACAATAATGTATAGTACATCATACTTGCTAATAAAAATTGTTATTGGCTTATGCACTTACTATATTATAGTTTTATTTATTTATTTATTTATTTGACAGGTAGCGTTACAGACAGTGAGAGAGACAGAGAGAAACGTCTTCCTTTTGTTGGTTCACACCCCAAATGGCCACAATGGCCAGCGCTACACCAATCCGAAGCCAGGAGCCAGGTGCTTCCTCCTGGTTCCCATGCGGGTGCAGGGGCCCAAGCACTGGGGCCATCCTCCACTGCTTTCCTGGGCCATAGCAGAGAGCTGGACAGAAAGAGGAGCAACCAGGACTAGAACCGGAGCCCTTATGAGATGCCAGCACTGCAGGCAGAGCATTAACCTAGTGTACCACGGTGCCGGCCCCCCATATATTATAGTTTTATCATCATTTCAGAATTTGCTTCTTCCCCATTAAAAATTTACTGTATGACAGTATTCTGTGTTGTACTGGTGTTCAGCTTCATGAATCTATTTATTGCACTGCTTGAGCATTACCCACATTGAATGGTTAAAAAAAAATGTAAAGAATAGAGAAGATTTTAAGAACTAGTGATTTATGGGCAATCAATTGAAAATGAAAGAAAAGGATACCTCTCTAACTACAATGTATTCTCTATTCTATTTCCTTTATGGATTCGAAAAAAATCCTAGTGGTCATCGGTTCAGTTATTTAAAAAATATGAACATAACTCCCTTCTCAGTTTAGACCTACTTCCATGGGAAATTGTTGGGGATATTAGAGAAGGTAAATACAGTTAACTATTACATCTGACTTTCTATAATTTTTTTTTTTCAAAATTGAGTTTCATTCATTTAGCAAGGGCCATACCAGGTTGGTCACTCTTTCTGTCTTTTTGGTTTATACTATCTGGTGATAATGATTTTTGAAATTTTTAAATATTTATTTATTTTATTTGAAAGTCAGAGTTACACAGAAAGAGGAGAGGCAGAAAGAGAGAGAGAGAGAGAGGTCTTCCATAAATAGTTGACTCCCCAGTTGGCCACAATGACCAGAGCTGTGCCAATCGAAAGCCAGGAGCCAGGAGCTTCCAGGTTTCCTTTGTGGGTGCAGGGGCCAAAGGACCCGGGCCATCTTCTACTGCTTTCTCAGGCAGTAGAAAATCGAGCAGCCCGGTCTTGAACCAGCGCCCATGTTGGATGCCAGTGCTTCAGGCCAGTGTGTTAACGTGCTGCGCCACAGCATCAGCCCATATTTTTTCTTTTTAGTTAAAAAATATTTTGTTTTCCAATAACCTGCAGTAGTAACCCTGGTTGATTTTAAGATCAGTTGACATTACACCATTGTGCATTAACTTCCTTCTAACAGTAAAACATTTTAACTGGAGCAGATGTTTGGACTTAGCAGTTAAGGCGCTGGTTAAGATACATGTATCTCATAATTGAGAGCCTGGATTTGATACCCATCTCTGACTTCTGACTCTAGCTTCCTGCTAACACAGACTCTGGGAAGCAGGCTCAAGTAATTGGGTTCTGGCCACCAATAAGAGGTGTTTGGACTGTGTTCCTGGCTCCTGGATTTGGCCTCCACCCAGCTCTGACCATTAGAGGCATTTGGAGAATGAACTAGCAGATGAAAACTCCCAGTATCTCTATCTCCATCTCCATCTCTCTCTATCTCTATCTCTATCTCTCTCTATCACTATATCATCTCTATCTCTCTCTCAAATAGATATTAAAATATTCTAAAAAGGTTTTAAAATAATATTTTAACTGTTTTAACATTATACAAATTCTTTAGTAAAGATAGTTATAGATAGCATATATTGAGCATTTACTTCATGACAAAGATTATGGATTTGAAATTATAGATGAAAAATTTGAAGATTAGAATATTGAGCAATAAGCTTAGAACATGCAGTTGATGAAAATCAGAACTTTGAATCAAGCTCAGGAAATCTGAGATCAGATGCTTGGTTAATAATTTTTGTAATAGTGTTCTTTGCTCATCCATTCATATCCCCAAAGCTTGGAGACAAGGTTAAATAGGTTGGATAAGACTAGTAGAGCAAATGCTTAATAGAACAGGGATTTAAATTCAGGGGTCCAAAATCTTTATGTTAATCTTTCATGATTGGTGATGCAAATAGAAATAAGAGAAGTTTTGATTTTCACATCATTTTATCTGTCTACCAGCTATACAAGTGCCAACTTCCACAATTTCTTATCACTGATATTCCTCACTGCTGTTTGCCTGCCAAACATATGGAATTAGCAATTAGCAGCTTAGAGTCCTAATGTTTCACTTTCACTGTCATCTGAGCTTTTTCTCAGCTTCGTAAATAAAATTCTGCCAAGCATATAACAAGCTTCAAGAGATAGAATGCAGCACTGGGGGTAAGAGCTGCCATACTGAGCAGTTCTTGTCTCTGTGTGTGTCAGTTTGTCTCCAGTCTGTTGCAGGACTTGCTTGTGTCCACAAGTTTAAATTTGTGTAACTTAGCAAAGAACTCTTGCCAGGACAATGGATCAGATTGTGTTCTTAAAATGCTTTGAGGGCTGCATGATTGACTCAGTTTCCCAAAAAGAGGCCTAGCTTTTGCTCTCTGCTTCTAGGAGGTACATTCACCCTCTATAGGAGTGCCATTGTTCCAGGTGAGAGCTTGCCATGTAGTATCTTGGGGTACTGCTCATAGCCAATAACGGGAGGGTGAGGCTTGATCACACCAGAAAGATCCAACTGTGAAACTGCAGGTGAGGACTTGTATCATACAGTGTCAGTCAACCTCAGAACAGAGTAGCACCACATAGGCAAATAAACCAGCAATACTATCATATGAAGCCCCCTGCAAAACTCTGGAATGGGAAACTGATTGAATTTCCCTGGGTGAAAATCCTGTAGAGGCAGTGACACTCTTCAAATACCTTGAAGAAGACAAAGGAATATCAATGCTTGGAACCTCCCCAGACTCTCCTAACTGGCTTTTCTTTTGGCTGATTTTAACCCTGTAATAAGTTGTAGTATTGGATTTGATTTATATGTTATACCACCTCATTTCAAATCTATTTTTTAGATAATAATACGGAGTTGACTTAACACACCCTAGAGAATTGTTTTCAGGCTCATTAGAGACTATTTATATGATATTCCTTGGAGCTGGCATTGTGCTTATTGAGTTAAGTACCTCTTTTTGTTTGTTTGTTTGTTTGTTTTTTTGTTTTTGACAGGCAGCGTTAGTGAAAGAGAGAGAGAGAGACAAAGGTCTTCCTTCCACTGGTTCACCCCCCAAATGGCTGCTACAGCCGGCGTGCTGTGCCAATCCAAAGCCAGGAGCCAGATGCCTTCTCCTGGTCTCCCATGTGGGTGCAGGGCCCAAGCATTTGGGCAATCCTCAACTGCCTTCCCGGGCCACAGCAGAGAGCTGGTCTGAAAGAGGAGCAACCGGGACAGAATCTGGCGCCCCACCGGGGGTACTAGAACCCGAGGTGCCAGTACCGCAGGCAGAGGATTATCCTAGTGAGCCACGGCACCAGCCGAGTTGAGTACCTCTTAACAATGCTAACATCTTATATCTGAGTTCCAGTTTGAGTACTAGCTATCCATTGCTGATTCAGCTCCCTGCTAATATGTGTGAGAAGGATGTCTCAAGTTCTTGGGCCCTTGCCACCCATGTAGAAAACTCAGACACAGTTCCTGGCTCTTGGCTTTGGCCAAGCCCAGCCCTGGCTATTGTAGCATTTGGGAAGTGATACAGTGAGTTGGTGATTTCCCTCTCTTTCTCTCTGCTCTGTCTGTCCCTCTCTTTCTCTGTCATTCTGCCTTTCAAATAAATAAATAAATATATAACTCTTTAAAAGATTGGGCTGCTTTTAAAAAGATAGTCCCTTTCTCTCTGTCTCTCTCTCACTGTCCACTCTGCCTGTCAAAAAAAAAAAAAAAAAAAAAAAAAAGATAGTCCCAGTACCTTTATATGTATGATCCCTGGTAAATGCTTCACAAGTACTAGTTTATTGTTTGAAACTGAAGAAGGGCAAGTAGAAGCAATCTCAGAGAAATATCTATTCTTGAGTGATACAACTTCCCACTTCATATTCTTCCACAGATCTATTTCAGGAAAGGATTTAGGAAACCAGTCTTGGAAAGACTGAACCCTTGGATGTGATTATTAAAATGACATTGTTTAGGAATCATGAGTGCATTGTATGGGAATTTAAGTTCTATTATTTATTCCTTTAAAGGATATTTATTAAGGATTTTCAGTGTGCTGGCCACTATTCTAGAGGCTGAGAAAATAGCAATAAACAGAATAAATTTTATTTCTCATGGAGACTGAGCTCCTGTGGGGATAACAAAAAACATAAATTAAGTCCATAACATAATGTCAGATAATAATAATAGTTATGAAGAACATTAAAGTAAATAGAGAGGGTGGAAAGTGTGGGGTATTTGATCTTAAGTGGTCAGGAAAGGTCTTTATGGAAACATGGTATTTGAACAGACATGGGAAACTGGCTAGGGGACAGCTTTGTCAATATCTGGGGGTAGAGAGTCCCAGACAGGAACAAACCTGAAACAAAACATTCCTCCATGAATTGGAAACAGCAGGTGGTCTCCATGGCCATGGCATTTAATTTTCTTGTTTTCCTGTAATTAATTTGTGCATTTTAAATTAATTTAATAGTAGTTCAATGTGATATTTTAAAATTAATAATATTTCTAACATTTTTGAGGGAGTATATAACTAAGGGAGAAATTTAAAGAGGCCGGCATTGTGGCAGAGCAGGTAAAGCCACCGCCTGCAATGCCATATGGGCTCCAGATTGTGTCTCTGATGCTTCGCTTTCAATCCAGCTCTCTGCTAATGGCCTGAGAAAGCAGCAGAAGGTGGCCCAAGTGTGGGCCCCTGTGACCCATATGGGAGATGAGAAAGAATCTCCTGACTCCTGGTGTTGGCCTGGCCATTGTGGCCATTTGGGGAGTGAACCAGCGATGGAAGATGTATGTCTCTCTCTCTCTTTCTCTGTAACTCTGACTTTCAATAAATTAAAAAAAATTAAAAGTACTAAGACATCTTCAAAAAAGGTATTAAAGAGCACTAGAAAATGAGTGAATAGAACACATCATGAAGACTCAACAATCAACCCCAAATCAGCATACTAACATCAGCAATCTGAACATACTTCATTAAATGTATTAAGGAACATCTAATATTATAGAACCATTTTAAATAATTTGGGTTTTTTTAAAGATTTTATTTATTCAGAGTTACAAGAGAGAGGAGAGGCAGAGAGGCAGAGAGAGAGAGAGAGAGAGAGAGAGAGAGAGAGGTCTTCCATCTGATGGTTTACTCCCCAGTTGGCCACAATGGCTGGAGAGTCACCAATCTGAAGCCAGGAGCCAGGAGCTTCTTCCGGGTCTCCCACGTGGGTGCACGGGCCCAAGGACTTGACCTATCTTCTACTGTTTTCCCACGCCATAGTAGAGAGCTGGATTGGAAGAGGAGCAGCTAGGACTAGAACCGGTGCCCATATGGGATGCTGATGCTTCAGGCCAGGGCATTAACCCACTGCGCCACAGCGTCAGCCCCCATTTGAAATAATTTGTAATGGGGTAGATTCCTTAGAAAATTGTATTGAGAAATTTTGCTACTTCTGAATAAACAAGTTAGCTCCCCTCCACACACAAACACACATTGTGTACTAAGATTTTTAAATGAGCTATGTAAATGTAAGATTGCAATCCATAAAAATGAGAAAAAATGATGGCTTAATATTTAGTTAATCTTGGGTAGAAAATGGCTTATTATAGAAATTGCTTATTATATCTTTTTTAAAAAAATTTCCACTAAGAAATGTTTTTAAAAAAATTATTTATTTATTTGAAAGGCAGAGTTACAGAGAGGCAGCAGGAGGGAGGGAGGGAGAGAGAGAGAGAGAGAGAGAGGTTCACTTCGCAAATTGCCACAGCTGCTGGAACTGGGCCAATCCGAAGCCAGGAACCAGGATATTCTTCCAGGTCTCCCATGTGGGCACATGGTTCCAAGGACTTGGGCCATCTTCCACTGTCTGCCAGGCCATAGTAGAGAGCTGGATCGGAAGTGGAGCAGCTGGGACTTGAACCAGTGCCCATATCGGATGCTGCCACCACAGGCTGCAGCCTTACCCACTATGCAACAGCACCAGTCCCTGTATCTACCTAAAAAAAATTAAAATACATGTATTAGAATATAATACCTCTTCAGTTATCTGTAATAAATACTTTTTAATCAAATAAGAAAAAAATATTTGGAGGGGAAAAGGAAATGGTTACATGGGGCGTTTTCCTGGTGTCTCAGCATTTCTCTGTGTTTCTTCAGTTTTGTTTGTGGACGGAGTGTAAGCTATTTGGTGTGACCTGAAATTTAGTTTTTCACATAATAACGAGATATATTAGCCAATATTTCTCTAGAAATCTAGAGGTTAACATTATTTGCAACCCATCTGTGTTCAAATAATATTTTTAAATTGTGCTTTTCCCATACAAGAAACAGAAGAGTTTTGGAAACTCTTTGGAAAATAAGCTTTGGAAAATAATCATGTTGTCAAACACCTGTACCAATTCCTCATGAGTTATACTCGATGTCTGCCCTTATATTCCTAGAGACGATAATAGAATCCCCTTGCACAGAAGGAGATATTTGAGAACATTTGGATCTCACTTTCAAAGTAGGATGTTTTATTTTCCTCTCCATTTCACTTACAATCAGAAACATATGGAATGTTTTATTTGCAGGCTACAAAAACAAATCAAACAGGCAATTCTGTGTTGGAGAGAATTTATTCTTCCTGTAGAACACAAGTTGAGCTCTACGTCCAAACTTCCAGACCCTTTCTTTCTCCCCACTATTATCACAGTTAATAGCTACTTTTGTGCCCTCTGCTATTGCTTCTGTTCTGGGTAGTGTTATCAGGGTTGACTTCATTTCCTCTCCTGATGTTCTTTATCCTGTCTCTTTTTTCCAAAAATTGTGGTTTTACCTGAGTTTGCCAGTTTCTCTATCAGGACTGCTGCTTGTGTGCTTGTTCTACTGATGAGGCCTCTTCTCTCTCCCCTGGAGAGTCTTCTGTTCTCTATCAGAAGGCACTCTCTAGTCGAGGATACCACAGTCCTACAGAGCTTTGTCTATGAATCTAGAAGCAGGCAAATGAGGACACATCCATAGCCAATGGAGGAGGTGCTGAGAGAATGTTACTAAGGTTGTTTCATCTCATAACTTTCCCAGTTGGAATAATGACTTCTGCAATAGGACACTCAGAATAAGGAGACAGTGGACGCTTTTTGGGATTGGAAACCCAAAAAGCCACTAGGGGAGTGGCTCAGATTACTGATTTTCAATGTATTTTATGGCTTCAAATCTCTTTTGTACCTTTATTTCTTAGCTGTAAACAGTACTTGAAGAACCTAATTGGTTGTTACTAACCTGATCTTTCTCCTTGTCCCCAGGACTCCATCTCATTAGGCTTAATTTCCACCTGATATTAACTATGATTCTCTTATCATAGACCTTTTAATCTGTGACTATATTATTTCAACCCTGAAACATGTTATTTGAAGGTAGAAAATACAAATATGAGTCCCATGAATGTGAATAAAGAAAGCAATATGTACGTAAATGAATTAAAGTATAAATATCGGCTGGAACTGTGGCTCACTAGGCTAATCTTCTGTCTGCAGTGCCGGCACACCGAGTTCTAATCCCGGTTGGGGTCCCGGATTCTGTCCCGGTTGCTCCTCTTCCGGTCCAGCTCTCTGCTGGGGCCCAGGAGTGCAGTGGAGGATGCCCCAAGTGCTTGGGCCCTGCACCCACATGGGAGACCAGGAGAAGCAGCTGGCTCCTGGCTTCGGATCGGCGTGGTGCGCTGGCTGCAGCGCGCCAGCCGTAGCGGCCATTGAGGGGTGAACCAACGGCAAAGGAAGACCTTTCTCTCTGTCTCTCTCTCTCTCTCTCACTGTCCACTCTGCTTGTCAAAAAAAAAAAGTATAAATATCAGCATTAAATCAGTGGCCTTCTCTTATTTGGAATTTGGTTGCAGAGAACAAGAAATTATGTAATGAAGCAATAACTTTTTGTTGAAAAAGGTATATAAATCATCATACCTAAGTAGAAATCTATATAAACTTGTATTTTTGTTAGGCCACAGAAAAGAAATACAATTAATTATAAAATATTAATAAGTAATAATAGTCATCCAACGTCATAGGAATAAAATCTCAATATACATTGTATCATGTAGGGGATATGTTGCATAAAGTGGGCTTTTTCTGTGAGCCTAAAATTTCACTGCATTGGGGAACTCTCAGTTCTATGAGCGAAGCAACTTATACAGGTGTTGGAATGGAGAAATACTTGGGCGGGATATGGTTGAAAGTCCTTTCAAGGGGCTTGCATTGTGGCATAACTGGTTAAGACACTGCCTGCAGTACCAACATCCCATATGGGCACCTTTCTGAGTCCCCACTGGTCTGCTTCTGATCCAGCTCCCTGTTAATGCACCGGGGAAAGCAGCAGAGAATGGACCAAGCCCTTGGGTCCCTGCATCCACGTGGGAAACTTGGAGGAAGCTCCTGTCTCCTGACTTCGGCCTGGCCTAGCCCTGGCTGTTGCAGCCATCTGTGGAGTGAACCAGCAGATTGAAGATCTCTCTGTCCATCCCTCTCGCTCTCTGGAACTGCCTTTCAAATAAATAAAATAAATCTTTTTAAAAAAAAATCCTTTCAGGCTTATTTATATTTACTAGGTCACAGGTCTCTCTCCTGCCATATCCTGGCCTTGTTTGAGACTTAAGAATGCTGACTGATTTTTTTTGTTGTTGTTCATCACAAGAAGTGTTAATTTTTTCAAACAATTTTTTTTTCAAATAGCTAATGAACAGAAATTCAAAAGCTGCAAATTTGCAGCTGCAGTCTGTAGGGAGTAGAAAACTGCACCCATCAAATCTGCAAAATACACCCGAATGTGGAAATATCAATTGATTGACAGATGTGGATATTTACATTTCTCTTCATTGCTTAAAATCATCAAGTTGGGAGACTTCTCGACTTGGCGGTAATTCAAGTTGACTACAGTTCTTCTTTCAGTAGATTGAGGAAGCTTACATGTGTATGATACCTTTAAAACAGAGAAAGGAAATGAAACTAAGTAAAATAACAAAAAATTACAATCAGAAAAGCTGGAAAAAGATGCAGTGTCATAGCCTTAGGGAAATTAGTAGAGGAACAAGATCAAGGAAGCATTGAGTTGTCATCATCAGATGCAAAGAAGTCAAATATCACAGACTAATACAGGTTAAAATCTTTGAAAAACGAAAGTTTTAAGAACTTGCTCACTGTTATAACAGAATAGAGTTTTGATAGAAGGGAAGTGGTATTACCAGATACTTACCCAAATAGTAAACATTTGATTTGGAAAAGGTCATGACAAGTTGCTACTAGCTTTCAAGAAATAGGAATTATTATAATCATAAGAACTTCCCTTGTTGATTCTCAGTTGCTTGTAGTACTGAAGGTATGCTAATTGTAATCCCGTAAGTACCACTACCCACACTTGTATTGTCACGTGGGTGGGGTAGGGAATTGTTTAGACTTTTCCATCTTGAAGATTTTTTGCGGGATACCTCTCACTGGTGGAATTTAAATAGAACTCTCTGACAAGATAATCTGCTCTAACATTTTGAGGCATTTAGTCCCCATATTACAAGACATAGCTTTAAGAGAAGAGATGGTACTAGGTATCATCTGGCATGGGGAGCAGAGATTGTGGTGAAATCTGTTAGAGAACTGCTTGGAACACCTGCACCCTACTTGGAGTTCCAACTTGAATCTCAGCTGCTTTGCTTCCAGTCTATTTTCCTGCCAATACATCCTGGCAGGCAGCAGATGGCTCAAGTGCTGGGACCCCTGCCACTCATGTGAGAAACTGCTTGGCATTCCTGGCTTTGATCTGGCCCAGTACTGGCTATTGCAAGTATTTGGGGAGTCGATCAGCAGATGAAGGATCTTCTCTCTCTTTCTCTCTCTGTCTCATTCTCTACCTTTCAATTAGATGAAAAAGCTTTTTAAAAATAATATATGACATAGACACATACAAAAATGAGTAAATCCGTTAACAAAGTGGGACCATTGACATTTGGATTAGAAATTGTGTGACACCGAAGGTAAATTGAATTTGTCAAATTTTTAATTTTTAAATTAATTTTGTTAAATATTCTCAAAAGTAGGTCTTATTATCATCATATTAATGAGGAAATTGAAGCTATAAAGTAATAATTTTCACAAGATATGTATCAAATATTGTCAAGATTTGAATCCAGATTTTGAAAGATAGAAACCGATTATATTTCACTGATGCCATGTTCCTTCCCCTGAAATGCAGGGCTCTGAGATCCTCGCACAAAAGATTTGTGCTCAGGGGCAGGTGTTAAGCTGCCACTTTGCACAACTGCATCCCATGTCAGAGTGCAATGTTCCTGCTTCCACACTTCTGATCCTGCTTCCTGCTGATGTGCAGGGAAGGCAACAAATGATGATGGCCTCAGTACTTGAGTTCCTGTCACCCATGCAGGAGACCTGTGTAGAGTTCCTGGCTCACGGTTTCAACCTGACTGATCATGGCTGTTGCAGGCATTTGGGAAATGAACCAGCAGATGAAAGTTCCTCTCTCTCTCTCTCTCTCTCTCTCTCTCTCTCTCTCTCTCTCTAGCTCTTGCTGTCTCTATCGCTTTGCCTTTCAAATAAATAGTTTTTTAAAAAATAAAAATTAGTGTTCAACACACAGAGTAAAGCCTATTCTTGTAAGGATAATTGCAAAGAGAATTTTTTGAATAATTGTCTCTCATTGCCTTAGAATAGAAAAACTATGTTCAGAAGTTATCTTTTTTGAGGTCTGGTGTATGGTTTAAAAATAAAAGCTTTTCTTTTTTAAAACTTTTACTATGGTTGTATAGATATATCTTCCTCTACCATCCCAAGATTAAAGTATATTAATAATATTCTATATTCATAACTTAAATCGAGCTAGGCTTTTTATTATAGTCCTTTTGCTCCCCCCCCCCCTTGTTTTGCTGGCATACTCCTATTTTTTATTTATTTATTTAATTTATTTATTTATTTTTTATTTTTGACAGGCAGAGTGGACAGTGATAGAGAGACAGAGAGAAAGGTCTTCCTTTTGACGTTGGTTCACCCTCCAATGGCCGCCGCGGTAGGCGCGCTGCGGCCGGCGCACTGCGCTGATCCAATGGCAGGAGCCAGGTGCTTATCTTGGTCTCCCATGGGGTGCAGGGCCCAAGCACTTGGGCCATCCTCCACTGCACTCCCTGGCCACAGCAGAGAGCTGGCCTGAAAGAGGGACAACCGGGACAGGATCGGTGCCCTGACCGGGACTAGAACCCGGTGTGCCGGCGCCACAAGGCGGAAGATTAGCCTAGTGAGCCGCGGCGCCGGCCGCTATTTTTTATATTTATATATTGCTGTGCTAACTAGTTCTCTAAATCACTCTCAGCATGATTTACAAATTATTTATTATGTACTCACTCATTTAATCATTTAGGTTGACTTTGGAAATCATAACATTGTACTCCAAAAAATACCATTAACAAGTTGGCTCAGATTCCTTTAACTTCTTCTCAATTTGAATTCTTGTTTTGGGAACTCTTCATATTTCTTTTTTTTTTTTCTGTTTTGTCTCATAGTAATGCTCTATAGGCTTCTTCATAACTATTTCCTAAACTTTCTTTTTTATTCTAGATTATTTTGTGAGTTGATCAGCATTGACAGTGAAATTTAATGTTTCATTAAATCATCAAGTTTTTATTCCTGTTCACAGAAAATGTTAATTTTATAAAAACATATATTTGTAACTCCTGATCTATTCAAGCATTCTGACAAAGTTGATCGTATTTTGCCTAAATATGCAACTATGAAATGGGCAATTTGTTGTCATTTTTCTCCTTTGAACTTTTATCACTGCATTTCTAGTTCTTTTCTATCTCTGCTGCTTTCCTCCCTGCTTCTTCCCCTCCGCAGAATTCTTCAAGGGCAGGCACTAGAACTGCCAGAGCAGGAGCAGATAGTCCTGACAGGAGTGACAGAAACAACAGAAGACTTGCTTCTGACAGCAGGGGCGATGGGTGGAATTTCACTTAGGTATCAGTTCCCCTCATTGCTTTCCACCTGTGCCTGGAATGTTCTGCCTAAAGGCAAATACACAACTAGATTCTTCTGAATCTGGGTCTTTATTGAAAATTCACCCTCCATTTCACATACACTGTGTGAAAGACATGAGCTGTCCTTGTTGATTCTTTGTTAGGGGCTGGTGCTGTGGCGTACAAGGCTAAATTTCTGCCTGCAGTGCTGGCATTCCATAAGGGTGCCAGTTTGAGGCTCAGTTGCTCCACTTCCAATCCAGCTCCCTGCTAGTGCGCCTGGGAAAATCAGCAGAAGATGGCCCAAGTACTTGCGCCCCTGCACCCAGGTGAGTGACCTGAAAGAAGCTCTTGGCTCCTGGCTTGAACCTGGCCCAGCACTAGCCATTGTGGCCTTTTGGGGAGTATACCAGCAGAAGGATGATCTCTCTCTGTCTCTCTCCCCTTCTGTCTCTGTAACACTGCCTTTCAAATAAATCAATAAGTATATTTTTAAAAAAAGATCTTAGGTGGAGCTTGGTAAATATCTATTGAGTCAATATTGTTAAGTCATCGAGAATAATGTTGGTTGATATCTTGGCTCAGTAATTATTATCTTTAGGAAATTGATTGTATTTCTTGTTTGCTAAATGTTTGCCCTGGCCTAGATTTTGAGTTTTACTAGTTTTTGTAGGATCTCCTGAAGTGATAAAATTATTTTTACTTTTGATATAATGATACAAGGCCTTATTGTTAGATTTTCCAGTGTTGAACAACTCTTGCATTCTTGTATTAAAAGCTACTTGTTTGCAATGTATCATTTTAATTTATGCTGAACTTTATTTGCTAGCATTTTATTTAGATTTCACATCTAAACTCAAGAGTAAAAGTTTTCTGTAGTCTTATTTTTTGCTCCATTTCAAAGGTATGAGAGTCAGGGTTATGTAAGGCATGAATTCCGAAATTAGGCTGTTTTCTATATTGTGTATTTTTAAAGTACATTATGTTTTATACTCACATTTGTCTAAATGTTGTGTTTAACCGATTCTGTTATTTACTATTGCTTATTTTATACCAACACTGTACAACAAATGTTTATTCATCTCTTATCAAGGGAAACTGGCTTCAATCTACTGGCTCCTATGCTCCACCTGCCAGAATTTAATGTTCTGAAATGTTATTCACCCACTGTCTCATAACACTGGTTGCTTTTTCTTACTAAAATATGACAGTGTCTTTTGTCATTGAAGATTGGGAAGAAGCGTGCAACTAGTCTATAATTTTGCTTACATCGAAGCAGCTCTTTCTGCATATATATCAATTTGGGGATATGTTTAGTTGCCCTTTTCCATAGAATTATTATGGTTATTGTAAGTATTGTTATAATTTACTGTATTTCAGTGAATTCTATATTTCAAGTTGTTTCTTTTACATTTTTGTAGGATTCCTGCTTGGCTGAGTCTCTTCAGGCTACCTCCAAGGAGGCCAATCCTCTGTAGGAATGGGGTTGTCTGTCCATTTTCCATGTCTCCTGTGGTCAAAGCTTATCTCCATCCACACCAGAAGACAAGTGTGAGTGCTTATGATGTATGAAGGATACCATTTGCAGTTTTTCAAATTTTTATATTGTTTCTTTTCTAAATTCTGTGTCTTAAAGGGAATCTGAAAGTATAAGTTTTCAAATTTTAAGTTAGAATTTTAATTTTACTCAGAATTCCTGCCTGAATCAAGTGTTTCCTTAAATATCTAGCAAAAACGTTTGGTGAATAAGTAATGCTCAAATCTTATAGAAAATGATAATAGATGTATGAGATTCAAATTATATCTTTATGAGTACTGTCTTAGAAACCAAGAATCATCCCAAGTATTCTATTTAGAGAGTATAGAAAGACATGAAGATCTATCATCTCCTTTATGATGACACAGCTTCTGTCAGAAGAAAGACAGCAGGAATAGAGATATATTCTTGGTTCTAAAATGCACAAAAACTGCACCCATAGTTATCCCTTTATAAGACAACTTTCTGCTTTCCTGATTGACTCAGAATTAAAGCCTAAGACTTCGTTATGCCCTCAAAACATGGATGATTTCTTGCTGCCTTGCAAAATTGATCCTTTCCTACTAATATCTCCCATGGGACCTCTGCTTTCTTGTTGCATTGTCATGCTTGCTGCACTAGCATCCTTTTCTTAGCTCTGCCCCATGCCATTCCCTCTGCCTGGGAGGTTCCCTCCGACCCCCTGAAACAAATGTACAACCACCTCCTTGTGTGTTTAACTCCAAGCTCATCCTTTTGGTAAGGCTGCTCCATATAAAATTTTAATTTTCCATTAACATTTCGTAGTCCCAGTACTTGATTTACTTATTTTTCTTATCACTACATAAGATATGCTTTGATGTTCACTCATGCATGTTGTTTATTCTTGGTCCCTTTTACTGCAGTATAAGCTTCTTGATATTGTTTTATCATTACTGGAATCCCAGTTCTCAGAACAGAGTCTGATCCATCATAGGAACTCAATAAATATCTATGCAATGAATAAATAATGAGATTTGGTAGTAACATACTTGATTACTTAGGAAATATAATTTGCAATATTCAGACTGTAACTTGAATTTCTATCTGCAAGTACCATCAAGACAGGGACCTCATAATATGGATAGGGAAGTGGGCAACCTTTGGATTCCCTCTTGCAAGACTTTGTGTTTTATAGTAATGGGTGATACAAGTGGCAAAGAACTATGAAAGTCATGGCGCTGATGGTAGTAGTAGTCACTCTGATACTAATAGGAAAGGAAAGGCTATTATGCCTTGCAGAGCTATTTCCAGCCAGTGCTATATTACTTATTGATGTTATGTTTACAGCAATACTTCTAAGAGCTGACTTCTGTGTAACATCCCTGCCAGTGTCCATTCAGATTGTTAAAAATTTGAGTATCGTTCCTGCTTAGAGATTAAGAAACACCTTTATTATTGCAATTCTTTCAAGAAAAATAACTGTTGTTGTGGGTCTGGAATGTTTTAGTGTCTTACATCTTTTTTCTTCATTGAGTAATTATTTTTTCTTCATTTGTGATAAAGCAACTTTCTTAGAAAATCAACATAACAAGCACCCTGGGAAAGCTCATGATTTCATTCTTTCTTTACCTACAATGGTCTTCTGTGGATCTTATGTGGTAGAATTTTTCTCAACATTTGCTTCTATATTTTCCACATTTTATTTTTATTTTTTAAATTGATATAAAAGGAACAAATTTCACATATACAGTTTTAAGAGCATAACGATACTTTCTACCCTACCCTCCCTCCCTCCCTTGCTCCTGCCTTCACTCCTCCTTCTTTTCTTATTTTTCTTTTAATTTTTACAATGACATACTTTTTTATATGGTTGAGAAATATATGTTTTTATTGCTCAAAGCCATGATGCTTTAGGATACTTTGTTTTGTAGTAATAGATAATGATAGAATTATTGTGGTGAACCTTAGCAGTGGAGAATAGAAAAGATTCCCATTTAATAAATCCATAGTCCAATTTCAAAAACTATAAAACTTGAATTATAATTAAGACATAGCTCATGAGTTCCTTTTTTCCTTGTTATCTGGAAAGATGCAATGTGAAAATATAAGTTTAATAATTTGTTGATGGTTATCTGTGATGTTTAGTAGGAAACATGCTATAGTTAATGACTCAAATGTTTGAACATTTGGTATACAACAGGCACAGATATATTTACATGTATTATTCTGTTTAATATTAACAATAACTCTATGTGATATGCTTTGTTACTATTCCTACCTTTTATAATAGGAACTTGAGACATATGGAGGATAATAACTTTATATAAGGTCACATGATAGTAGGAAACAGAGTTGGAAATTCTTTTT
Source organism: Lepus europaeus (assembly GCF_033115175.1). Classification (NCBI taxonomy): domain Eukaryota; kingdom Metazoa; phylum Chordata; class Mammalia; order Lagomorpha; family Leporidae; genus Lepus; species Lepus europaeus. The sequence continues at coordinate 14,703,227 of NC_084848.1, forward strand.
TTTCCAAAATTTTTATTCCTTTATTTGAGAGGCCAGCAGAGAGAAAGAGAGAGAGAGAGCGCACGCTCCGCACTCCGCATCTGCTGGTTCCACTCCCCAAATTCCAGAGCTGGGCCAGGTTGAAGGCAGGTCTACAATGTGGGCAGAAGGGACTCAGCTGCTTGAGCTGTCATCTGCTGTCTCCCAGGGGACACATTAGCAAGAAGTTGGAAACAGGAGCAGAGTTGGGACTTGGACCCAGGTAATGTGACTCAGGATATATGCATCCCAAGCAGTGTCTTAACTGCTATGTCAAACAGTTGTCCCTCAACTCTTTTTAATTTTTTAATTAATATAAAAAGAACAGATTTTATGCATTCCATAGGTACAGTTCCAAGAAGACAACCACACCTTCCTCACTCCTCTACTCCCCTACAATCCCCCATCTTTCCTCTTTTCTCTTCATCAGCTTTTGCAAAGCCATAATTTTAATTCATTCTATAGTCACAACTGAATTCATTACTAATAATAATATTCAACAAGTAAAAAGTAGGATGACCACAGTTCCACAGGAGTATAAACACGGTCTAAAAATGATAATCATGTCCCAAAATGACCATCTCACTCCTGTACAGTTTTTGGTATTCTATATTAACTGCCATATATCAGAAAAAAACATAAGATATTTGCCTATTTGAGACTGGCTTATTTCACTAAGCATAATGGTTTCTAGTTGCATCTGTTTTTTTGCAAAAGAGATGACTTCATTCCTTTTTTTATAGCTGAGTTGTATTCAATAGTGTATATATACCACGTTTTCTTTATCCAGTCATCTGTTGATGGACATCTGGGTTCATTCCATACAATGACATGCGTTCAATTTACTTTATAATTGCAAGCTTAAGCCTCCACTAAATAAAGAATTCAACAAGAAACAAGTAGAAAAAGCACTGTTCCTCAGGAGTACAGACAAGGGCTATAAGCAATCACCAAATTGCTCATATATATTACAATTTTTTGTACTCTGTGTATTTGTTACCACAAATCAAGGAAAACATATGATACTGGTGTTTTTGAGAATGGCTTATTTCACTAGCCATAATGGTCTCCTTTTTTGTTGAAAAAGACTTGATTTCATTTTTTATGAGTGAGTAGTATTCTATCCTTTATATATACCACAATTTCTTAATTCATTAGTCAGTTGATAGACATCTGTGTTGATTCCATATCTTACTTATTGTGAGTTGAGCTGCTATAAACATGAGGGTATAGATTACTCTTTCATATGAAGATTTCATTTCATTTGGGTAAATTCCCAGGAGCAGAATGGCTGGATCTTATGGTAGATCTATTTTAAAATTTCTGAGGAATCCCTATACAGTTTCCATGTTGGTTGTACTAGTTTACATTCCCACCAACAGTGTATTAGGGCTGCCTCTCCCCACCTCATTGCAAACATTTATTATTTTTGATTTTTTGGATGATAGCCATACTAGAACTGGCATGATGTGATTTATTTTCTATACTTTCTTTCTTTTTTTTTTTTTACAGGCAGAGTGGACAGTGAAAGAGAGACAGAGAGAAAGGTCTTCCTTTTGCTGTTGGTTCACCCTCCAGTGGCCGCCATGGTAGCGCGCTGTGGCCAGCGCACCGCGCTGTTCCGATGGCAGGAGCCAGGTGCTTATCCTGGTCTCCCATGGGGTGCAGAGCCCAAACACTTGGGCCATCCTCCACTGCACTCCCTGGCCACAGCAGAGAGCTGGCCTGGAAGAGGGGCAACTGGGACAGGATCGGTGCCCCGACCGGGACTAGAACCCGATGTGCCGGCGCCGCAAGGCGGAGGATTAGCCTAGTGAGCTGCGGTGCCAGCCTATTTTCTATACTTTCAATGCTGTATCTTCAACACTTAGAATAGGGCTTGGTAAGAAATATTTTGTTAACTAAATGAATTAATGATGATATTCTATTTATACAGCTTGATATCTATGATTTTAAGTCTTATATTAGCATTGAATCATGAAGCAGGTGTTACAAGTAACGGAAAGGGACAACATAAAGAATAGCAGAACACGATCTAAAATTAAAGTCCAGTGAGTCACCTTGTGTGTTATTTTATCATATATGGCATCTGGAAGCTGTCCTCTTAGTAGTTTTGTTTTCACATTGTCAACAAGCTACTGCCACGTCCACTGGAAGTGAAGCATTTATGCACCAAGGCAAAAGAATTACTTTTGAATTTTGCTTTCTGTAAAGCACTCAAAAATACAATTCTAAAAGATAAACTATCTGAAGGAGGATAGGTGGGAGAATTATGTGATTCAAAACAGAAACTTACATAAGAATCAAATCTGTCCCTTAACATAAAATTGGAACTTGAATTTTAGAAAATGGAAATGAGCATGCTTGACTGAACTGTAGGTCTACTCTCAGTGTTGTTATGTGGTTGGATTTGAATGGAAAGGACAATTTAGTCAGAATTATTACATTAGCAGTAGTCACTAATGTTAGCACTATTAGCAATAGTCTCTAATATCATCCACACATCTTATATTTTGATGTTTATTACATATTCAGAACTATGTGGCAAAAGGACCATTCATTCAACAAATATTTTTAAGGCATAAAGCATGCATCAGATACTGCACTAAATTTTGGAGATTCAATATAAACATACCAGTCTCTGTCCTCTGATATCCAACACCTAATATAAGAAAGTCAGTCTGCTCAGCGCTGGGTGAAATGTGAAGCTAGGGTAGTGAGCAGTTAACAGTTTGGTGAAGCAGTTGAGATATGCACATCCCATTTGGAAGACCTGGGTTCAATTACCAGCTCTGCTTCCAATATTACCTTCCTGTTAAGGCACACCCTGAGAGACAACAGATCATGGCTTAAGTATTTGGGTCCCTACCTCCATGATTTTGGGCTGGACTCACCTTGGTTTGTGAAAAATTGAAGTGTTAGGATCTCCTTGACTAACTACATGACTACCACTAGACACAGAACATAAAAACTTGTTTTTGAGTGTGTACGTGTGTGTGTGTGCGTGTGTCTTTGAGGAAGGATTTCCGTGTGCTGGATACGTGGATTAGATCACAATATAGTTGGATGAAAGAAGGAGATGCAAACAAATAATATCAAGATGAGGGGCCAGTGTTGTGGCCTAGTGAGTACAGTTGCTGCCTGCAACACGAGCATAACATAGGGGTACTGGTTCATGTCCCAGTTGCTCCACTTCTGATGAAGCTACCAGCTAATGGCCTGAGAAAAATCAGTGGAAGTTGACCCAAGTGATTGGGCCTCTGCCACATATGTAGGAGACCCGGAAGAAGCTCCTGGCTCTTGGCTTTGTCCTGAACCAGACCAGGCCCATGAGGCTGCTGGGAGTTAACCAGCAGATGGAAGAGATGTCACTCTCTCACTCTTTCTCTCTCTCTCTCTGACTTTCAAATAAATAAAATAATCTTCAGAAAAAAAGGCCAGATGTTGGGTGCGATTTATGTATCTATGATAAGTATTAAAGACATTCAGTCAGTCAGAGGAAGGAAAAGTTCACTGACGTCTGCCCAATGGTAGAAGCAGCGTGTAATTTGAGATAGTCTGTGCGAGGTTAATAAGAACTAAATGAACTGAAGAAAGGAGAGTATCTGTGACATTGTAGACTAGATGATGAAGATTCAGTGGGAAGTAGATGAAGTAAACTTGAAGGTTTCTTATTGTGTAAAAATTCAATGAAATTTCTTTGAAGTCATTAAAATATGGTACAGCTAGATAAAATAGGAAAGGCAAAGATTATTCTTCTAGGCAGTGATTCTCAAAATGTAGTCTCTCAACCTGGAAGCTCGTTAGAAATGCACATTCTCAGGCCTCCCCTACCCAAGGCCTACTAAATCAAAAATTGTGTAGGGCCCGTCCATCTGTGCTTTCACAGAGATTATCACATGTCTTCATTGTGGTTCTCAGGCATGGTCCAGTTGGAAAACCATCGCTCTAGGTCAAGGGTATGCAAGGGATTAAAGCAACAAGTAAAAGTCCACTATGACTGAAATGTGACCTTGACCAAATGAAACCCACGTGTAGATTCTTGCCGACTCTGGGCAGGGAGATTGCAAAGTGACCAGGTCATCTGTATAGCTATTGAACCAGGGATTTAAAAATATATATAAAGAGAGCATATTTAATTAGTTCATAGATACAATTCTAAGAATATAATTTTACTTTCCTTCCTCTGTCTCTCCCTCCTCCTTTCTTTCATCCATTGTTTCTTCTTTAATTTTTGCTATAAACATATTTTAATTTACTTTATATTCAAAGGCTTAATGCTTCACAGAATACTTTGACAAGCAAAAAGTAGAAAGGCCTCTGTTCAGTGAGAATATAGACACAGACTGTAAATAATAATCAAATCCAGAATGTTAATTTCACTCACATATATTAATTTTTTAAAGCATCTGCACTGGTAGAAAACTGGAGTTAGGAGTTGGATATCAAATCCAGTTACTTTAATATGGAACAAATTTTTATTAAACACTAGACCAAGGAGTTGCCACAAGAAATTTTTTACAAACCAGATACACTAATGTAAGTAACACCCACAACAAAGAACTAAACATTCTCAGCACCAAGAACTAATGTGATCCACTCTAGGTAATACCCACTATCAAGGCAAAGGGAGTAACTGACTTTATTTCTAGCAGCATATATTAGTTTTGACAACTTTTAACTATAATTATGTCACATTTTCTTATTTTATCCCACTGTGTTGTTTGGATGCAAACGCCTGCTTTTGATTTTTTCATTAGATTGTTTAAATATCACTAGCAGAAGCATTGTATGGTAGAAATATCATTAGTAATGTGCTGTGTTTGGTGAACCTTCGAAAGAATCCCTGCTGGTCAAGGTTGTACATTAGACAAGAAATGTACAATTAGATTAACTATTTCCAAACTGGGCAGCAGAAGGCAAGACATAGGTCCTAAGCAATGAGGCTTCCAGGAATCTGCATCTGACCTCCCATGCCCCTTCACACCCAACCCAAACCACGCCTTTTCTCTGAATTAATTGGTCCGAGAAAAAAAAAAAAAAAAAAAAAACAACATTCATTTCAAACACCAACTTCTCTGTTTTGACCCAGATTATGGCACTTCCATATGCTGAGTACTTTGAAATAAAGGACAGTAGGAGGTCCTCAGAAACGGTTTATTTCTGGCCTTCTCCTGCCCTTTTTCTCCTGTTCTACTTTCTCCTCCATGTCAGGCTATGGACACTGGAATTTCTTCTTCCCCCTCTGAGGTCATAGGAACTAGAATCCCTATCCTTCAAAGTCAACTATAAAATCGGGAAATATTACTCTAACTTTTCCCCACCTGTCTGTGTAAGGGCTGGTCATACAGAAGTTCTGCTTCCCATGTTGTCAGGAAGTAGATCAAAAGACTCTCATTCCAGGTGGGGTCCTGCACTAGATGCCCTGGAGTAAGGAATGACATGCAGAGAGACCAAGAATTCAAGCAGATGGGCTTTGTGGAGTGTCCTCTCTCAGTCTGTTACCATTAGGTCATATTCGTTTTGTCCAAACTCGTGTCTACACAGCTGTCCATTTTCCTTGATTCTCAGCCTAAAAGGAGAGTATCCCCTGCATCTTCAGGGCTTCATTACTGGAGGTTCTTGTATCAAATAAAACATTGATCCTGAAAAATGTTAGGCTTTTCTCTTGTACGTTAAGCCTTTGCTATAGGAGTGTTGAAACATGATGAGCAAGAAAAAATGTCACATCTTTAGACTCCTACGTCGGTCACCCTCACTTACTCTCACCATCAACTTCTTGACATGCCCTGACTTCCTTTTCCACTAGGCTAAACTTTTTGGAATGAGGGAAGTATTCATTCCTCACCTCTCTAGAGCACTGGCCTCATGTCCTCAGAAATGACTTGCTGTACACTTTTTTCTGTCTTGTGTCACATAGAGCCTCTAACACCCAGAATAGGATCTGCTCATAATGAATTTTGTGCATGAGTAATAAAATTCTAAGTGAATAAATGTATAAATTAGGGATTTTTGAATTTTATATCTGTCTTGGCTCTCCAGTGACTACCCATTTGACCAGCTGAATCATGTATTTCTCTGTGCTTTGTTTTTTTTCCTTTGCAAAAGTGGAACTGTGAAGGTTATCAAAGACCTTAAATTCACCAAAAAGCATAATGGAAGTACGTGGAAGGTTGGGATCATGGCAACAGGTCTTTTAAGGGCAGCCTCCACTTAGTTCCAGCAATCTGTTACAAAAGAAATATGAAGGTGCAATACTTTCTTCAGATTATAGTATTTCTTGATTCCTGAAATTTTGGATTTTTCTTTACCAAAACTGAGCTGAAATTCTCACACTGAATTCAAGTAAGAAAAGGAAAACAACATTAACTGAATGTGGTCCAGATTTTAAGTTTTTGTTCCCAGGCTAGGTAAGCAATAGTAATATTTGATCTATTAGATCATTTTCTCTTTCCTAACAAAAATATATTTGACATTTTAATTTATCAGATTTCTCAAGAGTTTTAAACATAAAGAGAGACTTGTAAAGTGATTTTTTAAATGTTCCTGAAGGATTAGGAGTAGTAATTTCTGTTTATGAATGAATTTCTATCTACATGATTCAATACTTTGGGATTTTGATATCAAGACAGTTCTTTATGATTTGATACCAAGATTGTCATTATTGAAAATCTTTGACCACTGCATCAATTGAAATTTCTAATAAAATAAAGTCAACTCTATGTATGAATTTATTCCCATTGAGCAAATATTTTCTACAGATTTCAAATTCATTAACAATCCTTATGTTTAGAAATGAAACTGACTAGTTAAAGCCTTGGGAAGAATTTAAATACAAAACAATAATATTAATATGGAAACTGCTGAGCAAACTAACTTTCTTGATGAAATACTGAAACTCTTAAAAAGATAGCTATTGGGACTGGCACCGTGGAGCAGTAGGTTAATCCTCCCCGCCTGTGGCACCGACATCCCATATGTGCGCTGGTTCTAGTCCTGGCTTGCCCTCTTCCAATCTAGTTCTCTGTTGTGGCCTGCGAAAGCAGGATAAGATGGCCCAAATGTTTGCGCCCCTGCACCCGCATGGGAGACCAGGAAGAAACACCTGGCTCCTGGCTTTGGATCTGTGCAATTCTGGCTATAGCAGCCATTTAGGGAGTGAACCAACAGAAGGAAGACATTTCTCTCTGTCTCTACCTCTCACTGTTTGTAACTCTACCTCTCAAATAAATAAATAAATCTTTCAAAAATAGTTATTAAAAGTTTTTTACAAAAATGTGAAGAAAGAATATCAAATGTTAAAAGAAAAAATTAAAATATATGTGGAACATTTTTTTTAAGCTGCTAAATTTTTGGTAGAAAAATATAATAATTTTCTGGGTTATAATTATCAATGAAAATTTTATATATAGCTTTATAGATAGAAAAATATGTATATAGAGATATATTTACATATTCATATATATTTATCTATAGAGCTATATGTACATGTAAATGTGTATATGTGAACTTTCTCAGATATATATTTATATAACTTTTGAAAGTTCATGGAAAAAGGAATTCAAGGAAAACATTTATTTTGCTGCAAATAGTTTTAAGATCCTTGCATAGTATCTTCATAATAATCATTTCCATGAACTTTTACAGACCTCTCATATATTTATGCCTTCAAAATTTTTGCTTCAAAATCAAGATATATATTTGTGCATATCGTATCCTTGTTCAAATTTATTATGGAACATAGAACACATTTTTACAATTAAATGAAAAGTAGCCATAATATCAAAATGAGTCCTATCCTGATATATTCATGATTTTTGTATTGAGTTTGATTCTTGTTGGGTTTTCACTCTTACTATAAGCCTGGATTTCCTACAAATTCAAATAAAGGAAAATTATAAATGGGACTGTACACTAACTTCCTTAGTATTTCCTCTTAGACAAAAAGCCAGATGTTCCCTCAGTAGGGGAAACAAGCTGTCATCATTATCACAAAGATCTGAAGAAACACTTAACAAAACAGCAGCAGGAGCAGGTATGAATTAAACTATTTCTGGATGGAGCCCCCAGGGCTGGACCAAGCTCTTGCTCATTCAGTCCATCTTAGGTCATGGTATCTGTGCAGTGTGCACTCAACACACTGAGAAAACAGAGGTTTAGAGAGAAATGTCAGGGCTGGTCCAGGGAATTCACTTGTTGGCATGGCTTTGTTGAACTGCTCTATGGAGAGCAAAATAAAACGATAGTGTTCAGAAATCTTATGTGGGGTTGAAAGCATATTAAAAAACATGAAAATGTCTTGTTTGATTAGTTTTTACACTCTCAGACTCAAGCAAAAATGAAGGAAAGAATATGTATTCCTGGAAGACTCTTCTGAAATCTTTTGATCATGAGTGAAATAGATTTGTGGGTAAAAGAAGAGACAGGTTTGTGGATAAACAGGGGAAGGGAGGAAAGACAGAAACAAAGAGGTAGATAAGCACGCAAGCACGCAAGCAAGCAAGTTGGGTATAGCCAGTTCTCAACAAATAAGAAACAGATTGACAATGGTATGTTGTTAACATATGACAAAAATAGCAGATCCTCTAGTGGTAAAAACAGCCCCCCAAGGGAAGTCCGTTTGGGAGAACATTCCAGACAGAGGGATGCAGTGCAATGTCATAAACTAGGAATGAGCATGGCAGTCACTTGGAGCAGATAAAAAGGCTGTGAGGATCTGGTAGGGGGGAGGAAGCCCTGGAAGAGATGGCCCAGAGGAGGCAGCGGGGAGCCCATTCACGCAGGGCCTCCAACCCAGGTTGCAAGTTCTTTCTTAGGTGCCTAGGAAGGCATGGAAGACTTTTCCTTTGGGCGTTGGGGGTGATGTGATTACCATTTTAAAAGATGCTTCTGGCTTATGATGCTATACTTTTCAATATTTTCCATTTGTAGTCTTGCATTTGAACATCCAGGCTATAACCCAAGCCAGCAGACACAAAATAGTGACATGATTAGGAAAAGACTCTCTTTATAGTAGCCATTCTGGACCAATCTGTAGCTTTTATGTGCACATTATCATTGCCCCTGAGCCTTAATGGGACAGAAATTGGAGGCAACATTCCACTTGAGTCATCATCCAAACCACTTTATGAAACCATCATCTATATAAGTCCCTAGAGTCTCATTCAATTACTCATAAGGCCCAACTTCTCTGAGCTTATGAGGAATATCAACATCATGAATATGGACGTTCACATTAACACCATTTTGAGTAATCGTGTTTTCATAGTCACTAAACATTCAACATAACAAATTGATCAATGTTGCAACTGTTCTGTAATTTGGGAAAGGTTTCTTTTTGTTCTTTCTTACTTTTTTCATTTAATTGTATTGTAACCCTCCTCTGTCTTGGCAAAAGACAGATATAAGTATTTTGCCAGACTGGTGTTATTTCAAGTAGAAAAAGAAGGGTCATAAAGACACAAATAAGTCTTGGGGGAAATAAAACTTTTTTTCTTTTAACTAAACCATCACAATATGAAATCTAATTCATGCGTAAATGTTCTCAACTCTTTTCCTCTAAAGCCCATAGATGAAAAATATTCCTTTACCTCAATTTTCTGAGCTATTAAAAACCATTTAGTCCTTACCAGAGAAAGTTCTGGACTTTTATGGTGGAAAGATGGAGAATGTGTGGAAGAAACAGCAGAGTCACTAGTGTGGGAGTTGAATGGTGTAGCAAGATGTGGGTAATGTTGACCTAGGAAGGAAGAAGTTGAGAAAGCAGGGGAGAGTGTGATGAAGATCGAGAGGGCGTGGTGGAGGATGGAGCATGAGAACATTTGGAAGGAGAGAAAGAGATTTAGGAAAGGTGTTCTGGAAGTGAGGAATTTAATCAGAACTCCCGTCCCACCTCTCCTCTTCTCCCCTCTTCTGGGCCCCATGCTTTTTCCTTCCCATCTTTCTCCACTCTGCCTCTTTCTTCCCCATTTCTTTCTTTCCCCTTTCCTTTTCTATTCAGTTTTTCTTCAAACACTGTTTCACACATAAACTCAACAGCTTGATCCAGGGATTCCAAAGGGCACAGGTATGACTCATTTTCTTCTTGCTCATTTGGAAAGAATAAAGGTAAAAGAAAGAAAAGAATTCAAAAAATGGAAAATGTTAAAAAAAAAAAACAGGTAAAACAGTCACATGAGTAGATAAGGATTTTGTCTTTTACTTTTTCAAATTCCATTTTACTGTACATTTTTTATCTCAAACCCCAGAGATGTCATTTTCTTTCTCAGCAATATTGAGTAGTTCTATGTGTGAGAACAAAAACGAGAGGCATTAACTTGGCATAGGGAGGGAAGGAGCTCAGGAACCTGGACTGAATGCAGTTGCTATTTTAGTTGCATGTCCCTTCACAACCTTCTCCTTTTCTCATATATCAGTCACCTGGTATTTTCACTATTCTCCAACACATCCTTTTTCAGCTACTTCTTGTTTTCTGAATCAGATATAGCTTTCACTTCCTCCTTTCATAGTTATTAAATGATCATTTATTTTTGTTAAAGGTTTATTTTATTTATTTGAAAGTCAGAGTTACACAGAGAGAGAAGGAGAGGCAGAGAGAGAGGTCCTCCATCTGCTGGTTCACTCCCCAATTGGCCGCAACAGTCAGAGCTGCGCCAATCCGAAGCCAGGAGCCAGGAGCTTCTTCCGGGTCTCCCACGTGGGTGCAGGGGCCCAAGGAGCTGGGCCACCCTTCACTGCTTTCCCAGTCCATAGCAGAGAGCTGGATCGGAAGTGGAGCTGCTGGGACTCGAACCGGCACCCATATGGGATGCCAGCACTGCAGATGGCAGCTTTACCCACTACGCCACAGCGCTGACCACAATGATCATTTATTTTGTACATTCTATCTGCTGATGGTTTTCCTTGCAATGATACTCATGCTCATTCAGAACAAGTATTATTTTTTTAAAGATTTATTTATTTTACTTGAAAGTCAGAGTTACACAGAAAGAGAGGCAGAGAGAGGGAGAGAGGTCTTCCATCTGATGGTTCACTCTCCAATCAGCTGCAACAGCTGGAACTGTGCCAATCTGAAGCCAGGAGCCAGGAGCTTCTTCCAGGTCTCCCACATGGGTGCAGGGACCCAACGACTTGGGCCATCTTCTACTGCTTTCCCAGGCCATAGCAGAGAGCTGGATTGGAAGTGGAGCAGCTGGGTCTTGAACTGGCGGCCATGTGGGATGCCGGCGCTTCAGGCCAGGGAGTTAACCCGCTGCACCACAGCGACTGTCCCCAGAACAAGTATTTAAGTCTATCACTTCCTTAAATTGCTTTTGAGAGTGTATGAATATAATTTTAATCTTAATATAATATTTTATCAAGTCTTATAAACTTTCAATCCTGTGATGGTTTTCTTAACGCTCCCAAAGATGTCTCTCCTACAAAGCAGACACCCATAACACACACCTACAACTCCAAATAACTGTCCCAATGCCACACATAACTTAAGCTAGTAAAAAAAAAAATGCTTATCCCTAAAAATCGTGGCCTAGGGGCATGCATTGTAGTGCTGTGAGTTAAGCACTGCTTAGGACTCCTGTGTCCCCCATCAGAGTACCTGGGATGTGGGGTATGGGGATTTCTGCCTCTGATGTAGTTTCCTTCTAAGGCACCTGGGAGGCCACAGATTAATGCCCAAGTACATGGGGTCTTGCGTCCCATGTGGAGGACCCAGATGGAGTTTCTGGCTCCTGACTTTGGCCCCAGTTCCATCTGTCACAGACATTTAGGGAATGAACTAGCAGATTGTAGATCTCTCTCTCTCTCTGTGTTTCTTCTTCTCTCTTCCATTTGAAAAATCAAATACATAAATCTCAAAATAAAATCATTGTCTGTATTCAAATTGAAAAGGATACTAGCTCTCCATTAGCCAGTGAATAGCTCTGTCATCAGAAAGTTCATATTGCAGGTTACTTTATTAGCAGAATACATTTCTTCTAGTTTTGAAATTCTAGAAAATCTCTAAAATTTTCATATATATGCATATATGTGTGTGCATTTGAGAAGATTCTTGTATTTATAATATACCTCAAATACTAGCAAGATTTATAGATCTTATTATAATAGTTATTTCTCTTCCTGCTTGGAATTCTAGTAACTCTACACAGCACTTTCATATTTATGTGCATGTGTAGGTCTACATTTACCTAAATAAATATATACTTATATATGAGAGAAGATCCTTATGTACAGCCTTATTTATTATGTACCTTAATTATTTACAAGGTTTATAGAGTGTAACAAAGATTGCAATTTTTATCATTAAAAAGCATGTTTTTTCAGTTGGATATCTTGTATATTATTGCAAGCACTTAACAATGTTTTTAAAATTTATTTATTTATTTGAAAATCAGAGTTACAGAGAGAGGGATAGACAGAGTTCTTCTATCTCTTGTTTGACTCCCCAGATGGTCACAATGGCCAGGGCTGGCTGGGCCAGGCTGAAGCCAGGAGACAGGATCTTCTTCCAGGTCTCCCAAATGTGTAGCAGGAGCTCAAGCACTTGGGCCATACTTTGCTGCTTTTCCCAGTCCATTAGCAGAGAGCTGAATCAGAAGTGGAGCAGCTGGGACACGAACTGGCGTCCATAAGGATGCTGGCATTGTAGGTGATGGCAGTACCCACTACCCCACAATACTGGCCCCAATCTCTAACAGTGTTTTAATGACTAAAAAACAGCATTAACTTTGATCTAAATCTGTCATCAGTGCATTAATATGCCAAGGTAAATTCTTGAACAAACAAATCTGGCCATGTGGCGAGTTGATCAAGGATGGAAGCCTGGTTGCCAAGCTTGAGGTAGTGATCACAGAGGAGTGACTGTCACACACTGCTCAGGAAACCTATTCACATGCCAAATGGGATTCTAAATCAGTTTTTCAGTTTGCTGTTTAAATGTAAGTAGTCAAAACCTTAGTTGATTAAGCATTTAATTTTGTGAAGCAGGATTCTTGAAGAACTTAATTATACCAGAGCTACAATACTAAACAATGATTTTCAATTATAGTCTACTAATATGAAAGGCAAAAGCTATTCAAATAAGTAAGTATGAATAAAACATTTTGAATTATAAAAGAATTCCATAAAGTGAAGGAAACATATTTTCTATCACATCCTTGGTCAGTAACAACATGTACATTTTTGTTTTAAAAAAGACTAAAGAAGGGGAAGAATTAAGGTATTGATAATGAACTAGTAATGTGCCCTCTTCCTTGGCTGTATTTCCCCACAAATGCCTGAGTACTTCCACAATCTGAGTAGGAGCCAGCTTTCCATGCATGACTCCAAAATGATAACCAGAAGTTCCAGTAACAGGTATTTTCATAATTACTTATTTTCCTTAGGCATTGATTAGAATAGGTGAATTATAAATAGTTTAGCATACAGGTCAAACATAGGTTAAACCAATGGAGAATTAATTTGCTGGAATAAAGTAAATTAATAAATTGGTTACATAGTTAAAATAGTGGGAAAATAATAAACATCAAGTAGAACTGTTGAATCAGAGACAAAATTGGATTTTTTCACAAAATTTTGGAAGTGGGTTTCTAGATATTTATTGTAGTATTTTCAGTACAATTATATTTGCTAGATGGAGATATAGTGCTTATCTAACTACCTCATTCTCAAAAAGAAAAGCAAAATTCTTCCTATATATAAACGAAGATAAATCAGAGGAGTAGTTAAACTTCATTATGAACAACTAATCCTGATGAAAAGGAAGGGAAAAGAAGAAAATCTGTCACAAATATCTCTAACAAAAGAATAATAAATTGTTTATATATTTAGTAGTTCACATTTATGTTATACATGGAAACTTAACCGTATTTGTCAGTTATAATGAGCTAAGAGTACACACCACAATACAGTCAATATAAGGAAGGTATAACAAGAAATTGTATACTTTTTAATAAGTAAAAAAACCCCTCCTATTAAGTGAGCCAAAATGACTATTAAAATATAAACTTTCCCTATCAAGAGAGAAGTGTCTGAGCAATGACATGCAACTGAAAACAGCAAAGTCAGAGATTATGCCACCAGCTTTTGAAAAACTGTAAATCGTACTTTGTAATGTGGAAATTTGAGATGTATTTAAAAAAGAAATATAAAAAAAGCAGTCCTTTTGACAAACATCCGCTTCTGCTGCTAACAAACCCAAGGAAGGTATCTGTCTTCAAGATCCCTCTTTCCACATATGCCCTTCCTGTCAGAGTGGCAGCCCCTTGAGCAGTCTTTGCAACCACTGGACCTGTCACATGGATGGAGGCTGCTTCTCCCACAGCAGTCTGATTTCTATAAAGGCAGATGAGCCCCTCATAATCAAGGCAAGAGTGCTCATTGAAACATACCCTGGTGAAGTGATTAGAGTTTGACAGACACTTTGAAAGACATATATCCTTCTAGAATAAAGTTATTGGCTATATTCCTTTTCTTAGTTTCAGAGCTCTTAAATCTATGAAATTTCAGAGTTAAAAATCTAAAGTAAACCTCTTAGAAAGAGGCAGAATCCACTTACAAACTAATGCACCATGTAGTCTGTCCTCTTCTCTCTATCCTCACAACTTTCCTACTCTGCTCCTTAGGCAAGGTCTATTATTGCATTTTATGCATCGCTGTTTCATCTCACTGAGAAGTGGCAATGGCAGAAAGCCCTAAGTTGCTAAAAGGAACCTGAAAAAGTTCCTATAGAAATAAAATTTATTATCAGAAAAATACAGTTAATGTACAAATATAAAATGAACTTAATGCTACTAGATATACATAAGATTTTAATAAATAACATTGTGGTTTTTATTAAAGTTGATGTTACTTTATACAATTAATGTTTTATTGAAAAAAATTATCCAAACTTTTACAAATTTCCATATACATTTTATGTAAACACAAACCATTTCTTCTATGGGATTTGATAAGTTCCTTAGAGTGTAAAAATAATATTTTCTAAAGTCAAGACACTTGTAAGGTTTCTGTAGGTATGAAGAACTTCATCTGCTTTCTTATGATGTAGACATTTAAAGTATTTTTACAAAACACTGCACACCCAGAAAGTATAGGAGATTGAGTAATTGTCTGGTACCATTTATCAATCATACATCATGCATGAGATAATAAAATACTTTCTAGCCCAAATAATCCCTGCTGCCTTTTTCAATGACTGGGGAATAAGGCTATCAGATGTGTCATTTGAGAACTGTCCCATTTATTTTGGCTAGAAAAAACATGGTGTGTAGAACAAGCATCCTTTGTTGAAGTTACTTGAGTTTCTCATGCTGGGATAGGAATCTTGCCCATGTGTGCTAACCAAATTTGCATGACAAATGCTTATTGTGGAACCATTGTCAGTATTATCACTGCTTAGATCCATATCCAGCAAGTGTACACTTTCCCTTCCAATTATTTTACTATACTTATCTTGTTGCAAAAGTAATTATTCATTGCTCTTTTGCTTTTTATTTAGTTTTTAAATCCTCATATATTTAGTAAAATCTCCATATTTTTTTCTCTAACTTCAAATTTCCAAAGCTTCTGAAGCTCCATGAAGTTCATAAGAAATTTCCATTTCCAGAAATAGCAGGGTATTGTTGGAGATGTTGTTAAAAGTGTGTTTCAATATAGCATGTGTTTATTTAAACTCAGTGCCAAATAGCTCCTTGGCAGTGGTTCTACTTAGAGCCAAAGGTTAATTAGGCCATGGAGACTAACTCTAGGTGCAAGGTGTCCAGGCGCGTAACAAATCTTCCCAGGCAGAGAAATCAATTAATTCACAAGCTTTTATTGGGATTCCGCTCCTGGGTGAGGTTCCCTGGTCCCAACAGAGCAGGGGCCGGGGAAGTCCCTCTCAGAGGTTGGGAGGGCTCCTTTTATAGATACAGGGTGTGGGGTTAAAGGTTAAGGCAGGTCTGATCCTCCTTGGTTGACCTTTAGGCACCCACAGGGACCTTGACAAGGACTTTTCTTCCCCAGAAGTACAGGCAGGGACTCTCCATTCCCGAAAGTGTAGGCCTACTCTCCTTGCGGATCCCAAAGCTACCACTAGGAGTGACAAATCTGAAGTCCTCTAGGGAAGAAAATGCTAGGAAATCTACTCTTCACCTTTCAGGAATAAGTGTCTTCTTCATTTCTCATCAATGGGCCATTAAGTTTGTGAAATTCTAGTACATTGTTCAGGTTCCATAGGAAACCAAATATTAATGTCCCATAGTCATATCCCTTAGCATATGAGATGAAAGAAAATCTAGCCAGAAATAAAGCACAATCTCCACATGAAAATAAGAAAGTTTCTTTTCCTGTCATTGTGCCATGTTGAAATAATTCATTATTCATTTTTGAAGAGTAGAAAAATTTATGGAAAGAGGTAAAACACTAATGCACAGGATAAGTAATGTTTTTGAATGCACACAATTGCTTGAAAAACTATGAAGAGAAGCAATTTCTCATAGACCAGTGATTGAAGACTTGACTACATTACAACCTAAAAATTAAAATATTGAGAATATGGTTCACAAAAACTTTGCATATATTATATGAACAAATAGAAGAATGAAGTACCAAGCATCCAATTATAAAGTAACATCAAAGAAGAGAAAATGGTGATTACCTGTTTTGATCAGTACACATTATCTACATACATTGAAATGTCATGTTGTAGCTCATAAATGTGTACAATTATTGTTCATCTTTTTTTAGATTTATTTTACTTTTTAATTAGTTTTCAACAGATTCAATGAGCTTTGTAGATACAATTCTAATTACATGATACTGATACTCCCCTCCTCCCTCCCTTCCTCCTTCTCTCTCCCTCCCACCTCCTTCAGAAAGAGGTATTGCCCTACAATTATTAAATTGTTCCACAATTTATACCTGAAATGGAGGAATACGATTTTTCTTTTTTCCTCTTCCTTTTCTCTACCTAACTAAAATACTGAATCGCTTGTATGCTTTAAGTTAAATATCTTATCAGAGTTTAATCCTCCTGACAGTCATCTTGGCAGAGCCACCTGCCTTCAGCAACAGTAAATGCTCTCTTCTCTCTCCCCTGACTGATTTGCATGCTCTCTCTGGTGTCCCCAGCAACAGGTGTCTCATTAGCACCTGAGTGATGCCAGCTTCTGAGGGAGGCTGTGAACTGATTAAACACATGCTCCATTTTTATCTCTTTATGAGTCATTACTTAAAGGTTTTATCACCATATTGCCACACTTAATTACGTGAAGCCATAATTAAATATGAGCATTCTTAGGCCTGCTTTTTTAAATTTTAGTTTAAACTTCAGTGACATGTTTTGCTGCTTGCTAATGTAAAACTGTCTTCAAAAAAGGTATAGGAAGTGTTTTTTTTTTTTTTTTGAAGGGGGCATATTAGGGAAGGGCATTAATTCTTTCATACACCAGGTTGTTTTCCTTTCTCCCTTCCTCTCTCCCTCCCTCTCTTCCTTCCTTCCCATCTCTTTTCCTTCTTTCCTCTTTCACTTTGCTCCTTTGCTTTTCCTCTCTCCTCTTTCTGACTAAAAAAAAAAAAAAAAATTGGTATTTTATGTAAATTTTATAGAGAACCTCCCAAAATAGAGAAAATTGAATTAGAGGATGATAAGTTTGTTTTCATAGGGTAAAGAAACCAGGGTATTGCTTGTCTTATAAATTCCAATTTAACTAGGATGTTAGGAAGCCTCAGGCCAAATCAGATGAGCATCTGAATGCTCTATTTTCCTTATGTTCTGAAGACATCTGCTAATTGGATGAGCACAATACAAAACAAAATTATCCATATTGTCAAGAAGCTTATAAATGATGAGATTTTATTTTTCTCCAGATATGTGCATTTAGGCAAAAATTACATGGTTGAAGTAATTCCATGTTTTGCTTATTTGCTGTGATCTCCTTAGCTATCCTATAGTTATCACCAAGGACTGAGCTAGAGTTCCTGTTGACATCCTTAATTTGCTAGCCCATGGAGGAGGAACCAAAAGGTTCATCTTAATTATCCTGCTCATCTGTGGCTTCTCAGGGGCATGCCTATGAGCTCATGAATTTTTGAATATTACGACTGTTTGTCAGATAACAATTTTATTACTCCTCTAAGACCATGATCCTTAGACCCCGTTCTGGTGTAATCTCCCTTCTTAACCCCAGAATGATGAAGAAACAAATGTGTCATATTGTGCAAGCAGCATTAGTTATGTAAACTTTATGAGACATTTAGGGTGATCCCTTAAGGGATTTAAGAAAAAGGAGAGGGTGACTTTCCCTTTTGAATATCACATAAGAAAATACCTAAAATTCGAGGACACTCTGAGAAGGATGCTTTGGAAGATCCTCTTCCCTTCCAATTAGCAGAGCCACCTCTCAAGTCATTGCTCTTCAAGGCTCATGGCTTGAAGTTCATTCCCCCTTTACAGGAAGACTCCTTCACTCAGCTCAGGAAGAGATCTCCCTCTGGCTTCCTCCAGAGTCATCCAGACCCAGGAAGTGTTCTGAGCATCAGCCTGGTGGCCTTAAGGTTTCCTCTGGCTTGCCTGTACAGAAGACTAGAAAGGATTCTGTGCAGTTATGTGAAGATTCCTTAAACAAGGATCCAAGTGGACTTCCCAAGTGCAAGATTTTATGTTCAGTCCTCAGTGACCACTGTGCTCTGCTGATTCCTTTGCTTGTTGACCAAGTACAACAATTTGAATGCCTTGTGCTGCGGATGTGAAAGAAAAACCCAAAGTGTAACCAAACAGGAAACCTCTGAGTCATAGCCAGATTGAGCAAAAGAAGACGTACATGAATTCTACTCAGGAAAATCTAGGAGTTGTTCTTGTTTCAGCCACAGTTTGACAGAAGGACTTGAATGACCAGGACCTGCAGTCTTTTCCCTCTATTTCTCATTCCCTTTTGAAATAGTTCAACTCAGGATATAAAGTTTTCAAAGAAAAATTGGAGCAGATGGAGTCAAGCAAGGGAGAGTTTATTTAAGCCTACTGCAATAGAGAAGAGAGTTTGAACTCAGTTCTTCTGAAAGAAAAGATACCAAGGTTTCTAAGTGCTGGAGTGAACTACTGGAAACAAATGGGAAAGCATTATTGTGGGGAGGTTGGTCATGTGATCAGGCCGTCTGGCTGCTACGGAAGTTAGGATCCTGCTTTCTAGAAAGATATGGAGAAGGGGCTGTATTTCTTGATGACTAAAGTAATTATATTTCAAACCACTGGGTCCCAGGTCCTTGAGAAAGACATTCATGGATTGTAAACTTGACAAGAATCCTCCAGATAATTTACATTTCAAAGTCAGGGATAAAAATCCTGTCTGAATTTGGTCAAACTGAGAACGTTAATAATGCCTACTCAGTGTGAATCCTCCAAATGAGAATCAGAGGCTTTGGAAGAACTTGTATTTTTTAAAAAAGATTTATTTTTATTTATTTGAAAGACAGAGTACAGAGACAGGTAGAGACAGAGAGAGGTCTCCCATCTGCTGGTTCACTCCCCAGGTGGCCACAACGGCTGGAACTGTGCCGATCCGAAGCCAGGAGCTTCTTCCGTGTCTCCCACATGGGTGCAGGGGCCCAAGGATGTGGGCCATCTTCTACTGCTTTCCCAGGCCACAACAAAGAGCTGGATTGGAAGAGCACCAGCCAGGACTAGGACCGGGGCCCATATGGGATGCTGGTGCTTCAGGCCAGGGCATTAGCTCACTGAGCCACAATGCTGGCCCCAGAATTTGTATTTTTTAAAAAACTTACTTATTTGAATGGCAGAGTTACAGAGAGGGGAGACACACACACAAATACACACAACGTACAGCTCTTCCATCTGCTGGTTCACCCCCTAAATATTCGTAACAGCTGGGGCTGGGACTGGGCCAAAGCCAGGAGTAAGAAACTCCATCCATATCTCCCACGTTGGTGCAAAGGCCCAAAGAGTTAGGACATCTTCCACTGCTTCCCCCCGGGCACATTAGCAGGAAGATGGATTCAGAGTGCAGAGGCTGGGAATAGAACTGGTGCCCATTTGGGATGTTGGTAGCAGCTTAACCATCCGTGCCACAACACCAGCTCCAGAAGAACTTGCATTGAAATATAAACAACCAATAGGTAACCACTAACCACACCATCCTTACTTATAACCCATTTTGAGTAAGATTAGTTGCCCAAAGCACAGGGCTCTAGCCATGTCATTAGAGAGGATGGTGTCTAACATTTGTGTTGGATGAATTTAGTTCTTCCCTGTTTCATTTTTCAGCTGCAGCCAAATACAAATGATATAAATTTGCTCCTCATAGGTAAAGGGAAAATCATGTTAAAAAATAAGACAAAATGAAATCAAACTTATTTGCTTTTGGGTACCGTCTCTTTAGTCTTCTATTACTGACTACTTTGCCTATGGCTACTGATCTGAAGTCACCATTATACATTAAACTCATTTAGCTTCATGTTTTCTGTGCTAATTTTGGACACAAACATTTTAGTCAGGGTTTACCAGCTGTAGCAATAAAAATCCAAGCACCTGGGGTCCACTTCTTGGACAGTACATACATAGCATTACATGAGGAACCACTTCCCCAAAGGAATTGAACCTACAAATATGTTGTATCCTAATTCCTTTTAAAAAATACTTCAGTGAGGGACCAACTCTGTAGCACAATAGGTTAATCCTCTGCCTGCAGCACTGGCATCCCATATGAGCGCTGGTTCTAGTCCCTGCTGGTCCTCTTCCAATCCAGCTCTTTTTTGTGGCCTGGGAAAGCAGTAGAAGATGGCCCAAGTGCTTGGGCCCCTGCACCCGCATGGGAGACCAGGAAGAAGCACCTGGCTCCTGGCTTCTGATTGGCACAGCTCTGACCGTTGTGGTCATCTAGGGAGTGAACCAGTGGATGGATGACTCTCTTTTACACACTCTCTCTCTGTCTCTTTCTGCATCTGTGTAACTCTGCATTCAAACAAATAAACAAATTGTTAAAAAAATACTGAATTAGTAGTGAGAAGGGTAGGCTAATGACCACATCAGAGGTGAAAGTGATGAATTTAAAAAACTGGTTTCTGTATGTGTAAAAAGTAGATTGTGAGTAGAACATGTCCTTTTTAGCTATGTTTTTAAGCCATTAGCTTTATTTGTGCTGGAAGTGGACACTTATTTAATGGATCACTGTTTTTCTTGAAATTTTTTTTATTTATTTAAATTTTTTATTTCATAAATGTGAATTTACAAAGTGCAACTTTTGTATTGTTGTGGCTTCCCCCCCCCCAACCTCCCTCCCTCCCGTGGCTCTCCCCTCTCCCTCTCCCTCTCCCATCCTGCCTTTTATCGAGTTTAATTTTCAATTGCCTTCATATACTGAAGATCAACTTAGTATATACTAAGCAAGGATTTCAACAGGCTGCACTCACACAACCGCACAAGGTATAGGGTACTATTCAACTAGTAGTGTTTTTACGTTTCATAGTAAAACACATTAAGGACAGAGATCCTACGTGGGGAGCATGTACCCAGTGACTCCTGTTGTTGATTTAACAATTGGCACTCTTATTTATGACGTCAGCAATCACCCGAGACTCTTGCTATGAGCTGTCTAGGCTATGGAAGCCCCTTGAGTTCACTGACTCTGAACTTGGAATATGATTGATGTTCAAAACTGTGGAATAGAAAAGTTTTTAAAATTCATCTCAGATTTTAATTGTTAATACATTTTTAAAACATAAAATCTCATCATTTAATATCACTGTTAGGCTTTGATTTGTTTTAGAAATAGCAGACTTTAAAGTCTCAGAAAATACATAGAAAATGCACTTTTTATGGCACAAAATTTCTTTAAAGAATATTTATTATTCATAGTATCCTTGGGATAAATGCTTGGAATATCCAATTGCATATTGTGTGCTCCAAATAATCCTGTTTCTGCCCACATGTGGAGGCCTTTTCAAGGGCATTCTCTAAAAAATGATATTGAAATTTGCATTCCCATTTTTAACCATTAAGAAATTATTTGAAAGGAGACATTGTGAGGAATTCATGTTGCCTATGCTTAATTCAAATACAGGCAGCATGGAGCCTCCAGGAACATTTTAGATCATAGAGCACAGTTGATTTGGCCCTAATAATGCAGGAAGACTAGTGGGAGCCAATTGCTATTTAATTTGAATTTTTTTTCTTATTCCAAAGGCTTCTAGTTTAAATGTTTAATGTGAAATTTTATTATGCCTGCTTTGCAGCAATATTTTTTCCTAGAGATCATTCTGTGTTTGGAGGGTCTCAGTTGTAAATATATTTCTAAATAGAAAAATTTCCCAGTGAGGGTTTAATTGCTAATATTTTAGTCTTAGAAACCGCTGCTATGGTTTGAATGTATTCCACCAGAATTTATGTGTTGAAAACTTCATTTT
Organism: Lepus europaeus; assembly: GCF_033115175.1. Lineage (NCBI taxonomy): Eukaryota > Metazoa > Chordata > Mammalia > Lagomorpha > Leporidae > Lepus > Lepus europaeus. The sequence goes on from NC_084848.1 coordinate 14,725,640, forward strand.
CAAACTGTGTTAATAGCATTTGGAGTTAGAGACTTTCAGAGATAACTAGAATTAGATGAGGCCTGTGGGTGAAGCCCACAAGATGGCATCCATGACTCCATAAGAAGATGGCCAGGCATTTGGCCTACCAGTAAAGATGTCTGCATCCCTACCTGTCAAGGTGTCTGGGTTCATTTCTCAGCTACAGCTCCTGACTCCAGCTTCTTTTTAATGCAGACCCTAGGAGACATCAGTGATAGCTGAATACTTTTTTTTTTTTTTTAATTTTTGACAGAGTGGACAGTGAGAGAGAGAGACAGAGAGAAAGATCTTCCTTTGCCGTTGGTTCACCCTCCAATGGCCAGCACAGCCGGCGTGCTGCACTGATCCAATGGCAGGAACCAGGTGCCTATCCTGGTCTCCCATGGGGTGCAGGGCCCAAGCACTTGGGCCATCCTCCACTGCACTCCCTGGCCACAGCAGAGAGCTGGCCTGGAAGAGGGGCAACCGGGACAGAATCCGGTGCCCCGACCGGGACTAGAACCCGGTATGCCGGCACCGCAAGGCGGAGGATTAGCCTATTGAGCCGCGGCGCCGGCCCTAGCTAAATACTTGGGTTCCTGCCACCCACATGGGACACCTGAATTGGGCCTCAAGCTCTTGACTTTGGCCTAGCCCAGCTCTGGCCATTGGGATGTTTTCAGAAAGAAATCAGCACACAGGCAGGCAAGTTTCTCTCTCTCTCTCTCAAGTAAATAAACAGAATTATTTTTAAAAAGAAGAGGAAGACGGGCCTGATTATGCCTGTTGCTATCTTACCATGCAGTGCTCTCCACCATGTTATGATGCAATAAAAAGGCCCTCACCAGATGGGAGCAAATGCCAGTGGCCATGCTGCTGAACTTCCCAGCCCCTGCAACCAGGAGCTCAATAAACTCCTATTCTTTGAAAATTACCCAGTTTCAGGTATTTTGTTCAAGCAACAGAAAGAAGACTATGACAAGTACGGAAATTATCTGACATCTGTAGTTTTCTAATGGTTTTTGGAAAGTATCAAGTGTATGGTATTGATATAGAAGCAATATTTTAATCTGTAAAAACAGCATTACAACTTTCCCACCTGTGAAGAATTTTAAAGATGCAGTAAGTGTCTGCCATGTTTATACAGTTCTATGAAAATATTTCTGCTCTTCTTATTTTTTTGGAATGCTAATAGAGGAAACAAAGATAAATATTGCCAAAATTGTGTTCCGTATGGTGATTAAAATTTGAAACAGAGATGAGCAAAAAATATAAGCGAAATATAGGTTACTAACTAAGTAGTGGTTATTGGACTCATTCTGCTACAGATAATATTATAAACTGAAAAAGTGTTTCAGAAACACCAAAAGTTGCAGATGTTAGAGATTAGACAAATGCAGGCAGATGGAAGAGGTGCACTGGGTACAGAGGAAGGGGAAGACCTTGGGGGGTTTCCCGCGTTCATGGTTTCCACCTTGAGAACACACTGCACTCTTCCCTCAAAGTCAGCTAAATCTAGTAGGAAAATTCACTGTTCTCAGCTTCATAAGACAAAGGTAGGCCATGAGTACTGGGAAATTTCCTATCTAATTAGCGAGGAAATACCTCAAAGGACAAGGACAGAAGAGAGGGGCTTACCACAGTCACCTCCTTTTATCTAGTCTTGCTCCCCTCTAATCTACTCTCCACGTTGGAAACACAGTGGTTTTTTTTTTTTTTTTTCAAATGTGCTCACACCCATATAATTGTTTAATTTTAAACTCTGAGAGGACCTGTGCTTATGAAGAATGTGAAAAATGAGGGTAGTAACCTCCATGAACTATGGTAAGAAGCTTGTACCAGCTGACAACACCAAAGACAGATGAGAGCTAATGATATTTAGAATGTAAGAGTCAACCACATTTGTCACAATTTGGATGTGGCTGGTAAGAAAGAGAGAAATACGGTTTAGTACATAGAAGAGTACTCAGAAAGTTTGTGGAAAAACTGAATTCAAAGATATTATGCATTTTCCATACACTTTTTGAATATCAATTATACAAATTGCATACTTATTTTTAAAGAAAAGAAGTACAGAAAATGCATGGGGATAATATATACAAACCTCAATTAAATATTTCTGTCAAAATGTGGTTACAACATCACTATCAAAAACAGCTATAGGGGCCAGCTCTGTGCTGTAGTGGGTAAAGCCACCACCTGCAGTACCAGCATCCCATATGGCTATGTTCAAGTCCCAGCTTCTCCACTTCTGATCCAGCTCTCTGCTATGGCCTGGGAAAGCAGTAGAAGATGGCTCAAGACCGTGGGCCCCTGAACCCGCGTTGGAGACCCGGAATAAGCTCCTGGCTCCTGGCTTCAGATTGGCTCCAGTTGTTGTGGCCAATTGGGGAGTGAACCAGTGGATGGAAGACTCTCTCTCTCTCTCTCTCTCTCTCTCTCTCTCTCTCTCTCTCTTCTGCCTCTCCTTCTCTCTGTGTAACTCTGACTTTCAAATAAATAAATAAATCTTCAAAAAAACAAGCTATAAATTTTAGTATTTCACGGAGTTGGTTTGATGAATAAGCAACAACTGCTTGGTATCAACATAAATATAGCATAAAAACATAAAAGAAACAATAATTAAGTTGCTGAAGGGCATGTACAACATGATGTCATTAATAGAAGTTGAAAATTATAAAACAAGAGTATGTGTTATTTATGCATGCATCTAACTTATAGTATGTTTCAAAACATTAGATAGTATATCTTTTTCAAAAAGTAATTTTATTTCTTTTAAATGCTTTAAGTTTATTAGCAAAATAAAATAAATGTGGAAAACTAACAGTCAGGAAATTTGGATAGTGAATGTACAGGTATTGTTACTTCTATTTTTAACAATTAATTAAAATTTAAAAATGGAATTTTGGAGTTTTCTTTCCTCCTATTATTTTATCAAAAATTAATCAGGCTTAGAACGTGCAGTTAGGAAGAAAGGTAAAGTGAATTCTGTATGGGAATGTAAAATAACAGAAATACTTTGGAGAATAGTTTATCAACATCATAAATTTTTATTTCTAGATATTTCTAAGTAGATACTACTTCTAGTGGTTTTCAAAGTTTTACCTTGGGATCTCTTTACATTCTTGAAATTGTTAGGTGAACCAAATATCTATCGGTCATGTGGATCATGTGGATTTTATGCATTGACAAATTTATCATACAAGAAATGAAGAAAATTAGAAATTTTTAAAATACAAGAATACAGAGCACACATTTTTGTTAGCCATCAGAATAATGGTATAGGAACATCAGTGCCTTCTGAATACTCCAATCTATGCAACTAAGAGTACAAGAGTGAAAAGACAAAGAATACCTTAATATGATTATCAGAACTTTTTGATCTTACCAACCCCCTGGAAAGACCTGAGGGTCTTATATGTGATAGATTGCATTTTAATATGCAATTACAGAGAAAATCTTGCATATGTGGTTCAGACTACATGTTGAAGAATATTATTGGAGTGTTATGTGCAGAAGGAAACATTGGAAAAATAATGCTCAACAATATGGGAATGGATAAATAATTTTGGTACACTTCAATTTAGAATTCTATGTGGAGATTAGCTTTTTTTTTTTTTTTTTTTTTTTTTTTTGACAGAGTTAGACAGTGAGAGAAAGAGAGACAGAGAGAAAGGTCTTTCTTTTCTGTTGGTTCACCCCCCAAATGGCCGCCACGGCTGGCATGCTGTGCTGATCCAGAGCCAGGAGCCAGGTGCTTCCTCCTGGTCTCCCATGCGGGTGCAGGGCCCAAGCACTTGGGCCATCCTCCACTGCCTTCCTGGGGCCACAGCAGAAAGCTGGACTGGAAGAGGAGCAACCGGGACAGAATCCGGCACCCCGACTGCATCTAGAACCCAGGGTGCTGGCGCCGCAGGCGGAGGATTAGCCAAGTGAGCTGCGGCGCTGGCCTGGAGATTAGCATTGTGACACAGCTGCTTGCAATATTGTAAACTTTGTATGCACATAGTTTTATACACACACACACACACACACATAGAAGAACACACACCAAATTAGGTTTACCAGTTGTGATTACCAGGTTAGGAGAGAAGAAACAATTAGAGAAGAGAAAATAAAGGCTACTTTAAATTTTCATGCGGAGATATCAAAGAAGAAAAAAAAAAAAACTTGTGAATTTGCCAATAGGAGCTGCATATTTATTTCTAGTGAAAAGTTTAAGATAACTGCTTCATGATTTTATGGAATTCCATGGTGAGTCAGGTAAGTAAATATGTGATGTATCTATTTATAATGTTACAACATAATTTTTCAATAGATGCACCATTACAGTGAAATATTGGGCCAAGATGTTTTCCAGAACTCATTTGAAATTATAGTTCTGAAGTAATAAACCTGTAGCTCCTCATTTTTCTTTTTTAAAAAATCCATAGGTGATTGGTGATGCTTTTAGTGGGGATGAATGCAGCAGATCAAGTTTACCATGCTATGGAGCTGATATTAAGAACATTTATCTTAAAAGTAACCTTTTGTCTGTTTACCAACGTAATGCTAATCTGAGAAAAATCTGATTAGTTCCATCTAGAGTTACATTCAATTTAGTGGGAAAATCTTTGCTTCTAACTGAGTGGGCAGATCTGCTTGTTTCTTTTTACACTTATCTTCTTTCAATCATTTGTCATAGGTTCCTGGGCAAATGTAATCATTTTAATACAATTGATCTTAAAACGAATGACAAGAGTGGCCAGGCCTTCCATGGTTGGATAGGCTGCATCTCTTAGCAATATGGATTTTGCTGCTCATCAGTGCCTCTTATCTATCATGTGTTTGGACTAAGATAAATATTAGTGGAACTGTTGCAATCTTGCCTCGAAACATACAATTACTAGAGAGAAAAAGAATGTATAGAATTAGCTTAAAATATGAAAAATGAGACTGGAGACACACCAAACTGATATTAAAGACTTTCTAAAGACTAGTTACTCTTTTTCATGGAAACAAACAGCACAAACCTCACTTATACATGGGAACCAATCTTTCTATTTGTCAGGAACACCAAGAGGAGAAGTGAGCATCTTTTAGATGTTTTTTTTTTTTTTTTTTTAAGAATTCAGCCTATCTTTGACAGACTAATTGCTTGTTCAGTGAAGAGAAATTCCAATGACAGATAATGATCCCCTTTAGTTAAACAATCCCTCTTCTGGTGATGTCATCTCTACTGGTATTAGCAGAAGCTGCTGAAAAATGCTTTGCACTCAAAAGGCACTTTTTTGCTGATGAAAACATCGATCTGTCCCCCTTATCCCCATTGAAGAGTATAAAATAAATATACATTTAAAGACCTTTAAGGAGTGGCTACAATTTTTCCCATGTATGCAGCTAGTCAATTTCAGAACCTTGGTTGCTTTATTTATATTCTGAACTTTAACTATGCATCATTAGACATCAATGTGCCAGTGGCTTATCAGAGCAACCAGAAAACTGTTTTCCGTGGTTTGTTTGCTTTCTGTCCTGGGATATTTGCTTTCTGAGAGATTATAAAATGAGAAACACATTATACTGTGTGTTTGTTCATTTTCTGCTGCTATATCAGAATTCTATAGACTGGGTCATTTATAAATAATAAAGGTTCAATTGGCTCATGGTTCTGGGGACTGAAAATCCAAGAGCATCTTCAAGAGTCTCTGAGCTGTGTCATAGCATAGCAAAGTGAAGCAAGTGCAGAAGAGACATAGAAAAAGAAACTGAATTTAACTTTTTATCTGGAGCCCATTCCACTGATAATGATACGAATGTACTCACAAGAGTGAAGCCCTCTTGACCTAATTATCTATTGACACATTTCTTCTTTCTTTCTTTCAAAGATTTTATTTATTTATTTGAGAGTTAGAGTTACAGATAGAGGGAGAGACAGAGAGAAAGAAAGGTCTTCCTTCCATTGGTTCACTCCCCAAATGGCCTCAACGGCTGGAGCTGCGCTGATCTGAAGCCAGGAGCGAGGTGCTTCTTCCAGGTCTCCCACACGGGTGTAGGGGCCCAAGGACCTGGGCCATCTTCTACTGCTTTCCCAGGCTACAGCAAAGAGCTGGATTGGAAGTGGAGCAGCCGGGACTAGAACTGGCACCCATATGGGATGCTGGCGCCACAGGCAGAGGCCTACTTTCTTTCTTTCTTTCTTTCTTTCTTTCTTTCTTTCTTTCTCTTCCTTCCTTCCTTCCTTCCTTCCTTCCTTCCTTCCTTCCTTCCTTCCTTCCTTTCTTTCTTTCTTTCTTTCTTTCTTTCTTTCTTTCTCCCTCTCTCTTTCTTTCTTTCTCCCTCTCTCTTTCTTTCTCTCTCTCTCTCTCTTTCTCTTTCTTTTTTTCTTTCTCCCTCCCTTCCTTCTTTCCCTCCTTCTTTCTTTCCTTCTTGTGTTTCAAAGACCTTCAGACTGGGGACCCAGGGAAGCTTTGATAAGATGGAACCTGGAGGCTTGAGATCGAGGACAGCCAGTGTGGCAATTCAAATCCAAGAGCTGTCTACTATAGAATTTCTTCTTGCTCACAGAAAGTCAGCCTTTTGCTCTATTTATATCTTCAACTGAATGTATGAGTCCCATCCATATTTTGGATTATGATTTGCTTTACGCAATATCTGTCAGCATGCTTATTTTTTTTAACTTTTATTTAATGAATATAAATTTCCAGTGTACAGCTTATGGATTACAATGGCTTCCCCCTCCCATAACTTCCCTCCCACCCGCAACCCTCCCCTCTCCCGCTCCTTCTCCCTTCCATTCACATCAAGATTCATTTTCAATTCTCTTTATATACAGAAGATCAATTTAGTATAAAGATTTCAACAGTTTGCACCCACATAGAAACACAAAGTGAAACATACTGTTTGAGTACTAGTTATAGCATTAAATCAAAATGTACAGTACATTAAGGACAGAGATCCCACATGAGGAGCAAGTGCACAGTGGCTCCTGTTGTTGACCCAACAAATTGACACTCTAGTTTATGGTGCCAGTAACCATCCTAGGCTGTCGTCATGAGTTGCCAAGGCTATGGAAGCCTTCCAAGTTTGCCGACTCTGATCATATTTAGACAAGGTCATAAAAGACAGAGTGAGGATAGTAACCAATGATCCTAAGAGTGGCATTTACCAGGTTTGAACAATTATACAGCATTAAGTGGGGAAGAGGACCATCAGTACACACAGGTTGGGAGTAGAGCCATTGGTGGTAGAGTAGAGGTTATGATTACAAAGGAATGAGGCCCAAGTGTACTAGACAGGGTCTAGAACAAAGGACAGAGTCATTATTAGAGGAGCTAAGAAAGGTGCTGTCTAAGCTACAATTAAGTTTTCTGATTGAGAGGCAAATAGAAGCTGACAGAAGGGGCTTGATAATAATCTGTTGGGCTTTAGGCCCTGTAAGTTAAGAGGCCTAGACCTATCTATCTCTTCACATGGGGTACATCCTAAGGGAGGTGTGAACCTCCTAGGGGAAGGCACTCTGTTGACTTTCATTACTTGGCTGGCCTGGGAGGAGAGCTGGCCAGGTAAAGGCAGGTGGCATCTCTAACAAGAAATTTACAGTTCTGCCTGCAATGTTGCTGACCCTACTTGACCACCCCTCAGCTGCAGTGGTCACTTTGGAAGTTGGGCTGAGTGAAGGGCTTTTCATCTTAGAGCCAATAAGATCTGTGGCTCTGACCTGGGCATCCTTCGACTCCAGGGCAGGTCCATTTCCAGTCATCCAACTCTTGGCAGAGCTGCCAGGGCTCTTCACAAGCTGACTTCTGCTGAAGCCCAGGCTTACCACATTGAAAGCCACTGCAGTGGACTGGCCTGTTGGGTCTCCTTGAGGGCAGATGACTGTACAGATCAGCCATTAATAGGCCTGCCACCCATTGCTTCTGATGCCTAGCTTTCTTTTCCTCCTGGTTTTTGTTAAAGCAGACCAAAGGATGCAAGTCAAGGGAGTGCCCGTGTCCCATCTCTAATCTTTGGTGGCCTGAACTACAAGTCTATAGTCACAGGCATGTTCTGTAGTAGTTTTTCTAAGGTAGACAATGCCCATGAGGAAAATTATATTCTCACTTTAAAACTTTCTTTCCCTTTGGTCTGAAAGGGAGGTTTTTTCTACTTACTGTATACTTAGCTGATGGCGAAGAGAATCTAGCTATGAGATTATTATTTAAGTTCTTATTTTGGCTATGCTATTACAGAAAAAATATTAGCCATCTCTTTTATAAGGTCTAAAGATTAAATTGTGCATCCTACAGATTCCTTCATAATAGAATTAGTTTCCTACCTTGAAGAGAATAGAGAAATGAAAGAACAAGTTGGGCTTAGAATAGAGAAATGAGGGAGCAAGTCCTAGATCGCTTGCTGACAATAGCAATATTACATGAATACTTAGCAAACCGTTTCAACCATTAGAAAACAGCTTAAGAAAACATTTACCAGAAGGTCCAATGCCTTCTATAAATTTTAAGAATCATGTATTTGGAAACACCTCTTAAATATCTAACATGGTATAGTTTGTTTAACCAGTAAACTTAAGCACAACCATCTAAAATGTTTTTAGTTTCTTTCTACCAACACGTTTAAAACATATGATACACAGATTCAGGTCACACAAATTAAAATGTATCTTTGATTGATTTTAGCAGCTTAAATTTATGGACAATCTTATCTATAAGCCATTTAAAATAAAACTCTTAATAAAATTTCCCCATGTGGACATACAATATGTACACACATATAACATAGCATAGTAGACCAATATATCAATTTTAATAATAGCTTTTAAAATCTTTAACTCTTTTTGTAGATTGCCAATTGATTTGAATTGCTTTTTGTTTTTAGTAACCTCAGTTAACCATACTTTCTCTCAGTTGGTACTGTTAATACATTATTGGCTTCATCTGTTTACAGAGCCATCCCAAAGTACCGAATACAATAGAAGTGGCTGGAAAAAGTCCATACGAACCTATAGGAGGACAGCTAAACACAGAATCAACAACACTTTCGTTATGAGCAGCACATCATATATAACTATGGATGACAAAAGACTTTAAGTCGCCATGTTTAAAATTATAAACTCATCAACCAACAAGAGGCACTTGCTTACTTGACAGTATTTTTGAAAGCACCTGTAGGATTTTACAAGTATTTAACCCTTTAGGCCTCTGGGGCTTTCTCATTAAGATAACTATCATGTCTAGTAACACAAGATCATTAGACTTTTAATTCTCAAACATTTGTATTGATAGCATTTTCCATTATAGAAACTTAAAGTTTGGTACCACATCACATCTTGACAGTACTTCTACTATAATCCAAATAGCCTGATTAGTTGGTGTCTCTATAAGATGAGAGACATAGGTCCTTCGATTTTTTCAGTTGGGCCGAAACTGGAAAAACCAAAGTCCAGGATTTACTGGAAATTTTAGAGTCCAGATTGTTTGAAACTTTGATTTTTTGAATGCCTGTCAAGAATGCCAAGAAGGCTCAAAATCCAAAATATCTGGTTGAAATAAGATTCCTTAAAATCATGACATAACATAGACCAAATTTGATCATTGTTACAAGGTGATTATTCAAATCTTTGAAAATAAGCACATATTTAAATAACCCATAGCTCTTAATAAAAATTCAGCTGTTTTTGAACAATTAGAATTTAACAGACATCAAGAGAACATAATAGATTACTTTAACACATTGCTTTAACAGAGCATCAGAGTTTAATTCTATGTCAAAGAGAAATTGAGCTTCCTGTGATCTTTTCTGTGAGGTTTCCTTCCTTTACCTTCTTTCATATTGGTGACCATGTTTCTGTGTTTCTGTGTGTAACACATCTTTAAGCATCTTTTGCAGGGCAGGATGAGTGGCAACAAATTCTTTCAGTTTCTGTTTGCTATGAAAAGTCTTAATTTCACCTTCATTCACAAATGAGAGCTTTGCAGGATATAATATTCTGGGCTGGCAGTTTTTCTCTTAGTACCTGGGCTATGTCTCCCCATTCCCTTCTAGCTAGGGTTTCTGATGAGAAGTCTGCTGTGAGTCTAATTGGAGATCCTCTAAGAGTAATCTGACGTTTCTCTCTTGCACCTTTTAGAATCTTTTCTTTATGTTTCACTGTGTTGAGCTTAATTACAACATGTCGTGGTGAGGATCTCTTTTGGTCATGTTTATTAGGGGTTCTATAAGCTTCCTGTACTAGGATGCCTCTGTCCTTCTCCAAATCTGGGAAATTTTCTGCTAGTATCTCACTAAAATAGGCCTTCTAATCCTTTCTCCCTCTCCATGCCTTCAGGAACTCCTAGAACCCAAATGTTAGGTTTTTTAATAGTATCCTGTAGGTTCCCGACAATATTTTTTAGATTTCTAATTTCTTCTTCTTTTCTTAGGTTTGCCTGTTTCCTTTCCTGTTCTCTGTCTTCTAAGTCTGATATTCTCTCTTCTGCTTCGCCCATTCTGTTTTTAAGGCTCTCTAATGTGTTTGTCATTTGATCTATTGAATTCTTCATTTCATTATGATTTCTCATCACTATCACAGTTTCTTGTTCTACTAGTTGTTTCATTTCATTTTGATTCCTCCTTAATATTTCATTTTCACGAGAGAGATTTTCTATCTTGTCCATTAAGGATTTCTGTAGTTCAAGAATTTGTTTTTGAGAACTTCTTAATGTTCTTATCAATTTTTTGAGATCCGCTTCTTGCATTTCTTCTATCTCATCATCTTCATAATCTTGAATTGGGGTGTCTTTTTCATTTGGGGGCGTCATAGTGTCTTCCTGTTCTTGTTACTTCGGTTTCTGTGTTTGTTGTATGGCATGTTGGAGATATTTGGTTTCTTCACTGTGGTGTTTTTTCTTGTTATACTATGGCTCTATATTAAGTGGACTGTCTGCTTTCGGTGGAGCCTTAGAGGCTTGAGATGAGTGTGGACTGAGAGCTGTGTTTGGTTCCTCAGGGTTCAGGGTGTGTCAAAGATGACACTCCCAGGTTAGTCGTGGTAAATCTCTCTTTCTTTCTTTCTTTTTTTTTTTTTTGATTCAAAAGGGAAGTAATTCCACACAGCTGAATGTAATTGGACATAGTTAGCAGGCGAATGATATACCCACAGGAGCCATAGATCGGAAGCTCTTTCCCAAGGACCACACAGGGAATCTCTGCTGCCCTCGGTGTGGGCTCCAATTCTCCTGCAGTCTCCCACTGGGTTGCCAAGTTAGATCCACTGTGAATCACTAGTTCCAGAAGAGTTTCCTCTGCTGTTTGTTCCCCTACTCTTCCTTGACCCTGCAGTATCTCCACTTTTATGAACCTGTGTCTTGCCGAACTATCAATGTGCTCGCTTCCTATTCTGCCATCTTGCCGCTCTTTCTCTGTCAGCATGCTTATTAATATCATCCAAAACATACTCACAGAAACATCTACAATGACATTAGACCAAATACCCTGGAATTGTGACCCATGATTATCACAAAGTGACATATAAAATTGAATTTATGTGACACATAAGATAAATTATCAGGAGCTGATATTTAAGTTAAAATATGAGTGCAAAACATTACAAGGACCAAAAATTGGGGGAAGTGGGAAGAATAAGTACAAATATTTCAGAAACAGAAAGAAAGCTAGAGAATTGTACAGTACCGAGTAAGAAAAGTGATGGAGAAAGTGTCAGAAAATGAGGAAGGGGAAAATTATATAAGGCAAGGATTTTAAACCTTAGCTGTTAGAATCCCAAAGAAAAATCTTTAAAACCCTCTCTGGGGCAGAGCCAAGATGGTGGAATAGTGAGGGTGTGCACTGATAGTCCGGGAAAAGATAGTTTAGTAAAAGTGGAGTTACTGTAGTCTCAGGAAAAGGCTCGGGAAAAAATTGCAGAGGAAACTCTTCTGGATCTAGTGGATGTGACACAGAGGACCTACGGGGAGAGAAAGGTCACCCACTACACGGCAGCCCAGCCACAGGTCCATGTGCCAGCGCTGGAAGGGGAGGTGAGACAAAAACCTCGGTAACCCGAGACATTGGCGGGGAAGGGCAGAAAGAGCCTAGAGGGAACGAGGCTTGAAGCACCACTGGGGAAAGTTCACCAGGCTGACTGGAGGAGAAAAAAAAAACGAATAAATAAGGGGAACCTGCATGGACACTAGCCTTTCTCTCCACTCACCTTACAAAGCCGAGCAAGACAAAGAGCAGGCGCCATTTTGGACATACATAAAGTGGTGCCCGCCATCAGCCAAGCAGAAAAACCTGACTCTGGTGGGGAGAAATAACAGGAGGTTAGGACCTAGTGAAAGTGTGAAGCTAATGAACTGAGACTGTGAAAATCTGAGGGTGGGTGAGAGAACTCACCAAGTACACAAACTTGGTAACCTTGGCAACCAGGTGAGAGACTGCGGAGAAATTTGAGACCACACTGAGGGCTGCATAAACTTTGTGTGGTCCCAGGGATAGAGCAGACAAATACCCACAAGGACCAGATTTCATACATCAACTACCCTAAATTCCACTCAGTTGTGCGGAATTACTTCCCTTCTGAGACCAAAAAAAAAAAGAGAGAGAGAGAGAGAGAGAGAGAGAGAGTGAGAGAGAGAACAACCTGGGTGAGTCACCTTTGGCACACCCTTAATCCTGAAGAACCAAACAGAGCTCTCTGGCCACACCCATCACAGCCTCTAAGGATCCATCTAAAACAGACAGCCCACTTAATCTAGAAGTTCTCAAAAACAAATTCTTGAACTACAGAAATCCTTAATGGACAAGATAGAAAATCTCTCTCATGAAAATGAAATATTAAGGAGGAATCAAAATGAAATGAAGGAACTAATAGAACATGAAACTGTGATAGTGATGAGAAATCATAATGAAATGAAGAATTCAATAGATCAAATGACAAACACATTAGAGAGCCTTAAAAACAGAATGGGCGAAGCAGAAGAGAGAATATCAGACTTAGAAGACAGAGAACAGGAAAGGAAACAGGCAAACCAAAGAAAAGAAGAAGAAATTAGAAATCTAAAAAATATTGTCGGGAACCTACAGGATACTATTAAAAAACCTAACATTCGGGTTCTAGGAGTTCCTGAAGGCATGGAGAGGGAGAAAGGATTAGAAGGCCTTTTTAGTGAGATACTAGCAGAAAATTTCCCAGATTTGGAGAAGGACAGAGGCATCCTAGTACAGGAAGCTTATAGAACCCCTAATAAACATGACCAAAAGAGATCCTCACCACGACATGTTGTAATTAAACTCAACACAGTGAAACATAAAGAAAAGCTTCTAAAAGGTGCAAGAGAGAAACGTCAGATTACTCTCAGAGGATCTCCAATTAGACTCACAGCTGACTTCTCACCAGAAACCCTACTGGCTAGGAGGGAATGGTGAGATATTGTCCAGGTACTAAGAGAGAAAAACTGCCAGCCCAGAATATTATATCCTGCAAAACTCTCATTTGTGAATGAAGGTGAAATAAAGACCTTTCACAGCAAACAGAAACTGAAAGAATTTGTTGCCACTCGTCCAGCCCTGCAAAAGAAAGAAATACAGAAACTCGGCCATCAATATGAAAGAAGGTTAAGGAAGAAAGAACCTACCAGTAAAAGATCATAGGAAGCTGAAAGCATATACTAGAAAATATCTTTGGGAAAATGGCAGGGGAAAGTCACTACTTATCAATAGTCACATTGAATGTTAACGGACTCAACTCTACAGTTAAAAGGCACAGACTGGCTAAATGGATTAAGGAACAAAACCCATCTATTTGCTGCCTACAAGAAACACATCTTTCCAACAAAGATGCATGCAGACTGAAAGTGAAAGGTTGGAAAAAGATATTCCATGCCAACAGAAATGACAAAAAAAGCAGGTGTAGCCATATTAATATCAGACAAAATAAACTTTAACACAAAAACTGTTAAGAGAGACAAAGAGTGACACTATATAATGATTAAGGGTTCAATTCAACAGGAAGATGAACTATTATGAATCTATATGCACGTAATTACAGGGCGCCACTTTATTTAAAGGTATGTTAAGGGACTTAAGGTGAGACTTAGGTTCCAATACAATAGAACTGGGTTACTTCAATACTCCACTCTCAGAAATAGACAGATCAATAGGACAGAAGATCAACAAGGAAACAGCAGATTTAATCGACACTATAGCCGAAATGGATCTAACAGATATCTACAGAACTTTCAATCCTAAAATTAAATATTTTACATTCTTCTCAGCAGTACATGGAACCTTCCCTAGGACTGACCACATACTAGGCCATAAAGCAAGTCTCAGAAAATTCAAAAGAATTAGAATCATACCATGCAGCTTCTCAGACCACAGCAGAATGAAGGTGGAAATTAGCAACTCAGGAATCCCTAGAGAGTATGCAAACACATGGAGACTGAACAACATGCTCCTGAATGAACATTGGGTCATAGAAGAAATCAAAAGAGAAATCAAAAACTTTCTGGAAGTAAATGAGGATAACAACACAACATATCAAAACTTATGGGATATGGCAAAAGCAGTGTTGAGAGGAAAGTTTATAGCAATAGGAGCCTACATCATGAAATTGGAAAGGCACCAAATAAATGAGCATTCAATGCATCTCAAGGATCTAGAAAAACTGCAGCAAACCAGACCCAAATCTAGTAGGAGAAGAGAAATAATTTAAAAAAGAGAAGAAATCAACAGGATTGAATCCATAAAAACATTACAAAAAATCAGCCAAGCGAAGAGCTGGTTTTTTTAAAAAATGAATAAAATTGACACACCATTGGGTCAACTAACAAAAAAAGAAGAGAAAAGACCCAAATCAATAAAATCAGAGATGAAAAAGGAAACGTAACAACGACACCACAGAAATAAAAAGAATCATCAGAAATTACTATAAAGAGTTGTATGCCAGCAAACAGGAAAATCTACCAGAAATGTATAGATTCCTGGACACATGCAATCTACCTAAATTGAATCATGAAGACATAGAAAACTTAAATAGACCCATAACTGAGAAAGAAATTGAAACAGTAATAAAGGCACTCCCAACAAAGAAAAGTCCAGGACCAGATGGAATCACTGATGAATTCTACCAGACATTTAAAGAAGAACTAACTCCAATTCTTCTCAAACTATTCAGAATAATCGAAAAAGAGGGAATCCTCCCAAATTCTTTCTATGAAGCCAGCATCATTAATCCCTAAGCCAGAGAAAGATGCAGCATTGGAAGAAAATTACAGACCAATATCTCTGATGAACATAGACGCAAAAATCCTCAATAAAATTCTCGCCAATAGAATACAACAGCACATCAGAAAAATCATCCACCCAGACTAAGTGGGATTTATCCCTGGTATGCAGGGATGGTTCAGTGTTCACAAATCAATCAATGTGATACACCACATTAACAGACTACAGAAGAAAAACCATATGGTTATCTCAATAGATGCAGAGAAAGCATTTGATAAAATACAACACCCTTTCATGATGAAAACTCTAAGCAAATTGGGTATAAAAGGAACATTCCTCAATGTAATCGAAGCAATTTATGAAAGACCCATGGCCAACATCCTATTGAATGGCGTAAAGTTGGAAGCATTTCCACTGAGATCTGGTACCAGACAGGGATGCCCACTCTCACCACTGCTCTTCAACATACTTCTGGAAGTTTTATCCAGAGCCATCAGGAAAGAAAAAGAAATTAAAGGGATACAAATTGGGAAGGAAGAAGTCAAACTATCCCTCTTTGCAGATGATATGATTATTTAGAGGATCCAAAGAATTCTACTAAGAGACTATTGGAACTCATAGAAGAGTTTGGCAAAATAGCAGGATATAAAATCAGTGCACAAAAATCAACAGCCTTTGTATACACAGGCAATGCCACAGCTGAGAAAGAACTTCTAAGATCAATCCCATTCACAATAGCTATAAAAACAATCAAATACCTTGGAATAAACTTAACCGAGGATGTTAAAAATCTCTACGATGAGAATTACAAAATCTTAAAGAAAGAAATAGAAGAGGATACCAAAAAATGGAACAATTTTCAATGCTCATGGATTGGAAGAATCAACATCATCAAAATGTCCATTCTCCCAAAAGCAATTTATAGATTCAATGCGATACCAATCAAGATACCAAAGACATTCTTCTCAGATCTGGAAAAAAATGATGCTGACATCCATATGGAGATGCAGGATACCTCGTATAGCTAAAGCAATCTTGTATAACAAAAACAAAGCCAGAGGCATCACAATACCAGATTTCAGGACATACTACAGGGCAGTTGTAATCAAAACAGCATGGTACTGGTACAGAAACAGATGGATAGACCAATGGAACAGAGTAGAAACACCAGAAATCAACTCAAACATCTACAGCCAACTTATATTTGATCAAGGATCTAAAACCAATTCCTGGAACAAGGCCAGTCTATTCAATAAATGGTGCTGGGAAAACTGGATTTCCACGTGCAGAAGCTTGAAGCAAGACCCCTACCTTACACCTTACACAAAAATCCACTCAACATGGATTAAAGACCTAAATCTACCACCAGACACCATCAGATTATTAGAGAACATTGGAGAAACCCTGCAAGATATTAGCACTCGCAAAGACTTCCTGGAAAAGACCCTGGAGGCACAGGCAGTCAAAACCAAAATTAGCATTTGGGATTGCATCAAATTGAGAAGTTTCTGTACTTCAAAAGAAACATTCAGACGAATGAAAAGGCAACTGACAGAATGGGAAAAATATTTGCAAACTATGCTACAGATAAAGGATTAATAACCAGAATCTACAAAGAGATCAAGAAACTCCACCACAACAAAACAAACAACACACTTAAGAGATGGGCCAAGGACTTCAACAGACATTTTTCCAAAGAGGAAATCCAAACGGCCAACAGACACATGCAAAAATGTTCAAGATCACTAGCAATCAGAGAAATGCAAATCAAAACCACAATGAGGTTTCACCTCACCCTGGTGAGAATGGCTCACATTCAGAAATCTACCAACAACAGATGCTGGTAAGAATGTGGGGAAAAAGGGACACTAACCCACTGTTGGTGGGAATGCAAACTGGTAAAGCCACTATGGAAAGTCAGTCTGGAGATTCCTCAGAAACCTGAATATAACCTTACCACGCAACCCAGCCATCCCACTCCTTGGAATTTACCCAAATGAAATTAAATTGGCAAACAAAAAAGCAGTCTGCACCTTAATGTTTATTGCAGCTCAATTCACAATAGCTAAGACCTGGAATCAACCTAAATGCCCATCAATAGTAGACTGGATAAAGAAATTATGGGACATGTACTCTATAGAATACTATACAGCAGTCAAAAACAATGAAATCCGGTCACTTGCAACAAAATGGAAGAGTCTGGAAAACATCATGCTGAGTGAAATAAGCCAGTCCCAAAGGGACAAATATCATATGTTCTCCCTGATTGGTGACAACTAACTGAGCACCAAAAAGGAAACCTGTTGAAGTGAAATGGACACTATGAGAAACGGTGACTTGATCAGCCTTTGTCCTGACTGTTGATGAACAACATAATACGTTATCCCTCTTAGTATTTTTTTTTTTGTCTATTCTACTTAATACTATTGGTTGAACTCCGTAATTAATACACAGTTATTCTTAAGTGTTGAAACTTAACTGAAAAAAAGTGATCCCTATTAAATATAGGAGTGAGAATAAGAGAGGGAAGAGATGTACAATTTGGGACATGCTCAAGCTGACTTGCCCTAAACGGTGGAGTTAGAAACATACCAGTGGATTCCAATTCAATCCCATCAAGGTGGGATCTACCAATGCCATCTCACTAGTCCAAGTGATCAATTTCTGTTCACAATTGATCATAATGATAGGACTAATAGCCAAAGGGATCACATAAACAAGACTAGTGTATGCAAATACTAACCGATAGATGGGAAGCGAGATACACAGCAGACTCATAGAATGGCGGATGTGCTAAACAGCACTCTGGCCTCAGAATCAGCCCTTAAGGCATGCAGATCCGGCTGAAAAGCCCATGAGAGTATTTCAGGTATGGAATGCTAAGACACTCTGGAAAAAAAATGTCCTAAATGAAAGATCTCCTCGAGAGAGATCCCAGTGGAAAGAACAGGTCATCAAAGAAGGAGGTACCTTTCTCTGAAGGGAGGAGAGAACTTCCACTTCGACTACGACCTTGTCTAAATATGATCAGAGTCAGTGAACTCAAAGGCTTCCACAGCCTTGGCAACTCATGACAAGAGCCTAGGGAGATTACTGACGCCATAAAGAAGAGTGTCAATTTGTTAAGTCAACAACAGGAGTCACTGTGCACTTACTCCTCATGTAGGATCTCTGTCCTTAATGTGCTGTACATTGTGATTTAATGCTATAACTATTACTCAAAGAGTATTTTTCACTTCGTGTTTCTATGTGGGTGCAAACTGTTGAATCTTTACTTAATATATACTAAACTGATCTTCTGTATATAAAGAGAATTGAACATGAACCTTGATGAGAGTGGAAAGGGAGAGGGAGTGGGAAAGGGGAGGGTTGCGGATGGGAGGGAAGTTATGGGGGGGAGTCATTGTAATCCATAAGCTGTACTTTGGAAATTTATATTCATTAAATAAAAGTTAAAAAAATTCCTCTCTGGGGATTTAGCAAAAGACCAGTTGGCTTTCTGTGCAGTTCAATGTGCAGCTAAAGTTGAGAAGCACCAATATAGACCAGGTGTTAAGATTTTATTTCAAGTGAAAGGAGATGTTACTGGCAAGTTTTTGGAAGAGAAAGTGAATATTTTTCTATATTTAAAAATATATGGCAAAATTATGATTCCAGGATTGGTGGGACTCTCCCTCTCCTTACCAGCACAAATCTAGACAAGATATTGAAAAACATGTACGTTAACAGCACAGAAAGCAAACCAAGCAGCCAGAAAATGGAGTCTGATTCTGAAAAAATATATTTTATACTTATTAATGAGTACAGCTTTTCCCCTGAGGGCATTTGGCCACGTGTGTAATGCAGATTGGCCTGAAGTAAAGTAGAAATATGTGGTTTTGTTGGCTGCAAGGAGAGGAGAATGGCACTTGGGGTTACTAGATGGTAGGAAAGAGTAATCCTAGAAAATAATTATAGAAAGGGAGACTCCAAATTTGCATCCATACTGCAGTCAGATCTTGGCTAAGCCTTTAACAGCACCTATGTGTGGGAAACTCTGTTAAGCCTCGTTATCGGTGAGCAAGACTTACAGAGCTGAGCACAGACTTCATGTGCTGCCCATCGCACGGGGCACTGAGTTTAGAGGTTGACTCCAGCATAAGTTGAAGGCTTGAGTAAACTTCTGAACTTCTAAAATCCTATAAAGGTCACAGTCTTATGAGCTTAGATGTAATCTCAGGATAACATCCTAGATGAAGTCCCAGAATTGTGAAGCTTGCCTTATAACCAAGGACAAAGTCAGAGCACATCTGCTGTAACAAGGCAGTTCAAGGCGATTAGTTTATAATTCAAACTGATTAGCTTGTAATTGCTGGCTAGAAACAAAAATAGACAAACTTCAAAGCAGCATAAAATCAAGAGTCTCTGTAAACATATCGTTCCCATTGTCCACAACACAATAAAAATGACCAGATCAGGGACAGCATGGTGGCACTGCAGGTTACACTGCCACTTGGGATGCCCACATGCCGTATTGGAGTGTTCTGCTTTCCACCCAGCTTTCTGCACACATCCTGGGAAGCAGCAGATGGTGTCTCGAGTACCTGAGTCCCTGTCACTCACATGGGAGCCGCAGTGAAGAACTGGACTCCTGGCTCCTGCTGTAGCTTTTGCAAGCATTTGGGGAATGAACCAAGGGATGGAAGATCTCTCTCTCTCTCTCTCTCTCTCTCTCTCTCTCTCTGCCTTTCAAGTGGGTGAAAATTAAAAGGCAAACATCAAAAAATACTTTATCAGTAAGGAAATAGAGAATTGTTACTAAGAGTTGGTTTAAGATAAATGTGGCCAGTTTCTTCTATTTTAGTTATTTGTTATGGAGGTGGGGAAAGAGAGAGAGAGAGAGACAGACAGACAGACATAGATAGATCTTCCTTCTGCTAATTCACTCTCCGAATGCCCACACTGACAGGGGATAGGCCAGGCTGACACCAAAAACCAGAAACTAAACCTAGTTCTCCCACATAGTGGTAAGAGTCATTAAATGGGATGTGGGCATTTTAACTAGTGTCTGAACTGCTAGGCTAAATGCCCTCTTCCACCCATAGTCTTTAAAAAAGCAATCAATTAAAATAGAACTGAAAGTGATGAAAATTTTGAATTAGAAAATAATTCTAAAGAAGGTTATATAAATACTTCCAGGATAAAGGGAAAGGTATTGATAACGAATAAAGTAATGGCGAATCTCAGCAGTAGAAACTGGGTAAAAAGAAAACAAATGAAAATGCTAACACTGAAAACAGTATCTACATTGAAAATTTTACTTATAGACTTGAAAGAAAGCAACATTGAAGCTGGATCTGTAAACAATTTCCAGTCTGCAGACCAGAGGAATTGGTCTTAGCTTTAGCAACTTTTAGGGAAACATCAATCAGTCTAACTTACATTTGACTGGAATTTCTGAAGAGACAAAGATAGAGACTGGAATGGAAAATATTTAATGTGATAAATTAAGACCAATAGTACCCAAATTTTGTTAAAGACCATCAATTATCAGAATCAAAAAAAAAATTAATGCATACAATAAGACATTACATCACTAACAATTCTATGGATAATAAGGCTGTAATACAAATTTTGAAGGTTCTTTGTTGTGGCATAGTGGGTTCAACTGACAAGGCCCCAGCATCCCATATTGATGTGCCAGTTCCAGTCCCAGATGCTCTGCTTCTGTTCCTGCTCCTTGCTAATTCACCTGGGAAAGCAGGGATGATTGTTCCACTGCTTGTGCTCCTGCCATCCATATGGGAGACCTTGTTGGATTTTTAGGCTCCTGGTTTTGGCTTGGCCCAGCCTCAGCTTGTTGTGACCATTTGGAGCGAACCAACATTTGAAAAATCTCTGTCTCTCCCCCTCTCTCTTTGTCACTTTGACTTTCAAATAAATAAATTAGTCTTTTAAAAATATTATGAATAGAAGGTGAGTATTTGGCACAGTGGTAAGTTGCTCATTGTAACCCATACACGCTATATCAGAGTGCCTGGTTTGAGGCTCAGCGATTGCAGTTCCTATTCTGCTTCCTGCTAATCTGTATTCTGTAAGGCAACAAAAGATGGCCCAAGTACTTGGGTGCCTGCAAAATAAATGTGGAAAACCTGGTTTGAGTTTTGGCCACCTTGCTTTGGACTGGCTCAGCCCAGATTAGTGCAGACATTTGGGGGAGTGAAACAAAGAATGAATAACTCCTTTCAACTTTCCATCTCTCTCTCCCTCTTTCTGCCTGTCAATTAGAATGAAAATAAATTTGAAAATAGATTAAAAGAGTAAGAAAAATTCATGCAACAAATTTTAAAAATTAGCCGAAATGAAAAAATTCTGTTTAGAACATTCCTAAAGAAAATGTTGGGTCTAAATAGTTTCACTGTTGAAACTATGAGGCAGGGGCTGGCGCTGTGGCGGAGCAGGTTAACGACCTGGCCTGAAGTGCCGGCATCCCATATGGGCGCCGGTTCTAGTCCCGGCTGCTCCTCTTCCTATCCAGCTCTCTGCTATGGCCTGCAAAAGCAGTAGAAGATGGCCCAATCCCTTGGGACCCCACACCCTTGTGGGAGACCTGGAAGAGGCTCCTGGCTCCTGGCTTCGGATCAGCACATCTCTGGTTGTTGTGGCTATCTGGGGAGTGAACCATTGGATGGAAGACCTCTCTCTCTCTCTCTCTCTCTCTCTCTCTCTCTCTCTCTCTCTCTTCCTGCCTATCCTCTCTCTGTGTAACTCTGACTTTCAAATAAATATTTTTTTTAAAAAAAGAAACTATGAGGCGTTTAAGAAAACAATAATGCCAGTCTTTCAAGAATTCTTTCAAAACCTCCCCAACATGTTATATGGAACCAGCATAATCCAGATGAAAAATGGTGAGGAAGACATTATAAACAAACAAACAAAAAAATTACATACCGAAATCTTTAAAAATAGACTGAGGGAATCCTTCACAAGTATGTCTATTGAATCCATCAATATTCAAAATGTATATATCACAAGCAGTGGTTTAGTAAACTTTAACTTTTCTAAGAATGAGCTTAATTTGCTATGTAAAAATAATAAAGAAAATGCTATAATCTCAATCGATGCAGAAATAACATCTGATAATATTTAATATCTTTTATGATTGACAAAAGAAATCTTAGAAAGGATTGTTTCAGTCTTTCAAAGGTCATTATCTCAACCAAAAGTTGACTTCACATCTAATGGGAAATAGTTAACATTCTCTGAGTGCGAATAGTGGTAATTGGGAATAAAACAAGGATACTTGCTCTTACCACATTTTTCAGCACAGTGTATGAGGCCTTACCTAGTGCAATCAGGTGAGAAAAATAAGTAAAAGACAAAGATATTGGAAACTAAAAGGTGAAACATTACTTACACATTAATGATGGTTTACATAGAGAATATTTTGAACACAACAAACATCTTCTGGGACTCAGATGAGAATTCATCAAGGTCAACAAACATAAGGCTATTATATAAAATTGTATCTTTGTATACTAGTACCAAGAAGTGGAAAATAAATTCAAAAATTTTCTTTTAAGTCACATCAAAAAGTATAAAATCTTTGGGAAGAAATTTAATAATTGCAAAGTTTTTGCAATGAAAATAGTAAAACATTATTTTTTAAAAATGATTTTATTTATTTGAAAGGCAGAGTGGCAGAAATAGAGTCGGAGAAAGAAAGAGAGGGAGAGGGAGAGGGAGAGAGAGAGAGAGAGAGAGAGGGAGAGAGAGAGAGAGAGAGAGAGAGAGAGAGAGAGAGAGAAAGAGACATCTACCCAAATGGTCTCAATGGCTAGAGCCGGGCTGATTCAAAGCTAGGATACAGGATCCAGGAGCAAGGATCTTCCTCCAGGTCTCTTATGTAGGTTCAGGGGACCAAGGATTTGGGCTATCTTCTGCCGCTTTATTAGGCACATTAGTAGGGAGCTGGATTGGAAGTGGAGGAACCAGGACTCAAAACCGCGTCCATGTGGGATGCTGGTGCTGCAGGAGGTGGCTTCACACTTTATGCCACAGTGCCAGCCCTAGAAAGTAAATTCAAATGTATATGAAAATGCAAAAGCACCATAAAATGGAAGCCAATCTGAAAATAAAGACAAGTTTGGTGGACTCACAGTACTTGATATCTGGGATAACTGTAATGCTATTTTCAAGATGGTGTGTTATATATGAACAAACATCAAAGGCGTAGAATAGAGAATGAAAGGCACTGAAGGAAATATTTTCCAGGACTGGATATCTAAGGAGCAATGGAGAAGATAATGGGAAAACTAAATATATGTGAGGAAATAAAATGATCACACTATGTCTCATTTCATATACATAGCAGTAGTACAATCCAGATCAGATTGAAACACAAAATCCAGTGCTATAAACTTATCTTTATAATCTTCATGTTGGCAACAACTTCTTGAAAATATACCAGAAAGCACAAATAATGGAAAGGGGGGAAAAAGGCAAATTTGACTTGATCTAAATTGGATTTTTTTTTGCTCATCTGAAAAAATTTCAGAAAAATTAAAAAGCCAAGCACACTCTATGATATTTATAATAAATATATTTGAAGGATTTGAATACAGAATATATAAATAACTTTCATATATTAATAATAAGAAGGCAAACAACCCAATGAAAGGATAGATGAACACTTCCATTAAGAAATTATACAAAAGGCCAATAAGCATGCCAAAAACAGTTTGACAACTTTTCATCATCATGGAATTCCAAATTAAAACCACAATAAGCTATCACTGTGGTTAGTCACCTGTTATCATTTTGAATGACTAAAAGCAAAGACCAGGTACATGAAGCATTGGAGAACAAATGGAACTTTTACATATTATGGGTGAGACACAGCCATTTTAGAAAATATTTGGAAATCTACAACAGAGTTAGATACACACTCATCTGATTGTATTTCTAATGCTTCATGTTTACATAGGAGAAATAAAACATATGTCCAGACTTAGACATGTATGCATATTTTCATTATATCTTTATTAAAAATAGCACAATTTACTGGAAACAGTCTAATGGTCATCTATTGGAGAATTAATAGACAAATTGCTCTTTATTACACAGTGGAATTCTACTTGATAGCAAGAAAAAAATCAACTACCAATACATGAAAAAAATTGGATGAATTTCAGAAATACGACATTGAGTAAAAGAAGTCTGTGCATTTATACAAAAGAATACATAGTATATGATTTATATGTGCCTAAGCACAGGCACATGAATGTAAGGTGAGGGAAATCAGAACTTGGATTGTCTAGGGAGTGGGTTGTGTGTTGGGAATTGAGTAGAAGGAATCATAGGAGATGCAATAAAAATGTTTAAAATCTTGGTTAGAATGTGTGCTGACATCTATTGGAAATCTTCAAATTGTGTAATTGAAACAAGTGCATTTCTATTGACTAAACTTGTACTAAATGTGAACGGTTTATGGGTAGATATGAATGCTAGTAGAGTTAGAAGGCTACTTTGGTACTCTGGACAGGAGATGATGGCACTTGAAAGTAGGAGACTAGTAATGAAGTTGGGGAAAAGTTAGATTATGAAAGGCTTAAGGAGGAGCTGGCAGGAACTGCTGATGGATTTGGTTACAAGAGGTAAGGGGAGAGGAGCCAGCGTTGTGGTGTAGCGGATTAAGCAGCAGCCTGTGACACCAGCATCCCATCTGTGTGCCCAGTTGAACTGGTTGCCATTTGGGGAGTGAACCAGCAGATGGAAGATCTCTCTCTCTCTCTCTCTCTCTCTCTCTCTCTCTCTCTCTGGAATGCTCCCTTTCAAATAAATAAATCTATTTAAAAAGCTTAAAAAAAGAGATAAAAGGAATTCAAGGATTTTTTAAAAACTTGTAAATTAGTGGATGGCATTACTCTTTCACAACTATGCTCAAGAATGAGAGGCTGTGATGAATCAAGTTTTGTCTTACCAAGTTAAGTTTGCAATATCTTTAGCAACACCAGCACAAGCAGAGACATTGGGCAAGCACTTGCATATATCATTCTTCAATAAAGAGGTCAGTGGTGGGTGCATACATTTGAGTCATTAGCATAGAGATTATATTTAAGGCCATTGAATTTTGAAACACAGGGTAACCAAGTATATATGGTTGAATAGTCACGCATTTCATTTCCCCTGCATGACTAGATTAAAATTCTCTGAATGTAGAGATAGTGTTTCCTTCCTTATAATTTTACAGCTGAGCATTTTACAAAGAAAAGATTCTCATTAAATGCTTGTTCAATGGATTGACAGTGAATGAGTATGTTAAAATGTAAGGCTTATTTTTTTGTCTCAAAACAGGAATTGAAAAGATACAAAAAAAAAAAAAGAAAACAATTAACTGGTAAAGCACAGAACAAGAAATGAATCTGAGTATGCAAAATATTTTGTCAACACTTATTGGTGATTTATGAAAACAAACACACTGGGGCAGACTACACTTGGGACTCCCTCACCCAATGTTGTTGTACTTGGAATCAAATTCTGCCTCTTCCTTTGCTTCCAGTCCACCTTCCTGCTAAAGAACTGGGAAGGCAGCAGACGATGGCTCAAATACTGAGTTGCTACCACTCACTTGGGAGAACAAGTGAATGGAATATTTCTCTCTCTCTCTGTCACTCTGCCTTTTAAATGAACAAAAATGAATACATAAAATTTTCATAAAAGAAAATAACATGCTTAATAATTCTATTATATCATATAAATGGCTATGAGACTAAGAATAGGAAGATCATGATTTGGTTTCTGATGGTACCCTTTGAAAAGTGACACTTTGGGCAAAGGCTTAATAACACATTTTTATACATTTTTAAAATAGGGTAATAATTGTATTTATAATATGGAATTGTGCAGATCAAAAGACATGAGTGTTATAAAGCATTTGATAAATGGTCATAAGAATCATAAATGCTGGTTATCAATGTCACATTGCTATCAGATTTTATTTTATTTTTTTAGTATTTATTTATTTGAAGGGCAGAGAGTTAGAGAGAGGTAGCAGTAAAGAGAGAGAGAGAGAGGTCTTCCATCCACTGGTTCACTCCTCAAATGGCCGCAAAGGCTGGAGCTGGGCCGATCCGAAGCCAAGAGCCTGGAGCTTCTTCCAGGTCTCCCGTGTGGGTGCAGGGGCCCAAGGACTTGGATCATCTTCCGTTGCTTTCCCAGGCCACAACAGAGAGCTGGATCATAAAAGGAACAGCCGAGACTTAACCTGGTACCCATGTGGGATGCCAGCACTGCAGGCAGTGGCTTTACGCACTACACCACAACACGGGCCCCAAGACTTTACTTTCTACATAACAATTTTATTACTAACATAAAATTATTACCAGAATTCCTGGAATTTCAACCTTCATTATCAGATAGAAAAGCCCAGAGAGTATGCAGCTGAGATGGAAAAGTTTAACCTAACCTATGAAAACCTGGTAAGGAAGTGTTTTCAAAAGGCACTCCTGTGAAATTTCACCCATCATCCAGGGGTGTTTGCTTGTCAGACCAGCACTGCTCTTTAGGCTGAACATGACATTCCTTGGGACATTTTTCACCCTCGCCCCAGGAAGGACCAGATTGCATTCTCTTTGGGGTGGCTCATAAAAGGATTTCTCCTAGCTTTGTTCTTAGCTGAAGGTACAAAGGTAGCAGGTCCTACGTCAGGAGAGTCCCATCAAGGCCTAGGACCTGTTTCTGCCAAGGTGGAAGACGGATGAAGCCTGGAAGCAGCTGTGCTTGACCACACTGAGAAGCAATCAGTCAGGGCTGCCTCAGTCAGAGCTCTGGGCATGCATCTGCGAGCCAGCATTGCATCACTTCCCCCAGCCCAGGTGGTAGGCAGCTCTGGGTTTACACAGCTGGGTCGGATCACATAAGCATGAGAGTATCACGAGAATGGAGTGTCATGGGATGTATCATGAACAGAAATGCCAAAGCAGCTGTGGGCTGGTCAGCCAACCACGCTGCACAAAGCTGGGACTTCCTGAAATGCAGTTAGTGGCGACAGCCTCCCCTAGAGCCTGTACAACCGTGCAAGTACACTTCTCACAGCTGGGCCAAGTGGAAATGGACTAGATCTGTGTTAGTAGACCTGAATTTGAATTCTTACTCTATGCTCATTAAACTTGTGACCTTGTGCAATGTTTTTTCTCTCTTTATTACATTCAGTTTTTCATGTTAAAATTGAGGAACATCATTACCTAATTGTTAGAAATAATTTGAAGATTATAGGATCCAAGTTATAGAATGCCTAGCCTGCAATTTGGCACCCATTAGGCATTCCAAATCGGCTAATCCCATTGTGCTTATTCTTGCCATGGCCTAAAACAATATTGCTTAAAAGAAATATAATGCAAACCGCACATATAATTTATAATTTTTGTCATATTCATATTAAGAAGGAAATGGAAAATTAGTTTTAGCAATATGAGAGTACTTCAGAAAGTTCATGGGGAATGGAATTAAAAAGATAAGTTCATTTTGGCACTAAAACTTTTTGGAATACAAGCATAGTTTTTTCACAATACATACTTTTGATGAATTTTTGGAGACTCCTTATGTACATAATTTGAAAGTTTTGTGCCAAAATAAACTTAGCTTTAATTCCATTTTACATAAACCTTTAAAAGTACCTTTGTATATTATATTGAACATGAGAAATCTACTACGATATTATCATTTGAACAGGAATCATTTTTTCATTTTTGTTTATATCTAAATTAATTAAAGTGAGGGGCTGGTATTGTGGCATGGTGGCAACCCTTATGGCTACAAGTTCAAGACCTGGGTACTCCACTTCTGATCCAGCTCTCTGCTAGTGCACCTGGGAAAGCAGCAGAGGATGGCCTAAGTGGTTGGGTACCTGTACCAACAGGAGAAACCTCGAAGAAGCCCCTGGCTCGACTTCAACCTGGCCCAGCTCCAGCCATCATGGTCATTTGAGTGTGAATCCCTGGATGGAAGATTAGTTTCTCTTTGTCTTTCCCTCTCTCTCTGCAACTATGCCTTTCAAATAAATAAATCTTTTAAAAAGTTAATTAACTAAAGTGAAATAAAAGTTTAAAACTTCAATTCCTCAGCTTAACTTGTACTTTAAGTGCTGAGGAATCACATGTGTGTGATCCTGAGCAGAAAGCAGGTCTGGTATTAGTTATATGGGGAAAAAAGGAAGATGTAGGAAGAATAAAATGAGATTGGCTAAGGCTCACCAGCTGCGAGGATAGGTAAAATAAGGTGAATTTAGCAAATGTGGTAGAGAAGATGATATCTTGAGTGTTGAGTAATCATTTTGCAGAAATAGAAAAGTAAGAGTAATGTTAAGGGGCAGGTGTATTGAAGAGTAAAAGTTAGATTGCATACGTTCTGAGTTTGGGGTGATATCAAGAGTCCTCTGCAGAGAACCTGGAAAACAGATCAGACATCCACAGAGAGCTCAGGCAAGAGGGGTTCCTCTGCGTGAACGTGAGGATGTCGACTGTGAATGAGTTCTCGAACAGAGATGGGTCAGAGAGAGGAGCATGCAGTGGGATGTGGAGCCTGTATTTGGGTATGGAATGAAAAGGAACCAACCCACCAGAGACAAAGGAGATAGGAGACCAGAATGTCAAGTCACAGAGGCCACGTGTAAACGGCTTTTTGAGAAGCAGTGAGATGCCGTGTTGGATGCTGCTGCAGACTGAGGACTCAGAGAAGGAGACATCTCACCCGAGCCTCCCGGTCTTGCTCTTCCTGGCTGCCTGTGCTGTTCCTGTGCTTCTCAAGTCATGCCACGCCCTAGCATTGGTTTGATCATCATATGTGCTCCTCCAGCAGTCACGTTATTCAAAAGGAGGAACAGTTCTGCACTTTTCCTCCTGATTCCTTTATGCATACTTTCAGTGGTTGGGTTCTTCGGTTTGACTTGTCTATTCATTGAACTCTACTCATTCAAATCCTATTTCCTGTGTGCTTAGCACTGGAGGTACAAAAATGACCAAGGTCTTCACTGCCTCCTTTTGAGACTGATAACACAAATGACCTCAGCCCTCCCTTCCACTTTAGGAAACTGAGTTGCTTTACATGAATGCTTGCTGCAAAACTACCTGTTTTTTTATCAACACTAAACTAAATGTTTTTTCTGTTTCTATTGAGGGAAATTGCGTAGGACTGGAAAAGACACTCTTTGTTTCTCTATTTTTCAGAAGTCTCAGCTTCAGCATGCCTGGTGATATGTTAAATTACATGCCCCAGATACCACCAGATTCCCAAGAGTTACTGGCTCTCCTTGTAGGACCACTGCCAGTCATCCACGGCAGCATACCCCAGAGTTGCATTTCCCAAGAGATAATCTAGATGACTTTCAGTGGTACACTAGTATTTTTCTGCTGATGTCATTTAATTTATTTTCACATTACTAACAATTTATGTCAATCAATACAGGCTTTTAACCTTAGCAATAGTAGTTCCTTTTAAATGTATTATTAAAAATAAATATATTTTAAATTTTAGAACACAAATTTACTCTTTAAAAATGCCAGAAAGGTTTCAGCACTTTAAGATTATGACAAAAGTATGATGTCTAAAGTTTGGAAAGCCGTAAATTAGAGAATGATAAAAGGGACACACATCATTAGAATCAGTTAAACTGCATGTCATGGAATCTTGATTCTCCAGGAAGATATAGTCAAAGAGATTCCAGCCGCATTCTTTTCTAGACAGAAAAAGCAATGTCAATGTTAGGAGGTGTGCAGTGTCTTTGAGACTCTGCCCTGTTTTCAGGTGACCAAGTTAGGGTCTCACAATTTCATGGTTGCTTGGAAGCTGATTTGTTATTCAATAACAATAGCAGTACTCAGAATAGAAGTGCCTTTTTTTTAATTTAGTAAATATAAATTTCCAAAGTACAGCTTATGGATTACAATGGCTTCCCCCCCCCCCCATAATTTCCCTCCCACTCACACCCCTCCCATCTCCCGCTCCCTCTCCCCTTCCATTCACATCAAGATTCATTTTCATTATCTTTATATACAGAAGATCGATTTAGTATATATTAAGTAAAGATTTCATCAGTTTGCACCCACACAGAAACACAAAGTGTAAAATACTGTTTCAGTACTAGTTATAGCATTACTTCACATTGGACAACACATTAAGGACAGAGATCCCACATGAGAAGTAAGTACACAGTGACTCCTGTTGTTGATTTAACAATTTGACACTCTTGTTTATGGCGTCAGTAATCTTCCTAGGCTCTAGTCATGAGTTGCCAAGGCTATGGAAGCCGACTTCCATCTTATTTGTTGATTCTCCAAACCCAATTCTGACTGGGTGATGTGAAGGAAATAGATTTTGCCTGCGCATGCTGTAGGCTGCACTTTAGGAAAGGAAACTGAGCCTTGGGAGCCATAATCTCCTGAGAAGAAAGCTCTGGAGTGGGACATTGTATTTATTACACTGGACTGAAGCACATTTGCTGTTTGCTCCAGAGGGAGACACTATTTCTGTCCTCATCTGTCAATGCCTTTCTTCAAAACACACCCAGAAATCTGATCGCTCCAAGGATGATTGTCTGCCCTACTGATTGCCTGCTATCAGTAACTTCATATATGAGGGAAAAAAACCCACATTTCCATCCTTGTGATACATGGTACACTGTGACTTGTTGACGTGGTAGTTCACAGTTTGAGAACCATTGAGCCATCCTTCCTTTGGCTGAATGTACCCTGATATTTATTGGCACCAGTCATTAATTAGACTTGCAATGAGTTCTTATGTTAAAATAAATATAAACAACATGAAGAACCAGATGTCCATTTCCTCTGCTAACTAATGTACCTTATTTAATATGAGATTGAAACTTTCCTAGTATTTACTTTGTAACAATATAGTCATAAATTGTGATGATTTCTAAACAAAACACAAGAGGCCTTCAAAAAGCTAATGGAAAGTGCATATTGTGAAAAACCTACGCATGAATTTAAAATCTCTTGCACCAAAATAAATGCTAATTCCATTTTCTCATGTACTTATTAAAGTACCCTCATGCTACTTACTTGAATGTGGCATTTAGAGTTCTATCATATGCTGAAATAACACATTAAGTGCTGGCAGAGGTGGGAGTTTTGCAATTATGCTAAAATCTTACAGTGTAAAGAAATATTCAGCCAAGAGTGCATATAAAAAGATTTACTAATTACTCAAAGTGTATGCATTCTTTTCCCTTTAAAGGCATGTTGCATATGCCACATGCATCTGGAAAGGTATAATATTTTTGGATTAGTGACAAAACCTCATAAAATATTTTTGATAAATTTCATACTTTTTATATCTTTATTATAGCTGATATATCATTTCATAATACATATCTAATTCATTAGTCTAAATTTGCATTTTCAGATAAAAGTTGGACCTACTTTTTAAGAAACAATATTTATTTATTTGAAAGGCAGAGTTACAGAAAGAGAAGGAGAAGAAGAAGGAGAGAAATCTTATGTCTGCTGGTTCACCCCAAATAGCCAGGGTTGGGCCAGGCCAAAGCCAGGAGCCAGGAGCTTCATCCAGGTCTCCCATGTGGATGCAAGGATCCAAGTACTTGGTCCATCTTTTCTTTTGCATCCCAGTGCAAACCAAAAGAACAACAGCAAATTGTTCAAGGTCTATCAGTGGATGTAGTATTTCATTAATTTTAAACATTGTCTTCTAAAATTTCTTCAATTGCTTGATTTTGCTTTTCCCTCACATCACATTCCTGTAATCAAAACTATCTTGAAAGGATTCTTGTATGTTTTTCTAACCATAACTCTAAACAGACATATAAAATTTATTGTCATTATTTTATAAAAATGTATAGTACTCCAGATTTGCTTTTATATTTTGTATTTCTCACTTAACAATACTTTAGAAATCCCTTCCACTTAACTGAGCTATTTCTAATTCTTTGGATGGATGTGTAGTAATATTCTATGGCACAGATGCATCTAATTTATTTATGCAGTTATTTAATTAATGACATATATTTTGTTTTCAGACATTTTTGGTACTATCAATAATGTGATGATGACCTTCCTTGTACATAGTCCTTTATTGCTAAGATTAGATTTTCAGGATTTGTATTTCTAGGAAAAAGGTTATATAGCCAGTCCTCCACATCTGTGGGTTTCTCATCCATAGATCCAACTAATCCTGGATAGGAAAGGTTATATAAAATTGCCTCTTTACCGAACATGTACAGATTTTTTTGTAATTATTCTCTAAGTAATATTGTAAGACAATTGATTTTATAGTACTTGTATTAGGTATTTATAAGTAGTTGAGAGATAGTTTAAAGTATACAGGATGTGTGTAACTTATGTGCAAATATTACACCATTTTACATGAAGGACTTGACAGATTTGGGTCTTGGCAAAAGGTTTTGTAACTATTTCCCCACAGATACCAAGGGGCAATTGTACATATTTTAAGTTTTTAAAAATAATTTTGCTTGTTTATTTTTAAAAAAAAAAGCTATACAGATTTATATTTCTCCCAGCAAGGAGTTTGACATTTTCTCTTTCCTTGTAACAGCTAGAGGTTTTGTTTGGTTCTTCGTAAGGCTGAATAGTTTAGCAAGGGAATATATTCAAATATTCAGGAAAGAACACATCATTTTTCTTCAGCAAGGGAGGTTCTCACTCTTCACAACTATTGTCCTTAGCTGGGATACACAATTATGAACATAATAATGTACTTGTTGTAACAAAGAGCATTTGGTTGAACCAAATGGGATTATCTATACTTGGTCATTTTTCACTTAAAATGTGGCATTTTCATGTGGTTCAACATAATAATTCTATGGCATTTTTTAGAGTTTATATTATAATCACAGAATTTTAATAGCAAAATTAAACACATTTATTTACTACCTGCTCTATGCCAGACACATTGCCCAGTGAATTTTCTATGTGTTTTTAAAAATAATTCATTAAACTTGTTCAAGGGGAGAAACTCCCGTCCTTATCATCTTGGTATCTAGTTGTGTCCAGGTCTTAGGTTTGACATCCTGTCTCCCCACCGTCACCTGTTTTCAGACTCTGTCTTACTCCAGTTATTTCTTTGTTGCTCCTTCCATGTTCTCTCCTCCCAGCCACCTTTACCCCCTGCCACAAAAGCCACCATATATTTTTGTTTTCAGTTTTTGGAAAGTCAATTCAAAATCACATTGAATTGTTATAGACAAACAGAAACAATAGGACAACATAATAGATATAAATATATGTTATACCCAGATTTGTTAAACAATATTTTATCATGCAATCATAGGGCTGGAGAGTCCTCTGACTTGTTATCTGCAAGTTAGAGACCCAAAGCCAGTGGTGTAGTTCTATGGCCCAAGAGCCAGAGAGCTCGTGGTGCAAATTCCTGTGCGAGTGTGAAGGCCCAAGAAGTGGGAACATCGCAGAGAAGATGGCTATCTTAGCTCAACAGTCAGTTAGAGGGTGGATTCGGCCTTCCTCTGTGTCTTTGTGGTGGTCAAGTGCTCAATGGGTTAGATGATGCCCACTCACATTAGTGAAAACCATCTGCTTTATTCAGATGCTACTCTCATCCAAAAACACCCTCCCAGACACCCCTAGAAATAATGCTTATCCATATATCTGGACATTCTGTAGCCCAGTCAGGTTGATACATACAATTAGTCATCATGAGAGAAACTTTATCAAAAGATAAGCTAGGTACCTTGCTTCTCCTAAACGTTGGAACTCCCCAAATCATTGTATGGTGAAAATCCATGTATACTGGCAGAAAATGAATTTAGTCCATGATTCTGTTACAGCCAAACTTTACATTTGAGAACTCTGTGATAATACCTTTGTTCATGTGTCTGTAAAAATTATGAAAAAGAGTGGCTAGATATCACTACCTAATTTCTATTGAGAATAATCTTGAAAGCAATGAATGATATCAGCTAAGCAGCAACATATAATCAAGGCAGATTTTAGGAATTCATATCTAAACACAAATTAAGGAAAGCAAATAAATGTCAAATGAATGGCATGTGAATAAGGAAACCTGTCATGGGTTAGTAGAAATAACTGAAAAGCAGCGATAACATTATAATCAGGATGTCAACAGAGATGAATGCCATTTATACAGGTGAGGGGAAGCAAGATGACAGGTGGCAAAAATATTCAAGGGCCTAAATGTCATTTGAAAATTAATGCTTTTCGACATCTTTATCCAGGATCAGAGCTAGAAATCTGCTCTTTGCATTTTGTGAAATTTAGAAATAACATGGACATATCTTCTCTCTCTTGTGTTCCAACTTTTCCTGTGCATTTGTCATTTATTCCCAAGTGGTTATACTTCCTGATGGAGTAGAGAAAATTCACTCTGTTATTTTTTAGGCTCCTTACAGTAAAAGGCACTTCCCATGATGCAAATTCTTGATTACTTGAAGTATTAATACAGTGTACCTTGGAGGAAGAGGAAAGTGGGTATTTTAATGTAGATTGGGTGAACTAACAGCATTACTTTCCATGGATGACCATTGAGATTGCTATAGATGAACACTGTGCGATTAGAAATTCAGTCTCTTGCCTCAGATTTTCTGTGTTCATATCCTGTTTGCTGTTCATATGATAACTCATAGTAACCCTGTCTCATCTAAAATAATAATATCTACCCCATTGGTTTCTGGTGATGTTTAAGGAAGTTAATGTTTGTAAAATCCTTAGAACAAATTTTGATATATAATAAACACTCACCAATTATTAATGACTGACATGACTTATTTTTGTATGTAGTTGCTATTGCTATTCAAATAAAAATGAGTATTCAGAATTTACTAAGACACCAATATCTTCAGCCTTGATAAAATACAGAGTAGTAATAAAGGGAGCATACCTTGGACCAGAAAGATATGAGCTTGAATTCTGGCTCCTTCCCTCTGTAGCTGTTGAATCCTAAGCAATTCACCTGTTTTCATCCAGAACCCAGAAGAAAAGAGGTGGTTCACACATTCTGAGTATTAGTACCAATTTGATAAAGATATTTTTCAAAGGTAGAGTCAGGGTTTGTACAAATCAAAGAGAGACAACACCAAGAGTGGAATAACCTGATACTATTTCAGATCCTAACAGAGCTGATCCACTTCCACTCCAAACTCTTGTTTCTATCTCCTTTTGTTGTCTCCGGTTGAAGAACCGGATCAAAGACAAAGGATAAGAAAATGCTTTGACAAAGTCCATACATATCCTTCTCCCAGAGCAGAGAACAGAGCAGAGCCAAGTAGAGAACTGATCTACAACCACTCAGCACATTCACATCCCAAAGTCACAGCTATACTTTAGCTCCAAGCTCCTACTGCTGTACCAACCTTGGACATTATCTCAGAGTGACTCCAAAGCTACTCTTGTATTAAGCTGCCATGAAGCTTTTGTTAGTCACTCAATGACTAATATTCTGAGTTCCCTCAAAAAGAATGCATCATAAAAGGTTGAACTTTCTTTGAGAAAAATGATACTAAATTTAAGTAAGACATTAGAGCTGTAAGCAAGCAATGGACAGATATTAGAAAAGTGTTTTCTGGCCGGCTTCACAGCTCAACCAGGAGAAGCACCTGGTTCCTGGCTTCAGATCAGCGTGGTGCACTGGCCGCGGTGGCCATTGGAGGGTGAACCAACAGAAAAGGAAGAACTTTCTCTCTGTCTTTCTCTCTCACTGTCCACTCTGCCTGTCCAAAAAAAAAAAAAAAAAGAAAGAAAGAAAAGTGTTTTCTAAAATATATTCTAATGGATATGCAAATTCCTGTGTAAAATGTGAACATACAAGAAAGCAACACATAAGCAGACAAACTTCTGACTTGAACTAAGTGGTTTCCTTACTGATGGACCTCTCAAATCTTTTAATATGCTAATATTACGAATCTGCAAGGTGCTTAAGTAGACCTAGCTTTCAAGTATAATTTATTTTGAAACTAGAAAAAGATTATTTTCCATACTTGCTATTTTATAAAATATATATTGTATATTTAGAATGAAAAACATTACCCTGTATTTTGTATTTTTAATGTTTGTAAAATAAAACATGGTCTACAAGTTCTAACCACTATTTTTATGAATAGATCACCATAACAGCTTAATTGGCAAACAGCTATTATTAACAAATGTCTATTATGCATTCGATAAACCCACATTGTGTTAGAGTAGAGTTGCCCTACCAAACTAATTGTATGCCAAGAGTTAAGTAATGGCATTTTAATACTAACATCCAGTACCAGGAGAGAGCTATTAAGATATATGTAAATGGAAGTGAAAGAGCAATTGCAAAATAAATCTTAAGATCCAGGCATAACTGAGGAAAAATAGAGATAAAAGGTCCATATTTTTCAAAGAAAAAACATGTGAAGCCATTTCTCCAACAATAGTATGGCTATATACGAAATAGCAGCGAGAAGAGATCATTTTCAATTGGTTAACATCATTCATTCATTCACTCCATCAACCAATCACTTCAAAAGTGGAGGGAATGCGTATAACATGCCAAGATTATTCTAGTTATTTGGAGACAGCAAAGAGTGATTAAGAAGTATCGCAGAGACCTTCAATGGCTGGAGTGAGATGAGTCAGCAGGGAGATACACAACAAACAGACCCAGATCTTACTCAGCAGTGAGAGATCTGAGGAAGGTTGAGCTGGATGAGGGATTGAAATGTACAGGGCAAGGAAGTGCTTAGGTGTGGTCCTCAGAGAATACCTTTCTGGAGAGACCTAGTTCAGAGGTCTTAGTAAAGTGAGAGGATGTGTGAATGTGAGAGAACAAAATCTGTTGGAAGCTGATGTGATAGCCAGTACTCAAAATCTGATGTGGGAACTTGCTTAGAGAGCTTGAGCAAGAGGGAGAAAGTTAGAAAAAAATCTTTTATTTGCTTTCAATCAAATTGTGTAAGTGTTAAATCAGTTTATAAAAGAATAGTTTTGATAGAGACTCATTTTCTGCACTATTTCTCTTTGTGGATACTATTCATTTTTATCTGGGTAAACTCTGGTTGTGTTGCTTCAGATATTCCCAATATGTTTTCATAGATTAATGTTTAAGTAGAATTCTAACCACAGAATACTCCTGTATGCTTTATAGTTATATTTCATCATCTTGGTCCAGTGCTAAAGCATGGTCTTCTAGTGATTCTTCTAGTTTTGTTAGTGATTAGAAATGGAATCTTACTTTTTCTTTCTTTGAATAATGGAAGTGGCAGATTCTAGAGGTTTCTGGAGATGTGTTTAATTTGTTACCTTCCCTTGGACACATACTTGTGCCATGTGACTGCACAGTTTCCCACTTTGAGCATGGAAGTGTAGTCTTCACTTTTGCTCTGTTCTCAGTCATGTGACTTGCTTTTGTCAAGGGAATGCTGAATAATGTGATACGAGAAGAGGCTAGAACATGTCCCATTTGATTTGGCTTGTCCTCTCTTCTGCCTGGGTTGTGAGAACATGTTTCAGCTAGTCTTCTGCAGGAGGAACAACAGCTACTGCATTTCCTTTGAATGAGCCTAGCCAAGGTCAGTGGGGCTGTCCGGATGACAATTCAGACTAATGGGAAATAAGGGCAGATTGTTCTAGACCATAGAGACTTTGTGATTATCCTTAGACAATGGTACTTTGATAGTAGGTACCTAATGCTATGAACTACACAAAGCAGATGTTTTCTCATATTTGTTTATGCCATTGTGGTTGACACTATTATAAATAGCTAAGAAGGTACTAAAATATGTTAGAGTACAGTGTTCCCCAA
The DNA here is from genome assembly GCF_033115175.1 of Lepus europaeus. Classification (NCBI taxonomy): domain Eukaryota; kingdom Metazoa; phylum Chordata; class Mammalia; order Lagomorpha; family Leporidae; genus Lepus; species Lepus europaeus. Next base: position 14,763,596 of record NC_084848.1, read on the forward strand.
ATCCTAGCATTTTATAAACTTTGAAAAGGAAGAGTTTGTGTTTTTTATTGTTGCTGCAGATGCAGAGGTTGCTCTATGTTTGTGGCATCTCCCTGGTCTAATTGACTGAGGCATCATTGTGTAATATCCGTAGAACAAAGTTGTGACAGCTTCTGGCCTCTATGGCATAGCCTCAAGTTCAGAGGGGAAGATAAAATGGCCAGACTGCCTGAAGAAATGTCTTAGGGCAACAGTGTTAATTTCATGAAAATGGGTAATAATCATACCTTTAAAACTATTTCATTGATAAGTATGTTTTGAGCCTGTTAGTGAATTGTACATAATATAGGAGCTATTGCCTACACAGCCTTAATAACCACAGAAGAGTTTATTCTGGGCATACAATATGAAGAGAAAAATATGCAATCATATTGAAACTATCAAAGAACCCAAAGCAGGGTGTGCATTTCTGAGGTTGGGGGAGGTTTCCAACTGGTTTTGTAAATGGATTTGGTTTTGTTCAAGTGTCACCTTGGAAGCTTGGTAAGATTATTCTGATATGTGGAATCCTTGGCCTGTGGAAAAAGAAGAGGAATTATTGTGCTTTGTGTAAGGAACCTATGATGAAAATTTTTTTTAAAACTCAACCAAAAAATATTCCTTTGTTTGGGTGAATAGTAATGCTTATGTTAGCTGACAGTTTCCTTCATTATGGAAGTGGTCATGTCTGCTTGTGCTGAGACAATGTCAGCAGAGCTATTTACCAGCCCCAGAAGAGACACTGTGCTTTATTGACAATCCTCCAGGGCTTTGCCTGGAAAGAATATGACCCTCTGCTAACTTTAGGCCCTAGAGTTGAGTTTTTCTCTGTTTTAAAGAAAAATGTAATTTCATTTTTCAAGGAGATTTCAGATTCACAGAGTCTGTCATCTGCTCTGTCCCACCTATTTTTGCAGTCAAATAAATCTATACCGAAAACTATCTTAGCAATTTTCTCTCCTAGGTGCAAAGACATGGCAATAAGATAAATTTAGTGGGGCAGGCATTTTGTGCATCTCTTAAGATGTTGCTTGGGATGCCCACATTACATATCAGAGTTCCTGGGTCTGAATCCCTACTTTCTAATAGTTTGCATCTCCAAGATTTCAGGTTTCAGTTCTGTTTCAGTCTCTACCACACAGGTGGAACACTTAGCTTGAGTTCCCAGCTCCCGGCTTCTGCCCAGCCCAATCCTGGCTGTTGTGGACATTTGGGGAGTGAACCAGTGGATGGGAAATACCTCTGACTTTCTTATGTTCTCTCTTTCCATCTATCTCCCCCCTCTCTGTTCCTCTGCCTTTCAAATAAAGCAAAATAAATAAATCAAAATTATAAAAAGAATCAAATTACTGACATAACATAAGAGAAGTGACTCAAAGTCACTGGATGAGAGCTGGCATTCTGTTCTGAGAGCCTCAAGACCAGGAATGAGAGAAAAAAGTCAAAGTAAAAGAAGTTGCTTATCATAAAAGATAAATATCATATTTTCTCTGATATGTGGTAATAAATATAGAATACAAAACAAAGCAAAAAGCTCACACAATATACAAGAATGAAACCAATGTCTTATGATCTGATTGTAGTGTTTAGCCTTTAGCTATATTTCTGTGGAATAATGGTCTTTCTACTTTTTACTTGTTTAACATTATGGTTAGTGGTGCATTAAGCCTATGATTATAAAGTAAATTGAAATTATGTTATTGCAAAAATTAAAGGAAAAAAAGCGAAGGAAGGGAGGAAGGGTAATTGAAGGGGTGGAGGGAAGTATGGTTACCTTAGAATTATATCTATGAAATATATTTATATTAATAATTTTTTTTCTGTAGTAGTTTTTCTTTTTTTTATTATTTTTTTAACTTTTATTTAATGAATATAAATTTCCAGTGTACAGCTTATGGATTACAATGGCTTCCCCCCCCCCATAACTTCCCTCCCACCCGCAACCCTCCCCTCTCCCGCTCCCTCTCCCCTTCCATTTGCATCAAGATTCATTTTCAATTCTCTTTATATACAGAAGATCAATTTAGTATAAAGATTTCAACAGTTTGCACCCACATAGAAACACAAAGTGAAACATACTGTTTGAGTACTAGTTATAGCATTAAATCAAAATGTACAGCACATTAAGGACAGAGATCCCACATGAGGAGCAAGTGCACAGTGGCTCCTGTTGTTGACCCAACAAATTGACACTCTAGTTTATGGCGCCAGTAACCATCCTAGGCTGTCGTCATGAGTTGCCAAGGCTATGGAAGCCTTCCAAGTTTGCCGACTCTGATCATATTTAGACAAGGTCATAAAAGACAGAGTGAGGATAGTAACCAATGATCCTAAGAGTGGCATTTACCAGGTTTGAACAATTATACAGCATTAAGTGGGGAAGAGGACCATCAGTACACACAGGTTGGGAGTAGAGCCATTGGTGGTAGAGTAGAGGTTATGATTACAAAGGAATGAGGCCCAAGTGCACTAGACAGCCCCCTGGAATCAGAGGGACTATTCCACAATTCTGGTTACTTGCTCAGGGAGAGAAATTTCTCTCCCTACCTGCATTTTTAAGTGTTCACAGCCTCTTAGGACAATTTTTCTGAACAAAGGAGATCAGCCATTTTCAAGACAAGCTATGCTTTGCCCTAAAAATGTGATTCTTAGTATTCAGTTTTCTACTTAGGTAACATGAATAGTGGTTAAGAATAAAGTAGTTGGAGTTACACTTAATAGTTTAGTCGCAACAGGACAACCTTGAGGGAGTCATTTCACCTTTCTAAACTTTAGTTGATTCCTCCGTTGCTTTAGTGGATGCAACCATCAAGAGATTCCAAGATGGTCTAATAGGGAAAGAGCATACTTCTCTAGGCAAGAGGAAAATGCAAAATAAAAAAAAAAAAATAAATTAAAAAAAGGAAAGTGGAGGAAGTAATTACAGAGAAAGAGGAAGGAATTTGGAATTACAGAGAAAGCTAAAGTGGAGATTCTATGGGAGGAAGAGGGACACCATGGATCCGTGTCGTAGCTGTGGACACACAGCACAAACATGGACACAACACACAAATCCAGCAGCCGAGAGCCAGTGAAGTGCTAGCTTTGGAAAGTGAGATGAGATGAGACTGCAGTAGCCTTGCCATTGGTGATACAGCTGGAAAGAGAGCCTGGTGTGAGTCTGGCCTGGAGCCCTGTGGGTGATAGTGTACCTGCTAACTCAGGGAAAATAAAAAGGAGCACATTTCTTTCTCCCCATCCCCTCCACAACGATGTCTGGCACCTGGATGAGAGGGTGGGTGCCATTTTGGATATAAGCAGCAGCTGCAGCAGCTCTGGTGCGCTCACCCAACAACTAGAGCACTGACCAGAACTCTCTGGCCACACTCAGCACACGCCTATGTGTTCACTGAAAGAGAAGACACTCTACTAAGCCACAGAGATATGGTACAAACATAAAAGCCACCAGAGGAAAAAAATCAACACGTATTTCCCCAAATGCCTAAAAATAAATGCAAGAAACAAGAATAAGGAAGACAACATGACTCCCCGCATCCCCAAAGGAACATGACAGTTGAATATTAGGATGTGAAGATGAAGAGATTGATGAAATACCTAAACGGAATTCAAACAATTATCATAGGATTACACAAAAGCAGTGAGTAGCAAAATAATGAATTAAAGAAATCCATACATGACTTGAATGAGAAGTGTTCCCATGAAATTGAGATTTTGATGAGAAATCAAAATGAAATATTAGAAATTAAGAATTCAATATCTCAGACAAAAAATATAGTGGAAAGCTGTAACAACAGAGTTGGTGAGGCAGAAGAAAGACTATCCGAGTTAAAAAACAAATCTTTGGGAAAATTTCAGACAGACATCCCTCCCACCCCTCCCCCCCCCCAAAAAAAAAGAAGAAGAAATTAGAAAAGTTAAAAACAGTGATGAAAATTTATGGGATACTTTCAACTGATCCAATGTACGGGTCTTAGGAGTTCTTAAAGGTGTGTAAATCAAGAATGGATTAAAAGGCCTTTCAGTGAAATTAACCTTCCCTAATTCCCTTTCCCTAGAATGAAAGGGATGTCCAAGTACACAAAGCACATAGAACTCCTTGTAGACATGACGAGAAAAGATCCTCACCATGACACATTGTAGTCAAATTTCAACAGTAAAACATAAAGAAATGATGCTAAAATGCACACAGGAGAAATGCCTGACTGCTTTCAGAAGATCTCCAATTAGACTCACAGCTGACTTCTCATAGAAACACTACAGGCTATGACAGAATGGAGGGAGAAAGTCAAAGTCTTAAGATACAAAAACAAACAAACAAACAGAAAACAAACAAAAAACAAACAAACAAAAAAATTGTCCACTCAGAATACGGTACCCAGCAAAGCTCTCATTTATGAGTGAAGGTGAAATAAAGCCCTTACATAACAAACAGAAATTGCAGAAATTGAAAGAATTTGTCACTATTCATCCAGCCTTACAAAAGATGATTCAGTATGTGCTACACACAGAAACACAGCAAGATAGTCATCATTATGAAACAATGTGAAGGCAGAAATTTTCCCAGTAAAAGTACAAAGGAAATCCAAAGCAGATAGTATCTTTATGGAAAAATGCCAGGGCAAGTCATTACTTTTAAATAATAACCTTGCACGTAATGGTCTAAATTCTTCAATAAAAAGATACAGACTGGCTGAATGAACTAAAAAACAAGGTGCATGTATTTTCTGCTTGCAGGAAATACATCCCACCAACAAAGATGCATGCAGACTGAAAGTGAAAGGGTGGAAGAAGATATTCCATGCTAATGGAAAGCAGAAATGCACAAGTGTATCCATTCTAGTATCAGACAAAATGGACTTTAACACAAAAACTTAAAAGGGACAAAGAAGGGCACTATGTAATGATTAAGGGATCAGTTCTACAGTAAGATGTGACTACAATAAATGTATATGCACCTAATGCCAGGGTGCCTGGCTATTTAAAACAATTTTAATGGATCTAAAGGGAGACTTAGACTCCAATACAATAGTAATGGAGGACTTCAACACCCCACTTTCATCAATGGACAGATTAACTAAACAGAAAATCAACAAAGAAACAACAGAATTAATTGACACCATAGATCAAATGGACAGATCAACTAAACAGAAAATCAACAAAGAGAAAACAGCTAATCGACACTGTGAACCAATTGGGTCTGTAAGGCCACCATAAACCATACCAAACTCCGGAGTAAGGAAAATGGTTTATTAGGAGAAACCTGACAGACCGGAGGGAAGGGCTGAAGGAAAAGAGGGAGAAGGAGGGCATAAGAGAGAGATCAAGAGAAAGAGAGAGAGAGAGAAAGAGAGAGAGAGAGAGAGAGAGAGAGAGATCTGGAGACAGAGTGAAAGAGAGCCACGTGTTCAGGAACAGGTCCTCTTAAGAGTTGCAGGCAGGGAATTAGGAGCAGTGAATCCCATTAGGATGGAGGTGGAGCTGATACCAGTGGTTGGGTCATGTGGGCACCTGGGGTTCCAGCAATGGCAACTGGGGATTGAGCCTAGGATGGTGTCTGGGATGTAGATTGCGCACCATTTTTGGCTGCTTACCCTGATGTATCAGAGGTGGAGTAGCTGGGACCCAAACCAGTGCCCATATGGGTTGCTTGCCTTACAGGCAGTGGCTCAACCTGTTGCAGAACAGCTCCAGCACCTATTTGGGAGTAGTTTAACATGAGAACTATTGAAGTTATTAAATTTTATGTTACTCAAATTTCATGTATTCCCACTCTTAATTTTTACAGAAATCTAATTTCAGTTTACCTAATGATCATAAGGTTAGCCCTACACTAAGTAAAAGTGTTCATCAAGTAGTATGAAGAAAAAAAGCACTAAGTTTTATACAAATGCAAAAAATGCAAAACTCATAAAATTATTTAAAAAATCTTTTTTTTCCTCTACATTATCTAGTATACCCTTAATTTTTGAATCAGAAGAGATAAATTTATGCTTGGCAAGAACTCTTCAGGACTACCAAATGCATGCATTAAATACAGATATAAAAACAAAGCAAAATCAGAAAACTCCAAGAGCAAACATGTGAAATGCAAGCCAGTCTATAAAAGGCCATGTTTCAAATTCAGGATGCACTTATTGTTAGGTAGAAAAATACTCTGTGAATTTTTAAAATGTCAATTTATAAACCTGATTTGGAAAATTCTCATCATGTTTCTGTTTGGAAGCAGAGTCAAAGCATACGCCGCGCTCATGCTCATGCTCTCTCTTAGCTGCCATTTAGAGTAAGAGAAACGTGATGAAGTTCCCCTTGTGTCTGGGGAGTGTGAAATGGTACTGGTAACTAAGAGACACTTAGTTAAACCACACGTGGATGTGTGAGTGCTTTGGACTTCCAAGAACAGGAATTGTATGCAGATTAATCTAATGTTGGCTGCTAACATTTAAAAGCAAATTCTAATAGGAAGTCCACAGAACTGGGAATATTTTATATCTGCATGGCCCAATGTGGTAGTGACCTGCCCAGCACTTGAAAGGTGATGGAGGGGCTACATTTTCCATCCTATGTAGTTTCAATTAGGTGAAATATAAATAGTTACATGTGGGTAGTGATGACCTTAAAAGACAGCAAAGTTTAGAGATGTAAATCTGAAAATTGCCCAATCATTAGAGATTAGAGATATAAATAAGAGAACTACCCTACATCAGAATGGACTAGAAAGTGTTTTCCAGAAATATCAATGAGATCAAATATCCCTAAAGCAACATTGCTCACAAAATATATTAATGTCTCAGTCTCTAAGTGTGAACTCTAGGCAGAGTAGCACTAGTTCATCCACATCTGATGTGGAGTAGAGACATAGTCCTATTGCTCAGCAGCAGTTAAAACATTGGAGACAAAACAAAGAAAAAGAAAAAGAAGTTCAAGTCTTAGTGCCCCGAACTTGGGAATGCCATATTATATGGCGAAAAAGATTTTGCAGGTGTTATCATGTTAAGGATGAATACTGAGTTCAGGAGATTTTTCAGGTGGGTGAAATACAATCACAAGTGTCCTTGTAAGTAGAAGTCAGAGACAGAAGTTGAAGAGCCAAGGAGATGGCAGCATAAGATTCCTGACTGTGTTGCTGGCTTTGAAACTGAGGCCATCAGAAACCAGAAATATGTGTGATCTCCAGAAACCAGGAAAAGCAAAAAAAAATCAATTCCCTCCTAAAACCTCTCAAGAAACTCAGCACTATCAATGTCATGCTTTTTGCCCAGTGAAACCGATTGATTTCTGACTTCCAGACCTATAAAGTGATAAATTCATGTTGTTTGAAACCACTAAATATGTGGAAGTTTGTTACAAAAGCAATAGGCAACTAAGAAGACAACTAAACCAGAAGTGGTAAAATGAACTGCCATTTTTTAAATTAAAAAAATAATAAGAGGTACAGTGGGCCTGAACTTGATAATGGCTGTGGGAATGGAGAGAAATAGAGATGTGGGATATGAAGGAATGAGAATAGCAAAATGAAATGAAAAGCCATGGTTTAGACAATAAGATGAGTAATAAGTTATGAAGTCCTGGGGTTTTTCTCCTAAGGAAATGCTTCTCCAACATATTTCTTAGTGTCACCCTAACAGGCCACAGTGCATTAAAAACGTCCTGGCAGTCATATGTCTGAGTATCTCTTTGAGCGGAGGGAGGGCTTTGAAACCTCAGACCACACCCTCGGACCTCGCCTGGCCCAGCTCACCCCAGTTTTGGCTTCATTCTGCATGGCCCGTGGAAAGCAACAGCTGCTGCCTGCATCAACATTGATCTACTATGAAAATTATGGGGAAAGTTATTATCTTTTTAATGTTACTTGGCAACACATTTCTATCCAGGTGTTTGAGAAACTGAACCGTAATTATGTCAAAGCAAGAGTAGAGGAGAAGGTCAGTCAAGGAAGCTAGATTGCTTTTGTCAAGAGAGTCTGTCATGAGAGAGAGCAGGGTGTGGTGGTGAGAACGTGAGCTTTGTAGAAAATGCTGAATTTGCATACAGATTCCACCACTTAGTATTAACATACTGTATGAAGTCTTCTTGTTATTTGTTCAGCACAGGTGGAATCACATCTAGCCTGTAGCATTGCTGCATGTATAATATGTTGGTCCAGAGTGGATACCTTATAATTGTAATATACACAGGAAGATTTCAAAGGAGATGGAAATTTAGATTTTTTTAGAATATTTATTTTCTTCCTTAAAAATGAAAAAGAAAATATTTTTATTGACATATAATCAAAAATACAATCAGAGAAATATAATCAGAGAGCACAAATACAATGAGATAAAATTTGTCAGGGCATAGAACCATGGACATCGCATCTAGTATCTGGAAATAATTATTAAAGTCTGGCTAATATTATGACATTGGTAAGGAATAACTTCCATGTCTAGCATTTCTGTTTTTCCCTCCTGGAACAATATCTATGATATTTCATTATTTTATTAGATTTTTGTAAACCAGTTAATTTATTTAGTGGGAATAATTGGAGGAGAAGAATTATCAGGATAGAAGGGGGAAAAGAAAGGAGGAAGGAAGTGGGAGTGGGAGAGAGAATGAGAAGTAAGAAGGGAGAAGACATAAAAAAGAAAAAAAGAAATGACTGAGGGGAAGAAATATGGAGGGAGGATAGGGAAAATTATAGAAAGTAATGAGTTTAGGTAGGAAGAAATATTACTAAAAAGCTTAGAAAATAAATGTGTAATTATTCTTCTTTTTTCCATACTTGGAACTAATGTGTAATGTGTTAGTTCATCCACTCCTTTATCCATGCAATGGATATTTATTAAGAGATCACTAGAAGCTGTGGTTCTAGAAGAGAATAAATTTGACTCAGTCCTTATCATCACAGAATTTACAGCAAAGTGGAAGAGCATCAGGCCATAACTTAACTTCCTTAGCCTTCAATACTAATGAAATCAATATTAATTTCACTGTTTTACGGATGTGGGAGCTTAGTCACAGACTCACAACTGTTATGTATTTGGTTTCAAGTTAAGTGCTCTTTCTGTTTCTGTACAATGCCAGGCTGACTGGGAATAACAGAAATAATAAATCATGTGTGCATATGTGTGTGTGTGTGTCTACATGTGCTTGTGTATGAGAGATACATTGAAACAATATGAAGAAGCTATTCATTTTTATTGTATTTGAAATATTTGCTGCTATTTCTACTCTTAAGTGAAAATATCACAAGAAGGTTAACTGCTCTTAGAGGTTTAGCACTGTACATATTCTACAATGTGTGCTTAATTATATAATACATATAATTAAATAATGCATATTTTATAATAACAAAATGCACAATTCAAAATCAAATATTTGTCCAGCTTCCTAAAAAAATCCACGCCTACAGAATAATACAGCATAATGCACAGATGTTCAGGAAATATACAGCTCTATTACACACTGTGTTGAGAGAATTTAATACAAACATTAAAAGCCTGGGGACCTAAATTGTAGCTCACCAAGGATGAAAGACAGAGTGAGGAAGAGGCAGTGGCTGATAGATGGATGTGTAGTTAATTTTTATATAATATGATATCAAGGAAATTAATATGACAGATTTTGCCTGTCATGTTAACAACACAGAAACAAATCACTGTATGTTTGGTTTTACATTGGGAAATAGGAAGGGAAGTCAAGAGATGCTCACAGAAGAAGCACGGTTAACAACTGGATGTGTGGGGAGTGACAGAGTGTTTACTGCATCTCCAAGTTAGCCTTATTGAGTGGAAATCGTTGGAGAGATAATGGGCCAGGAAACCAGACCCTGGTTTTGAAGAACATTTCATGCAATGCTAAGCAGTATGGATTTCATTCTGCAGTTCAGGCAATGAGGGTCCCTAGAATGCTTTAAATGACGGTATGACATGAATGATTCATACACTGCTGGTCACGTCCAGCGAAAATTTGATGGATTAAAAACGTGCTTAGCTTCCATCATGGCATTTCATTAAAATTATTTTAAAAGGGATTCATTTTGAAAAGGAATAAATGCACAAGGTCAGAGAGGATGACAGAGGAGCAACAGTCACAGTATTTTGGGTGCTGGGAAGCAGATGGGATGTAGTAACTTACCAAGCAGAATGTACTTACTGGAACACCTGCCCTTCAGTGGGAGATCCACATCTACAAACACAATCAATAGGAGAGAACTGGCTAATTTTCATGGCAACCCTTCCCACAACAGTAGAATTGGGGATAATGTCAGCACAAAAACAGACTTGTTTAAAGTCTGATCATGTAAGCTAAAGAAATATCTCAGAAAATACAGGAAAGAGACCTAATAATGTCAATTACTGAAGAATTAAAAGAAAATGAAACACCCAGTCTAGGGAGCCCAACATCCAAAAATTAGAGTATTGATAGGAAAAATAGAAAATAGGATGGGAAATCATCATAGAAATGATAATTCAAAGCTAAAGTACAAGTATTCTGAGATTAACATGTTCACTTGGTGTCTGGCACAAGCTGCATTTTTTTTGTTTTTGTTTTGTTTTTAAGATTTATTTCTTTATTTGAAAGAATTACAGAGAGAGGTCGAGACAGAGAGAGAGGTCTTCCATCCAAAGGTTCATTCCCCAGATTGCTGTAACAGCTGGAGCTGCACCAATCCAAAGCCAGGAGCCAGGAGATTCTTTTGGGTCTCCTACATGGGTACAGGGACCCAAGGACTTGGGCCATCTTCTACTGCTATCCCAGGCCATAGCAGAAAGCTGGATTGGAAGAGGAGCAGCTGGGACTATAACCAGCACCCATATGGGATGCTGGTGCCTCAGGCCAGAGTTTTAACCTGCTGCACCACAGCACCAGCCCCCACAAGCTGCATATTGAGTCACAGCATTATAATGAAATGCCACACTTCCAGGGAGAAAAGAAAGAATAATACAAATATCATACATACAGAAATGATAATTATGTTCCAATTGATTTTTAGACATCAATGCTGTAGGCTTCAACAAAAGGTTGATATCTTATCTGCATCTATACCCAGCCAAGCAATCAATGCACCCTATGAGAAGAATTAAATACATTCTCATTATTCAGGACCTGAAAATTCTCTGCTAGGTACCTTCTCTTAAAAGGTTACAGCAAAATTTGTCTACCAGCACCAAGAAATTAGGCTAAGAAAATGTTAAAATATATAGGGTACAAGAAAGAAGAGAGATAATGCAAAAAAGATGTAGGTGCAAAGGGAATCTCAGTAACTGTTTAGCTAGTGCTGATGAAATAAAGTCAGGAAACTTAAGGCAGAATTTATTCCAGAAGATTTTGTAGAATCCTTGATTTGTTTGGCTATGTCCAAAGGATCCTGTTTGAAATGGGAGAGTGTACTGGCAAGTACAATGAAAACTAAGCATTATTATAAAATAAAATATTATATAACACCAGGGACCAAAAATAAAACACACTGCTTAGTAAAGAAAAGTAATTTTATTAACCACCTTGCATCATTTTTAATAACATTTATATAATACTATCAACACTATTTATCCAAGCAAGTTATAGTGGAAGTTTTGGAAAATATGCTGGACCAGTGAAGATGTATGTCCAAGATTTGGGGTGGAGTGCAACAGGATATCTGGAGAAGATTTATAAACTTTGCATTCCTTAATGCAAGCCAGCAGATGAAAATTAAAGCTGAAAGTCAAGAAGCAGAAATATAACCGCATTATTGAAATATTTAGAGGGGCCAGCACCTGTGGCATAGCAGGTAAAGCCTACAGTGCTGGCATCTGGGTGCTGGTTTGAGTGCTGGTTGCTCCACTTCCAATCCAGCTCTCTGCTATGGCCTGGGAAAGTAGTAGAGAATGGCCCAAGTCCTTGGGCCCCTGCACCTACGTGGGAGACCAGGAAGAATCTCCTGGCTCCTGGATGTGGATCGACACATCTCTGGCTATTATGGCCAGTTGGGGAGTGAACCATGGGATGGAAGACCTCTCTCTCTCTCTCTGCTTCTCCTTCTCTCTCTCTGTAACTCTGACTTTCAAATAAATACATAAAAAAATTTGGAGTGAGAAATCAATAAACCAGAAAAGAATAAAAGTGATTGTTTTTAGGAAGCAGGACTGAATGAAATAAGGTGAAGAAACAGCTGTTTTGTTGTTGTTTGTTTTTACAACAAAGTTCATGATGATATATTTAATCTTTTAATATAAATTAAATATACAAAAAGTTAAATTATGAGAGGACTGTTGGGAAAATAAAAACAGAAAGTATCCTTGAGAAGTATGGTACACATTAAACCTTATTTCAGTATAGAGCAAAAGAAAGAAATAGGGATATTTGATGTGGAAAAGGATGAAGGTATGATATGGCAAAATGTATATTCATTTCTGCTTAAGAAATTTCAAGTAAGGTTAAAATTTACAATAATATTTTCCTTCTAAGGCTAAATATCCGGGGAGTTACTGGAACAATAAGAAAGTACAGATAACTTGAATTTTATGTCAATTTCTTATTGTTTCCAAACATCTTACAATAATAGTTCTAGTTTATTTATTTATTTATTTTTTACAGGCAGAGTGGACAGTGAGAGAGAGAGAGACAGAGAGAAAGGTCTTCCTTTGCCGTTTCACCTTCCAATGGCTGCCTTGGCCGGCGCATTGAGCTTATCCGAAGGCAAGAGCCAGGTGCACATCCTGGTCTCCCATGGGGTGCAGGGCCCAAGCACTTGGGCCATCCTCCACTGCTCTCCCGGGCCACAGCAGAGAGCTGGCCTGGAAGAGGGGCAACCGGGACAGAATCCTGTGCCCCGACTGGGACTAGAACCCGGTGTGCCAGCGCCGCAAGGAGGAGGATTAGCCTATTGAGCCACAATGCCGGGCTCTAGTTTAATTCTTATGGCAGCCTGGTGAATCTGTCAAGGTAGAAATAATTGCACCCATTTTACATATGAGCAAATTGAGGATTAAACAGCTGAAGCCATCATCAATTTGGAAAGTACCAAACAGACTGACATTAATAGTCATAAAGATCCTCTGTTCATTACATATACTTTAAATGTAAATGATTACTTTTCTAAGCTTTTTCTTCTTTTGCATTTTAGAAGAATTGCATTATTTCTTTCATTTAAGAAACTCGCAAGGCCAACACAATAAAAACTAGGATATGCTAGAGAGAGATTTTAATATTTAACCCTACTTTCAGGTTGTTTCTTTTGTCTCACTAAATTTAAATGCCTTTTTAGTAACAAAATTAATCCTTTGAGCACAAGGCAAAATCAGACTCTTGATTTAATTACAAATGCTTGTGTGCTAGTTTTTCTTTTGCTACTCTTGAAGCTGGAATATCTTGTGGCCCATTTAATTAAGGAAATTATTTTGTTAGCATTGGACTTTCCATTAGAGTTCCAGTACATAATAGAGCTGCAGATTGTCCCTTAAAAGTCACTCTTTTAGTTCCTAGTTAATCAAAACCGTATGCCATATGGGAAGATCTTCATTGAAATGGTAGTGAGCAAATGTGAATGTGAACCACCAGCAGCATGTTGAATGTGAACATGCAATGCTTTCGAAATTCGTAGTGGTCTTGAAACCTGCCATTGGTAGACTGAAGCTCTTGAATATTTGGCTATGGGTTAATATGAAAATTTGAAATTAAATGGAGTTACCAATTTAGTTAGTGAGTCAGAACAGGTAAGTAATATCCATGGATATACAGTGGGAGGTTACATACCTTTGACTTTAAGATTCTAGATTTTGGAGTCAGATTGACCAGGTTTTGAATCCTGGCCTTCCCCCTCCTGAGTAGTGATGCTGCAAGAATTATTTAATTTCTATAATTTTTACTCTTGAAATAGAGTCATGGTCATCATCTCATGGATATCCATGAATTAGATAGATGATACATGGAAAGAAGTTATATATGTCTGTCACAGCATGGACACTTCATGATTATTATTATTGATAATAACTAAGTAGTGGAGATACATAAGTAATATATTATGAATAAGTAATGAATAAGAAATAAAGTAGATAAAGTTAGTAAGAATAGTAGTACTAGGGTTATAAATAGCTTCAAAGATGAAATAAATATAGTACTGGTTAAAGAGGTCATTGTAATGCATTGCCCAGTGGATTATGCCACTAAAAAGCATTCCATTATTTCTCTAAGCTTAAACACTATCTCTTCCATACCATCATCGTTCTTCATTCTGATATTTTAGAACTTATCACATTACCATTAATAAACTTATGTATGTGTTGTAGTTATTTATGCATGCATGTCATTATGCATGCACTATAACAATGCCTATACTGTAACTACATGTTCCTTTATTCTCTGGAGGCAAAGATTGAGCTATCTCCATTTTTGGGTTCTCAGAACTTTGAAAAATTTGTAGCATGTAGTAGAAACTAATACTTATTAATGAAAGAATGAATGTATACTAGGTTACCATCAGTCATTTTTTTTTTGACATGAACTAGCCATACATGGAGTTATGAGAGGATAAGTCAATATTCAACTTATACTGAATGAAAAATAAATGTAAGTTAATTTTTATGTTAGGTGAACTGTTTCCACTCAAACAGAACAATTCGATAATGTAGTGACCTGTTGATAATTTTAGATAAAGCCAAGGAAATATAACAATTATCTTAAAATATTTCATGCCAGTCAGATGGACACTTCTCTACACTAATGGGAGTATAATATGACCAAGATTTGCTTATGATACATTATCTTCATTGCTAATTTTTTCTGGGTTGCAGAATCACATCATCCCTTATGACAGAAGTTCAAATGTGCAGCTAATATATCTTCAGATTGAATTGGCCATTTACACTAGAATAGGTACAATGTCCAACTTGTTCCAGAATATTTACACCTCCTTAAAGCAAGATTCTGGCATTCTTTGTTGGGAATTAGTCCATTGCACTTGTGCCTAGAATATAGCTAATTTTTGGACTAGATCATAAATGAATAACTTTAACATATGCTTGTATTTTAATTTGTGAATATTGATTTATTTTTTATAGAAGCAGGTGCAGTTTATGTTGTACATGGAGCAATGTAATAAAGCCAAGAAGATGCTATAGAAAACCATTGCAGTTTTTAGTGATTAAAATACACCTAATTACACATGCCCCTATTACCGTTAACCTGTCTTAATTTCCACTTGGGGCTATAGACAGTACATTGCTAGAATTTAAATGCACTATGGTTTAGTTTTCTTCTCACAGCTAGAGAAATAGATTTAATTTAGAGTTTATGCTAAAATTAAGAATTAGAAATTTGGTATATTAAGTTTAGATTCTCAAAGATTATGATAAAAAGATACACATGCATACACACACACACAAACACACGTGTATACTCGAGGAGACTTCAATCAGTTCATAAAGAACAGAATTAAAAGATGCTTAGATGCTTATTTTGCTACAAAAATTGAAATCAATGCATGGTGTTTACATAATATGTATTTTCCAAGAACTGTCTTAAGACCCTTATATATGCAAGATAAGAAGCAATACATATATTTCAGAAAGAGTTATCTTTACATTATTCGATTATAATCATAATTGCAAGGTACCATCAACTTTCAATGTCTACAGTAATTTCAGTGAGTAAATTCAGACTTTATTTTATACTTAAAGTTTAAAATTTTACAAACACTGTCTTGATTTATCACCAAAAAAGCACCTCAACGAATACACATATTTAAAAATTTTGTAAATAAGGTAACTATTGTTTTTTTTTTAAATTTTGTAAATAAAGTGAATTGATTTATCCAGCAAGTGGCAGTATTTAAATTTCAAGTTGTC
The DNA here is from genome assembly GCF_033115175.1 of Lepus europaeus. Lineage (NCBI taxonomy): Eukaryota > Metazoa > Chordata > Mammalia > Lagomorpha > Leporidae > Lepus > Lepus europaeus. Next base: position 14,779,417 of record NC_084848.1, read on the forward strand.
TAAATCTTAAGCTAATCATGCTGAGTGAAATAAGCCAGTCCCAGAGGGACAAATATCATATGTTCTCCCTAATCAGTGACAACTAATTGAGCACCAAAAAGGAAACCCGTTGAAGTGAAATGGACACTGTGAGAAACAGTGACTTGATCAGCCCTTGTCCTGACTGTTGATGAACAACTTAATACTTTACCCCTTTTAGTATTTTTTTGTTGTTGTTGTTCTACTTAATACTATTGGTTGAACTCTGTAATTAACACACAATTATTCTTAGGTGTTTAAATTTAAGTGAAAAGTGATCTCTGTTAAATATAAGAGTGGGAATAAGAGAGGGAGGAGATGTACAATTTGGGACATACTCAATCGGATTTGCCCCAAATAGTAGAATTAGAAACGTGCCTGGGGATTCCAATTCAATCCCATCAAGGTGGCATGTACCAATGCCATCTCACTAGTCAAAGTGATCAATTTCAGTTCATAATTGATCATAATGAAAGTACTAAGAGTCAAAGGGATCACATAAACAAGACTAGTGTCTGGTAATACTAACTGATAGAATTAAAAAGGGAGAGAATGATCCAACATGGGAAGCAGGATACACAGCGGACTCATAGAATGGCAGATGTCCTAAACAGCACTCTGGCCTCAGAATCAGCCCTTAAGGCATTCAGATCTGGCTGAAGAGCCCATGAGAGTATTTTAGGCATGGGAAGCCAAGACACTCTGGAAAAAAAAAAAAAAAACCTAAATGAAAGATCTCTGTGAGTGAGATCCCAGTGGAAAGAACAGGTCATCAAAGAAGGAGGTACCTTTCTCTGAAGGGAGGAGAGAACTACTTCCACTTTGACTATGGCCTTGTCTAAATAAGATCACAGTTGGAGAACTCAAAAGGCTTCCATAGCCTTGGCAGCTCATGACAATAGCCTAGGGTGATTACTGCCATAAATAACAGTGTCAATTGTTAAATCAACAACAGGAGTCATTGTTCACTTACTCCCCGTGTAGGATCTCTGTCCTTAATATGTTATACTAAGTGAATTAATGGTATAACTAGTACTCAAACAGTACTTTACACTTCGTGTTTCTGTGTGGGTGCAAACTGTTGAAATCTTTACTTAGTACAAACTGAATTGATTTTCTGTCTATAAAGAGAATTGAAAGTGAATCTTTTTTTTTTTTTTGGACAGGCAGAGTGGACAGTGAGAGAGAGAGAGACAGAGAGAAAGGTCTTCCTTTTGCCGTTGGTTCACCCTCCAATGGCCGCCGCGGCCGGCACACCGCGCTGATCCGATGGCAGGAGCCAGGTGCTTATCCTGGTCTCCCATGTGGTGCAGGGCCCAAGCACTTGGGCCATCCTCCACTGCACTCCTGGGCCATAGCAGAGAGCTGGCCTGGAAGAGGGGCAACTGGTACAGAATCTGGCGCCCCGACCGGGACAAGAACCCCGTGTGCCGGCACCACAAGGCGGAGGATTAGCCTAGTGAGCCGCGGTACCAGCCGAAAATGAATCTTGAAGTGAATGGGATGGGAGAGGGAGAGGGAGTGGGAGATGAGATTGTTGCAGGTGGGAGGAAGGTTGGGGGGGGGGGGAGGGAGGAAAGCCACTATAATCCAAAAGTTGTACTTTGAAAATTTATATTTATTAAATAAAAGTTAATTTTTTTTTTTTTTTTGCTTTTTTCTTCAGTTCCCCTTTGTACCATACAGTTGATAGATATTGAAAATAGTGAAATCCTGGAGCCGGTGCCATGGCTTACTTGGTTAAATCTCCGCCTGTGATGCCGGCATCCCATATGGGCACTGGGTTCTAGTCCTGGTTGCTCCTCTTCCAGTCCAGCTCTCTGCTATGGCCTGGGAAGGCAGTGGAGGATGGCCCAAATGCTTGGGCCCTGCACCCCCATGGGAGACCAGGAGGAAACACCTGACTCCTGGCTTCAGATCCTCTCAGCGCGCCAGCCACAGCAGCCATTTAGGGGTGAACCAACGGAAGGAAGACTTTTCTCTCTGTCTCTCTCTCTAATTCTGCCTGTCGGAAAAAAAAAAAAAAAGAAATTAGTGAAATCCATAGATTTGCTTTGTATGTGTGTCTTCTCTCTTTGCCTTACTCTCTTCTCTGTTAAAGAAATAAAGATGAAAGGGAACTAGGGAAGGAGAAAAGGAGGGGCAGAAGTAAGGTGCACACTTGCCAGTGTGGCATGAAGCTGATCCATCTGTTCCTCTTTCCCTGACTGCCCTCTTATTATGTTTATATGGCAATGGACATGAAGAAAACGAATGGAGTGTAAGTGGGAATAAGAGAAAGTGGAAGAAGGAAATGGAGGAAAATGAAAATAGACTTAATAATGAAAGGTACAATGATGTATATTAATTCAAAATTAAGAAATTTGTTTTTCTTGGTTACTCTTTTGAGATTTATATTAGAACTTTAAAATAGATGTTAGAGTGGTGAATGTCTGGTACACTGGCTAAGCCATTGCTTGGGACACCCACAAACTATCTTGGAGAGCCTGAGTTTGAGTCTTGGATCCACTTCTGATTCTAGCTTCTTGCTGATGATGCACATTCTGAGAGGCAGCAGGTGATGATAGAAGTAGGTGGATCCCTGCCATCCATATGGGAGACTCAGGCTGAGTTCCCAGCTCCTGGTTTCAGCCTGGCAGAGCCTTGGCCGTGAAGGGCAATTAAGAAGTGAACTAGCAAATTAAATTTCTCTATCTCTCTCTGTGTGTCTGTCAATGCAGATACCTTAGGAATTCAGCTTGTACAGGAAAAAGAAAGAAAACGATGTTTGCCTGAAGTCAAGTTGGAATTTCTGACACAGAAAGGTCATTGCATTGACTTGGAAATAAGAGTTTCTTACAACAAAACCCTGGACTTCTCTATCTTTTATTATTTACTTTTTTTTTTAGACTACAAGCTTCATAAATGCTGAAAATTTACTTAGCAGCCTCAAAATGGCTTGATCTGCTCCCAGGACCCAGCATAAGTATGAAATGACTTTAAGCCTCTCTAGAAGTAAATCATATGGCAATACAAAGAGCTTGCTGCTCCAGACACTTGCTTTCTCTTCTACAGGACTCAAGTTTTAATTCTCACTCTTAGTCTGTGACCAGAACTGCAGTTTTGAATAATTTTTCTCTGCGTTCACTTTGTCAAAACAAGGATCCCCAGCTTCTGTGATGAGATCTTTTCATATTTGAAGGGAAGCATATCTAGAAAGATTATAGTTTGAGTGAAATTCAGGGCTCGGAACAGGCATCATCATAGGACTGGGGATCTGAGGACATCATTTCATTTAAAAATCAGATGATTGTGCCTGATTGCAAATTGGAACAAATCAATCCAAAAGCTGATTTGGCAAGAAGAAAACAATATGATCCTGTCTCAAGTATTTAAAACTCTGAGAGATGAGGGATGAATGCGACATGGCATAATAATTTTATTTAGCAAAGGTTGCAGAATGTCAAGACAAGTCTGGTCCTGTTACATTTTCCCTGTCATTCTCCAGCTGATGATTTTCCTCATTAAAATCATCAAGTGATTATGTATCTGTTCTTCTCTGAGATTTTAAATTCTGGTCCCTTGACCTCTGTAAAGAAGGATATTTAGAAAACACTGCTATTTTTTTAAAAGTAACTTGTGATTCTATTCATCTGGTGACTTGCAGGTTTAACTTTATTGTAATTGTGAAAGCTTACAAATATTTTATGAATATCATGCTAACAGTAAGATTCATTCTAAATGTTATTATTGAAAACTAGATGGTGATGATTTTAAAATAAGCAGAGAAATATAAAGCGAACTAAAATTTATGGCATCCGCACTGTAGCAGTTCAGCTCACTCGGTCAGTTGTTTTTGCCATGTGCTGCAAACCTGGCCAACAGTAAAGGCCCAGGGTGAATTAGACACCTGGTGCATTGCAAAGGGAAAGCCAGTTGTTTGCCAGTGGCCTGGGAGGTTTCTCTCTAAGAGCCACTTAGGGCATGTCCTTAGAGAAGCAAAGAAGCACAACCCATTCAGTACACACTGTCTAGTCCTCAAAGTCTTCCAAAGACAATCACAGTGAGAATTTCACATCAGTTGATCATTCATTGGCTACATAGTTCATTTATTATTACACAGAATAAGAAATATAGTTTTGGGGAGGATGGAGCTTGATAAAATAATTAAAGTAGAAGATATTTTGATTCTTTCTTTTAATGGCTTTCTCATTCAATTTTATTAAAATTTATTGAAGATATGTTAGGGATCTTCAGAGGACCATAACATCTCTCTTTCTCTCTGTATCTCTCTTACAGACACACACAATGATATTTATTATAAAGAACTGACTCTTGTATTTGTACATGCTGAGAAGTCCCAAGATCTGTCATCTGCAAGAAGAAAACATAGGAATGCTCATAGAATAAAAATCAAATTAATCAACAATCTTGAAAATCAAGAAAGTCCGCAGTGCAAATCCCAGTCCAAAGTCTGGAAAGACTTGTTTCTCAGCTCAAGCAGTCAGAGAGAGGGAATTCAACTTTCCTCTACATTTTTATTCTATTTTGGCCCTTGTTCTTCAATTTGTTGGATAATACCCAGCTACATTGGCAAGGGCCACCTGCTTTCCTCAGTATAGTAATCAGATGCTAATTTCTTCTGAAAATACCCTCACAGAAACTCTAATAACATCCAACTGGATATCTGGGTATATCTAAAGAAAGAGAACAAAGGAAAATCCCTATTTTTATATGCACTACAGAGTCACACTTCTTATATTTATAATTTTCAGTAACACAATGAGGGCTGGTGTTCTCCATGGAGAGACTGGGATTATCAACACTGCCCACGAGGACTGAACTGTTGTCTCCTTCATTTTCCTGCTCAGAGAGCCCATGGGAATAGAATTGAGTGAGATGCTGCTGAATATACCACACTGGTTAAATCAAATGAATGTTAATCAACAGAAGCTTTAGTATTAGCAGAAACAAATGAATTTAATCACACTGCCCAATTTATCATGACCCAAACTGAGGCAAGGAATCACTGCATGTTCTCGATTTTTATGAATTTATATTCCAAGTGCATCTCCATTATAGGTTCTCCCAGTGTGAATATAAATTAAACACAGTGTGTGTGGGCGGTGGGGCTTGCTTCAAAAGCCTGAGGGTCAGGGTTGCACACTTCCCAAATGTGCAGAGTTCTATCTGGACATCCCTGCATTGCACGAGTTATTTTGTATTCCGTTATAAGGTCCTTAAAGACATACCTACTAACCAACTTCATGAATTTGTCATGATATTTAAATATTCTTAACCTCAGTTTCCCATTCTGAAAGTGAGGTGTTTGTATATTCTTTAGAGGGAATTTTGTACAATAAAAGAGATTAGCCATGTAAAATGCTTGGGATAGTTTTTACCATAACTGGCTACATTATTTACTGGCCTGGACCATTTTTCAATAAGTACTTATTCAACATTATGATACATATGGTGTGAAAGATGAAGAATTATTTTAAGGAATTAGACCAGGATTCTAGAAGAGAGAGAATTAAAAGGTACCAAGCACCTATTATGTACCAATACTTATGTTAACTTGCCTTGCAGGTATCATAAATTAAGCACGAACCAGAATGGTCTCCAGGGGATTTACTTTTTCTTATTTAACAGTGAAACTATAGTGAGCTATTGAGCTCAGAGAGGTGAAATAGCAGTATGAAGAGTCAAATGGGAAAATAGGTAGTCAGGGGATCCCAGTGGAATCTGGGGTGTAAAATGTTTGCTTCCTTCCCCAAAACATTATCTTTAGCAAGAACAAACAGGCTGCCCTGCCCTCCTTCCTTCGGATTGCCAAATTTATCATGAGGATAGCAAGGGAGCTCTTCCTGAGCTCACAGTTTTTGTGATAACAAGCTACCTATCCCACCTTTCTGGATGGTTTTTTGTTTTATCTAGAGCAGGCCAGATAGGATGGAGAATTGTAAATCAAGCCTTTTGATGTGTTCTGTTCCCATTTGGTAACTGAATGCCAACTTGATTGTCACATTTTATTTTTTGCTTTTTTTTTTATTCCTTCAAAATTGTACTGAAAAACTCCACTACAACCAGCCCCTTTGGGCCTTCCTCGCTTGGAACCCCCCTCTTTGTTGCTCCAACCTGAATAAATCCAACTTTACGTTCACCACTGTGTCCAGGGATAATTCTTCTTTTGCATGAGTCAAGAATTGAGTCAGGCTGTGGTGGGGGTGGGATTTGTAGCAAGAATGGCTCATTTTAAAGCCTCTGCTCTTCTCACCACTGTAAACTCTGAAGTCATTCCTATTTTGATAATGCAAAATGGTCCACTGAAATGGACTGAATGATTGTGTCCTCCCAAAATTTTTATGTTGAAATCCTACCTAGTTCCTAAGGTTGTGGTAAAAGGGGTGTGGGAGGTAATTGAATCATGAGGGTGGAGCTTTCATGAATGGGATTAGTGCCCTAAGTAAAGAGATGTGAGAGAGTTGATGGCCAAGTGATTTAGGCCCTGTGAAGAAGACTTGAGTTTACAAACCAGGAAGAGAGCTTCCACCAGGGACAGATTTGCTAACGCCTTGTTGTTGGACTTCCTAGCCTCCAGAACTGTAAGAAACGTAGATTTTTTTTTTTTTTAAAGCACCCAGTACACAGTATTCTGTCACAGAAGCTCTAAGTGACCAAGACAGCTGCCCTACAAAAGGGATTATAATTTTACTCTAAAATCACCTTGGTAAGAAATAACAACAACAACAAAAAATACAGCTGAATATTTGAATTGTATTCTTAGCAAAATATAGAATTTGAAAACATACCTCTTGGGACTGGCATTGTGGCTTAGCTGGTAAAACTGCTGCCTGTAACACCAATATCCCATATGGACCACAGTTCATGTTCTGGCTGCTCCACTTCTGATCTAGCTCCCTATTAATGCTGTGGGAAAAGCAGCAGAAGATGGGCCAAGTGGATGGGCCCTGCCACCCATGTGGGAGACCCAGATTTAGCTCCTGGCTCCTGGCTTCAGTCTGGCTCAGTCCTGGCCATTGTAGCCATCTAGGGAGTAAACCAGTGGATGGAAAATTGATCTCTCGTTCTCCCTCCCCAATCCGAATTCTTTCTCTCTGTAACTCTGGATTTCAAATAAACAAATAAAAGAAAAAGAAAACATGTCTCCTTCTTAAAAAAAAAAATCCCAATACACAAAGAAATGGCAATAAACCTGAATATGATAGTATTGGTCAAGAGGAGAGTTAGAAGGCCACCAAGCCTATCAGTGTTGACTTAAAATAGCTCCTTAAATCAACAACAGGCCATTTTAACTGAGGATCTGAGCACCTCACACATGAGGAAGGCAGTTTTTGAGCCCTCCTCCATTTCTGAATCCATAAGGGACCCTGATGAAGTGTGAGCAAAGCGGAGGTATGACTGCTAATCAAATATAAACAAAGTAAATATTTTTACTCTACTTCAGGGAGGTGTGATGGGATTGACAAGTCCAAGTTCACACCCCAAACCTTGAAGGCTCAAGAAATGAAAGATGGCTTTGTTGACACATCAACCTCTTCCCCCTCCTCAGTTGCTGGTGCAAGACGGAAACGAGGGGTGGTGCGTGCACCTACTGTAAACACACTGGCTCCTGTGAGTTCCTGGGGAGGAGTTAATGCATTTCTAAGTTCAAAATAGACTTAGTCACCGTATTTCAACAGATTCACATTGCTGTGCCTATAAAAACTCCATCTCGTTAGCTCTTCATCTCTGCTCTCATTACCTTCCAGTAGTATATTTTAGTTCTATGCATGATTTAAGGAACATTGCTGATCAACACCATTTTCTGTCTAGGGAGTTTTGTCAAGAGAATTGGGAGTCACATTTATCCCACAAAAGTAATTGAGGGGGAGTGGAGAGAGTCATAGATGTTTCTCTTCCTCACCCCATGCTCTGGGTATTATAGTGTAATGAGATACTGCTCCGTTAGTTTTGATCAGATCACATAAAATCTTCCATACTAAATTTCAGAATTCAGGAATGCTTTTCATTTTTAATATACTAAGAAGACTTTTTGTAGTTTGGCTAGTTTTGTAGGTTTGGTTTCACATTTTTAACTTTTGCTACTTTGTGAGTATTAAAATTACATGCTCTTAATACAAATAAAAATTTAAGGCTAAATAGAATGCCAACTATGCTGACTTAAAGATTAGGAGGCAATACCTTATCCCTTTGTACATTATAGAAAATTGCTAATTTCCATAAGAAATTTAATTATTTTCTTTTTTGGTCATCCAGATAGACTAAAACTGGCTTTAATGAAGTTCATTCAGACAATGTTCATATTGTGTTAATAATTTCAACTAAAACTAACATGAAACAAGGACCTAGTTTTTAATGTACTGATGGCGAGATTTAATTTTTTCTTTTTGAAAGCTATCATATTCAAGTTCCAGATCTAAAATACCTTTGTGACAGAAAAATTAAAGACGTGGAAACCTGCCACAATTTTCTTTTCAATTCTTAAAAGACCACTATAACTCAGAAAGCATCCACTTTATATTCAAGTACAATACTAATGGCTTACAATTTCAGAGATTAAGAATGGTTAAGAAAAATATTACTCCCTTCTCTCCATTTGTGTGTCAAGGGAGACAGGAAAATAAATTTATTCTAAAATAAGCAAACTTACTTTCATCGTTTCTCCATATGCCATAGTCTTATAACATTTGCTTTAGACTAAAGAACGCTGTGTCACCAAATTGCTTACATCCATAAACACTAAAATATTCTCTTTGGGCCCACAAAAGACTGCAAAGTGTAAAATGCTTATTTATCTCTATTAGATTGTAGTATAAGAGTTAACATGGGTTAAATTGAGGAGGGGGAGACAGAGCTTGGGCTTGGATCTCTGCTTTGCATCTGTACTTACCGCCTGATGATGTCATCCAGCTTCATGGCTTTAAATGTCAACTATATGACAACTCTCAAATTAATATCTCCAGCCCAGACCTTTTCCTTGAACTCCAGACTCATATATCCAGCTGCCTTCTTGACATCACCACTTGGATAACTAATAGGTGTATCAAATTTAACACGTTGAAACTGGTTTCACCTCTGAAACTTGCTTTTCCTGCAGTCTTTTCCATCTCAGTAAAAGGGAATTCTTGCTCTCCAGTTACTCAGGTCAAAAAATACTCAGGACTTCCTTCATTCTCTCATTTCCTTCTCTTACTCTCCACACTTAGGTTACCAATGAATATCGATGGCTCTACATTAATAGTAAATTTAAAATCCATCAATATCTTACCACCTGCATTGCCACTCCCTTGGTTCAAGCCTCCATCATTGCCATTTGCCTTCTGCAAAATGATCTTACCTGTGTGCTCTGCTTATAGTGTTGTCCCAATGGTCAGTGCCAGCCAAAGAGCAAATGTGCTTCTCTTAAAGGCTGTCTCACCAAGTCATCCTAACACCCGAAATTTCCCAATGGCTTCCCATATATCCTAGAAAAGCAAAAATGAACAAATGAAAACAAAACAGAAAAGTTCATTTTACTGTCCTCAAGGTCCTATACAGCCAAATCTCTTCTAACCCGTTCCTCTTCAATTATGCTGGCTTTTTTGCTCCTTTTGTTGTTGAATGTAACCTAGAGAAATCTTTAGCTCATCACTTAGCACATGATATGGAGCTTGCGAATATTTATGAGTGATTGAATAAGGAAGAATAATACAAAGCAATGTCAGAAAATCTTTTAGATTATTTTACTTATTCTTAGTGTACTGGCATGTTCTTGATTTATATTCTTTCCTTAGGATTTTTTCTGATATCATAATGTTGACACTGAAGTTTGTGATCCCTTACATCAATATTTATTTAGTGACTAAAATGGGTCAGAGATTATATAATCTAGTTCCTATATCTAACATCAAGGCACCAGTGAACATTCTGTTTTTCTGGTGGTGCCACCCCCTCCCAGTACATCCAGGTTCTGAGGGCCTCTCTCTTCCTTTCTGCCTTCCCACTTTGCACAGACAGCAGCCACAGGGCAGCGTGTGCTGAGGCCAGCCTCTGGGCTCCATGATTTCCCTCGATGTCTTGTTAGAGACTCCTCATAACTCAATGTGAAGAAGTGAACATTGGAAACTTAGCTGTGGGACAGGGTCCCACAACTGCAAATGGATTGACCTGAATAGGCACCAGGGGGGAGGAATGTATGTTTTTAACCAAATCATGGTCAAGAAGTAGCTGAACTTTAGTCCCTAGGATATGGATTTCTCCTTCATTTCCCCATATCTGTTACCTCAGAGTAAATAATCATATGAGTATTCTGTGAAAAAAATTCCCAAAGTTTACATTATGTTCCAATTCCATTTCATCATCAAAACTGAAAATATTATAAGTAAAAGTTTAATAAATCTTCCCAATGGTACCCAATAAGTATTTATTGAAATAAATAAATAAATAAGAATTATGACTCTCAAATCCTTCTAAGCACATCTTACATTCATATTTCTATCATGGGCAAGCTCATTTTTAGTTTGATCAGTTCTGGGGATGAAGTAACCATGTATCACAAACTGAGTAGATTAAAACAGAAATTAAATCTCTCACATTTTTGGAAGCTAAAGCTCCAAAATCAAGCTTTGAGCATAATTATGCTGTCATCCTGCCTTGCTTCACCCTAGTTTCTTGGGGCTCCAAACAATCTTTGACATTCCTTGTGTCGGAGATGCACCACTCCAATCTACCTTCATCTTCATACAGTATCTTTCCCTATGTGTCTCTGTGTTTAAATCCCTTTCTCCTTTACTAATAAAGCTACCATTCACTGGATTTAAGGCTTGCCATAATCCATTATTAACTGTGTATGAAATTTCAAGAAACAGTCACTTTTTGAAGTTCTTGGTGGACATGAATTTTGAGGGGACTTTATTCAACCCACTACACAAGGAAAGAGCACCCTTTAAACTTAAAGCTTAAATGGAGGTTAGGTATATATACCTTCTCTAGGAAGTGTTATATTTATTTGGATAGATTCAGGTTGTTTCTACTACTTGATACCACTGTGGTGTCAGAAGCTAATATTGCTTCTACTGTTGGATTTTTGTAAACCCACTTATGTTTGGCATTTTCCAAAGATCCCTTAAGGTGTTAAGGGAAGTGAACCTTACAGCTCTCTGATTAGGCTTCAGTGTTTCAGTAAGCATCATTTGGGTAATTACTTTCCTCCATGTGGAACATTGATAGGGGTACGTTTGAGTCTTTCCCTTCTTCTACACTGAAGATTAAAGTGGACTGGAATTGAGTATTGCTGTCCTCACAGGTTGGTTAGGTTTTGGTAAAACATCAGATTGATTAAGCTCTGATAAACAGTTTCCCTTAAGGGAAGACCTTGCCAAAAAGAACAAGAAAGCTCTGGATGTGTTTCAGACTATTTTTCTCCCCCAGCTGCTTGAAGCACAAAGGATTTTCTTCAAAGTTGAAATTTCGTGGGGTTTCTGGAAGAAAGACTCCTCTAAGTGTAGGGTCCCTCCTAGTATAGGGATCTTTCAGGGTTTTTAAGACTTATGCTAGTCTGCAATGAATATCCATCAATTCATCAATTACAGTTAAAACCGTTTCTATAGATATTGGATACCATTTAAGAGTTTTTGCTCATGTTAAACTGTTATATTACATATTTTTCTGTTTCTCAAGTTTTCATTGTAGCATTCTCTCCATGGCCTCAATTCCCTAATGCATTTGAAAACAGTTGTTGATTTTCAATTTGTTCAGATATTGTCCTAGTTGTATGGGTGGCAATGGAAACTTCCAACTTCTACATAGTAAGCCAGAAAAAAACACAGGTCTAGCAGGGAGATTATGATAATAATGGCAATCTACTCCTACTGTATTTCATGATTTCTAATTCTCATACTATACCAGTGACATGCTATTCTCTCTTATTCTAATTGTGGAACTTGAGGCTTTAAAAGTTTTATAACTTATTCAAGAAGTGGAATAGGAATTTAATGTCTATATTTTTAACTGCTAAATTACACCTTCAATACACAAAAAAGCTAGTCTCTTGTTTATCCTAAGAGAACCAGCATAAGTCTCCTGCTTTCACAAGGGTAAAGCTCAATATGTATTAAAATGCATGTAAGTTCATTTTTAATGTGAATAGATCAAATGCACTTTTAAGCATTCTGGTTACTGTCTCTACATGAACTGTTTTTCATGAGCCATTGAGCTGAGCATCCTGACTACTTGCAGCACTACAATTTTTAAACCACAAGCTGGCTATGGAAATGATAGGACAAACACTTGCAGCTATATATCCTATTGTAGTTCATGTAAAGTTGTATTACAGAAATAAATATAATCAGTGCAACAGAGTGGGCAGTGGGGCATTGTGGGAGAGCCCTGCATGCTGATGGACTCCATAGACCTAGAGTCTCACTCTACCCAACCACCTGCCCTATGAGCACAAAACATAGGTACACAACTTATCTGGGTCTTAGATTTCCTACTGGTGAAAGGGTAGGTAATTTCTCAATTTGTTTTCTAAACTAAGATTATAAATATTGCCTAAATAAAAGAAAGTAAAAAAAAATCATTCATTAATGGTAGGAGGGCAGAGTGTGGCTGGGGGTGATCCATTGAGCACAATGTCCAGTTAAAAATTTCTTATAGTCCTTAGGAAATCAAGACAAGTCAAAGCATTAGGTATTAAGGTTTTCTATCCATTGTGTTTAAAACCCTTTAGAAGTGTCTTCACCTGGTTCTGTTTTCACCTAATAGTATATTCTATGCAATTTTACCCCTTTAGCAATAGCTGATACTTACTATCTAGGAAGCAAAAACTCAAAACCTCCTAAAAATAAATTAGTATCTCTCAAAATAATTACTTGTAGTCTCAAAGATTGATCTCAAAATAAGCCATTGTGTACTTTGATAAATATAATCCCTCCCATCAAATGTCCTAGTAGACAGAAACCCAAACAAACTGGAGAAGTCAGGTTCAACGGCACAGGATCAGGGAGCCTCTTGAGAATAAAACACTTCACAGACCACCGTCCTTTCCCTTTCCCTTTTGAGCCTATGATTAATAGAACCCATCTGAAAACAGAAATAGTCCCAAGTAATTTTAGTGAGCAATAAAAGACACTAATCTCCATGGCTCTTTCTCATAAGATAACTGAGTAGAAAGTGATTGAGTAGCTTGAATTGTTGACCCAAGCTCCATATCCTGACTTGATAATCATGGGGAATTGCTGATTCTCTTAAGTCAGTCATTCGGTATTATAGGCACACTTTGTCATTACTGTCATTGCATATAAATTTTAAATAATGTATTGTAATAAAAGGAGGAGAAGCATGAGGAGTAGTCTTTCCTCATTATCACTCCACTCCCTGAGAGACGTGGTGGCTTCAGCACAGGCAGGAGCAAAGCACAACTGGACTTGACACCAGCCAGCTGCATCAAGGAAGTTCATGACAATAACAGAGGACTTTCAATTTGTACTCTCAATTAGTCCCAGTTGGTTCCTACATGCTGCCACATGGTGATGTCCTTGTCACTGGCCACTGTTCTTTGATTATGATGCTCAGGTTTTTCCATGGTGCTGGCAGGGCAAGATGAGAATCCTGTTCTGAAGGAACAAGCAATTGGTGAAGATTTTAGCCTTTGACTTTTTTCCCACAGGATAACCCTGACTGAGTTGTATGAGCATGCTTCCTGGGAAGTGGGATTAATTTGAAGAAAAAAGAATGCCAACCAGGACATGAGTTAACATTAGTTGGTAATTAAGATATGCAATTTAGTTCATATCTCAGATCAATAAAGTAGGACATGTTGGTTATGTTTGCTACTATTGGTTCTTTTTTCCTATAATATTTTAAAAGATTTTATTTATTTATTTTATTTGTTACAGACAGTGAGATGGAGAGACAGAGATAAATGTCTTCCTTCCATTGGTTCACTCCCCAAATGGCTGCAATAGCTGGAGCTGTGCCAATCCGAAGCCAGGAACCAGGTACTTCTTCCAGGTCTAACACTTGGGTGCAGGGGCCCAAGGAATTGAGCCATATTCTACTGCTTTCCCAGGCTATAGCAGAGAGCTGGATTGGAAGTGGAGCAGCCGGGACTTGAACCTGCACCTATATGGGATGCCAATGCCGGCCCCTACTATATTGGTTCTCTATTTTTTTTCCCAAAGATTTATTTATTTATATGAAAGAGTTACACAGAGAGAGGAAAGGCAAAGAGGAGAGATCTTCCATCTGTTTTGGTTCACTCCCCAGTTGGCCTCAACAGCTGGAGCTGTGCCGATCTGAAGCCAGGAGCCAGGAGCCTCTTCCTGGTCTCCCACATGGGTGCAGGGGCCCAAGGACTTGGGCCATCTTCCGCTGCTTTCCCAGGCCATAGCAGAGAGCTGGATTGGAAGTGAGGCAGCTGAGTCTTGCACCGGTGCCCATATGGGATGCTGGTGCTTCAAGCCAGGGCATTAACCCGCTGTGCCACATTGCCGGCCCCTACTATTGGTTCTTTAAACCTCATTGACATAAAGTGTAGAAGCCTGACATTAAAATTGTGATTAATGATATTAAATGTAGAGAATAAAAGGATGGATTCTGGAACTAGAAATACCTGTGTTCAAATGCCAGCTCTACCATTTAATAGCTTATGACCTTGGCCATGTATTAAATCTCCTCTCTCTCCATTTCCACATCTGAAAAATGTGAATGAGTAATAGTCTTATGTCATAGAGTTGTTACAAGAACCAAACAAATAAAAGCACTTAGAACTATGCGTACAGCGTAAAAAGTCCCCAATGGCTGTTAGTATTATTATGTATGTGCATGCTTCCTAAACAAAAAATATTTTTAAAGTATAAGTACACCTTTGAATTGTCATTATAGATAAACATACCTCTGCACCTGTCATTAAGAGAGAAGCAAGGGCCAGATGAGGACACATTCCTGCTGAATGGGAAGTTTTACATCCCTGACTAAATCCATTATTTTACTAAGAATGTAACTCGTGGTCCTGGCCTAGGCCTGCCGGATTCTGAAGTCCAGGACACTATAGTCTTTGGGAAGCAGAAGCAAGCATTTTCCCCGGCTACCCTGTGCCTGGCAATTGTTAATTGAAAAGCAGATGTATGAGAGACATCGCTTTGTGTTGTGAGCAGATGAGAGATTCCCCAGAGACGTCTCACAAACCTATTTTCTTTGGAGTCAGGCCTTCCTAACCTGACTTCACTTTTCCAGCTGCATCTAAATGAGTGTGATTATCTTCAGACCTTTCCCCCTTGGCTTGGAGCAACAGTCAGGCCAGAGCTCACATTCCTCACCCCATCCTGCACTGAGGTGTTTGGGGAGGATTGGTTTTCTTTTGCTCTTCACTGGATCCTATTTTTCTCCCTTATGAATTCTCTTCTCAGGGCCGCTTCTGAGATGGCAAATTGAGTTAAATGTTAGGTGTTGCATTGATGAGCTTGCAAAGCAGTAATAAGATTCGAGGGACTAAATTTCCATCAGGCCTTATCTTGTAACCAGCAACATCAACGATCAACTTCACCAGGAACCTTGGTGTTGACACTTTTTCTAACAAGACAGGAAATTCATTTGAACTATAGAGATCATTATATATGGTACTTTCAGTGTAAAAATCAACAGTTCTTTCCCTGAAGTTGAGTCCCTGAACTCTTTCTTCAGCAATAAGGAAAAACAAACTTATGAACAGAGAATAAATATTATGATAAGATAACCAGTAATTCTTTAATGAAAAGCGCTTCATAATCACCTCCCCATTGTTTTTTTTTTTTTTTAAATGGCATAACAGGAGAGATAATATTTTAGGAATGGAATTTTTTTTTTTTACAAAAGATCTCTTTGTTAAAGGCCAATTTTGTATAAATGGCTGTTAATAGGAGCTTTTATCATGCAAAATCCCTAGGTTCCTTTGGTCCATTATCTACAAGTTAGAAATAAAAATCACATGTCATTGAAACCAAACATCTGTTTTTAGGGAACTGTGCTATAACACCGTGATTTCCATTGCGTTATATTTTAAACAATCTTAAAATCTCTTGTATGACATAACACTTATTTGTTCGTTTTTCAGCTATTCTTTGAGCAGTCATTATGTATAGTTCCAGTCAGCATCCTAGTTGGACATGGACAAATACATGTTTCTGACCTTCAAAGAGTTTAAAGATCGTAGTAGAGGGCATTTTGGTTTTTTGTTAAATGAAAGGTGGAGTGAGACACCCATAGAAAGAGAGACCCAGACAGAGAACAGATCTTTGATAGCAGCTCACTTCCCAAATGGCTGCAATGAAACCAGGCGCCTGAAAGTCCACCCAGGTGTCCCACATGGGTGGAAGGCACCCAACTATTTGGACCTTCATCTGCTGTCTTTCCAGGTGCACTAGAAGGGAACTGTGTTGTAAGCAGAGCAGCCAGGACTCAAACTTGGACTCTGATATGGATTGCTGGTGTCGCTGGCTATAGCTTATGACATTCTTTACTTAAATATCTAATCACCTCTGCTGTTCCCTTAGCCTTGGTCGAGAGTAGGGTTAATACTCAATTCTTCATATTCTCACTGACACCTGATATACTGCTGCAAAGAGTAAATGCTCCATATATTTGATTACCACAGTGTTGCAGGAATTATTTGATTTGATGATTGCCTCTTTCTTCAAAGAAATGTGTAATAATAGTACAGTAATAATGCATAGCTTATGCTTAAAATCAGTTGTGGTTTATTTTAAATCTTACCCCAAACATCTTCAAAACTTCATTCAAATGTTCAGTAGAAGTAATCTTCCCCTGCTCCAGAATAAAAACTTAACGGATTCTGTACTTTGTCTCAGGATTTTTAGCCCTATAGATAAAGTCATAGAGTCCCAAATTAGTAGTTGAATGGTACAGTCCTTGAACTGACAAGGGTTCTAAGTTTCCTTTTTCATCTCAGAACTGAACCTGACTGACTCAGAGACCACAGATGGTATCTGCATTCTTTTCTCCCCTCCTCACTTCTTGCTTTGCTTATACTTTGCTGTTTTTCTCCTCTAAGTGTGTCTGTATGTAGGGGCAGAGTGGGAGGTAAGGGTGTCCAGCTCACCCAGTCATGCTACGTCCTCCCTGGGCCATGCAGACTACAATGCCGTGAGATCTTGGGTGGTTCCCTACAAGCTCTGCTTCTTCAGCCTTAATCTTCCCTCGTTCACCTGCTTCCTCTTTCTGTGGCATCTCCTTTTCTTTCTCAAGCAGTCGATAGACAAAATCTAAAGAAGATGCCATACGAGGCTGGCGCCACGGCTCAATAGGCTAATCCTCCACCTTGCGGTGCCGGCACACCAGGTTCTAGTCCCGGTCGGGGGCCGGATTCTGTCCCGGTTGCCCCTCTTCCAGGCCAGTTCTCTGCTGTGGCCCGGGAGTGCAGTGGAGGATGGCCCAAGTGCTTGGACCCTACGCCCTATGGGAGACCAGGATAAGCACCTGGCTCTTGCCTTCGGATCAGTGTGTTGCGCCAGCCGCAGCGGCCATTGGAGGGTGAGCCAACGGCAAAGGGAGACCTTTCTCTCTGTCTCTCTCTCTCACTGTCCACTCTGCCTCTCAAAGAAAAAAAAAGAAGAAGAATATGCCATACGAGGTCCCTCAGGAGAGGAGGATTCATCTGACATCAAATGAACAAGGAATGCTTTGATACTTCTCCGTTTGCAGACTCCCAGGGAGCAGGGGCTCCAGGACCAGAGCCCTGCCCTATATCTGTCTCCTGATCTGTGAATCCAGGTGGCTCTGAGCTTCTGAGTTGGAGTCAGAACCAAGTCCACACTATGGATTAACTGTTCACAAGCTTTGCCCTATGTGTTCTGTGTCCTTAACACAGGGAATGTATTACAGACCTTACCAAGGTTCCTTTTGACATACCTTCCTCCCCTACCACACAGAAACACACACACATACACAATCACACACAGTCATACACCTCGTACTTGCACATGTAAGCTGACACTGACACACTGGTACAGACATGTACACACACACATAGTCATACACAGTCATACAACTCATACGTGCACATGCAAGCTCACACTGACACACATGTACAGACATGTACTCACACACACACGGTCACACACTGTCATACAACTCATACGTGCACATTTAAGCTCACACTGACACACATGTACAGACATGTACTCACACATACACGGTCACACACTGTTATACAACTCATACGTGCACATGCAAGCTCACACTGACACTGGTACAGATATGTACACACTCATGTATACACTCACACCTGTGCATACCCTCACCCACACACTGACACGACTCATTTCTGCACACTCACACTCACACACACACTGGCCTTGGGGTGGGAAAGTAGCAAGGCTGTCCCTTGCCACAAAGGCAACACATGAGTAGTTCCCTCCGAAGAGCTCTTCCTCCTAAAGCCTGATGCTGTGTGTATCATTTCCTCACTCTGAGGACTCTGATGCACAGGGACAGTTTCTACCTCATGATCTCTATTTTTTATTATGGACATAACCTTCCAGTTTACCACAGAACAAGCTGAGGCAGAGGGTCTAGGTCAAAGGTGCTGGTGGAAAAACTAACCCAGAATCCAGGTTTGGCCTTTTCAGAGGTACTGTGTGAGCAGTGGCCTCATATATCTGCAGAAGCAGCCACAGCTGCCTTGTTTCTCATTTAGACAATACAGTCACTAGGAAGAAGGCTGCTTTGCCTACTTGGGGATCTCGAGGAAGGCTCATTCACACAGATGTGATTTCTGTGTATTTCAGATAGTAATCTAGTTGGGGGTCCTTCTAAATCAGGGCCACGAAGTTTCTTCCATAGGGCTAGTTAGTAAATATTTTAGGCGTTGGCAGCTACAGTCTCTATTGCAACTACTTGGCCCTGCCATTGTGGTGTAAAAAAAGTTAGAAATGGGCATGTCTGTGCTGATGTAAAACTTTATTTAAAAGAGCCTGTTTTATGTGGAAGATTCTCAACCTATTAATGAGAATAGATGCTTCTTTTATTCCTCCAAATGCTGTTATCAACAAGCCCAAACAGCCTTTATGTTCAGGGGGCCTGAAAGACTAATTGATTCCACATTCCATTTTCACACTAGAGCATGTTGCAACTAGTAAATGTCCATTTAGAGCTGAAGTTCTTCAGTGAGGTTGACATTTAACCTTCAGTTATTTTTGGTAATTCCAATAAAGGAAGTTTCATTATAGTGAATGAGAGTGGAGCATGAGGCTTAGGAATAATTGAGAGAAGTGGAGAGAGCAAGCAGTATCACTTAAAAAAAAACCCTGATATTCAAATAAGGGATATTAGTGAAGGCTTATAATGAATCAGGAGGAAAAAATGTGTTTTCTTTGTTTTTAAGGATATGATGAGGAGATTTATCTGAGTAAGTGGAAAGATAAAGCATATGTGGAAAAAAGGATAAAGTTCATAAAGCAAGTTTCTAAGATGCTGTTACTTCTAGATTGAGGCATTCGCTCTTAAAAGAGGAATAAAACTTCAGGAGAGACTTTTCAGAGTTTATAAATAAATTAATGTCTAAGAGGATGGGAGGGTAATCATTATTTCCCAGATGAATCTGTCTGGTGATGGAGGGAACTGAAAGGAAGATTGTGAACACTCAGTCTTGCAGAACTTGGCTCTTAGAAATAATGAGGAGGTCAGGTTCAAGTTCTGTGAAAGGGACCAGAGGAGAGCTGAGGAAGTGTAGAGATACCTGGAAGATCCTCTTAGAGAAAAAATGAAGAAAGCTAACTTTTCTTTGTTATAATGCCAGAAAAGGCATTGGGATTTTACAGAAGTTAGATATCATACTTCTGCAATAATAACATGAAGAATTATGTGATTTTTACAAGAATCTGGGACCAGAATGGGACATAAGTTCAATGTCTGAGACTGCAAACTATAAAGCGCAATGGGTCTGAAAGGTGAACGTGAGAAGGAATAAAAAGACAATTTCTGAAGAAGTTTTGCACTGAGGAAAGTGATATAAAGATTGAAATTGAAATACTAAGGCCAAAAAAAAAAAAAAAAAAACCAGGTGGTTTTACTCTTCATCTGTTAAATAGAATAGCTTCACATGTGGATGGAGAACACCTGCTCTGAAAGACCTGGGTGATTATTTGAATGGAGATGTTAATCTGAGAGAAGGATCTTGTAATCTTCCCTGCCAGGAAGCTCTTAGGAGATTCTTGGCATTGACATGGAAAAACACCTGTTAGGGACCATGGTCAGGGTTTGAGTAAGTGTCTGATCAGAGAGGGGATTACATAAATGGTCACATGTCCATTCTTCCCATGGAGTTCCCTGGGTGCTGTTCCTTTCCTGTTTCTCTGCATTTCTAGTAGTCAGAGACAGCCTTTTGCTCTTAAATCATGCACAGAGGCTCATATCTACTGAAAGCAGGGTCCCAACAGAAAGAGAAACTTCAGAGTGAGAACTAAGAATGGTGTCTTCCTCTCTTTCCTAAATTTGCACTGAAGCAAAGGGCTAATTTAGCTGAGCAAAAAAATACCACAAAAGAAATGAAATGGTATGATTGATGATTTAATTTTTGATAATAAATTAATGTTTTGAGAGAAGGCTATGTGCCATAGTTATTCAGGGACTAATTCTGGTGGCTCTTACTCTACTGGGGCAGAAGGAAAAGGTCTAGATTTTTGGCCCTCATCCTTGTCCCTTTTCAAAGGAAGAGAGATCCCCTAGACACAGGCAATAAAATTGAATTGAAGGCAATTTCCTTTTTGAGGACAGGAAAAATCCAAATTGCTGTCCATGGGTCATTGATCCATCTGTCTTCTCACTGATTATTTATGCAAACAGTCAGCATCTTCTCAGTGTTTTCAGGTGGCCAAATAACATGCTCTGTATCTGGGAATAAACGTGGCACAAAACACAATTCCTGTGCTTGAGGACAACATAGCCAATCTAGGAAAAAGTCAAGGTAATGCCTAATGACCACATGGTATGAGCCACATACCATGATCATGATGTGTAGAGAGTGCTGAGGCCACCCAAAAGAGGGAAGAGTATGTGTTCTGGCAACATCATGAAAAGGGAAGATCTTGAGCTTGGATTTGAAATACAAATAGAGGTTCACTAGGTTTTCCAAGTTGGTCAGGAAACAAAACAGATATTCAAGAAATGTCATAGTTTGGGCAATATATTTGTGCCATGTGTGTAAGGATGACTTTTGAGAGAGTTTGACATTTTATTGTTATTATACCTTCCCTTTGACGGAACTTACTAGAGAAGAGTAAGGCTAGGATAAAGCTAAACAAACAGGTTTGCTTTTCTTTGTGCAATAACTAGCAGAACATAAGCCCGAGTGTTCATCTTAGCCTTCCAAATATACAGCCACACAGCCCAAATAACTAGGAAGCACCTACCACCTTGAAGGAGAGCAAAAGAAGTAAGAAGAGCAGGCTGAATGCATTAGGTACAAATTGAAAGGACTGCAGAGTTGGATATAAGGGAATAAAGGAAGCACCTGCTGATTGGCTGAAGAACATTGTGTATTTAGGTCACCATCACTTACAGAGCAGCAAGTCATACTCAGGGCCAAAAGGAGAACTAGGAATTTTTAAAGTTATGGAAACAGTAGAAATAACCAGAAAGCTATTCTAATATGCTTTGTGAGTGAAATTGGAGATGTGGTATCAGAATCCTGTGATTTCCCCAAAAGGTGATCAGAGTAGCTACTCCAGGCCAACCAGGATGTTGGTGCCTGGATGTTCTGAACTGATTGCACATGGAAGATCACCTTTGACCTCTGCTCTGAGGATTTGGTGTCCCTAGGAGAGAAGCCTTCTAAAATGGTTGCTCTCAAATTCACAGGAATCGAACAGGAAGAAATTTTTCTTGGCATTCTCTAATATTTTCTCACTTTCTGACAGATTTTTCCACTAAAAGAACAGGAGCAGAGGGAGCAGAGAAAGTCTCACAGGCATCTTGATTTTGCAGATGCCTACTTACAAATGACCTCGGGGAAGCAAAGCACCCAGCACAGCAGCTACAGGTATGGGATGCATTTCACTTTGGTCATTTGCCTTGGAAAGAAGGAAGCTTTTATATCTGGCCTCAAACCTGTGTGTGTGTGTGCGTGTTAATTGTGAGTGTTCTCTAAAATAGCTCATTAAATATTTGTTGACAGAACAACACATATTTGATCATCATATATATTGCATAAGTGTTTTTCAGAGAATATAGCTATAAATATATACACACGCACACACACACTGTGTGACAGTTTTTCTTTCCTCTCCAGTTTTAAAAACTGTGTTAGGCATTCAAACACAGGGAAACTCCATCTTTCCCTCTTCCCTTGAGAACCTTGAGGGCTAAATAAAACATCGTGTTCCAAGAACGGCGGTACCATGGGCCAAATAGCCCTCTGATAGAGTGGCTTGCAGTTACGAAACTTGATCCCTGCAGGCACTAAGATAACAATTTGCAGAAATGCAAGGGATAAATCTTGGAAAGCACCGAGGTGTTGATCAAGTCTGTGCAGCAGTAGCAGAATCCCAGCCTCTGCAGCCGTAAATGCTGATGCTCTATGACGGATGTTAGCAATTATCTCTGCAAGTTCCTGGGTCATTGGTTGGGATCTAGTGGTGTTTTATATTTCCCTGTGTGCCTCTGACCACTTCCTCTGCAAAGGCCACGAGTGGGGCAATTATGGAAATAGATATTGTTTGAGAGCTGAAACGAATCCTAGAAATAATATGAGTCTAGCCCTTCCCTCAGCAGATAGTTGAGTAACATCCAGAAAGGTCTGCTCTACAGAGCTTGTTTACTGCCAATGCAAGGACAAAGCATACTTGGCCAGATTCTCAGTCTAGGCTGATTTTATTGAGAATCTCTTCTTATGTGAACATTTTAGCATATTCATCAAAGGAGGGAAAATCCAAATTCTGGCCCATGGCCTTTTGTGATCAGCTGAATCCTGCCTGTTTATGTCACATTACTTCCTCATGTTCTACCTCCCCACCTCTATCACCTTTCACAAAATACGCCAGTTTCTTCCAATCTCCTCCTCTTCCTTCAACGCACCATCCTATTTGGAACTTTGAATACATTGTTGCTCCTATTTGGAGCACAGGCTGAATTCTCTGTTCATCTTTCCATACCCAGAGGATATATTACCTGCTTCATGAAAGCCTCATCTATTTCTTGAGGCATAGTAAGTTTCTTTCTCACAGAATTCTTGATGTACACCTCAAATTATTTATTAAGAAACAGTAGTATGGGGCCGGCTCTCCGTTGTAGGTTAACCCTCTGCCTGAGGCGCCGGCATCCTATATGGGTGCTGGTTAGAGTCCCAGCTGCTCCTCTTCCGATCCAGCTCTCTGCTGTGGCCTGGGAAAGCAGCAGCAGATGGCCCAAGTGCTTGGGCCCCCACACCCACATGGGAAACCTAGAAGAAACTGCTGGCTCCTGGCTTTGGACTGGCCCAGCTCCAGCCACTGCAGCCATTTGGGGAGTGAACCAGCAGATGGAAGACCTTTCTCTCTGTCTCTCCCTCTCACTGTCTGTAACTCTACCTCTCAAATAAATAAATACTATCTTTTTTAAAAAGAGGAGTAGTAGTTTAGATTAATTTTTTTAAAGATTTATTTTATTTACTTGAAAGGCAGAGTTACAAAGAGAGGCAGAGCCAGAGAGAGAGAGAGAGAGAGAGAGGTCTTCCATCTGCTGGTTCACTCCTCAGATGAATGCAACAGCCAGAGCTGAGCTGATCCAAAGGCACGAGCCAGGAGCGTCTTCAGGGTCTCCAACACAGGTGCAGGGACCCAAGCACTTGGGCCATCCTCTACTGCTTTCCCAGGCCATAGCAGAGATCGGAAGTGGAGCAGCTGTGATTGTAACCAGCGCCCATATGGGATGCCAGCGCTGCAGGCTGGGGCTTTAACCCACTGCGCCACAGCGCTGGCCCCAGAGATTACTTTTGAAAATTGTTAAATATCCTCTAAAGATCAAAATCTTATCTTACTCATTTTTGTATTTTTTCTCCAATCCTTCCCTACTCTCATGATTGTCAGGCACAGGGCTGACACAGGGCACAAATCTCAATAGATGGTACAAGATAGAATGAATGAGTAAAGCATTTGGACTCTAGTTTGACAAAAAAGTGTGTCATTTATATAGGACACTCTCATAACCTATACCTCATAATGGTCATAGGATAACTTCCTTGGTCCAAAACCCAGGGCTGCTACTAACTAGCTCATATGTAATAATTCACAGCGTACTTAACCCCTTTCTGAGTTTCTTTCTTTCTTTCTTTCTTTCTTTCTTTCTTTCTTTCTTTCTTTCTTTCTTTCTTTCTTTCTTTTTTGACAGATAGATTTAGATAGTGAGAGAGAGAGAGATAGAAAAGTCCTCCTGTTGGTTCACTCCCCAAATGGCTGCCACAGCCAGTGCTGCAACGATCTGAAGCCAGGAGCCAGGTGCTTCCTCCTAGTCTCCCGTGCGGGTGCAGGGGCCCAAGCACCTGGGCCATCCTCCACTGCCTTCCCGGGCCACAGCAGAGAGCTGGACTGGAAGAGGATCCACCGGGACTAGAACCCAGTGCCCATATGGGATGCCAGTGGCACATGTGGAGGATTAACCAAGTGAGCCATGGCTCCAGCCCTGTCAGTTCCTTTTTCTTCAGTTGACACTAATAGGGTCCAACTCAGCTATCTTATGAAAAATCAAAGAGTTTATATTCACTTAGACAGATATTTAGGAGATGCGTTTGATGCCAATTGGGATGCCATCAGCCCATGCTGGAATGCCTGGGTTTGAACCTCAGCTCTGTTCTTCAGTCCAACTTCCTGTTCGTGTGAACCGTGGGAGGCAGCAGGTGCTATCTCGAGCATTTGGGTCCCTGACTCACACGTGGGAGACCTGAACTGAGTTTTGGCTTCTTGGCTTTCAGCCTGGCCCAACTATGGCTGTTGCAGGCATTTGGGAACTGAAGGAACAGGTGGAAGATCTCTCTTTGCCTGTCTCTGCCTTTAAAATAAATCAAAATAAATAGATAAAAAAATAAAAAAGACACTTAGCAAGTGCTACGTAAGAAAGTGAGTTTCTTCCATTTTAATCCATTATCTTCTTCTTATTCTAATAACAAGAATTATACTACATTTAGTAAGTGGGGACTTTGATGAGATGAGGGGAAGGCAAGCATATATAAGACAGAATAATCAGGCAATGATAACAGTTGTCATGTAGTGATGATTAGGAGGTATGTCCGTGGTTAACAGTGTAGTCAGAAAAAATATAATATCTATGGAGCGTCTACCAAGTGGAAGTTACTAGACCAACCCCTTTATACATAATATTCTGTAATAGAACTATGAAAAACAGGCATCATTATCCACATTTCAGAGAAGAAATTTGTTCAAGATTGCCTACATGGTAAAATTTGCAGCTGAAATTAATTATGGATTCCATTATCAGACCCCTGAGCTCAATGCTGCACGCAGAACCCATGTCTGTGTGACTTTGTGATCATCAGCACATGGCTAACTTTTCAATATGCTTCCCCGTCTGTGAAGTGGGTATAACAGTAGTATATGTATCATAGGAATTTTAGGAAATTTATATATTTGCAGATGTAAAAAATGAAGAAAAAAGCCTAGCAGATATGACCTTTTCTGCTCCAGTAAAGCATCACCAAACTTCTCATTTGGCGAAATCACTGATAAATTTAGTGACATTGTTAATAAGGTGTCCTTTTATATTTCTCTTATATAAAGGGGTGAACAATGTTATGAATCTTACAAATAATACACATAGGCAAAAGACAAAGTAAACTGCTTTTTGCTGTCTAGCCTTAAATCAACACAAAACTCTGCCTTCTCAAAAGCTTTTCACTGGAGTCCATTACATTTGTGACTGTCTAATGATTCCCAGCCCTAGTACTAACTGGAAATGAATACTTCGGGGTACACAATTACTTTTTGGCTGAGGAAAAGTTATTTTGGTTTGATTGGGACTCTAATATTTCTCTTTGATATCTGGGAAAAGGGATTTGGAGTGAACAAGTAAAGACAACTGGTCTTGATAACCACGTCCTTCAGTTTGCTAGACAGAACACATGGTTTCAGAAAACACAACTTCTATGTCCAGAAATGAGAATTTTTAATATATCTGCTAGGTAGGCAGTGCTCAAATTCAGCAATGACCAAGGTCTAAGACTAAGCACTCATTATGTATATAGGGCAGCAACTATTAAGAATGATTTTCTTCTTCTTTTGGTGGTAAGCTCAGAAACAGACTCCATAAACAGAGACAGGGGAAAGCAGAGGTTAACACAATTCCATTAGGGTATAATTCTCTTCCCAGTATGTACCCAATTAAACTTAAGCAGAATAAGGGCGACCAGAACAAATAATTTCTGTCCGTACTACCCACCTCACTGCACTTCATCCATTACAAATGTAAACTCTAAACCACACTGCAAAGGATGACATAATTACTTTCAATTAGTGCTTATTTAAAGCTTCTGCTTGGAACAAATTGAGCAAACAACAGTAAATAACTGTAGTATTGGACGATCACCCAAACAATTAAATATACAGGAATTCATACTGATAAAAATTAGTAACTAAATAAATGAGGAAGATGCACCAATCCTTTCTTACAGGAGAATTTTAATTACTTACTGTGGAGGGATTTAAGGAATTAGAAAATAACCATTAGAATGTTATAGTCACATTTTCCATAGTCAAGAACCAATAATGAATGCTGAAATGACTGGTTAAAAGTTTAAGCAGAAACAGGGATATTTGCACAGGATCAAAATACCTCCTTTGAAACATTAGTAATTACAAGGCAATAGGAGACAATTTACAATGGAAAATCCCAGTACACACTATTTTAACTAAGAGTCAAGGTTAACATCACTGATAAGATATATCAGCATTGTTAACTACTTGTTATAATTTATTGAGAGGGCACATGGCCTCTGTGGTATCCTTTTCAATAGGGCATAATGGTAATCAAAGGACAATCATTGGGCCTACTGGTTAAAGTGTTCTTTGAGATGTTTGCATCCTTATTGATGGGCCTAGGCTTGAATTCCAGTTCTGGCTTCAGACTCCAGTTTCCTGCCCATGCAGACCATGGGAGGCAGTAGTGGTGGCTCAGATATAGGATTCTTGAGACCTGGATTGGATTCCAGCTTCCAGCTTCGGCCCTGAAAATAGCCCTGACTATTGTGGACATCTGGAGAGAAAACCAGGGTATGGGACCTCTATCTCTGTGACTGTCTGTCTGTCTGTCTCTTTGCCTCTCAAATAAATAGCAAAATAATCAAATAATGAGAAAACATCAGACAGACTCAAATTGAGGCCTATTCCACAAGACAACTGTAACATGCAAGACAAGGGAAATCTGAAAATCTGTCACAGCTTACAGAGGATGTTCCAGTGAAACTCAATGCTGGATCCTGAGTTGGATCCTGAGCAGTAAAGAGGACATCAGCAGAAAGATTGGTGAAGTTCAAGTAAGTTCTGTGCTTAAGTTAATAGTATTGTCCCAGTGTTACGAACATTGCCATCATTGCTATTTTATTTCACTTTCCATTTCTTTACTCAGAATGACACATAAACTATGCACACTAAAATATCCAATGCATAAAGAATGACCTAAATATGAACTACTTTTCCACATGTATGTCTAAGCCGATTGCTCAAGGTTAAACACAGGGTGTTTTGTCTAAAAATCAGTGTGCACCTTAGCTGGATACACAGAACTTTTCCTCTTTATTTGTAATCATTTTCAAGTGGCAGAAATATGACTATTTTATGATCCCAATGAAAGCTTCCTAGTTTTCTGGTATTTTAGAGGTTACTTTAAGCTTTTTTAAATTTCACCTGTTTGGAAAGAAGAAATACATAAAAGTTATTAATAATGTGAATTACATTGTCATGGCAACACATTTTTCCAAATACTCTGCATTTACACAACTATTAACCCCTAGTCTCTATTTATTATTCAAGGGAAATCATGTTTTAGAAGGAAAAAGATTGCTTGTCATCAAAAAGGACAAGGCTTTCTGTATAAAATCAGAGTATTGCACAAGATGAAAATAGCTTTTCTGTCCAAAAATGATTAGAACTTGTATGTTTCATGTTCTCTTTTTGTGGCTTTTTATTCTTATGGGATATGGATCAATGAGGTCAAAATTCATCATCCTGACTGAAGGATTAACTAAAGGTGTGTGAGTCAGTTACTTAGTTGGACATGAAAATTTGGTGCTCCTGTTCTCACTTTTTACTAGAAAGTAAACTTACTGTCAGAAATTCCTCCCAGTTTGCCTTGTATTAAGATGTAGTCAAGTACTTAATTCTTATCCAGGGAAAGTGATGAGTATCATTTCTGTACCAAAATATCTTTGAACTAGTTGTGCCTCTTCTCTTCTTAGAGGATGCAAAGAATATTGAGACTCAAGGATTCCGAAGAGGACAGGGTGGGGAGGATTCACATCCTCAGAGCATCACCTATGGGATAGCCTTTTTTGGTCAAGAGCATCTGCATGGGTATATTACAGGGAGGATTAATCTTTTATTGGTTTAAGCCACTGAAATCTTAGAGTAATATTTTAATATCAGCTATTGCACCCCTGCTTAATATATAACTCTTCAAGAGTTGATTGGTCCAATAATAAATTAAATACAATATTAACTATTAATATTTAATAATAAATGCTATAGATGTATGTTTTCATACATTTATCTGCTAAAAAGAGACAAAAAGGTTTTATTTCACATTATTTGCCAAAGGACTTGTGTTCTCTGTCATTTTTAGAGTATAAGTTTCTTTTTAAAAAAATTTACTTTATTTATTTATTTATTTAAATTTTTTTTTTTTTTTTAATTTTTGACAGGCAGAGTGGACAGTGAGAGAGAGAGAGAGACAGAGAGAAAGCTCTTCCTTTGCCGTTGGTTCACCCTCTAATGGCCGCCACGGTAGCGCGCTGCGGCCGGCACACCGCGCTGTTCCGATGGCAGGAGCCAGGTGCTTATCCTGGTCTCCCATGGGGTGCAGAGCCCAAACACTTGGGCCATCCTCCACTGCACTCCCTGGCCACAGCAGAGAACTGGCCTGGAAGAGGGGCAACCGGGACAGGATCGGTGCCCCGACTGGGACTAGAACCCGGTGTGCCGGCGCCGCAAGGCGGAGGATTAGCCTGTTGAGCCACGGCGCCGGCCCTATTTATTTAAATTTTTTATTTCATAAATGTGAATTTACAAAGTGCAACTTTTGTATTGTTGTGGCTTCCCCCCCCCCAACCTCCCTCCCTCCCGTGGCCCTCCCCTCTCCCTCTCCCATCTCACCCTTTATCGAATTTCATTTTTAATTACCTTCATATACTGAAGATCAACTTAGTATATACTAAGCAAGGATTTCAACAGGCTGCACTCACACAACCACACAAGGTATAGGGTATTGTTCGACTAGTAGTGTTTTTAAGTTTCATAGTAAAACACATTAAGGACAGAGATCCTACGTGGGGAGCATGTACCCAGTGACTCCCGTTGTTGATTTAACAATTGGCACTCTTATTTGTGACGTCAGCAATCACCCGAGACTCTTGCTATGAGCTGTCTAGGCTAAGGAAGTCCCTTGAGTTCACCGACTCTGAACTTGTTTAGTCAAGGCCGTGTCACAGTGGAGGTTCCTTCCTCCCTTCAGAGAAAGGTGCCTCTCTCCTTGATGGCCTGTTCCTTCTGCTGGGGTCTTGTTCACCAGGGTCTTTCATTTAGATTGTTTTTTGCCACCGTGTCATGGCTTTCCATGCCTGTGAGACTCTCATGGACCTTTTAGCCAGATCCGAATGTCCCAAGGGTTGATTCTGAGGCAGGAGTGCTGTTTTGGGCGTTTGCCATTCTATGAGTCTGCTGTGTGTCCTGCTTCCCCCGCAGGATCATTCTCTCCCTTTTAATTCTAATCTTCATTATTTGCTTACATTGGTCTTATTTTTGAAATCTCTTCGACACATACCTTATCTTTTTGATCAGTTGTGTATTTATACTTATCACTTTACCAATGCGCTGGCATTGGTACCTGCCTCCTTGGTAAGATTGATTTGAAATCCCCTGGCACATTTCTAGTTCCACCATTGGAGGTAAGTCGAGTGAGCATGTGCCAACCTATATATCTCCTCCCTCTCTTATTCCCACTCCTATGTTTAACATAGATCACTTTTCTGTTAATTTTAAACACCTAAGAATGATTGTGCATTGATTATAGAGTTCAACCAGTGGTCTTATGTAGAACAAACAGAGCAGCAACAACAACAACCACAACAGCAAAAATACTAAAAGGAATAAAATAGTAAGTTGTTCCTCAACAGTATTTTTATTTATTTGAAATACATGAGAGAAAGAGAGCAATCTTACATCTGCCATTTCACTCCCAGCGACACTGGACCAGGCAAGAGCCATGAGCCTGGAACACCTTCTGGGTCTTTCACGTGGGTGGCAGGGGCCCAAGTATTTGGGACATCTTCTGCTCTTTCCCAGGCACATTAGCAGGGAGCTGGATCAGAAGTGGAAAAGGCAGGACTTGAACCAGCACTCATATGGGATGCTGGTGTCACAGGCTGCGGCTTAATGCTGCAAATGACCCCAGCCAATAGAGTGTGAATTTCTAATGCTTAGGCAGTTATGGATTTAATGATTTTAGTTTTGGTAGAAAATCAATTAATTTAGCTAAGGTTTGGATTCCAAAGAAAGCCTCACAAATTAGAGTCTACATGAAGTTGACTTGAATTTTCATGCCATAATCATTATTAAGGGGGCAGAAGCATTACTGGCTAAGATCTCTTATAAAAATAAATAAATAACTTAGAAAGTGGACAAAACTTCCAATAAATTTTTTGGCCTGAAGAGGCAAGACTTTATATTCATTTTATTACTTTCAGCACATTTCCTATCTTTCTGCATGCTTATTGCTTCATAACTAGTATCTGTCCTATTGATCAGACCAACCTTTCTAGATTGATCCAAAGTCATTGAATAAAATGTTGACTAAACCAGAAAAGGACTGAGGAGAGAATTACGTGGCAAGATTTAAGAAAATTTCCACAACTTTATCTCTGACGGATTGTTCAATCTATCACTTGGCATGTTGCTGGACTGCAGGGTAGTCCTAGCTCCAGTCACCTGGAATTTTACATGTTGGCCACCATCTTCAGGACTCTCCCTTGAATACTATGTAAGAATATTCCAGAATTTGTGAATCTTAATTTCCTCTCTGTTCCCTGAAAAGATAATCGTTGTTTAATACATCGTGCAGTCAGAATTTCTTTACTATTTGGAGTCTACTGATTTTATGTAAGTAATAAAACCTTCTAACTTATATTTTCCCTATGAGCTAATTCTTAAATTTCTGGGTAAATAGCACTGTACTGGCCATGTATCTAGGACATGAGACATAATTGCTGGCAGCTATTATAGCCTCCGCTAATAAATGTTGGTGCCACCATCATTGTCTCTGAAGCCTGCTTTGCCTATGGTATCTTATGGGTCTCTGAAGCACATGTCCGAAAATCAGTGTTTTCATAGATGATTTTCAAATTATTTGCATCAGAATCACATTCTAATATGCAAATCCCTGGGACCTTATTGTCAATGTTATTAAAAAAAATGCTCATATTGGTTTGGGAAACTAAATTTTAAATAAACACCATTGGTGATTTCCTATGTAAGTTATTTAAAATTAGAAAATAACAGGTATCAAAATGAGGCTTGTTCTTTATAGCCAGTGCAAAGCATAGGGTTGACAGTGGAGGCCGAGATTTGTCTTTGGCTACTGAGTTACTCATACCACCACATAAATACGGCCAGGTCACTGCACATACCACGCAAGCTCAAACCCTTTTTCTATTGTAACTAACAGCACAATACATTGAGGAGAAGATTGCTGCCTGGACATTGGCACTATGGAACTCCAAGAGGGTCTGTAATCTGGGTTCAGAGAATAGCTGAGCTCTCAGTGGGACCTGGCCTAGTGGGGTGCAAATAGACTCTGACACACTAACCAGACATATCCAATCTTAGCAGAGCCTCATCCAAGCTGTGACGAGGAACTTTTCTGATAAATAAAGTATTGCCATGCAAGAGGACGTTAGTCAGAATATATCACTTCCACTCCACTCCTGTTCCTCCCTGATCACTGAGCAAGCAGGAGAGTTAAAGCAATTCCAAATTTCCAGCACTTGGGAAACCTAAGGGTGGTTGGCAGGAAAAGTCTGGTTGTTTGAGAAGTTGACTGGTTCCGTGTGAGGTGCTTTTACACTTGTCACTTTGATTTTTCCCTTCTAATGTATTTAGAAATCAACTAGATGTTTCAGAAAAGAATAAGGATCATTAAGGAAAGAAAGTTCCACTCCTTCCTGCCTACAGGATGTCTTGCTCTCCAGCCTAATTTGGTGCTATTTAATTGTGGGTTCAAATCTTGACAGTGATTTCCCACCTTGTGATTCTGGGGGAAAGACTCACTACTTCTAAGGGATGGTGCCTTACTGTTGCAATGATGGTTGTGATGGAGTGATGGAGTGGAAAGGGAGTGAATGAAAGCTGTCTTAGGGGGCTGGAGTTGTGACATAGCAGGCAAAGCCACTGCTTGTTATGCCAGAATCCCATATGAGTGCTGGTTCTATTCTTGGCTGCTCCACTTCTGATTCAGCTCCCTGCTAATGCACCTGAGAAAGCAGAAGATAGCGCAGTCCCTGGGCCTTCGCCACCTATGTGGGAGGCCTGAAAGAAGCTCCTGGCTCCTGACTTTGGTCTGGCCAAGCCCTGGTTGTTGCAGCCATTTGGGAAATAATGGAGCAGATGGAAGATCTCTCTCTCTCTCTCTCTCTCTCTCTCTCTCTCTCACCTCTGTGTTTTGAATAAATAAACAAATCTTTTAAAAAATGGTATCACAGTAATTGGTCTCACCCAACACATACACACATGCACAATACATGTGGATTTTAGATTTCAATAACAACAGAGAAAGCTCCAGCATAGGAATAAAGAGCTTCTTTGTTGGTCTTGGAAAAGTTCATACCTGCCAGGACAAAAGCCATTAGAAGCCTTCAAGAAACTTGTCTCTACACCCATGGCTGGACTGGAAAATGGACTGTGATGACTTTGAACTGAGACACAAGTGATATTTGACACAACGAGCAGATCCCTTCTAAGTTTTTCTTTATAGATTCACCTCTGCAGCGCTTTGTACTGGGTTCTCCATTAAGTATGTTATGTGACCACATAGTAGAAGTACTTTCTTATCCCAACCTCAATGAACGAGTTAGAGAACACTAGAATATTTGAAGCAGACTAAGGGATGTTAAAGGTAGTACAGAGTCTAAGTGTGATCTCAAGAAGCAAGAAGGCCTGGCAGGATATCAGTCAAAAAGATCCTTGCAAATAGGGTGTTCAGCTGGCCCTCAAGAGTGATTTTTAATAAGGTGAAGGTGATCTGACTCCAACATCTATTATTCTACTGATTTCCAGTATTAATACGGTATCAGTAACAACCTATGTATTTACATAGGAATTTATAGGGTAACACTCTACTTTCACTATATTAACACATTTTTAAATAACAATTTTAAAAGCCTTTTATATATACAGGGAGATTTGTGAAAGCCACCTATTTGCTAGGAGGAAGAACTAGGACTAGAGCTTGGTTCTGTGACTTCTAGGCCTATGGTCCTTTAACACAGAGTTATGTAGGACAGAATTAGGCACAAGGATCAAAGGCACAACTTGAATATAGAATTCAGCAATGCTCAGACAATGGATTCTCTGTGCACTGAACTGCAGAGAGTAAGCATGCTCCCAGATATCCATGCTTATTTTTATGGAACTAACAATAGTTCTAGGAACATAATAAACAGTCCATCACACTAGTCATTGTCACCATCATCAGGTGGCTGTAAGGCAAATTCTAAGTGCCAAGAGAAAACACGCTCAAAAATATGCATAATGACAAATGAGATGGAATGGGCATATATGGCCTTATAATTGGCAAGAATTCACTTTTTTTTCATTTACCTTTTTTTTTTTTTTTGTATAGGTGGAGAGGGGGTGGGTAAAGTCATTCCATTTGTAGTTCTTCACTATTTTATGTACATTTTACACTTTAATAAATAGTGTCTGATTTGAGTTCCTTGATCTTCCCAACTATTTGATAACTACTTATTGTTTCTAAGAAGTTCAGAGCATTCTGACTACAAGGACTCAAACTGCTGTCCTTAAGTAGTAGTTGACAACGCAGCTAAGGACATTAAGTCTTGAACCCATTCATTTCTAGTCCAAAGCAGTAAAACAGGACTGGGAGAGACTTTCAGACAACATGTGCTAGCAGCAGGAGAAAAACAGAATGATTAGCAACTGATTTTGTTCTTCTGGGTAGTCTCCGGCAGCCACCTGTGGTGGCATTCACTTCTGGGCCCTTTGGCAAGCCCGTAGGAAACGTGTAGAGCTGCCTTGTTCCAAGTACATTGCATCTTGAATATTTGAAGAAATACTGTCTGGACCATGACCAAGTTGGCCTTCTTTTCTGCAGGCATTGCCTGTGGGAAGCTCTGCACAGGATGCCACACTGCCTTTTAAATCCAGAGGTGGAGGAGTGATGAAGGAGGAATGTTTTGCAAAAACCTGTATAGGTCAGAGCTCTTGTCAGAACTTGAATTCACAGAGGCTTTGGTATTTATGACAGAAAGAGAATTCTGTGAATAAGTACATGTACACTATTTCAAAGCAATATTTTAAAACTCATCTCTTATTTAGTTGCTGTAGATACTAAGTGTGACTGAGGTTTTCGGGAAAAGAGATAGTATGTAAAGGTAAAGGAGAGAGCTTAATTACTGGCTAGACAGTATCAAATGGTAAAGAATAAATTATATAGATCTTCCAAATTTTTCTCAACTGACAAACATAAATCTGTCTAATCGTGCTTTTCTAAAAAAGTACCAATATCAACTAATAGGAAAAATATATTTTTTGAAAGAACTGCCCTTCTTAATATTATTTACACTTGCAATTTATACTGAGGTCTTCTTCATACCAAGTAAAAATTTTCAACTATTACATAGAGATAAATCAAGTAAAGTGATACTGACCACACATTTATTTTCCTGAAAATTCCAGGATTCTTAATTGTTGAACAGTGTCCGAGCCCTGTATTCACAATGTGAATCTCTTCTTCAGTTTCTGTTGGCCATGAATGTAATTGCCAGCCTATAGATGGCAGCAAACATACACATCAGTGCCAGAGTCTAATCTTTCAATTGCTACTTCCATTTACTCTTTCCTATTAGCTTTTTCATCATATAAACATATTGTACATTATTATTATCAATTGGAACAATGAAAAATTGATAGCTTTATGGAGATATAATGCAAGGAACTGCTAGAGAATTGTTGGAAAACAAAAACAAAGTGAAAAAGAAAAATACAGAATATTAAGGCTAGCAAAAGAAAAGAAGGTCATTTTCTCATAAGCAAAACTTGTTTTTTAGACACAACATCCTTGATTAGGAATCTGACTAATTTTTATTAGTCATTTGGTGTGATACATTAGTTAGCATTATTTAAAGTGAAATATGGTGCCCTGCTGTATAGTTGTATAGTTGTTTTTTTTTTTGTTTTTTTTTTTGTTTTGTTTTTTTTTTAAGATTCAGTTATTCATTTGGAGCTGGCACCGCAGCTCAATAGGCTAATCCTCCACCTTGCAGTGCCGGCACACCGGGTTCTAGTCCCAGTAGGGGTGCCGGATTCTGTCCCGGTTGCCCCTCTTCCAGGCCAGCTCTCTGCTGTGGCCCGGGAGTGCAGTGGATGGCCCAAGTCCTTGGGCCCTGCACCCGCAAGGGAGACCAGGAGAAGCACCTGGCTCCTGGCTTCGGATCAGCACAATGTGCTGGCCGCAGCACACCAGCTGTGGCGGCCATTGGAGGGTGAACCAATGGCAAAAAAGGAAGACCTTCCTCTCTGTCTCTCTCTCTCTCTCACTGTCCACTCTGCCTGTAAAAAAAAAAAAAAAAAAAAAAAAAAAAGATTTAGTTATTTATTTGAAAGGCAGAGTTAGAGACAGAGAGAAAGAGACACAGAGATCTTCCAATCCTGATTCACTGTCCAAATGGGTACAACGGCCAGGAATGGGCCAGGTTAAATCCAGGAGCCTGGACCTCCATCCAGGTTTTTCACATGGTGGCAGGGGCCCAAGTTCTTGAGCCTCTTCTGCTGCCTTCTGAGGTGCATTAGCAGGGAGCTGGATCAGAAGTGGAACAGCCAGGACTTGAACTGGGGTCCATATAGGATGCTGGTATTTTAGTCAGTGGTTTAAACTGCTACACCTCAACGCTGCCCCCCACCCCGTATATTTTAATGATGTGTTGTCCTACCAATAAGGATTTCAGCTTAAAGCAAGTGAGCTAGAATTGTGATATTTATGGGAAGACATACCCAAGATGCCTAAGAGAATAGGTAGCAATATGCAGTTAACAACAATATTAAGTTTCTCTGTGAAGGAATCATCACTGAATGTCCTATTGCCATAGTCTTATTAATGTGTTGCCCCTTGTGAAGAATCATTATCACTTAAAAGAGATTTAATTCAATTTATTGATAGTGAGGCCATTAAGCCTTTGATATCAATTGTATTCTATGCATCAGATTCCTTAGCTTAGAATGAATTTTTTATGGAGAATAATAGGAGATAATGAAGATAAGAAACTATTACTAAAACTAAGGTCCAGTGATTATCAGCACATCAATATTTGCATTTGAGTCCCCAAGGAGCTATACAGAGGACATTTGCCTTATTAGTGAGGCTTCATGAGCCATAAAGGATTTTGTTTTGCATGATTCATTGTTTAACAAAATGTCATAGGAACCAGGCCCATTTGCCTTTTGAAGCCACCTGTCTCCTGGAAGAAACAGGTGTGCTGTGCGTGAAACATTCTCCATGTAAAGCAGCGCTGGCCAAAGAAAGGCCATGAGAGAAATGCACTTACAAGAGAAAAGCTAAAATAATGACAGCTTGTCCATTAGCACATGAGTACTGGATATGTGACACCTTCTTGTATTGCACCTGTTGAGGCTGTGAATTGGAACGCTAAATATGATGGCAGGCTAATCAGATATCAACCTTCTAACAGTATTTCTGAATGCTTATCTATTGGATAATAATTGTCACACTTTTGTGACAGCCAAGTGCAGATCTGTCAAACATTTATTTAATGTGTGTTTTCCCCCCACCTTTGGGTGGATTCTAAATGAACTCAGTGCCCCCTCTGTAACCTTCCTAGCCAGCTTTGCTCTGTTTTTATCAATATTAGAATCTCTGGGAAATCATAAAGTAGATGTGTTATGTGTGTCTTCCTGAAACACAGAAAAACAAGTACATGATTAACATTTAAAATGTTCTTGTATTTAAAAATGTTTCTGGCACACTAAATGGACTTGATACATGTTGGCTATTTTTAGTATAAGTGATATTTGAACTTATGTAAATTGGATGGGTAGTCTCCAGTCAATTAGAACAGAATCATTGCTAAAATGCTACTAAGCACTTTGAATGTTGCAGCAACTTAATTCTCTAATAATGTTTATAATATTGCAATCAAATAGGGAGCTTTTGAAAGGAAGACATAATTCCCTTACAGAGCACCATATTTTAAACAGAATATGCGCAAGGTCACTCACACACATCATGTAGTGAGAGAAACAAGGCTGGACATGCACATCATAATGCAGAAAGCTTAGCAATAGATTGGGATACCTGCAACCCATATCTAATGCTTGTGAGAGTCCAGATAACTGTTTCAGATGCAGCTGTCTGCTAACGCCCTTGGGAAGCAGTAGTTAATGGGCTAAGTATATAGGTACATCATGTGTGAGATACAGATAGAGTTCCTGGCTTCATCCTACTCTGGCTGTTGCAGACATTTGGGGAGTCGACCCACAGATGGAATCCCTCCTCTCTCTCTCTCGCTCTCTCTCTCTCTCTCCTCTCTGCCTTTCAAACACATAATAATTAAATAATTTTTAGAAAGAAGCAAGGCCATAACATGGAATTAATAAAATTTATTTTACATATGAAGACATTAATAGTAAACGTGTACTGAACTAAAGCCACACTGGTGGAGAATTAAACATCAAATTTCAATCCCCAGATTGTGTTGACTGCACACTTTAGAGTCTTAGGTAGAGTCATAAGCACAGAAGCCTACAGGGACCAAGAAAGTGACATATCAGTAGATGAGACCAGGTCAAGAATGGTGCTCAGTGATATTGTTTTCCTGTGCTGGGTAAATAGTTTGGAGCCAAGGAGCCTCTGGTGAATGCAGAACATTTTTCCCACATAAGAACTGTATCTGCACCTGGCTCCAGAAATGCAGATCCAGAGTTGTTACTTTGTCCCATTTCTTAACAAAAAGCCCACAGAAGCAGATTTTTGTGTATGTACAATCTCTCGCTTTTTAATTTTTGGCAACTCATTTAAAGGTGTGCTAAAATAAATAGAAAGCATTTCTAATGTACATAGAGCTGCTGTTTTTCAACTTCCGGCCATAGAGGGAACCTCTGACCTAATTCCATTTCCAAAAGGAAGAAGTACTAACGTGAAAAAAAAAAAAAAAAAAACATGAGCACATTAGCTCAGCTTCATGAAAGGGTGAGCCTTTAAGGAGGAAATGTAAAATAAGTCTGTATTGTCATAAAAAAAATCTCTTCAGTCCTCTTTGTCTTATTTCTTTCCTTGTGGTATATTCTTTTCTTCTATTTTTGAAACAGTGATAAGACTCATACTCTCTGGGTCTAGAATTCAGAAATTATTTTGGCCAATGAATGATAAACAAGTTCCCGAGGCTTGGCTTATACATGTAAGGCAGCAGAGAAAGAGTTTGGGCCAGAATATTAGAAATCACTTTTTCTTCTAACCAGATGGGCATTTTTCATGAAAGGACTTCTGGTTTTTGCATTATATAAAATGGGCAGTGTGAATTCATTATGCACATATAAAAAGACTGAACAGTGCTGGTTAGCCATTGCAGACTTTGCCTTCAGAACCTACCACTGGAGTTTATAAACTTGACCAACTCTGGAGAAAGGATTCTGCGACTGTTAAGAACACAGCTGTTACTGTTCATTCCTTGATTCATTTGGGTCAATGTTCAAGATGCACCCACAAAAATCAACTTATAAGGACTGCAATCAGGAGGAATAGGAAATGGCAACCTACAAAAGATCTCACGCATAATAAAAATTTGATTTCTCATAATACATATCAAATCTAATGATTGTATCTAGGCTAATTATTTGCTACAAGTTTACAAGTCCTTTTTATTTCTTTCCTCAAGGACTTCTGTATTGAATATTCTTGGCAAACAAGCAGATGTATATCATAAAATTATAAGTAAACCTGTAATTTTGAATTAACTAAAGCCAAAAATTACTGAATTTGTAATAAAAGCCATAACTTTCAAATGCTATTGTTTGATTTAATTAGCTGTTTGATATTTAGATAGCCTGTGCTTTTTTGTTTTCACTTTTTCCTTTTCTATCAGTAAGCACATGCTTTCCTTATATAATCACTTGAAGACTCCTGTTGTTATCTTAATCAATATTTACATATCCAGAAACCATAGAATGACAACAGTTCTCTTGAGATATATGATTTAGACTTTAAACTCTGTATAGCCATTTGTCCTCAGACATATTTCTGGATATATTTGGTAATTATTTCAGAAGGCTTTTGTGGTTTATTGTATGCAATATATTCACAATCCTTTGCAATTTCTGAAGGAAACAATGAGAGACAATAAGAAGTGATTTTTGACCTAGGTAGGTTTGAAGGATTAGTTTTAATTAATTAATTAATTTATTTATTTATTTGAAAGGCAGAATTACAGAGAGAGAGAGAGAAAGAGTCTTCCATCCACTGGTTCATTCCCCAAATGGCTACAATGGCTGGAGCTGGGCCTATCTGATGCCAGGAGCCAGGAGCTTCTTCTGGGTCTCCCATGCAGGTACAGGGGTCCAAGGACTTGGGCCATCTTCCACTGTTTTCCCAGGCCATATCAGAGAGCAGTAGAGCAGCTGGGACTCGAACTGGCATCCATATGGGATGCCTGCACTTCAGGCAGCAGTTTTAGCCAGTGCGCCACAGCACTAGCCCATATAGGATCAGTCTTAGAAAGTCGAAAATGGACAAAGTTTAGCCTCAAATTTCCAATGAGATTTTTGCCAGTAAGATTTTTTCTAACTCTCTGGTCAGCCAAATAAAGATCTA
Source organism: Lepus europaeus (assembly GCF_033115175.1). Classification (NCBI taxonomy): domain Eukaryota; kingdom Metazoa; phylum Chordata; class Mammalia; order Lagomorpha; family Leporidae; genus Lepus; species Lepus europaeus. Next base: position 14,819,722 of record NC_084848.1, read on the forward strand.
TCACATGGTGCCAGGGGCCAGCAATACTACCCAGAGTAGAACTTCCTTTCTTCTCAATCTGAATATTTTCAAAGGAAAGAGTCATACAGTTATAATGCGTTATGTCTCACTTTTAGGGAGTATATATTTCTTTTTGTAGAAAGATTTTATTTAATAAATATAAATTTCATAGGTACAACTTTTGGATTATAGAGGTTCTTCCTCCCATACCTGCCCTCCTACCCCCACTCCTGTCCCACCTCCTACTTCCTCTTCCATCCCATTGTTAAGATTCACTTACTCTATACTAAGTAAAGATTTCAACAGTTTGTACCCACACAGGCATACAAAGTATAAATTACTGTTTGAAGACTACTTTTACCATTAATTCTCATAGTACAACTCATTAAGGATAGAGGTCCTACATAGGGAGCAAGTGCACAGTGACTCCCCTTGTTGATTTAACTATTGACACTCTTATTCATGATGTCAGTGATCACCGAGGCTCTTGTCATGAGCTACCAAGACTATGGAAACCTCTGGAGTCCACAAACTCAGACATTATTTAAACAAGGCCATAATCAAAGTGGAAGTTCTCTCCTCCCTTCTAAGAAAGGTACCTCCTTCTTTCATGGCCCCTTCTTTCCACCAGGATCTCACTCACAGAGATCTTTCACATAGGTCATTTTTTACCACAGTGTCTTGGCTTTCCATGCCTGAACTGCTTTCATGGGCTTTTTAGCCAGATCTGAATGCCTTAAGGGCTGATTCTGTGGCCAGAGTGTTGTTTAGGGCATTTGTTATTCTATGAGTCTGCTGTGTGGCCTGTTTCCCATGTTGGATCATTCTCTCCTTTTTAACTCTATCTATTATTATTAGCAGACACTTGTTATTATTTATATGATCCCTTTGACACTTATTCCTATCTTATTATCAGTTATGCACTTAAACTGATCATTTTAACTAGTAAGATGGCATTGGTACCTGCCAGCTTAATGGGATTTGGTAAAATTTTAGCTTGACCTTTAGGGATAAGTCTGAGGAAATGTGTGCCAAACTGTACATCTCCTTAGGGAGCATATATTTCAAAATCTGTGCTATGTACTGTGGTAAAGCTTCTATCATCTTTCCACTCATTCTCTTCTTCGGGAGCTTGAGTAGGAATTTTTTTAAATCAACCTTTACTTAGCCAATATTCACATAATATTTATTCTGATACTCCGAGACTGTTGATAGGGTAGATACTTGTATCATCTCCATTTCATATATATAGGGATTCTGAGGCTTAAAGAGCTTCATAACATGCCTTCGAGTCAGGAAGCAAATACTTGATGGAGTTGGAATCCCAATCTAGATTTCTTAGATCTACATCTTGACCCTTATCTCCTAGATCATTCTGATTGTTGATTGTTCATTGTGGAAGATAAAGTTCTTTTATCTGAGCTCCTTAAGGTAACATGCTATCGACCAATAAATTCCAACAGAAACAAAAACAAAAAACATTCAGCGTTTTCCTAACATTTATAGAAAAATACCTGTTTGCATTAAAAACTTTGGTGTTACATTACCCATTTTGTATTTCCTTTGTTGGTTGAACTGAGAAGGAGAATTTGAGAGGACAGCATATTTGACCATGAGGGTTCAGTAAGTGATTATGACAGACACAAGTGAGGTGAACCTGATATTTTGTGTGCAATGTTGGTAGCTGCTTTGTATGATTTAATATAAGACGTTAACCTAACCCATATCAATAGTTTTTATCGATTTTTAGATGGTTTTAAATTCTGCTTAGGGAAAACACTGGAAAATATTTTAATTTTTTGTCTTTCCCTATAAGGTAAGGATACAATACTTGGGGAAGTAAGTGCCAAAAAGTAGTTGCACATACAGTCTTGTGCTGAAAAACGTATTTTGGTAAGTGATGGACTCCATACCTGACAGTGTTCCCATAAGATTATATCACCTTATGATATCATAACCATCTTAGTTTGCGTAATTACACTCTGGTGTTTACAGAATGTCAAAATGTCATAACAATGCATTTCTCAGAATATCTCCTCATCATTAAGTGGTTCATGCCTATATAAATTTTGCATGTATTTTATATTTATTTATTTGAGAGAGAGGCTGAGTGACAGAAAGAGATGTCCCATTCACTGGTTCACTCCTCAAATTCCTGCAATGCTACAGGTGGTGTTAGGGGCAAAGCTAGTATCCAGGAACTCAAACCAGATCTTCCATAGGGTTGGTAGGAACCCGCTACTTGAATTATCACTGCTGTTTTCCAGGGTCTCCGTTATCAGGAAACTGGAGTCAGAAGTGGAAGCAATGCTAGCCTAAGGCTAAATGCCCTCTCCATAGATTTGTACTTATAATGTACTAAATTAAAGATGAATAATTTACTTTTATGAAAATTAGGCTCATTTCTTTGAATACTCATGTTAATATTTATCCCTTGATAATTCTTCCTGAGGCTATGTTAACTAAGGCATAAAATAATGGATAGATTGTATCTCCATCTGGTACATATTACATAATACATATTCAAAAATCATTTGCTAAGTGAAAACATAGATGAATATACAAAATAATATAATATGTATACATAAAAAATAAAACATAAAACCATGCTTCTAGCCCTGTAAATCCTCATTATAAATTAGCAAAAAGAATCAGCGTGGTATTTTGTTTTCAATATTTTTAGAAGTCTGAGAAGAGCCAATTTTTTTTTTTTTGGACAGGCAGAGTGGACAGTGAGAGGGAGAGACAGAGAGAAAGGTCTTCCTTTGCCGTTGGTTCACCCTCCAATGGCTGCCGCGGCTGGCGCGCTGTGGCCGGTGCACCGCGCTGATCCGATGGCAGGAGCCAGGTGCTTCTCCTGGTCTCCCATGGGGTGCAGGGCCCAAGGACTTGGGCCATCCTCCACTGCACTCCCGGGCCACAGCAGAGAGCTGGCCTGGAAGAGGGGCAACCGGGATAGAATCCGGCGCCCCAACCGGGACTAGAACCCGGTGTGCAAGGCGGAGGATTAGCCTAGTGAGTCGCGGCGCCAGCAGAGGAGACAAATTTTTTCCTATGATACTATTATTCTAGGTTAACTGAATCACCAAAAATCACCATGTTTCTTTTCTTTTTGCTTGGGATTTGACCATATTAATGTGCATATTGCATGCGTCATGTTGTGCAGAAACTCTGATTGATACTTGCATATGACTTAATACAAGGAAAGGGATTGGTTGTTAAAAATCAATGTAGTTGGGTAGGAAAAAAGTATTTTCTGAAAGTGATTGAAAGGTAACAACAAACTGTATTATTATTGGTGATTTCATGTGTTGTATACAACTCCATAAAATAGTACACAAGCGGAAAGGGATTTGGCTGAGATCAAGTTCTGACTCCGTTCTGCATTCCAGCTTCCTGCCTCTTGAGAGGCAGAAGATGATGGCCTAAGTGCAAGACCTGGGTTGAGTTCTTGGCTCCTAGCTTAGGCCTGTAACGGCTAAATCAGCAGATGGGAAATTTCTTTCTGTTGCTGCCTCTCTTTTTCTGTCTTTCAAACAAATTAAATAAGAAAGTAAAAATAATAAAAAACAAACAATAGACAAGGAATGGAAGGAATAGCACCTTAGGAAGAGAAGCAATAGCAACTTATTGGACAGATAGCTGATAATTATAAAGCAACTACTGAGCTTTTTAAGTCTTGGATAGTAGTGCATTAAAATGACATAAAAGCAAGCAAATTTATGGTTACTCCAGGACAGGATAGTAACTAATTTGGATCAGTCCATAGCATGATTCTAAATCTTTATTAGTATTTCCAGGTTTATTGGGTTCCAGTCTAGGAAATTTCTACTATTGTTAAATTTGAAAGGATGTTCTATAAAACTACATAAGTTTTTCTCCACCTAAGGAGGAATAAGAAGTCACAACCACACTTGACCCTTAATTCAGTCCAAATTAAGCATTTCAATGATATATGTCAGAGTTGGTACATTCTTCTTTTTTTCTCAATTACAAATCCCTTGGGATCTGAACAGCTTAGTATAAATCTGGAAATTACACACAAGCAGAATCTCATGAAATTTTCAGTGTTCTATGCCTTGATCAGGTTGAAAATATGCTGGCCCAGCCAGCAATAGCTCTAGCCAAGTCATGGATGTGCAGAGGACCCATGCAGTATGCAACGCAAGGCAACTTTAGAAAGCAAGTTCAAAGCATTTTCAAAACTTCCCAGAAACGGTGCCATAATTTCTGGGCAGTAGCTCAGGTATGAAAGTTCCTGTTTCAAATGGATCATTCCAGTGTTTCCTGGCACAGACAATTCTAAACAGAAAGGAACACACTCCATTTTCCTCAAGGTTAGCCAGGAGTATTTTTCTCACCAACATGAATATCACCATTCAGTTTTCCTTCACCAGGAAATGAAGCATCAGAAATTAGACTTTCTGTGTCTCTTTGTTGAAGGAAATCAGCAAGTACTAGGGGTCTCATTTGTATCATATTATGTGTGGGACACTTTATAAATGTTACCCCATTTCATCCTGGTGCAAACATTTGTATGTAAATATCATTATTCATACATCACTGGAGAAGCTTAGATTGTGTAACTTACCCAAGTCACACATCACTGAATGTTAAAGCTGGAACTCAAACCTAAGACATGAAAGCTCAAGCCCATTTTAATAGATCAATAATTTGTTTTGGAGATTGGCTTGGAATTTTGGAATGTAATATATACACAATATTTTACCCAATCTTTCACCTGTTTCTAAAATATTTACATGATTCCTTCTCATGATCAGAGATTATAATGACTTAAAATTCCATTTCCACAAATAAAGTTCACTGAATTCAAGATGCTGCATACCAGTAATCAAATGTTAAACGACTTTATAAGCCTGGTCTTTTGTAAATAATTTTAAGTTTTATCAAAAGCAGAAAGGAAATAATTCCACAATGTCCAATGCTTTCAAATAAGTGTTCTTTTTCTGTATTTTCATTGGCTTCTCAACCCCCAGTCAGGATTTCCAACAGCCCATTTAATGGAAAATGAAGCTAAAACCTAATGAAAAATGAGAAACCGTTGTGGGTTCAGGGAGACATAGGGATGGATAGAGGTTGTCAATGGAGCATGGTATCTATCAAATGTGTGTGACAATTCAGAACACTTTACCTGCTTCCTCTTACAGAAGATCTTCACTTCCACTTTTCCATCAGTTTTGTTAGGATATTTCTAATTGGAATGCTTAGGATCATTAAAAAAAAATCTAGAAATAGGAGTTCCATTCATGGAACATTGAATTTGCTGGTATTTAGATTAATTTCTGAGGCAACCCCCTAAAGCTGGGAGTTGCAATTAAATTGTTGGAGGTTTCATGGGAGAGAGGCTTGACTAAGTTAAAATAAAGAAAGAGAAAATCATAAGAACCATCTGATAGGTTTATTCACTTTTCCAAGTTCACACAGCTGATCAGGGATTGAGCTGGTGGCTATGCAAACCCATGACTGTGGTTTTCTAAGTATGGGCGTTTAACCAGTAGCTGTATTCTTTGGCATTAACAAGTAGTTTGCTAGAATTGTATTTTTGTTATCTAGAAAATGGGAATGGTCACACCTTAACTCGCTAGGTATTCATGAGGAGTGCATGGCAGGGTTTGGAAACTAAGAAACTGAACCCTTAGCAAGAGATAGGAGCACTGCAGTAGATTATTGGGGTTCAAGGGAACAGCCATGATTCAAGGAGAGTGGAATTTGGGAGAGAAACCGGGCCTAAAATTCAGGCATTAGTGCTCAGCTGAATGCCCTTTCCAGTAAGCCATGTTTTAATTTCCTCAAACAAAATTCATTATTTGTGGAAGATTGTTAATATGGTTTGCAATATGCAATTTGGACTTACTGATTTTATTAAAAGCTTACATTTTAATATTTTCCTATGCATCATTGGTGGCTGCCTTTTTAAAAAAAGAATGGGAATAAAAACACACATACACATTTGGATTCAATTTCCATATCTTCAGATGACTAACCGCGTTATCTTCTATGAGTCATTTTGATCCTATGAACCTTAAATTCTTCATCTGTAAGAAGAGGATAAAGTGCTTCTCCACCCAAAGTAAAGGATCTTTGTAAGGATTAACATTTTGAAAATGAATGTGAACGTACCATTTAATCTTAATGTGTTTCACTTTCTGCTCCAAATGCAAAAGTTTTAATCTCACTAGCTGTCTGATTGAGGGGCTGAGAAACAGTTTAGAGTCATACGGGCCAGCGATCACACTGTGCTGTTCCAACAACCTTTGGAAACACCTTTCTGGGTATAAGCCTCAATGTCCACATGTATTTCCTAATTGTTTCTGAAATCAAAATAGATAAGCTATATAAAGTGCTTAGCATATAGTCCATTGAAGAAATTGCTATTTTAATGATTTTTAGTACACCTGAGAAGAATGAGCCACACCATCTTGAGTTAGATCAGAGTCTCAGTACTTCTTATCTGTACCCAGTGAAGAGTAAAATTACTCTTTCACTCATCCCCAGTTTCTCTCCAGTGCCTGAAATTGTTTTCTGAGGGCTCTGAGAAATCAATATATGTGATTGTTAATTCTAAGTGAATCACAAAAATATTTTTGGAAATTTTTGCAATTTTATTATAATTAAGAAGTTGCTCAGTCTGCTGTGTTACAAGTAACTGGCACCTTGCAATAGTCATTGGGGGCACTTTGTGAGAAGCACTGTGGCCAGCCTTGTTCCTATGGTAATTGTGACATTTGAGCAGACACCCTCCAGGCAGTAGTGATCACTGTCATGTTGGGTAATAGTGACAGGGTGACATCGATCCACATGGACAACTTTATTCATGTCTCCAGTCAAAAACCTAATCACTTTGCTGATTCTTCTTCAGTCTAGCAGGTAATGATTGGCAGTCATTTTAAACCTCAAATATTGAAAGGCAATGTTGTAGAGTTCAAAGAGAGACAGGGCAAATGAGACACTCTTGGCTCATTATGGATTAAGTTGTCAGATTTTAGCTTTATTTTCTTGGTGTGTATACCTCTGTGTGTGTGTGTGTGTGTGTGTTCTACATGGTTGCTTGCTCATGAGTGCCCTTGTAAGTTCCCTTCAAGGACGGACTTGTTGCCTAGCGGCAGGGTACGTGGTCATCAGGTACCTTCCAGGACTCAGCGACTTCAAAGTGAGGGCCCACTGCTGAGGGCTGCCCTGGCAAACTCAGGCTCTTCTTGAGACAGTAGCAGCCCCTGGATGGGGTAGGCAGAGTGATAAAGCCGAGTTCTAGAACTTCTTACTGGGATGGCTGAGGTTCCCTTCAGCTTTGCATTAGATTTTGATTTCTTCTACCGATTCCTCCTTCCCCCTCATGCCTTTCAGACGTGTTTTTCTTTAAACAACATCTGACATTGCAGATGCCGTCTCAACACACATTCCTTGAAAAGTCAACATGCAACCTGCATTGTGTAGAATTGAACGAGGTCACAGATAGCAGGAGACAGAATGGCATTTGGATCTAGATCATTCACAGCTTTGCTGGCAATGGGGAGTCCATTATTATTGATAGGCTGAACACAGCAGATGGCACAGGTAGCCTTTAAATTGTTAAAACTTTGAGCCTTGGTCAAATTAGAGGATATATAATTGGAAGGAAATATGTATCTGGACATGAAGCATCAGGCACTGTGATGAATGAAGAAAACAGTACCGGGATCTATTTTGTGGCATAGCAGGTAAAGCCCCTGCTTGCATCCCATATGGCCGCTGGTTTGAGTCCCACTTCTTTTTATCTTTTTTTAAGATTTTTATTTTATTTGGCAGATAGAGTTAGACAGTGAGAGAGAGAGAGAGACAGAGAGAAAGGTCTTCCTTCTGTTGGTTCACCCCCCAAATGACCGCTACAGCTGGAGCTACACTGATCCGAAGCCAGGAGCCAGGTGCCTCTTTCTGGTCTCCCACATGGGTGCAGGGGCACAAGCACTTGGGCCATCATCCATTGCCTTCCTGGGCCACAGCAGAGAGCTGGACTGGAAGAGGAACAACCAGGACTAGAATCTGGTGCCCATATGGGATGCCGGTGCCACAGGCAGAGGATCAACAAAGTGAACCACGGCACTGGCCCCTTAAGATTTTATTTATTTATTTGACAGGCAGAGTTACAAACAGTGAGAGGGAGAGACAGAGAGAAAGGTCTTCCTTCCATTGGTTCACCCTCTCAGATGGCCACAATGGTCGGAGCTGCGCCGATCCAAAGCCAGGAGCCAGGAGCCAGGAGCTTCTTCCCTGTCTCCCACATGGGTGCAGGGGCCCAAGCACTTGGGCCATCTTCTACTGCTTTCCCAGGCCACAGCAAACAGCTGGATTGGAAGAGGAGCAGCTGGGACTTAGAACTGGGGCCCATATGGGATGCCTGAGGATTAACCAAGTGAGCTAAGGCGCCGGCCCCTTGAGTCCCACTTCTGATCCAGCTCCCTGCTAATGTCTGGGAAAACAGCCGGAGATGGCCCAAGTACTTGGGCCCCTGCAGCTACATGGGAGAACTAGAAGAGACTCCTGGCTCTTGGCTTCAGCCTGGCCCAGCCCTGGGTCATTGTGGCTATTTGGGGAGTGAATCAGCCGATAGAAAAACTCTCTTTCTCTTTCTCTGTCTTTTCTCTCTTTTTGTAAGTCTGCCCATAAAATGAATAAAAAAGAAATCTTAAAAAAAGTAAACAGTACATGTAAGGATAAGACTCTGGGCAGCTGTTTCTAGGCATCGTTGCTGTGCTGAATAAAGATGATGAGAAACTGGGGGAGTAAACTAGAATTGAAAATAAGGTGCAAATTAAAAGGCCCTGAAGATGCATATAAAAATGTTCTCATTCTCTCCATCAGAGGTGAAGGAGGCACAGAGGGGAAAGATGAAACCTAGGGCTTATTAATAAACTTCAAAGGCAATTTAATTTATTTACAAAGACAGGTACGTTACATCAAGATTAGGGCCATTTTAAAAAACAGCAATAAGTGAAAAAAAAATCAAAAATCCAATATTCTGAAACTTGAAACCATCTGCATGGATTCTCCCAAATATTTTTTACTCTTTTGAGTTCTTGAAAAGAAAGATCCAGGGGCTTATCACATCAGTTAAAAAAAAAAATAGAAGCTAAGTGGTTAAAGACATGCTAGGAAATTTCCCTGATAGTAAAATAGATTCCTTTGTGTTTTGTACATCATGACACAAAGAAGGAAGTAAAAGAGTTGAGGTACCTCTTTGCGTTCAGGGTCAGCTTGCTACAAACCCAATGACTGTGTTTTAATTCAGGTACCACATGGACTTTACATGAGAATAAGAATAGGACAGAGCTGCCACAGATCCAGGCTATGGTGCAAGCAGTCCTCCAGCTTGAATCAGCCAATCCTACAGATAGTCTGGTGTTGGAAGGAGCAAGAATATAAACATCTTCCATATATAGACAACACTTGGAAGATTGGAGGCAAAGAGATCTGGGATTCAGGCTTGTAGATGAACAAAGAGGACATGATGCTACAGGCTGAATGTTTATGTGCCCCCATTCATAGGCTGCATTGTAATTCCCGTTGAGGTGATATTTTGAGATAGAGTTTTGGGAGTTAGGTGAGACTTTATGCTTGGGATGTGCTCTTGTAAGAAGACACCAAACGGTTTGCTCTCTTTCCACCATGTGAGGATTTAATAGGGAACCCACTCTCTAGAAGCTGGAGGAAAGTCATCTGGAGATCCTGACTTTCCGGCACTCTGATCTCAGACTCCCAGCATCCAGACTGTAAGAAATGAATTCCCAGAGTATGTAAGCAACCCAGACGATGAACTTGTGAAAATAGAATGATCTAGCTAAGAGACACAACAATCGCAGATCTTTGTAATGTATATTGATGTTCACCAGAGAGCATCAACCATGCTTTAGTAGGAAACGTGACTGAGGCCCTACCCTGCCAGAGGCAGCCTTCATGTGGGGCCTGAGAGAGGTGGGAGTAGAAACACCCAGGCATTTTCACTCAGTGCAGGATGTTGTGATGAGAAATATGTGCTCCTGGGTTCCTTACTGGCTGTCTCAGGCTACCCTGGCCCTTTGTGGTTTCACTTTCTGTTGCCAATCCTGTTCCCTCCTCTTCATTAAGCAGGGGTTGCTCTGTGGCCAATACATTTCACCCAAAACTCCACATGAACAAGTGCTGATAAGGAAACAGATTTGTGACATTTGCCACAGACACACTGTAGGACAGGGGAATTCTGTTAAAGTAATCCAAGTATTCATGAAAATACAGCAGTGTAGTCTAGGGATTAAGAACTAGTTTGCGGCTGGCACCATGGCTCACTTGGCTAATCCTCTGCCTACTGCGCCAGCACCCCAGGTTCTAGTTCTGGTTGGGGCGCTGGATTCTGTCCCAGTTGCTCCTCTTCCAGTCCAGCTCTCTGCTGTGGCCCGGCAGGGCAGTGGAGGATGGCCCAAGTGCTTGGGCCCTGCACCCACATGGGAGACCAGGAGGAAGCACCTGGCTCCTGGCTTCGGATCGGTGCAGTGCGCCAGCCACAGCGGCCATTTGGGGGGTGAACCAACGAAGGGAAGTCCTTTCTCTCTGTCTCTCTCTCACTGTCTCACTCTGCCTGTCAAAAAAAAAAAAAAAAAAAAAAAAAAGAACTAGTTTGCATTCAGTAATGACTCCTCATTTATTTCCATTTGTAAAATTAGGTCTATTTTTATATCTTAAGTAAATGTTGAGCAAAACTATTTTAGATTTAAATCACCTTAGAAATAGCTATTGTGATTTATTGGTTCATACCCAGTAGACAAAACCTGGTTCTTAGTAAAAATTTAATGACTGAGTAAATAAGTAAATATGTCTACTGGTATTATCTTGGTGATCAGGAAGCTTGGAATTTATACTAAGTTAAGTAATGAGGAAGATAAATAAAAAAAAGAATTCAAAATGATCAGGATGCTCTAGAGAGTTGTGCATGTGATGTTTAATTTGGACAAAAAATGTATAATTAATTGGTTTAAACAAAGCAGAAAAATGATTTCTTGAGAATGTATAAAAAACATGGTCATACAGTGGATTTCACATTAAATAAGTTTCAAAACTGGTGTTTAAATCCAAGCAAATATATCATGATCAAATAGAAAATAATTCAATGAAATATGATTAAATGAAAGCACTTGGAGAAAAAGAGCCATATCATCAAAGATTGCAATCCATCAAATACAGGAACATTGAATTTTCTTGCATGTGTTAATATTTTATTTCAGTGACCCATTTCTGGTTTTTTTTATTGACATAGAATTACCAAAACCAAAAAGGGGCTGTCTATGTGGCAATACCTTTTTCTTATATACAATGCTTCTTTTCCCATTTGCTCACTTATTTTGCTTGCTGTAGTTTCTGGGTAAATTCACAACTAATGAAAATTTTTATAATGATAATGACATTGAGTTTAAAATTTAACTTTCAGCCAAAAGGAGAAGGAGAAATAATAAGTTGAATAATTTTTATCATGCTAATGAAAACCTAACAGGCATCCAAGAGAGAAGCTTTTCCTTGGTGCTATATTCACCAAAAAAGAAAACATACACAAAGCAAGAATTGAACAAGCAGAGATTTATATAAAGCGACTATATAAGCGATTTATATAAAGTGACTTTGGATCAAATCATTAAATTTGATACTTTGATCAAATCAGTAAAAATAAATGCATACCATAATAATATAAATTAGCAAATGTACTTCAGAAAAGTGACCAATCTATTGAGGTTGGGCTGACTATGCAGTTTTCTGTTATTATGAATTGGTAAAGGATAAAATTAAATGAATATCACATGCATATGAAGGTTTACTTGCTTATTGTTGAGAGATCATTCTCTGTTGGTATCTAGCATTTTAGCACAGATTGTTAGCATAGACACTGGATGCCTTTGTCTTTAGCAATTTTATTCAAGAAAATGTATGTGGTAGACTTTTTGAACATAGTGATAGTAGCTCCCTTTGGAACAAAAGAAAGGCATGCTTACACCATTATAGAAGTTGAGCTCTCTTATTGCTGGGTTCCTTCCTGGAATGAAACCACTACTAATGCCATTGCTCTCTGCTTGTCACTCTGTGGGTACTGGGGCTCAGAGAACCAGTGGAACAAAATGAGTATCTTGGCTATTCCTATTGCTTCTATCTGATTTGGTTGAAAGAGAGAGAGAGAGATACAAGCAGACAGAGCTCTCCCATCCACTGGTTCACTCCCCAAATACCAATAACAGTCAGGGGTGGGGTAGGCTGAAGCCAGGAGTTAAAAACTCAATCTGGGTATCGCATGTGAGTGTTAGGGATGTAAGTACTGTAGACATCAGTTATTGTCTCCCAATGTGTTCATTAACAGGAAGCTCAAATCAGGAGTTTAGCTGGGACTCAGACAATCCAATGTGGGACTCAAGGGGCCCCAAAGAAATCTGAACCACTGCACCAAACACCCAACCCTAAACATTTTATTTTTCAAAAAATACTAATACACTTTTCCTCCTTATAAATCATAGATATCAGTCAAGCTAACTTTGAGATTTTGCTATGAAGTTGAGGAAGCTCAGCATATTTTCTTGTATAAAATAACACTTCCCCTCAGTTTACTTCTAAGCAGTGTTACTCATTGACTGGGTGGATAAATACCTCATGTGCTAGTTTTAGAGCCAGAAGAAGACCCTAGAATCCTAGTCAATATATTAGAGTTTTGCAAGGAAACAGAATGGAGAGGATGTACTCAGAGAGAGTTCTATTTTAAGTAATGGTCTCGGTGACTAAGGAGGCTACAGGTCCAAAATTGTCAGGGTAACCTGGCGGGCAGGAAGCCTAGGAAAGGGTCAATGCTACAATTCTAATCCAAAGGCCATATGCAGGATGAATTCCTTCTTGTCCAGGGGAGGTCAATCTTTTTACTGTAAAGGTTACCAAATGATTGGATGAGGCCCACCACATTATGGAGGGCCATCTGCTCTACTCAAAGCCCATTGATTAAAATCTTCACTTTATCTAGTAAAACATTTTTAAAGAAACATTTAGAATAAAGTATTTGAGCACTGTGGCCCTCCAATTTGACACATACAAGTAACCATTAGGAGGGGCGGGTGATGGGCCACTCATGTGGAAGATCTAGTTTAAATTCCTGGCCCTCAGCTTTGACCCCAATCCAATTCTGGTCATTGCAGGCTTTTAGGGTGTGAACCAATGAATAGGGACTGATCTCTCTCTCTCTCTCTCTCTCTCTCTCTCTGTGTGTGTGTGTGTGTCTGCTCACAGATAAGTAATTTAAAAAAAAATTTTAAAAAAAAGCATTGTGTGTACCAATGTATAGTATATATTCATACCTCCTGACAATTATTGCAAATTAAAATTAAAAGACTCCATGGAAAATTGTTTTGAAATGTATTCTATACAAATTTATCTTCCTTGGATGCTTATTTATGCATTGTGTGCTCTGAGAAATTCTATTAAACTTTGTTAAACAAATTTGAAGAATAAACTCTTTGATCCTATAAAACTCTTTGGGTAATATCAATTAACAATCGTTGACCCTCACATTCTTTAAACATTGTTATATCTCCTATGGAATATGGCAGAGATTATATTTTCTAGTCTAAAACCAAAGGTATATATTTCATTCAACATGATTCTTTAAGAATGTTAAAATTTACTCACCCATCCAATATTTTATGACTCATTTACATTAATGTCTTCTTTTAATATTAGGAACTGATGGTACTTTTTAAAAGATATTTTTAATGCTCAACAATGTTATGCAAAAATATATCTTCTTTGGGAGTTTTGGATTTTTTAAGCCATTTAAAAATATGCATGCATTTTAGACTAATTGCAAATAATGTCACCTTTAGAGGCTTAAAGTTTAGATCAATAGTTCACAAATGTTTTCTAGGAAAAGCTTACAGTTCAGGTTTTGCCAGCCATGTTTCGCAGCTACTCAACTCTATCATATACTATATGTAATTACAGATATATATATATATATACATATGTATATATATGTACATATATATATATAAATGAATGGATGTGGTTGTATTCCAATAAAATTTTATTTACAAAAGAGGCATGACTTGAACTTGCTGACCCTGTCTATAACAACACTCTAGAAAAATAAGGTGAGGTACAAATCAAAACTTACACATATAATTTTAAATGATCTAGTAGCTGCATTATAAAATAAAGGGATGTATGTGAGATTAATTTTAGTAATACATTTTATTTAATCCAATATACATCATTAATTCAGTATATGAAGCGATTTTAAAGACCTCATGGAAAATGTCCTATATCGTTTATTTAGTTCTTTCAAGAACTTCTTGAAACTTTTCAGATAATCAATAGAGACATCATTGATGTGGAGCTTCACATTCTATCTTTTGTTCAAATCTTGGAAATCCATTGAGCATTTTATACTTACAGCACATCTTGATCCAAGCTAGCTACATTTCAAGTTATCAGCAACCATTTTTAGCACAGGGTTATCATATTGGGCATTGTATCTATATTTTTTCACTAACTCAGGGTGTTATTTCTTTTGCAAATGAAGAGTATTATTAAAACACTTTTCTAAGACAACTGCAAAATTTAATGAAAAATGTAAAAATAATGAACAACCTCAGTAAATCTCATTCCTGGCAATATATAGTTTATGAGTATAAAAGGATTATGAATGTTTCCATTATCAATTTTAAAAGTTCAGTTTGTAGACTTATGATGTATTTGCATGATCCAAGAGGACACATAAAGGGCCGGCGCCGAGGCTCACTAGGCTAATCCTTGCGGCGCCGGCACACCGGGTTCTAGTCCTGGTCGGGGCACCGGATTCTGTCCCGGTTGCCCCTCTTCCAGGCCAGCTCTCTGCTGTGGCCCGGGAGTGCAGTGGAGGATGGCCCAAGAGCTTGGGCCCTGCACCCCATGGGAGACCAGGATAAACACCTGGCTCCTGCCATCGGATCAGCGCGGTGCGCTGGCCGCAGCGCGCCAGCCACGGCGGCCATTGGAGGGTGAACCAACGGCAAAAAGGAAGACCTTTCTCTCTGTCTCTCTCTCTCACTGTCCACTCTGCCTGTCAAAAAAATAAAGAAAAAAAAAAAAAAAGAGGACACATAAAAACGGTTTCTTACCCATTGCAATACTTATCACTCAGTTTTCCTGACCAGTGTAATTTTCTGGTTTACCTTTCTAAAAATATTTTTAGTCATCTACTTTAATAGCTTTAAAGCTTAAGTAAAAAAGAGTCACTTATGTTTTCAATTCTGATGGGAGGCATAGAAACCAATTTTTGTAAAGAAATACTTAAGATATTCCCAGTTGGGTCTTAATGAGAATGTCTTGAATTCAAGTACTTGCTGAATTTTCATATTTAGACCCTTGTTTCCATATATTACAGCTCCAGGATTATAGAATAAATTTGGATGCCCAAATTAAAAGTAATATATATGTACCCTCAGAGCAATTACTTATTTATTTTATTTATTTATTTATTTATTTATTTTTGGCAGGCAGAGTTAGACAGAGAGAGACAGAGAGAAAGGTCTTCCTTTTTCCGTTGGTTCACCCCCCAAGTGGCCGCTATGGCCAGTGCGTTGCGGCTGGCGCGCTGTGCTGATCCGAAGCCAGGAGCCAGGTGCTTTCTCCTGGTCTCCCATGCGGGCGCAGGGCCCAAGGACCTGGGCCATCATCCACTGCACTCCTGGGCCACAGCAGAGGGCTGGACTGGAAGAGGAGCAACCGAGACAGAATCCGGTGCCCTGACCGGGACTAGAACCCGGGGTACCAGCACTGCAGGTGGTGGATTAGCATTTACTTATTTTTTAATAATTTAAAGTAATTTAGGAGTCAGACCTAGCAGTTGAGACAGTCTCATCCTATATTGGTTCTAGTTTCAGACTCCAACTTCCTGCTAATGTAGACAATGGAATCAAGCAATGATGACTTCAGTGGTTGGGTTCCTACCAACTGCTGGAAGACACTTATTGGATTTCTGGCTCCCAGCTTTGATCTCACCCAGCTGGAGCCATTGTGGGCATTTGGGTAGTGAGCCAGGGATGAAAAAGTTCTCTCTCTCTCTCTCTCACTCTCTCTCTCTCTCTCTTTCATAAATCCTCTGCTTCTCCACTAAATAAACAAAAAATACAAAAGATAAAATAGTTTCCTTTTATCTATCTAGTAAAATAATTGCTTATACTTATAGTCTTGTATGCAGGCTTGTTTAAGAACTATGGCTTGAGAATTTTATTACAAACAGAAAAGATTTATGATACAGAAGACTAAGGGTAGGTGCTGAGAATATTTTATAGGACAAATCAGCTGTGGTCCAGCACAAAAAATTAGATATTGCAATTATTTCATAGAAAAGCAAGATGAACCATTTACTGTAAAAACCAACACCTTAGTTATTTTATAGATTTAATAATATTTTAAATCCTCAAATCTTATATTTTAATGAATTATCAGAAGCCCTAACTGAATCAATACCTGCACTAATGACTATAAATTTGAATATGCAATTAGCCATGAGAGAGCACATCATTTAAAAATTGTGCACTACATATTTTTCTTTACAACCTGACCTCAGATTCTGAGTTTTTCCTTCTTCACCAAACACATACATCAGCAGCAGGAGGGTAGAGGACAGTTGTACTTACTTACTGGTGTAATAGATCTCTACATTATATATCTCTTTTTAACATCAAAATTGTACCAAAGATACCCTAACAAAATGCTCTGGTTGAAAGCATGTCAAAAAGACCAGATTTATGTCTTTTATGACAGTCATTACTTGGCCACAATGCATGCAATTTCAGTATCAATTTCATAACTTGTGCAATAATGCAGTTCTATAAACATGCAGGAAGGAGTGAGTTACAGCGGAGATGGGTCATCCCTCCAGTATTGAATTTCCTCTTTGTCACATACTCATATTCATAGCCAGATAATCTATCACTGAGAAGTTTCAAATGGCAACTGTCTGTTCATCTCCGTCTCGTTTCTCTGGTCTCTTGTAAGCCTTCTTCCTCTCTCAGGTACGTCTTGTCCCCGTGACGCACAGCACAGCAATGCTCAATGGTTCACTTTGATATTGATCTCTGAGGCCCATGGGCTCTTTAGAGAGAGGGTAACACGTATCTCCCAAGTCACACAGAGGCTTTTATTGTAAAAACAAGTCAGGTGGCACATACATACAACAAAGTCTAGCCAGCCTTTCTCTGGAGAGCATCTGACTCAGCGCTTGAGTTTCCCATCAGGAATTGAGACCAAAAGGGAAACTGATTCAAATGCCCATGAACTGATAACAGTTGATGCAATGAGAAGAATATATATTGACTCTTTTCAAACTGCAAAGAAAAACAAATAAGAAATTTGTTCTATTTTCACAGATATGAGTAGAACATTCTGGTTTTATGCTGGAGAAGTTAGTTTTTTTTTTTTTTTTTTTTTAGTGTCCCCACACATCTGTGAGTGTCCCTTAGTGTTCCTTGGTGAATATGAAGTTTATATTCTTGTTAGGTTTTTCCTTAATCTCTTTCTCTATTGAACTTGCCTTTACAGCACATGGTTAATCTACATTATCCTTGTCTCTGGCCTGAAGAATTTCTACTAGGAAAGGATTTTAGCTTGCTCTCATTCGTTTTGTTACCTGAGGAGCAGTGTGGATTGTGTGGGGTGAGGTGAAGGCAACCAGGAAGGGCAGGCTAGAGAAACGCTGTTCTATCACCAGCACTTGACCAAAGCACCTAAGATTTTAGTTTCTGCATTTGTAAAAGAGGGTGGTAATAATGCAATCTACATGATTGTCCTCGTGAGGATTCAAGGAAATGTGTGTGTAGAACATCAAGCAATTTTCCCCTAATATTAGTTAGTACCATTACTGAAAAATTATGTTGTCCATTTTGTCATATCATGAGGATGGAAGCAGTGAGTTACTAGGGAGGAAAAAATATTACTTACTTGAGAGTTTGTGACAAAGAGAGAGTGAGAGAGAGTGAGAGATATGTTCCAGCTGCTGGTTTATTCCCCAGATGGCCTCATGGCCTGGGTTGGGCCTAGCTGAAGTCAGGAGCCAGAAACACCATCTGGATCTCCCACTTGGGAGTCTGGGGCACAAGCACTTGAGCCTTCTTCTACTGCTTTCTTAGGCACATTATCAGGGCGCTGGATCAGAAGTGAAGCAGCCAGGACTTGAATGGCAGTTCATAAGGGATGCCTGTATTGCAGATGATGGCTTAGCCTGTTGTATCATAATGCAGGCTCCCTGGAGGAAAATACTTGAATGTTGATTTTCTTCTACCAGATGGTTGTCTACTATAGGTTATGCTTTCTAGATGACACAGTATTCACTTTCACACTTAAAGTTCAGTTAATTCAGAAATATTTAGTGATTTAAAATATCAGATATGTAAGAATTTGGGATATTATGCTATAAGCCCTACTTATCAACTTGAGTAGTCAATCTCACTTTCATCTGGAATCAGTCATTTATTTGCTGACTGATCTTCATCAAAACACAGTTGTGTCTTGAACTCAGAGTAGATGACAATTCAAATGGAGGCACTTCTATTAACGCCATAAAATTAACCCAAAACAACAATAAGAATTTAAGCCTTCTGATCCTCTGACCAGTATCAACTCATAAATTTTTTATATTAGTCTTATAAAAATAAAAATAGATTATCTTCTGTTGACATATATGTAGTTGGTTTCTAAGAAGATCTACAAAGTGGAAGTGAAACTAAACTCTAACTTGAGAAAGTCAGAATAAAGAGGAGTTGATATATACAAATGATGTTAGCCCTGGAGCACAGACGGCTTCCCTCTGAGGCAGGATGGATCACACGCCAGGGCTGAGAACTTCCTGTTGTTTCAAAGTATTGTGTGGTGGCTAAGATTGAATACTGAGAGTCCCTCTATGTGGATCATGAATAAAACTCTGTGGTACCTTCGATAAGATTGTTACCCTTGGAGTTGGACCAAATTCTGCTTGGGTGTCTGCATTCCCCATCTATTTTTCAGTGGCTCCACACAATTCCATCTTGTTTTAAGTTATTCTGCCATTAATCACTTACCTCATTTCTTCTGACTTTAGAAACTATAATAATAAAAACTCATCACATAATGGCTAATCCAGTCCGTCAAGCTAAAACAACACAAAGAAGCCATTTACAGTGGAAATACATGAACAACAAAGCAAACAAAAAAATCAGCTCTCTGGTGTCATGCAGGAAAAAAGACATTATCCTGTTTTATACAAGAAACTAATTAGCTAAGAAAATACAGGATCGGGTTGCTGATTAATCAATTATCTAATTAGGCATTGGCTATGCATCCACATAATCACTAATATGTCTTTTATCATTGATGATTTCGAAATGTTTTAACTTCCATTTGAAAATTTTTAATTTCTGCACAACTGTGTATAGAATTTTCTTTTCACTAGGGTTGTTTCAGCGCTGCTGTTGTTTAGGCATAATAAATGACTTTAGATGTCATTTGTAACCAGGTACGGCTAAAAAACACTTGCTGACCCCAAATCCATGGCAAAAGCTGTCATCAGCTACATAGAAATGTTGCTTCACTGTACTTCTGCTTGGGATATTGTCAGCATGTTTGTGCTGCCGTAACAAGTAGCACAGACTGAGTAATTATATATACAACAGAAATGTATTTGTCACCATTCAGGACGCTAGGGAGTTCCAGGTCAATTGGTGTCTGGTGAAGCCACTGTCTGCTTTCACAGTGGTTTTCCTTCTTGCACCATCCAGGTGGGAAGAATGCTACGTTCTTAGATAGGGGGAGGGCAAGAGGACACTCCCTTCTGCCTTGAAATTTTTGTGATTGCTAAGTACATTTGGAGCACTTAATCAGCTCCCAAAGGTCACAATGTTAATCAAATCATAATAGGGATTAATATTCAACATGATTTTTAAAATGTATTTATTTATTTTAAAGGCACAGTGATAGAAGAGTCAAGAGAGAAATAATGAGAAAAATATCTTTCATCTGCTGACTCCCAAAATAACCATAAAGGCAAGGTCTGGGCAAAGCTTGGAGCCTGGATCAGAACTCAGCTTGGGTATCTCACACAGGTGGCAGGAAATCAAGTACTTCAACCGTCTTCTGCTGCTTTCCCAGGCACATTAAAAAGGAGCTGGACCAAAAGTGAAGCACCCGGGGCTTGAACTGGTACACTGATATGAGATGCTGACAAGTGGCTTAATCCACTGTGCTACAATGCTAGCCTCAACCTGAATTTTGGAGGAGATACTACTATGCAAACCATAATAAAGACTAAGGATTCAGAAATGGATTTCAGAGGACATCAGGAAATGAAATCTGTTCCTAAACTACAGATTCTGAAATGGTACCACATATCTGGTTTTACTAATTACTCATTGAGATTTAATAAGCATCTTTTAGCCAAAGAGCCCATGCAATATATTATGGTGTTTTGTTACTGAATTGGGACATCTCTTTAGAACAATAAAGCATCATTGAATCTTTGAAATAGAATTAATCAAGCCAAGATTTGGTCTGGATTTCCTTTCTACACACACACACACACACACAGGTAGCAGGATTCAAACTGATAACCACAGCATTGTTGACAAATTCCCCTCTAGAGTCTGCTGATTGCATCCACTGAATGTCTTCATTGCACAGCCCAAGGGAAGCAAAGAAAGAAAGGAAATGGACATCTGTTCCAGGATCACATTTTCTTATTTTGTCTCGAGAAACACTGTATGAATTAGGGAGCAGAGATCTCACCCTCACTTGTTCTTAACCTCGGAGTTCTTAATCCACCTAAGTAAAACAGACTTTCCTTCCAATATTTCAAACATCTGTAATTTCACGAGGCATTTCTCATTATGTCTCTTTTGCTTAATTTTTTTAAAAAGCGTACTTACCAGGGTCTTTGAGAGGCTGGCATTCTGTAGTGTGAGAAGCAAGCTGTCAAAAAAAAAAAAAAAAAAAAAAAAAAGCAACCGTATTTCTGGTCTAGATATCTCTGTGTCCCTAAACCATACTAGTGACTTTGAAAGGTAAAAACCATCACAACAAAAACCTATGAATAATTAAGCAAGTAAGGCTATCTTGAAATTCCTGTGTGGGCAATGTGGGTCCATTGGAAAAACTGTGCCTTGGTTAAACCCCAGTGACACTTATCCAACAGCTGGTAAGAGCACTTGCCAAAGTGATGGAGGATTGTGAGCCATGGTAATAAGCTCTCCAGATAAAGGATGGATGACTTTTCTGTTTCTCCAGTTTGATATTATTCATTGCCTTTCATTGGTAAGAAATACGAACACAGTGAGTTCATCTAGCATTTTGCCCTGAAAATTGCATTGCAAAGTAGGTAACAAACTCACTGCCTATCTTCTCTCATTAAGTATTAGATTTCATGCATTTCTGGAGACAGATAAACCTAGCGTTCTTATGGATTTTTTTTTAAAGCAGACCTAAATGGTCTTATAGGGTCTGTCATTGGAAACCAATATGAAGGAGCAAGAGAAAGAAATCGACCTGCTGTCACACCAGAGACCTGAAATATTAGATTGTTCCCGGAATGCAGGGACCACTGAGCATGCCAACATGCTCTCAGCCGAGCTCTGATAGAGGAAAGAGTGACAGCAATTTATTAGGACAGAAAACAGCATATGTACTTTGATGATCAGCAACATGATGTAAATATTGACTCCTCTCAATTTTTAAGCTGATGAAAGAGCGTTTGTAATGTTAAACCTTCCTGCAAATCGGTCTTGTCAACACAGATGATGGGAGGGGTGGATATGGAGAAGAAATGAGCAAAGTGATACTAACAGGATATTTTCCTGTGTCGTTTTCATTTACAATACATGGATATACTTTATATATCTTCATGGAAAAGTAGAGAAAGGAGCTCTCGATTCCTGGAGGGGAGGGAGTGGGACTTCACTAAAGCAGCTGCTTCCCACAGGAAAGCTGTGACACTGGTGTTTCATCATTGAGATTCCACTAATTTATTCAAATGAAAGTTTTATCTTTATTCCCCCTTTTAGTACCTGATGGAAATGCTCAAGCTTGAGATTTGACTCTTAGAAGCTGTCATCCCTGTGTGCTTTTGCAAGTCTGTCCCTCCTAATGGCTGTGATAACGTCCTCATTGAGGTTTCCATGGGGCAAGAAGAGGAAATCCATTTGTTTTCTTGGCTAATTTCTCTGACTCATGAGGGCAAGAGGAGTCAACTTACCTCAGAGTCTCTACCTCCCTATCTTGAGAAGGGCAGAGCACTTCCCTGACACCTGATTTAAGTCATTATTTTAAGACTGGATTTTAGATGCACACACAGGGTTCAGTAAACTTTAAAAGGGAAGCTTCTACAAGCTTTCAGGTTCCTGCATGCAAATCCCTGAGCCACTTTGCTCTGATGAATGCCACTGGGGTTTTAGGGCACATTCAAAGTGGCAGTGTGGACAGTTTTCAAGACAAATGAATTGCACAATGCAGGCAACTAGGTAACTGCATTCTCTTTTATGCAGAGGTGCATAAAAATGAGACTCAGGTTATAAGACCTTAGAGCATGTTGTGCTTCTACACATATGTACAAGTGGACTTAAAAGAGTTCATGAAAATGACATTAAAGTATGTTTATTTTGGTGTGCTAACAAAAGCCCTGAGGACCATTGGGGCCACTGCTATAAATCAGTCCCATATGCCAGAGGCTGGAGACTTTTCCAAGAGTGAGAAAGGTGAATGCCCAAGACCAAGAAGGGAGCAAAAATTTGCTCTTTTTGTTAAATGTGAGTTCTTTATAATGTGGATAATTCCTGACTATTTTGTCAAGGTTAGATCTTCTTTACTGAGTATACTGGCTCAAATGCTAGTGTATTCCAAAGGAATGCTCACAGACACACCCAGATAGAATGTTTTGCAAGATGTCTGGGTACTCCTTCACCCAGTCAAGTTGACACATGAAATTAACTATCACTGTGGTCAAGTCCTCAAGGGTCCTATCCATCTAGTACAGAAGTGTGACTTTACTCTTGCAGAAATGGCAATTTATTGCCAAGTAATGTGATCACACTACTCACGTGAGGTGACGGGGCCATAGAGATGGAAAAGCAATGAGTTTTGCTCTGTAAAACTGCTCTTTGCCTGAACAGTGCTCTCTATGCAACTCTTGATACCCCTAGTCCTCAGCTTAATTAAGCACCTACACAGGGACACTCCTTTGATCAGCCTATTTGCATTTCTTTTTTTGGGGGAGGGGATACTTATTTATTCGAGAGGTAGAGTTACAGACAGAGAGAGGGAGAGACAGAGAGAAAGATCTTCCATCTGCTGGTTCACTCCCCAGATGGCTGCAAGGGCCTGAGCGGATCTTATCCGAAGCCAGGAGGTAGGAGACTCCCCCGGGTTTCCTATGCAGGTGCAGGGGCCCAAACATTTGGACCATCTTCCACCACTTTCCCAGGCCATAAAAGAGAGCTGGATTGGAAGAGGAGCAGCCAGGACACATACTGGCCACTATATGGGATTCTGGCGCCACAGGTGGAGGCTCAGCCATCACACATTACTTTTTTCGTAAAGCCTAAAATAGGAATATGTTTCTGTTTTATAGATAAGCATTTCAATCTCGGATGTAAAAAATACATCCCAATTGTTTCTCTCTATGTCAGTTAAATTGTGACCATGAACCTCTATCTTGCTTGGATGATGAGAAATTTAACCCTAGTTATGTTTGAGATTTTTTACCCCAAGAGCTCTGGAACATTGCTAGGTTAACTAGAAATCATCATACAGCACATTAAGGAGACACAGTTTCCCAGGCCAAGTGTTCCTCCTGTCTTCTGCACTGTGCTAAGGTGCCGGGCAAATTGGAGGAAATGAGGGAAAAATGTCCCTACATGTGTCACACAGTTTTTCACCTCTTATGTCCTACTGACGCCCAGAGTTCCTCCTGAGAGCCTGACTATTAATAATAGACTTGATTCTCTTCCAAGGCTCTATTTAGTAACCTGCTTGAAATAGAACAGAAAGGAAAACACTGGGAAAGATATGCAATTTGTTTTTGAAAAACAACTTATTTTTAAAGATCATTTATTTAAAGGAAGTTACAGAGAGAGAAGGAGAGAGAGAGAGAGAGAGAGAGAGAGAGAGAGAGAGATCTTCTATCTACTGATTCACTCTCCAGATGGCCTCAATGGCCAGCATGGGTCCAGGCTGAAGCCAGGAGCCTGGAGTTTCTTCCAGGCCCAAGGACTTGGGCCATCCTCTGCTGCTTTCCAAGGTGCATTAGCAGGGAACTGGATCAGAAGTGGAGCAACTAGGACTTGAATCAGCGCCCATATGGAATGCTGGCACAGAAGTAGCTTTAACTTGCTATGCCACAGCTCTGACCTCCCAAACACCTTTTTTTTAGTTCATAATTTTTGAGATTTGCTTAGGTTATCTATCCCTACCCATTGGGTTTTTGATTGGTGAAGATTCAAGTTCTCCTTCTTCATTGTTTCTCAAGCTATTGGCATGGTGCCTGTTACCCATTTTTTTTTTTTCTTAATAGATTTGTTTATTTATTTTTGACAGGCAGAGTTACAGCAAGAGAGAGAGACAGAGACAGAGAGAGGTCTTCCATCCACTGGTTCATTCCCCAAATGGCTGTAAAGGACATAACTGGGCCAATTCAAAGCCATGAGCCAGGAGCTTCTGCTGGTCTCCCAAGTGGGTATAAAGGCACAAGCACTTGGGCCATCTTCTACTGTTTTCCCAGGCCATCAGCAGGGAACTGGATTGAAAGTAGAGCAGCCAGGGAAGGAACCAGTGCCCATATGGGAGGCTGGTGCTGCAGGTGGAGATTTAGCCTACTATGCTACAGTGCTAGCCCTGCCCAATTGGGCTTTTACAAATATATGTTGAATAATTTAATTTTTTTAATACTAAAGAAACCTTACTGAACTAATGTTGTTAAAAAGAAACAACCTAAGAAAACAATGCAATGTAAATATCATCTGGTACTGAACAAGTATTTCCAACTAAAGAGTTGAAATAATGTTAAATCTTTCAGCTAGTCACATTCATAATATCACAGGTACACATTTTTACTAAGCACTTGAAAGACAACAACTCAAGGTCAGGAGTTCTAGATTCACTTTTTTTCCACCCACTACACAGTTTATCAGGATCCTTAAATTATGCCTTTAGGTTATCTTTCTCAAAAGAAAATTCAATTATTTTGTTTATCTCTTCAAACCAAAATACTATATTGGTTTGAAATAAGAGGGTAGGGTGAATGTACCAGAATAAAATTTTAAAATCCTCCAGTTATATTGAATTTTTCATTTAAGTGCAAAGGATTAAAGGTATCATTTTTCTTTCTTCCCACAAAATGATGGCCTTTAAATGCTTATTAACTGGAAGTTACAGGGTTTGTTGCTACTCAACAAAGTATAGGTTTGCCCGTGGGCAGCAGAGAGTCCACATGGTACATAAACCAGTGAAGTCAGCCAGGTCCTGCACCAGATCATTTGCTTACATTATGCAGTGTTTGTAGTTAGCCATAATTCAACATTGCTCAAATCATAAAAAAACACCTTTCCCCACTTTTAAATGATCCAAATGGTTGTAGTCTTATAGGGTTGCTTGCAGGATCTTGATTGTGAGCATTTCTCAGGTGAGCATTTGCAGGTGTTTCTGTAATAATTACATGTGTCCAGTTAATTGTCTTTGACCATTCAACAATTGTATGTACCAACATCTCTTTTACAGTGATCTTGATTTTATTAGAATGTAGTTACTATTTTCTCCTGTAGACAAAAGTGATGTATAAGAAAATATATACACTTTGGATTTAGAAAACTCAGTATTTCTGGCAAAAGAACTTAGCCAATTTCCATCTGTCACACAGGTTCAGCTTTCTCCTAGACAACACATGCTCGTGGAGCCATTATTATGATTAAAAAAAATTTCAAATGCTTTGGTTTGGAAATCACTCCAGATAGAATCCTATGGTTTTCCTAAGAGAAAGTCTTTGAAGTTTCTTCAAGACTATGTTACTTTTGACTTTACCTCAGCTGGCTTCCTTTCACCATAACATCTATAGCTGTAATGTATTATAAAATAGATTGATCTTCTGCATTATATTTCCTTTAGAGAAAGATTCTGCTCTTAACATTGTATACAAATATCTCTAAACTGACACATACAAAACATTGCAGGAAGACTATAGAAGTATTATTACTATGTTATTTTTATAATTATTTATTCATTTGAGGGGCAGAGAGACAGAGTGCTCCCATCCACTGATTCACTCCCTAAAAGCTCACAACAGCCAGTGTTGGACCAGGCTGAAGCCAGGAGTTGAGAACTCATTCTGGGTCTTGCATGTGGCAGGGACTCAACTGCCTGCTGTCTCCCAGGGAGCAAGAATGGAGAGCAGAATTGGGACTCAAATGTGGCCTTCCTTTAATTGGTTATGGCCATCCAAAGTGGTATTTAACAGCTATCCTAAGTGAGTATCCAGGTGGGTTCAGGGACCCAATTACTTGAGCCACCTCTTGCTTCCTCCTAAGATCTGCATTAACAGGAAGCTGGAATCAGGTGCTGGAGCCAGCCAGGTATTGGGCCAGGTACTCTGATGTGGGATATGGCAGTATTAACCAATGTCTTAACCTCCAGGTTAAATGTCTGCCTTATCGCATTATTTTTAATTTTGCCATGAGGTAGATTCTACTGTTAGTAATACATAATAAATTTTTATGAAAAATGATGTATAAGTATAAGAGTATATAGTTTCTTGTGACCTGGCTGCACAAATTTTCTGGTTCAAACCATACTTTATTTATTTTTTTAGTCTTTGGCCTTGGGGCTCAGTACTAATTGTTATTCTTTGATCAAATGTGATTTATGCATGTGTATGTTTCAACACTGATTTTTAAAGACTGATTAACACCATACAGAGCCAGGTTGAGCAGCCAGTAAGAGTGTTGCCTCTGCTTACATAACTGTGATCTGAAATATTCACTTTAAGAAAAATAAACCTTGAAATCAGCATATGGCAAGAGTAATTCTCAATATTCACTGAAATATAATTTCAAGTACATTTATTAAATTGGGCTTTATGTTTAGTTTACCTCATGTTGTTTGAGGTTATATCTACATATTTTACAGTCAGTATACAATGCTATGATAATTCCAAGAGTCTCAGAGTTTTCTTGCTTTAGAAAAGTGTCACTCACCCTTTGGTCACATCAATATTTTTTTAAAGATTTATTTATTTATTTATTTATTTATTTATTTATTTATTTACTTGAAAGGCAGAGTTACAGAGAGGCAGAGGCAGAGAGAGAGAAAAAGAGAGAGTCTTCCACTCACTGGTTCACTCCGCAGATGACTGCAATGGGTGGAGCTACACCAATCTAAAGCCAGGAGCCAGGAGCTTCTTCTGAGTCTCCCACTCGGGGGCAGGGACCCAAGGACTTGGGGCATCTTCTACTGCTTTCCCAGGCCATAGCGGAGAGCTGGATCGGAAGTGAAACAGCTGGGATTCAAAGTGGCATCCATATGGGATGGCGGCACTGGAGAAGGTGGCTTTACCCGCTAAGCCACTGTGCCGGCCTGGGTCACACCAATATTAACTGGATTTTTTCTAAGACTCTGGACATTCAAAGACTATGTAAGGCAACAAGATACTAAAAGCAGAACCTAGTTTTAATAATAGAGTAGCATCACATAAGCCTAGTGTTTTTACACTGGTAGCTTAACAATTCATGTGAACAAAAGAGCTATTCTGCAAGCACCCTGAATGTTGACAGGGTCTACATTTCTGCATGGGGCCAATCTCACTGGGGTAGCAGACATCTTTTTATCTAGAGACTGACATTGCATGTATACAATCAGTGTAGACCCAATGTTAATTCCCTATGCACTTTATAGCTAGTTTCATTTCATTATATTAATCAGGGAAGATAGTTACCTCAAACAAAACTGATTGAAACTGGCACCAAACAGATGTCACTTAACTCCTTCAGAAGAATACAGGGTTGGAGAAATCTTACATAGAAGTAATTCAACAGCTGAATAGCAGTTAAGAATTCAATTCCTAGGGTTCCAGGACTTCATTTTCCAAAGACAATGGGCTAACAGGGACCAAGGAGGGAGAAAGGACGGCTCTGGGTTTTGAATGAGGATTAACAATTCTATATGAGGCTAACATACTATCTTCATAATTTTTAAGTGTGTTAGTGTTGTCATCCTATTTTCTAGGGAGAATTTCATTCAATTGAAAACAATATGAAAATGAAACTAACACTGCGAGAAGCAATGACTTGATCAGCCCTTGTCCTGTCAAGGAACAGCTTACTATTTTATTCTTTTTAGTATTTTCTTTTTCTACTTAATACCATTGGTTAAACTCTTTACTTAACACAGAATTATTCTTATGTGTTTAAATACAATGGAAAATTGATCCCTGTTAAAAATAAGAGTGAGAATAAGAGAGGGAGGAGATGTACAGTTCGGCACACGTTCTCTTGGACTTACCCCTAATGGTAAAGCTAAAAACTTTCCGTGGTACTCCAAATCCCATTAAGTTGGCAGGTACCAATGCCATCTCACTAGTTAAAGTGATCAGTTTAAGTTCATAACTGATCATAAAGATAGGATTAAGTGTCAAAAGGATCACATAAATAAGACCAAATGTCTGCTAATAATAAGAGAATTTAAAAGGTGAGAAAAATCCAACATGGGAAGCAGGCCACACAGCAGACTCATAAAATTACAAATGCCCTAAATAGCACTATGGCCTCAGAATCAGCCCTTAAGGCATTCAGATCTAGCTTAAAAGCCCATGAGAAGGGCTGGCGCTGTGGCGTAGCGGGTAAAGCCTCCGCCTGCAGTGCTGGCATCCTATTTGGGTGCCGCTTTGAGTCCCGGCTGCTCCACTTCTGAACCAACTCTCTGCTATGGCCTGGGAAAGCAGTAGAAGATGGCCCAAGTCCTTGGGCCCCTGCATCCATCTGGGAGACCTGGAAAAAAACTCCTGGCTCCTGGTTTTGGGTTGGCACAGTTCCAGCTGTTGTGGCCATCTGGGGAGTGAACCAGTGGATGGGAAGACCTCTCTCTCTCTCTTTCTCTCTTCCTCTCCTCTCTCTATGTAACTCTGACTTTCACGTAAATAAATAAATCTTTAAAAAGAAAAAAAGAGCTCATGAGAGCATTTCAGGATGGAAAGCCAAGACACTGTGGCAAAAAAATGACCTATATGAAAGACCTCTGTGAGTGAGATCCCAGTGGAAAGAAGGGACCATCAAAGAAGGAGGTATCTTTCTCTGAAGAGAGGAGAGAACTTCCACTTTGATTATGGCCCTGTCTAATTATTGTTGAAGTTCGTGGACTCAAGAGGTTTCCATGACAAGAGCCTTGGGTGATCACTGACGTCATAAATAAGAGTGTCAATTGTTAAATCAACAACAGGAGTCACTGTGCACTTGTGCCCCATGTAGGACCTCTGTCCTTAATGTGTTGTACTATGAGAATTAACAGTAAAACTAGTTTTCAAACAGTACTGCATACTTTGTGTGTTTGTGTGGGTGCAAATTGTTGAAATCTTTACTTAGTATTGAGTTGATCTTCTGTATATAAGGATAATTAAAAATGAATCTTAATGAAGAATGGGATGGGAGAGGGAGTGGGATGTGGGACGGTTTGGGGGTGGGAAGAACTACTACAGTCCAAGAGTTGTACCTATGAAATTTGTATTTATTAAATAAAAGTTCTCTATATAAAAAAGATATCAATATAGTAAAAAAAAAAAAGCAAGCAATATGATTAAGTAGAACAGTAATAGATACCAAGGAGGAGAGTGAAGAAATTGGAGAAGTGCAAGAAAGAAAAGGCAGCCGGGGAGTCAGGTCAGGGAGAGTAACCAGAGATTTTGGTGAGGAGGGGGCAGCCTTCATGAATGCAGTTCAGTATTTTCTTGGGGACAAACTGGGGAATGGGCACAAAAATAGTTTCCTTGAGGCCGGTATTTAGCCTACTAGTTAGGAAGCTCATGGTGTCCCACACTAGGGTATGTGGGATTGATACCCACTCTAGCTCCTGACTCCAGTTTCTTGCTGATGCAGGTGTTGGGAGGCAGCCATGATGACTCAGGGGGTTCGGTCTTCGCTCCCTCATTGGAGACCTGGTCTAGTCCCAATGAGTGCAGTCATTTGGGTAGTGAGTTGGTGCTCTGTTTCTCTTTCTGTCATCCTCTTAAATAGCAAATATGCAAATAAAAGAAAAATATTTCCATTTGTGATACTCTATTAGAAATAACCAATTAAATATGCATATAAGGTACATTCACAAATTAGGTTCTTACATCCTTATGAGAACTCTCAAAAATTATAAGGGCTATGATTCCCATTTTGTTTGTAGTAAAGATGATAAAACTGAAGTCTAAGAAATAACTGACTCTGTAGAGGCTCTGTGCCAATACAGATCAATTTAGCACTCCAAATACTGTGTTCCTTCTCACTGATACCAAGTTGCCTGCTGCTGCGCTGATACCCTTGCCTGTCCTTCTTTTTCCTCTTAAATGAATCACACTTAATGACAAAGTGAATATTGTCCAAAAATATTCTGGCACTTTACCATTGAAAAATAATCAGAAAAAAATCTTAATAACCCTGGCAAGAACTGAGTATGTTCATGCAACTCCACCTACAATCTGAGAAAGACACGTTCTCCCTTTTATCAATATGACATGCTTTGTAAAGCAGCACATCGGCAGCACAATGTCTTTGTGTCAAGTTCACATTTACCTGTTATGTCCTATGATAGATGGGGGAGACAATATTTGGAGGGCCAGATATTCACTTTATTGGGACCTAGACCAAAGCCTGATGCATGGCCTTTCCCCTTTTCCCCAAACTGTATGACTTTGTTTCACTTTGCTTAATATTGATTATACAGTATACTTGCGCATCTCCTGATTAGATGGATTGGGTCCCGGAAATTTCCTATAAACTAGGAAAATGCACTTTGAAATGAATTTTACTTGCCTCTCTATTACGTGATAAGAAATATTATTTATTTTCAACTGGCTCAATGAAATTATGACCAGACTGGACACAGAAAGACAAAAATACTGCATATTCACTCTTCTATGTGGCCGCTAAAATTATAAAATCAAAATGAAACTAGAAAGAAGAGCCTGGGTGTATCAGTATTTCTGCAAGTATAGTTTTGTCAAAAAAATGTTTAAAAAGATTTATTTATGGGGGCTGGTGCTGTGGCGCAGTAGGTTAAAGCCCTGGCCTCAGGTGCCAGTATCTCATATGGGCACCGGTTGTAGTCCTGGCTGCTCCTCTTCCAATCCAGCTCTCTGCTGTGGCCTGGGATAGCAGTAGAAGATGGCCCAAGTCCTTGTGCCCCTGCACCCAAGTGGGAGACCCGGAAGAAGCTCCTGGCTCCTGGCTTCGGATCTGCGCAGCTCCGGCCATTGCGGCCATCTGGGGAGTGAACCAGAGGATGGAAGACCTCTCTCTCTCGGTCTCTCCTCTCTCTGTGTAACTCTGTCTTTCAAATAAATAAAATAAATCTTTAAGAAAAAAGATTTGTTTATAGGGCTGGCATTGTGGCATAGTGAATTAAACTGCCGCCTTGGCGGCATCCAGTATGGTCACCGGTTTGAGTCCTGGTTGCTCCATTTCCAATTCGTCTCCTCGATAATGCTCCTGGGAAAGCACAGGAAGAATGCCCAAGTGCTTGGGCCCCTGTCCTCATGTGGGAGAACCAGATAAAGCTCCTGCCTCCTGGATTTGGCTTCACCCAGCCCTGGCCATTGCGGCCATTTGGGGAGTGAAGTTGTAGATGGAAGACCTCTGTCTCTGCCCACTTCCCCCCACCAATCTCCGCTTTTCAAAAAATTATTATTATTATTATTATTATTGTTTTTATTTTTTAGAGAGAGAGATTTTCTACCTGCTGGTTCTCTCTCAGATGCCCACAACTGTCAAGGTTGAGCCAGGCCAAAGTCCGAAGCAAGTAGTCCAAACATGTGGGCCATTTCTTCTGCTTTTCCCAGACTGTTGGTGGGGAGCTGGATCAGAAGTGGAGCAGCTGGAGCATGAAGGCACCTGTTTGGGATGCCTACATCACAGCCACTGAATTTACATGCTATGCTACACTGCTGGTCCTCCAAACTTTGTTTTATAGCTTTTTCAAACCAGTGATTAAGAATGTTATACTACTATAGTTTTAATCTGTGATTATTTTAAAATTTATTGTATATGGATGAAATGATCATCTTTCTATTTGATTATTGTTTACAGCCTGTGCATATATTCCCACTAAACTAGGGTCTTTTTACTTTTTACTTGTGGAACTCTTTATTTGGTGGGGCATTAAGCCCTTGACTGTAATGTGTGTTAAAAATATGTTGTCTTGGGGCTGGCACTGTGGTATAGTGGATAAAGCCACCATCTGCAGGGCCAGCATCCCATAGGGCACCAGTTTGGGTTGCAGTTGCTCCACTTCCGATCCAGCTCTCTGCTGTGGCCTGGGAAAGCAGTGGAAGATGGCCTGGGTCCTTGGGCCCCTACACCTACGTGGGAGAAGTGGAAGAATCTCTTGGCTCCTGGCTTCAGATTGGTGCAGCTCCGGCCATTGTGGCCATCTGTTGAGTGGAGGAGTGGATAGAAGACTTCTCTCTCTCTGCCTCTGCCTCACTCCCTGTAACTCTGCCTTTCAAATAAATAAATAAATGAATCTTGAAAAAAATGTTGTCTCAAAAACTGAAAACAGGAAGGCAGGAAGGCAGGAAGGGAGGAAGAAGGGAAAGAAAGGAGAAAGAAAGGAGAAAGAAGAATGAGGGTGGGGGAGGAGGGGGGGGAGGAGGAAGGAAGTATGCTTTAAATTGTATCTATGAACTACATTGAATACATTAAAAACAAAAAAAAAACACAAAATTTAAAACATTAAAAAATAAACTTGTGAAAAAACAGAATTTAGGAGGACTTTCTTTAATCCTGTCTTTATCCTAACATGACATTATCAGATCCTAAATTCTTGTGTATCAAAGACCCTTTTGTTCTGTTTGCAATTATATACTTAAGAAATTATGAGTTGCAACTGGTTCTGTTGGGTGTATGTCTTTAATATTTTCAAACAAGTGCATGTCTTAAAAGGTAAAGTAGAATTATCATTGATTCATTTCATGGAAGAGTTTTTGGTCTTATAATTGCTCTACCTGTTCAGGTTAAGAACTTAAAAACTCTCAGAAGTGATGATTTAATTATTACATATTATACCCACTTCTGCAGAGAAAGAACTGATTGATTTTCTTAAGGTTTTGGTAATGATATCTTTGTCCTGTCACTTATCACACAGTGTTTTCCTTTTAAGTTTCATGAAACTAACTACAATTTATCTATTACTATGGAAGACTGAAATTCACATTATTCATGGTTCTAATCTCACATTAAAAATCAAAATATTGTGTGATGTAATTAGAAATAATGTGAGATAAAGTCAGTCTTTTAACCCAAATGCAACTATTCTGTGTGCTTAGTAACAGTCATCTGGTTGCTTTGGAAAAGCAAAGGAAAAAAAGAAAAAAAGAAAAGAAAAAGGCTAGCATTGTCTTTCCTATGGCCCATAACTCACCCTTAATGCCTAGCTCATAAATCAAGGTTTTCACCTTCCTCAGCTTCTGAAAACAAATTCAAACCTTCATAAATGCATTTTCTATCGATCCCGTGCTTACGAAAACCTTTACCTTTTCACTCCGAAACACTTCATACCTAACTCCCAAGATGCATTGCAATTTCAAACTGAGATTGTCTTAAACTGATTCACATACCATTTGAAAATGAGATCTCTATTCATGGAAGATAGTTGGGATCTGAAAGGAAGATCAGATCAGTATTGACAAGAGTCCTATTCCTTCCCAAAATCACAAAATGAGATTTTGCACTCTGCATTTTCTTGGATGCATTTGGTCAGGATAAAAAAAAAAGTGTTCTGTGGAATTATACTAAATTCATAGAAAGAAGTTCATGGGAAGAAGCAAGAGCATGAAGAGGGATTAGAAGCAAATGGGAAAAGGACACATAAAATAGTATGGAATTTTAGTTGATCAAAAATTGGAGAGACAGCTACTGCAGTATTTTTATGTGAGGAATGATGGCACACAAAGTGGCTGAACATGCTGAAGTTTTGTACTGGAAACCATGTAAAAGATGGATTGGGATTGGGATAGTGACGAACTAGAGCTGTTGAGTTATGGGTCAAGAATAAAAAGAAAGCAGTGTTGACAGGATCATGGGAACCAACATTTGATCAGAGTTTCCACAGAATGTCCTATTTTGTTAGAAGAAAGAAAATGGCAATGCAATGGCTCGCAGACACCAGACATTTATTTAAAGTTTTGGATTTTGTTATACAGCACACTTGGTAAGGGCATAGCTTCTGAATTCAGATTGCCTGGTTTCAAATTCTGGCCCCAGCATTTACCATGTTATGACATTGGGCAATTTCCTTGACATTTCCTTATCTTAGTTTCCTCGTAAAAAAACATACTAACTCATTATTTGGAGAATTTGCATGGGAAAATCCATGCAAGTAATTTATCTTGGTGCTTTTCAAATAGAAAATATTTTACAAGTATTAATAATTTTCACTTTTAAAAAAATACATATGAAATTTTATTTACTTGGTAATATAGCCCTATTTGCGTTGTGGCAAAAATAAATTTTTAAATTATTTGCTACTTAATAAAGCTGATTATTCAGGAAATGGGTCAACATTTACAAAGTGGCTGTGAATATCTTAGTCAAGGCACAGTACATCCTTGTACTTTGTCACAGGCAAATGCTAACTTTCTTCTAACTTTTGTTCACTTTTGTTTGAATCATCTTCCTTTGTGAATTTTAACCTTTCAGAGAGAATATACATCTTTGTAAATAAGTGTGCTACAAGTGACAAAATGACAACATACAACAGAATCTGTGTTGACAACAGTTTAAGATTCATTAATCCTTTCTAAACATAATAATGAAATTTTTTGAAGTTTAAAAAATATTGACATTTCCCAGTACAAGCTTTTTCATTGAAATAGACTGAATAGCTAAACGGCAGAGAACTACATTCATAAATTAAATATTTTTATGATTCCTCAATTTTTTCTTAAAAACAATAAAAAGTGCCTTGCAAAATTTATACAAAAGCAAGCTACAGCAGCTTTACCAGTCAGCAAGACAAGATGTTGCTTCCTTTTTTTCTTGTTTAGCCAGAGACAGGAAGTTTTCTGAAATGTTACATTATGATGATGGATTTATTTAATTATTCAATATGTCTAGTAACTTTTGTTTTATATAAATGAGGCTATTTTATCAAGTGTATACATTTTATCTTCTTTCAATTGTTGTTATGTCAAGCACATAGACTAACAAAGATAGAGAAAATTGAACAGCACAATTAATAAGCATGGGATAATGAACACATACTGATTCTAGAATGAAAATTAGAATAGATATTGCTCTCAACTGCTGTGGTAGATTTTACTGGTAGATTATATGATTCTTTTAAGACTATTATTTTCAGCTGTATTATGTCTCCAGACAGGTTGAATATGAGGTCTTGTCCCAATTTCAAGATTGGTCAGTTGATTTGCTTTGTCCAAGAGAATGTGAAAAATGTAGGCACAATCCAACCAAAAAGTAACCATAATTTGCCTACATGGTTTAATAAATACTCACGTGTTTCTCATTTTTGCCACAAGGACAACGTGCCTGATAGGTGCCGCTAATTCATCATAAAGTTCAGAATGAGAAGATATGAGGAGCTCAATGAAACCCTGCAGCACTGAACAGACCCAGGACTGATGTTAGGTCTTTGTGCAATCTGAGTTAAGAAATAAAGGTTTCGTTTTTGTTGCAAATCATAGAAAATGGAGGACATTTGGTATAGCAAAAGCTAATTGATATAAGCACATTGAATATTTACTGAAGTTGACCATGTACTAGGTTATAAAATATTTCTCAACAACTTTTTTTTTTTTTTTTTTTGACAGACAGAGTGGACAGTGAGAGAGAGACAGAGAGAAAGGTCTTCCTTTGCCGTTGGTTCACCCTTCAACGGCCACCATGGCTGGCGCGCTGCGGCCGGCGCACCGCACTAATCCAAAGCCAGGAGCCAGGTGCTTCTCCTGGCCTCCCATGGGGTGCAGGGCCCAAGCACTTGAGCCATCCTCCACTGCACTCCTGGGCCATAGCAGAGAGCTGGCCTGGAAGAGGGGCAACCGGGACAGGATCGGTGCCCTGACCGGGACTAGAACCCGGTGTGCCGGCTCCGCAAGGCAGAGGATTAGCCTATTGAGCCGCAGCGCCGGCCCCAACAACTTTTAAAGAATTAACAACACATAGATAATTTTCTGTAGCCTCAGTGCAAATAATTTGGATAAATTTTAAGAAACCATATAGATATATTGACTTGGCAATGATATTGGTAAATAGTCTATGCACCTAAGAAAAACTCAATGGTGTTTTGAAACTCTACAGACATGGGTAACATTACATTTCAAAGCTTGAGGAGAATTGGTGTTTGGCATAGTGGTTAAACAGCTGTTTGGGGCACCTACATCCCATATACGGCATTTGCGCTCATGTGCTGGCTCCTATCTCCATTTCAGCTTCTGTTATTGTGGCTCTTGTGAGACAGCAGGAGATGGCTCAATTACTTGGGTCTCTGCCACCAATGAAAGAGACATGGATTGGGTTCCAGGTTCCTGGCTTCAGTGTGGCCATTTGGGGAGTAACCCAGTGGATATAAGATTCATTTTTTCTCTCTCCCTTTCAAATAAATAAATCAAATTTAAAGCTTCTGTCTTGAGAAAACAAACTGAAGAGGAAATTGAAATCAAGGTGGACTCAGAACAGACAGGGTCATTTTAAAAATTATCTCACTTATCCTAGTTTGGTTAAATTACAGAATATGCTGATCATAAAAATTCTTTCTCTGAAGATTTAATATTATTCAAATTGAATCAAAGCAAGGTTTAGTGTTTGTTTAGCTATGGTGACAAATTTGTCATGTTAACAAAAATCTATTTTATTTCTAAATTCTTGACACAAACCAATGATGAAATTTGAAAGATACTATCTATAACTGCACTCAACAAATATCTAAGAACAAATTATAAAATATTTCTAAATAGAAACAAATCTTTGTAAAGAAATTTTAATAGAATTACATAGAACATTATCAAAGACAAGAGGAATAATTATAAAGAAAATACATTATTTACATAGATTTGGAAAGTAAACAATGTACTGGTATCTATTTTCCCCAGATTGTCAATAGTTTCAATGCAATTACAATGAAAACTTATCAGTCATGTGAAAATATGTGCATTTGTTTAAACTAACAAGGCCATTCAAAATATAATATGGAAATTGAAATATCTAAGAACAGATGAGATTCTCTAGAAGATAAAAATGAGAAAGCATCTTATATAATTTTGTATAAGGTTATTAAAATTAAAATGGTGTAGTGTTAAAGTATGAACACATACAATCATGACATAACACATAAACAGAGCCATATCTACAGTGATACTTGATTTGAGAAAAAAGTTGAATTTCAGGGGCCGACACTGTGGCAAAGCAGGTTAAAGCCCTGGGCTGAAGTGCCGGCATCCCATATGGGCGCCAGTTCTAGTCCCTACTGGTCCTCTTCCGATCCAGCTCTCTGCTATGGCCTGGGAAGGCAGTGGAAGGCGGCCCAAGTCCTTGGGCCTCTGCACCCATGAGGGAGACCCAGAAGAGGCTCCTGGCTCCTGGCTTTGGATCAGTGCAGCTCCGGCCGTTGCTGCCATCTGGGGAGTGAACCAGCAGATGGAAGACCTATATCTCTCTATCTCTACCTCTCTCTGTAACTCTGTCTTTCAAATAAATAAAATAAATCTTTTTTAAAAAAAGTTGAATTTCAAAGTAGTGATCAGAAATCAATCTTTTCAGTAAAGTTTGGTAGTAATTTGATATTCAGAATGCAGGAGAAACCTACTATGTGACAGAAGATAAATTTCAGATGGCTAGAAACCTAATGATACAGGAGAACCAGATACATAATATGAAAGACATGAAGGTACAACTCTGAAAGTAAAATGTGAAAAAAATCCTTTCATATTCTGGAGTAGAGAAAGGTTTTGTAAACAGCATACAAAATGCACCCATAATAATGGGAAAAGATAATTAATTTGGTAACATATTTAGAACTTTTGTTGCTGCACGGGGAGGGGGGCAAGGAGTGGAAAGAACAAACCACAAGATGAAGATAAACCACAGCATAGGAGAAGACAAATACTACAAATACAACCAACAAAAGTTACCCAGAATATAAAGAAATCCTATAATGCAATGATAAATTGAGACACCAAATAAGGGAAATGGATGTTTATAAAGGACAGTTGCAAGGGGCCTGCGCTGTGGCGCAGCAGGTTAAATCCCTGGCCTGAAGCTCTGGCATACCATATGGGCGCTGGTTCGAGACCCGGCTGCTTCACTTCTGATCCGGCTCTCTGCTATGGCCTGGGAGATTGGTGAAGGATGGCCCAAGTCATTGGGCTTCTGCACCCATGTGGGAGTCCTGGAAGAAGTCCTGGCTCCTGGCTTCTGATCGGCACAGCTCTGGCTGTTGTGGCCAAATGGGGAGTGAACCTGCAGATGGAAGACCTCTTTGTCTCTGTGCCTCTCCTCTCTCTGTGTAACTCTTTCAGATAAAAATAAATAAATCTTTATAAAAAAATAAAGGACAGTTTCCAGAAACTGGTAATGTCCAGTTTCCTGCTACTGTATCTTAGGAGACGACAGATGGTGGCTCTGGTGTCTGGGTTGCTGCATGCATGCAGGAGACCCAGATGGAGTTTTAGGTTGTTGTCAGCACTGGGGGAGTGGAGCAGAGTGTAGAAGCACTCAGTTTCCTTCTCTCTCTCTCTCTCTCTCTCTCTCTCTCTCTCTACCTCTCTACCTCTCTGCTTTTCAATTAAATGAAAATAAAATAAACCATTAAACATAGACCCAATAGTGCTAGTAATCAGAGAACTGCAATTTTAAACCATGGTATCCCATTATTCATGCACTAAAATAGCTAAAAATATTTTTAAAAATGTGAAAAAAAAACTTGGATAGTAGATGCTGGTGAAAATATTGAGTGGTAAGAATTTTTATGCATCATTTTCACATTTAGTTAATAATTTTAATTTATGCATTTATACGACCCATTCATTCCAGATCTGTATTAGAGATCTATATTCTATATCTGTAACTAGAGAAATGTGTGCCCATGTATCTAAAAGACATTTGTAACAATTCATGTTCAAAAGAAACCAGACAGAAAATAATACTGTATTTCAATGCCAATAAAATATTCAGAAGGAGTAAAAGTTGTGCTCTATAGCTCTGGCATTCTTAACTATAAAGCACAGCAGCATAATAGGAGTAACACACTGATTACATTCAGGGTGAGAAAAGGGTTATAGAGGAGAAGACACATTTGGGGACTTAAGGGGAGAAGGCCTTGTTTTATTTCTTGATGTTTTCAATGTAATATTTCATGCAGTTAAACATTTATATTTCATGAACTTCCCTGTAAGTGTGCTACATTTTATAGTAGAATAATGTTTAGAAAATGTGTAGAGGTTATGAACTGGGAGAAATATCCAAGATATTTCTGAGAAAAGCAGATTTAGGAAGGGCAGAAACAAAGACTTATGACATCATATTACTAATTAAGACCATGTGGTGTTTATGAAGGGAAAGTAGCTGACCAATTGAACGGAATTGAGAGCTCAGAAGACCCACATAATGAGAATTGGATATTCAAAAGTGGCATCACAATGGCAGGCATCTGGCCTAGTGGTTAAGATGCCAAATGGATACCATTTCTGAGTGCCTGGTTGACATTCTGGGTCCCTGCTAATGACTATTCTGGGAGGCAGCAGGTGGTAGGTAAAGAAGTATGGTCACTGCCACCCTGGAGGGAATAGATTGAGTTCTGGGCTCTGCGCTTCAACCTGGTTGAATCAGCTGTTGTAGGCATTTAGAAAGTAAGCCAGTGGATGGGAGGTCTTGGTCCACCTGTCTGTCTCTTTCTCTGTCCTTCTGCCTTCAAAAAAAGGTAAATTAGAGGGAAAATGAATTTTATTGTTTTTATATTTTCATAATATAAGATAGGTTCTGTCCAATAAGAGAAACTGCCCAGTTATACAGATAATGCACACAGGTGCCATTCCTGGGTTGTTGTGTTCTAAAAAATTAAAAAATCATTTGAGTTTAAGGAATCCTTCAAGGATGAATAGTAAGAGGTCTTACTTAGATTTTAGTGAGAAGAGGATCTGAGGAAATTAATACTTACCTAATCCTTTTATAATCTTCATGTAAAAATTTAATCTTTCTTAAAAAGTTTTCTTAACTCTCAGATTAACTCTGAATAGGATGAAGAGTAAGATGACTTCCCTTTATAAATAATACCTATAATCTGGGAGCAGGTTAAAAAGGATTCATCAGCATCTTAATTGCTCAGTCAACGGTCTTCACCTGAAGAGTACTAACAGGTACATTCAGTGTTCCCAACCTTCATAAGTGTTGGAAACCAAACACAACATCGGTCGATGAAATAGTCATTAACATGATACTTAGGATTTCACATGATACATGAATGACTTGAGACTTATAGAGATACCTCTATACTAAGAAGTCTCCTAAAATCTTAGCACTCTGGGTGTCTCTGGAGAGTACTTTTGCAAAAATAAAGATACTGTGGTGCTTCCAAATATTTCAGGTTAAAATTCTGATTTCTGGAATGCTTTTGGAAATTGTAATATGTAGATAGTCACTTAAGACTATCTATTCTTCACGACTCCACAGACATGGGATGTATGCTGGCCTCCTTAGCAGTTGGACAAAACCTTTATTTCTTTCATCAGTGGCCTCTGGATTTTCAAAAATGCTGCCCAGTTTTTCATCAGCATCCAATAAATACTAGTGATATGAATTGACTGAATACCCAGAAATAAAATCATTTTAGATATCAGGAACTTTATTGCCTGCACTCTGGGTAAAACCTCACAATGATATTTACTTACTAGACTAACATCTTTTGATTATGATAACTGCTAAGATTCTCCTGATAAAAGCTTCCCCTAGAAAGCAATAAAGAACTAGACTAATGTATGTCCACAAGTATCTTGCACTAAAAATCATACAAGACATTTATATGTCAGACAAGAGCATGAGTGTCAGAGTTTAAAGGGTAATTTTTTAAAAGATGAAAACGCTCAAAAGGAAATCATTTAAGAAAGAACTCATGCATTAGGAGATTTAGAAATCAACCAATACTGCTGCTCTCTCCTATGTCAAGAAGTAGGTAAGCATTAAGGGAAAAGCAATCCCATCCTGCTCCGAATCAAATAGCCTGAAGTTATTAAAATAAGATCTTATGAAGGGCAGAATCTTGTCCCTTTTCTTTGCCTCCCAAGATAAATAGTTGGAGAACCATTCATAGCCAGAGGTCCATTTTGTTAAATTTACTATTTCTACTTCAGAGAATCCCATGTGCTTGAAAATCTATCAGAGTGAAGTCTCTATCCTTGAATCCAAGAAAGGTAGGAAAGGATTGAATAAGGCTACACTATATCCTTTACTTTATCCTATGCTTTCCTATAAATGAGATTTCTTTTTCTAGAAGCTTTGCATGGCAATATGTCTAATTTTATCAATCTCTGTCAGGTAGATCGGGAAGGCAGAACTCAGAATGATGAGCATTTTACCTTTTCCTATGCGATAATAATACAGCAGGGAGATTTCCATTATAGTTTGTGAAGCTCTTGGCAGAGTCAAATTCATTCTCCTTATAGATAGGTCTGGCCATGAAGAATATTTGAGAAGTCCCAGGTCAAATTTAAAGGAAATGGAAAATTTTCCCTATTTCTGGGTATCTAGTTTAATTCTTGAATCTTCGTAGCTCTACTGTGGAAGTAGAAAAGCATTCTGCTCCTTTAATAGATAAATGACATTTGTCTTTCCTAGAGGCATTATCGTATTGTAGCTGAGATCATGTTCATATGTTGAAGGTGACACTGAGTGTGCTATAATGAATCAAATACTTAAGATATCTGGATCTCAATTTTTTGAAATAGACTTTTTTGTGAGGCTAAATGAGATATTATATATAGTTCAAAGGAAACTAACCACTTCTGTAATAAATACCACCCCAGTGCCCTTTGTTCTCCACCTCCACAGGGAACAGCTGTCTATGGGCTTGCACCTCTCCAGTTGGCCTTGTGGTTGTAACTGACCCACAAATTGACCATATGATCCAAGCAATTGGATGGTGCTTCATCCCTGAAATAGATCCATAGTTAGTGGGGGAAAATATTTATTAATTCTGAAGTTGTTGGAGTCATCTTCCTATCAAAAGGAGACCTAAATATATAAAAGACAAGCTGAAAGATTGGGGGTGGGTACGGTTAGGAGGAAAGGGAAAGCATCCGTGATCCCTTCAGTACCTGGTTGTAATGAGCCTGAGGTTATAGCTGCCTTTGGGTTTACCATCTGTATCCTTTGTAAGTAGGTCCGATCTTTATCATTGCCTATGCTGATTACATTGGGATTGTCATTGACAGCCGGAAGTCCTGCGTCCTCTAGCCAGGCAGTTTTGATATTCTTGGAACACCTGAGCAGTTTTGATATTTCTTGGAATCATATTACAGTCCTCAGACATATTTTAGTGTAATTAAATAATTTGTGAGAAATGTTCTGTGCTCTGATTGTCATTCGCATCACAATGAAGTAAGTGAAACAACTGGGAGACAGAGAGAGGGAGATAACAGTGAGAGAGAGAGAACAAAGAAATCTTTAATGTGTGCATTGCTTTAATGATACAGTTTTGTTCATCTCAAGTCTAAACAAAACTATTATTTTTAAATATACGCTACCCACTACATGGATACTATGGAGCTTGTTGTTATATATTGCAGATGCTTCTGGTAACTAGCCAAGCATGGTATAAATACCTGTTTTGTCACAAACTAATTTGTGATTGTGGAAAAGCTACTTAACCTCTTTAAACTTCAGTTTACTGTTCTGTAAAATATGGAATTTAATAATCTCTAACTCCTAAAATTGTTATATGGAATAGCTGATAAAATACATGTGCATAGCTTAGCTGGTCTCTGGTGCCGACAATTTCCTCCATAAATGAGTACTATTGCTATTTCTAAAGATATGGACCTACTCTGGTTTTATCTATGCTTTTTTCTCTGAGGGTTTACAAGGAATTGCTTACCTGCTTTTGGGTATAAACCTGTGTTTATGAGTAGGAATTGTTGAAAACCACATTATGATTCTTTGCTGGTGTTTTTTCTTCACCGGGTATTCCATCTCCTTCCTAGCTTGTCTAGTGCTTTTGAGCTGAATTTTCTTGATCAAATGCTTCTAACTTAATGTGGATTTAAAACTGAAACTCAAGCCAGCTGTACTGATTTGGAGTCTATAAAGCATAATTATTTTTAGGAGACTTTGTAGAGGTTAACATCATTATTTTGATTATGAATCATATACAGAAGACTTTATTTTTGCAAAGAGCTTTGGCTTCGTTTCATAATTTAAAGTCAAAAGTGACTCAGTGGGGATATGTCACACATTACAGATGGAAAAGGAAAGCCAAAGGGAGTTAAACAACTGCAGAACAAGTTCATCATTAAGCAGAGGGTCAAAGCATAGGTTTTCTAAAGGATTGTCCATGCAAGACTGACTCAAACAAGAAAGTAACAATTCACACAACTGGATATCATTAACTTGGCTGACTCTTTTTTTCTTCTCTTTTTTTAAATCCTTGAATAAACATTTAAGAGTACATTTAATTAACAGAATAAATCCATTTCAATAGTGGTTTAATGGTCATTTAACTGACAATTTTTCATAGATCTCAGAA
Source organism: Lepus europaeus (assembly GCF_033115175.1). Taxonomy (NCBI): domain Eukaryota; kingdom Metazoa; phylum Chordata; class Mammalia; order Lagomorpha; family Leporidae; genus Lepus; species Lepus europaeus. The sequence goes on from NC_084848.1 coordinate 14,863,699, forward strand.
ATTAGAGAAAATAGTGCATGCTGATTTAAATGTCAATATTTTAATGGTTTAAATTTACTTTGTTTCAGTGTAATGGTCTTCATCCATTAGTCAACAGTGTTACCTTGAACTCTGTCTCCTTGTCTGCCTATACAGTCTGTCAGATGGTCACATTAACATCAGTTCTAAATAAGTTATGAAATTTCAGATAATTATTCAACTTGTGGCACTCTATTTGAGAAAGCCATACTTCTTAGTAATTTGAGGTTCCTATAACAAGATACATAGATAGGGTTGTTTTAAACAACTAGCAGTTGTTTCTTGCAACTCTGGAGGTTGAGAAATATGAGGTCAAGGCACTAGCATGGATGAGTTCTGGAGAGAATCTTCTTCCAAGTCTGATTTCTTCACACAAAGAAGGAAAAAGGAAGCAAGCCCTCTTCTGTATCATCTTATGAGAGCTCTCGTTCTCTCATGAGGGATCTACCCTCATGACCTAATTACCTTCCACTGTACCCATCTCCAAGTACCATCACCTTGAGGAGTACAGTCTGAAGCATACGAAGCTAGAGGAAACTCAAGCCATCTCTAAATCATGCTTTCAAAAGAGAGTGTCTCATAAAATTTAAAAGCTGAAGTTTGAAAGGATCCGTTCAGTGGTTATAGATATTCCAATTTGAGGTGAAAGAAAAAATTCTCTCCGAATAATTCAAATTCAAAGCACTTCAAAAAAGTCTGTATAAATGAAAATAAAAAAAATTATTTTGGTGCAATTTTTCTTGAAATCCATGTATACAGAGAAATTCAAAATATGGAAAAGTTATATGGAGAAATTACAGATGTATTTCCAAAATTTTTTGTATCAAAACAAACTTTTCTATTAATCCAATTTTCTACTTTGAAATTCCTTCAGATCATCTTCAAAACATTGAAATCTTTCTTAAAGAATGAAAAATAGTTATTTCTTAATAAAGTAACCTAAGGAAGTGCATATGTTTTGTTCATAGTATCATTCTGTTGAAAGTGATATGAGAGAAGACAAGCCTCCTAAACATGTTTATGTTGGGCCAGAGTTGTGGGGTAGTGGGTAAGCCACCACCTGTAATGCTGGAATCCTATGTGGGTGCTAGTTGGTGACCTGGCTGCTCCACTTCTGATCCAGCTCCCTGCTAATGGCCTGGGAAAGTCAATGGAAGATGCCCCGAGTGTGTAGATCCCTGTCTCCCACATGGGAGACCCAGACAAAACTCCCGGCTTCTGACTTTGGCCTGGGTCAGCCCTGGCCCTTGTAGTCATCTGGAGAGTAACCAGCTGATGAAAGATCTTTCTTTCTTTCCCTCTCTCTCTGTAACTCTGACTTTCAAATAAATAAATATTTGCAAAATATTTATATCACTTCTTAAAAATAGTCTTAAAAATATATCTACTTGAAATTGGGGAGGGGAGGGATGAGGAAAGAAAGAAATCTCATCGGCTGATTTGCTCCACAAATTCCTTCAATGGCCCTTGGCTGGGACTGAAGCTGATGCCAGGAAATTAACCCAAGTGTCCCATGGAGGTGGCAGGGACCCAGTCACTTGAATCATCCCAGCTGCCACTCAGGGTCTGCCTTAGTAGGAAACTGGAGTCAAGAGCTGAAGTTGGGTAAGGAATCCGGATATTGTGATGTGAGATGTGGGCATTTTAAGTGTTAGACCAAATGTCCAATCTGTATGTGCAGAAAGAGTAGCAATCCTAAGATGTTTAGGCAGAGGCTTTAAGGTGAGTTTGATCCAGGAGTATAAATGATGTCATCAGGACTTGGCATCTCACCATTGCTTTCTTCTGTTATCATTCTAGTAGATTTAGGCTCAAGTTTTCCTAGGTTCAAGACTATTTCAAAAAGGAGAATATTCTCTAGTCATTTAAGCATAAAGCCTTGGGCCTGAGTTCTGTCTGTCAGTTTCTGAATTGAAATGAATCACATGACCATCCTTGACCTTGGAAAACAGAATGGCCAATTGACCTGACTTATATCGCATGTATATTTCTGAAGCCATTGTTAGCCTCCCTGAACATCTCATGGAGTGAGAAATGAAGAGCTGTTTTTCCAAAGAAAATTCAATATAAGACAGGTTGTAGGGACAGCAGTGCCTATCAAAACGAGTAACAAAGCAACTATTTCCATAGATATTCATGACTTTATGTTTCTTAACAGCAATTTCAAAAGAAATCATATTATGATTATATTTTGTTCATTGACTTCTTTATTTCAGTGAGTGAACACTGAATGATGTTTTTGTCTGATGCCAAAGCATAGAAAATTCCTAGGGAATAATTTCTATTAAAACTTCCAGTATTTCTCAGAGAATATGGCTCCAATTAGCTTTTTCTAGAACAAACAGCCTATTAAATATTTCAACAACAACAAAAAACTTAATCTAGAGGACAGCTGACTCCTGCAACTAGCAGCTTCCTTAAATAAATGTTTTCTTTTATCTTTGGGATTTTATTACTCCTGTAATGCTTTTTAGTGTTATGCATTATACAATATCTAAAAGACCATTTTTATTTGGCCAAAAGTTAATTCAAGGCAGTCAAATTAAGTCGTCCCAGTAATTCAGTAATTTCCCAAGAAGACCTTCAGACCTCAAATTAAAAGGAGTCAAGTTAAGTGCTTAATTGTTTTTACAGATTTTTTTCTTCATTGATTTTAATTAAGGTCTTCCTTGTCTTGCAAGGTTGGAAGACTTTCATGATCTATTGAAATAACTTTACTTGAAGTCAGGCTGGCCAATAAGTTATATAGGCCTAATACTTTTGCAGGAGCAAGTTACTCTGAAATATAGGGAAGCAAGATATAGTAGCTACTCAGATTTCCCTTTGTCAATGAAAGTTATAATTACATGATTTCTGTGCTAGAGAATAGGGAATGTTAGGGCACAGCATGGTGGCTACAACCTTAAGAAGCTCACCTTTAAGTTTCCCTGTAATTACTGGTTTCAAAATCTTCAAATTAGGGGGCCCCAAGACTCACTGTCCTGCAGCTGAAAGAGCTCTTACAGTCTTTAACATTAGCCCAAGTGCAGTGGAAACAACCAGTCGAGGTTTTCTTTCCATCGAGGGTTACCTGGAAATGTACTCAATACAGCGTCCCATTTAGAAGAAGGAGGCTTCTTGGTTAGACAGCTTGAGTTCCACATCCCTCGCCTGCCACTCATTAGCGTGTATGTGGCATAGGATAATTATATATCCTCCCTAAGTTGCAGTGTTCAAATCTGTGAAATGGGGAAATTAAAATTCTTTCCCTTAAATAAGTTTATGTGGTATCCTCTTCAAAAATGTTTTTTTTGAGAACTAAATGTGCATAGGTCGTGCTTACATACATCAATATTGGGTGGAATGTGGATGAAAATGAGTTTATACAAAATAAAAGGGAGGGGTATTATAAAAGAGGCCTTAGAAATTGCATGGAAAATTTACAATATTTTTCAATTCCATTTTCTACAAACATTTTGAATGTTCCCTCATTTGAATATGGGGGGAGGGGAGAAGAAGAGGAGAGGAGAGGAGAGGAGAGGAGAGGAGAGGGGAGGAGAGGGGAGGGGAGGGGAGGGGAGGGAAGGAGAGAGAGAGAGAGAGAGAGAGAGAGAGAGAGACTTCTTATAAGGAAGTGGCTCATATGATTACATGATTATGGAGTCTGAGAAGTCCCTGATGTGTCAGCTGGAGAACTAGGAAGGGTGGTGGTCAATGCAATTCAGTCTGAGTATCAGGGCCTGAGAACCAGGGGAGCTGATGGTGTAAACTCTAGGGTAAGAACATAGGAAGAAGATCAGATGAGATGAGGTGAGATGAGGAGTCCCAGCTCAAGTAGTGAGGCAGGAGCAAAAGGTGGCAATTCCTCCTGTCTCTGCTTTTTGTTTAATTCAGGTTGTAAATGGATTGGATGATGCCTACAACATTGGAGAGATTAGTCTGCATTAGTGAGTCCATCAATTCAAACGTTAACCTCATTTGGAAACACCATCATAGATCTACCCAGAAACAGTATTTAATTCAGGCCCATTTAAGTTAACGTAAATTGAACTTTCATGTAGTAAATATATCTTGCATGGCCAATGATCAAGGTGAGGTACTCACTGTGGCACTAAATTCATGTGGATGCCAGAAACCTCATTAATCAAAAACAGTAACACTATTTTAATGTAATAATTAGGAAAAATAAAAATTGATGAAAAAATACATGATGCATAAAATACAAAATATTTCTTACTAAAGATATGTGTAGACTGGCCTTGAGCATGTATAAAGTCAAGCTTCACTCATCTCATCTTTCTACCACTGTGATGAAAAGTTTCACAGAGGAGCCAGTATTTTACTTGGTCACTGAAGAGAGAGAACAAAGCAGAACATAGTAGGTAGACAAGTGAGAAATGCAAAATGCATGTGGACACAGGAAGTTTGTGCAAATGCATACTGCATACACTATCGGTACAATTGCTGAGGCAACAAACTACAAATTAGATCCTCAGAAGAGTAGTTGAATAGTCACTGGGGGAAAGACAAAGGTAAGGTGATGCAGAGGGTCTTCTACTTGCTAAATATCTAGTCTTTATTTGGTAGAGATTCAATAGAGATTTACCATGAACTTCCTTCACTTTAGAAGCTCTTCTTGTTAGAAAATCCCCTTTGCTCAGGTCCTATTTCCTGTGGGACTGGATGTGTTTATTATTAATTTGAAGATTATACTTTTTTGTATAACCAAGCAAATGAAACAACAGAACAATGCCTATACATAATTAACAGTCACTAAGAGTTAGGTCCTATCAGAATATCATAATCATTATTACTAGATTATCAGATTATTATCTTCCCTCCATGCTGCTCATGGTTTTTTTGTTTTGTTTTTAATTAGACAGGTAGAGTTACAGATAGTGAGAGGGAGAGACAGAGAGAAAGGTCTTCCTTCCGTTGGTTCACTCCCCAAATGGCCGCTACGGCCTGCACTGCGCCGATCTGAAGCCAGGAGCCAGGTGCTTCTTCCTGGTCTCCCGTGCGGGTACAGGGGCCCAAACACTTGGGCCATCCTCCACTGCCCTCCTGGGCCACAGCAGAGAGCTGGACTGGAAGAGGAGCAACTGGGAATAGAACCGGCGCACATATGGGATGCTGGCGCTGCAGGCAGAGGATTAACCAAGTGAGCCATGGCACCAGCCTCCTGCTCAAGTTTAAAATATAAATAAGCTTGTCTAAATCACACAGAGGGAAGCTGGTAAATTCTAGGAATGACCCAAGTGTCCTTCCCACCTCACTTCTTCTCTAACATTTTATATTTTCAACAGAAAATCAGTAGCATCAGACACATCCAAAAGCTATTGATTCTTAAAACATCAACTTCCAGAATCCTTGTTTTCATTTTTTTCTAGCCTCCTAATTTTCCTGGACAGATCACTGAAACTTCATTTGCATATATTGTCACATTTCTAAAAATATTTACTCCTCAAACCTCAGAGGTTTACCTTGTGTTTGAGGAAGGAATTTTATATTTTAGACCGAAAAATGGAAGCATGATTAAAATGTAATGTCAATAACAAACACATAAACATCTGTTTAAATGTGTGATTGGGTTAAATGCGAAAGGGACTGTGTCTCCTTACTATGGTGTACACAGGGAAATTTCAGCTTTCTCCTTTTATGAAAATGTAAGATGCTCTCTTTCAGGTTCTCTAGCTGGCTCAACAGCTTCTGCTTCTGGATGAATTGAGATATATAAGACAGACTATATAATGTAGGGTAAGTGACACTTTATTTTTTTTTCTTTGTTCTGGGAGGTGTTGTAAATTTCACCCTTAACTGTGAGGACTTGTCAGGTGATGCCATTGTATTCTACCTGCCACCTCACTTGGAATATTGAACAAATAATTTAACATTTGACTACTCATACTGAGATCACTTTCTTGGACATAGATATATACAAATAAAACCCCACAGATTGGTGTAACAGCTAGAGAATGCACAGAAACCAAAATTTGTCTGAGATGTGCAGACTGCAGCTCTCACAGATGGATTTATCCATCACATACAATGAAGAATTCAGAGATTAAAATCAGAGGTAGAAATAAAAGTCTGGATCATATTTAACCTTTTTCCATTGAAGATTTCTTTTAACAATTTATCTTAAGATAACATTTTAATCAGTACTTGTAATTACCTGATTCTGCACAGATATTTTATCCAGATAATCTTGGGGTTGGGACAGATTTTTTTTTTCTGTTACAAAGATGAAATAAGAAGGGATATTAAACAGATTTCCTGTGATCTCAATGCAATTCACTGAGAAAATAAACTACCTAGGAATAATTCAACCAAAGAGGTGAAAGATCTCTTCAATGAAAACTATTAATCATTAATGAAAGAAGCTGAAGAAGACACAAAGAAATGAAAATATATCCTGTGTTCATGGATTGGAAGAATCAACATCATCATGATGTGCATGTTACTCAAAATGATTTATTAATTCAAGGCAAACCCTGTCACCAATGACATTTTGCTTAGAATTAGGAGAAATGTTACTAAAATGAGTATGAAACTAGAAGACAATGAACAGCCAAAGCAATTTTGAGTGAAAATCAGAAATCAAGAAAATTTATACTGCCTGAAATTAAAATATATGAAATAGCTACAGTAATTAAAGTAGTATAGCATTGGCATAAAAACAAAAGTGTAGAACAATGGAGCAGAATAGAGATACTGGAAGCAAATGTGTACCTCTATAGCCAACTGATCTTTGACCAAGTTGCTAAGAAACAGTCTCTTCAATAGATGGTGTTGGGAAAACAAGATGTCCACATGCAGAATAATCAACATAGATCTATAGCTCATCATGTAAAAAACTGAAAATAGATTAAATGCAAGACCTGAAATTTTGAAACTGTTAGAAAAAAAATATAAAGCTGATATTTCAGGACATTGGGTGGCAAGGATTTTTTGGATCAGACCCCTAAAACATAGGAAACAGAAACAAAAACAGAAGAATAGTTCTCATGAAATGAAAAGCTTCTGCACAGCAAAGGAAACAATCAAAAAAATAAAGAGAAAAGACACAGGGGCCGACACCATGGCTCACTTGGCTAATTCTCCGCCTGCGGCACCAGAACCCCATATGGGCACTGGGTTCTAGTCCCAGTTGCTCTTCTTCCAGTCCAGCTCTCTGCTGTGGCCCAGGCCAGGAAGGCAGTGGAGGATGGCCCAAGTGATTGGGCGCCTGCACTCGCCTGGGAGAGCAGGAGGAAGCACCTGGCTCCTGGCTTCGGATTGGCGCAGCGCCAGCCGTGGTGGCCATTTTGGGGGTGGGGTCAACCAATGGAAGGAAGACCTTTCTCTCTCTCTCTCTCTCTCCCTCTCTCTCTCATTGTTTAAATCTACCTGTCAAATAAGTAAAAAAAATAAAATAAAAAAAAGAGAAAAGATACAGAATGATAGAAAATATTTGCAAGTTATACATTTGACAAACCAGATATCTAAGGAAATTAAACAACTCTCTAGCAAAAAGAAACCAAATAATTCAAATTCAAACATGGGCAGTAGATTTTAACATGTTTCTGAAAAAAAGACACACAAATATCTAGCAGGTATGTGAAAAAAAAATCTTAGTATCCGTATTCATCAGGGAAATGCATATCAAAATCACAATGAGATAGTGTCTAACCCCAGGTAGGAGGGCTATTATCAGAAAGATAAATGATAACAAGTCCTGGAGAGAAGCAGGGAACAGGGAACCCTAGCATACTGTTGGTGAGAATGTGAATGAGTACAGCCCTTGGGGGAAAACAGTACAGAGGCTTCTCAAAGAAATAAAAATAAAACTACCATATGATGCAGTAATCTCATTACTGGGTGTATATCCAAAGGAAGTGAAATCAGTATGTTGAAGAAACATCTGCAACCCCATGCTTACTGTAGCATTATTCACAAATGCCAAGATGTGAAAACAACCTAACTGTCCATCCGGTGATGAATGGACAAAGAAAATGTGGTTCATAGGGGTAGGCTTTTTATGCAGTGGATAAGATATCACTTGGGACACCTGAACCTCTTATTTGAATCCCTGCTCCAGTCTCAATTCTGATTTCCAGCACACTCTGGGAAGCAACAGATAAATGGCTTAACAGATAAATGGTTGGGTCTCTGCTCTCCATATTGAAGACTTGAACTGAATTCCTGTCTCCTGACTTTAGCCGGGCTCAGCCACGCCAGTGTGGGCATATGGGAATGAAAGAAGCAGTTGGGATATCTGTCTGTCTCTCTTTGTATCACAACCTTTAACATATTAACAAATAAACAAATAAATAAGTATGGAAAATATGCACAATGGAATATTACTCATCCATAAAAATGATGAAAGCCTGTCATTTGTGATAATGTGGTTATACCTGGAGTTCATTATGGTAAAGCCAACCAAGAAAGATAAGTACCATATGATCTCATTTATATATGGAAGAGAAAAATGTTCATCTCATAGGATGTAAGTAGTAACTGGAAGCTGGGGATAGTGGGGAGATTACAGCTCTGCATAATTTCAGAAGACAAATCATATTAAACCATAGCAATCGTTGTATTAAAGTAGCACTAACTAGCAAGTACTTCATATTTATTTACTAGACTCTTGGCGTATTACATGGCTTATGCCATCCAGTCTCAGAATAAGGATGTCGATAATATGATTATTATCATTCAACACATGATGGAACTGAGTAATAGAAAGATTACATATCTTGATTATGATTGCAAGCAAGTAAATGGAAAAATGTGATTTTAATTCCAGTAGTTTGATGCAAAAATTAACATACTTTGTCAGGGCCTTCCAAAGGTTTCTAAATCTATATATAATATAGCTTAAACTACAATCCCATAACCCATTTATCCCTGTAAAGTATGTACCAAGTGGTGGGCATTTGATTTACAAATTAGGATGTCAATTAAGGTGCCTACATCTCATATCAGAATGCTTGACTTCAGCTCCTGAATCTAACTTCCTGCTAAAGCTGACCCTGGGAAGAAGCAATGAAGGTTCAAGTGGATTGTGTTCCTGCCGTGAACATAAGAGATCTATATTAAGTTCCTCACTATGAGCTTTGGAATCCATCCGAAGGCTGTTGAAGGCATTCTGGGAGTAAACCAGCAGGTAGGAGTTGTCTTTCTGTATCTCTCTCTCCCTCCTTCCCTCTCTTCCTCTTGCTCTCTCTCTGTGTGTGTGTGTGTCCAAAAAGTGTCTCATGATTTTTTGATGTCCATCTTTCAAATTCTAAACTTATTTTTAATAATTAATTAAACCAGTTTTTTTTTCATTTTCAATTATCTTTATATACAGAAGATCGATTCAGTATATACTAAGTAAAGATTTCATCAGTTTGCACCCACACAGAAACACAAAGTGTAAAAATACTGTTTTAGTACTAGTTATAGCATCACTTCACATTGGACAACACATTAAGGACAGATCCCACATGAAAGGAAAGTACACAGTGACTCCTGTTGTTGATTTAACAATTTGACATTCTTGTTTATGGTGTCAGTAATCTCCCTAGGCTCTAGTCATGAGTTGCCAAGGCTATGGAAGCCTTTTGGGTTCGCCGACTTCGATCTTATTCCGATAGGGTCATAGTCAAAGTGGAAGTTCTCTCCTCCCTTCAGAGAAAGGTACCTCCTTCTTTGATGGCCCTGTTCTTTCTACTGGGATCTCACTCGCAAAGATCTTTCATTTAGGTCTTCTTCTTCTTCTTCTTCTTTTTTTTTTTTTTTTTTTTTTTGCCAGAGTGTCTTGGCTTTCCATGCCTGAAATACTCTCATGGGCTCTTCAGCCAGATCCGAATGCCTTAAGGGCTGATTCTGAGGCCAGAGTGCTATTTAGGACATCTGCCATTCTATGAGTCTGCTGTGTATCCCACTTCCCATGTTGGATCGTTTTTTCCCTTTTTGATTCTATCAGTTAGTATTAGCAGACACTAGTCTTGTTTGCATAGAAAATTAATCAATTTTTTAAAAATATCATGTTGGATCTCTGTCTTTATGCTATAACTAGTACTCCAACAGTATTTTTTCACTTTGTTTTGCTATGTGGGGGCAAACTGTTGAAATCTTTACTTAATATATACTAAACTGATCTTCTGTATATAAAGAGAATTGAAAATGAATCTTGATGTGAATGGAAGGGGAGAGGGAGCAGGAAAGGGGAGGGTTGTGGGTGGGAGGGAAGTTATGGGGGGGGGGAGAGCCATTGTAATCCATAAGCTGTACTTTGGAAATTTATATTCATTAAATAAAAGTTAAAAAAAATAATTAAACCAGGGGCCGGCACCATGGCTCACTTGGTTAATCCTCCACCTGAGGCACTGGCATCCCATATGGGCGCCGGGTTCTGGTCCCTGTTGTTCCTCTTCCAGTCCAGCTGTCTGCTGTGGCCCGGCAGGGCAGTGGAGGATGGCCCAAGTGCTTGGGCCCCTGCACCTGCATGGGAAACCAGGAGGAGGCACTGGCTCCTTGCTTCAGATTGGCGTAGCTCCAGCTGTAGCAGCCATTTGAGGGGTGAACCAATGGAAGAAAGACCTTTCTCCTTTCTCTCTCTCCCTCTCACTGTCTAACTCTGTCAAATAGAAAAATAAATAATTAAACCAGTATCAAGTTACATGTATTAGACATTCTGAAGGAACTTGGGAATTTAGATTTTGCCAGGATGTCCTGAATTCTAGCACAATGTTGAGAATGCTGATTGTATAAATTACTCCACCTCAAATGGTCTTTGAGGATGCAGACAATGGTATGACATACTATATACAAAATAAGACAAAGAAAAAATTAAATTGTGTTGGAGCTCTAAACCTTTACAAAGAATTGTGGTTGGCTAGGTTAGAGAGATGAAGGAATTAATACCTTCGAATTCTATATTGTGTATCTAGTGATTCAGTTGATTTGACAAGTTTTTTTGGCCGAGTTAGTGTTCCAGACACTAGCTCCAGCATAACTGCATAAGAATAACTAAGGAATTAACAACAATGAAACATAGGTATAATTCAGAACTTCTGAAGTAGGAGCCAGAGAAATGCTTCGTGTTAATAAGCTTTTCATCACTATGAATCTAAGACAACCACTTATGAAGGGAGGGGTTTTATTTTGGCTCATAATTGTTGAATTTCGTAGTCTCATTGGTTTAGATATCTGGTGAGGTTGGAGGGTGGCCATGGGGAGCACTTGTGGAAGATTGATCATATGGCAAGCCAGGAAAGAGAGACCTGAAGCATGGTTGTCTTTACTGTCTGTATGATCTCCACCATAATGCACTCATCAGGGCTCTACCTGAACCACTTACTCCAATCGAACACTTTACTCAAAGTCCCACTTTCAGGCACCATAATTGGATTGCTTCCATATTAATCCATTCACCATTAAACTAAGACTTTAGACCTTAGCCTTTAGCACTGGGTTTTTGGGGTGATGCTTAAACTATTATCCAACATACAACTTTCTTTTTTTTTTTTATTTTTTTGAAGCTCCCCACTCATCTTGATGTCTGACTAGTTTTGGCAAGGGCTGCTTAGACCATTTAGTCAGCAATAATGACTCCATACCCAGGGTATATGACTTAGTCAACTTGGCAGGATTCCTACTGGGCGCTGTGCCTTGTTTGTATTTTCCAGTAACATCTCTGAATAGGTCATGAATGTTTGTGTTTAGGGACAGCATGAGGATTCATCAATTCATTGACAACTCATAGAGAATGATGCCTAATTTGAGAAATATTTTATGCTAGAATCCATTAACAATGATGACAATAATTAAAATGCAAGATTAATAGATATATCCTAAGTAAGGGACCCATTACAACTTCAGGGGTTTACAAGGAAGAAATGATTTTCATTGGAGCCATATCACAGATTGTTAGGTGCAAAAGAGACATTTTGCAGTGCAACTGAGAATGGAATGGAAATAAAAACAGTGATGTATTCATGAGTTTAGTTCATTGTAGAAGGCATTGATTCAATAAATAAGTGGAGTGTGGAGTATTCTTTAGGAACTTGTGGTGCATTTCACCTTCAGGATTGTACCATCTTCACAATCACCTTGTTTCAGGAAGGTATCATGTAAGCTAGAACTTTAAAGATAAAAATGAGAAAAGGTGAATTTTATTTTTAAGTTATGCGTTACAAAAATAGAGTCTGTGGATGCTTAATGTTTTAGCCAAAGTAATGGATCTGCTATGAAACAGGAAATGGAATTAAGGAATTTAAGCAAATTGAACTCTCTATTATTAATATTGATATAAATTGTGATTAGGAAGATTTAAAATATTAGCAAAACTGCAGAAAAAAACATGATTCTTAATTGGTACGAAATGTGTGAAAAACTTTGAACACTGCACAAGTCTACCTAGTATTAACTTACTTTATTGTCTAAAATGTAACAAAAGCTAAATTGCTCATTTTCTGTAATGAAATACTTAAAAGAAAATTATGGTGTCGGTTTTTACTTTAATTGCATTTTGAGAAAACATGGTAAACTTATTTGAATGAAAACATGACAGGGAAACCTTTACTATTTGAAGCTAAGGCAGGCTTTAGAATTCCCTTTGCAAAAAAAAAAAAAAGTGTCAGAAATTTCAGACATTTTATTTAGGTGTGTTGCTAATTTCTGTTCTACAGTGGTCTCTGAGCAAAGAAGCAATGTTCTCCTAGAGGTCTATTTCATTGTTCAGAAGTTACAGGAAAATACTATATGTCTGCAATGAGAACATTGACCTGAAAGATCTAGTGCTAATACAACTTCAAAATTTCTAAATATTTTATCATTAATTTTATTTTTATTCAGCCCTACAAGTTAGTTCAACTCTTTCAAAGTTCTCTCTCTCTCTCTCTCTCTCACTCTCTCTCTCCTTTTAATTTTCTTTTTTTCAGCTTAATGCTCTCTAGACCTCTTTTTCCCCCCAAATTTCCTTGAATTCCTATTATCTCCCTAAATGATTTTTTTAAACCTATGTTCAACTAGCCAGAGATTAAATTTCAGCTTAGTTCATCCTCTCCAGTCCTTCAAGCACTTCGTTATAAACTAAATGCTTGCATCCATGGGGAAATCTTACCTTGTAATGTATTTCTCCCTCTTAGGTTTTTACAGCCTATGTTAGACTACTCAGGTACTTTAAAAAAAGTTAACTAACTTCACTTGCACCTATGGACAAAATATCCATCATTAATACCTCCTTTATAAGACCACTGTTAAGTTTGTTGGCCTTCGTTGTTCCTCCTGCAATGTTTAGATTTTTGCATTTCATGATTCCAATGTTTTATGCCCTGCAAGCAAACTTAAAATACTTAATAATTTAAAGCATATTATTAGCGTATGTTTTTGAATCTGATATTCTTCAGTTTTCAGATAGCAAAACTGATACTGTGCTATGCAATATCATCATATTAAAAAGTGTGAAAATTATAATGCAAATGTTTAAGTCATGTATGCTTTCTTTGATGTCAAAATTATGTATCATGGATATTTATTTTTTCTTCTATTTCAAATTATGATATATTTTCTCTGCCATGACAGCATATTTCATAATTATTCCAGAAAAAACCAACATTTATAACTACATGTTGATTAGCTAACTGGTTAATTAATATAAATTATTATTTTGTGTATTTTGTTTGGAATAGTCTGCTTTTTCTCCAATTTGCTTTATGGAAATTCTATTTCTATTTTACTTTTTAACATCAGAAAATAAGATATTTACTTCTTTTACCCATGTATAATGGGCAAGGTTAATAATTTTCTGACTTAATATTTTAGCCTATTCAGGAAAGCTCCCTAGCTGTTTTAGAAAACCACTTTGGAAGATTAGGCCAGTAGATGGCTCTCCAATTCCTGAATTATGAAGAAAAATGGAACTAATACACTTGACTTCTGGAGAACAGATTTGATTTGATTGCACCAATGACAGGAATAAACTTCATGCAGACTTGCTGAAATGGGACACTTTATACTGTTTTGTCATGTAGCTTAAAATGGGAAAGCTATTCTTGACCCTCCTCGTCCTTGACAAGTTCCAGAGTTTGTTGAAGGAATCGGCACCAGCGAGAAAGACAATTTGTTCAGCTCTGATGGGAACGCTGGCTTCATCAGTGCGCACCAAGTTCTTTCCTTGGATTTCAGTTGCCAGGAGAACTGGAACTAATAGAAAAAAAAATAGATATCATTCTCATTGTCAGGTGGCAGCAACTTTCTTTTTACAGTGAGACACCAGATGCAACTGCACAAATGTAGGACCTATTTATCTTCCCTAAGATACAGATGAAATGTGGGGGATTTAAAAACACAAATTTCAGAAAAAAATAGTATTGCAGCTTATTCTTACAACAGAACATCGCTTTTTTTTGTATTTGAAATGAAAATTTTAACAGCAAAGGGAATATTTTAAAAGTAATGGTCAAATTCTATTTCAGCACTCCAAAGAAAGCATAAAAGAATCTCATTTAGCAGCATATGCATGGTTCTGTGTATTACAGACAATTTTACCCAGTGTTCAAAAAGTGTTATAGATCTATTACATGTGCCTTCAGCTGCTCTTTTTCACATGCCAAGATTTTAAAATTCTCAAGACAAATGATGCAGAAGACAAACATGTATCTTGTCAGAACTTCCTTCTGTGTTTTGGGACATGGCTCATTTCAGTATCACTTCTAACATATAAAATAGGAAAAGCCCAAGACATGGTCTACAGGTGAAGAATTCCTGGGTGTAGTTTGTAATGGGCAGAATGAGGAATGTGCACATAGCTCTGACTTTCACAGTAACTTTATGCTACATTGGAGAATTCTGAACACATATGACTTGAATGAAAGTAGCTTTTACATTTTTGAGGTTTGGAGTGGCACAGTCAAGTAACCATTCATACAGATAATCACAGTGGCTAGGACACAGCGGTGCTATTTCACATAGCTCACCAACCTCATAGGGTCTGGATATGACATAACTGATTACAGTAAGTCATCCTTAATTATTTCCATGCAACTTGAGGTTCTTCAATGTGTCAGGTCTTTCTAGGATAAACGAATTTGAATTTAAGCAGGAGCAGACACAGAGAGATACCATGATACTAGGCTTTAAGCAGAACTCGCACAGCTCAGGCTCCCTGGCCTGAAATTCCAAAGAAGTCCAGGATTTGGCTCCCTTAATCACTGAGATTGTCAGTGCAGGAATAAGCTTCCATGTGCATCAATTTGTTGAATTTCAAATCCATGAGCTATGAAAATGAACAATATTTATCTTAAATGAAATATTCCACAGGAAGCTACACCATAAGAGCTATCACAAAGCTTTCAACTCTTTGGAGGAAAGATATCTCTATATTCATTCCCATGTGTTACTTTTTACTACTGCTCTGTTTGTCACATTAGAGTAAATGAATGGCTAAGCCTTAATTTTGATTATTTCTGGTACAGGAGATTTCATAAACATTTGTTGGGTTTCCAGATGACCTTTCTTTATGCTTAGACTTGGAAATTAAATAATTCAACCAAAAATATAGTTACTTATTTTTCTCCTTAACTTGGAATATGCCTAGTTAGGAAGGAACTAGGGAGGAATGAAAGGAATGACAGAGTGTGAAAGAATCTCATGTTCATATATCATCTAGTTACTAAATAACTCAATATGCAGAGTTTTATTGTACTTTTTAGTTTGCTTCAGTAATGAAAATTACTGCTCTTTGGTGGGCATCCATCCTGTTGGCTATGACACCTGCAATGCATATGGAGTCTCTGGGTTTGAGTCCTGCTGTGCTTCTGATCCACTTCCTGGTGATAAACACCCTGTCAGGCAGCAGTAGTGGTTCAAGGCATTGATAACTTGTCACAAACAGGGAACCAAAGGATTGAGTTCCCTTTTCCTGGCTTCAACATGATGCAGTCTCCTCCCCTCCCCTCCCTTCCCCTCCCCTCCCTTCCCCTCCCCTCCTCTCCTCTCCTCTCCTCCCTTCTTCTTCTTCTTTTTTTTTTTTTTTTTAATTTGACAGGCAGAGTGGATAGTGAGAGAGAGAGACAGAGAGAAAGGTCTTCCTTTTTGCCGTTGGTTCACCCTCCAATGGCCACTGCGGCCAGCGCATCTCGCTGATCCGAAGCCAGGAGCCAGGTGCCTCCCCCAGTCTCCCATGCGGGTGCAGGGCCCAAGGACTTGGGCCATCCTCCACTTCCTTCCCGGGCCATGGTAGAGAGCTGGCCTGGAAGAGGGGCAACCGGGATAGAATCCAGCACCCCAACCACTGGTGATGCATGGATAACTAGTGTTCTATGGGGTCCGTGGGATACTATAGCAGATTGCTATGGTTATAAATTGTCCCCTCCAAAATTCAAGTTGACAAAATGATAGTGCTAAAATGTGTGTCTTTCCAAGTTGATTACATCACTAAGATTGGTCCTTTGTTGATGGGATTATGACCTTTTAAAACTGGATTTTACAATAGCATCAGTTTATTGCCCTTCTGCTTTCCGTCATGTAGTAAGAAGACCAAATGCCTGAACTGTAATCTTGGACTTTCCTGACTCTAGAACTCTAAGAAACAAATATCTATTTTTTTATAAACTGCCCAGTCTGTTGCAACACTACAGAGTATGACACAGATAGCTTAGCTTCTGCTCCCTGGTTGCTGACTCACCCATAAGGATAGTGCATAGTGAAGTGACTACATCCTCAAAAGGCTTTGTGTGATCCTACTTGAATACAAGATCTGAGAGACATGTTGGGTTGAGTTGGAAGAATTTTGCCATAAGGACTTTCAGCTAAAAGCTTGCTTAAAGCATTTATTCTCAGGCTCCAAGACAGTACTAGCATTAGGATGAACAGCTAGACTGGAGATATAAATATTGCTATAGACTAGACTTGACTTTCAATAGACAGCAATGTTAGAAAAGCTATGATATTTGCCAATAAATTTTTAAAGCAATTTAAAAGAGATTCTTGCAACTCATTTGGAGGTAATAATTGTAGAAGAAAGAAGTGTCCCCATACTTGCTTCTCTTTGTTTAAGGCACAAAATAAACTACTGGATAAGGTACTAGCAATGGCCATGACCCCTCAAAGTGCCTGAGTAATAAAGATACTAACTCTTCTCTATTTATTTTGATGTCCCAGTATCTGGATTCCTGCTAGGAATCACAGTGTTTCATTAATGTACATGAGTGTTTTTAGATATCAAAAGTGATAAAATGGCTCACTTACCTGATACTAGCCAACACACTGATTTTATAACTCATTTTACTTGAATATTATTTTTGCTTCTAGGCAGCCAAAAAATTAAGAACAGATTTTTGTCAATGCAGTGATGGAACCATAGGGATGTCACTTGCTCATCTGATTCCCATTATAACATTCAAATAATTCACCACCAAGCACTTTCCACCATCTTTCTCAGTTTTACTTGAGTCCAAAATGTTTGTATCTCTCTCTGTGGCAAACTAGTTTGAAAAGAATTAGGACTCCAGGGGTGAGATGGAGGGGTGGAAGGAAAAAGAAAGTGAGTGTGCGAATTGCTAGTCAATAAATTAGAAACTGTTGAGAAAGAGTACTTTTTTAAACCACAATGTGATTGCACTTACCACTGGAATGTCTTTAAAGGGTGTATTTAACAACACATTTTTTGCATCACATTCATGTCAAAAATTTGGTCTGTCTTCTATCGTTAACGTAGGATAGAACAGGAGAGAAGACTAGGAAGCAAGGTCTGAAATGAGTCCTTCAGAACTGTCTGATTGCCTTTCCCATTCAGTAAGTAGGAGACAGAAAGATGGCCACACAGAACCCATGCATTCATAGATTCTTCATGATTAGGGGGCATCATTACACAGTGTATTGCTCTACAAAGGAAATGTGCCAATCCTCATGCATGAATCAATGTGATTAAATGTAATTAACCAAATTGCTTATATGAGACTTTTAATTCTCTCAAGTTGAAACATGGATTATTTTACTTTCTTCCTCTTCAAAAAGAAAGAAAACAATAAAAACCCTAAAATGTGATTCATATACTTCAAATATATTTTTGTTTATGGTATGCACATGTGCTATACATTATTTAAAACCCCAATCCTAGAAACCTCACCCTCTGAATACAATTTTTGACAGTAATATTGGGTGAGAAAGTAGTCATTTCCCATTGGAAGTGTTATGGAAATTCTTATAGGGAACATGACTGTTTGTGTAAATAAAACAAGATGCCATTCTCGAAAACTGACTCCTCTTTATGACTAAGGAAATTAACCACAGATTTGGAAATCTCAAAGAAAAGAGTGGGTTAATGATAACCAATCTGATTTGTGTGCAAATTATGAGATCTATGTAAACAAATTCAACTGGAAAGATACTATGGAAATCAGGAATTTGGACTGATTTGATAACACAAATAAAGGAGTAATTTTCAAAGGCAAGAGTGTCAACATAAACTTAGGGGTTTAGTCAAGCACGTCCAAACCCGTCTCAAGGCCCACGTGACTGGTAATATAGCTGTCATGACTTTCTAGTGTAATATAGAAACAGTGATACCTTCCCTGGATTTGTCAGGCAATTTCCACTAACTATACCTCTGCATTAAATATGAAGACAGGCAGAAAATGGCACACAGCAGTAGCTGGAACATCTTCTGCAAGTCTTCATTACAGTTTCCAGACAGCATTGTTTTCAGAAAATGGAGAACTGATTCCTCACATCATTTGTGCCTCCACATCCTCCATGTTCTGAACTTTGCAGTTATAAGTAGGAACACAGATATTGAACCTAGCAAAAGGCACATGTTTTCATTTGAAAATAAAAATTAACATACAGTATGGGCTAAGCAATTATTTTGTTGTCACGAAAATGCTTAGATAAGATTTTTGTGGCTACAAGACAGGACAGGTATCCTCATATGTACTTATGTGATGCTTGGATAAATTTTTAGGGACATAACATTTTATATAGGACTCAATAAATTATTTTTATAGTGACTTTAAGGCAAAACTGCAAAATATATAACTTATCTTGTATTTGATCATTGCAAAAAAGTTATCTTCCCATCATTCTACTTCTTTAGCTTGAATAATTTGAAAAATTCATTATGAAGAGATACATAGAGTAAAGGTTAACAGCATGAATTCTAGAATCAGGTTTCTGCTACTTGCTAATTGATCTTAGCTAAGTTTTCTTTTTAAGAATTAATGTTTATAGGAATTTAAATTAACAGCAACATTGAAAGGAAGGTAGGGAGATTTCTCATATAACCCTTGCCCCACACGTGGATATGCTTCCCCTCATCACCAACTCCCAACAGATTTGGCTGGTTTTCAGCTGCTAACTACCTCAATTTGCTGTTTGTAAAATGGGATAATAGCAGTGCCTAACCGTAAGGAGGAATTAGGGGTTATTAAGCAGAATACAGTTCTTGGCACAACAAAAGCATGGCTTGCCAATCATTTAGTAGTATCTTTAATAATATTTATTGATAACTAACTTGCTTATTTTTTAATTAGGTACTCCTTAAAAAACAATGAGACCAAGTGGTAGAATATTCAGCCAATATACTTTACCATTACTTTCTTTGAAAGAGAACATATCATTAAGCCACACATGCAGGTGCAGGGTCCTTCTGAGTTGTGTCTGGTTGTGGGGATCTCATCCAAGTTCAGGCAGAGATCACCTTCTCGTAGAATGCTTACTTGGTGTCTTTATTTCTATGTCGAGTTTCTATTCAGCTTACTGTCTTCTATGCACTCAATTATTTGATTAAAACTATTCAAACAAATTTAACAATAATGTTGCCATAAATAGTTTTTAATTCTTCAAGATAAATATATGATTCTCATCCATGTCTTCATTGGGTGTTTATAAAGGAAAGTATCTGTAAATGAATCCTGTACTACTGTAGGTATTATTATGGGCATTGATTCACCTTAGAGTGTATATCCAGTTATGAAACTTTAAGGTTCTCGACAAATTCAGCAAAAATGTCCCATGTGTACATGTTGAGCATTTTAAAATATGTGTAATACTCTTCACTTGTTTTTCTGGTTTATCCTAAAGATTTTATGGCCTAAAAATATACTAAGGTTATTGTTGACGAATATTAAGGACTTCAAATACAAATAAAGTTATTTTATGAGATAACAAAAGGAAAGGAAGAGAAAACCTCTTACAAAAGTTTAAGAGAAACTGACTTAAGGAAAGTAATTAAAATCACTTCCCCTGGATTCTGGAGCAAGGCATTCAGCTACAGAATTCTGGCATTTTATCTACAAAATTGGGCTTTGAGCTCTTACTTCCTCATCTGTAAAATGGCAATTAAAATGTCTCACACATAGAGATTTTGAGGGGTGTAAGAACTGCTTTACTTATGAACTGGACCACAGATAATGGGAGTTCTTAATTTAGATAGCTGTTAAATTAATCAAGATACCCCATCACTATTATAATTCCCTTGAGGACAAGTGCCATATACTTCACCAAACATCATGAACATTCAATTTAAAAAAAAGAATCATTGATGGGCAGGCAAAGCAAACACCTGCTTCCAAAAACATTGCAGAATAAATCAACTGGATGTATCGATAGCTCATGAAATATAGATCTTCCCTGAGCAACCTCAGCTTTGAGGTCTAGAGTTGCTTAGATTCAGTCTTGCTCACAGGACATCAAGATTAATACTTGGGGTTAAATCTACAATGTGCTAGAAAGTACAAAAAATTAGAAACAGAAACAAAACATTTCGATTGTCAATTGACAACAATGCTCACGTAGTGATAGAATGAGCAATAGCTTGAAAACTCTTCCTTGCATATGATAAAGTCCCATTATTAACCAGTAAAGCTTGTTTTAACATGCAAAGTGTTCCTAAGCTGCAGGTTATATAAGCAATTTTTATTAGCAGAATAATTTTTTGACTCCCTTAAAAATTAAATTCCATAATGTAGAAAATTTCTGGGTTCCAGAAATCTCTGACATTTCGCTTATTTGGATTTGCATGAAAGTCATGTTTTAAGGGATACCTCCCATAGAAGAAAAGTTGTTTGTTTTATGTAAATGGAATTCATTTGCTATTTTCTGTCCTTTCCATTTGCAGAGTTGGATAGAACGTGAACATTATGTTTATTGAGAATTCCATATTAATTCTCTAACAAGCTGTTGGACCAGAAAATGTGTCAGAGTAGGAATACCAGGCTTACCCTGCAGAAACATTGTTTGGAAAACTAAAGATGATAGATCTAAGGCACAGAGAGTAGACAACCGTGAGGAAGCCTCACTGATTATACTTACATTATTAGAATTTCTCCAAATATTAATTATAAACCTTAGAGTGCCTATGATTAGCAAAGTTTCTCCTCCTGGTTATTTCTTGGGGATCATTTTATTAAAAATATAGTTAGGACATATATTTCTGTAGCAATTGAAGTTATTACACAATTTTGGGATTTAATTTTAAAATAAAATTTATGTAACTTGTTATATTTTTTTAAAAAGTGAATGGAACACTGTATAGTGCCTTTGTATTGGTCTACTTTTTTATTATGTCTTGGTCTTTCTAGGTTATTGGAGGGCAGGATATCCAGCACTAAAATTTCTATTCACTTTGACTCCTTTTTATACAATATTTGTCAATAAAATATGAGTTTAGATGAAATAATAGGGCCAAACTGCAAACATTAGAATGGAAAATTAAACTTTAGAGCTGCTTATCAGTTTCTCTGAGATATGTGTTTAAGCAAATTCTTGATTTAAAATTTGGTAGACATTTCAAAAAATTTTCCAGATTAAAAAAATGAAGCAAATAATAGGAAAATTAATAATCCAATTAAAACACACCAAAAAATTTGAACAGATATCTAAAAAGAAATATATAGATGACAAAAATTATCTGAAAGGATGCTCAATATCTTGTGTCCTTAAAGAATTAAAAATCAAAGCGATAACCAATGGGAATCCACTATGTATCTTTTAGAATGCCTAAATGACAATACTAAATGCCATCAAGGATATGGAGCAATAGAAAATCCTATTCATTGTTAGTGACATGCTAAATGGCCCAGAGCTTTTGGAAGTCAATATGACAATTTCTTCCAAAATTAAATATACAATTATTACGTGGTCCAGCAATTTCACATCTTGGTATTTACCCAGATGAGTTGAAAACATCTCCTCACAGGAAAAAAGAAACAAAAATAGCACATAGCTGTTGCTAAATAATGTTATTAATAATTGTTAAAATTGGAAGTAACAAAGATGTCCTTCAGTAGGGGAATTGATAAACTGTGGTATATCCATAACAATGTGTTATAAAGAAATGGCTATCAAACCATGCCATGATGTGACTTTAAATACAGATCCATAAATGAAAAAAAGCTAATCTACAAAGACAGTATACTTTATGATTCCATGTTTGTAACATTGTGGAAAAGGCCAAAAAATAAAGACAGTGAAATGATCAATGGTTGTTAGGAGACAAGAATGAAGGGCAGAGCAGAGAGTATGTTTGGGATTTTCTTTTAAAGGTTTATTTATTTATTTGAAAGACAGAGTTACACACACAGAGAAGGAGAGGCAGAAAGAGAGAGGGAGAGAGAGAGAGAAAGGTCTTCCATTTGCTGATTCACTCCCCAATTGGCTGCAAAGGCTGGAGCTGCACTGATCTGAAGCCAGGAGCCAGGGGCTTCTTCCAGGCCTCCCATGCGGATGCAGGGGCCCAAGGACTTGAGCCATCTTCTACTGCTTTCCCAGGCCATAGCAGAGAGCTGGATCCGAAGTGGAGCAGCCGAGACTTGAACTGGTGCCCATATGGGATGCAGGCACTGCAGGCAGCAGCTTTACCTTCTAAGTCACAGTACCTGCCCCTGAGGTATTAAAGCTATTTTGTGTAACACTATAATGGTATTTACATATCATCGAACATACAACATCGAGAATGAATTTTAGTGTGAACTATGAAATTGCATGACAAGGATGTGTCCATATAGATTCATGGGTTGTAACAAATATTCCATCTGGTGGGGAATGTTGATAGTGGGTGGGATTATGCATGTGTAGGTACAGGGGAAGCGTAGAAATACTCTGGACTTTCAGCTTGATTTTATGGTGAACATAAATGCTTTTAAAATAATCTATTTAAGAAATTCAGGCTCCATCTGAAATAATTTATGTAAGACACATGATAAGACAATGGAAAGGCTGAAAATTCTGAACGTTCTGATATATACTTGAAGACCTAAAAGCACTTCAAATTCATTATATTAAATTGTATAACTGCCTAATCAATGCACCTTAACTGTTAATTCAAATTATTTTTACAAAATATTATTGATGCAGATTTGTGAATCAAATATGATATCATCTTTGCCCTCAAGAATCTTACAGTGTTGGGAGAGAAACAGATTTTGAAGTAAACATAAGACAGGATAAGTTTTATTTTTGATGCATGTGTCACTGTGAAAGCTTCATGGGTAAGTATGCATAGCAGAATGTATCAGAATCAGGAGGTCATGGAAGTTTAGCTGAAGCCCATGACACAACTGAGCTTGACTGTTAAGAAAAAGTATCCATAGAAGGAAATCCTCAATGCTAATCTCATCTATGAATAATAAGAACACCACTGCAGATAATTTTTAAATCATCATTTATTAATTTTATTTATCTGGAAGAGAGAGGGAGAGGATGAGAGAGAGTTAGGAAGATATCTCTACCCACTGGTTAGTTCTCCAAATGCCCACAACAGCCAAAAAAATTTTGTACTGTTCTACAAGGCAAGAGTTAGAGATGGAGTTATCTCTATTAGAAGTTTTAATTGTGTTTGCAGTTTTACAAAGTCATATGGAGGCAACTGTTGGTAGGTGCAGAGCTTGTAAAAGATTTAGGATAGCTCATTTGGAATTACCTACACAGAAAGACTGTCTCTTGTACCAATGGCTGGTCTAACAAGTGATCAGCCAAAAGCTAGGCAAAGACCAGATAGTTACATGTCATCCCCTTTGAACCCTAGAATGGGTATCTTAGTGGTGTCAACATAATCTTTTCAACTATCTGGCCTGAATTATTTCTGTTAATAGAAATGATATATCTGAAGTAGGAGTGCAGAATGATATTGAGTATTATTGCCCAGAAGTCATGTTTAATCAAATGCTCAGGTTTAATTCTACAATGTCGAATCCCAAGATATCTTTTTGTGCATTTACATCTAACTTTTTCCTTCATATCTTCTCTTTTCTCTGAGACACACTTCTTTTGCAGATGTGAGAGTAACTAGCCTAGACGTTGTTTTCTCACAGCAAACTTGATCCTTTGCGAGTGATCTGTAAAAGAGGAACTTTCTGGTTTATTTTATTTTATTTAGTTTTAGTTCTTTGGAAATATGGAAACATTCCTTCCTCCTCTCCATCATTTCCATCTTTTATGCAAGTAGGAATGAGTGTTTGGATTACAATATAAAATGGCAGATAAATATGCTATTATCCAAAGATTTGCATAATTAGTTTAAGTATAATACATTCATTTTTGAAAATGTCCATACTTATTCTAAGTGCATAATGCTGCCAGGATATTTTTTCCCTCCTCTCTGGAGTTGAAGCTCTGCTTTGCATCTCATCTCAGACACATAATTAGGTATAGCAGGTATATTTTAGTGGTCTCACAGCCTACATCACCAAATCTTCTTTAAACATCATTTTAGCAAAGTAAACCCAGGAAATTCTGTTCACCTTACTTAAATGCTTGTAACTTTAGTATTTTTACAATTCTTTCAGGCTCAGCACAGATGGGATTTTTCAAATGAAAACCAGATGAAAGTAAACAGCAATCTCCCCATCACAACCCAAAGGTAAGAAGACGCAGGACTAGCTCTGTGCTGTAACAAGATCTGCATTTGCAAGCAAAGTGTGTTTCCAATAACTGCACAGTTACCTTTCATTAGAGACCCAAATCAGCATTTTATTTTCCCTTTTATAATTTGACATGGTAAAAGGAGAAGTGGGCTTTCAAATCTCTAATCCTTGTCAACCTGAGATGAAGGATTTTAGCACTCTGCCTCTGTGGGGGGATTTGGATTTGTAGTTCATTTCACAAATCCTGTTTAACATACAATTAAATAATAATGTAAATATGTGACATAATCTCCCCTGGCTACAAACTTTCACTGACCCTAGTGATTTCCTCCCATTGGGATTTTAAATTTGATTTCTGTTGCCCTTCTTTGCTGAAATATATACTCATGTCTTTTTCAGTTGCAATTTGCTAAATAGTGATTTGATTTTTAATCTTCATTGAAATTTGCTGGAACCAAAAAAGAACACTTGATTAGAAAGAAGTCCTCTTAACTCTGTTGATAATTTATTTTGTATTTATTTTTATTTTCTTTAACTCTACACCTTGATCTTCTCCAAGTAATCTCCTAAATTGGTATGCAACAAAGAATCACTGGAGGGAGTTTACAGCTTTTCTTTTTTTATTTATTTATTTTAAATTTTTGACAGGCAGAGTGGACAGTGAGAGAGAGACAGAGAGAAAGGTCTTCCTTTTGCCGTTGGTTCACCCTCCAATGGCCGCCACGGTAGGCGCGCTGCGGCCGGCGCACCGCGCTGATCTGATGGCAGGAGCCAGATGCTTCTCCTGGTCTCCCATGGGGTCCAGGGCCCAAGGACTTGGGCCATCCTCCACTGCACTCCCTGGCCACAGCAGAGAGCTAGCCTGGAAGAGGGGCAACCGGGACAGGATCGCTGCCCCGACCGGGACTAGAACCCGGTATGCCGGCACCGCAAGGCGGAGGATTAGCCTAGTGAGCCGCGGCGCCGGCCGAGTTTACAGCTTTTCAACCCCATCTTCAGATGATCCAGTTTAAGTAGTCACAACTAGGACCTGGGTATTTGCAGGTTTAAAAATTATCTTTGTCTTTTCTAATACTCAAGCCAGTTTGAGATTCATTGTTCTAGGGCCTAGATTCTTTTTTGAAAGAATTGTTCTTGCAAGGTTTGGCTCCTTAGACCTTAGAAGTTCATCCCGACTGGAAAAAATGTGTACTGTCTTGCAGATGCATGCCTGAATCAGGAGAAATCCTTAGCAGTATTAAGTGATCTAAGCACCATATGCTACTTCTAAGAATGGACACATGAAGACAGCTGCACTAAAACTGCTCTGAACATCCCTCCACAGTGCTTATCCGATCTCTCATGAGCAGTTGGTACAAACTTTCTCAAAATGAGATGCCTATGGACCTTGACTCTATTAGCCCTGTATCCTGATACAGTACGAGCTGACCTTTAACTTGGAAAAGTTTTACAAACAACATTGTGGTGCTATCATCTCATAGGTACTTGCAGAATGGATAATCTCTTGGTGTATCTACATTTCTTCTATTTCAGGTGGCTGCTTGCATCTCTAAAGGGAGAAATCCAAAACATGGGTCAGAATCAGCTAGACAGGCATGATTAGAATGGGTTTTCTTAAAAGATTATTATCACACTAAGTTCCCTTTTACTGTTGTAATAGAAGAATAAAATAATATCCATGATAGTTTAATATTTATCATCAACAGGATGGCTAGATCCACTTTCATTATAAATAACCAAAAGTGTGTTTATTAAATAGTGTAGATACTATGAATTTTTAATAATTCTGAATGGAAAAGTTATTTGTGATGTAGCTAGAAAACTTACAGTGTTAGTATTATTAAGAAATATGTAACTAATACAACAAGTTTAAATTCCAGCATGTTACATTTCCGAATGTGTCTTCTTTCTCCTTTCCTACTTTTACTTCTTTATATAAAAGTTAAAATAACCAGTGATGAATATTTGGCACAATAGTTAGACCATGGCTTGGGGTGCCTGCATCCAATATTGGAGTCCCTGGTTTCAAGTTCCAATCCCTAATGCACACCTCGAGTAGCAGCAGGTGATAGACTAAGTTTGTCCCTGCCCCTCATGTTGGAAACCTAGATTGAGCTCCTGGCTCCTGCTTTAGCTTGGCCCAGTCCTGGCTTTTGTGGGCATTTGGGGAGTGAACTTGCTAATGGAGGATCTCCCTTTCTGTCTCTCCTCAACCCCTTGCTCCCATCCAAATAAATAATTTAAAAAATTAAAAGTTTCCAAAAATTTTTGAAGTCAATTGATATCTTTTATTTAAAAAAAGAATTAAAAAGAGCAAAGAGACATTTTGCTGTATAGATCCAGGTATAGGAAACTTAGGACTTTTCGTACTTGTGTTCCTTTCAATTATTCTGATAGAAAAAAGGGGTTAGGAAGTTCTTACGTTCTAGAGATGAGCGTAAATGGAAAATTTGACACCTGACTTCATCTGATGGGTCGTACTCAAAACAAGAAACAGAAAAAAAATTGTATAACATTACCTTAATTTGTGTAGCTGCATAGGTCCCATATAATGTGGCTGTTGTCTGTGTTAACTGCTATCTACCATAAGCGTAATAGCAGAAAATATCAATATCAGTTACTTGAGAGTACAGTTGTCAGAATGAGCACATTTCAATGCAGTCTGTGTGTACATGCTTGTGAGTCACTTTCCAGGAAAATAGTGTTAGATTAGCCCATTTTGTCACAGCTTTACGTAGCCCATGACTGATTGTAGTACCTGGATTGACCATATCACTAAAACTGCATTCATGATAGGAGATGGCATTTCCTAGAGCAAATCTAATATTGTTTTTAGAATTTGAACCAATCAGTATGACTGAATAGTCAACATTCCGTTATTTTTCAAAAATTAACATTGCACTCACACTGATCTAGGCACTGTTCTAAGCACTTTGCAGTCAGCTACTCATTGAATCCTGAGATTGGGACACAGTCCGGCTCCTGAATCCCTGCTTTCAGCCCACACTGTACCGCCACTCTCTGAGAACAATTTGGAGTTATCATTTTGTTGCTTCTAAGAATCCTGAGATGAGCCCCTGTTTCATACATAGGAAACTGAGACTCAGGGAGCTTAGACATTCTCGAAGGCTGCAGGAGTCTAGTACTAACTTGTTTTCTACCATATTACATTGCTTTCCTTTACTTTTCATACAATGGTGATTATTTGCATTCTATTAATGGCTAAAAATACCATTTACATGCTAAAAGGCTGCCTTCACATGAGTATTTTCCCTGTGTAACATTTAAAGATTTTTTCTCTTTTACAATTGTGTGCATTGCTTCCAACAAAAAGGCAAATATCAAATCTTCGAGGAATACTAGTGAAGGAGGCAGACTCTGAAAAATGCTGAATCGAGATGCAGTTCGCACCTTGTCTCTTTTCCCTTTTTCCAAACTTCTACAAAAGAAGAATTCCCCTTATTCTGGTCATGCCAGCCTCAGTTCCCAAGCAGCTTGTGGCCCAATCACTGGTGGAGCTGAGACCTGTCTTGAGGTCAGTCTGTCCAAAATCTAAGAGAAAGAGAATTTCTCATTTTCATGCATGATTTAAAAAAAAAAAGGTGGAGTAAATTCTGCATCTTGTTTTTATCACCTAAATTTAAAGTCCAAATGCAGACATCAAGTCATTATCTGAATATATTTAAGTTAGCATCATCTTTACAGGACTCTTGTTTCTCAAAAAAAAAAAAAAAAGATTAAAATGACACGGACATACAGGATTTGGGGAGAGGATTTTAAAATCACTATTTTTGGTTCAATTTAATCCATTGACCAGAAAACTGACAATGCTCCGAGAATACTTTTCTAGCAAATACTATCTTCTTTCTGAAAAGTATATTAAATAGCAATATGGAACTTTCATTCTTCAGGGACTAACATCACATGTGACAGCTGGCATGCATCCTAGGGAGATGGAATCAACAGGACCAACCCCATCAATATGGGCTGCATGGCTCTACTATGGACTTTGATGCATACAATACTGCACAGGGATTAAATATAGTCTTGGAAGATGGTTTGAATGAATCTTAATGCTGGCTTCATCACTTTAGAGCTGGATGATCTTCGGTAGGTTTCAGTGCCCACCAGGAATTGTTGAGAATTATATGAGACTATTCATACCTTAGAAACCATAGAACAATTACTATATTAGATATCACAAGAGCTTTGTTAGAAAAGGTAAAAGAAACAACAGAACAGTCTATAGCACTTATTGGAAATAGAAAATAAGTTTGCATTTATATGATGAACTAAGTTTTTTCATGAATAAAACATTGCGTTAAAAATTACTCAAAAGTATTTTTAGAACAATTAATAAACACCATTTTTCTTCATGTTGCAGTGCAGAAACATTGATCTGGAGGTCTGCTGAAAGCAGCAGGTAACCGGATGAAATTTAAAAAGCAAGAGGACCAGGTAAGAAGACAGAGTATCAGAATT
This sequence comes from Lepus europaeus, assembly GCF_033115175.1. NCBI lineage: Eukaryota > Metazoa > Chordata > Mammalia > Lagomorpha > Leporidae > Lepus > Lepus europaeus. The sequence continues at coordinate 14,893,011 of NC_084848.1, forward strand.
AAATTCTTTTTCATCTTTATTATAAAAAAGTTTCTTTTTCTGGAATCTGACTCCAGGATATGTCTGAAGTAGTCACTGGATAGGAGTATATTGAGAAAGTCTATATAGGTGGCATTAGAGATTTAATTTATATATTGATTTCTACCTAATTATCTATCTATCTATCTATCTATCTATCTATCTATGTATCTATCACTTTAAAGTATATTGTATTTTTGAGGCCATATCTGAAAACCAGAACACAGAAGAAGAATTTCAGGGACATGCAGAGGACTTAGGAAGGCTTTCAGAGGTTTGATTCTGGTAATTATGGGTTTATAGATGCTAACCAAAGATGAAAGGCAATGGGAGGGCAGAGACAGGGCTGTGGGCAAAATATGGGCCCAAGAATAGAATGAACATATGACCAGTTTGTTTTTGGTAAGGAGAAGCTTCGATTTGTTGTGCACTGTGTGTGTTTTTAGAATGTATTATCTCATTTACATGGACAATGGCTATTTGGAGCCTATATCACCCTGATATTCAACATAAGCACTTTGAGGCTTAGAAGTAAAATAACTTCCAGTGTTCTATGCATTGAATTGTGTCCTCTATCAGCTTCATGTGTTGAAACACTAACCCCTCCCCCACCTTGGCCGGCGCCATGGCTCAATAGGCTAATCCTCCTCCTGCAGAGTCAGCACACTGGGTTCTAGCCACAGTCGGGGCGCCGGATTCTGTCCCGGTTGCTCATCTTCCTGTCCAGCTCTCTGCTTTGGCCCAAGAGTGCAGTGGAGGATGGCCCAAGTCCTTGAGCGCTGCACCCACATGGGAGACCAGGAGAAGCACCTGGCTCCTGGCTTTGGATTAGTGCGGTGTGCCAGCTGCAGTGAGCAGGCCGCAGCGGCCATTGCAGGGTGAACCAATGGAAAAGGAAAACCTTTCTCTCTGTCTCTCTCTCACTGTCCACTCTGCCTGTAAAAAAAAAAAAAAAAAAAGAAACACTAACTCCCCCAATCTAACTGTAGTTGAAGATAGGATGTTTGGACATAATAAAATGAAATGAGATCTTAAGGTCTTAATGTAAGAGGTTGGTGTCCATATAAGAACAGGAAGAAATGGGACCTTTATCTTCCCCATGTGAGGATATAATGAGAACATGACTGCCAGCAAGCCAGGAAGAGAACCCTTACTCGGAACTGAATTGATGGGAACTTCAGCTGGTATTCTCCAGTCTCCAGACTATAAGAAAATGAATTTCATGGTTTAAATCACATGACCTGTGGCCTTTTGTTATGGCACTTTGAACACTTTGAACTAACTGATGCATTATGATTATGAGCTACTAATTCTCTAGGATTTGTGGTTCAAACCAGATGGGAGGATAGAAAAAAGCAAGAAGACTTAGGACTGGGAAGTTGCAGTTCAGTAGTCACAGGTTGATTCACACAAAATCGAAGATAAATGAAATTGGTCACTGGTTTTAGGATTATGGTCTGTCCTGCCTGAAAATGGGTTTTGCTGTGGAGAGATGAATTCTGCAGGTACTATTCCCCCAAAATGAACAGGGACTTAGAAGAGTCAAGATGGCAGCTGAGACTGTAGTACAAAGGACCTCCAGGGAGATAACCCATCCTAGCTTGGGCCATTCTTTTATTTTAGCTATGCACTAAAGGGCTCTAAATGTAATCACATCTATTGACCTTTTAGTTGTAGCTCTGTCACTGAACACTAATCTCTCAATGGAATCAAAGTAGATATGTGTGCAGTAGAAAGATGACATGATTTCTCCCCCTGATGAAAGACAGATGTGTGGTTTAGTTCAATCATCATTCAGGCTTTCCTGCTCAACTGAGCATTAGACCTTGGTAATATTTAATGTAAATCGAATTTTTTGTGTATTTACTTCTTTTTTTTTTTGACAGGCAGAGTGGATAGTGAGAGAGAGAGACAGAGAGAAAGGTCTTCCTTTTGCCGTTGGTTCACCCTCCAATGGCCGCCGCGGTAGGCGCGCTGCGACCTGCGCATCGCGCTGATCCGATGGCAGGAGCCAGGTGCTTATCCTGGTCTCCCATGGGGTGCAGGGCCCAAGCACTAGGACCATCCTCCACTGCACTCCCTGGCCACGCAGAGAGCTGGCCTGGAAGAGGGGCAACCGGGACAGGATCGGTGCCCCGACCGGGACTAGAACCCGGTGTGCCGGCGCCGCAAGGCGGAGGATTAGCCTAGTGAGCCGTGGCGCCGGCTGTATTTACTTCTTAATATCTATTTTGAGGTGTCCTGAATTAATTTGACATTTTGGTGATTTTCACCAGTGTTCCAGTGTTGCTTTCTAGTTCTCCTATTTTCACTGTATTAATTGAAATATAATCAGTGGAATAATATTCCCTTGGTTCATTGTGATTTGGGGATTTCTAATGAAAAACAGCATCTCCATTTATTGTTCAGAGTAAGCCCAGTTTTTATCAGATAGTAATTAAAAGTCTAGTCCCCCCAGTTCAAATAATTTCCCTTTCTAATCAGTTATATAAAGGATGTAACTGAGACCTCATAGTTCTTTGGTGATAGTGTAATGTTATCATTTCTTTGATACCCCCTAATTCACAATTTAACTTCATAAATCTAATGCCTTGCTGTGTATAGAGATGTTATAGCATTTCCAAAGTATGTGCTCCTTCAAACATGAAGTTCTAATGGCCTCTTCTGCAGTAAGATGAACAAAATACTACTTTTATCATTTCTAGCCAAGGCTGAAAGAAAGAGCACTAAAATGCCACACAGTAGTGCTTGCAACATTTCCAGAACAGTCTTGGCAACCAAATTGCCTGAGGAGTTTGGATATGAACTTGAATATCAGCTTGAATATATTTCTTTTACGTAAAGGAAAATTCAGGGTTTCATTCATCATCCACAGTGATAAATAAATCTAGAACTTCAAATTCTGGGACATATCTAAATGATGCAAAGAACATAAAGCCCAATATTCATAAGAGTAACCTGATTGGTCTTCAAGGAAAAACTGGTAGGAAAGTAAAAATTACTGAGTCACAAGAAATACCTCCCATCTCTTTCTCTACTCCCACCTAATTCGTTATTTTTTACATCTTCTTAGATTGATTTCCCTATACTGTAGTAGCAATCATTTCCTTCACCTCTTTAAAATGCCTTAACTTTTTATTGCCATATAGTAAATAAAGTAGCATCAGGGACCCCTTGACATTTGTCCCCAAACTACTTTCTACTGCCATCTGTGGTCAAACTGGCCTTCACCTTCAAATTGCATCCAGTCTATGAATACTCATGAGTTTAAAAACATTTATATGATAATATTCCTGAAATAGGTATAACTTTCCCTCTCAACCACAATGCCATCCCAGACAATCAACCCAAAGCCCCCTTTGCAATGGGAAGTCCTAAACTCAAACTCCTTAGAATCCAAACTTAATGGGTTAAAGAAAAACAAAGGCTTGTGCTTTTCTTACACAATATGAGCTTCTACTAAAAATGTCATATATTTGGTGGTTTAAAAAACAAAATATTTCTATAGTTCAGAAGGCTGGGAAATTTAAGGTCAATGTGCAGGCTTGGTTGGCTCTAGGAAGGGCACTTGTCTGGGTTATAACTGATTACCTTCTTATTGCATCTTCAAGGGTAGAGAAAGAAAAAGCTCTCTTCTCTCTATCTGCTATACATTATGGAATACTACTCAGCCACAAAAAAGAATGAAATCTTGTCATTTGCAACAAAATATGTTGGTGTTGGAGGAACACAGATATTCAGTGCCTAATGACTTTAAATGATAACTGACATGGATTTGATAATGGATGTTCATTTTAAGAAGTGATGAAAAAAAATGATGAGGACAGGGGACCACACGAGAGCTCAAGGGGCTCCAATTCCTGGCACTTGAGTCAGCTGCTTTTGTCTATGACTGTATGACTTAAGGAAGTCATACATATTGATGATTTATTTGAAACTTCCTAATATTTAAAATCTCTAAAATAATTCTAAAACTATACTATCTGCAATGACTTTATAATATGTCAACTTAGCTAAACTGCAAAGATAGATTTTCAAAAATGCCCTTTCCCATAGGGCTTGGAGTTAGAGATGGCCACAAGAATTAGTTTGTGATTTAGTAGTTAGGAATGAATCTGTAGCTGCTTTTGCTCCCTAACTGATCAGGCTTGAATCTTCTAATCAGCAAGGTTATGATGTTAGTGTACAGGATAATGTCCAGACTCCTAGATCCTCCAACTCACACTGCATCTTAAAGTTTCACTGTCTTGATGCTGTGTGTAAAGGCAGCAGCTACCCTGTAAGGTCACCAGTAGGAACAAGTTTGGGAGACACAGAGTATGGGCAGGAGCAGATTTCAGGTGCTGCTGCTTCCAACTTCACTGACCGGATATTAATGTTTCTTTGTTTTCTTTTTTAAAGATTTATTTTATTTATTTGAAAGACAGAGTTACAGAGAGAGGTAGAGACAGAGAGAGAGAGGTCTTCCACCCGCTGGTTCACTCCCTAATTGGCCGCAACAGCTGGAGCTGCACCAATCCGAAGCCAGGAGTCAGGAGTGCAGGGGCCCAAGGGCTTGGGCCATCTTCCACTGCTTTCCCAGGCCATAGCAGATAGCTGGATCGGAAGAGGAGCAGCCGGGACTAGAACCTGTGCCCATATGGACTGCTGGCACTTCAGGCCAGGGATTAACCCACTGAGCCACAGTGCCGACCCCTTTTCTTTGTTTCAGTGTACTTCAGGTCTTACTTTCCTCTCAATGCTGTCCTAGGTGATCTGCAGCAACTGTAGGCTCAGCATAAGACGTGGAGCCATAGTCTTGTGTAGATCTCCCTGCTGGTTCCTATGACTGGATAAAGTCTCTTCTCTGCAAAAGTTCCTTATTCTGTGTAACTCATAAGGCTTTGTTGCTCTCAAAGAATCCCACTTAATTCATGGGAAAATATAACCATGGGTTGAAACTTGTCGGGGAGGAGCCAGTGAGCATTCATGTTTAAACATCCTCAAAATATTTCAGTTTATGAAATATGTGTCCTTTTCCTTTCTTCTCTCCCTGTTTTTTTTTTTTTATCAAAAAACAATCAGAAATAAAATAACCACTATTTATCCAGTGCCCTTTCAAGTGTTTTGAAGATATTTTCTCATGGCGTTTCATATATTTCAATTATCTTATCAATTATCTCACCAAATTCTGAATTACATAATGTAGTATTTCTGATATTTTGGCTATAAGAAACAAAATTTCTCTTCAAAATAGACTTGAGTAATAATAATATTATCTTATATAAAGGAATTTCAAAAAGTTTGTGGAAAAATTCACATAAAAGTAAATTTATTTTGGTGCAATTTTTTCCAGTGTACACATGAGTTTCACAATTTTTTTCACCAAAATACTCTTTTTTTTTTTAAGTTCATTTTCCACAAACGTTTAGATTTACCTTCGTGTAATCCTTTGACTCCAGATATAGCCTCTGGGCCTATTTCCCTTAGCTATGTGTCAAACACCAGTCTTGTGTCCAAACTCTAGAATATATACATAAAGCCCCTTGGACGGAAGCTTTGAAGCCCTCTTCAGTAGACATGAGGTGGAGATGACATTTCCATCATTCTGCCAAAATGGAGGCTGACACCCAGTGAGCAGTTCTCTCCATAGAATTTTGTTTTTAATCTTCAGTTACTTTCTCAAACTCTCTAAATACCTATAGGTTAGAAGTGATGGCTTTCAAAAGTATCACAGAGTTCTTTGTTGTATTCCTGCACTTCCCCCCAACTTTGCAAGTCTAGTGTAGGGGATTTAGAAACACAATGATTTGTGAGCATGTCTGATTTCCTTCCTTCACTTGAAAGTGACACCAAGTTAAGTCGTATTTTAATATCTAATTATACATGCAACATAAATTTGCTCCAAGATGGCCTGTTATAAATTTTCCATAGTCAGAATAGCCTTGTCTTACATAGTTAATCCATTATTATTATATTTAATTTAATAAGAGGGAGAATGGTTATGTTTATTCACTTTCTTTTTTATTTTTATTTTTTAATTTCATTTAAGGTATACAAATTTCATGTATTTCATATATATAGATTCAGGATCATAATGATAGTTTCCACCCTCTCCTGCCCATGCTCCCAACCTTCTTCTTCTCTCTCCTATTCCCATTCTTACTTTTCACAAATATCTGTTTTCAGTTAACTCTATATTCATAAAATTAACTTACACTAAGTAAATAATTCAACAAATAGAATGAAGGAAAAAAAAAACAACATTGTTCCTCAATAGTCAGGACAAGGTCTGTTAAAAATCATCATATTGCTCATTAAAACGTAAGGTCCTTTTTCAACTAATCAGCAGTAATTCCATATAAAATTATGAAAATGCAGAATGCATCTAAAATTTCTTGTACTACTTTGTGTGTTACAAAATAATAATAATAGACAGTATTTCAGTGTTTACTATATGTAACATTGTTTTATTTTCATTATTTCAATTCTCCCATTAATACTGTAAAATGAGAATTACTATTACTATTCCCACTTGACAGAAGGAGAAAATTCATCTCATCAGGAGTAAGGACCCTCCTTGTGGTTCCTTCAGCTACTGATAGATTCACAATTTGGTTATTTCTGTTTGATTTCAAAAACTATTTTTGATTAACACACTTTTTAGTCTTTTCAACTTCATGAAGCAAAAAATAATGCAAGTGTTCAATTGATTGTGACTGTAGATTGGAGTGTTTTTATGTTGCTTGTCCATCTTGTGACATTTGCAAGCTTCAATGCTTAATTTTAGGCTTTTTCACATTGATTTGTCCTAATTGATAAAACTTCAATAATTTATCAAAAGAAAAGCAAAACATATTGTATCTGCTATAACAGTGGAAGAATCTGGGTAGCACTGGGAGCAGTGATCAGCAACAACTTGGCAAATTCTACCTCCTAGAATTTTGAGCCTAGTTTATTTTTTAACCATAATGGATTTGTCTAATATAGAATCATCCTTTTTTTCATCTGTAAGCTCATTATTCTGCAAAATTTATAGCACTTTTATTCATCTTTTGTTGTTGTTGTCACACATGGAGAACATTTTTTTGGCAGTAATTATACAATTTGCATTTTTAAAGAGTAAATTGCAATCAAGAAAAAAATTATCATGTAAATTGCTGTGTGTGTAATATGGTATCTGCAGAATGTGGTGTTTACTTCGGTGATGTGCACACTGTATCTGTCTTGGAAGAACAGCCAGTGAAGGAGAAAGAAAGAGAAAACAGTTGCCAAAGACATTAAAAAGACAGTTTCCTTTTTTAGAGATTCTTTTTGCCTAAAATTTGAAGAGATAAAGTATTTTTCCACATTATGATTGGAGAAAATTCTTGCTCACTTTCAACTTTACAGAGCTTTGTATCTTTTCTTATTTGTGGAATTCACTGGTTCTAAGCCATGTAAGCCTCATATTTAATCTTAGATATATTCAAGTGACAACTGAAGGAAAAAATGAAAAAAAATGATACTAGCTCTGAGACTAACATATGGATAATCAAAGAGGTTAAGATCCCCTACTGACAGTAAAATAAAAACAGAACCACCAGGACAAAAGCAAAAATAAAATAGCAACACTGAAACTCTAATAAAATGGAAAAAACACTGAGAACAACAAAGTCAGTAGTGAAAAAGTGTTCGCCTGTGTTTCTGTTAATGTGCAGAAGTCTACATTTTCTTTATGGAGAATTGTCTCATTTCCCATGTGGACTGTGTAGACAGGCTGCTTACTCACTTAAATCTGCATTTTGTGATTAAGTTTCTTGATTGTCTTAGTAACATTTTTTTTTGGCCAACTGAATTGGACAGGGAATTTTTTTTGTTTGTTTGTTTTTTCTTTCTTAAGATTTTTTTTATCTGAGAGGTAGAGTCACAGACAGTGAGAGGGAGAGGCAGAGAGAAAGGTCCTCCATTTGCTGGTTCAATCCCTAAATGGCTACAATGGCCAGAGCTGGGATTATCTGAAGCCAGGAGACAGGAACCTCCTTTGGGTCCCCCACACAGTGTAGGGGCCCAAGCACTTGGGCCATCTTCTTCTGCTTTCCAAGGCCTTGGCAGAGAGCTGGATTGGAAGAGAAGCAGCCGGGACTAGAACTGGCACCATATGGAACACTGGTGCCGCAGGGGGGCGAATAACCCATTGTACCACTGAGCCTTTCCCGGGAATTGTTCTTAAAATGTAGAGGTATTAGTACAACTTTTAAAAAACACACTTATTTATTTTAATCTACTTGAAGAGCAAGAGAAGAAAGAGATTGATTTTCCATCTGTTGGTTCACTCCCCAAAACCCTGTGAAAACCAGGACTGAGCCAGTCTGGGTCTCCCGTAGGGTTGTCAGGGGCTCAAACATGATCTGCTGACCCTCATGATGCATTAGCAGGAAACTGGATTTGAAGCAGAGCACCCAGGGTTGGAATCAGCACTCTGACATGGCATGGGACACATGAGTGTCCCAAGTGGTGACTTTACCCACTGTATCACAATGCCTGCCCCAGGACAACTTTTTTCCTCACTGTTTTTGATTGAAGAAATCAATAAAATTTTATATGAAATACACTTATTTTGAATAATTTTTTGTGTAGAACTCAATTTTATAATACTTTGGGGAAATAGTTATATTTGTGGCCTAGAATCTATGATAAGTCAAGAGTGTTATAAAATTAAGCCTGGTTTGAAATTCCAAATTGACTGTTAAAAGTATACAGTGCAATGAGACAAAACTTCCAAATGTTTGTTTACTTTTTTCTAACTAAATTTAGGAATTAAGATTAAGAAAGAACTTGTTAAAGGCATGAAGTGATGGCTGAAATCTATTGGGAGGTTAAGTTTTGAGTAAAAATTTTAATATAAAAATTTTGTTCTTGAAAATTAAAATTGATTATTGCTTTCTAGAGCAGAAATGGGGGAATGGCTATGTCGAGGACTGACTTTGATGAACACAAAGTCCCATGAAGACTGTATACTATATTTTCCTAATGTCTGTAGTTGAGAATATGATAAGAATTTTTTCTTTCATGGATCTTCACAGTCTCCATTTCCCATTCTCACTGGGAGTTTAAGGTGAAAAGACTTGAAGGGCAAAGTCCACCTATTGGAAAAGTTTCAAGTGGATGCTAACATGCAGCTTTGTGTGTATTTAATTCTTGAAAAAGGAAACTGCCAGTAGGGGTGTAAGTGTGAAACTCTCACCATTACAATGTGGCAATGATTTTCCTATGCAAGTCTATGAGTTTCCCTGAATCGACTGGAATGTAATACCTGCAAGGTTAATTAGATGTACTTAAAATGCAAAATATTCTGAACTCTCAAAAATGGCTAGTTAATTCAGGATTCACTCCGGCATCTATGCTATCTTTATAACCACATTTTTTGTGAGCTGTGGAGTTCACTTTTGAGTAACATCCTCTGAACCTTTTCAGTAAAATAAAAGGGTGTTTGAGATGCAGGGTCAGTCAACATTTAACATAAAATCCTAAGCCTCAGGTTTTTAAAAGAACAGTGCAGATTAATGAGTGTTTTATATATATATATATATATATATATATATATATATATAAAGGTAATACAATTACTTGTCAAAAAAGACAAAGAAGAGAACTATAGTTGGTTTTCTGGTCAAAACAGTGTTGATCCATCATGAAAATTGAAAATACTCTAAAGAATGGATAGATTTTGACTTATTTGTGGACTCCGTGATGGGAATGAAGTCAAAGAGAAGATGCATGGATCATAAAGTAAAATCAATATGGATACTCAGTTAAAGAAAAATGTTTTATATTTGTGCCAATTGAAATGGAAAAACATTCCTACAAAGAGAAAGCATTGTTACTGATGAATTTTTATTTTGCTTGTTCTTTATTTGTGTACCTTAACTTGTTCACTTTGAAAATTATGGGATATTTTAGTACAATATATGTTTCTTTCAATTTCACCATTTTATAAACATTTAGCTGGACAATCTTATCTGGTCCTGGAATTAAGTGCAATGTGTAGTCCAGATTCTGAAAGTAATTATAAAATTTCTTCTGTTTGGTTAATATTCATAAAAGTATGAAATATTAAGAAGATCTGCTTGCATGCAAATATGTATCTAATAATTTTCAAGTTATTTAGGGGAAAATTCATTGCTGTTCTACAAAGTGACTCTAAGTGCCAACTCCAGGAGCAAGACCCTAAAACATTAGTTGCTAGGTCATGTATATACCTACACATACATCCTCTTAAACAGGATGTCATGAATGATTTTGAGTAAAGGACAGTCAATTACGTTCCATGCCTTTATGAAGGAGTGAAGCAAGTGTGTCTTTCTGCCCAAGGCACAGACCCTTCTGGGCCCCCAGAGTCATTCAATCCTGAAAAAGAGGGAAATGAAAAAAATTTACTATAATGTTTAATCATTACTACTTCCAAAATTATTAATATTCTAATGTTTACTTTCAAGGAAAAATTGGGAGAATTGTCATGCAACAAAGCATGAGTTTATTTACAAAGTCAGTCGCATTCTTCTCAGTATGTCTGTATCTCCTTCAGTGTCATATGGTTGGAAAAACTGATGATGGTTCTTTAGAAAAGTTTTGTTTATTTATTTGAAAGGCAGAGAGAGAGAAAGACAAAGATCTTCCATCTGGGAGTTCACTCTACAAATGGCCACAATGCCAGAGCTGGCCCAGGCTGAAGGGAGGAACCTGGAATTCCATCCAGATCTCCCATTTGTGTGGGAGGGGACCAAGTACACAACAATCATCAATTGTTTTCTGGGCCCTTTAGCGGGGAACTGGATCAAAGTGGAGTAGCTGGAACTTGAAAAACATCAGCCACCCCCACTCTCTACCTCCATTGGGCATCTTAACTACTGTGCCAGACACATACTCCTGATGTGAGTTCTGAACACATTTTTCAGTTTAAACTTCTCCATTTATGAGTTTTGTATGTGTCTACTTCTTGGAAAGTCCAACAAGGCAGTCCATATATCAGAACATTATAAGATATTAAATAACAAAAATGAAGTTGCTACTACAACTATTTCTGATCCATTGCTCTAATGGGTTAGAGCTTAACAATTTGGATTCATTTTCCTAAAAAAGTGTTTTTTGTTCCTGGAGTTTTTTTCCTGTGAGTCTCTACATAACCTATATTTTTATGCTGTTGGTCACAAGGAAATCAGGTATGGAAATGCTGAAGATTCAGTGCAATTGTTGTGATCCACCTGAAATAACAACTCAGGGTACAGGCCTCATAAATAACTATTCAGTGACATCATAGTTTCCTGTGAAACTCAGCACCTTTCAGAATACAGTGGTACAAAAACTAGCATCAGATGATCTATGTCCATTGTTATCTAATAAAATGATTATGATTTCAGGCTGAGTTTCAATCAAACAATCCAACACACACACACACACACACTCTTGTATGGCAAAAGATATGAATGTTAGCTCTAATTTCTAGGGCTGCTTATGGCTCATATTTAGGATTTATGACTCAACTAATCAGTTCTTTTAACCTTTTGTTTTCAAGCAGGTCTCAGCCTGTTGCTGCTCTTTTTAGGGCAGAGTGGTCCAAGCCTTTGTTTTAAGGACTTTAGGCCCCTGTTGGACCCACGCGCACAGAATTGCCATTAAAATGTATTAATTCTTAGCACTGAACATGACTGTTCTGGAATATCATAGAGTAAACCCTGAGTTACAGTTATGTTGCTTCCTGCCTCCCCTGTACATTAGCAACCCTTTCTCTCCTTGATGGTCAGAATCAATCATCTCAGACAATATAGTTAAACCCTTTTTTTGTTCTGTTCATCTGGTGGCATCAAGAACCTCAAATGACAAGTGATGATTTAGCTCCCAATGTAATAGAGTTGGAGACTTTTTTTGTTCAGCAAGGGATAATTTTCTCTCTCATTTAATAAAACCCTTGAACTATAAAAATCTAGAGTCATGGGGAAAAGAAGCAAACATTTTGTTTAAGATCATTACTATAATAGTGTGAGGTGACACTCCCACTTCTGTACATTAATTCTTGTCTCTATGAATACTGACTATATAGAAAACAGCAGCATAAATCAGTTGTGGTCAGAACATTTCACCTTGATCGTGAGGTGTTATCCAACAGTCATGCCATAGAAAAGGCATTATAAACCATCCTCTTATTCTGAATGATTAGCTGCTTCTGAGTCATAGGTACATGAAAAGACCACAACATCGATGTACATAAATACATGGCCCTAATTTATTCATTCTTTTATTTGTTCATATTTCTTTGTGTGTTTCCTTACTTATTCGTAAAGAGAGTTCCTAGGTCACCAGCAATGTTGTGAAAGATGGCATTATTGCTTTTTTAAAAAAGATTTATTTATTCATTTGAAAGTCAGAGAGGAGAGGCAGAGAGAGAGAGAGAGAGAGAGAGCGAGAGCTTCCATCTACTGGTTCACTCCCCAGTTGGCTGCAACAGCCAAAACTGTGCCAATTAGAAGCCAGGAGCCAGTAGCCAGGAGCTTCTTCCAGGTCTCCCAAGTGGGTGCAGGGGCCCAAAGACATGGCCATCTTCTACTGCTTTCCCAGGCCACAGCAGAGAGCTGGATCAGAAGTGGAGCAGCCAGGACTCGAACTGGCACCCATATAGGATGCTGGCACTGCAGGTGGCAGATTTACCCACTAAGTCACAGCACCGGCCCCCTATTATTGCTTTTAATATGCATGTCTTACAAGTGGAAACAGCAAAAGAAAATCCACAATGTGACTCTTCCAAAAAAGTAAACTGTTGCTTCCAACATGGGGAAATGAAGCCAAATCCTATTGGGCTTTTGGTATCCTTGGTTGAGCACTGATATATTGGGTATCAATTTTTACATTGTTTCAGAAAAATAGATGAATCAGCAATGGTATTTTATGGGTGAGCCCTTACCATGGGGGACTGAAGCAGCTGAGTTTATACATAGTCCAACATTCTTATTACCACGTTAAATCTGTCAATGATTCTATCAAGACGTTTCCTAGCTATCTGGAAAAATACTTGCTGATATTGCTGTAAGGGTGCTTTCAACTCTGCTTATTAAGAAACTCCATTGAAATGGCAATATTTTTGTAAATATTCCTATATGACACAATTTGTTCTTTTTTTCTTTTTTTTTCTTCTTTTTTTTTTTTTTTTTTTTTGGACAGGCAGAGTGAACAGTGAGAGAGAGAGAGACAGAAAGGTCTTCCTTTTCCGTTGGTTCACCCCCCAAATGGCCGCTGCGGCAGGCACACTGCGCAGATCTGAAGCCAGGAGCCAGGTGCTTCCTCCTGATCTCCCATGAGGGTGCAGGGCCCAAGCACTTGGGCCATCCTCCACTGCCTTCCCGGGCCACAGCAGATAGCTGGACTGGAAGAGGAGCAACTGGGACAGAATCTGGTGCCCCAACCAGGACTAGAACCCAGGGTGCCAGCGCCGACTGTGGAGGATTAGCCAAGTGAGACGCGGTGCCGGCTACAATTTGTTCTAAACTCTGAATCAATTCTGATGGCTTTATCTACACATTTTTTTCCAAATTTCATGCCATCATCCAGCCAAATGTGTTACTTATAAGTCTTTTAATATTTTGTCAAAACCAAGAATGCTAATATATCTATTGTCAAACTTTTCAAGATTCTCAAGCAAAGTAGGGAAACAGCCTCAATCTATTGGAGAGTGACTACTTTTGATACAAGAGAATTCTAAGACTGAAAATTGTTTTGGTATTCACTATTATCTTGGACTTTAATAAGTCTATTTCTCAAAGATCATAGGCTGATTCTTTCTTGATGAGTGCCCTAAATTTCTTATGAGGTGCTGAATTCTGTTGACATCACAATTTGGCAACTGACGGGAACAAACTTTGCCTCTGAGTTTAGGTTATATCAGTCCAGTGGCTCCAAGAGATAGTGGACTCTTTCAGAGACAGTACAGAAATGTTGTAGTTTTCTGTATACCTTTGAACAACCACCTCAACTACAATGAAAATATTTGAAATTACTAATGTATTTATTTAAGTTGTGTAGTCCCAGTGGAGTGAATTACTTACCATTTCATTTTAATCAATTTATTGAGATATGATTGGCATATAAAATATACCCCAATGTATTTAATTCCAATTTTTATGTCCATTCACTCTCTCCAGTTTGTCTGCAGTGGCCATTTCCTTCCAGATAACCACTGTTAATGATATAATTAATTCATATTGCCAGACATTCATCCTAGAATTCTCAATAGATTTAAAAGATGCTAATAGTTTCAACTAGCTCCAAATAACACATTCAGAATTCTCCTTATTTCTCTGAATATCTTTGGTTAGCAGCAACCATATGTGCCAATTTCTGTTTGCATTCTCTTTTACACATGGGACAGAAAAGGGGTTTAAGAAAAGAATATTTAAAATTCAAAGACTATTCAGGAAGCCTACAGAATTAAGGATAGGAAATGAGCAGGGACAATGAAAGGTGAGTAGGACCACCACACCATCAGGCTGTGTCAATGACTCTGAGTACTGGCTCCTACTGCTCATTCTAATTTCATCAACCTTCTGGTCTCCAAACATTATTATTACAATTTGGATGCTGCTAGTCTTAGCATTTCAATGAGATTGGTGTTGTTGGAATGGATATTACAGCTCTGCTCCTTAGCAATGACCCAGTTAGAAGTGTGCAGTGGAATCATCTGATCACCAACAATGAGTGCGCAACTCAGTTATAGTACTTTCCAATTCTATATTGGGGAGTGTGTCCTCAAAAGTTTATGGAAAATTGCATTATTTAAAAAAAGTGATACCTGTTAAATATAAGAGTGGGAAAAAGAGAGGGAGGAGATGTACAATTTGGGACATGCTCAAGCTGACTTGCCCCAAATGGTGGAGTTAGAAACATGCCAGGGGATTCCAATACAATCCCATCAAGGTGGCATGTACCAATGCCATCTCACTAGTCCAAGTGATCCATTTCAGTTCACAATGGATCACAATGATAGGTCTAAGAGTCAAAGGGATCACACAAACAAGACTAGTGTCTGCTAATACTAACTGATAGAATCAAAAAGGGAGAGAACAATCCAACATGGGAAGTGGGAGATGCAGCAGACTCATAGAATGGCAGATGTCCTAAATAGCACTCTGGTCTCAAAATCAGCCCTTAAGGCATTCAGATCTGGCTGAAGAGCCCATGAGAGTATTTCAGGCATGGAAAGCCAAGACACTCTGGAAAAAAAAAAATTGACCTAAATGAAAGATCTCTGCCAGTGAGATCCCAGTGGAAAGAACAGGGCCATCAAAGAAGGAGGTACCTTTCTCTGAAGGGAGGAGAGAACTTCCACTTTGACTATGACCCTATCGGAATAAGATCAAAGTCAGCGAACCCTAAAGGCTTCCATAGCCTTGGCAACTCATGACTAGAGCCTAGGGAGATTACTGACGCCATAAACAAGAGTGTCAAATTGTTAAATCAACAACAGGAGTCCCTGTGTACTTTCCTTTCATGTGGGATCTGTCTTTAATGTGTTGTCCAATGTGAAGTAATGCTGTAGCTAGTACTGAAACAGTATTGTTACACTTTGTGTTTCTGTGTGGGTGCAAACTGATGAAATCTTTACTTAGTATATACTGAATTGATCTTCCATATATAAAGATAATCGAAAATGAAAAAAAAAACTGGTTTTAAATTGGAAATTGCATAGCAAATTAATCAATTTTTAAAAAATATCATGTAGGGTCTCTGTCCTTAATGTGCTGTACATTGTGATTTAATGCTATAACTAGTACTCCAACAGTATTTTTCACTTTGTGTTGCTATGTGGGGGCAAACTGTTGAAATCTTTACTTAATATATACTAAACTGATCTTCTGTATATAAAGAGAATTGAAAATGAAAAAAAGACAATTGAAAATGAATCTTGATGTGAATGGAATAGGAGAGGGCGGGAGATGGGAAGGTTGTGGGTGGGAGGGAAGTTATAAGGGGAAAAGCCATTGTAATGAATAAATTGTACTTTGGAAATTTATATTTACTAAATAAAAGTTTAAAAAAAATTAAAAGAAAAAAAGAAAAAAAAGTATGGATATGCAAATTTTGTACCAAACCAAACATCTTTTAATTTTATTTCCATCAACTTTCTGAAGTGTTCTTGTGTAGTAAGTGATCTTTGCATCCCTATCATTTACACATAAGTTGATGAGCATATACAAATAGGTTGGATAACTAAACATCTGTTCTTGTCTCCTTTTTTCTTAACCATCAATGCAAAACACTTTTTGAAAGATTGATTTATTTATTGCAAAGACAGAATTACAGGGAGAGAGGGAGAAAAGGAGAGATCTTTCATCATTTGGTTTATAAGCTAGGGCTACACCAGGCTGAAGCCAGGAGCTTCTTCACGGTCTCCCACGTGAATGCAGGTGCCCAAGCACTTGGGCAACTTCTGCTGCTTTTTCAGGTACATTAACAGGGTGCTGGATTGGAAGCTGAGCAGCTAGAACTTGAACCAGCAACCATATGCGATGCTAGCTTCACAGGCAGCAGCTTAACCCACTATGCCACAACACTGGTCCCAATGCTAAACATTTTCATTCCACTCCTCTTTTCTGAACTCTAGTTCAAAATGGTCATCTTAAATATTTCTAGACAATGAGACATGTTGAATTACACTGATGGATTTCTGGGGATGTTTTGTTTTCCCTAACACTAAAGTGTTTCAACTGGTTTTATCTCTTCCTTCTCTTGCCCTGCTATGAACATGGATGTGAAGTCAAGAGTTATAGTAATCATCTTTTTACTGTGACAGAAATTGGAAAATTACAAAGATGCAAGCGTTGATAATATTGAGCCACTGAATCGATGCCAGCAAAAACAAGATCCAGACTTCTTGTAATGTAAGAAAAATAAACCCATGTTTATTTAGGCCTTTGAACTCAAGTTTTCTATTACTTGAACCTCAACACATTTTAACTTGCACAGTGGAGAATTCCCCAGATCCTGGGTAGGCAGAAATTTAAAAATAAAATAAATAAAAGTCACTGCTAATTTAAACACCAAATAAAGGTAAACAGGCACTGATTTCTCCATATTCACATCTGAAATAGTTATTAAGAATATTTAGACTGTTGGGCACATGATGTGTGAGTTGATGACAACTTCTTCCAAATAGCTTTAGGGTCTGACCCGTGATATACATATTCTTCCTATTAGACTCATGTAGGCCAACATATGGTTAACAGTTTATATTTCTTAAATTTACTATCCATTTCAGGATGAAATGCAACCACTGTTTTGTGTTTTTCCTTATAAAATAAGTAGATACAATGAAATGTAGCTAACAGATGTGTCTTTAACATATGAGTTGAAATACAAAGGCAAGATAATAACAGCCTCTGTTACAACCTCCTTGACACTCAGTTATGATAATCACAGATTCAAGTATTCTGTAAAGGGATAATAAATGTGTAAAATATAAAATTCAAAAGTCATGAAATATGTAATGTATTTGGTTTGGTGACTGAATTTTCCAAATTTTTGTCATGATCACAAGGATGGTTTCAATCCAAATACATACTGGGACCAGTCAGGTAACCTGTGCTAGGCCTGGTATAAGGGTGCAGGCATATACTAGAAGAACAAGTGCATCTGCAGGTGTGCTCTGTCAAAATAGAAGCCAGTCAGCACCACTTGAGTATGCCCATGTGGTGATGCAGTACAGTTGTCAGATTTTCCTAGTTGTAATAAAAGCTAAACATGCCAGGTTTCTTAATGCTTTCCAATTCTAGTGAATTAAGCAATAATTATAATATCTAGATTTGGGGCCAATAATTTGTCAGGCCTCATTCAAGGAAAGGCTTATTCATTGACAGTTTTCCTCCTTTCTTTAAGTATGAAAAACTACTTTACAACAACTAAATATGCATGCAAAAATGAATATACATGCATGCACAGAGGAAAATAAGCAGAAATAGATATTTTAAAAATATTTTGATCAAAATAGTTTGCTTCTTAGCATTCCCCAGTATGAATAATTATTAAGGAATACTGATAGTCTTTGCTAAATATCCAAGGATCAGGTTATATACAAATGTATTTCTAAACTGAATTCTTATCCATTTCCTATTAATAACATATCAATGAAATTGTATTTGTTGGAAGTTTTAATATCAGGGCAATGCTAACAATAAATAAACCTCAACTCCTAGTATTATATAATAGCAGATGTTGATTTCCTATTCCTGTTATGTCTAATTGGTTAAGGAGACAGGAATTAGATGATTCTCCTCTGGGATATCATAAAGGGACTAAGTTTGATGTTGGAGATGATTTTCAGCTTGTGCTTTCCCAACAATATGAGTCAAAAAAAGTGGTGGGTGTTTTATATGGGCCAAGACTGGCCGAGCTACATAGCAATTCACTATATACTATATTTGACAACTGGGAGGGAGAATTCAAGACACAACTTTGTGTCAAGAAGAGGAACAGAGAAATGGGAATATCTAGTCATCACTGCCACAGAAGTCTAGATTTTATTTGCAAAGCAAAGGGACATCAATAGGACATGGGGTGATGGTGAGGTTCCATGTAGAAAAGGGAGATTCAGTAAAAATTTAAAAACCCTGAATAAAGACTTCATGATTCTCTTATCCTCACTTGTTTCCATGACTTGCTCCTAGTTCACGATCTTCCTATAGGTGCTGTTGTCAACCAGAGGCTTCCCTATGAAGGTCCACGATCTCCCCTTTCAGAAACCCAGTCGTTAATCAGTCTTACCTAAGGAAACAGAGTTCCAGTCAACACTCAAGCTTCTTAAGATAGTAATAACAAGATCAACACAAACAGAAAAATGGATCCTCTCAGGAAAGAGGGTGAATCCAGGGAGCAGAAGAGAAAAAGCAATGAAACTATCATTGATACTAGAGAGATATAAAGGAACATTATTAGTGAAATAAAGGAACATACGTAAGAGATACAAGGGACAATGACAGTTGTTGTTATTGTTTTAACAAGAAAGGATCACTTAACCCCTTTATTTCTTACCTGTAAAATGGTGCTGATAATGTGGTTCCAAAGATTAATAACACAAATCTATGTAATGAACATAGAACAATATAATAGGCATAAGACAGAGTACTGCTGAATACTGTATTTTACTTAAGGGATATTTTAAACTATGTTTTTATAAAACTTTGTAGATTTTCAGAAGTGAGGACTATGTTCAAATTAAATCAGTCTTACAATGTGAACATAAAATTAAGAAAAAGCCAATTTCTAATAGCTTTAAAATATTGAAATATTTAGAAATATATATATATATATAAAGAAGCATAGGACTTGTGCATGAAAAGCTATATTTTTGAAATAAAGAATTAAAGAAATGTATGGAAAAAGCATCTTATATTCGTGATTGAAAGATCTAATTTTGTTAGTGTGGCACATCTTCCCAAATTGATCAACAGATACAACATAGACTCTATTAAAACCTCAGTAAATTTTTTAAATGGATCCCCAAATTCATTCAGAAATTAAATAGACAGAATAGCCAATATTATTTCAAAAATGATAAAGTTGGAAAATTCAAAATTCCTGATTTCAAAACTTACTACAAAGCTATAATAAGCAAGACAATGTGGTCCTGTATAAGTGAAAAAGACAGCTAGGCTACGTAAAGTAACCTTGCCTTTGTGGTAAATTGTCTTTGACAAGGATGCCAATATAGTTCAATAGGGGAAGTAATAGTCTTTTCAACAACAGCCCCAGAACAACTGGATATAGACATACAAAAGAATGGAATTGGACTCCTACCTAAAACCGGAAACTAACACTAAAGTGGTGTGAATCAAAGATCTAATGGTAAAAGCAGAGCTAGCATTATAAAATTCTTAAAAAGAAAACACTGGAGTAAATCACAGTGACTTGGTTTAGTCAATTAATCTCTATGGCAACAAAAATGCAAATAAAATATTGGATGAATTGAAGTACATACAATTTTAAATTGTTGTGCTTTAAAGGACATCAATCAGGCCCGTGCCATGGCTCACTTGGCTAATCCTCCACCTGCGGTGCCGGCACCCCGGGTTCTATCCCGTTTGGGGCCCCGGATTCTGTCCTGGTTGCACCTCTTCCAGTCCAGCTCTCTGCTGTGGCCCGGGAGTGCAGTGGAGGATGGCCCAAGTGCTTGGGCCCTGCACCCGCATGGGAGACCAGGAGGAAGTACCTGGCTCCTGGCTTCGAAATCTGCGCAGCGTGTCTGCCGCAGCATGCCGGTCATAAGGGCCATTTGGGGGGTGAAGCAACGGAAGGAAGACCTTTCTCTCTGTCTCTATCTCTCACTGTCTGACTCTGCCTGTCAAAAAATAAATAAATAAATAAATAAATAAATGGACATCAATCAGAGAATGAAAGGATAAACTATAGAATTGTAGAAAATATTTTAAAATCATATATCCTTAGAAAATTAGTTCCAGAATATAGAATGAACACTTGAAGCTCAACAAGAAGACAACTATATTTCTCCAGAGAAAGTATTTGTATGACCTATTAACACATGAAAAGATATTTAAAATATTAATCACTAGGAAAATGAAAATTGAAACCATTAAAAGATAACCACCTCTCTCACACTCACTGGTACAAGGGGACTTGCAACAATTCATGAAAAATCTGTATTATGAGAGAATTGCATGGTATACTTTCCTAGGTATAGAAAAACAGAATAAGCACATGTCCAGCAAAAAAAATAAAAAATAAAAAAAGCATACTAATGCACATAGCAGCATTGTTAAGAACCCAAAGGTGGAAACAACCCAAATATCCACCAACTGATGCATGGATAAATCAAATATATATATATATATATATATATATGCATCCAATGAAAGATTATTGGACAATTAAGATGAAATGAAGGATACATGCTATAATATATATGAACCCTGGGGGTGTGCTAAGTGAATGGAGACATTCATAAAAGACTACAGTTGCATAAGTTCATTAATCTGAAATATGTCTAATAGTCTAATCCAAAAAAAGATAAGAGTGTTTTACGGGGACTGGAGGCAGAGGATAATGAGAAAAGATTGTCAATTAATATATGATATCCTTTTGGGTTCACAAAACCATTTTACAATTAAATAATAGTGATAATTGCTCAACTATATGAAAATAAAAACATCACTGAAGTATATACTTTTTTATTTTCTTTTTGTTTTTAAAAATATTGATTCATTTGAGGGGCAGAGAAAGAGAGAGAAATGGAGAGGGAGAGAGTGCTGCCATCCTCCAGTTCATTCCCCAAATATTTACAACAGTTGTGTTGAATCCCGGCACCTGGAACTCAATCCTGGTCTTCCATGTGGGTTTCAGGAACCCAATTTTTGAGCCAGCGTGGCTGCCTTGATGGTCTGCATTAGACGGAAGCTGGATTTAAGAGCTGGAGATTGACAGGTATCACACCCAGATATGCCATTGTGGGATGCAGGCCCCCTAACCCTTAGGCCAAATGTATGGCTCTGAAGTGTATCCTTTAAAGAAAGAATTATATGGAATATGATTTTTATCATAGTAAATGTTGTAAATTAGTTTTAAAATTAAATTGATTTTATTAGAACAAAACACAATGATACCATAAAATGGAAAATAGGTATTTTGAGACAGAAGAATCCAGAGCCCACATAAGTAGCTGTAGGTAACTTGTGAATTGAAACAGAAGTATCTTAAAGCTCTTAATGTTCCATCATGCAGGGATAGTTACGCATTCCCCAAGGCTATGAAATGCGACTGACAATAGAAAGGCAGATATAGATATGAAGGGGTGCTTGAGACTATATGCATCTCACAGCTCAGTTAAATGCAGGAAAGTTTTGATGTTGCTATGTTTACACATCTTGTGAGTAGTATATCCAACAATGAATTTAAATGCTTCATGTTTTAGCTCCTTGTTGACATGTGAATGCATTAAAGTGTGACTATTTTTGTCAACACATTATATTTGTTCTTTATTTCCTTTACTAAACATATCAGACACACCCACCACCAATAAGATATGAACATCACTTTCTCTAAATATGTTACAATTAAAGTATACTTGAGAAAACTCCAATACCTTCCTAAAATGCAAAAACCACATACAAATTAACTATAGTCATTGTATTTAATATCTTATTAACGTTTTATTATTGTGAAGTTGCTATAACATGATTTATCAGATATAGTCATGTGCTGCCTGTTTTCCATGATGTCATTATCTTTGCTGTGAATTATGACTTTATTCATTATTTTTCCATCATTTCAATAAACAATTAGATTTACTTCATGGCAAGTCTGCAGGGCTATTCATTCCAAGCAAGTTTTTCAAAGAATTATATATGCATTCATTACCCTACAATTATGCTATTAACCTGCCTTCTACTTATATCACCCAATATTTTTTAAAAAGGTCATATCATGCTTAGGCTATCTGTTATTTATTACTTTCGGATTTAAAAAGTCATTTGTATTTATTTGACTAGTTCCTTGTCTGGTCATTTAAGCATTTCTTATTTAGTCATAGAAGACCAATCTGGGAAAATAAAAAACCTTAGGTAACTACCTAAGTAAATGAGATAAGATATACTTTTAATTAAATTATATTAATCTAAAATATATGGCATTTCCCTTTCTTCCTCCTCCCCTCCAACTCCTCATCTTCTTCCTCCTTCCTATTGTCCTTCATCAGTTGTGCATTCAAGCCAGGGAATCTGGGACCAGAGTCCTTGTGTGAAATCAATTCTAAAGTCTTTTCAAACCATAGCCTCCTAGTTTGTGTCTTAGCATTTATTCTAAGGAATATATTGGAATATAGTCAGTTTAGTCAGTCCTACACAGTCAGTCCTACAGAATGCTGATATTGTTATAGATGTTTGTTCATGGCATGTTAACACTTTTCTGGGATATGTTCCTAAATGTGCCACATTTACAGTTGCCACAGTAGTTCCCCCTACCCAGGACAGATGAGGTGATATTTACTCTTGGATTCAATAATTTATTCCAACATTGGTGAAAAAGTTTATTCCAACAGAGAATAAAATGTTCTTGAAATATACTTAGGAGATTACTATTGTGTCTGGTAGATACAGTTTTACATAAACACGTAGGGTTTCTCACATGCCAGGCATTGTTGTAATGATTTTACAAATCTTTATTCATGTCATTGTAATTTTTCAAAACAACCGGTCAAGGTAGATACTGATAAGCACCATAATATTTAGACATAGAATGAAGCTGAGGTCCATAAGATGGAAATTAAATA
Source organism: Lepus europaeus (assembly GCF_033115175.1). Classification (NCBI taxonomy): domain Eukaryota; kingdom Metazoa; phylum Chordata; class Mammalia; order Lagomorpha; family Leporidae; genus Lepus; species Lepus europaeus. The sequence continues at coordinate 14,916,310 of NC_084848.1, forward strand.
ACTAGTAAATAGTAGACCCATGATGAAACATTGCATCTTGACCCATACCCCACTGTCTCTGCTGGGTGGATGCTGGAGCTGTCTCCCTATGGACTGTCCAGTTGCATACTCTTCTTATCTTGGAAATGGATTAACCAGCGGAGATACTAAGCAAGGATTGAGGATATCACCTCTTGTCTTTTAGACTAGACTTAAACATATCTTCTAGGTGATGATTACCCAGACAAGCAAATCCTTATCTCCAGCTCAGACTAATCCAATTGAGTTTTTCCAGAACCTTCTTGGAACTCAATGATGACTATAGTAACAAGTGGCAAAATGCTATGAACCACTTTTCTCTTGAATAATTCACTTATCTTGAATAATACACTTGCAAAAATGCTCCTCTTTTGATTCTGAGATCCTTGTGTGTAAGGATTATTGACATTAATATATGTTTCCTAAAGATATCACAAAGTGATTGATACATAATAGATATTAGATAGAGTTTTTAAAAAAATGTCTTTATTTATTTTAGAAGTCTGAGTTATACAGAGAGGGAGATACAGAGAAAGAGAGAGATCTTCTATCCACTGGTACCACTCCTTGGATGACCACAATGACCAGGGCTGAGCCAGGCCAAAGCCAGAGTCAGGAGCTTCATCTGGGTCTCCCGTGTGGGTGGCAGGGGCCCAAACACTTGGCTATCTTCTGCTGCGTTTCCCACGCCACTAGCAGGGAGCTGGATAGGAAGCGAAGCAGCTAGGACATGAACTGCCTCCCATAAGGGATGCCAGCATTGCAGGCAGAGGGTTTACCTGCTGCACCACAATGTGGTCTCCTAGATAGATGTTTAGTGATGGTTTGCCTGAGGGAAGCCAGGAAGGAAGGAAGGAAAGAAGGAAGGGAGAGAGAGGGAGGAGGGAGGGAAAGAGGGAGGAATTAACATGTCTTTGGTAACAGGGCATAGTTCTTATAAAATCCTGAATTGAAGGGAGCAGTTATTCTCCCACTTCTGTTAACTTTTTAAAAAAAATTCTTTTTATGCTAGTAACACTTTCAAATACACAAGTTACTATACAGATATTAACTCTCTCTTCTTTTTAGACATCATATTCCTTTCTAGATTTCCTACTGCCTAAAGCATTCCAACTGTACTTTATGCACTTTGATTGTATAGAATTTCCTGTTTTGATGTTTACTAAATTGAAATATCTGTCTATCGGTTGTAGTGGAAACTGCTTAATAGTTACAGAATACCTGATACTCGTGTTGTCTTACTCTAGGGAAAAGAGAGAGGTGAATTTTTAGAACAGTATTTCTTTCTCTTCCAGTGAAAACTTATAAAAAATAAAAAAAGAAAATGCCTTCAGAAAAAAAACAGCAAGCAGCTAAAGGAATTTTTTTCACTCTTTCACAGTCTTCACAATGTGTAAATGAGGCATTTAATTTGTGGTCTCAGTGTTTTGATCTGATCTAGTGTATCTGCATCTCTGACATCCAGGGATGTCATGCACTGACTAACCTCAGCAAAAACCACACAGCCGCAAGCCCCGTGCAAGATCAGCAGAATGCAAAGCCGTCCAGTGAGTTCTGCTGACCGGGGCTGGGGGCCTATGCAATGTCTTACTCACTTAAATTATTTTTAAAGTTATATTTATTTTCATTTTATTAGAAAGGCAGAGGTACACATACAGTGTTTTAGAGAGCTCCTCCATCTGCTGGTTTATTCATCAAATGCCCACAATAGCTTTTTCTGGGTCAGGCCAAAGCCAGGAGACCAGGATTCAGCCTGGGTCTCACCTGCGGGTGGCAAAGCCAATGGATGTGAAAGAGAGCTTTAGAAAATCACATGTGGATTAGACATCCTTTTGTCCTCACTATATCCTTGTCTCTACTTCTTTGGCCAAAAGTCAATCTCATCTGCCTCCAAACCAAACCATTTCTTTTCCCCAAACATGGTCAAGACAACTTGCAAACATCTGCCTTCTCACCTTGGTTATCAAAATCTCGTTTTCTTGGAGAAAATGACTGTACCACATGAGCTTCCTTTCCCCACCTCTCTCTCCTCCAAAATGCTCATTTATGGAGGAACGGGTTTCAGTCTCCAAATGACTGCTCTATGCTTGCAGCACCAGTTACGTTAATGATTTCTGAGGTGACGCTGAGGCCTCAGAGGCTGCTTGGCAGAACAGCTAGCAGGAAACTAATGAGTATCCCAGCATGACCCTGAGCCATTAACAAGGGAGTGTGGTGGGAGAGGCAGGGGAGGAATGAATTAGAGAACTCAGCCTCTGTTAAGAATATCAGTGAAGGCCCTTACTGCAGCCAAGAAAAAAATAATTAATCATCCATAATGATTGGGGTATGTGTGAATATTTAATTCTATTTACAAACATTTTTCGACAGAATGATGCATGATATCAAAGAAAATCGAGAAGCACAAACTGAATTTGCTTTAATCACAAGATGCTCCTCGAATGGCGGCAGAAGTGACAATTTCAGGAATGTGCAATTGGAAAGTATTCTTTTTTTTTTTTAACGAACTTGTGGTAATCTGGGCTAAGCCACTGTAACATTCTGTTGTGAACAGTATACCTTGGGACTAATGATCTTCAAAACTAGACATAATCAATTAACAAAGAGGTTGATTAAAATATGTTTATATAAATACTACCCTAATATTGCATTAGTAAGAAAGAGCAATTGAAACATAATTTTATAGACACTGGACTCAGATATTTAACTATTGGCCATACAAGTAGAGTAATGACAAAATGATAATTAAATGTTAAGAGAAAGAAGCAGCTCAAGAGAAAATTATTTTTATAGTTCAAGAAGGTGCAGTCATTCAAATGTAATAGGAAACAAAAACAAAATGAAACCTGGTAATAGATAACAATTATGAGTTCAATGATTTATTCTGTGTTCAAATATCTTCTTGATCTTTTATAAAATCAGATAATTTCTTTTTCCTTCAGTAGCCTCAAACATAATCTAAGTCTATTTCTCAGTGCTTCTGTTGAGGAATTAATCATGAGTAATGCTTAAAAATCTATAACATTTAATTTGCTATAGCCTCGATGTAGACTATCAGATGAGAAATTATACGGGGAAGTCGCTGCCAAAATAACTTACCAAGCAAGCATCTAGTTTCTGTCTACTTGTCCAGACCACTTCAGCAATGTGTCAGAAGCTATTTGTAGAGAAGGATAAATATTGACCCTGCACTCGGCTGCCCCTTCACAAGCATGTGGTCTTGGGAAGTCATTTTACGTTTTATGCTTTATTTTTATTATCTTTTTTAAAAAGTGAATTTTCTTCAGCTAAAATATAAAGTATGAGAGAATTTGTAGACTAAAAGCAGTTTGCAAAGGAAATCTTTTGCAAGAAAAGGCACAGAACTACAGTGTGTAAAGTCAAGGAAATCTAATAGATTAATGATAAAAAATGAGATCATTAGGATTGGAACTGATCCCTTCGAGGAGCAGTGGGAAATGCTCAATGTTTTTAGGCACTTTAAAGATCAGATACAAATTCACTAAGTCTCCCACACAATCTCGTTTTTACTGTCAGATGCTTAATGACACCAGATCATATCAGAGCCTTCAGAAACAAGGAGACAGAGGGATGATGCCAGCCCCTAGGCTCGCCCTATTTGAAAAAAATTGGTGAACAGGAAAGAAATGTACCACACACCAAGTGCTGCCCGAGCATGCCATTGCTCTTTCCCCGAGGTAACAGAAGTGGAACATTTGCTCAGGTGGACAGGATGGCAGCAGGATATAATTTAATTCACCGAAAACATACAGAGGATTCCTTTGAACAGAAAGTCAAGATACATTTCTATTCTGGGTATCTGGAACCCCCGTGGCAGACTTGTCTTGAGTTCCTGGCTCCTGGCTTCCACTTCAACTCCTGCAGTGCTCATTGTGGACGTCTGTGGAGAGAACTAACACAAGAGTCAGTCTCTCTCTCCTCTCTCTCTCTCTCTTTCTGTCTCTCTCCCCTCTCTGTCTCTCTGTCTCATAAAGAAATAAAACAACAGGCAACAACAACAAAACAGAAACAAATGAGATTTGATCCAACTCTTCAAAGACACTACTAAATATGGAGAACTAAGTATATAAATATGAGTTTAATCAATAATTTATGGATGCAGGATAGAAGCAGAGATACAGAGAATAACAAAGTATATACAAGCCAGTTTCTTCAGAGGGAAGAAATGACATGGAGGAAATAATGATTTTATTTTTCATAATTATTTTAACTTCATCTTGGATTTTTATTGCTTATTTTTGGATACATAATTTAATTTCTTCTACTAATGAGCATTTCAATAGCATCCTTGCTTTATTTTGTACCATTTTTATTTATCTGTACCCCTCAAGAAATTATCAACTATATCTTTTGTACATATGTTTTATTGGGAACAATGTTTCTATATTATATATCCTGGTAATTTTATAGTTCTATCTAAAGAAATCAGTGTGTATCCAAATCTATTCGTATTTAGTGGAATAATGTTTTGAAAGTTAGAGATGTTCTACTTTTGCTAAATCCTCCACATTAAATATTTTAATGCTTTATTCTTTTAAGGATTTGAAAAAAAATTATTTGACAAGCAGAGAGAGGAAGATGGGAGATAGGGAGAAGAGGAGTGTGGGGGAAGAAGAGAAAGAGAGAGAGGGAGAGAGAGAGAGAGAGAATGAATCTATGAATCTTCAGTTACTGGTTCATTCCCCACCTGGCTGCAGCAGCTCAGACTGTCTAGGCTGAAACTGGAAGTGCAGAACTTTATCTGCATCTCCCACATGGGTGGCAGGGGCCCAAGTACTTGGGCCATACTGAGTTGCTTTCTCAATCACATTAGTTGGAAGCTAGAGCAGCCGGCATTTGAACCCACACTCCAGCGCAGGATTTCAGTGTAGGAAGTGATGAATCACCTGGCTACACCACAGCACCAACCCTTCATTGCCTTACTTTTTTTTGCTTGGCACATTAATGACACGGTGTTTTATTGCATGTATATATTGTTTAATGTTCTAATCATGGTAGACATATATGTAATGTTTTATTTTCAACAAAACAAAAGTTAGTATTTTTTTAATTCTTAGATCTTTCAGTACTAGTGAAAATAATTTTATGTGTCTATTTGACCATCTGTATTATTTATTTATATATTTTCTATTAATGAATGTTAAATATTTTTTAAATAAGAAAAGCAGTTAAAAGGTTTTTCATTTTATTTGAAGACTCTTAGAATGTTTGAAAATTTAGGCTGGGGAACACGATTTTGTGCCATCAAATTCATATACAAAAGCATATGTTGCATTCCACTTGTAGCTTAAAGAAATATAAAATGCAAATACTTCTCATTGTTCCATTGGCATGCATGTCCTTGTGTTGCCAGGCTGGATGAGGTCTTCTGTAATGGTGCAATTAACTATACATTGGTCTGCGAACCCACTCTGATTTTTCAGCCTGTCAGCTTATACTTTGACCGCTGATAACATGACCTTGCAAGCCTTATTCAGTCCTGTCACAGTTGAATGCAGACATCTATAAGATTAGGTTCAGGAAATGGGCTCTTTGATGAGTAAAAGAGAGAAAGAGCTCAAAGTCTGAGAGCAGATGAAAAAAGCAAAAGCTGTTAATGTTTGGAATGCAAAAAGGGAGCTAACCCCCCATTCCTGTGAATTCCAAACCACCTTTTACAATAATAAATTGTGTGCCAGGTCAACTGCAGTTGTGGTACCTGTAAGACAAGACAGGTATTCAACTCTGGAACCAGAAAAGTTGTGCGAGTTACTGGTTTATAATTTCTAATATGCAGGGTGCATGCAAAGAATTCTAAATGGAAGGACAGATTGTGAAGCAATGTTGCATGGCACTTAATAATTACAGTTTTGTTCTTTAAAAACATTTTTAGTATATTAACACTTCAGCACTAAAAGAATTAGCTGGTGATATGCAAAAATCATGAAATTCTTAATAAAGAATGACAACTTTATCTTGTCATCTCATTTCAAAATTCAAAAAATCATGATTCTGAAAGATGAGGTAATTTTTTCAAGGTGACACAGAAAAGTAGATAAAGACCCAATATTTAAACAAGCATTTCAGATTCCCAAATCCCATCACATTTACACTACTACTCTCATGTATATAATGAAATACCAATTTTCATTGAGTATCTGTGATGGGGTAAAATATTAAATAAGATATCATGCTATTTTAATTGTTTAGGCTTTTTTTCAAAAATAAACTTCCTCAATGAAACACTGTCAGTGAATAAGATCAGAGTCGGCAAACTCAAAAGGCTTCCATAGCCTTAGCAACTCATGACAAGAACCTAGAGAGATTACTGACGCCATAAACAGGAATGTCAATTTGTTAAGTCAACAACAGGAGTCACTGTGCACTTACTCCTCATGTAGGATCTCTGTCCTTAATGTGTTGTTCAATGTGAACTAATGCTGTAACTAGTACTCAAGCACTATTTTACACTTTACATTTCTGTGTGGGTACAAACTGCTGAAATCTTTACTTAATATATACTAAATTGATGTTCTGTATATAAAGATAATTGAAAATGAATCTTGATGTGAATGGAATGGGAGAGGGAGCAGGAGTTGGGAGGGTTGCGGGTGGGAGGGAAGTTATGGTGGGGGGGAAAGCCATTGTAATCCATAAACTGTACTTTGGAAATTTAGACTTATTAAATAAAAGTTAAAAAAAGAAAATCATTTTATTTATTCTGTTATCTAACAAGGTAATGGGATAATCATTGAGTGGAACAGGTTACAATTTTTGGAATGGTTTGATGATCTGTAATGTAGATCCAAGCAGATATCTGTCAGTTATTCTTTTTGCAAAGAATGCTGACATAAACACATGTTGGAGGTCATTACTGTCCAGAAGTGTCAATCCATTGTCCCTATCAGAGGAATGTAAGCCATCTTCCATACTTCATAAGTGAGCAACAGGTTTTCCTAATGGGCCTTTAGTTGCCTTTCTGTTTTTGTCATCTTGCTGGAACCCTGGTTAGTAGTGTCTACCCAAAAGGGCCATTTTGCACCTCTATTTCCAGATCTGCATGTGGAAGGGCCATTACTTATTTCCTTTTTAAGAAATTGACCAAATTGTATACAAAAACTCCCCAAGCTCCAGGATACTTACAGGAAAGAGTTGCCCGCTCGTAACTCAGGATGGTTTAGGAAAGTGACCTCACCTTCCATCACCAACTTCCAGTCATCTGCGCAATGAGGTGTGACAACAGCTTAAATAGCATGTGAAAATATATTTTATGATGGGGCCATTAATTTGTCCTGCTGGTTATGTGATGTTCTCCATATGCTACATGGGAAAGTGCCCGTCTGCCTTGAGATCTTTCTTGATAAACATGCTGCTGTTACTGTGTGAAGCTCTAATGGGTATCCTTTTCTCTGCTTGCCCGTGGCAAAGACCAACCTCATTCCATCATTTTGCTTGTGCATGAAACAGTGGAGTGTCACAGAATTACATTCTGCTCTTGTGCATTTTCTTTTACTACCCAAAGGCATTTGCTAACTTTGGCTTTTGAGGGCCTACCCAAGAATTTAAGAGCATTATTATCAAGAGAATCATTTTTAATATATAGAAATAAAAAAAGAAAAGGCTCCATAAATTTTATGAAGAGATCTGTAAGAATATGCATGGTATAAAAAAAGCACATGACTATGTAGATTGAAATTTATTACCTATATCAGATAAAATTTTCACATCAATGTGGAAACATGAAGAAAAATATAAATAAATTACCATCAAATGTGGCTTTTAAAATATAAACTATATATGCTATTATGTAATGATGTTATCTTTCAGTATATCTTAAGATCCAAAGAAAATTTGATCATTGGTTTGATGAATATATTAATTTTGTACCTTGTTTAGTCAAGCAGATATGAATAAATTACATATTATGTTCTAAATACTAAATAGTGAAGTGAGGAGATGGAGAATTAACTATGGTTTGACTGTAGCTCCCTATCCAGTATATTGAACCATGGATGTTCTTAATAAATATTGCATGAATAAATGCACATTATAGATAGGTAAAAGAAGCAGATACATTCCTCTGTAATTATCAATGTAAGTGCTACAGTACACACATTTGCAAAAGGTCACATAGTAATTAGAGGTTGGAGAGTGAACTCCTCTTTGCCTCCCAGATGATAATTTTTTGCTAACTCTTGAAAGATGAGGCATAAATTTAGAAGTAATGAAGGATGGTACCTGGACATTATAATGTAAGTTTCTTGTGGGCTAAAGAAATGGATGAGCTATTTTATCAAGGTTATTTTCCTGGTTCTTATGATTCTACTATAGTTATGCAAGATGTTCACGTTTTTGGGAGTTCTGGATGTGTGATATATGGAACATGCAATATTTTTGCAACCTTTCTGTAAATTTAAATTGACTGAAATGTAGCTTTAATGACATGATTTTGTTTTTTTTTTTAAGATTTATTTATTTATTTGAAAGGGAGAGTTACAGAGAAGTAGAGGCAGAGAGAGAGAGAGAGAGAGAGAGAGAGAGAGAGAGATCTTCCATCCACTGGTTCACTCCCCAAACAGCTGCAATGACTGGAGATGGGCTGATCCAAAGCCAGGAGCCAGGAACTTTCTTCCAGGTCTCCCATGCTAGTGCAGAGGCCCAAATACTTGGGCCATCTTCTGCTGCTTTCTGAGGCCATAGCAGAGAGCTGGATCAGAAGTGGAGCTGCCGGATATTGAACCCTAAGACTACCCACCTCCCTGATGTATGGGATCCATATAATCCTTGTGATTCTAAATATGATAATTTTAAATATAATATTTTTAAAATTTATTTATTTAAATTTATTTATTTGAAAGGCAGAGTTACAGAGAGATTGGGAGAGATCTTGCATCTTCTGGATCAGAACTGGAGCAGCTGGTACACGAACTGGTTGTCCATATGGGATGCCAGCATCATAAGTGGTGGCTCAACCCACTATACTGCAACGCTGGCCCCAATTTGATGTATTTTACACCCATAATTACCTCATGTCATATTGCACCATTGACCTTAAAATGGTGAAATTATCTGAATGTACCTGTCCTAACCATATGAGAATATTAAGCACAAAGAGTTTCTCTCCTCCCCTCCCTCTCCTCCTTTCCCCTCCCCTCCTCTCTCCTCCCTTCCCCTCCCCTGCCCTCTCCTCTCCTCTCCTCTCCTCTCTTCTTTTATTATCCTCTTCTCATTTCTTTTCTCTTCTTTGTTGTCCTTGTCATTGTCATCGGTTATTGAAAAGAAGGTCAAAGTATAAAAGAGGGATTCTATGCATCGCTGCTAGCTTAAAGAAGGTGAAACCATGTGTCAACACACACAAACAGGTGCTAGGAGCTAAGCACATCCACAGCTCACAATCAACAAGGAAACAGGGATCTCATTCTTATAAAGAGAACAATTTAATTCTTCTGGTGGCAACAATGATTTTGTAGGGGTTGGCATTGTCTTACAGTGGCTAATCCTCCGCCTGTGCTGCTGGCATCTGATATCAGAGAGCTGGTTCTAGTCTTGGTTACTTCACTTATGATCCAGTTTCCTGCTGATATGCCTGAGAATGCCACAAAAGATAACCCAAGTACCTGTACCTTACACATATAGGAGACCTGGATGGAGGTCCTTGCTCCTGGCTTCAGCTCTGGCTGTTGTGGCCATTTGGGGAGTGAACCAATGGATGGAAGATCTCTATCACTATCTCTCTTTCTCTCTCTCTCTTTTTACTCTGTCACTCCACCTTTGAGATTAATAAAAGTTAAAAGGAAGAATGAGCAAAGGGCTAGTATTGTGGCTCAGCAGTTTAAATAATTGAATGCAATGCTAGCATCCCAATGAGCACTGTTTCTTGTCCCAGTTGTTCCACTTCTGATACAGCTCCTGCTAACACATCTGGCAAGGCAGCGGAAGATGGCCTCACTACTTGAGTCCCTGCTACCATGTGGGAGACCTGGATGGTGTTCCTGGCTTCTGGGTTCAGCCTAGCCCAAGGGATTCAGGCCACTGAGTACATCTTCAGAGTGAACCAGCAGATGGAATATCTCTCAGATATACATGGCCAGGCGCCAAGACAGTAGGGTGACTCAGAGGGCTGAAAAGAGGACAATATTGTAAAAGTCCACATAGAGAACATTTATCTCTTCTCTATTTCTATCTCTACCCTGTGAAGTCAGGTATAGCTATTCACTAAGGAAATTAAGGTAGACGTTCTGATCTCTGGGCCACCTTCAACTGAAAGTATAATTATGACCATGTGGCAAGAGGTTGGAAGATTCTCTACAGACTAATTAATTCCAGACAAAGTAACAATATACTGTTTTGTATTTTCTAAAGAATTCTAGCCTATACCATCAGGATTTTTGTTTCCTGCTTACAAACTTGAATGGACCAGGATTTCTGGAGAAAATTTCTTGATTTCATCAAAAAATCAGAGACCCATGCAAAGAAAGAGAATACAGTGTCTCAGAGACATGTAGAAAACAAGAGAGAGTATCTATAGTTAATACTCTGATAAATAAGACAATATTTCATTTATAATGCAAAAAACAGGAAACTACTTAAACCTGGTAATAAGAAATAATTCTTATAAAAATAAAATATGATAGGTTTTTTGAAGAGTTGATAAAAATCTAGGCTTCCCCATGTGGAAAAGATAAACAATTAGAAAGTTGATGCTTAAGGTACATCACCCAAGTAATAGGAGTTCCAGGGGTACAGAAGAGTACAGAAGAAAAATAAGGGAAGAGTGATCATATATATTATCCAGAAAGAAATATTCCCAAATAGAAGGGTATATACTTCTTCAGCGAAGTCCATCAATCATTTATCACAGTGCATAAAATATAACTCTGATATAATTATATAAATTTAAAAGACCATGGGCAGAAATCCTAAAACATTCTGGATATTAGGATAAACAAAATATCATATGCAGGCTTCAGATCAAAACGTTGGCAAAGTTCTCGCACAAGACCCTGGCCCTAGAGAATGCTGTTGTGTATGACACAAAATTCTGAGTGGAGATATGCTATGCTTGTCAACCTTGGATTCCATAACTTGTTAAATTGCTGTTGAGCCTAGGGGCACAGTAAAAATGTTTTTCAGAATTGTGCATTCTCAAATATACAGTACCTCTTATAGTTGTGTCCTCCCCCTCCTCTAAGAAGACACTTGTAGATGTGTTCCATCAAAATGAAGAGCCCCTGGGGTCCAGGAGAAACATCTGGTATAGACTGAATGTTTCTGTTCCCCTTCCCCTTTAAACTCATGTTTTGAAATTCTAAGCTCCTAAATGATAGGATTTGGGAGTGAAGCCTTTGGGAAGTGATTAGATCATGAGAATGGAGGCTCTGTGAATGGATTTAGGGTCTTCATGAGAGAGATCCCAGAGAGCTTCTTTGTATTTTCACTATGCAAAAGCAAAGGGAAAAGACAGCTGTCTGTTAACCAGGAAGTGAGTGCTCATTAGAATCCCACAGTGCTGCAACCTTGATCTCAGACTTCCAGCCTACAGAATGTGAGGAATAAATAACTGTTGATTGTAAACTCCCCAGTCTATGGTTGTGTGCTAGAGCAGTCTGGGCAGACTGGAGAGAAGGCACAAGATAGCACCCTGGAGAGTAACCCACCCTATTGTGTAGCAGGAGCATGAAAGACTCCAGCAGGGTACCCCTAGAAAAGAGTGGGGAATTAGCATCTGATTAGATTTTACAAGCTTAAAGCAAATAATACAGTAATTAAAATGAAGCAAAGCCAAGCAACACAAGAACTACACAAAAAGACAATGTAATAATATATACTGCTTGGCTCAAGATGGAAAAATAATTTGGTGGTCATCTATGGAGTAGAAATTTGTTAATTAAAACTCCACTTAGAGTAAATGGGAATGGAAGAAGAAGGTTAAAAGATAGAAAAACATCATCATTTACTATCCCAAGGAGGTCTGCAGATAATGCTTGAATAATTGAATCAAGAAACTTGAGCACAAACTCCTTACAGTACTTGGGAAGTTGTTCAAAAGCAGAAGAAAAAGCTGAAAGTGAAACTAATCCTTGCCTATGGGCTGTGAAGAAAGGCAAGAAGTAAAGCAGATAATTATTTTTTTAACAGTAAAAATTTAAGATCTGTTTTGCTTTTGAAACCTAGATCATTGGGCTGGCACTGTGGCATAGCAGGTTAAGCTACCGCCTGCAGTGCCAGCATCCCATATGGGTGCCAGTTTGAGTCCTGGCTGCTCCACTTCCAATCCAACTCTCTGCTGTGGCCTGGGAAAGTAATAGAAGATGGTCCAAATCCTTGGGCCCCAGTATCTGGAAGAAGCTCCTGGCTCCTAACTTCAGATCAGTGCACCTCCGGCCTTTGTGGCCAATTGGGGAGTGAACCAAGCAGATATAAGACCTCTCTCTCTCTCTGCCTCTCCTCTCTCTGTGTAACTCTGACTTTTAAATAAATAAATAAGTATTAAAAAAAGAAATCTAGATCATGATACAATTTTAAAGATAACTAAAATGAACAATTAAATAAAAGATCAAGTAAGTGAATGTATATTGTGAAAACACAAGCAAAACAGTGGATACTGAGCATAGACTCTATTGAGAATCTCTTTTTCTTTTTTTAATCTTTGAACTACCAGGGTTTTTCTCCCTCACTGTAGACAGTACAGGTCAACAGATGTAATTGTAGCTGATGATTGACCCTCTCCATTAAAGTACATGTTGAGGAAGACAGAGAAAGCATTTGGACTCAGCCAGATGTATATTGGCTGAGATGTGACTGGTCCATGAATCAGCCTTGAGAGCAAAATCCTTGCCTAATTTCCTCATCTAGAAGGTGCAGCCAAACTTCCCACCACTTAGGGTTGTACTGAAAATCAAAAGCAACTTGGGACGTGAAGTGTTTATAGCATGGCTGGTTCTCTGCGACAGATCTGCTGCCATGTAGAACTCACCAAGCAGTGTCTTCTAGCTGCCCCCATTGGCATTTCTGTCACCAAACTGACCTGGAAACTTCATCTTTTAGCCCTGTGAATTTCAAAGGATTAAATCAATTAATCCAATCACATCAACTCAATGTACTGTCAGATCAGTGAGTAGGTTTCATTGTTTCTTTATTTTATTTTTTAAATGCCAACTTCCTGATTCGGTTAAATTTTCTGTTTTTCATTACATTCATTTATGAGCTGAGCAGGATTATCTACTAAGGATAACATCCAAGTTAGGTTCAGTCATGCTCTAATAGATTATTGAACAATCATTTTGTGCCAATATCCATAGCTCACCCCATGAATTTGACTTCATAAAGTATATGATAAATATATTTTTCATTTTATTTTGTGAAATAAACATTTTTCTAAAAGAATGTCTTTTGGGATTCCAGAATTATTTTTATTAAGAATTATCCTAACAATGTAAGTTTTTTTTTTATGTTCAGCATTTACTTATTAGAAACTGCCTTTGAGTATAATCATCATCAATAATTGCATTTTATTGAACGAACAGATCCTTGTAGAAAAGATTTGAAATTTCATTATTGTCCATGTATACCCCTGTACTTAGACAGCTCTGTTAATTAATGTTATGGACAGAAATATATCCCCACCCCCATTCATATGTTGAAGACCTAACAGGCAACATGACTCTATTTGGAGTTAAGACCTTCAGGGAGGTAATTAAGATTAAATGAGGTCATAAGTGTAAGGCCTTAATTCCTATTTCTGCCTTACCAACAATTTTCCAGCTTAACAAAATATTATTTGGAATAATAGTTATAAAAATAGACATGTCAATGATAATAAAAACAAAAACTTTAGACACAGGAATTCTTTTAATCCTGTAAATAGCTGCAAAGTAGGCATTATTATTATTATCTACATTTACAGATTAGGAAACCAAGGCAGAGACAAGTTAGGAAAATTGCCATGGGGAATGAGTGTGAAGGCGGACATTCTGAATACAGAGTCCGTGCTTGTAACCATTGGTCTATGATGCTTCATTCTCATATTCATGTTTATCACTTGTTCTTTATTTCCAACAGGAAAAAAAATGACCCTTATTTGGTAGTTTGGGCCACATGGTCATTCTTGAGCCAGTCACTCTGGTTAGAATGGAGAGTAACAACTGGAGCTTGTTGATTGTCCTACACTAATTTGAATAACCACCATGGAGAATCAGAGATACAGTAGGTCTCATCAAAAATATTGGTAGTGAAGGAGAGAATTTCCTAAAGGAAAACAGGAGTCCTACTCTTTAAAGAAAAAGAAATGAATGCTGGAGAAGATAAAACAAAGGCTTTCTGCTGTATCTTTTTTTTTCTCCAAGATTTATTTAGAGAGAGGGTAGGAGGGAGAGAGGGTAGGAGGGAGAGAGGAAGGGAGAGAGGGAGAGAGGGAGGGAGAGAGAGAGAGAGAGAGAAAGAGAGAGAGAGAGAGAGAGAGGTCTTCCATCTACTAGTAACTTTCTAAATGGCCATGACAGCCAGAGCAGGACTACATTGAAGCCAGAAGGCTGGAACTCCATCCAGGTCTCCCACATGAGTATGGGGGCCCAAGGAACTTGGGTATCTTCTGCTGCTTTCCCAGGTGCATTAGCAGGGAGCTGGATTGACAGTAGGGCAGCCTGGGCTTGAACGAGCAACCATAAAAGGAGGTGGCTTAGCCCATTGCACAACAATGCCATCCTTCTACTCTATCTTTAATCTTGCTTGGCCTCCATCCCTACAGAAAGGAGAGGCAATTAGGAGTAGGAAATAAAGTCATTGGAATCATTTTAAGTGACACTCTTTTAGTACAGTGTAAAAAGAACATTCTCATCAAACATGAATAATTTACAGATTATATTTGGAACAGAATAGCACTTTTTATTCTATTGCTTATATATTCTAGGCAAAGTGCAAAATAGTTTACTTTTCCTTGCTTCTTCAATGGACTTTTCCAATTATTTGGAACAACTGAGAAATATAGAGTTCCTTAATACAAATCCATTAATAATAATGATATCAACTGCTATAGATAAAATATACATTCATATATAAACATGCATGCATATATATGTAATAAATAAGTACTTTGTCCATAAGTGAGACTAGTAGGGGGGCATTAACTTTACTCTCCATCTCATTTGGAAGCGAAAAATTATACATCTTGAAAAAGAAGCACTGGCCAGTTTTGAGTTCTGAACCCCATAAACACATTTGAGTACTGAATTACATTAAAATAAATTTTGAATGATAACAATTCTATGAGTTTCCAATAAAGAATTTTTTTAACTTCCTAAGTACATGCACTTATATCTCATAAAACATCTAGTTTAAAGAGGGATTAGCAGAAGCTAAGATTTCCAGAGCTGTGATTTAACAATCAAAACAAAACATTGCAATGCTTGGCTAAGAGTGGACAAGCAAGGGGAGAAAATGCTTTTGAAGGAACATAACAAAGAATTAGTGGGGCAGATGTCAGTGTTTACTAAAGCTGAATTACTCAATGCGTGGCCCAATTTGGTTAATAGAAAATCAAAACTCAAAGATCCAGAAGTCAAGCTAAAAATGAAGTTGGGAAGTCCAGAGCTTTGTGGAGAGCCAGAAATCTGGTTCAGCATTCAATCCTAGGGTGCAATCCTTTGATCTTCCGTCCTATGAAGTGTCATCCTTCAATATGGCTTGTGTATATGAATTTCTTAAGTTCAGCAGCAGTTGACTAATGAATGTGTTGTGAACAGATGATGCAAATTGAGGTCATATCTTGCACATATGTAGAGTTTGTTCTCAGACAAGATTCTATTCTAGGCAAAGTGGGGATGGAAGGTCAGATGCCATAAGAAAGTAGCAGACATGGGGCTGGCACTGTGGCATAGCAGGTAAAGCCACTGCCTCGAGTCCCAGCTGTTCCACTTCCCAATCCAGCTCTCTGCTATGGCCTGGGAAAGCAGCGGAAGACGGCCCAAGTCCTTGGGTCCCTACACCCATGTGGGAAACCCAGAAGAAGGTCCTTGCTCCTGGCTTCAGATCGGTGCACCTTCATCCGTTGCAGCCAACTAGGGAGTAAACCAGCAGATGGAGGACCTCTCTCCCTGACTCTCCTCTCCCTATGTAACTCTGACTTTCAAATAAATAAATAAATAAAAGAAAAAAAGAAAGTAGCAAACAAGTAAACAAAGAAACTAAAATAGTTAAATGGAAATATCCATCTTAAAAACTTGATGCATATTCTGGGCAGTATAAAAGATTTTTAATATATAATTAAAATATTTACAATACAGAGTAGCAGAATAGGATGACATCTCTGCCATCTCTTTCAGATGGTGGAGAAATTGAACTGACCTAGAAAATATAACATGGAAGATCAAATAGGTGCAAAGCTGTATTGGGCAGCAGTTTTGAAAGTGGGGATGTTAGAAAATAAACTTATTTGTTGGAATTAACATGAGTGGTTTTTGTGAACCACACATTGTATGAGAAGATGGCATAGACGTTATTATTGCAGAATATTTTCCTTCAAATACAAAACCAAAAGCTTAGGACAAATATATTAAACAAACATATATGTACATATGTGTGTAAATATATCAATCATATATGTATGCAAAAATAATAAGATTCTAAAGGAAAAGAACAAAAAGTTAGAGATATCAGAACTCAAGAAAGGACATGATGATGTGTCATGTTTTGGTTTTATTTATTTTATTTATTAGAAAGGCATAGTTACACAGAGGGAAAGGCAGAGAGAAATCTTCTATCTGCTGATTCGTTCCCCACAACAGCCAGGAGTGGGGCAGACGGAAAGCAGGAGCCAGGAGCATCTTCCAGGTCTCCCATGTAGGTGCAGGGGCCCAAGGACTTGGGCCATCCTCTGCTGCTCTCCTGGGTGCATTAGTAGGGAGCTGGATCAGAAGTGTAGCAGTTGGGACTTGAAGTGATGCCCACATGGGATGCTGGCATTGCAGGCAACGGTTTAACCTGCCACACCACAACCCAGGCCCCAATTTTGGCTTCATAAGTCCCAGACTTAACTGAGGAAGTCAACATCCTGGAAAAGCTAATGGACACTGACCAAAAAAACCCACAAATCTTCAAAACGGTAAAATAAATGCATCCTCTATGGTGGAAGTATGATATAAATGGCAGCAGATTTCCCTTCAGTGGCCATGGGAACTCAGACAGGGCTAAAAGTAAACCATTATAAATTCTGTACTCAGCGAAAATATCTTTAAGGAAGAACAGAATCAAGACAACCTCACATAAAGGAAAATTAGCAGGATTTGTGACCAAAATCTTCCTTAAAAGTATCACTATAGGATGTTCTCTAAAGAAACAAAACAAATATCACACAATAAAATAAGGAATCGGGGAGCGGCAAGATGGCGGAATAGGCAGGGAGCACACTATTAGTCCGGGGGGAGAGACAGTTTAATATAAGTGGAGATACTGCAGGGTCAAGGAAGAGTAGGGGATGAAACAGCAGAGGAAACTCTTCCGGAACTACTGATTCACAGTGGACCTGCGTGAAGGGCGTGGGAGCCCAAATTCGGGAAACCAGCGGCAGACTCAACACACCAGCGCTGGAACGCGAGGTGAGCCGAACCTCAATAGCCCGAGACACCAGCGGACAAGCGGAAAGAGGAGGCTAGAGGGAATGAGGCTTGAAACTCCGTGGGGAAAAATTCACCAGGCTAACTAGAAGAGAGAGAGGAAAAAAATAAAAAAAGTGACCGATACGGACACAAGTTTCTCTCTCTCCGCTCACCTCTCAAAGGCGAGCAAGACAGAGCAGGCGCCATTTTGGACATACGTCATAAGCAGGGCGACCTCAGGTCTGCACCGGCCCTGAGCCTAGCAGAAACACCTGACTCTGGGGGGAGGGGTGAAATAACAGGAGATTAGGATCTAACTTGGCAACCCAGTGGGAGACTGCAGGAGAATTGGAGCCCACACTGAGGGCAGCAGAGATTCCCTGTGTGGTCCTTGGGAAAGAGCTTCCAATCTCTGGCTCCTGTGGGTATATCATTTGCCTGCTAACTACCTCCAATTACGTTCAGGTGTGCGGAATTACTTCCCTTTTGAATCAAAAAAAGAAAGAGAGATTTACCACACCTAACCTGGGAGTGTCATCTTTGACACACCCTCAACCCTGAGGAACCAAACACAGCTCTCAGTCCACACTCATCTCAAGCCTCTAAGATTCCACTGAAAGCAGACAGTCCACTTAATATAGAGCCATAGTGTAATAAGAAAAAACACCACAGTGAAGAAACCAAATATCTCCAACATGCCAAACAACAAACGCAAAAACCAAGCTAACAAGAACAAGGAAGACACTATGACGCCCCCAAATGAAAAAGACACCCCAATTCAAGATTATGAAGATGATGAGATCGAAGCAATGCAAGAAGCAGATCTCAAAAAATTGATAAGAACATTAAGAAGTTCTCAAAAACAAATTCTTGAACTACAGAAATCCTTAATGGACAAGGTAGAAAATCTCTTGCACGAAAATGAAATATTAAGGAGGAATGAAAATGAAATGAAACAACTAGTGGAACAAGAAACTGTGATAGTGATGAGAAATCATAATGAAATGAAGAATTCAATAGATCAAATGACAAACACATTAGAGAGCCTTAAAAACAGAATGGGCGAAGCAGAAGAGAGAATATCAGACTTAGAAGACAGAGAACAGGAAAGGAAACAGGCAAACCAAAGAAAAGAAGAAGAAATTAGAAATCTAAAAAATATTGTCGGGAACCTACAGGATACTATTAAAAAACCCAACATTCGGGTTCTAGGAGTTCCTGAAGGCATGGAGAGGGAGAAGGGATTAGAAGGCATTTTCAGTGAGATACTAGCAGAAAATTTCCCAGGTTTGGAGAAGGACAGAGGCATCTTAGTACAGGAAGCTTATAGAACCCCTAATAACCATGACCAAAAGAGATCCTCACCACAACATGTTGTAATCAAACTCACCACAGTGAAACAGAAAGAAAAGATCCTAAAATGTGCAAGAGAGAAACGTCAGATTACTCTTAGAGGATCTCCAATTAGACTCACAGCAGACTTCTCATCAGAAACCCTACAAGCTAGAAGGGAATGGCGAGACATAGCCCAGGTACTAAGAGAGAAAAACTGCCAGCCCAGAATACTATATCCTGCAAAGCTCTCATTTGTGAATGAAGGTGAAATTAAGACTTTTCATAGCAAACAGAAATTGAAAGAATTTGTTGCCACTCATCCTGCCCTGCAAAAGATGCTTAAAGATGTGTTACACACAGAAACATAGAAACATGGTCACCAATATGAAAGAAGGTAAAGGAAGGAAACCTCACAGCAAAAGATCACAGGAAGCTCAATTTCTCTTTGACATAGAATTAAACTCTGATGCTCTGTTAAAGCAATGTGTTAAAGTAATCTATTATGTTCTCTTGATGTCTGTTAAATTCTAATTGTTCAAAAACAGCTGAATTTTTATTAAGAGCTATGGGTTATTTAAATATGTGCTTATTTTCAAAGATTTGAATAATCACCTTGTAACAATGATCAAATTTGGTCTATGTTATGTCATGATTTTAAGGAATCTTATTTCAACCAGATATTTTGGATTTTGAGCCTTCTTGGCATTCTTGACAGGCATTCAAAAAATCAAAATTTCAAACAATCTGGTCTCTAAAATTTCCAGTAAATTCTGGACTTTGGTTTTTCCAGTTTGGGCCCAACTGAAAAAATCGAAGGACCTATGTCTCTCATCTTATAGAGACACCAACTAATCAGGCTTTTTGGATTATATTAGAAGGACTGTCAAGATGTGATGTGGTACCAGACTTTAAGTTTCTATAATGGAAAATGCTATTAATACAAATGTTTGAGAATTAAAAAGTCTAATGAACTTGTGTTACTAGACATGATAGTTATCTTAATGAGAAAGCCCCAGAGGCCTAAAGGGTTAAATACTTGTAAAATCCTACAGGTGCTTTCAAAAATACTGTGAAGTAAGCAAGTGCCTCTTGTTGGTTGATGAGTTTATAATTTTAAACATGGCGACTTAAAGTCTTTTGTCATCCATAGTTATATATGATGTGCTGCTCATAAAACTAAAGCGTTGTTGGTTCTGTGTTTAGCTGTCCTCCTATAGGTTCCTATGGACTTTACCAGCCACTTTTATTGTATTCAGTACTTTGGGATGGCTCTGTAAACAGATGAAGCCAATAATGTATTAACAGTACCAACTGAGAGAAAGTATGGTTAACTGAGGTTACTAAAAACAAAAAGCAATTCAAATCAATTGGCAATCTACAAAAAGAGTTAAAGATTTTAAAAGCTATTATTAAAATTGATATATTGGTCTATTATGCTATGTTATATGTGTGTACATATTATATGTCCACATGGTGAAATTTTATTAAGAGTTTTATTTTAAATGGCTTATAGATAAGATTGTCCATAAATTTAAGCTGCTAAAATCAATCAAAAATACATTTTAATTTGTGTGACCTGAATCTGTATATCATATGTTTTAAACGTGTTGGCAGAAAGAAACTAAAAACATTTTAGATGGTTGTGCTTAAGTTTACTGGCTAAACAAACTACACCATGTTAGATATTTAAGAGGTGTTTTCAAATACATGATTCTTAAAATTTATAGAAGGCATTGGACCTTCTGGTAAATGTTTTATTAAGTTCTTATCTAATGGTTGAAACGGTTTGCTAAGTATTCATGTAATATTGCTATTGTCAGCAAGCGATCTAGGACTTGCTCCCTCATTTCTCTATTCTAAGCCCAACTTGTTCTTTCATTTCTCTATTCTCTTCAAGGTAGGAAACTAATTCTATTATGAAGGAATCTGTAGGACGCACAATTTAATCTCTAGACCTTATAAAAGAGATGGCTAATATTTTTCTGTAATAGCATAGCCAAAATAAGAACTTAAATAATAATCTCATAGCTAGATTCACTTCGCCATCAGCAAAGTATACAGTAAGTAGAAAAAACCTCCCTTTCAGACCAAAGGGAAAGAAAGTTTTAAAGTGAGAATATAATTTTCCTCATGGGCATTGTCTACCTTAGAAAAACTACTACAGAACATGCCTGTGACTATAGACTTGTAGTTCAGGCCACCGAAGATTAGAGATGGGACACGGCACTCCCTTGACTTGCATCCTCTGGTCTGCTTTAACACAAACCAGGAGGAAAAGAAAGCTCGGCATCAGAAGCAATGGGTGGCAGGCCTATTAATGGCTGATCTGTACAGTGATCTGCCCTCAAGGAGACCCAACAGGCCAGTCCACTGCAGTGGCGTTCAATGTGGTAAGCCTGGGCTTCAGCAGAAGTCAGCTTGTGAAGAGCCCTGGAAGCTCTGCCAAGAGTTGGATCACTGGAAATGGACCTGCCCTGGAGTTGAAGGATGCCCAGGTCAGAGCCACAGATCTTATTGGCTCTAAGCTGAAAAGCCCTTCACTCAGCCCAACTTGCAAAGTGACCACTGCAGCTGAGGGGATGGTCAAGTAGGGTCAGCAACATTGCAGGCAGAACTGTAAATTTCTTGTTAGAGATGCCCCCTGCCTTTACCTGGCCAGCTCTCCTCCCAGGCCAGCCAAGTAATGAAAGTCAACAGAGTGCCTTCCCCTGGGAGGTTCACACCTCCCTTAGGATATACCCCATGTGAAGAGATAGGTAGGTCTGGGCCTCTGAATTTACAAGGCCTAAAGCCCACCAGATTATTATCAAGCCCCTTCTATCAGGTTCTATTTGCCTCTCAATCAGAAAAATTACTTGTAGCTTAGACAGCACCTTTCTTAGCTCCTCTAATAATGACTCTGTCCTTTGTTCTAGGCCCTGTCTAGTGCACTTGGGCCTCATTCCTTTGTAATCATAACCTCTACTCTACCACCAATGGCTCTACTCCCAACCTGTGTGTACTGATGGTCCTCTTCCCCACTTAATGCTGTATAATTGTTCAAACCTGGTAAATGCCACTCTTAGGATCATTGGTTACTATCCTCACTCTGTCTTTTATGACCTTGTCTAAATATGATCAGAGTCGGCAAACTTGGAAGGCTTCCATAGCCTTGGCAACCCATGACGACAGCCTAGGATGGTTACTGGCGCCATAAACTAGAGTGTCAATTTGTTGGGTCAACAACAGGAGCGACTGTGCACTTGCTCCTCATGTGGGATCTCTGTCCTTAATGTGCTGTACATTGTGATTTAATGCTATAACTAGTACTCAAACAGTATGTTTCACTTTGTGTTTCTATGTGGGTGCAAACTGTTGAAATCTTTTTACTAAATTGATCTTCTGTATATAAAGAGAATTGAAAATGAATCTTGATGCAAATGGAAGGGGAGAGGGAGCGGGAGAGGGGAGGGTTGTGGGTGGGAGGGAAGTTATGTGAGGGGGAAGCCATTGTAATCCATAAGCTGTACACTGGAAATTTATATTCATCAAATAAAATTTAAAATAAAATAAAATAAAATAAAATAAGGAATCTGAAAACAGCAGGAAGAAAGGACATGGTAGACAAAAATATGAGGGAATACAATAGTGCTTCCATTTTATGTTGTTTTCTGAATTTTGTCTGGTGTTGTTAGGAAAATTCATAATATTTTAATTGGTTTTAAATATATATATATTTAATATTAAAATTATATCTAAATGGTGAAGGGTAAAGAAATGTACAAAGATGATATTTTTATGGTTTACTCAAACTAATAAAATTGTGACTCTGATAACTGTGATAAGTTATTTATAAATTATGTAATGTACAGAGAAGACTCAAAGATGAGCAATCAAATACAATACTGAAAAATCAAAACTGATTGCTAAGAACATGCAAGTAGGGGCTGGTGCTGTGGCTCGGCGGTTTAACGCCATGGCCTGAAGCGCTGGCATCACATATAGGTGCCGGTTCAACACCTGGCTGCTCCACTTCCAATCTGGCTCTCTGCTGTGGCCTGGGATAGCAGTGGAAGATGGCCCAAGTCCTTGGGCCCCTGTACCCGCATGGGAGACCCAGAAGAAGCTCCTGGCTCCTGGCTTTGGATCGGCGCAGCTCCGACTGTTGCAGCCATCTGGGGAGTGAACCAGCAGATGGAAGACCTCTCTCTCTTTGCCTCTCCTCTCTCTGTGTAACTCTGACTTTCAAATAAATAAATAAATAAATAAATAAATAAATAAATATTTTTTAAAAAGAAAGAACATGCAAGTAATCTGTAAACAGAAATGAAAATGTGAACAGGAAAATGAAAACCAGAAAAAAACAGGCAACAGAATAAAATGTAAGACTTTAATTGCATTAAATGTAAATGATCTAAATGTGTCAATTAAATACAGATACTGGAAAAATGGATTGAAAACCATAATGTATCTATATGTTGTCTAGAAGAAACTCATTTGACATATGATGTCATAGAAAGCTTGAAAGTAAATATATGTATATGTGTGTATATATGTATATATATATATATATATATATTTATGTATAGAGAGAGAAAGAGAAAGAGAGAACCAGTCTACTAAATTTTAAGACTTACTATGTAGCTGCAGTAATGGCTGTGTGATATTGATGGACAGACATATACATCAAAGGAACAGAATACAGCGCCCTGAAATAGAGCCACACAGATAATGTCCAGCTGATTTTTGACAGATCCGAAAGCAATTCAATGGAGTAAAGATGACTTTTCAACAAATGATGCTCAAGCAGTTGGATATTCACAAACCAAAAAAAAAAAAAAATGACCTAAGTCTCACCCCTTATATAAAATTTAACTCAAAATAGATCATAGATTCAAAATTCAAACATACATATGAAACTATACAACTTTTAGAAAAACATAGGAGCGTATCTCTTGGGTTTCAGGTAGCAAGGACTTCTAAGACTTGACACCAAAAATATATTTCATAAAAGAAAAAAAATTATAGACTAGATTTTACCAAAATTAAAAACTGTTTCTCTGTGAAGGACCTGTTAAAAGCATAAAAATCCAAACTAGATATTGGGAGAAGATATTTGAAAATCACAAATCTAACAAACTTCTAGTCACTAGAACATGTAAAATCACTCAATACTCAATAATAGAAAATTAGAAAATGGAAAAAGTAAAATATTTAATATAAGAAGATATTTAGATGGTAGACTAGCACATCAACATATGTTTAGCATCATTAGCCATTAGAGAAATTGAAATTAAGATCACAAAGATTGTTACAACTGCATGGGAAACTCAGTCACTTCAAAATAAAAAATTTAATTTTAAAAAAGAAGAAAGATGATAAAGTAGGGATATTGCTCCTTATCTTGCTGTTCAACTTGATTTTGATATGTGTATGGATAACACATGCTTGTATAATGATGATTATTTTAGTTTTATCATATTTCTTGAGAATTCATGGTATTTGTTAGTTTTCTCTGTTGATTTATATTACTTTTATTATAGTTTTAGTTAAATAAGTAGGGACATAAACAAACTGTTTAAACTCACTTACTCACAGCAATATGAAGCCATAAAGAGAAAAAAATTTATAAATCAAATGCTAACAAAACAACAAACAATAAAATCCAAACTCACAAGCGTTTGTTTACCACAACAAATGATGTTCTTTTGTTGATATTAAATTAGCAATTACAGTTTGAATACAGCTCTGAATGCTAAATGAAATTTATCTTACTTTATTTTAGCCTCGTCTTAACTGTTATACATCTCATAGTAATTCAGTTTTTCCATCATTTTTCTCCTTTTGAGCTAGGGTACAACCTTTGCTCACACACTTTATCTTAGTTTTATTCCATCCTGTTTCACTTTCAATTAATCATTTACCAAGCATGTTTATTTCTGCAGTTTTCTTTTTTCTGAAGTCATCATGAATATTTAGGTACGTCATTATTTTGTACCAACACTAGCAAAGATATGTGTTTCAGCAGTCTCTGAAATTATTTAGAGGCAATGAAACATCTGAGAAATCCTGTTTAGACCCCCAGATTTCTGGACCCTCTCCATAAGAAACTTTGTTTATGCTTCAGTGAACTCCAAAGAACCTTACTAAATGATTGCAACTTTTAATTAGTTTCAGATGTCTCTGTTTATATAATTAAAAGATGATACAATTTTACTGGTAAAGAAAAAAATTAAGAGGAAAAAACCACATAAAATGCGAGTTAGTACGAACTCACTAAATTACATATATTATTTGCCAACGTTATAATGAATAAAAACTATAAAATGCAAGAAATAGAATGAAGCATCATTTACTGATTTTAACGTTAATTTTTCTTCCAATATCAACTTATATTCACCGCTGTAGCCTACGTAGCTACTGAAAAAGAAAAATATTTCACAGCCAAGATGTGTGTCACCTAATGTAATTTTAAAAAAAAGTCTGCTGAGTTATCCGTGTCTCATTGTTGTGGATTCAATTATGCAGGTTTTTTTTTAATGGGAAAAATATTTGAAATCAGTTTTCTTCACTGTACTGAAACATTTTCTGTAACGGAAGTTAGGTTACTATGGGATGAGCTAATGGAACTTTCTTTCATACATATATTGTAGTACCTGGCAGGAACTGTGAATAAATATATGTAAGTTCATTTTGTTAAAATAAGCATTAAAGAAGCCATTTCTTTAAAATGGCAATGATAGCTTAATTTAAGTTTTATTATTTTATGATTATTTCAACTTTATGATTGTTATCATTTTGCAGTTGACATGTTAAAAGGCAGTTAATGCTCACATCAAATAAGAAACAAAATATTTTGCAAGAAAAATGAAAAAATTATAATTTTCTCTTGATTTGAGAAGGAGGTATCTTAGATAACTTTATCTAAATGTATTTGCGTTACCTTAACATGTATGCCATACTGCAATGTCTTTTGTGGAGTTACGCTTTCATTTTCTGTTTTCCATTTTATTTCTCCTTCTCCTTTTCTTCCAACTGCTTTCTTTACCTTGTTGGCAGTTTGACATATTTGTATATCCACTTGGGTGATTGTGAAAATGTACAAAATTTAAATGTCTTCAAAATGGTGTTGTGGAAGCTAATTATTATTATTATTTTTTTTTTTTTTTTGACAGGCAGAGTGGATAGTGAGAGAGAGACAGAGAGAAAGGTTTCCTTTTGCCGTTGGTTCACCCTCCAATGGCCGCTGCAGCCGGCGCATCTCGCTGATCCGAAGCCAGGAGCCAGGCGCTTCTCCTGGTCTCCCATGCGGGTGCAGGGCCCAAGGACTTGGGCCATCCTCCACTGCCTTCCCGGGCCATAGCAGAGAGCTGGCCTGGAAGAGGGGCAACCGGGATAGAATCCGGCGCCCCAACCGGGACTAGAACCCCGTGTACCGGCGCCGCAAGGCGGAGGATTAGCCTGTTAAGCCACGGCGCCGGCCGGAAGCTAATTATTAATCTTATACACTACCAAAGTAATTGGAATAATTTTCATCTCTAAATCAATGAGTACATATATTTTTCCATTATAAAATTCCTTCATTATAAAAATTTAGAACATTATTTAATATCAAGAAATGAATAAATGATAATAAAAAGAACATGGATATGTGAAATGATATTAAAAAATTAAGCCAAGAAATTGCTAGTCATGTTCTTAAACAAAGCAAATGCTGTATTGCTATCCCGATAAACAAAGTAGAAAATAGAGTAAGATAAAGTTACAGTTGCTATATGGTCATAGCCCATAACACTTTTTAAAACTTGGTAAAGGATTGTAATTTTATTGTGCATTACAAAATTATGCTATTGAGAAGCAAATTAGTGACATGTTAGAAATTCATTTCTTTTCTACAGTGAGAACTAGAAGGCAAGGAAAAAGGTAGCAAGACCAACTAGATGCCTATTTCAGTAACCCAGGTAGAAATGAAGTTTATATTATTTAGAACTAGAATGGTGGCAGATGAGGAAAAATGTGGAGAGATTTAAACTATTTTAAATATATTTAAGCATCTGTGTGAGTATAAATAGCTTGGGTGTGAAAAGTATAAAACCAAGGATGATGAGGATGGTGGTGGTGGTAATTATGATAGTGATTGTGAGGGTGATGGTGATAATGTGATGATGACAGCATTGATGACATTTAGTATTTATATATTTACTTAAGTAAACCGTGGGTGCAGAATCTTTTGAATAAAATAATAGATTTAATCTTCATAATAATATCAATAGACAGGTATTAACATCATCTTTCTTTTTTAAAAGATTATTTATTTGAAAGTCAGAGTTACACAGAGAGAAGGAGAGGCAGAGAGAGAGAGAGTCAGAGACAGAGAGAAAGAGAGAGACGTCTTTCATCCACTGGTTCACTCCCCAGTTGGCCATAATGGCCGGAGCTGCGCTGTTCCGAAGCCAGGAGCCAGGAGCTTCTTTGTCTCCCACGTGGGTGCAGGGGACCAAGCACTTGGGCCATCTCCTACTGCTTTCCCAGGCCATAGCAGAGATCTGGACTGAAATAGGAGCAGCTGGGTCTCGAACCGGTACCCATATGGGATGGCGGCCCTGCAGATGGTGACTTTACCCACTATGCTGCAGTGTAGGCCCCAACATTGTCTTCAACTTAAAAGTTGCTAAGGATTAAATGCCTCTGTCCCCTTGAAGTTCATGTTTTGAATCCCCAGTGTGCGCTGTGATAGAATTAAGAGGTGAGACTTTTGGAAGATAATACATTCATAAAGATAGAGTCCTCCTGAGTAGGATTAGTGAATTTACAAGAAGAAATACAGGAGAGACTTTTCTCTCTCTTCACCATGTGAGGACACAGCAAAGAGAGGGTCCTCACTTAAACTTCTCTATGCCAGCAACTTGATCTTGGACTCCTTAGCCTCCATTAATGTGGGACATAAATGACTATTGTGTAAGTCAACAGGTATATAGCATTTTATTAAAGCAGCCAAAAGAAAGTTTCCCAAAGCCAAATAATATGATGTGACAGGACCAAGGTTTGAACCATAGATGTTTGGTTCTGAATATTGTAACTTACTGATATCTAGATTTTCTGGCTTAAATAGCATCGTAGATGATAAAGTCATTTAGAAGAGTGGAGAAATACAAGAGTTTGAGTACAGATGAAGTGTTGACTCAAGTATATAATTTTGTACATGGTATGTCTTACATCTTGAAGTATAGCAGAAAGTTCTAATCTAGAGATAAAAATGATTCTAATATTTATTTCTCAACATATCATGATTTTTAAGGTCAGATGAATGTGTGACACTACATGGTAGACATATAACATAAGACTGAGAACATGGCTTGACTAAAACAGAAATAGGCTCGTTTAGAAGTATTAAAAAGGAATATTTTTGAAAGACAAAGATCAGCAAGGTGGGTAGAAAACTGAGAAACAGGTGGGTCAAAAGGCTATGAGTGCTTTAGGAAATAAAAATTAGCTAATTGTATTGAATGGTGCCAAGCAATATGAGGATAGAGTTGTACATGCGGGATTTGGCAAGATGAACAGAAAAGGGAGCCAACACCCTGAGTTGGAATAGGGTTGAAGAACGTAGAAACTGAGCACATGGAGACTGCCATATTTCCTTCAAGTTTAAATCTCTGAGCCAGCAGAGAAACTTGCTCATGTGTCGACAGGGAAAGGAGTAAAATTAAATGATGCATTTCTACTTTTCATAATGAGAAATTCTAGAGTATATTTGTGTGTTCATGTAATAAAGAATGGAACAAGGGTAGTGCCAGCTACCCCAATCATTCTTTATTTAGGCAAAACTTCCTGGGTTGCTCAAAAACATTCCAGCTCCAGGCCCCACATTAATAGTGTGAGGCAAATATTTTTATAGTGGTTTTTTTTTTTTCCAGACAGAGATCCTAAGATTGAGGAGGGATAATTAACTGGCTGCTGGTTGCCCAGCAAGAGTGGAATGGATGCATGATGATGATATAAATTAATTCAGGACCAGTTTCAAACAATGACAGCCCTCTCTCCATTCCTTTTAGTTTCTCTCTTAGATTTCTATACTCATTGATTTGTATAGAACCCTGAATATTTGCTAACCACAATCCTTCTGCCAAGTCAAAATTCCATTTGCTGCCAAACAAAGAATCTGGCCCGGGGATAATAAAAATGAAGATATATGATAGACTACAGATTTTGACAGACTGCTTTATAACTCTACTAGGTATGTGTAACTACAGCTAAATTTTCCAGATCTGGCCTCAAATTGTACATGAGAGGTTCTTACTGTCCATTCTATTGAGTTCTGTTTTGAAAAATCCTCCTTTCTATTTTTTTCTCAACCCCTGTTCTCTGAGCTTTAGCATCAAGGGCTTCCTAAGCGGAAGCAGTGCCAGGTGCCTCTATACACACTACCCCCAAAATATTAAGCCACTTACATTCTTAACTGATACCATACAGCACATAGCTATTGTTAAAGGTTATTCCATAGATTTTGAAAAGAAAGAATGATGGTACAAAAATGCAGCTAATTTCATAATTTTTGCACTCAAAAAAAAAAAAGCTTTCAAGGAATCCATATTTTACTGGGTTTTAAAATTAAAAGGTTATCTTTTTTCAAAATCTTAGAGCTAAGCCTTTTTTCAATGCATCACTCTGTATGACAAGAAAATTGTCCTTTTTAAAATTTAAACAATGGTAGGATTCCTCTAGCTCTGGTTGCTTTGAATAGGCCAATTTTTTCTTTGTACAAATAACTGAGAATATAGGAGGCAAAGATTCTTCTGAGTTCTTCTGTGTGAATCAAAAGAAAGATGGGCTGTCTTCAAATGGGAATGGTGTCAGTGGGTTATGCTTATCAGGTCTGCCTTCAGAGGCAGTTTCTGGAAAATTCTGGTTAAATAAATAAGGAATCCAGAGACAAACATACACTTCAGATGATTCTGATTTGAATGAGAAGTCAAAGGCACCCTCTATTTTAGAATAAAAGTAAGTTACTCATGGCTAGGGGTTCAAGTTCAGTATCTATAGTCCCAAGAATGATAGTGAATAACTCCCAAGGAAGCTGTGTAGAAGTTGAAACCTTTGAAATCATGCTGACTGCCAACCCCAACCTCTTTGAGATAGTGGGACTTTCACTTGTTTTAAGTGGAAGCCCCTGTGAACTCAAATTTTTCCAACAGGAAAGCAATCATTTTCATGTTTTTGTGAGGTTGAAATCTAGCCTACTTGGGTTCTGTGATTTCTTTTTAAGGAAGAATCTAAACCTTGAGCAATCTGTTGGTAGATAATTAATATTAAAAAGGAACATACTTTAATTTGTAGCCACACACCAACCTTAGTTAGCCTATTCACATTTCTGCTTTGTCTGAACAAAATCTGAAAAGGTCCTCTTCCTTATATAGTAAAGCAAAAATAATGGGAACAAGAAGCAATTGATTGTATTTATAACTATTATTTATTTATATCTACATTTGACTGCATATTATATGAAATTAAAATTTTATGGTGTAGTATGTTCATGAAATCCTCTCTATCATAATTGAGTCTTGGAGAATAGTAGCTAAAATACAATTTTTAAAATTTATTTAGAACTTTAATTTATTTGTGGGGAGAGAGAGAGAGAGAGAGCGAGAGAGAGAGAGAGAGATCTCCCGCATGCACTGGTTCATCCCCTAAGTACCCACCATGGTCCCAGGGCAGTCCAGGGAAAGACCTATGAGTCAAGATCTCAATGCTGCTCTTTCACATGAGTGCAAGATACAATTACCTGAGCCATTACTGCTGCTTCCCATGGTCCACACAAGCAGGAAGGTGGAGTCAGAAGCCAGGGCTGGGCATCTAACTTAGACATTCCAGTATGGAATATGGACATCTTAGCCACTAGGCCACGCACACAGACCTCAAGTAAAAATGCAGTTCCACAATTGTTTTCAGCATGTATCTAGGATATTATTTTCGTATATATTTAGCACCTACTTTTTCTACATACAAAGCATTTCTTGTAGTTATTTCCTTGATTTTCCATAAAATAGTGAGAATTTTCTTCTGGAAGCATTGGTAAGTCTGTTGTTAATTAACTCATTTGCTTACCTCCTCCCTCTTAAATTGGTTCATAGGGATATTGAAAAAAAGCATAGCAAAATCATGTTGCCAGTGGATATTCAGTACTATAATTGATTTAATTCATCTCACATTTTAATGGAATCTGTAATGATTCGTTGGGCAGAGAATGGTGGATTTCCCTTGGCAAAAGCCAAAACCCAAAAGGCCTCCTATTCCTTACTTTGTCTTACATGTGTTCATGCAAGTTTTATGACAAAGTGGAAGTCTGCTATATTTAATGTGCTCACAAAGACAAATACTTCATCATTTTTTAGGCCTTTTCAAGATTTAATATTCCCTTTGTGCAGAAATTAAAGTTGGTTGAGATGAAGTAGAAACAGAGCTATATCTCCAAAATTTTCAATTCTACATGTAGTTCTAAAGGCACACTTAACAGCTCCCCACGTTCAGACTATACCCGTTTCTTACTGGTTTCTGCATAGTAATGGTTAAGATGTGTTGGTTAACTCTCTTCCCATTTTCCTTCCTCATAAGTATGCAAAACTCCTGAGGGCAAAAAATACCTCACACATTTATGTGCATGATCATGAAATAAAAAGTGATGAAACAGAAAATGACTTATTTTTTAGAAAAGTTAATGATTCAATGCTAATACAGTTAGAAATGGTACATAACTTATTACAGATGTTTAAAATGCAAACAGTTGAAGGGATTACCTCTTAAAAAAGAAATCACTACACATTTATTTAAAAAGCAGCTTATTTAGTGTTTGATTTTTGTTAACTGGGGCTTACTCTCATTCAATTTGTAAAAATGAAATGAAATAAAATATTCCTTAGTGAAACACACAGGTACATACAAACACACACGTGCATACACACACACACGTACTCTCACACACACCACTCCTCAAAACACTCAAAACATCCAATTCCAGATGAATGGAGATCTTCCAATAAATCTGACTTACTTGAAACCACTGTGAGAAAAAGTTGTTTGGGACAATGATTACGGCAGGAGCGGAATATGCACTTTTGTTTTGAGATGGCATTAGCACATTCACACTGCTAGAAACCTGCCAGTAATTTTCTCCTGACAAGCAATCAGCTTTTCTGCAGGGCAAAATTTTAATGCTAATACATATACACAAAGCATCATAACTCCATTACAATATTTATACCAATAATGAAACATTTTTGACAACAATGTAATATTTTGAATTATAAATTAAACGCTTCACAGGAACGACTTCCCAGTGACATTAAGTTACAGATATTTGTGCTGCTCTTGAGAAAATGTCTGAGTCTGGTTCATCTTGTGAAGCATGACAATCAATACTCATATTGTCTCTCTGAGCCTTCATGCTGCTGTTCAATGGGCAGTTAACCTTGTAGATCTGACAGTAGGTTTCATAGGAGCCTGAATATAAAAGTGACAGACTGTAATTTGCATTCTTTATGAGAATCTAATGTATTAGCAGGGTGAAGCCATGACCTCTGATGCTCAGCGTCACCACTCTCATTCACTCCAGGGAGATTTTGTTGTTCATGCACAGTGTTCAGTTTGTTGATCTATGCTTGATCGAAAGAACCAGGTGTCGATTTGTTATGCTTTCAGTGGTCTGGATGATAGCTATCAATGTCTTGGTTTGAATTTTAGCGGTTAAATCTTGTTTTGTAGATATTCTTACAAGCAAATCGAAAAAACACTACTGCCACAGCCAAGTCCATTTTCAAGGAGGCAGGTGTTAAATGGGGCTTTGTTTATTTGCACACCCATGCCTTTGTGCACATGGCTTCTTTTTTTGGTCAAAAATGCCTCTTTGTCACTCTTCTACACCTGTCAAATTCCTCCTCAAATATCAAAACCAAGTAAAAAAGTCACTTCTGAAAAAATTTTCCAAGCAGAATCAGTTTCTTCTTATCTTTTATGAGTTCTCTTCATTGCACACACTTCTATTTTGGCACTAACAATATTTTAGAAATCATAAAGCCAAGAAAAAATATTTGGAAAAGAGAATTCCATCTGTATGCCAACTTATTCATGAATTAGATTATTTGGTTATCTATAACCTGACCAAGTGTTTTTTTTTCCTAATTTTTTCACTTCTCAGCCTCAATTTTCTCATTTCAAAATACAGAAAATGAGATTTATTATTATAGCATTATTTGGTATTCACAAGTTTACTTTATTCAACTATGTTTAGATCCAACATAAGAAGCAGTTAATAAGAGTGGATGTTTCACTCCCTCATATTTTTCACTCTCGACGACAGTCATTATTCTAATTGCTATTGACAGGGAGTTACTAAATTGGCAACTCTTTTTTTTAGAAAACTTCTATTTAATAAGTATAAATTTTGAAAGTACAACTTTTAGATTATAGTGGTTTTTCCCTCCATAACCACCGTCCCGCTGACAAACCATTCCATCTCCTACTCCTTCTCTCATCTGATTCTTCATTAAGATTCATTTTTAGTATTAGCAGACACTAGTCTTGTTTGTGTGATCCCTTTGACTCTTAGACCCATCAGTGTGATCAATTGTGAACTGAAATTGATCACTTGGATTAGTGAGATGGCATTGGAACATGCCACCCTGATGGGATTGTATTGGAATCTCCTGGCACATTTCTAACTCTACCATTTGGGGCAAGTCCGATTGAGCATGTCCCAAATTGTATGTCACCTCCCTCTCTTTTTCGCACTCTTATATTCAACAGGGATCACTTTTCAGTTAAAATTTAAACACATAAGAATAATTGTGTGTTAATTACAGAGTTCAACCACTAGTACTAGAACAACAACAAAAACAACAACAACAACAACAAAATACTAAAAAGGATAAAGTATTACATTGTACATCTAGAGTCAGGACAAGAGCTGATCAGGTCATTGTTTCTAGTAGTGTCCATTTCACTTCAACAGGTTTCCCCTTTGGTGCTCATTTAGTTGTCACCGATCAGGGAAAACAAATGATATTTGTCTCTTTGGGACTGGCTTAATTCACTCAGCATGATGTTTTCCAGATTCCTCCATCTTGTTGCAAATGACCGGGTTTCATTGTTTCTTACTGCTGTATAGTATTCTATGGAGTACATGTCCCATAATTTCTTTATCCAGTCTACTGTTGATGGGCATTTGGGCTGGTTCCAGGTCTTAGCTATTGTGAATTGAGCTGCAATAAACATTAATGTGCAGATGGCTTTTTTAAACATTAATGTGCAGATGGAGGTACCTTTCTCCGAAGGGAGGAGAGAACTTCCACTTTGACTATGACCCTATCTGAATAAGATCAAAGTCAGCGAACTCTAAAGGATTCCATAGCCTTGGCAACTCATGACTAGAGCCTAGGGAGATTACTGACGCCATAAACAAGAGTGTCAAATTGTTAAGTCAGCAACAGAAGTCACTGTGTACTTACATCTCATGTGGGATCTGTCCTTAATGTGTTGTCTAATGTGAAGTGATGCTATAACTAGTACTGAAACAGTATTTTTACACTTTGTGTTTCTGTTGTGTGTAAACTGATGAAATCTTTACTAAGTATATGCAGAATCGATCTTCTGTATATAAAGATAATTGGAAATGAAAAAAAAAAAACCTGGTGTTAAATTGGAAATGGCATAGAAAATTAATTAATTTTTTAAAAATATCATGTAGGATCTCTGTCTTTAATGTGCTGTATACTGTTACTTAATGCTATAACTAGTATTCCAACAGTATTTTTTCACTTTGTGTTGCTATGTGGGGGCAAACTGTTGAAATCTTTACTTAATATATACTAAACTTATCTTCTGTATATAAAGAGAATTGAAAATGAATCTTGATGTGAATGGAAGGGAAGAGGGAGCGGGAAAGGGGAGGGTTGCGGGTGGGAGGGAAGTTATGGGAGGGGGGAAGCCATTGTAATTCATAAGCTGTACTTTGGAAATTTATATTCATTAAATAAAAGTTAAAAAAAGATTCATTTTAATTATCTTTATCTACAGAAGATCAACTTAGTATATACTAAGTAAAGATTTCAA
Organism: Lepus europaeus; assembly: GCF_033115175.1. Taxonomy (NCBI): domain Eukaryota; kingdom Metazoa; phylum Chordata; class Mammalia; order Lagomorpha; family Leporidae; genus Lepus; species Lepus europaeus. The sequence goes on from NC_084848.1 coordinate 14,951,337, forward strand.
CAGTTTGCACCCACACAGATACACAAAGTATAAAGAACTGTTTGAGTAGTAGTTTTATCGTTAGTTCTCATAGTAGAACATATTAAGGACAGAGATCCTAAATGTGGAGTAAGTGCACAGTGACTCCTGTTTTTGATTTACTAATTGGCACTCTTATTTATGATGTCAGTAATCACCCGAGGTTCTTGTCATGAGCTGCCAAGGCTATGGAAGCCTCTTGAGTTCACAAACTCTGACCTTATTTAGACAAGGCCATAATCAAAGTGGAAGTTCTCTCCTCCCTTCAGAGAAAGTTACATCCTTCTTTGATGGCCCATTCTTTCCACTGGGATCTCTCTCACAGAGATCTTTCATTTAGGTCATTTTTTGGCACAGTCTCTTGGCTTTCCATGCCTGAGAAACTCTCATGGGATTTTTAACCAGATCTGAATGCCTTAAGGGCTGATGCTAAGGCCAGAGTGCTGTTTAGGGCATTCGTAAATTGGCAACTCTTGATCTTCTGGTGCTTCCAATCCAGTGGAGAAAGTTAAATAATTATTAATTAGCAAGTAAATACATACTATAAGTTAAGATGATGTGTGCTGGAAGAAACAACCTTGCTAATATGATGGGCAGAAATTCCTGTCATCAGTGTGGAAAACAGTGGAATTCTAAGTTAGCAAAGTTACCACCTACATTTGATCTGAGGCATAAAAGATTAAAAGGCTACTGGATAAACATGAAGAAATAAGTATTAGAGAAGGGGTAACAAAGTGAAAAGAGCTGAAATGGGAACACTTTGGCAGGGGGTAGGGGCTGTTTGATGAGTAAAGACCAGTGGATTGGAATTCCGTGAGCTAGAGGGTGGACATTGTAGGTGAGGTTTACAACAGGAGGCTGGATATAGGAAATGACATTCAGCTAAAGCAGAAGCCAGGAAGCAACTGAACCCATAATGGAATCTAAATGCTGCCAGAGCCTGTTCTGTTAACTAGTGAAATGTTCCCTATCATCAAAATTTGGTTTGTGAACTGAAAATTTTACCTTTCAATTCTAGAAGCTATCTTCCTCCTGTGTTTCCTTGAGGGGAAAAAGTTGGCAAAGAAAAAATCTTGCTCATAAATTGCCTTGGCTGGGGAGTTCACTCTCAGCATCACCCTGCAGAGCGGCTATGACATAGGTTAAAATTCAAATCTCTACTTAGCCACCTGCTCATTGGGTGACCTGGTACAAATAATTTGATCTCTACATACTTCAATTCTGTCAACGGAACAAGAAAATGATAGCAGAACCTGTCTTATATGAAACCTGGGAGTTTTAGTTGACATGGTTTAAGGAGGGCATATTGCTTCTACATAGAAGTCATCCCAGCTAGTTTAGCTGTGATATGAGGGTACTCCAAAAAAGCTCCTGGAAAATGGAGTTATGAATACATTTATTTTGTAATTTTTTAGTTACTTACAAGGGGCAGAGAGAGAGAAAGAGAGAGAGAGAGAGAGAGAGAGAATCTCTTCTACTTATTAGTTCACTCTGTAAATGCCCACAAAAGCCAGTGCTGGGGTCAGACTGAAGTCAAGAACCTAAAATTCCATCCAAGTCTCCCCCATGGATGGCAGGGACCCAAACATTTGAATCATCATATGATACCTCCCAAGATGCGTTTTCAGGAAGCTGAATGGGAAATGGAGCAGCTGGGACTCAGGTCAGGCCTCTGGTTTGGGACGTGGATATACCAAGCAGTGTCTTAAGTGCTGCACCAAATTCCCTCTCCTGAACTTACCTTTTAATTCCATTTTCCAGGAAAATTTTGATGTATCTTCATATTTATGATATTGGATAAACTTGCTATAATGATGGTGCCAGCTGTTTCCTGACAAGAAAGGATAGATCATCCTTTTATTCTTCACTTAGGTATCACCTCTGAAATCACTTTTTTTTTGTACAGAATGTAATGGAATCACCGAATACTGATGATTCTACTACATTGGGTACAAACACCTATCCTAGTTCATACTGTACTTGTCCATGCATGTATCTGCTCCCTAGGCATTGTATAATAGGAAACTTAACTCCATAGGATTTGAGGCCTCCTTTTACTCATTATTTTATTTACTGTAGCCAAAACAGAACCTGCTTTTTAGCAGCAATATAATAATTATTAATTAAATTGCTTCCTGAATGTGAATAAAAAGAGTAAACTTGCCTATTATTCCCTCACAAAATCAAAGTATAATACAACTTGAAAGTGGTCAAATTTGACACTGATATGAAGAGAATCATTGTCACCATCTAAGTTGTTCCCAGGTGAAAACAGTGGCCTCCATAGGGAACGAGGGTTTAGACTTGTATCAGAAGAAAACTGGGCAGCCATAAACTAAGAGGCGATGTGAGGATTGCACACTTAATTTCAGAGGATTTCTTATGGTCACTTCAAACCTTGAGATTCTTTTATTGAAATATTTTTTGTGGCAGCATGCACTAATTAAATGACTGGAATTGGAATGTGTGAGAAGTCTGACCTATGGGAGGAGCAGATTAATATCTTATTTCATGGTCCCCAAGGCAAAATTATCCCCTGAAATTTTCTGCCATACTGTGTCATAGAGTGTCCTCGAGCATTGCTTTGGACTGCATTCAAGCCTTCTCTTACTGTTTCTGAGTGCTTTGCATGCAATAAATACTAGGCAAAACTTGCTAAAAAAAAATGCTTTCAATTCACCTGGTAATAAATGACTCCAAGAAGAGTAAAAATAACTACATTTCCATTGACCAATTCAGCAATAGAAAGCAGCAAATGCCTATTGACTGACAGACAGTTGCAGAGACAGTCAATGACACAATGATTGAAACATCTGTCATTACTCTTCCAGCTCCTTGTTCCATCAAAGAAATGAAATGGTACCTTATTGATGTCACGTTTATATTAGGGGAAGCATGCACATGAACACTGTCTGATGTTGGCTTTTTCAAATATTACCAAAAAATAACCAGCTGTGTTTGGACCTGCTGAAGATATTTATTATTTTAAGTACTTGGAAGGAAGGAGGGATGCCTGTGTGTTTTGTCTGTGTGGTGCGGCCTCACTAAAACATCTGATGTGTATATATCAAAATTCAGTAAGCGAGGAAAATCCTTTCCAACTTTAAATGTTGATGAGGCCTTTTGCTTATTTCTAGTAGTATCCCTTTCAGTTAACACAGCCTAAATTATTTCTAAAATATTACCTCAAGCAGAATTTGTTGGCGGATTCTTTTATGTCTGCCTACCTTTAAAAAATTCGGTTTTCACTTACTTTCTCCTGGTTAACTTCATCTAGCAGATAGGGAAAACTGTGTCCTTAAGAGGAGTAAAATGAACCTCACTGTTTAAGCAATTAACTGATATACAGAGGATATTTATGTAAGACCATGTTTAAGATGCTCTGCCTAAGCTATTACAGGAGTGATTTCCTCATAATTAAAATGTCTTTCTTTCATTAGCTTACCTGGCTAGCACTGCATATTAAAACTTATTTACATAGAGGTTCCTAATTGCATTTGTTTTCTTCTCATTTCTTAATAACTGTTAAGCCTTATATAGGGTCTAACATACTGCTCTATCTCTGTTCTTAATTTTTTAATCATCATATTTTATTATTGAGCAAGAATATTAAATGTAGAATACACATTTCAGTTATCTGAGGATATTTTAAAGACTGGTCTAGTTATACTTTTTCTACATATATTAAATAGAAATTTCATTTTGCTACAAATGCTCATCTTAATTAGGCATTTAATAGAACATTTTAGTAAAATCTGGAGGCAATAGCTGTAATGAAAAACTGGATAAGAAAGGATGCAAACTAATATTTCTTCTGCACTTAACTTGCATCAGGTACTTGATAGATTTTTTATTTAATCATCAAAACATCAAAACAGCTCTCAGAATATATTATCCATAATAAGAATAATACTGAGAGGTGAAATAACTTGCCTAATCACATATTTTTACTAATTTTCAGAGGTGAGACGTTTAGTCTGGATTTTCTGTCTTAAGTGTGCATCCTCAGTGTCACTTTAGAATGCTCTTGTTCTACAGGGATTATGGTTTAACCTATTTGGATTAATGTGGTTCAAGTTAAATATATTCTAGAGAATTACTTCTACAATCAGATCATTAGCAAGAAAGAAAGAAGAGAGAGGAAGAGAGAAAGAAGGAAGAAAGGACAGAAAGGAGGAAGAGAAACAAAGAAAGAAAGAGAAAAAATAAGAATAAAAGAAAGAAGGAAAGAAGACAAAAAAGGGAGGAGGGAGAAGGAGGGAGGAAGGTATGTTTTCTTATATTCTTAGCTTTGTATCTATGAACTATATTCAATCTGTTTAATAAAAATAAATTATAAACAAGGGAGACAAAAAAAAAGAAAAGAAAAAAAGGAAATTTTCTGAGGGAAACCAGTTTATTTCTGCCACTGTGGAACTGGCACTGGTATACTGAGGCCCAAAGAGGAAAACTCATATGTTTATATGCTCACCAGAAAGATTGGTTACAGGGAGATCAGAATCCTAAAATCTTAATCATTAGAACACATACTCTCCCCTTTTCTGAGGTCAGTAGTTGTATTAACATGTGATAGTGTTGTGCTGTCTTGGAGTGTAAGGAAATAGAGACTCAATCCAATGAGTTCAATTATGGCCTCCTATTTGCACCTTGAGGAAGATACCTGACAAATGTATGATTTGTCATCTCCAAGGTGTTCATGGTTTCCCAGGCAGAAGGAAGCATTAGCCAGGGATACTCAGAGTGAAAGAAATGGCTCAGCTCCTATGAGGACACTTGGAATTGACCTTCAAAAGACAGGTGGGACTTACACTTTTGTTTCAGTTTAATTGTCATGCCTTTCTTATTGGGCTCTAGTGTGGAGAGCAAAGGAACCCAACTCTTCAGGTCCTGGAAATTCTCTCTGGCAAACTGTGGAAGAATCTTCTTGTGACTTTGTTGTTGTTTTATTTTTCTTTTTTGGCTGCTTAAGCTTTTTCTCCTTTATCCTGTTTCCCACATCCATGCTAATGTGTTTGGTATATGTTTTTAAATATTCATGAATTTTCATAAAATGTTATACTTTTCTGTTTTTATGTGTTTTTAATTAAAATGAATAATTGTAAAGAAAAAAATGAATAATTTTAAAGAAAAAGAAGAAAGAATGACTTTTAGAACAATCTCTATGCAAGCAATGAGAAATAAAGTGTCCCTTATGAAAGAAGGCTTAAGACCGGCGCCGTGGCTCAACAGGCTAATCCTCCGCCTTGCGGCGCCGGCACACCGGGTTCTAGTCCCGGTCGGGGCACCGATCCTGTCCCGGATGCCCCTCTTCCAGGCCAGCTCTCTGCTGTGGCCCAAGAGTGCAGTGGAGGATGGCCCAAGTGCTTGGGCCCTGAACCCCATGGGAGACCAGGAGAAGCACCTGGCTCCTGCCATCGGAACAGCGCGGTGCGCCGGCCGCAGTGCGCTACCGCAGCGGCCATTGGAGGGTGAACCAACGGCAAAAAGGAAGACCTTTCTCTCTGTCTCTCTCTCTCACTGTCCACTCTGCCTGTCAAAAAAAAAAAAAAAAAAAAAAGAAGGCTTAAAAATAAATTAAAATTACAACAAGTGCAATTAATTACTTTGGGGCTGAAAAAACAACTCTGGAGTATGAAACAAATGAATTTGATTAAAGTCATTGGAATAGAGTTATTGACTCCTGTTATTATTATCTTATATTAGTCATTAGGATGAATGGAGACATGTCATTGACCTTTCTTTTTTTAAGAAAAAAAATGTATGTATTTATTTGAAAGTCAGGGTTACAGAGAGGGGAGAGAGAGAGAGAGAGAGAGAGAGAGAGATCTTTCATTTGCTAGTCACTCCCAAAAGGCCACAACAGACAAGCATGGGCTGGGTTGAAGCCAGGAAACAGATGCTTCATTCAGGACTTCCATGCGGGAGCAAGAGCCCAAGTACTTGGGCCATCTTCCATTGCTTTCCCAGATGCATTAACAGGGATTTGAATCAAAAGTGGAGAAGCTGGGAATTAAATTGGCAAAGCTTAACCTGCTGTGCCAAAATGTCAGCCCCCCACATTGAACATTCTTTTTTTTTAAATTTTATTTAAGTTATACAAGTTTCATGTATTTCATATATGCAGATTAAGGAAAATATTGAAAACCCCCCCATCTCGCCCACACTTCAACCCTTCCTCCTCCTCCCTCTCATATTCCCACTCGTTTTTTACAAAGATCTGTTTTCAGTTTACTTAATGATCATACAGTTAATTTTTTGACAGTTAATTTTACAACAAGTAAAAGAGTTCAAAAAGTAGTATGAAGAGAAAAAAATTTAAAAAAGGAAACACTGTTCCTCAGTGGAAGAGACAGGAGCTATAAACTATCATCAAATCTCAAAATGTTTATTTCACTTTAATACATTACATTTCAGGTATCCTATTAGTTACCTCTGATCAGGGAAAACATAAGGTATCTGTATATCTGCAAATATTTCTATGTACTTTTAGGAAGAATTAGTATTTTTTGGTTGTTATTGGATTTAGAATACCATTCTTTGTAAATTTGGGATTATTCTTATACAATTTTATATAGCTATCTTCAAATAGTTGTCTTTAAATAAGAAGTTGTGCTAGATGGGTCACAGGAAAACAGTGAAAGCTATTGTTTATTTCAACCATGAAGATCTATGAAAAGGGACAGTACTGAGTGAACACTGATATTGTACTATTGTGTTTTGATGTGGTCGTGTCCTTTGGGGTAGGGTGACAAATAGCTCAACTCTGTGAGTGGGAGTTGGGTTTCTCCTAGGAGAAATGGCATTTCCTACAGTCAGTAAACCTGTGACATGTTCAAACTTGGAACAGGAAATAAAAATTGAAAAGTAGATTCTTAAATATCAAGGAGCACACATCCTCTTTTGCTGTCCTAACAGCTTGAGGTTCAATAACCCCAGGTGTTTACATGATGAGTATGTCTGGGCGGTGGATAAAACATGATGAGTATGTCTGGGCTGTGGATAAAAAAAAAAATTCAGACTCTCAACTATTAAGTTAACTAAATTATGAGCCCACATCAAGAAATGACTGCCTTCTCATTGGCAAATGACATGGTCATGCCACTCTTTGAACAATTCTGTTGATTGGAAGACTCACTGATTGCACTGACAACACCCAAATCCATATCTTACATAATTGGGAATACAGAGAGATAGTTTTAAAGTCTGTAAAATGCCTCAGTTCCTGGATTTCCCTCTGTATCATGTTGGTGTCATCAATGCATACTTTTGCCACGAAATAAGCAAGAGACCCAGAGATTTTGTCCCCCAATAATTTGTCACTAGGGGGCAGCAGGAGTTTATTCAATCCAAAGTAGAACCAAAGTATTTTGAAAGGTACCAAAGGTCATACTAGGAGTAACATAATAGAGTTCTTTCATTTCTTTAACCAGTGGACACAATTCCGAACTTGTCTTTTAAGACCATAAGCAAGCAAAATAGGGCTTACTAAAAAAAAAAAAATTAATGAGACTTCAAGAAAAGCTAAATTTTCAAAGAGAAGGAAACAGTGAAGTGTGATATCTAGGTTTAGGCTGAATCTACAATGCTACCAAAATTATGCCTGAGATGCTACATTTCAATGATTCTGTGGTATTTTGATTTAAAGGACAGCTACTGTTCTGTCAATCCAGTATCCTGTATAAGCCATGGTTTTCGTTACATTCATATTTTTTCAAATGACCAGGTCTTCAGTGAGAATTATGTGATCTCAAAGTCTTAGGTTCCTAATCTAAAGAAATTTTGGCAGAACCTCCACATCCTTTAGGATACTGAATTCTATTATTTCTCTTCCTAATGACTTCAAAATTTCTCCACTCCTTCTCACTGTTGCCACCTAATAATGACTGTCATTTTTCCATGTGTTAGTGCGATGGTCTGATTTGTAATTCATGAGAACATTTGTCCTCCCACTCAAGATCCCCTGCAGCTACTGTTATTGCCAATGCTATATGATTATCCCTCTGTCAATTCTTCCTGAGTCTGTTTTGAACATTCTTCCTCTTCTTGAACTCAGTCTTCCATTTTACTCCTGTTTATTCTCCTTCCCTAAGTGATATCAGGGTGTCCAATGACTTTAAAAACAGATAAATGCTTCTGAGTTTTCTCAGCCTCTGCATGGATTTCAAATCCACTTAAATGTTGAATATGCATCTCAAACTTAACATGTTTAAAATAGATCTCTTGATTGCTCAAGTTCTCACTAACCATTCCTCCAGAAATCTCCATGTCTATAAGTAGCATCATCTTGATTCTTGATTTTCATGCTAAAATCACGCCTCTCTTGGCCTGATAATACATATTATAAATATGGCAAAGTCCTATGTATTTTGCCTCTAAAATATTTCCAGAATCTATGTACCTCTTAACCTTTATCAACACTCCAGCAAATGCTTGAATTTTCTCACAAAAATAGGCATAATGGCCTCTCAACTCACCTCCCTGCTTCCGCTCTTGCCCCAGTGAATTCATTCAGAAGATAATGATTTTTTAAAAGTTAAATTGCGTCTTTAACTTCTTTGCATCTTTTAACTTTCTAATGGTTTCCTATTAGAAAAAGTATAACTTTCAATCTTCTGATTCTGATCTTTAAGACCCTATGTGATATGATCCCTATCTTTCTGAACTTACTTCTTACTCATTTATTTCTTCCACTCTAGGTATCCTCTCTCTCCATTCATTAAACATACAGAAATTTCTCATTGTGGGACTATTTTACTTGATGTTCTGTTGATTAAAAAACTTTCCCCCAAGTCTGTATGACCTGCCCTTTCATTTTAATTCTCACTTAAGGTCTCTGTCCAGAAAGGCCTTTCCTGTTTGAACTTTATAAAGTAGAACCTCCTAGGATTGTTTGTTAGATTGGTGGTGGCTAATAAGTCATGGTGCCTGGAATTCACAGACTGTGTAGTCAACTCCTCTGGAATCGTGCTGACCTTAAGTCTTAATTTAATCAACAAGACAAGTGACACTGCCATTTTGGAACACAAGGATTTAAGTGGTCTCAAGAGCTTCTGCATTTTTGTTCAAGTAAACCACTAGCCATTGTATCCAACTTTGGCCAGTGAAAGTGCATAGTGACTCTGTGAGTGGTCATAGAAGCAGACCTTTTGAAAAAACCACTCCACAATTAGGTAAGTCCTGCCCTTATCAACCTGGATAGCTGGGTGCATTCACATGATGTCTCCTGCAGGCTCAGCATAGTCACACAACTAAGCCCAATTCTGATGATGCAATCACAAGCAAATAAAGCTATTTTACTTGTTTTATATATTATTGCTGTTTGTTACATGACATTTGATATTAGATAATTGGCATCATTTACTTTCCCTGGCACCTGATTTATGTTTTTCACACAACACATCAGTTGAAAGTTGGCCACTGTTGTATTTCCAAATGTTACCTAATGAATGATTTAATGAATCAGTCACTCTGTTTATTAAACTTGCCATCTAAGGAAATATTGTCTTTCCTCGTGGAAGTCCATGTTCAGCTAAAGATATTTGTTAGCCAAGGTTGTACATATATTCTGTTCCTTCTTAGAAAACAAAGTTAGAAATGGGGAGAACATCATGAAACTATGCTATTATGTTAATTTTTGTATGGAAATAGAAACTTCATTAAGTGAAATCTTCCACTTAATACCAAAATATAAATCAGTAAAAGTAGATTTGCTCTATAAACTGGACGTTTTCTTCTTCTTTCCTTAGAATGACTTTAGGGGCACTTTTTCAAGCCCATAATGCACCAAAAAACACAGTAGGAAAACCACTGATCTCTTTGCACACCCTATTTTGACAAATGAAGAAATAAGGAGTAAAGAGAATATATGATTTCCCAGCTCATTGAAATCAGAATAAGCTCCATTCAACTCAATTCACTTTGGTGATAGTTATTCTTATGAGCATTTCCTCTGTCAGATTTAGAATTAGGAGTAGAACGGACTTACCCCTAATGGTAGAGGTAGAAATGTGCCAGGGAATTCCAAATCAATCCCATCAAGGTGGCATGTACCAATACCATCTTTCTAGTCAAAGTGATCAGTTTCAGTTCATAATTGATGATAATGATAAGATTAAGTGTCAAAGGGATCACATAAACAAGACTAGTGTTTGTTAATAATAACTGATAGAATTAAAAAGGAGAGAATGATCCAACATGGGAAACGGGATACACAACAGACTCAGAGAATGCAGATACCCTAACCAGCACTCTGGCCTCAGAATCAGCCCTTAAGGCATTTGGATCTGGCTGAAGAGCCCAGGAGAGTATTTTTAGGCATGGAAAGCCAAGACACTGTGGAAAAAAAAAAAAAAAAACTAAATGAAAGATCTCTGTGAGTGAGATCCCAGTGGAAAGAACGGGCCTTTCTCTGATGGGAGGAGAGAACTACTTTGATTATGGCCTTATCTAAATAAGGTCAGAGTTTGTGAACTCAAGAGGCTTCCATAGCCGTGGCAGCTCATGACAAGAGCCTCGAGTGATTACTGACATCATAAATAAGAAAGTCAATTATTAAATCAACAATGGGAGTCACTGTGCACCTACTCCCCATGTAGGATCTCTGTCCTTCATGTGCTGTACTATGAGAATTAATGATAAAACTACTACTCAAACAGTTCTTTATACTTTGTGTATCTGTGTGGGTGCAAACTGTTGAAATCTTTACTTAGTATATACCAAGCTGATCTTCTGTATATAAAGATAATTGAAAATGAATCTTGATGTGAATGGGAATGGGAGATGGGATGATTGAGGGTTGTGGGGAGGTTCTGGGGGAGGAAAGCCACTATAATCCAAAAGTTGTACTTCAAAATTTATATTTATTAAATAAAAGTTTGAAAAAAAATAATTAGGAGTAGAACAGAGATACTTTGAAATCATCAATTTAAAGTATATCTATTAAACTACCATAAGAGAAGCTAATTGAGAGTATTAGAATTTAACCAATAAAAACAGAAATTAACTTAACTCAAGTGTGTGACATGTAATCTGGCCCACAGTCAATTAGATTGGTGGCTAAAACATATATCCACCATAGAGCAGAGGTTAAAAGAAAAGAGATTCAAAAAATATATATCCATCCTTGGATCTAGATTCAAAAAACTTATCTTGTGTGGGCCAAGGATATAAGAAGGAAACCAAAAAAGCAAGGCCAATTTGGAATTGTCATTTGCAGAAACAGCCAAAGACACTGTCAAGAGATAAGTGTGTAGGGGCAGTGGGGGGCAGTGGTTAAGTTGCCTGTGGTTTTTTTTTTTTTTTTTTTTGACAGGCAGAGTTAGACAGTGAGAGACAGAGAAATGTCTTCCTTCCATTGGTTCACCCCCTAAATGGCCACTACAGCTGGCATGCTGTGCAGATTGAAGCCAGGAGCCCAGTGCATCCTCCTGGTCTCCCTCCCATGTGGGTGCAGGGCCCAAGGACTTGGGCCATCCTCCACTGCCTTCCCGGGCCACAGCAGAGAGCTGGACTGGAAGAGGAGCAACCGGGACAGAATCCGGTGCCCCAACCAGGACTAGAACCTGGGGTGCCGGCGCCACAGGCGGAGGATTAGCCAAGTGAGCCGCGGCACCGCCTAAGTTGCCTGTGTTCTGCATTGGAGTACCTGGGTTCGATTCCTGGTTCTAGCTCCTAATTCTAAATTCCTGCCAATGAAAATTCTGGAAAACAGTAATTATGCTTCAAATAATTGGATTCTTGCCACCTACAAGTGAGATCTGGATAGTAAGAGAGCCTGGGTGGCTCTTGGTTTCAGTTACAGCTGAGCTCCAATAGTTGTGGGCATTTGGGGGAGTGAATCAACACATGGGTGTGTGCTTGCTCACTCTCCTGCCTTTTTTCCCTCCTAAATAAATAAATAAATAAACAAGCAAATCTTCTTTTAAACAGATATGTATCAATAGTAACCAATTATAGGCTAGAAAATTAATAGAAGTATTCAGCACAAGCTGTTTTCATTAACATTTATTATTTTCCCATGGCTTTGATACTTTCCAGAAAAATCAAAGCCTCATGAAATATTCTCTAAACATAATATAATAATTTTTATTTTTTTAACCTGAATAAAAGATAGCATAAAAATTTGAATCTATGCATATTTAAAATAGCTTAAAATTTTCTTAAACTCATTGTCCAATTAATGATATATCAAACAATAGTATTTGTCAGTTTTTATTAATTTATTAATTATTTAAGGGCTAGAAAATATACACACACAAATACCTCTTCTAATTTTCATTAGAATCCAACAAGGTGAATTTATTATTTTGCTTGTTTAAATGCCACTGTATTTCAGCTAAGTTAAGTAGCTGGCCCATTGTCATGCAGTTAAATCAGTGGCAAGAATGGGTTTGATTTCAATCCTGTCTTCAAATCCCGAGGCATTTTTACTAACTATATCTGTAGTTTCAAACTTGAAAGGACACAAATATACTTCAGGTTTTTCATTTTTCATATCTGCAAACTAGGGTCTAAAGATGCTAAATGATCCACCGAGCATAAATAAGAGCATTAGAGCCAGACCTAGAAGGGGAATCCAGGTATTTTCTTTCCAATATAGAAAGATGTTACACCATCCACACACACACACACACACGCATATAAGTATTTAAATACTTGTAAAGCATGACATGTCCACTCCACACTTGTGCCATTCTCTGTACTTGCAAATATATCAAGTTAACACTTTTTAAAAACATAAACTCAGAAACCATTTCTCCTCCTTTGTATTTAAGCTAATTGTCACCTGTTCTCAGAGCTCCGGCCCAGCTGGCACACACCCACAGCATGCTGGCCACTATCCACTCTGGTTGGCCACTGGTGCCTGTGTTGTACTAATTGCAACATATTCCGATTACCTCTGTCTAAATTACATGAAACGAATCATCTAGCATAACTTTCACTTGAGCTTTATTCAATCTGCCTTTTGTTTCTCTTTCTTTCCTAATACCAGCAATATATTCCTTAGTCAAAATTCAAATATACTGTGTACCTTCCCTACACTAATAACTTTAACAAACATCCTATCCTTCCATGTTTCTATACGAGAGTTTTCACATCTTCCATTTCTGATAAATTCCTGCACCTGTGCTTTGGAACGCAGTGCATTCTCCTTTTTTTTTTTTGCTTCCTCTCTTTATAGTAATCTTCCCATTTGTATCTTCAACCTGTGTTTTCTGTTGGCTTTTAAGGAATTAAAACATGCAAGAAAATGGAGTCAACTCTTAAGCACTCCAGTTATCACTTTAATGTTTTCACCTTAGAGAAATGAATCTCTCTAAATAAATGTTTATACTTGCTTCCTGTCTTTCTTCACGTCCCTTTCACTTCTCAATCTATTCCCATTTGTCTTTTTTTTCAAAAAAGCTTAAATATTTATTATATTTATTGATATTTTGCAAAGATAATTCCCATTTGTCTTATGACTTATCTCTCTATCAAAAAATTCTTCCCAGTTTCCAGTCTGACTTCTGTACCACCTGACATTGTCAGTCTCCTAAGTCTGTTTCTCAGTAGCATTTTATACTATTTATTGTCTTCTGAACCACTTTCATTTGTTACTTGTGTTCCATTGTTTGCTCCTGGTATGACTTTCTCATCATTTGTAGCCCTGCCTTATCTTACTACTTTGACTACTTGAGCTTCTAGATTGGACAATTTCACTTTGGCCTATCTCAGAGATTTGCCCTTGACCCTTGCTCTTTGTTCTCTATGCACCCTCCCTTAGCAATCCTATGTGCAGATAACTTAAAAATCTGAAGAGGAGTAAAATGACTCCTCTGAACACCAGACCCAAATATTTAATAGTTACTTTGCATATCCCTCCTAATGTCTCTAAGACATATGAAAAATTCATCAAAAATGAGCACACAATATTTTCTTTCCAACCACTTCAATTTTTCTTCTGTTTCCTTTCTCCACTATCATTAACAGACATCAGAACTTACATCAACCTCAGTAGCCAAAATCCTAAATATAATATGTACATATTTTCTTTTCTGTATCATCAACATCATCTTAGAACAAACTACTGCTGTTCCTCTATTGGGTCAATTCAAAATCACTCTTACTTAGGTACTAATATGTGCTATGGTTTCCATGCAATCTGCAGAGTAATATTTTCCAAATACAAATAGGAACGTGTGACAAATCCATCGTTGCTTCTGGCTGAAAACATCGCAAAGCTTCTTCTTGTTGCTCTTGGAAAATCTTGAAATTCCTCACTCTGTAGTGCTTCATGGCAAGTCTTTCTGATCCTGCTGGTCTTGTTTTATTGCAGACACATCTTTCAGCTCTCACTGCATTGTTCTTTTTTCAGTCTCTTGCACTCCCTGTCCTCCAGCAGAAGCATTTGACATCTACAAGCCCCTTAAATTGCATTGCTCTTCTCTGTTTCCTTTGCTTAGTTCAATGCTTTGCATTCTTCAGTGACAGTTCATAGGACAATTTCCCTGGATAATTATGGTAATGCTCCTTGACAAGAATGATTCTCCCAGTGTGGACTTTCAGAGTTCTCCCTCTTAATTATTTTACATCTATCACTGAAATTTCATTTGTATCATTGTTTTATTAGTATTTTTGCCAACAGAATGTAAATATTTGAGGGAAGAACATTTCTTTTTCAACTTTTATTTATTTGAGACTTAGAAAGAGGGTCAGGCAGGCAGTCACAGAAAAAGAGTTTTCATATGTTGGTACACTCCCCAAATGTCTGTGACAGCTGGGACTGGGTCAAGCCTAGAGCAGGAGTATGGAATCCAGATCTCCTATGTAGGCGATAGGAACCTAATTACTTGAACCAGCAGCACTGTCTCCTAGGATCTTCAGGAAGCTGGAACCAGGAGCCAGAGCCCAGAGTCAAACCCAGGTACCCCAATTTGAAACAAAGGCATCATAACTTCTAGAACAAATGCCTGCTACAGGGACTATCTGGGTCAAGCTTACATCTATATCCCCAAGGATCAGTTGAAGCATGATGCCTAGTACATGCTCATTGAAAAATAAACAGTTATTCTGGCCTCAGAATCAGCCCTTAAGGCATTTGGATCCGGCTAAAAAGCCACTGAGAGAATTTCAGGCATGGAAAGCCAAGATCTCTGCGAGTGAGATCCCAGTGGAAAGAATGGGCCATCAAAAAAGAGAGGAGAGAACTTCCACTTTGGTTATGGCCTTGTCTAAGTAAGGTCAGAGTTTGTGAACTCAAGAGGCTTCCATAGCCTTGGCAGCTCATGACAAGAGCCTCGAGTGATTACTGACATCATAAATAAGAGAGTCAATTATTAAATCAACAATGGGAGTCACTGTGCACCTACTCCCCATGTAGGATCTCTGTCCTTCATGTGCTGTACTATGAGAATTAATGATAAAACTACTACTCAAACAGTTCTTTATACTTTGTGTATCTGTGTGTGTGCAAACTGTTGAAACCTTTACTTAGTATATACCAAGCTGATCTTCTGTATATAAAGATAATTGAAAATGGATCTTGATGTGAACGGGAAGGGAGAGGGAATGAGAGATGGGATGATTGCGGGTGGGAGGGAGGTTCTGGGGGGGAAAAGCAGCTATAATCCAAAAGTTGTACTTTGGAAGTTTATATTTGTTAAATAAAAGTTAAAAAAAGAAAAATAAACAGTTAAATGAATGATTCAGTGAAAGAAGGAAAGAAGTGGTATTCACAAGTAAAATCATGTTGTTAAATACAAGCAGCCTTCAAAGTTTATGAAAAAAATGCATATTATGGCAAAACAGTGCATTGATTTCCAATTTGTATACCAAAAATACACTTCTTTTATTTCATTTTCACACATTTTTGAAGTACCCTCATACATTATATTAAAGAAAACCTTGGGAATGAGTATGCCTATATCTCAAATACTCTCCTAGGAAGACACCACTGTACTGTTCAATTAGACATTATTCTGAAAGATTATATGCTGCCCATCATGAGCCAACAAATCGAACTAGACAGGAATAGTCAGGCGCAAGTGCTATAAAGAAGATCCCAGTGCACTGCTGATATGTCAGAAATTAGAGTTCTCATGGAGACCAAGGACTCAAGTGAGCCAAAACCAAAGTGAAGTCTACATATATATATATATATATATATATATATGGTGCCTATGAATTTATTTTCTTTTTAAAAAGATTTTGTTTATTTATGAGAGGTAGAATTACTAACAGAGAGAGGGAGTAATAGAGAAAAATTTCTTCCATCTGCTGCTTCGCTCCCCAAATGGCCACAATAGCCAGATTTTGGCCAATCTGAAACCAGGATCCAGGAGCTTCTTGTGGGTCTCCCACACAGGTATAGGGGCCCAAGCGCTTGGGCCGTCTTCCACTGTCTTCCTAGGCCATCAGCAAAGAGCTGGATTGGAAGAGGAGGAGCTGGGACACGAACTGGCGCCCGTATGGGATGCCAAAACCACAGGTGGAAGTTTCACATACCATGCCACAGCACCAGCCTCCTATGAATTTATTTTCAAAAGAAAAATAGGAACCTGGTTTCCAGGTATCAATGCAGAAAAGCAACCCACCAGAGTCTCCTATGGTTCCAGTGCTACCTATTGTGTTTTGATTATAAACACAAGAAGACATTTTTGCTTGCCATTATGATGGAAGTGTGTTAATAACATTTATGGGGTGGGACTATAGGCACCAAATGTCCTACAAAAGCCTTGGCCAAAAGGAATGGTTTCCTTGTTATAAAGTTCAAGAGGAACTCCCTGGAGAAATACTTGAGTTAATGAATGTTGAGGGCAGGGTTTCTATTTTGTTCCTCAGGGTTCCTAGCAGCAAGCTTTGCACTCATCCTTCAGGAAATGCACACTGGAAATAGATTTCAATTACTTGCCAGTGAGCTAGATCAGAGCATATGAATGCATAAATGTATGAATTTATATTGATTTTGTGGTAAAGACAATAGGGACTCTTGGATCTGAGCATAGATGAGAAACAGTATTCCATTCTCAACTGTTAAAAAAAAAAAGTAATCCAAATTGATAAGTTACAGAGAGCAGAGTGGTAACCACAATCAGAACCCAACAATAAAAACCTGATATTGAGATAGGTTTTTATTTGCATGTTTTTCTAACTATGGAGGTTGGAAGTGGATTCATTGGGTAGTTCCAGGCCTCCATTCCCCCTCAGTGGAGGATACAGAGCCTCAGATGAACTCTGAGGATGGAGGGCATTTTTATGCATGTAAATGTGGAAAGCGTAGGGTGTTAGAAAACATGGGAGGAAAGAACAGAATGAATAGGAAGGATTGCCTGCCTGTGGTTTTCAAAACCAACCACTGCCCTCTGCAATGGAGACATTCTTAGATTCAGTGTAATACAGTTCTGAAGCAGCAAGGGTAATCGTATTGATCTTGACAGAATGTCTGGTTAATTTTTCACAAGGTGTAGATCCCTCAAAAATCAATAACTTTCTGCTGTATCTTTATTCCTCTGAATAAACTGTGTCTGTCAGAGAAACTTGATTCTGAAGCTCAATTGGATTCATAAAACATTCACAGACACATAGCACAAAAGAAATGTAAGCTTTCCCTAGGAGTGGTAACTATTTAACCTCAACATAGGACACAGTCCCCTTCCTTTGATACATTCTTGTCCTTGGATGGGCATTAGTAGAGACTGTGATTCAGATGCATCTTTTACACACTGGTTCTCCCGACAGCCTCACCCAAAAAAAGCAGATTTAGTAGAAACTATGGAATGGGTGTCTGGAAAGCACAGCCAAAGCAAACATCTTTTGGAAAAAAAATTGAAAATATTGGAGTGACTATTAGAAGTGTATTCATTTTACTGTATTTTATTCACCAAGATTAGTGTGCAGTGTTAAATATTTTTGAAAGAAATAAAATTATGCCCTGGGAACAGTATTAAAGTTGCTTCCAATATTAAAAGTTATTGAAATTGCTGCTCTGTCATTTTAAAGAGGAAGAAAGCAATATCCAGAGAGGTTAAGTGTTCTTCCTAGGGTCACACAGTAAAAGTTTTATTTGTTACATTGTAAATTCTGTGTTAAAAATAAATCAGTGAACACTCATTTATCAAGAACAGAGAATGTGCAAGGCTTAAAACAGTGATAAGATCTGTATTAGAATAAATATACAGTGTAAGAACTCAAATAATAGAAACAGGATAGAGAAGATAAAATGGAAATTTCTACAAATGTATTTGCAGTGTTGGAAAAGATTCCTACATTTGGCTAAATATCACTGATGACTCATTTTCTAATAAATCAGTTGTAATATTTGACAAGGAAGACTGGTCCTTGGTACTCAGGTGATTCTTATGTCATGGTTTTGAGCCTTATGGTATACACAATTGCAACACAGCTTTAAATACCTACAATAAAACATGCTTAGACAAATTTATTGGCAAGGTAAAGAGGTGTCGTTTCAAAGACATACAGAAAAAGAATCTGAAGTCTCTAAATTAACCCAGGAAATCAACACACCACTTTCTCCTGGATTTTTGAAGTCCCACCTAAATCTTTTCTTCTTATCTCAGCCTTGAATGCATGTGTGAGAGAGTGTGTGCCATGTCTTAATAAAGAATGGAGATACTTAAGATTGCATCAACTAATACTTAAAATAAGATACATTTTATTTATCTGCTCATAGTTTCCTTTGCTTTGTTGAAATTTTGAGGATTAAATAAATTGGTTAAACAATTGTTTCATATTGGTTTCCTATTGAGATACTCTGCCTCATTAAACAAAGTTATTATTCACTTTACAGCCTGAAATATGATTAAGAGCAAACAATATGAATTGCTTTTTCTTGATTACAGTGTCGAGCATCCTTGGCCAAAGCTTTTAGCAGTTTTTAAAAAAGGGCTTAATTTTCAATTGTCCCAGCAGCTACAAGGTAAGTGTTGAAGGCAAGGTCTACCTAGTTCCTGTTCAGCCAAACTTGGTATAAAAAATTATCCTCATCTAATTCTAACAGAAGATGACTTTTTTCAGTAAATCCTATGTTTCTTTATGTACATAGAATTTAAACTATTCAAAGTTCCAATTTATCTAATTTGGAATAAAGTTTCCAATTGTTAGATCCCAAATAGATCAAAACCATGGGACTGATAAACTTTCAGATGCCGTCTTGATTGTAGCTACTTGCTCTCCTGAAATGAGTCACACATGCAGACAGGAATGAGCTTGGTGTAAGCAGAGTTTTCAATAAGGGAGACTTATTTGATTACCTAAAATGTGCACTGTGCTCATAAGACTATTATCTGCAACTATTAATTGAGGCTAACTCTTGGTTTTTTTTTTTTTTTTTTTGGCTACAAACATACCAAAAATAATTCTAAATCTGGGATTTTTAAGGAAAGAATATGTTGAATATCACTAAATCCATAAATGGAATTGAAACTACTAACATGTTACTAAAAAGGTGATTTAAACACTCATTCATTTATATGTGTGAATGTGCACACAAGCATATAGGCACATGTACAGACACCAAGATGGAAGGCAGTTGCTGTAAGTGTGTTTGGATATTAACTTCTCATTTTCAGGATATGAAAGAATTATTAGCTATATATCCTTTAAGGAAGAAAAGAAAATGCCACTTTTACACTCTGTGTGTACATGAGTATGTGTGAAAGGAGGGGGAGAGAGAGAGAGTGTGTGTGCACTTACATAGCCAATGTTGCCAATGGCCCATGACAGTATCCAGTGGAAGGACTATTATTACCTTTTTATATCCCAATCTCCAACTGATCCAAGTAAAGTTGTCATCTTTGGACTTCACTGCTATTACACTTGAAGGTCTAATAATTTGTACTGCTGATTGCATCTGTTTAAAACCTTTCTTCTACACAAGATCTCAAAACATTTGCTTTCAATGACTGATTGGAAACCACCATTTTCCCATCTTGATCAACACTCTTAGAGAAGAGAAAATTTTTAAACCACTCAGAGTCACTATCATGAGCACTTCTCCAGTTCCAGAGATAACAGCTTTGTTCCTCCAAAGTAGTATCTGTATTAGAATATTTGAGACTATCTCTTGTAATAGACAAGCTCTCTGAACACTTAGTGGTCTACACCATATTGGTGTGTTCTTGCTCATGTCTTGATCTGATGTAGCACAAACTGTGAAACTATATACTTCAGAACATACAGCAAGGAACTACCTCCTTAACTGCTTTGATCTAGAAATAACATATGTCAATTTGGCTCATATTTCACTGGCCATCAGTAATCCCATGACCATAATAGAACTTCAAAGGAGATTGCAAAAGATAGAGAAGCTTATGGATATTTGATGAATATTTAATGATTATGCCATGTACACCTTCATGTCTGAATTTTACCTTATAAATTAAATAACATATTGGTTTCAGTTCTCTATTGGAAGAGTCTCCCAATACAATTGGCTCAAAAGCACAAGAGAGTTGACTGTGAAACATGTCTACATAGGTAAATACCATTGTTGCTGAGTAGAGAATTTAATTCAAACTTGATTTTACTAATTTGATTGTGCCGTGTGCATCTGTGTCTTCACAAAATGCAGTTCACAACAATATACTTGCTGTAACTTGTGTCACAAAGATTTGTGAAGAGTAAATAAAATTCAAAAGTTGAGAACACATTTCAAAATTATAAACTGCTAGATCAATGTAAATTGTATTTTGATAGCATTATGCACATTTTCTAACTTAAACACTTACTATTGTTTATAACTTCTTAGTAGAAATAAAAAGAATGCTATATATTAGAACTATAGATATCAGATACATTAAAGCTAAAATTCACTATTTTTATGAAAAGAGGAACACATTTAGTTTCTAATTCATATTACATTACAGATATACTAAAAGAATATACTAATTCATACTCAAGTTCCTAATTTTGAAAACTTGCAAGTTAAAATGATTTTTAGAGGAGAAACCTTTTAAAATGCATAACTCATTAAAAGTAATTTTATTGCAAGTGAATTTATGTAGCTATCTTCTTTTAATGTGTTCTTTCTCACTGCAGTACATATTTTTCCTAGTTTCTTTCTTTTCTCAGTAGCACACTCAGGACAATTAAAGTTGATGTTATAAAAATCTGAATGACTCAAAAATCATCACCCCACTTAGAATACCTAAGCTTTTATTGAGTTTTTGTTTGAATTTTGATTTTCCTTTTTCACTATCACTTTTGAACCTGCAAGGAGAGAACTAAAAATAATTCTTACTTCACTACACTTATAATTCCCCATGAAAACGAAAAAAACAAGGTTCACTCTGTGTTCAGTCTGTATTTAAAAGAGGATCTGTGTATTGATGCTTCATACAGAAAATAATTTTGCATTGGTGAATTTGGAGTAGTGAAAATCTGGAATATATACCTTTTGAAAATAGCAAGTAATTTATTGATAAAACAATAAAGTTTCTTTTGTATGGCTGACAATGACAATTGTCTTACATACGGTTGCACAAGGTACATATAGTGACTATTTCTGTAACAATTCTCATAGAAATATGGGTTGTTTCAAAAGTACTCTAGTGGAAATGTAGATGATTTGAATCCTTACTAACTTTTAACATGTACGACCAAGACATCTTTCTCCCACAATATAATTCTGGGTCATTGAGTGGTATAAGATGATGAGGGGCTACAACAATACTGAAATTATCTTGTCTGTAATAGGCACAAAATGGCCCCTTTGGGAGAGAAAGGGAACAGTAGATTTATTTTTCTTGTATCACACTCATGCCTCAGCAGGGTCACTGTGCATGGGGCATTTTGTTTGCTTGAATTTTCCTGTGATCATCTTGTTAAGGGACAATAAGAAGAGTAAAGTTGTTTGGAGATGGAGGAGATCTTGACAATGAAGTGTCATATTGTTGACCATGGCCATAGTCTTTGCCTTCTTAGAAACACTTCTTTTAACAAACAATGCATCAAGTAGAAAGCCATTAAGGCTTGTTTCCTGAGTCTTTATCCACATCAGCCTTGGCCAAGCAAATATTTCTATCAAACACTCCATAGAATGCTAATAATTCCTTTCCCTATCATATCAATGCACTGAGAATAAATATACTTCATCCATTACAAGATTAGTGGATTTGGCAGATTAAAAATAGCCACAAAATATTTACTGCACAAACCATTGAGAGATGTGTTCTATGCATTGCTGAGTGCAATCTAGAAAATA
The DNA here is from genome assembly GCF_033115175.1 of Lepus europaeus. Lineage (NCBI taxonomy): Eukaryota > Metazoa > Chordata > Mammalia > Lagomorpha > Leporidae > Lepus > Lepus europaeus. The sequence goes on from NC_084848.1 coordinate 14,973,556, forward strand.
CATGAACTACTTTTACCCATCTAATATAATGAAAGCGATGAGGAGCTGGTTTTCTAACCAGAGTAAAAGATTGGTGTCCCCTACTTCCTTTTTCTGGAGCCATTCACTCTTGGAGGCCAGAAGCATGATTTAAAAAGACCACCTACTCTGCTGTAAAGAACATGTGTAGAAGGTTTGAAACCACACAGAGAAGAAAATGGACCCAGTTAGTTGCAGCTGTCCAGCCATCTTTCCATCCTGAGGTATCAGAAATGTGAGTAAATCCATCTGGGATCCGCTAAACCATTGAAAATTCCAGTTTAATACACAGTTGATTATATGAAAAATGATTACCCAGTTAACCCAGCACACATCCTTGATCCAAAAATATCACAGCCTATTTTAAATGGTTGTTCATTAAAAAATCATTAAGCTTGAGGAAAATCTGCTACAAGACAATAGACAGTGTAGATGGTACGATAGGCATCATGCCTTTATCTCCTTGGAATCTCCAATGTTCACTTAGGAGGTTTTAGAGTTGTTTACTTAGTAAGCATATAAAAAGAAGACAAAGAAATAAATTTTCAAATGATGATAAAATGCATCAAAGTATAATATTTTGGCCTATTTATCATATCGTTGGATGAAAGATGTCATTAAACCACCCCAGTTCTAGAATTTGTGCAATAAGATGGCTTGAGATAAAGAAACATTCTTTATCTCATGTGAAGTTAAGTTCCAAGGGAAGCACAAAGGATGTATCATTAAAAATCACTCAAAATATTTATAATATAAAGGTATATTTTGTGTATTCCTAAAGGTGTTAGATTAAATTTTATTTCTAGATGAAAACAAATTTGCTTAAACTGAAAAATACCACTTTGTGCTAAGGAATGCTCGAAGATGAGAAACATGGGAATAATATATTTATGTCTCCCATCCTATATCACTCTACAGGAGGGCCATCAAGTACAATTATTCCATATGGAAGCCGTACAACCCTGGGTGGTGCCACTCACATAAATTCTAATATGAATACTATTTGCAGGATTTATGGCTCACAACCTGCACAACTGTACACTGTCTTGTTGCTTCCCAGAAAATTGAATGTCATGAAAGCAGGTCTTCTACTAATTACATTTGTGTCCACTTCTTTCTCATTTAAGAAATACTGCTCACATACTCCTTTTTTATGGTCCATAATATTTTTAACATAAAATGATTTAGTTTCTTATGCACAGTGAGTTATTTCTCTGAAGAGAGGAAGGCAACTTAAGAGAGCAAGGCCTAAGAGTTCAACAAATACCATAGTAGGATTCACTACCTTTTAGACTATTGACGAAGTGATCACAGAGGTGAACTACAATAAACCTTTGCCTTTACATCTCCGTAGAGCAGCTTTCCCAGTGTCACCAGTAATCTTCACACTGCTAAACTCAGTGACCACTTTCTACTTTTCATTTCACTTGAGCTCTCACAATTTTCTACTCCCTTCTCTTTTTACTACCACACACTTCTGATTTTCTTTGTTCACTGACTGCCTTTTCACAGTATATTATCCTGGTTCTTCTTTGACTAACTCTTTGTTTTGAAATAAGACAAGATCCACATTTGGATCACATCTCACTTCACCTATGGCTTTAAGTACCAAATACATACACTAAATTTACTTCCATTCTATATCTTTTCTCTGAATTCCAGAAATATATAAAATCACCTACTTGACATCTCCACTTAAATGTCTAATAAGCATCTCTACATCATCACTAGCAATACTGTTCTGTTATTCCTGTCTTCCCAAATCAATTCCTTCACATTTAATTACAATTCCATTCCTCTGTTCTTCAGAACAATTAGACTTAGAGCCATTCTTAACTCCACTCTTTTTTTTGCAAACCTCTTATTGAGTTTATAAAAGCTTATATTAGCATTTGTTCCCCCTTCAAGGCAAATACCGATTCTTACTACTTATGCTGCTCATCACCACAACCATTATGGTCACAGCAACCATCAAACTTGAGCTAGATTATTGTTTTCATTCTCTAAATGGTCTCTTTGATTTCACCCTAAAGTCTATTTCCTAGACAATAGCCTGAGTGAGTTTTTTATGCCTAATTATGAAACTATTCTGTTAAAAACCTTTGATGACCAAATATTTTCTCTTGTTACCTTTCTCTTCATATTTCTAACAGTCTTTCTTTCTTGTTCTATTCTAGACACAGTGAGATACTTGCTTTTGCTTAATTAATTTCTTTGAAAGCCAGAGTTACAGAGAGAGAAGGAGAGGCAGAAAAAGAGAAAAAGAGAGAGAGAGGTCTTCCATCCACTGGTTCACTCTCCAAATCACCACAGTGTCCCGGGGTGGGCCAGGCTGAATCCAGGAGCATCATCCAGGTCTACCATGTGGGTTCGGAGGCCCATGACTTGTGCCATTTGCTGCTGCTTTCCCAGACATGTTAGAAGAGAGCTGGATAAGAAATGAAGCAGCTGGGACTTGAACTGGTGTCCTAGGTCAGGGGTTTATTCTGCTATGCCACAATGTGGGCCATATAATTGTTTTCTCTTGGATAGTCCAAATACATTATTGCTTTGCGCATTTGAACACAACACACTGTTTGCTGTTGGTTAATCGTCACAGAATCCACATTGCTTTCATCTCATCACAACTGTATCTCATCTCTCCAAACATTCTGTTACCTTGTGCAAGGACCTCACTGACCACTCCATTTAAAATGCAACTGCCACCCCCATTCTTCCTGTCTTGTAGCTCCTTACCGCAACTTTATTTAAGTAATAATATTTAACATCTTCTAACAGACAATGTTATTTATTTTGCTTATTGTTTACACCTACTCTCTAGAATGTAAGGTGCTTAAGAAAGAGAGTTTTTGCCTGTTGTATTTCTAATTTATCTCCAGAACCTAGAATAGTACTTGACAAAGAATAGGCTTTAGAGACATACTTATTAAATCAACTAACAGATAATATAGGATGCTGGGATTCTATGATGTCAAGAAATATGATCAAAGAAAAGAAAGTCTAAGTAACCTAAGATCTTAAGAAAATTATTCTGGAATTAAAAGTGGGTGTTAAATATCATAGAATAGGAACATTACTGCATTCTAACAAAACTAATAGAGAAACTACTCTGTTTTACTGCAATGTTTCCCATAGGATATGAAATAATACAACTAAAACTGAACAATCCCTATCCATAAGAATTGATGATTGATGATTTTTTAAAAACGACATTGGAACTTTCAATAGAAAGGAATCAACAGTAACTCTTAAATCATATGGGGAGAATTACACATATAGATAATGCTCTACAAATTTAAAATCTTTATCTCGATTTAAGAAACATATCAGATTTTTCATATATATTGATCAATTACATTTTAAACATCTAATATGCGTTTACTACAGTTTCTTCTTATTGGATATACTAAGGATACATAGATATATGCACACATGTGATCATATAGAAAAACATGTGTATAGGTCAGAAAAATAGAACAAACCATGCAATAAGTTGTGCAAAATATTGTGGGGAACAATGACATGTGCTTTTGGAGTAGGCAGGCAGTTTCCATGGTGGAGCTTGCATGTGTTGAGTCTTGAAGGATGAGTAGGAGTTGTCCTCCTGGAGACAACTGGAAGTTCACTAGATAAGAAAGGAACCATATCTGTTTATATCATAGAATAGTTACAGTGTACCATCCATTTAGGAATAGGGATCAATTTTCTTTGTAGAGCCCAGGAGCTAAGGAGGGTGGAACAAAAGAATGAACTGGCAGATGTGAAACTAGAGAAGTGGGGGTTATTCCCTTTCACACACTCATTCCTTTGTGTTAGTACTCCAGTCTCTAATGATTACCAGATAATGATACTATCCTAAAATATCTTCTGAAAAGCTGGGGAAACACTTAAACAGCACAATGTAACCCTGCCAGAAAAGACATATAGTCTAGTGGAGAAACGATAAGTACAGATGATTGTAATTCAATATGGAGATTGCTGAAAGGGAAATGTACAAGAACATTTCAGGAACAATAAGAGTCAAATTTAGTGGAAAATATTACACCTGTGCTAAACGGAAGTCTTCCGGAGAAGGGTATGTGGTCTGTATGGGTGACACATACACATGTGTGTGTGTGATGAATATTTGTGGTGTGTATGTATGCTGTGTGAAGGGTTTTCTCTGTTTCCTATAGAAAATAGGATGATGAAAGCTTTATGCAATGGAGAGAGTCATAAATGGTTATGTGTTTTAGAAAGATATCCACCACAGAATGGACTGGTGGGTAGAGTCTGGTTCAGGAAGCTGAGGGATGACAAATATCAACAGCAGGATGAACCAGTGGAGCAGAGAATCATTTCAGTGCTGTTGAGCATAAATAATAATGTTTGTGGCTTTCAGCTTAACAAAGGAGATGTTCCAACCCTATTGTTCAAATGACTGATAATGGTAAAGTTACCGCACACTGAGTCCAACACCTAAGATCCAAAATCGTTTCTTGCTTGTTTTGTTTGTATCTTAGAACACAGAAAACACAGAAGCTTTAAAAAATAATGCTAAGAACCTATATAGAGAAAAATGCAATGATAATGCTACATTGATGCCTCAGCTATACAACTGAAAAAAAATGGAAATGATATTCAGATGGATGTGGGTCCTGAAAAAAAGTATTTGATTGATTTTATAGAATTTTATCTAAACCAAAATTAAGAGGATATCAGATATGAATCATGACTCAGACACCTTACAATGTGATTCAGTAGATATATCGGCATCAAAGATCTGTAACACTGGGGACAAAAAATACACGCTGAAGGGTTGGCAAACATGTCAGTAAAGTAGTTGACAGTTGAGTGCTGTGGGTATAGGCCAGAAGTGACATTGCTAACACCTTCGCAAGCACAAGGTGCAAGATAAGAGGAGAACCAAGTCGTTCAGTGACATTCTGCCAACTCAGGGATCAATCTCAGCCACCAGCAAGTCTGTACTTGACAGCTACACTCTGGAGATGAACTAGTATTAGGAAGTCAGAGTGTTTGAAAGAAATAAGCTTAATGTGGGGTGAACGAGTCAGGAAGATAGCTACTAAATCATGGAAATTACCCAGAGCTTTTCACAACAAAATACTGTACAAATGGTTGTGTTTACTTTTTACTTCTGTAAGAAATTATCAGTCATTAACCTAGGAGCTAGAAAGAGAAGCCTACATATCATGACTAGGCTCTAAAAAGGACAAGAAAAGGCAGAGATCTAACATAAGGGGATTTGATTCAAATTCCTGGCATGTACTTAATAGCTGTATGATCAATGATAATTCAATAAATAAATTCATCAACTCAGTTATTTCATCTTTGAAATGGGGGTGGTGGGTAACCTATGAGTGAGTTGTGAGATGTTTGCAAGGTACTTGAGAGTGAGATAAAGAGGATGCGGTTAAATAATATTAAGTCAAGAGGAATTTTTTTGGTTGTTCACAATGGAAACCATAAAGAGAAGAGTGAGAAGGAAGGAAGGAGGGAGGGAAGGAAGGAAGGAATACAGGAAGGGAAAATGGAGATTCTATTGAAGATAGAAGTTGTATCATAATAATTTGGCTTCTGCTCACCATATTTCAGCAAAACTTCAAAAGATATGAAATGCTGACTGTTAGTAAATTTCTTGCATGATTTAGTGAGTGCACTGATAAGCGCACATTCCAGAGAACACAAAACAGCATGACTGAACCCAGTGGGTTGGAGCTGGGTAGATCTTTTTTTTTTTAACTTTTATTTAATGAATATAAATTTCCAGTGTACAGCTTATGGATTACAATGGCTTCCCCCTCCCATTACTTCCCTCCCACCCACAACCCTCCCCTCTCCCACTCCCTCTCCCCTTCCATTTGCATCAAGATTCATTTTCAATTCTCTTTATATACAGAAGATCAATTTAGTATAAAGATTTCAACAGTTTGCACCCACATAGAAACACAAAGTGAAACATACTGTTTGAGTACTAGTTATAGCATTAAATCACAATGTACAGCACATTAAGGACAGAGATCCCACATGAGGAGCAAGTGCACAGTGGCTCCTGTTGTTGACCCAACAAATTGACACTCTAGTTTATGGCGCCAGTAACCACCCTAGGCTGTCGTCATGAGTTGCCAAGGCTATGGAAGCCTTCCAAGTTCCCCGACTCTGATCATATTTAGACAAGGTCATAAAAGACAGGGTGAGGATAGTAACCAATGATCCTAAGAGTGGCATTTACCAGGTTTGAACAATTATACAGCATTAAGTGGGGAAGAGGACCATCAGTACACACAGGTTGGGAGTAGAGCCATTGGTGGTAGAGTAGAGGTTATGATTACAAAGGAATGAGGCCCAAGTGCACTAGACAGGGCCTAGAACAAAGGACAGAGTCATTATTAGAGGAGCTAAGAAAGGTGCTGTCTAAGCAACAAGTAATTTTTCTGATTGAGAAGCAAATAGAACCTGATAGAAGGGGCTTGATAATAATCTGGTGGGCTTTAGGCCTTGTAAGTTAAGAGGCCCAGACCTATCTATCTCTTCACATGGGGTATATCCTAAGGGAGGTGTGAACCTCCTAGGGGAAGGCACTCTGTTGACTTTCATTACTTGGCTGGCCTGGGAGGAGAGCTGGCCAGGTACAGGCAGGGGGTATCTCTAACAAGAAATTTACAGTTCTGCCTGCAATGTTGCTGACCCTACTTGATCTTAACACTGTGGATTCGTTAGAATAATCAGATCACAAGAGATTTTCAAACTTTTATAGGCATGGAGACTGGGGGAATATTAATTATATTTGAAATAGAGATGAGCGGCGCCGGCACACCGGGTTCTAGTCCCGGTCGGGGCACCGATCCTGTCCCGGTTGCCCCTCTTCCAGGCCAGCTCTCTGCTGTGGCCAGGGAGTGCAGTGGAGGATGGCCCAAGTGTTTGGGCTCTGCACCCCATGGGAGACCAGGAGAAGCACCTGGCTCCTGCCATCGGAACAGCGTGGTGCGCCGGCCGCAGCGCGCTACCACGGCGGCCATTGGAGGGTGAACCAACGGCAAAAGGAAGACCTTTCTCTCTGTCTCTCTCTCACTGTCCACTCTGCCTGTCAAAAATTTAAAAAAAAAAAGAAATAGAGATGAGGCAGATACACATGGAATTTTCAAAGAACACAGAGAGAACTAGAACGCAAGGCACCAACCTCAGTTCCTCCTTTATCCTCCTCTAAAAGATTCTCTTGGTTGCCATTTGTCCCTGGGCTTTGCCCTAGCCTATGAACACTTGCCTATGAATGCTTGGCTAGTTCTCCTGCCTTTTCCTTGGATGTCTATAATACATTTTTTTTTTTTTTTGCACAGAGAAAACAGCTTTAAAGGCACTTCACAGGGCCAGCGCTGTGGTTTAGCAGGTTGAAGCACTGGTTTGAGGCTCCAGCATCCCATATAGGCAACGGTTTGAGTCCAGGCTGCTCCACTTCCTATCCAGCTCATTGCTAAAGTGCCTGGGAAAGGAGAGGAGTATGGCTTAACTCCTTGAGTCCCTGCAGCCACATGGGAGACCCAGAAGAAGCTCCTGGCTCCTGCTTGGAATCAGCTCAGCCCTGGCCGTTGCGGCCACTTGGAGAGTGAATCAGTGAATGGAAGACCTCTCTCTCTCTCTCTCTGTTTCTACTTCTCTCTGTAACTCTTTCAAGTAAATAAAATAAACCCTTAAAAAACAAAGCAAAACAACAATAACAAAAAACATTTCACAGCTTTGGACTTAGAAGAATATCTAGATTCTACTACCAACTCCAGACTACACATCATTGCACGATCAGCCCCACGAGGTCTGTAGATCATACAACACACTTAGCTCTTTTTTGTGTCCTGACCTTTGTCTATGCTCTTTTCCTTTGCCAATAAAAATGAGGGCACTTCAAAACAATTATGGTAAAATAAAACATATAAATGAAAATAGAAATTTTATTTCTTAACATTAGTTCCAACAAGTTTAAAACAATTGTGTAAGATTTGATATCAGCCCTTCAGGCCACTCCTAAAGAACTGAAAGTGGGAATTTAACCTTGTCAGTGTAATCTTTTTACATTAATAACTGGTGAAAAATCGGTGACTTTCAAAGATTAGGAAACAAAATGAAGGCGCCAAATCCATATTTTAAGGTTTATATTTAATGATCTCTCATCAAATTCTTGCAAAATTGTCCCTATTTTGTGAGAAGAATGAGTGATAATGTTGTAATACAGGACTTTCTGGTGAACCTCTTTTGTAAGATTTTTTTCTAAAACATTGACCAACTTGCTTAATACATTCACCCATTAAACACATTGTCGTTCTTTGACTCTCCAGAAAGTCAACAAATAAAGTGTCTCAGGATCTTAAAAAACTACGGCAGTCACCTTTGCTCATGATCTGTTCACTTTTGCTTTAATTTGGTGACAAACTACTAAATAAATGAATGAATTACACTTGGAATGGCCAGAGAGATGTTTTGATGGGATTATGTGTAGCCAACATTGTCTTCTCTGTAATGTACAACCATTTCCTCTGTGCTGCACAGAAACGCACCTCGTTCCCTAGAAACTGAAAAGTACAGGGTCCCAAAGGCGTCCTCTCACCGCTGACTTGTAATGTTGGAAAGTCAATCCCTATGCTGATAAGGGACACGGTAGAAAAGCACTCAGTCGCAGAGGCAATGTCATGGGAGGAATGGTGGGAAAGACAAGCTGGTAATCATAGAGAAAGTTCAAATGAAAAGAGAAGATAAGCCATTCCAGTTACCAACATTCTAGAGAGGGTTCAATCTGTGGGATAAAATAGGGTTGGAATCTAGAAAACTGTAGAGTGTAACAGATGGTGTCATATGACTTAATGGGAAATTCATCCATTGGGAAGAAAAAAAGAAAAAGAAAAAGAATGTGGTAATAGCTACTAAAAATGACGCTTATTGAAAAAAATTTGGAAAATAGTACTACCAATTGTCTAGAAGAAATGTGATGATTTTTAGAAATTTCTGAAATCTTGGGTAAGGTATATAGAGGAGCTGTGACTAGAAAGAAGGGTATGGGACAATATTGTGCATACACAAAGAGCAGGCAATGGAAGAATGATTTTTGAATAATGGAGTTTTCAAGTACTTACATGTAAAGCAAGCACATTTCTTTCCAAATCTTGCAGTTTTGCAGAGTGAAATCTCACAATATCGTCACGATTCTTGAGTATTTCCTAGAAGACCAGAATCACTGGGAGTCCCTGCAGAGATTCTAGCTAGGGAGGGGCAATGTTATAAATGTTATTACAGTGTGTTGTAAGTTAAATCGCTTGATAAATTGCAAAATCAAGTCAAATTAAATCGATGACTATCATAGATATTAAAATACTTGTGTACTATATTACTTTTTCACATTAGACACCCTGATTTGCCTTTTGTTCATATAAACTAATTTATTACAATGAGCCATCTCCTTCAATGATAATTGTCTGTTGAATATTAAAATCAACTTGTGGGATTGACACAGCGAATTGAATTATTAATAATTGTAATTATTATATTATTGCATGTGTAGCAATGATTTATAGAATAATATTGAATGCTTTTAAAGCTTTCATTTTTATAATATATTACTCAATAATAAATAACATGTTCACTTTTCTGAGATAGTGTACTTGAGACTTTACATTCTTATAATTTAACATGTTTTAAAGATTATCTTAATGTAAGTCATTTTATTATTTATGTTTAAATATTATTGGAAGATTTAGATGCTCCTTGTTATGCTTTTGAACAGTAAAGATAATTTTTAAGTGCCAAGAGATTATTCAGATTACCATTGTGGATTTCTATGTAGAAACACTCAAATTCATGCTTCAATTAGAATTTTTTTTTCTGACAGCCCCAGAAAGTATGAGATGAAAACAGATGCAGTTTTATATCCTGAAATAAGTTCCACTATCTCTCATATACATAGCATATATGTGTGTGCCGATACATTATACTTATAAATGTATTTATATGTTACTCATATATAAAATATCATTTACACCCTTTCACATTTTGTCAACTTTTATAATCACATAACAATTGTCTCCTGAAGATTTCAGGGTGTAATAGTCACATGTTCTGTAATATTTTTCATGATTTGGGTAAATAAGCTGGGTTTCCATAACAAATGCTCCAAGGGTTGGAAAAACACTGGAAAGGATTATGATACAAGCTCACACAGGTGAAGGATTAAGTAATAATATCACTAAATAACTCCCATCTCTATCTTTATCTCTTTTTAAATACCTGCCTTCTTTTCTTTTGTATTCCAGACTCTTTGGACACATATTGACTCTTCTGAGACACAAAGAATAAGGACGAAATCTCTTGTATAGTTTTCCTTCAGTGCATATGTAATTAAACTGTGCTTTAGAGAACTGAAATGTTATTAAACAACCTTTGTATGTATTGTGAATTCCAAAATTAACTGGATAAGAAAGAGTGTTTATAGATTCCCTATTGATTTTACAAGTTGGAATGCATTTTAAGAACTAATATGAGCCAGCACTGTGGCGCAGCAGGTAAAACCACTGCCTGTGGTGCAAGCATCCCCTATGGCTGCCAATTGAAGTCCTGGCTGCTCCACTTCCGATCCAGGTCTCTGCTATGGCCTAGGAAAGCAGTGGATGATGGCTTTGCACCCAAGTGGGAGACCCAGAAGAGGCTCCTGGCTCCTGGCTTAGGATCGTCGCATCTGGGGAGTGAACCAACAGATGGCAGATCTCTTTCTTTCTACCTCTGTCTCTCTGTAACTCTGCCTTTCAAATAAACTAACTAAATCTTAAAAAAAAAGAACTAATATGAAATCAAGCTCCATTTCAGTGGATGAATGAAATTGAATTAGCTCTTTACATTATGGAGTAAATAAAAGAGTAAATACAGAACTCTTAAAATATTGCACTTTTCTATATTTACTTCAAAATATGCTTCTATAAATAATAGATGAGTTGGGCCAGCACTGTGGCGTAGCAGGTAAAGCTGCTGCCTGCAATGCAGGCATACCATATGGGCGCCAGTTCTAGTCCCTGCTGCCCCACTTCTGATCCAGCTCTCTGCTATGGCCTGGGAAAGCAGTAGAAGATGGCCCATGTCCTTGGGTCCCTGCACCTGCATGGGAGACCTGGAAGAAGCTCCTGGCTCCTGGCTTCGAATCTGTGCAGCTCCGGCCGTTGCAGCCAACCGGAGAGTGAACCAGCAGATGGAAGACCTCTCTCTCTCTCTCTCTCTCTCTGCCTGTGTCTCTGCATTTGCTTTTCTGTAATTCTGACTTTCAAGTAAACAAATAAAATATTTTAAAAATAGATTAGTTATACTTAGGAGACAAAAAGAAACACAGGAAACAGTTAATGTTTGGCAGCAAACTTGGTTCATTTCACATTGTTTAAGACAGTTAATGACATAGAAAGACACATTTCAACTTCAAGATTTTTCTTTTTGTTTGTCATTCCCATTTCATATTCAGTGCTCTTAGGAACATTTTTCCAAATAGAGAACATTGTCAAATTTAAGTAAGGAATTCATAAATCGATAATTTTATATAGACCAGTTGAGAAAGCATTTGCATAAAACACTTATCATAAGCACACCAATTTTTCCAATTTTTAGCCTGCTAATCTTGGATGATGTCATGAAGACCTGCACTGGTTCTTACATATGTGAGTCAATGTCAGATTTCTATTTGAAGACTTAACTGGAAGAAGTCATAGTGTCTACTTTTCAAGTTTTGTCACTGCTTGGTTATATTGTATCTTTCTTGAATGGTTCAGAAAAAGGTTACCATTTGATCAGTAGGTAAAATGTAAATACAAGAGTATTCTACAAAGTTTGATGTTTTAAATAACTGTAAGAGTTTTCATTTTTGATGTAACACTCAAATATGTGTTGAAGATGGATTCATGCAACTTTTATTTTTAAGGAAAGTCCATGAGCAAAAGCATAGCATATAGTTAAAGATAAACTCCATGGTGATGAACTCTCACACGCTTGAGTACATAGAGGGGTCATGAACTTTGGTGGGAATTAACTCACAGATGGCACAACACAACAACATTAACCATGTAAAATTTTCTTATGATTTATTACAACTTTTGTCTTTGATTTATAAATAAGTTTTCCTGATTCTGTTCACTGACTTTGCACTTAATATTGTCATAAAATGCTCACTAAGACATGGTAGAGTTCCATACAGATTATCTTATTTGATTGCACAAACCTTTATAATGTATCTATAAAATTCAACTCAGTGAGTCAGCTCTCAATGAAGAAGCATTGTCCATGGTTAAATGTATCAATAGTCATTATTTGCATCTTTATATTTTTTAGCATTCAGAATATAAAACAATGCACTTGATACTAAGATTTTCTACTTCTATCTATATACACATTTTTAATTTAGTAGACAGCTGATTGTTTACAAATACTACTTTTTCACCTCGTGATAATAGAGACAACAACAATAGAAAGTAAATATGTTTTACTTGAATAAACCCTGAAGCACTTCCTTTGAACTTTCACATATTATTCTTGAATATTTTTATACACTTAATATAAAAGAATATATAATATATAATATAAAATAATATATATACACTTAATATAAAAGTATGGAGATTTTACTAAGTAGATTATAAAATATTTACTCTATATTAAGAACTGGTCTATCTTCAAGTATCACAAAATGTTAAGATTGAAAAAATCCAAAGGTAAGGTTTATAATATTCACACTTTTAATGAAAGAGAAATGCAACTATAATGAAAGAGTATGTATTTGGGAAAATGATTAATCATATCCTATACATAATCTACTATTATTTTTGTTATACAAAATAAAATAAACTTGCATGCTAAAAGATTTTCATTGTATAATTTTACAGAAATGAATTTACCACACAGGCTTTTGGTATTTGTTAAATATAATTTTTGTTTTAATGGACTTTTATTTGAGTATATCTCAAAATCACGCATTCATAGAACACATTATCATGAGATTTTAACTTAAAAAAGTGTGTAAGAGAGGTATATTCTTTTTAACTAAGTATAGAAAAAAGGTATGGTATATACAATAAAATAATGAATATTAGGATCATCTATTAATGCTCACAAGAATTAATTTTAACAGACACTGACATTATCACTGAGAGGGCCTCATTCTTTTCATCTTTGATTTAAACACCTTTACTTCAATATCTAAAGCTGCCCATCAGTGAAATAGCTGGGCTAATTTTATTAAGCACAGAACCACCAGGCTGACATTTTTAGATCGAGTCCATGGGAAATAATTACATTTTAACATTCCCAATTTATTATGTCAGGTTTATAATAGTTACAAGATCATGTTACCTTTGTAAAGTTTTGAGAGGGAAAAAAATGGCCTCAAGTGCTCTATTCTACAGTAAAGCAAAATGAGATCTTACTCTGTGTCACTCAACACCCTGATTATTTTCTTAGTGGAGGCTACCTCTACCACTTCCCTCAGATTGATGTGCCACAGAATATAGGTTTCACCATTTAATGATGTTGTGGTCTGTTTTATTTCCCCACAATTGTGCTTAGCTACTTTTTGGTCTCCATATTCCTACAGACAGAATTCCAAAAGTAGAATGGTTAAGTCACTTCTGTTTCCCAGATCTCAGTGCTGAGTTTGTGACTTACTTGATATAATGCTTTCCATGTGGAAGTGATGATCTTTACATTTCATCTGTCAACACAAGAAATCACTCTTCTGCCACTCAACACTGATCTTCCAATCTTTGTATTTGTTATACCTGGAAATGGTAGCATCATATTCCCAGTGGTCCATGCCATCCTTAACCTGGACCCATCACATCATTTACATTCATTATATTACCAATTCCCATACCTCTTAAATTCCTCTTCTGTCCATCTTTGCATTGCTATTCTCTTATTAAGATAATTTGCTTAAATTTTTGTGAAAATACCCCACATAATTACCTCCGTTTCCATCCTTAACTCTCTTAAATCCATTCTTTATTCTTCAGTCACAGTGAACTTCACAGTCTGTGGTTGACAAACTATGGCCGGGGACCACTCCTTCAGCCACCTGCTCCAGCAAATAAAACTCTACTGGAACACAATCATGCTCATTTATTTGCATTATGTTTATACTGGCTTTGTGCTACAAACTTGCATTGAGTAATTGGTCCAAAAAGCCTAAAATATTTTATTCTCTTCCCCTTACAGAATAAAGTAGCTGACTCTTGTTCTAAATCATCTAGTTTCCCATCTTAAAAATCTTTCAACTCTTTTCCACTGTCCTCAGGATAAAAAAGTCTCACATCAACCTTCAGTCTCATTTCACAAAATCTATGTCCCACATTTTGCCCAGCCAACAGTCCTTCCACTCATAGTTTCCAATCACCTGCCAATGTGAGTTCGGTAAACCATTTCTCATTTTGCACAGCTTGGAATCAATATGTCCTTTCATGGACAATTGCCCTTGACCTTGGAAGTCGGAGGTATACAACCCTGTAAAATGAGTGCATAACTCCAGAACTTTCTGAACGTGTCCCCATGAAAGCACATATTACATTGCAGTTTTAAAAAGATTTATTTATTTATTTGAAAGAGTTACAAAGAGAGGGGGAGAGACAGAAAAAGAGAGAAATCTTCCATCCACTACTGATCACTCCCCGCATGGCCACAATTGTCAGGGCTTTGACAGGCTTATCCCAGGAGCCAGGAGCTACTTCCAGGTCTCCCAGGTGGAAACAAGGAGCCCAAACACTTGAGCCATCTTCCGTTGCTTTTCTGAGGCCATTAGCAGGGAGCTGGACAGGAAGTGTAGCAGCTGGGATACAAACCGGCATCCACATGGGATGCCAGTGTCACAAGCAGTGGCTTAACCCACTATGCCACAATGCTAGCGCCACAATAATAATAATAATTTTGAAACTTTTTAGTTTCAGCCTGTTCAAAAATGTACTGATATTATGTTAAAATGTAGGTATGGGTTACACATCTGGCACAGCAATTAAAACACCAGTTGGTGTCTATATCAGAGTGTCTAGGTTTTAGTCCTGGCTGTGCTTCCAGTTCTGGTTCCCACTAATGCCCATGCTGGGGGACAAGGGGGACAGCAGGTAATGACCCAAGTAGCTGGTTCCCTCCAATCACATGGGGGACCTGGCTATAGTGGTCATCTGGGGAATAAACCAGCAGATGGAAGATCTCTCTATTGGTCTTTCTGTCTCTCCCATTCTCAGTCATTTTGTCTTTCAAGTAAATAAATAGAACTTTAAAAATAAATAAATAAATAAAAATTTAAGAAGTAGGTCTTCCTTCAGATTACTAAGCAGAAGTAATAATAAATAATGATGTCTAATATTTGAAAAAACATTTTATTTACAAAGTGTTTTCCTATATGTCTTCTCATTGAATTGATCTTTCATAACAGCTCTGTATTGTCATTTTATATACCTCTTCTGATGTACCATGCAGCTTTGTGAAATGATATAAAAATAAAAATAATTCAGTAATTGGATGCTATGAATTATTGCAATGCATGAACTGAGGGAATGGATTAAAATAAGACTATATTGTAACAAAGCTTAGTTGTCAAACTCAATGACATTGGATTCTCTTATTTACTGGAAATTTATCCCAAGATTTATTTTCTTTTATTTTTAGCTCCAGTTCAGTCTCCTATTGTTTTAAGATGTGTTTCATTCTTTTGTTTGATGACAAAACAAATGAGAAAAACTGTTGTTTTACTCTGTTTTCTTCCTTGAATACTGAAGCCTATCTTCAAGATCCAATTCTCCAAAATAAAACCTTCTTTTTTTTATTTAGAGACTGAGCCATCCTTAAATCTCAAGTCTATAGTACCTGAAGCAGGTTTTACACCAGTTATTTTCTTATTTGTGACATAACAAATTTGTTTTTAATTCAATCTAGTTTAAATTGACATATTGTGTCATTTCTACCCAAAAGGGCTTTACTAACACAGTCGATTCTCAATATTCACAGATTCCATATCTGAAAATTTGTCTGCTTGCTACATTTTGCCTTTAATTCCAAAATCAATACTTGTGGTGCTTTCATCGTCATTCCTTGACCCCTGCAGAATGGTGAAAAGTTAAAGCCTCCCTACATACCTGTTCTCAAATGAGGTTAAATGCCTTCAGTGTCAGACTGGGACTGCAAGTTGTAGCATCAGCTCTCCCTATTCCCAGACTTCTGGACTTGTTCAGAACTAAATATAGTTGGTTTTCCTGGGTCTCCAGTTTGCTTACTGCTGGCTTTGGGTTTTCCAGCCTCCATTATCACATTAGCTAATTCCTTACAGTGATCCGGTCTCATGTTCTCTCTCTCCCTTGTCTTGCTCTTTGGCTCTTTCCCTTTTGTGCGCACACAGATATAAATGATTTTTTACTCTCTCCTCTCTTTCTCTACACACACACACACACACACACACATTCTTTTCCTTCTGTTTGCTGGTTCTATTAAACTGGGAAAACCCAGCCTATTGCATTCTCCTGGGAGCAGTGGTCCAGTTATTCACTAATTCAATGATGGTGGTGACTATATACAACATAACTACTGTGACTGAGAATCAGTTTAGGAGGGTATTTCAGAAAGATTTTTGCAAAAAAGGAACTACAAGGTGAATTTATTTTGATGCAAAGCCAATTTAAATCCAAGCATAGGTTTTTAATAATATGTCTTTTCCATAAACTTTGTGATGGCCTTTCAATAATGTAGCATCTTATTTGCTTATTTTCCTTATAACTATTAGTACTTACAAATAATATGTTTTAATTAATACTATGATAAGAAACTACTTTCATGTAAGCAAATTCACAGTAGTGTAATCATTCATTGCATAGCATTTTATTGCATTGAAATATTATATTAACTCAAGTCTCCTAGTCTTTATTGAAGGATATTCCAATATTTTCTATTAATAAATACTATACATTCATCCAAAGAGCGATTTTTCTTTTCTTTTTTAAAAAGATTTATTTATTTATTTGAAAATCAGAGTTACACAGAGAATAGAGGCAGAGAAAGAAAGAAAGGTCTTCCATCCACTGGTTCACTCCCTAGTTGGCCACAATGGCCGTAGCTGCACAGATCCGTAGCCAGGAGCCAGGAGCTTTTTCCAGGTCTCCATGTGGGTGCAGGAGCCCAAGGATTTAGGCCATCTTCTACTTCTTTCTCAGGCCATGGGAGAGAGCTGGATTGGAAGTGGAGCAGCTGGGTCTTGAACTGGTATCCATATGGGATGCTGGCACTTCAGGCCAGGGCTTTAGCCTGCTGTGCCATAGTGTTGCACCCCCCTTTTTTAAGAGAGCAATTTTTCTTAAAATTTCCTAAAAGTGAAACACTAGGTTCAGAAAATTTATAGATGCAAAATTTTCAGTTTATAAATATTTTTCATGATTTTACTATATATATATATGTATATATACACATATATCCAGAAGAAATCATGGTCACTTATTTCCTTCAAACTATTTTCAATTTCCTGCATTGATTTCTCTCCTTTACTTTTGCTGAATGGGTTGGGAAAATATGTTGCTGTGTTTTAATTTATGCTACATTGGGAGCGAGCAGTAATTTTTACTTACAGATGTAGCATTTGTATTTGGTGTGTTTGTGGATGGGGTTTGTCTGTGTGTGTGCACCTGTGTCTGCATATGTACTTCATTAAACATCATTGCAGGTGTTAGCAGCCCAGTATAGGTATGTTTTTCAACAGGGACTTGGCTACTCCTTGTGAGAGCATCTGTGCTTCTTAGAGATATTTTCTTTACTTTTTGATTAGTAAATGATTTATACAAAAAGAAGATCCTTTGTCATAAAAGTTGGAAATATTTTATTTTTCATTATTTAATCTCTTCTTATGGCTTCTATTTGGCACTAAATTTTTGGAAATGGACTCATTCAATCCAACATCAATATTTTTACATTGTAGGTTTTGTTTAGGAAGTATTTAATTCTTTTCCAGGTTTCTGCTGCTTTTGGTGTCTACTCCCATTGTCCAGAGCTTTTATTAATATACATTTTCTCATGTTTTTTTCTCCTATGTCGCTGGGATTTAAAAGGGATAGGAAGGTCAACTCATTTGCTTAGTGTGAGCTATGCGGGAGCAAGTCCTGATAGTATTTCTCCTTTAACTTATAATGTGATAAATAGAAGCAATGCTTTACCATTATTCAGCCATTATTTCATTCCTTGCATATGGTTAAATAAACAATAATATTACTTAACACTGCGATGGATTCAGTTTGTTAACTTGCTTTAGGGTTTTTACATGTGTATACATCTAAGATTGGGACACATCAATAACACACTGGGGATTTGTTTGAAAGTATTAGCAAAGCACCACACTTTTCTGTTCCTTTTAATTTTGGAAAGTATTGCCTGTAAAGTCCAGACCTAGTAGCTTTTCATGGTCTTCTGAAAAACATAGAATCATTAGTCTAACAAAGCTTTCTAAATCAATTTTAGCATAAATTTTAAGTTTTCCTTTAAAAAGTGAAGTTATTTATTTGAATGGCAGAGAGAGTGAGAGGCAGAAAGAATGAGAGAGGGAGATGGAGAAAAAGAGATATCATCTGCTAATTCATTTCACAAATGCTCTCCTTCGCCCAGGCTGAACCAGACTGAAGCCAGCAGAAAGGAATTCAAACCAGCCCTCACATGACTAGTAGGGACCTAACTACTTGGCTATTCCGTCTCTTGTTGTTCCCTAGGATGTACATTAGCAGGACCCTGGAGTGGAGAGTGGAGCCAGGACCCAATCCAGGGATGCTGTTATGAGATGTGGGTCTTCCAAGTGATGAGTTAACTGCTGTGCCAAACATTTACCTCCACAAACCTGAATATTTTATTAAGATTTATGCTCAGCACAAGTAAAGGTGCCTTTCTCATTTAATTTTTAAGAATTTAATTAACTCACATAATAGTTTGAATTTTTATTCACATATCTGTTTTTGAAATCATTTCTAAATTCATACGTTGTTATTATCAATGTAACTTTATTTAACAAGCACTTATTTAGAACATACTATATGCCATACTAATTACCTAAAATAGGTAGTTTGTTAGATCATCCCATCTTAAAGATGAAAAAACTGAGGCACAGAGAGATAACTTGCCTAAGCTCATAACTAGGAAGTGTCAGAGCCAGGAGTAAAACTGAGTTAATTATGTCCAGAGTGCTCAACTGCTAAAAGAGAGAACTCATAAAGAGGGATAATTGAAAATTGCCATAAAATCCTCTCTCTCTCTCTCTCTCTCTCTCTCTCACACACACACACACACACACACACACACACACACACACAAGGGTATGTATTAACAGGACATTTTCGTCTTTGAACCCTTTCTAGAAATAGCTTTATTTTCCAAAATGTCTGAGAAGACAGCTTCACTTGTCCAATTAAGCACTCATTATTCTTTCTCAAGTGATAAGAATCTCATAGTGATAAACAAAAATTAACAGAAAAGAAAAGGAAGAAAGGGAGGGAACTGGGAAAATGTTCCCCTTAAAGAGAGAATTGCTTTTATTGGTAACACCCTAGATGGCATCAGTTGGGAGCTCAGTGACCTAAGTGCCACAGAGCCATTAAAAGTAATGAGGTGTGAGCTCAAGCCAATGACTGATGAAAAGGCAATGTCTTCTTGGGGGCTCATGCTGTAACATCCAGCATTAATGTATTAGTATCAGTAGATGAAACATGACGAATCCTATATCTCATTTGCATAATGGATGAAGCTGGGGAAACAGTTCCAGATGGTTGATGAGCACCTTGAGCCAAAAGGAGAACTTTGTTTTTAAACCTCAGCATGCACAGGTCTAACATATTGAGATACAAGTAATGAAAAAAATTAGAAAAAATTAGGAGGCTGTGAACTTATAGTTGATGCATTTTTCTTAAGTTTGAAATGGAATTCAGTAATATTATTTCTAAGGGATTCAAATATGACATGCAATTATTGTGTCTGGACTGATGATTCTCTCAAGCCATCCTCATCACCTATGAAAACAGATAATAAATTGTTATGTGAACTTTGAGTAAACTTATTCAAATCTCAATGCAAATATAAAAATGACTTATTCATTGAAGTTTTGTGCAATTTCTCATTTGTGTCAGTATTTGAATAAAAATCATATAGTGTGTTGAAATTGCTATGTAAGGAAAAAAACTTTCTTGGAAGTAAATGTGAACCTGATTTATTTCTTACATGAGATTTTGTTTCAATTTATCTTTAAGTAGGTGAAATTATCAAATGCCAGTTGTGGATGTGTGACATTAATTCATTAGGTCTCTTTTTAATGATAGTTATGCTTTATTTCTCTCTATTCAAATTTCAATGAAAATATACACGTTTGTGTGTAATATGCTGGTGGTCCAAAAAGCTCATGAACATGGGATGAAAGATAAGTTAACTTTGCTACAAGTTTTTTAAAATGCATGTATAGTATTTTTATGATGTTCATTTTTCATGAAACCTTGAAGTACCCTCATGTGCATGATTTCACTTTTCTATCCAACTAAACTTATATTTTAATTCCATTTTTCATGAAATTTGAAGTATTCTCATATATTCTAATGTAAAGTAACAAAAAAAATCCTAGGTTCACCTCTATTGATCACAGGCACTGCTAGCCAAAAATCATACAGTATGTGGCACCATGCATACACTCGCATTAAAAAACTCCAGAATTCATAGCTTCAGCAAGGCAGCCTGAGGAGCTCCACACTACATACCTGCTCATCTCTTTATTTTTCTTTGAAAGATAGAAAGATATTTTTCTATCTGCTCTTTTGCTCTCCACATAGAACAACAGCCTGGGATGGACAGGCTAAAATAAATCAGGAGCCAGGAATGCAATAAGATCTCCAACATGAGTGACAGAAACAAAATTACTTTAGTCATCACATGCTACCTCACAGAGTGCACATTAGCAGGAAATTAGAATCTAGAATGGAGCTGGGACTCAAACCTAGGCATTGCCACATAGGATGTGGGTAAGTCAACCTGTGTCTTAACCATGGCGCCAAACACCGTCCTCCCAGTCATGTTCTTAAAAATCCCCACCCTTAAACAACGGAATCACCACTGTAAATAACACCTGCTTCACCTTCAGAAGTGCACCACAACCAGGCCATCTGAGTCAACTAATGATGTTAACATCTCATCCTTTACCTAAATTCAGTTTGAATCTTTTTGTATTTCTTGTTTGATAATCTTTAAAGGTAACAAATTATTATTAATATTTTTAACAATAGCGTGAAACATAACTTTCTTTTGGTCAGGATCCATTGCATCCTTCTCTTTGGCTTTCCTGTTGGGTGGCTATTTTCACTTCACTAAAACTTTGCTGACTGTTTGAATAAAGGAAACCATTGATCCAAAATCAGGAGTAAGTCAGATCACATAATTTAGGTCAAGTATCTGAGCTCAATAAACGGAAATAAATCAATTACAAAAAAATTGCGTATGTGGTCATTCTCTGTAGCAAACCATACCTTGAGGAGTCTTAGGAAGCCACTGAGAAGGCCATCATCCATTCCAGGAAACAAGGAATGCAACACTGGGAAGCACTATGATCAGAGCTATGTTTGAATATTAAAAAGAGATTAAGTGGGAGATTAATTCTGTAAAATACCCATAATTCAATCCTAACAGATGTACTTTGTATCCACACCCTGAATTATGAAAACCTCTGTCCTCTGCTGTTAGTGCCAGTAGTTCACATCACGTTTGTCGTCTACACTGCCATAATGTATCCCTGGAGTCTGAGTGATCTGATCAGAGTACGCTGCTCATCAGTTATGCACCGGGGACCAGGACTCCTGTTTCCTCTCTCCAAGTCCAAGGATTTTACACACTCAACTCATGAAACTGTTGTTGGAGTCACCATATAAGGCCTTGCAAGATTCTTTCAGTGATGGATATTCAGAGTTGCTAGCTATAAGTTTTACTAGTGTTAGGTTAATCCATTACGTCCCACTGTGTTTTATATTGGTCACATATAAAAATGTATTACTATGGCAACTTTGAAACAAATAATTTTTAGTGTTTTAGTCTTTTGAGAAAAGTAATGTGTGAATGATTGTTTAAATGGCATAAGTTTATTGTAATAATTATTTATACTAAATGTTCGACTGGACAAACTGTTACATCCATAACCTATGTATAAGAAAGGCCTTCATGAAGTTAAAAAAAAAAGAAAGTATTTTATTTACTATTTTTAAAGATTTATTTACTTATTTTACATGCAGAGTTTACAGAGAAAGAGGGAGGAGAGGCAGAAATGGGATCTTCCATCTGATAGCTCACCCCCAAAATGGCCACAACGGCCATGGCTGGGCAGGTCCACAGCCCAGATCCAGGAGCTTATTCTGGGTCTCCCAGGTGGGTGCTGGAGCCCAAGCACTTGGTTCACCTTCTGCTACTTTCCTTGGCGCATTAGCAGGGTGCTGTACGGGAAGTGGAGCAGACGGGTCTTGAAACAGTGCCCATATGTGATGCCAGTGTCACAGGTCGAAGCTTTACCTGCTACACCACAACACTGGCCCAAAAATATTTTCCAGAACTACACTGTCATTGCATTTCAAGGCATGCACGTATTTGAAATTATCAGTGTTTGAAAATAATCTCCTATAAATAAGACACTGAGAAAATGTGTGTTGCATACTAATGTGTGGCATGTTGCAGTGCTGCCAGAAAAAAAATCCAACGTGTTGATATTTGTGGCTATTTCCTGATAAGTTGTGACCTATGTGCTTGTTAGAAATGTAGTTCTACAGATGCTCAAAGAGGTAGAGAATTTGCATCACAGTTTTTGTGACAATCTATTCTTAGTTTATAATATTGGTACACCTTCAAAAGACACAATTCATAACTACAGGAACCATGAAGGAAGACAGGCTAATCATGTTCTCTTTGAAACTGGTAACACTGATAAAAAAAAAATAAGCAAGAAGGTGCTATTTAAATGCACCTGTCAAATTCATTGAAATATTTGCAGAATTGGAAATTCAGGACTTACTGTGTCAACAGTAGGATTTTAAATAAATCTAAACATGTAGTTAGACATTTTCCAAAAAAGTTTTATATCATTTCCATCAATGACTAATACTGAAATAAAATAAATCACCATTTAGAATAAGGAAATACTTAAATATACAAAACTTGTCAAGAAATTTGTGATAATTCCTGTCCTTATGATTCTCAATATCCTGCAGAAAGTATTTTGAATATATTTTATTTATCTTTATCTTTCTAATATCTGTCTATTATCTATTTATCTATCTTCTCTCTCTACTCGCCCTCTTTCTCCGTATATACACACATACTAAATGAATACAATGAAAGTATAGAATATGTGTCATATAGTATATATATAATATATAAATTATAGTAATTTACCATATATGTTAAATAATACAATGGAATGTTTCTTTAAATATTTTATTTATATATTTCCTTATGAGTATATATTTAGATACATATTCTTTCTATATACATATATATGTTTGAGTGAGTGTGTGTGTGTGTGTGTGTGTATAGAGAGTACACTTTGGGTCATTTCTTCTTTATCATTGATTGCCTTTTTACTTTTTTCTTATAGCATCTATGATATATGGACTTTTTAAAAGGAATAAATACAGATGAATTAAATAACAACACTAAAGAAATAACTCTATTGCCTAAAGTAAACTATTTCAGAGACTATACAATGATGGATTTTCTTATAGGATATATTTAATGTTTTATAGAAGAGTCATCTGATCTTAAACTTATCAGTAATGTTAATGTTAATGTTTCTTAAACTATTATCTGTGAAACATAAGAATTAATATGTGTTACTTGAATAATGTTACCCATAACCAAATGTTTTAGGGAAATGTTGAATTGAATCAGGTTTGACTACTTTTTTTTTTTTAAAGATTTATTAATTTTGAAAGTCAGAGTTACACAGAGAAGGAGAGGCAGAGAAAGAGAGAAAGAGAGAGAGAGAGAGAGAGGTCTTCTATCCGCTGGTTCACTCCCCCAGATGGCCGCAATGGTCAGAGCTGCACCAATCCAAAGCCAAGAGCCAGAAGTTTCTTTCGGGTCTCCCATGTGGGCACAGGGTCTCAAGGATTTGGGCCATCTTCTGCTTTCCCAGGCCACAGCAGAGAGTTGGATCAAAGTGGAGCAGCTGGGACTTGAACCGGTGCCCATATGGGATGCACACTGCAGGAAATGGCTTTACCTGCTATGCCACAGTGCCAGCCCCTTGACTACTCTTTATTTTGAGGAATTTCTTAACAATTTTATTTGGGAACATGCATACTGTATATGACCAGGATTCTTCAAAAAATATTTGTCATTTTTATTTAAGAAAATAATATTCTTTTCCTTTTATTCTTTGGTGATGGATAAGATTTTTTTGCAGGTCAAATGTGGGTTGAAGCTCAGGAATATTTGCTCAATGCATTATTTGATATTAATTTTATCTATATATGTGTGCAAATCATGTGTGCATATGTGTATTTACAATTTTTAAAGCAACATGCTTTTGTTTCAAGACTGAGCAACCTTTCCCTATTACAAAAACAGCTGCAATAAAATTCTCACTATGAAACTATATTGCATAGCACCGAGTCTGGAATCTATACAATTGCAGTTGAATGTCAGAATTCTGGGGTGGAGGATAAAGCTCATTTGCTTCATTTTGTGGTTGTGTGGCTCCCAGAGAATGTGAGTTGGTAATTGATCTAACACGGATATCCACTGACACTTATATTCCCACAAACTTTGATACTTATGCAGGATTCTTTGTGAATCAAAACCAATTTCATTTACATCTTAACATAAACTCTGATGAAAATTTATGAATAGTTTTGATTGTCACATTCTGGCTACATTATTTCCTCTTCTGTTATCATATACTCATTTGCAAGAGCCATGCAGAAAGTTGGCTACTTTCTTGATATTTAGATTGTTCTGTTGGTACTGAATCTTATTAACAGTCTGTCTCCTCAAGCAGGAAAGAAGGGCAAAATAAGATGCATTTGTCTATACATGTTTGCTGA
Organism: Lepus europaeus; assembly: GCF_033115175.1. Classification (NCBI taxonomy): domain Eukaryota; kingdom Metazoa; phylum Chordata; class Mammalia; order Lagomorpha; family Leporidae; genus Lepus; species Lepus europaeus. Next base: position 14,998,653 of record NC_084848.1, read on the forward strand.
TCCATAATTAACACAAAATTCATGCAGAATGCAAAATTGAACAAGATAAGGTTCCTGCCCTCAATTTGCTTTTGATCCAGCAATATCCAACTTATTAGAAATGGAGGTGAGGTAAGTAAATGTATTTTTGTTGCCATGGATTATGCCACACCTGAATCTTGGGCAAGTTTTATTAGCCCCAGTCTTATTTTACTGTTGCAAAGAGGTGGGAAGTTATGGAAAATCACTTATTTTGATATTCATGCTACAGCAGACATGAGCACCTAATCCATGCAGTCAAATTATTGCACTTCTTTCTACTTTCCCTCTCCAATCCTAGATCACATAACAGGAAAACTCTCATTGATTTTCTTTTTTGCTCAGTGTATTATTGAGAGACAGGCAAGCATAATTATAAACTATGATTTCATTAAATTGCTATTTGGGAAATTACACAAAAAATAGAGTATAAGTATAGCTAACCAAAAATTGCAGTATTTATTTATATTTAATGTAACAGTCAGGTCAATCATTTGAAATAACCCTCAATTCAGTAACAGGTACATGAGGGTATTTTATCTTATGGGATTGCCACCTGATTGTATTTTGTTAAAAATCAATATTGATGATATCTACCAAGATTTATATTTAAAATAATATGTTTAAAAGATTTAAGATTAAGTTTAAAAGGAAATAATTCCACTCAGAATAGCATGAAAATCATAACATGTTAGTGTATTTAATAAAAGAAATCTAAGAATTGAGTACTGGAATTCATAAAACACTGCTGAGGAATCCACTGCCCTCGGGAATTATTGATGGAGAAACAGATCCTGGCTAAGTAGACAGCAGCCCAGGGACTCCGCCCCAGCACGTGGAGATGAGTCTCAGATGGCCTGAGAAAAGTCAGGCAACCTGATTCCATGAAGGATGTTGATGTCATGTGCTAGTTCTTTCAGCCAAGGTTTGTTTGTTCTGTTGTAACTGACCTAAGGAATGAGAATTTTATGCATCTTGGGAGAAAAACTTCATGTATTTTCTGTTATCTTCCTTGAGTCTCCATTGGAGACTTAACTTTCACCCAATTAACAAATCAAAGCCATCACTTTTCTTTTTTCTTTTCTTTTTTTTTCTTTTTCTTTTTTTTTTTTTTTGACTGGCAGAGTGGACAGTGAGAGAGAGAGACAGAGAGAAAGGTCTTCCTTTACCGTTGGTTCGCCCTCCAATGGCCGCTGCGGTCAGCCCGCTGCGACCGGCACACCATGCTGATCCGAAGCCAGGAGCTAGGTGCTTCTCCTGGTCTCCCATGTGGATGTAGGCCCCAAGCACTTGGGCCATCCTGCACTGCACTCCCAGGCCACAGCAGAGAGCTGGACAGGAAGAGGGGTAACCAGGACTAGAACCCGGTGTGCCAGCGCCGCAGGCGGAGGATTAGCCTATTGAGCCGCAGCGCTGGCCCATCACTTTTCAATGCCTTTCCAAGCCAGTCCTAAGAATTTCCCCTTTTACAGCCTATAGAAACCCCTTGTCAATCAGTTCTCAAGAGTTCCCTCCTTCAGCAACCCCTCCTGGAAAGTTTATCTGCTGCTTTCAATAAACTATTTCTGCTTTACACACTCTTCTTTGTCAGTGCTCTTGTTTCTTTATGGTCCTGAGACAAAAAAACCCTAGTGATTACAACCACAGACTCTTGCAATATTTCCTGACTCAAAATGACAATTTCTGAGATAATTTGCACTAAGAGGTAATGTTTGAGCTAGATCCCGACTGGTCAAGGATCATCCACACAAATAAGCAGGAGAAAAGTAATTAATATAAACAAGCAAAAAATTATAGAACTTCTGAAATGAAGAAAGAATTTGGTGTCCACAGGGACTGAAAGATTTCTAGTCTGGCCACAATACATGAAGTGATGGAAATAAAGGACTAGATAATGTCAAGGAAGAATCCAGGGGTCAGATATAAAACAGCTTTATATATGAGATGATGTAATGTATAGAATTTTAATACAGTGGAATAGATTTTCAACTGGTTGAATTAAATTCAAATATGCACAGAATTCAAAACTTGGAGGACTGCCAGCAGCATTGTTGGTTCCTTGGCTTGGTCCTGTTAGCATTTTTAACGTTGTCTTGGAAGAGGACAAAGATGGTATGTTATCAAATCTGTGGCTGACAAAAAGATCAAGGAGATAAGTAATATACAGGATGACAGAATCAGGATTCAAAAGCATCTTGACAGGCTGAAGCAGTGGGTTGAGTCTAAGAGATGATATTTAATAAAGATAAATACAGTATCCTACACTTGGGTCAGAAAGTACATGGTTCAAGAGTACAAGAGGCCAGGCTAGACAGCAGTATGGGTTAAAATGTCATAGGCATTTTCATCAAGTATAAGATTAATGTGAGTCCTGCGGGATGATTGGGTCAGCACTGAGCACAACATGAACCCCAGATGCATTGATCAAAGTGTGAGATCCTCAACCAAGAAGACTCCGTTCCACAACTGGAACCATACTGCCTATCAGACTCTCAAAAGGAAGTTGAGAAATCTGGGTATGGTGAAAGGTCAAAAAAAAAAAAAAAAAAAAAACGAGGAAGAGAAACCTTGGAACAGATGAAGGACTCGTAAATGTTTTACTTGTAAAGGGATTACTACAATTCATATATTTGAAGGTCAGTAGTATTTATGAGGAATCAGATTTATTTAGAGACAAAAATATTTGAACTAGATTACAAGGAGGAGAATGTAAGAGAGCATTTTATGAGTGAATATTGAAAAGCTCTTTCTTGCTACACACGTGGCCCAGAATCCAACAGATTGCTTTCTGGATGGCGAATTCCTTCTCACAGAAAGTTTAAAAGGAGAGATTGGAGAAATGTCCTTCAAGGAGAATGCTAAGGAATCTGCACACAGTACCTAAAAGATGTGGGAAGTCCTTTGCAATTTTTAATTTTATTATTCACTAATTGGTTTACAAAGTTTGAACTGTCTCTTCTATTATTTTATCCATACACAGGCAAACCCATCTTTTTTTTAAAAAATGTATGATTTTAAAGGTTACATTCAATCAAATAAATGGATTGTGACTAGTATTCAACAACTTGATTTTTAAACAAATTGTTTCATTTCAACAATATTATTTTTTGCAGTGTTTGTTGTTTTTCTCAAGCCCATTATGATTTGAACAGACTGAAATGTCTATTTTCATAGACCTTGCCTTATTTAAGTGGGCTACCCCTATTCTCACCATTAGATATTTAAAGAACTCAATTTAAAATCACTGCCTTGCATCACAGGATCCAACATCTGAGCTGGAGAGAATGAGTTTGTTTCTTTCACTGCTGGAAAAGACCTTCATAGGTCACTTGTAACAGAATCACCTGGGAGCTACAATTCTTTCTAACTTACGGGAAAATGCCAGGGCCATGGGTGTGACTTAAACATTCAGTTTTGTTCAATCACCTACTAGGAATTACAGTCACCAGTGTGTCTTTGTTGAAGGTTAAGAAACTGTAGAGCTGAAATTAGCTTCAGAAGAGTTTGGTTTTGTTTCACCTTTCATTATTATACTGACCAAGAGTTTAAACCTAGGGGGGAAGGATAACAGTGAATTCCAAGACTGCACAATATTCATTCCTAGTAATATTCTTCTCAGGTTAATGACGGAATGTAAGGGAGGAAAATGGCAGTCTTTCACTCATTTGAATCTGGTCCTATGCTTTCATCTTTCCCTGGATTTACATAAAATTTTTTCTGTTGCATTAAAAATAAAATGACCTCGATGGTTCCAGGAAGTTTCCATTCTGATGCATTAGCAATTCTCTAATGCTCACACATATGTGCTTTCCTTGGGTATTTTGTGAGTGAATCCTGTATGTACATTTTGTTACTTGGGTGGATCTTATGAACCTGCTATTAGGATTCTTCAATAATTTTATGGAAAATAGAATTAAAAGATAATTTTATGTTTGTACAAAAGACTTTCAAATCCAATTATACAAAAGATCTTCCAAAAATTCAATATGCATAGTATAAAAATTAAACATAGATTTCAAGAGAGTTTTGCACCAAAATATACTTGTTTTTAAATTCCATTTCTCTATGCACTTTATGAAGGGCCCTTGTGTTTATTTTTAAGACAATAAACATTATATCATGGAAAATTCCTTAAAATAGATTTTGTCCACATTGTAAGTACTAATTCTATTTGGCTTAATTTCCCCAAAAATGACATGGAGGCTATCAGATATTATCACATGTTTGAAACTATAATGCAATGGTCTTAATTAATTAAGTTTTACTTTACCAATTTTGTACCTCTTCTAATTTATCTTTTAGAAATAAAAATAGGGGGTGATTCCAAAATTACATAGTTATAAATTAGGATGTGTATCATAGATGGATTCATAGCTTCAATATTTACATTTGTCCTGAAAGCCTTGTGTGATGCTCAGTTTTAGGTGCCAGTTTGAGTTAAGGAATCCCTAGAGAACTGGCAAAATACTGTCTTGATTTGTGTCTTGTCTGGGAGAGTTTGTTTTTCTTGTTGTTGTTGTTGTTGTTTTGTTTTGTTTTATACAGGAGATTGGCTTGTGAATAGCAATCAACTAAATGGTGGTGGTGGTGGGGGGAATCTGCCCTCAAGTAGGAAGGCATCATCCAATTAGCTGGAGTCCCAGATGGAAATACAAATGGAAGAATGCTGAGTTCTTGACTCTTTTTCTCCTGGTGCTGTGATTAGTCTTCTTCCCTTGGACATCAGCACTTCAGGATCTACTTTTATTCTCTGGGCTTTACCCCAGCTGCATTCCAGGTTCTTAGGCCTTCAGACTGGGTCTGAACCATGATACTGGATTTCTGAGTTTTTCTGCTTGCAGATGGCCTGTAGAGGGATTTCTCAGACAGCATATTCATGTGACCCAATTTCTCTGATGGATTCCCTGTCATATATTTATATCTATGCCTGACTACCCATCTGAAGGTCAGTCTATTTATCATCTAATTTATCTATCTGTCAATCCACCTACCTATTCTCTAGTTTTTGTCTCTCTAGAGAACCTTAATACTCATTACAGATTTTGACACCTAGAGTTATTTTGATGAACAAAATTTTAAGGATTTGTTTCCATAATTATGTTGGGGTTTATTGGATTGGATTCCCATTCTAAATTAGATCTAGAATGTTACCTAACTCTAATGGTACGGAGATCGTTGATAGTCCATGGTGCCAATTGTTCCTAGACATAGACAAAATATGTGTATTTGACACTCCTAATTCATCACATAAAAGAAGTGCAGAACCTGGTTCTCTGGTTAGCATGCCTTTGAATATTTGTTGAAAACCAAAACCAAGGACTATAATGATATTGGTCACTCCAATATTATGCTTTTAACGTTGCTGGGCAAAGTGATGAAAGAAAGGGATGAATGCAGAGACTGGATTTCCTGGCTACAGCTCCACACAACAGTCTGAAAGCTTCTGAGTATATCATGAGTCAGAATCTTCTCCCTTGTAGTCATAGGCTGAAAGTGCCAAAAATCAAACACAATCTCTCATCATACAACTGTCTGAATTGCAGCAACAGTTGAACTCTGAGTTTCACAGGGTATCTATTGTTAAAGCAAGGATGCTGGTTAGGAAAGACGGGATTTTGCAAGTTGGGATGGGGAACTCTGACTAATACACCTTTTGTTGATGTTTCTTATGCTTTCCATTTCTTAATCGCAGTCAAGTGTTCTGCCCACCTGTACATCGATGGTACAAAGATGATGGGGAATATGTCATTATCTAGGTCTCAGTCTTAAAGAAAACTTACATACATTAGAGAAATTACATGAAATGAAATTATACCCATAAATAAAAAACATAATTGTTACTACCCATCTTTAAAAAGAAATCCATAGGAAAATTACCAAATATTTCTTTAGAGGTACTCTCATAGATCTGCATAGATACACTGTATAGCTATACTGTACTGTATAATAGATCTATTATCTGTACTAATTATCTATAGTCATATATAGGAAATGTTACTAATTGTATTAGTAAAACCAGGTAGCTTTTACAAATACTGCATGACTTAGTCTCAGCACCACCTCAACAAAGCACCACAAGCTGAGTGGCTTAAAACAACAGAAACATGTTGCCTCACAGTTCTGGAGGTCAGAAGTCTGAAGTCAAATGGCTGTGTTTTGAATGTATTTTCCAAAAAGCATGCATTGGAAACACAATTGCCATTATAATAACAGTAAGAGAAAAAAGACCCTTAAAAATTTCTTAAGCTATGAGGGCTCTGCCTTCATGAGTTAATTAATGTTGCATTGCAGAAGAGGTGGTACCCTATAAAAGGACAAGTTGGCTACTTTCTCTCTTCCACATGTGCATTCTTGTCTTTCTGCTCTTTGTTATGGGATGAAGAAGCAAGAAGGCCTGCACCAGATGTCAGTCACCTAATCTGGACTTCCTAGTCTTCAGAATTGTGACAAATAAATTTCTATTCATGACACATTTAGAATGTTAATTATGATGCCCACATCCCACACTGGAATGCCTGGTTTTGATTCTTGGCTTGGCCTGACTCCAGCATGTTGGTAATGTGGACCCTAAGATGCAGTGGTGGTGGGTTTAAGTAATTGGATCCTTGTCTCTCATGTGGAAGACTTAGATTGGGTTCAGGCAGCCCAGTCTCCTCTTTCCTCACCCCTATCCCTCTAAAATAAAATTGTATTTATTTTTAAAAATATGTGTTTATATATTTGAAAGGCAGAGTGACATAGAGGGAAATAAGGGGATGGCGTAGATGGAGAGAGAGAGAGAGAGACCTTCTATCTGTTGTTTCACTCTTTGAATGCCTGCAACAGCTAGGGCTGGGCAGGTGGAAGCCAGGAGCCTGGAACTCCATTTGGGTCTCCCATGGCAGGGACATAATTGTTTGAAATATGAACTGATGAACTCCCACGTGCGTTTCTAGGAAACTGGACCAGAAGCAGAGAAGCTGGGACTCTGATATGAGCAGCAGATGTCCCAAATGGTGTCTTAACCCACTGTACCACAACACCCACCCCAAATAAAATAAATTAAATTAAAATAAAATAAAAATCATGTTCATTATAAATTATTCAGTCAGGTATTCTGTGATAGCAGCACAAAACAGACTAAGACCCAAGTTGTTAACCAGACCATGCTTCCTCCGAAGACCTTAATTCAGGAATCTATTCTAGGTCTTTCTCCTAATAGATTCCTGCTTTCTCAGCCTCCTTGCAACTGATATGGGCAAGGAAGATGCAGGTTTGGGAACGAATTTTCCTCTTGCTATAAAAATAAAGTAGTATGCAGGTAATCTTGGCCTTTATTCTTGCCTTTATTCTTTGTACCTTGACCTCCCGTGACTTGAAGCTGCCACAATTCTTGGGCTATTATGAAAGAGATAGTAAAAGAAAGGATTCAGCAAGATGTGAAAAGTGCATGGGATTTACATATAGTTACATGGCGAAACCTGGAACTTCCTACATTCAGGATTTTATTATGTAAGAGGAATATACATAATATTTCAGCCTCTTTTTTTAAGTATTGAAAATATGCCACATAATACACTTTCCATGTGAGTTTCTTTACCACTTCTCCTGGGATTATCACCCTCACTCCTCTTCAACCAAAAAATTTAGCTGTCTTCATAGACTGTCTTGATTCAGCCAACATGGCTTCCACAGATGACTCATCATGAAGATCCCACTGCTCTCTGCTCCTTTGCCTCTGTTCAGTCTTGTCTCACTATATTTATCCGTATTACATTTCTTACCTTTGAATTGTACAGTATAGCAGAGACTGGTAACAGAGGCCTACCAAGAATTTATTAAGGCTGACATCCCAGCAACGTCATAATTGGCCTCTTATTTCATTTATTCCTTTAAATATTCTATAATCACATCATTACCACATGCCCTTTAGTTAAAGTTAATAAATAAAGCATAAATAGCTCTGTGTATTTTGAGGAAATTGATTTAATATGGGAAATTAGGCATTTAAACCTGTTTCAAGGTGGGAAGGGTCAGAGAGACAGCCCTGATACTCATTGCTCTTTGCAGTTTGAGTATCCACTAAAGATATACCTCAGTGGTCACATATTCATGTTCCAAAGGCCAAGGAAGACTTGACTATTGTCCTTGTCATGCCACATCCAAAGACACAGTGTCTGGACTTTGGAAAGCCTGTCCAGCCTCCTCAACTAATTTTAACCTCACAGTGTTCTTTACCGGATACAGAAGAACAAGACAACCTGAATTTTGGCTAACTTACAAGTTCTCAAATATGACCCTTATTTGGCAAAATCCATCTTCCAGAACCAAGCATGAGCTGTTCAGGAAATTCTATATGTAGTTTTCCTGAACTGACAGCATAAAAATATCTCTCAGAAGGTGGTGCTTATTGACTTCAACCATCACACTATGAGAAGACTGCATTTTTTTCTTCTTTTTTTAAACTTTTATTTAATGAATATAAATTTCCAAAGTACAGCTTATGGATTACAATGGCTTCCCCCTCCTCATAACTTCCCTCCCACCCACAATCCTCCAATTTCCTGCTCCCTCTCCCCTTCCATTCACATCAAAATTCATTTTCAATTCTCTTTATATACAGAAGATCAGTTTACTATATATTAAGTAAATATTTCAACAGTTTGCCCCCACATAGCAACACAAAGTGAAAAATACTGTTGGAGTACTAGTTATAGCATTAAATCACAATGTACAGCACATTAAGGACAGAGATCCTACATGATATTTTTTTAAAAATTGATTAATTTTCTATGCAATGTCCAATTTAAAACCAAGTTTTTTTTTTCATTTTCAATTATCTTTATATACAGAAGATCGATTCAATATATACTAAGTAAAGATTTCATCAGTTTGCACCCACACAGAAACACAAAGTGTAAAAATACTGTTTCAGTACTAGTTATAGCATTACTTCACATTGGACAACACATTAAGGACAGATCCCACATGAGACATAAGTACACAGTGACTCCAGTTGTTGACTTAACAATTTGACACTCTTATTTATGGCGTCAGTAATCTCCCTAGGCTCTAGTCATGAGTTGCCAAGGCTATGGAAGCCTTTTGGGTTCGCCGACTTCGATCTTATTCCGACAGTGTCATAGTCAAAGTGGAAGTTCTCTCCTCCCTTCAGAGAAAGGTACCTCTTTCTTTGATGGCCCCGTTCTTTCCACTGGGATCTCACTCACAGAGATCTTTCATTTAGGTCTTCTTCTTCTTTTTTTTTTTTTTTTTTCCAGAGTGTCTTGGCTTTCCATGCCTAAAATACTCTCATGGGCTCTTGTGCCAGATCCAAATGCCTTAAGGGCTGATTCTGAGACCAGAGTGCTATTTAGGACATCTGTCATTTTATGAGTCTGCTGTGTATCCCGCTTCCCATGTTGGATCGTTCTCTCCCTTTTTGGTTCTATCAGATAGTATTAGCAGGCACTAGTCTTGTTTATGTGATCCCTTTGACTCTTAGACCTATCAGTGTGATCAGTTGTGAACTGAATTTGATCACCTGGAATAGTGAGATGGCATTGGTACATGCCACCTTGATGGATTGTATTGTAATCCCTTGGCATGTTTCTAACTCCACCATTTGGGGCAAGTCCGATTGAGCATGTCCCAAATTGTATATCTCCTCCCTCTCTTTTTCCCACTGTTATATTTAACAGGGATCACTTTTCAGTTAAAATTTAAACACATAAGAATAATTGTGTGTTAATTACAGAGTTCAAACAATAGTACTAGAACAACAACAACAAAATACTATAATGGATAAAGTATTGGATTGTACATCAACAGTCAGGACAAGAGCTGATCAAGTCACTGTTTCTCATAGAGGACTGCATTTTGACAGCCCTGTGGGGAATTTAACAAATAGCAACAGTCTGAATACTCAAGAGGCTGAACTTTTGCTAAGGTAGATAAGATGTTGTTGTGTTTTGACTATCCCCTCTGAAACTCATTTTGAAATTTAATTGCTATTGTGATAATATTGGGAGGTGATTCCTTTGGGACTTTGTGTTTAGATCATAAGGCTTCCACTCTTGTCAATGGATCAATGCTATGAGTAGGAGAACGGATTAGTTACTACTGGACTGACTTTGTCTCTTGAGCTCTCTCACTTGTGTTCTCTTGTTTCTGCCATCTGGACGTGTGATGCTGTGTCACTTTTGCTCTACTAACATATGATACCTTCTTCCAATGTTGCGATTTAACAAAGAGGCCCTTATCAGTTGCACATCCATCTTGGACATCTCAGCTTCAAGAATGGTGAGAAATAACTTTTTTTTTATTTGGATATAAAATGAAACACTCAATGTGAACTGTAATAGAAGTGGAACCTGAATTCCATGCATACTCACATTATGGAAAAGGTTATGACGAGAATAGTTAAATTGTGGAAAAGGGTGAAAACTAAGACTGAAAGTCCATGGATGATATTTTACAAAGGAAAACAAGAAGTCTCATCATCAGTGGGCAATATGGAAACAATGACAGTTCTCCTGGCATTCACGCCTAGCTGCCTCAGTCTGGGACTTTGGATTTTTTCAGTCTTTGGATTCAAGAAGAAACACTAACTCTGCTTTGTTTTGGAACCTTTCAGCTTTTGACCCTTAGCTTTATAAGATATGTCTGAGATCTTCAAACTTGGCCTGCAACTCTCACTGCTTCTCCTGGATCTCCATTTTTTTAAATACAGATCATAGGACTTGTCAATCTCCATAGTCATGTGAGCAAATTTCTTTTAATTAATATATATTATCTATCTATCCATGCTTTTTCTATGTATCTATCATATCTATTTATATCTACCTATTACCTAACTATCTATAATCCATTGATCTCCTATTGATTGGTTCTCTTGAGATCTCTAATCCACCAGCCTTGATCTATTTTCAAAGCATTAGAGATTATAGCAAATTAATTGACATAATTAAATTTTTCAAGTACATTACTCAGAGTCAGAAATCCAGGAGACAGCTACAATTTCTGCAAACCCCACATGTAATCCATTAGTAAATCTAAAGAATTTTCCCTCTCAAATATATCAGACTTCCACATGTCTCTTTTGGCCTGCACCTTTGCCACCTTCATCATTTGTAGTCTGAACTTGTAACCAGCTGTAATCACTTCCTCGAGCTTCACCTTTCCAATTCTGTCCATTCTTTCTCCATAAAATATAATTACCTATGTCAAATACTAAAAAGCCTACAGGATTCCCATCACTTATAATTACAAGCATTGATCTACTATTCTAGATGCTACAGGATCTGAAACCTGTCTTCACCACAAGCACTTTACATCCCCCCTCCTTCTGCTTTCTTAATCCCATCAGCACTTTGTGTGTTATTGAAGCATTCTCTCCTATTTCAGACACTCCACTCATCACTCTCTTTCACTTTTCTAAGATGATGGAAAAATCCCAATTATTCTCATCCTGCTCAATCTAAAAGCCATTCTGTTGTTTTGGAAAACATCTCAGTATTACCTCTCTCTGCACCTTATTTGTCTTTGAGTCACTTTATAAATTGTGAGAATGTTATTTACTCATTTCAACTTTTTATTAATATAAAGAGATTCCATGTATGTCATAGGTACAGTTCTAAGAAGATGACCATACTTCTCTCCCTCCCTCTCTCCATCCTTCAATCTCTCTTCTTCCTTCCTTTCTATTCTTTAATTTTTGAAAAGACGTAATTTTAATCCACTCAGTAATCACAATCTTTATTCACCAGTTACTATAATATTCAACAAGTAAAATGTAGGAAGACTACAGTTTTCTTAAGTTTAGTCTGAATTTGCAACTTGACTGTAAGCACCACAAAGCTAGAGACTTGCTTGCATGTTGCCAACTATACTCTGAATCCTGAGAGCCTCACATTACAGACTTTGTAGGTTCTTCATAAATATTCTGGGAATGAATAGCCAGGCTTCATTTGTTCTCCCTTAACTTTTGTGTGTGTGTGTATGTGTTCTATTTTCTCATGCTATTGCTTCATCTGTCACCTTCTCTGCTTTAGCTTGCTTTCCTGTTCCATTCTAACAGTGCTAAATTGAAAATCCTTAGCAACATAAAAACCAGACAGGGAATTTTTTGCTGCCGACTCAACGACATTGAATAGCTTGAGCTCAGCTGCATGGTGCCAGCAGCAGTCTGCAACCACCTCGCGAGGAGACCTCCTTCTAATCACCTCAGATTATAAACATCATTGGCTATGTTGCCTCCCAAGGTTATGGCAAAACTTAATCTCATTTCTGTTAATAGTAAATGCCCCCTCATTCTCTTATAATTAGTCACTGTGGAATTTTGGAAAGGTCATTTGTTGAAATATGAGGCTGCAATTTGTTTAAAGAGGAAAAAAGGCAGAGGAAATTATCTTTCCACAATCCATTAGCCCAGGTCACAGTTACCCCAGGCATTCTGAGTGTGCATTGTAAGACAATGTTGCCCTGCCATAACAAGAATGTGTGCTTAGCCCAGGGACAGACACAAGCTCAATAACTTGGTATTAATATGAAACACATAGAGGTTTTACATCTCTAATAACGAAATACTTGACTAAAAGTAATAATTCTGGGGCAGAGTTTTTGCCTAGGTTAAGATATCTGTGTCCAATTTGGGAAAAATCTGTTTTGTTTTGTTTTTTTGCCCCCCAACCCCAGCTCCTGCTACCACTTGCTGCTGATGAAGACCCCTGAAGGCAGCAACAATGGCTCAAGTAGTCGAGGTCCTGTAGCCCATGTGGGAGACTTGGATTTTGTTCCCAGCTCCCAGATGTTGTCCAGCCCAATACTGGCCACTGCAGCCATTTAAAGAATGAACCTGTGGGTGAGAGCTCTCTCTGTCTACCTGTCTGTCTCTCCATTTCTCAGGTTAATTAATTGACTAATTTTCTAAAAATTAATAATTCTTTCACTCATTACAATGTGCCTCAAGTGACACCAGGCACAACATCTTGTCAACAACTGAATTATTGAGAGGAGTGTTTTGCAACATTTGGGGAGCTGATAGAATATAGATAGAATCTTTATTCTTGCTATTACTTTGTTCTTAGTAGTCATTTAAGTAGAAGAATTATGCTTGCCTCTTTCTAATTTTACTTAGGGAAGAGTTGATTTTACAGGAAACATAACCTAAGCTTGGTTTTCAGCTATGAGCAAACATAAGAAAAGAACAAAGGTGTTAGTGTTTAAGACCCAAAAAATGAATCTACTTCCTTCATTACCTGTTAGTATACTTTTATAATACCATTCTCTTATGTTTTCAGGACAAAGATTACAAAATTGTTTACAATTCATGACTGTTTTGTGTACTTTCCAAAAGGTGAAAATTGAAATTATACATCAATGAATTTTTAGAACCCTATTCTAAGAAGTTATGAGGCACAAAGTTATTCTCATTTGATTAACATCATTTTCTTCATGAAATTAAGAACAGGAATAATATTTTGAAAACTGTTCACATTTGTTGTGTTTTTGTTTTTCATTTCTTTCCATTTCCAAGCTGACGAACGGCAAGGTTGTTAGCACATGGCTTATTTAGAAATTTCAAGTGTGCATGCATTGCTAACAGAAAAGCCAAATTCATTTTGCAATATTTACCTTTAATATGTATGATGTGATACAAATTGAATTTTAGAGGATTAAAAATGAACTTTACAAATAAATTGGAAAACAGTTAATGAACAAATAGGGTTGTACTCTGGAGAAAGAAAGAGAAACTTTGGATGAATTATGATCCCTAAATGCCATAAATACATTTTAATTAATAGTTATTGCTGTGATAAGTGAGGAAACACTAAACCTAAAATATAAAGAGGAAAACAGTGAAGGAAAAGGTTAATGCACAATGGGGTAACTCTACTGATGATCAAAAATAAAAAGTATGTCTGAACAAATTTTTACAAACTTGAGTAACAAATGATAAAATCAGAAGCCAGAGGAATTAGAATAAAGTGTTATTTAATTTTTTTTTTACATTCTTTCCTCAACAAAGGTAATTTTGCCTGGATTGTCTTCTTCTTTTTTTTTTTTTCTAAAATGCAACATCAGAGTGAGTTTTGCTCTTGTCAGAATCATCAGTTGCTGCTCACTTTCAGGAAGATGCAGGCTTGAGAATCCTTAGGACTTCAGCATCTCAGGTTTATAGGATACCAAAGCAAGCCAAGATAGGTAGAATACCAGGATCAGAATCTTCAACTGAATGTGGCCTGGTGTTCAAGCATGATTGCAGGTATATGAATAATACCAGTGAACACATATGCATATTTTACAGTGCTGTCACAGAGGAATAGTTTTGATTAGTTTGATTTGATTAGTTTCAAGACATACAAAGTATGACGAGTGAATCAGGAAAAGATGCCATGACTGTATTTGTTCCTAGTTAGTGCTGTGTAATGGAATTTTCTGTGATGCTAGAACTATCCTCTATTTGCCCGAGCCTGCATATGGCTGCTGAATACCTGAAGTGTGACTAGTATGACTGAGAAATCAAATATTTAAATTTTATTTAATGTTAACTGATTTCACTTAAAATTTAAATAGCTAAATATAAATGTGGCAATGATATTAGACAGAATATTCTAGCGCTTGATGAAAATTTTCATCAAGACAGAAAATAAAATGGAATAAATACAACGTGTACTGCATCTTCATGAGAACTACCACCCACCAATTGTTAATAGAACAATCATAAATTGAGTAAAATATGTTCCAATATTTGCACTGTCTCCAATCCATCCATGTGTCTCTGACTCAAACCCTAAAAATCATATTATATTTTTAATGTAGCTACGCTGAGAGATTATGAAAAATAAAACAAAACAAAAACACTGTATCTGGAACCAATCACTCATCTTAAATACATCCTCCTCTACTCTCACTTCTTCGAGAAACTCCTCTCTCAATTAAGGACTGGCTTTCCCTGGGGTCTACAGTCCTCTGTATGGTCCTAAATGGAGTGTGATCATTTGTCTGTATCCAGTAGGCCAGGCGCAGTGTGCTATTCATGGCTTTTCTCCACTGGGTTTCCTCTTCCTTAGAAACTCCCGGTAGTTGCTGCAGTTGATTTAACCACGCATTTAGGGACTCTATAAAACCATCTAGACTTTTCCCTTTGGCTTCCTCAATGACACCAGCAACTGCTCTTGTGGCCATCCACCAGATCTCTTGCGCATATGTAAAGAACCCACTGCTAAACTTCCCACATTCTATTCCCTGAATTTTGAACAGACAACAAATATTTCTTGAATCTTTCCAAGGCACCAGACACCAGGCACCATATCAGGAGTAAGAAGATGGTAGTGAATGAGACCAAGTAAAGGTTGTTACACAGCTTGCATTCTTGTGAGTAGGGCAGGTGATAAACTAATGCAAGAGAAATTTCCTGTGCTTGTGAGGGTAGCTACCTGGATGAAGCTCATAGTTGCCTCCCTGAGCAGGTGACATTTGGGCGAAAATTTTGATTAACAATGAAGAATCAATAAGGGAAGATGTTGGGGAGGCAGACAGAAGAAACAAGTGGCACAGACAGAGAACATGTTTGAGAATAAATGTATTTTCAGGGAATAGACAGAAATCTGATGTGAACTGAGCCTAGAGTTGGGACAGGGTTTGCGTTTCTTAACAATTTCCCTGTTTTTTCAGGATCTTTCCTCCTTTGGTGTGGACCCCAGATGGACCACTTTGCTGTTCTCATCAGCAACTTACACTGTCTTATTTTTTCCTTCTGTACTCCTCTCTAATAACTCCAAACTTCTTCTTTATTCCAGCATCTGATAAATGGTAACACACATAGTCACAGTACCTAAAATTAACTGGGACTTCAGCATTACTGGTCAGGTAGTTTACTTGACTTATGTAAATACCTTTTACATATGCATCTTCCTTAAACACTCTAGCCACCCTCTATGTCTCTTGTGTTCAGCAGAGGAACTAAACTTTCGCTTCTCGAGGAAAAACACAAACTCCTGACACACATTTACCTGCATGTGTCTGTCCCTCCCACCTTTCGCTTTCCTCAACGGAAACAGCTGTTCACTAAGTCATTTTAGCTCTTAATTACTTTCCTTTCCACCTTTGTGATGCATCCACTTCATTAACCACCATTATTTAATATTTTTGTATATTTTCCCTATTTTTTCTCATTATATAATAAAACCTTTCTTTATGTTTTTACTTCTGCTTAGTTTGGGAAAATAGGTCAGTATCACAGCTTTAACCTTTTGAACTCCCATTCACTTATAAATCTGCTTTGCAACCTGACCTCTACCACTGTAATTTTAGAAGTGCACAGAAACTAATCAGTCCCTACACTGCTCTAGCTTCTTTGAGACCAGAAACACTGTTACCCATTTTCTGCTTCTTCCAATTCTTTCCTCCTTTCTACCTTTCTTTATTACTGTCCTGCTTTTTTTCTCCATTACCTTTTACTTCTCCACATCTGTCTGTCCCTTGGTTGCTCTCAAGGCCTTTTCCTTTGTCCTTCTTTTACAATTTGATATACAGTCTCTAACTTTTTTTTAGGAATCCTGGAAAATGTGTCTGACTCTGAAATTCAATGGGAATCACAGATCTGGCTCATAGTTCACATTATACAAGCTATATTTTCTTGCCTTGTTTGTACTACATGTACCACATTGTAGCTATGTGAACTGAAGCAAATTCTTTTAGTTAATGGGATAGTGTCTGTGCCTCAATTTCTATGTGACAAAATACGGATTATCATAGATATTATTTTCTTAAAGTTTGTGATAATGATTATAAGAAACAACCAAGTATACATAAAGCCATCGAGAATAACTGAGAATATACATTTAATAACTTTTAAAAGTTTTTATATGTTAATATATTTTCTTACAGACCAATTCACATATTCCTTATCTCATTTTACCCGGGATGCCTTCTGTAACATTTACTATTGTCTCAATAATGTTGCATAGCAGATGGTTCCTAAAACTTTGAGATTTAAGTTAACAACCAATTAATTTAACCAGTTACAATTGTTTACTAAACTACAGATTATTTGTCTGGGCTGTACCTGAATGGAAAATTTTTATGATCTCTGTTCATAGCAGGGCACATATATGCCATTAGGGAACAACCTGTCTCTACCAATCTAGGATGGCTTTGGCTACAATGACTAAAGTCTGTTTCATATGATTTTCATCCTCAACACCCTATCCCAGGAAAAGAGGGCAAACACAGCTGTAGAGACTGCCAGCAGAAATTCGCCTTTCAAGTTGACAACTGCAGTGGATTGCTAACAATCTATTGGCTAAAGCCAATCACACGGTTAGGCTCAAAGACACAGTGGAGGGTGTTATTGCATAAAATGTCAGCAAAAAGACCATAAGTTGAGGAGGAAGATTAGAGGCATTAATGGAACCAATATACTACAATTCCTCCTCTAGTGGCCACAATTGTTCACACTCCTTCACATGCAAGATGCATTTCCAGGACAACTCAGGCATGTCTTCCAATGGCATCATCAGTGTTAAAGTTGAGCATGTTATGATCAGGTCTACATGAAGCTCTTCAGATTTGACTCCTTTTGACTTGGAAAACTATGAACTAAGACAACTTATGTTTTTTTTTCTATTCACCCCACATGCCATGATGCCATCAAGACAAAATAGCCATAGGCATCAGTACCATTTACAAAAGGAAAGGACAGGCTGGCGCCGTGGCTTAACAGGCTAATCCTCCACCTTGCGGCGCCGGCACACCGGGTTCTAGTCCCGGTTGGGGTGCTGGATTCTATCCCGGTTGCCCCTCTTCCAGGCCAGATCTCTGCTATGGCCCGGGAAGGCAGTGGAGGATGGCCCAAGTCCTTGGGTCCTGCACCCGCATGGGAGACCAGGAGAAGCACCTGGCTCCTGGCTTCAGATCAGCGAGATGCGCCGGCCGCGGCGGCCATTGGAGGGTGAACCAACGGCAAAAGGAAGACCTTTCTCTCTGTCTCTCTCTCTCTGACTATCCACTCTGCCTGTCAAAAAAAAAAAAAAAAAAAAAGAAAAAGAAAGAAATATAATTGTATACAAAAGGAAAGGACAGCACACATGCAGCAGGCAATTGTCCTTAGCTCTGAAGGCAGTGAAGTACATGTTGCCAGGTCCCTCATTACCAAAGGTGAAGACTGTGCCTTTAGTAGCCAAGGTTCAGCTGTCCTGGCGCTGATCTCTGTGAGCGGTTTCCCATTCATGGTATTCTTGAATGCTTGTGAAGAAGATGTTGGGAAGATATTCCTTTATGGCAAAATTGCACTGCTTTTTTTCTATCTATGTAAATTTGGGAACTTAGAAACTGTAATAAATTTTACCTCTTTATCCCTTTCATTTTAATTTAGGGTGGTGACCTTTTATCCTCCCTAGGTCTACTAAAAATTCCCTTTAATGTTTATTGCTGCTCAATTCACAATAGCTAAGACCTGGAATCAACCTAAATGCCCATCAGCAGTAGACTGGATAAAGAAATTATGGGACATGTACTCTGTAGAATACTGTACAGCAGTAAAAAACAATGAAATCCGGTCATTTGCAATAAAATGGAGGAATCTGGAACACATCATGCTGAGTGAAATAAGCCAGTTCCAAAGGGACAAATATCATATGTTCTCCCTGATTGGTGACAACTAACCGAGCACCAAAAAGGAAACCTGTTAAAGTGAAATGGACACTATGAGAAATGATGAGTTGATCATCCCATGCCCTCACTGTTGATGAACAACTTAGTATGTTATCACTCTTAGTATTTTTTGGTCTGTTCTACTTAATACTGTTGGTTTAATTCTGTAATTAATACACAGTTATTCTTAAGTGTTGAAACTTAACTGAAAAGTGATCCCTGTTAAATATAAGAGTGGGAATAAGATAGGGAAGAGATGTACAATTTGGGACATGCTCAATCGGACTTGCCCCAAATGGTAGAGTTAGAAACATACTAGGGGATTCCAATTCAATCCCATCAAGGTGGCATATACCAATGCCATCTCACTAGTCCAAGTGATCAATTTCTGTTCACAATTGATCACACTGATAGGACTAAGAATCAAAGGGATCACACAAACAAGACTAGTGTCTGAAAATACTAACCGATAGAACCAAAAAGGGAGAGAACGATCCAACATGGGAAGTGGGAGACACAGCAGACTCATAGAATGGCAGATGTCCTAAATAGCACTCTGGCCTCAGAATCAGCCCTTAAGACATTCGGATCCGGCTGAAAAGCCCATGAGAGTATTTCAGGCATGGAAAGCCAAGACACTCTGGGAAAAAAAATGACCTAAATGAAAGATCTCCGCGAGTGAGATCCCAGTGGAAAAAACAGGTCATCAAAGGAGGTACCTTTCTCTGAAGGGAGGAGAGAACTTCCACTTTGACTATGACCTTGCCTAAATATGGTAAGAGTCAGTGAACTCAAAAGGCTTCCATAGCTTTGACAACTCATGATAAGAGCCTAGGGTGATTACTGATGACATAAAGAAGAGTGTCAATTTGTTAAGTCAACAAGAGGAGTCACTGTGCACTTACTCCTCATGTGGGATCTCTGTCCTTAATGTGTTGTACATTGTGATTTAATACTATAACTAGTACTCAAGCAGTATTTTTTCACTTTGTGTTTCTATGTGGGTGCAAACTTTACTTAATATATACTAAATTGATGTTCTGTATATAAAGAGAATTGAAAATGAATCTTGATGTGAATGGAAGGGGAGAGGGAGCCGGAAAGGGGAAGGTTGTGGGTGGGAGGGAAGTTATGGGGGGGAAAGCCATTGTAATCCATAAGCTGTACTTTGGAAATTTATATGCATTAAATAAAAGTTAAAAAATATATTGTGGATATTCTGAGTTTGATTTGAGTAGCTATATTGAAATAAAGCCAAACACCCAAAACTCTAGGGACTTGAAGGCAGTTTATATGTCTTGACATTCACCAAAATTCCTTGCATCCTATTGGCCCAGGATCAGAGTTTAAAGCATTGCAAAGTTAAAAGACAAAAACACGGAAACAGAGTGGCGATTGTTAATTATGGTTGTGAGTACGATAAATATATCAGGTCCTCCTCTCTGCTTCATTCCTAGGCAACTTTCACCAATTCTTCCCATAGAATTCCTAACAACAACTCCAAAGCTAGCTCAAGTACACCTTCCTCAACAAAATTTCCCTATCCTTTAATCAGAATTAAATACTCTACTTCTCTAGTCTACTGGTTCCCTTGCTATTGTGGTTTTCAGCACCATATCTGTTTTGATTTAGCTATGCCTCATGGCTTACTAAACTAAGAGATTCAAAACAAAGAAACTTGTTCTATTCATCTATGTATGTCTTAAATCATCTAACAAGAGACATGGACTGTAACTATGTCTTCAATTAATTAAAGGTGTCCAAAATACTTTAGAAAATCTTGGATTTTTTAATTAAGACTTTCTAAATGACTTTCTACTACTCAAATTCCCCATTCTTCTCAATTGTCCTTTTTATTATGGAAAATTAAGAACTTCATGATACAGAATATTTAGTTTCATTTGCAATTGCAGGCAATGAATCACATGCCCCACCAGTCATCACCTGCTTGATCTCCAGTACTGTGTCTTACCTCTTTCTCCTGCAATTTCCAGCAGGCAATAGGATTAACTAAAATAAGATGACAAATACAGGGAGACTTTTAAATTCTAATTACAAGGTATTATTTCTAAATATCTAAGGTATTTAGAACCCAGGGAAAGTCATTTAATAAAATAATATCAGGGTCATTGGAATCTTTGAATAGAAAATACATGGTTATTTTCCTCTTTGGCATGGGTATCAATTTTTAAAAATATTTATTTGAGAATGAGAGAAAGAGAGAGAAAAGAGAGAGTGAACTTTCATCCCCTAAATGCCTGCAATGGCTGGGAATGGGCCAGGCTAAAACCAGAACCAGAAACTCAATCCAGATCTCCAATTCGAGTGACAGGGATTCAACTCCTTGAGTCATCACCTATTATATCCCAGGATACACATTTGCTGTAAGCTGGAATCAGAATCAGGGATAGGACTCAGACTCAGGTACTCTGATAGAGGATGTAGGCATCTCAACCGACATCCTAACAGTTAGGCCATCTGCCTTCCATGGCATAGGCATTTTCAAAACTTTTTTTTTTTTTTTTTTTATTTTAAGCTTTCAAGTTGAGCATGGAGTGAACTGCTCCTATTTATATTGCTATGGTAACAAAGTGAAATTGCTTATATAATAATTATTTACTTGTGGTCTTGAACCAAATGCATAAATTTGATCAAGCTCATTAAAATCCAGGAAATTTGATTACTAAATACAAATATCCAAATATATACTGTCAAGCCCATTACTAATCTGATTGAAAGGAATCTAATTCTGCCCTATGTTGATGTTGAGTAGAGAAGAGGTTGTTTGGAGATTTGGGAACTTTTTGCAAGCAAATACGAATATTTGCAGACATTTACATAGACTAACAGGCAAGCAGGTTCAATGGCTGTGTATTGCATTAAGAAAATGCCAAAACAAATTATATCTTAAGCAGACAATACACAAAACACAGGTCAGGAAAAAAAAACCTCATGATTAGAGAACATGAGAACATTATATCTCTGTGTTCTTTCATGATAGTGAAAGGAACAAAAATAATACTTATCAGTAGGGAAAGAATGTACAAATTCCAGTGATTATTTTTTCACTGAAGCAAAAACTGAGTGATTAACCCTATCAGTTCAGAAAGAACAGAGAATAAAATGATAAAACTCTGATTACCACAGGTAATAGGAAATTATATGTATATTTAAAATTAAAAAAGGAAACAATTTGAATACTATTGTAACATCATTTATTGAAAGAAATAGACAAAAGATTTGAGGGAAACCAAAAAATAGGAAAATATTTTATCTACTCCTAAATACCTCAAGAATTTAACTTTTTCTGTGAATTCTTTCTGTTGTGAAAATTCATTAGTTCTCTCAGACCCTCATGGAGAAAGGATTTGCAATCATAATGGGCCAAGAAAAAGAAAATTAGAATTTGTATATGAAATTCAGGTAGATTTTGAAAAAAAAAAAAAAAAAGTATGTAGAGGGCCTCATTTAGGGCGCCGGCTCAGACAAGTAGCACACAGCTGCGTGTTCCCCATGTATTCTTCCTGGGCACTTTCTTCAGGCAACCTGGGAAGGTGGCCATCCACCAATCACAAATGAGAGCGTGGGAGCCTAGAGAGGCATCCTAAAGCATAGAGGGTCACAAGATTAGAAAGTGGCCAATCTGTGAGACTCACCCAGGGTCTTCTGACTTCGAAGTTCAGGCCTTTCCCTCATCCTTCTCACCATTAGAAACTTGTGTTGAGAACTTGATGGTCCATGAGCTTCAGATACTTTACCCAGAGAAGCTTTGTGAAAATCCATATGCAATGGCAGGATTCCAAAGAACAAACTCCTTAGAAGAAAGAATAGCTCAGCTCAAAGATGTACTGCACTTCTAGTGCAGTATGACTCATGGATATCCTAAAATAATCTCCTCACCTCCAAAGTACATTGTCACATGGATTCTTAACATTTCAATAGTATAGATTTATTAGTGAGCAAGGAGTCATTGTTTGCCTCTTAGAAACTCTAGTATTTCTCATGGGCTGCTTCTTTAAACTTTTTTTTTACTAAGTTTTATTTATCTTTGCATGATTTTCAACTTTAAAGCTAGTAAAATAAAAGGGAACATAAAATAAGTATGGGTTTTTCAACAGATTTAAGTAAAAAAGAATTAAAAGCTCATTGAAAAGAAAGGGAAAATTGAGCATATTAGTGTCTTTTCCTCTAATTACCTCCCACATTCCTAGTCTGCCCAAGGACTCACTGATAAAATTAAATATTATATTATAAAATTTTCACATATATTTATATGACATCCTTCTACACTTATTCTATTGGAAATATAGAATGGATATTTTTGTACATTAAGCAATAAATGCAGGGGGCATGTGCTGGCATGTTGGTTCATCTACTACTTGGGATGCCCACATCCCAAGGGCTTGGGTTTAAGTCCTGGATATGTTCCTGATTCTGGCTTTCTACTAATGTAGGCTCAGGGAGGCAACAGAGGATGACTCAAGAAGTTGAGTCCCAGCCACCTACGTGTGAGACTTGATTGAGTTATCAGCTCCTGGTATTGGCTAAGCCCAGCCCTGACTGTTGGAAAACATTTACAGGGTGAACCAGCAGATAGGAGATCTTTCTGTCTCTCTCTCTTTCTACTTTTACTCTCTCTCTCTCTCTATCTGTTTCCTGGCCTTTCAAGTAATAGAAATCAATAAAATTAAAAAAAAATCAATGCTTATGCTGTACGTGTATTGTAAATATTTGTGTGCATGTGTCTGCATATATGTATCTGGGTGAGAGAGATACTGAGAAATTTTGAGACACACAGAGAGAATTAGGACACACTTATATGAGTTATAAAATATTATTTAAGAGATAAACTAGTAATTTTGTAGTGCATACTTCAGTGGTAGACTGACCTCAGTCTTAGAAAAACTCAATGAGCCAGGATAGGATTTTTTGATAAAGTTCTGATCTTGTAGACATGGTTTTGAAGGGTAGACTAAACCATCTTTCCTAAGACGCCACTGAAAGTTTGGTACTGAAAAGTAGGAGGCAGACACAGAGCAGAGTGTAGAAGAGGACAGGAAAAATGACACGGATAATAGTGGATGGGTGTTTGTGCCTAAGAAAGCTTTCTATGTAGGAGGGTTTCGGATGATGACATAAATATTCAGTCTTAGCTCAGCAGTCACCTCCCCAGAGGAACTTATTTGTACTCTTCCTCCATAATCCCCAAATGCAGTGACAAAAGTGAAGAAATAGAGTGATGCCTATTATATGCTCCAGAGGAACAAATGTAGGCGTCAACTGCAGTGATAAATAGAATTTTGTGGAATCGGAGTATTGAACAACAAGCAACTTTTATGAAAGACTGACATCATATCCACATATATTCGTCCACTTTGCCCATTCTCTCTCCACTGAATTTGGATTTAGGCAAAAAAGCATTTTTTTTTATCCAAAAGAGCAAAATACAATACATTGAAACATAGAGCCAGAGTTGACAGTTCTAACCAAAATGCTCAGAGAAAAGGAGAAAATATACAAATTATAAATACTAGAAGTGAAAAGGGGGAAAAATCATAACAGGTCCTGCAGAAATTGAGAAGATAACAACATGATAGGAAGAGGAGTGAAACTGATATAACATGGATGGGTTGGAACAAAAAAACAATCTCACAGAACATAGTTTAGCTAACCTAAGAAGACAAAATATTTGCATATTTGAATATGTCTTAAAAGAAATTGACTTCCCCTTGTAGTTAAGGCATAGAAGGGGCTGAACTTATCACACTGTGAAACAACTAGGAAATTGGATGAAAGTAGGAAACATCTCATTTTCAGTCCTTAGTCAACAGCTGGTACAGAACTCTGATTCTGAGAGATGGGAATTAAGCAAAAATGAGCACAGTAATATTCTATTTTTTTCTCTCTCCCAAGATCTATTCAGAATTCATGTTCAGGATGAGAAACCTAGAGGTCCCCAAATAGAAATTTGAGACTCAGTGATAAGTCTTATAACCTTCCAGGTTAAATCTTCAAGTCGTGCTGTTAACAAGCAAATCTGCTTCTGTCTCCTCTTCCATAAAAATGTCACTTCAATTGTTCTGAGAAACTTGACTTTTAGACCCTAGAGAAACTTAAACACTCAAATTGTTTCATCAACCTTCTTGTCCTCACCCTAGCAGGACCTTATATTTTAAAGAAAATACAAATATACCATATGTTTCCTGCTTTTGCCACCAGCTCTCCAGTTACTCTAGTAGACAGTTACAAAAGACTATTCAGTTTTCGTTCTCATATTAAACATTTCATTTATTTTTATTATTTTAATGAAATTCATATACTCACCCTACCTTGCAGGATGAATGAGTATGAAATAGGTAGCATATGGGAATGAGCAGAAATTAAGCAGCATGCTGTGAAGTGCTTTGAGCTATTAGTTTTGAGCTATGAGTGCAAATTATTATCATTGCTGGACCATATTCTGCCAAGTGCTTTTAATGTAATATGTTTTTTAATGGTGGGATATACTGCATTTCCACTAAAAGTGCAGCAACTAAACATTTCACAGTATTCATTATAAAAACCAAAGTCTGTTATGGCATTATCACTGAATTTTATTTTGAAAATGTACACTGTGAAATATTTTCTTTGATTTATATCATAGAATTACTTGTATAACTAATACACAATTGACTTTTATTCTAATGATAATGGAAACAAAGGCTGAAGACCCTCGTTTTTGCCAAGATTCTGAGTATTTTCTTTTCCATTTGCACCAAGTGAGTGTGGGGAGGGAGTGTTGGGGGCATATTGTGAAAGGGCATATGTAGCTCACCAAAGCCACTTACATGGGCAGTCTTATTTAGTTCTTCAGTCACAGAAATTTCTCAAAGAAGTTGTTAAGGGGAGGGGCCGGCGCTGTGGCACAGCGAGCTAACACCCTGGCCTGAAGTGCCAACCATCCCATATGGATGCCAATTGGAGACCCGGCTGCTCCAGTTCTGATCCAGCTCTCTGCTGTGGCCTGGGAAGGCAGTAGAAAATGAACCAAGCCCTTGGGCCCCTGCACCCACATGGGAGACCTGGTGGAAGCTCCTGGCTCCTGGCTTCGGATTGGTGCAGCTCTGGCTGTTGTGGCCAATTGGGGAGTGAACCATTGGATGGAAGACCTCTCTCTCTCTCTCTCTCTCTCTCTCTCTCTCTCTCTGCCTCTCCTCTCTCTGTAACTCTGACTTTCAAATAAATAAATAAATATTAAAAAAAAAAAAGTTGTTAAGGGGAGAGTTTCAGGCAGGGAGGGAGATAGAACCCTATGGAATGCAGAAAAACCAAAAAAGAAGATAACTTTGGCAAGGTTTACTGGCTTCTCATATCATTGTGGGGAAGATAACTTGGTGGAAAAAGGACTCCAGCTGACTTTAAAATGAAAGACAGGCACAAGCTATTGGAGTGCAGAAAAGCTAGTGACAATTCATGAAAGGCTTTCTCAAGAGAAAGACATGGAGCTAGGTCTTGAAGTATATGCTAGGAAGAAAAAGCCAAAAAGGAAACAGAATGTGTAAAAATGTCCCCAGGAAGATCAAAACACGCCTTAAAGAAATGATATTTTCATGAAACTGGAAGTTAGAGGGCCTTGAATCTCTATCTTGAGTCATGAAGACTTTATCTTGCAGAGCTGCTAAAGTGTTTTAATGTTTTGGGAAGAAAATAGGGCAAGAGGTGTGGAGAGAAAACAAAATTTCCAGGGTTCCAAGGAGACTTATTGTCTTACAAGGAGAACTGCATGGTAATTGAGGGCACGGGGAATTCACTGAGATTATTACTGATAAGCCAAGCGAAAGAAATCAGTGATTGCAAATGTTCTGGGGCAAATTTTATCAACTCACCAATCAACAACAAATTCTTTTTTTAAAAAAATGCATTTATTTATTTGAAAGTCAGAGTTATACAGAGAGAGAAGGAGAGGCAGAGAAAAAGAGAGAGGTCTTCCATCCGCTGGTTCACTCCCAAGTTGGCCGCAACGGCCAGAGCTGCACCGATCCGATGCCAGGAGCCAGAAGCTCTTTCCAGGTCTCCCACGTGGGTGCAGGGGCCCAAGGACTTGGGCCATCTTCTACTGCTTTTCTCAGGCCATAGCAGAGAGCTCGATTGGAAGTGGAGCAGCCGGGTCTTGAACTGGTGCCCTTATGGGATGCTGGCACTGCAGATCCAGGCATTAACCCGCTGTGCCACAGTGTTGGCCCCAAGCCACAAATTCTATACACACTTGCTGATCTGGATGGATAATTATTTTTTAGAGGAGAAACCTGTCATGTGGGTGAGCAAGATTATGAAGTCATTGTTAAAGAGAGCTCATATACCTTTTTTTCTAATGTCCATCCTTTTATTCCCCTTCTACTTCAGTATTTTTGTAATGTGTTCTAGCCATGAACCATGAATTTAGTGAACACTTGTCTCATTTTTGCTTTATAGGTTTTTATTTTACTTTTCAAGTGTAGAAACATAGAATCATGATGTGATATCCATTTCCTCTACTAAAGTTTGTTAAATATTCTAATAAAAGAGATTTTCCAATAGATACAAGACTTATATAATAACTATGGCTTAACATATCGATTATTTGTTTAACATTTATGTCAAACACAACCATATATAGTTTGCTGCATTTTCCTATGTAATGGTCTTGTTTATTTATTTGTTGCTGTTATGCTTTCCCCAACTAGTAGGTAAGCTCCTTCAGAACTGTATCAGTTTTTCATTTTTAATCCCTAATACCTAGAAGAGTGTTTAGCAACAATATAAATGAATATATGTGTGTATACATGTATATATGTATGTATATTTCAAATACTAAATGAAATTTCCAACCAAGAAGTCCATTTTTTGTTTAGTGAAATACAGTTTCTTAACCCACGGTTTAAAAATCAAAGCAATAGTCTATTTACATTGGCTTTGGTACAATTAGTAAATCATTGTGAAATGCTACCTCACTATGGGCAAAATTTCTATGCTCAGATTCTCTGATAATTGATGGGCATAGGATTGATGCATTACTACTATAAACACGACTATTAGCCAAGACACTGTAATTTTCACAGAAACTCTGTAATAAATGCTTAATATTTGTCTGTTTTATAAGAGGATTGACAGTTGTACCCTGGGATGTGGTCTATCCCATATGAGTCCTTTAGCAAATTTTTTACATATGTTATCTTGTACATTTTGTGTATATATTTTCTCTCAGTATTTGTAATATGGCCTGTGTAATCCCTCTTCCACTATGCACCTAATAGAGGGCACCATAATTTGCATATAGCTGTGGTTAGTAAAGGATTGATATTTTAATATTTTATTTTTTTTCATTTACTTGAAATGCAGAGAGAGAGGGGGGGGGGGAGAGAGAGAATCATCTTTCATCTGTTGAATCATTTCCCAAATGGCCACAAAGGCCAGCACTAGACCTGGTTGAGATGAGACCAAGAGCCACAAACTCCATCTGGGTCTCCCATCATGGAGGGCAGGGACCCAAGAACTTGAACCATGTCCTGATTTCCTTAGCATGAACCTGGGGATCAGAAGCAGAGATGGGATTTAAGCCTTGACACTGATACAGTACACAGCATTCCAAATGGTGCTTGCACCACAATGCCTTCCCCAAGATTGTTATTTTCAGAACTGTATCTTGCACAAAACTTCCTTTCTAGCATTGGGATAATTCATAAATAATAGATCAGTGGTCATCAGGATCAACTACACTGACTCACCCTTGGATACACTATGAAGGCCATAGGAGTTTCTAGAAATGTATTGAGGGGCCAGCACTGTGGGGCACGAGACTAAGCTTCTGCCTATGATACTCGCATCCCATATGGATGCCAGTTCGAGTCCTGGCTGCTCCTCTTCCCATCCAGCTATCTGCTTATAGTCTGGGAAAGCAGTAGAACATAGAACATGGCCCAGATGGGCCCCTTCACCCAAGTGGGAGACCAGGAAGAAGTTCCTGGTTCCTGGGTTCGGATCAGCCTAGCTCAGGCTGCTGTTGCCATTTGGGGAGTGAACCAGCAGATGGAAGACCCTTCTCTCTGTCTCTCCCTCTCTGTATCTCTAACTCTCTAATAAATAAATAAGATCTTTAGAAATGTATTGAGTAGATAATCATAGGATTCAACTTATGCATGAAAGCAGCATTGCCTAATAGTGTTGCTTCTCTGTTTCAAAGTTCTCAGTCAATTTTTCTTATTGTAGAGTGACCAAGTTTTCTGTAAATTGGCAGAAATCGTTATAATCCAACAGAAGATGAAGTAAGAATAATTAGATGGGCTTATCTAACCATAAATATGTGCAATGATATCATAGTTATCATGACATTATTTAATGTAGTTGCTCTTATTTTCAACTATTTGTACTTTTAGTTTTAGTCTGTTTTGAATTATCATTTTTAGTTACCCTTCCATTTCCATTATATTTTCTGGCTTGAAATTCCCTAGAAGTTATACATTAGAAAATTTAGATACTTCTTTTTGCAGGAAAATTTTTCACCCACTATACCCATCATCACAGAAATAATAACCATTAAATGATTTTTATATAGGCTTTTCCCCAAGAAAGAATCATAGACATTTAAAGACATTATTAGTAAGAGATAAACTGTTAAAAGTCCAAGGATTGGGAAAACAGTAGAAGAGGCCCAAGTCCTTGGGCCCCTGCACCCATGTGTGAGACCTGGAAGAAGCTCCTGGCTTCTGACTTCGGACTGGTGCACCTCCAGGCAACTGGGGAATGAATCAGTGGATGGAAGGCCTCTCTCTCTCTCTCTCTCTCTCTCTCTCTCTCTCTCTCTCTCTCCTTCTCTCTGTGTGTAACTCTGACTTTCAAGTAAATAAATAAATCTTTAAAAAAAAGTCCAAAGAACATTTATTTATTTTTCTTTTATGAATGAATATGCCCAATAGGAAATTAAAATAGGTTCTTTATCATTGTTTCAGCCTAGGTCTCACAGGACAAAAATAAAACATTTGTGTAAAAATTCCACATCCACAATTGAAGAATGAGACCTTCTGTGAAGGGTACCAAGATGATAGACAAAATCTGGTTCTGAGCCCCTGGTTCTGAGATCCAGCAGAACAAAGACATTAGGAAATTATCTATACATCTTTTTTCAAGAACATTTTTCTCCCATTTTACCCATCATTTCAGAAAAAATAACCATTAAATGATCTTCAAAAGTTTTTTTTTTTTTTTTTTTTTTTTTTTTTTTTTTTTTTTTTTTTTTTTTTTATTTGAAAGGCAGAGTTACAGAGAGGCAGAGGCAGAGACAGAGAGAGAGGTCTTCCATCCACTGGTTCACTCTCCAAATGATGCAATGGCCAGAGCTGTGCAAATCTGAAACCAGGAGCCAGGAGGTTTTTCTAGGCCTCCCACGCAGGTGCAGGACCCAAGGACTTGGGCCATCCTCTACTGCTTTCCCAGGCCATAGCAGAGAGCTGGATCAGAAGTGGAACAGCTGGGACTCAAACCAGCACCCATATGGGGTGTCAGCACTTAGGTGGTGGCTTTACCTGCTATGCCACAGCACTGGCCCCCATTAAATGATTTGTATGTAGGCATTCCTCCAAAATAGACTCATAGGCTTTTAAAGATAGAATTGTTTTTAAATAAACACCACTACTTGAATCTGGATCTGAGATGCTAAAGATCAAAGGACAGTAGGGTGCTTCAGGTTTTTACAGTCTCACCTTTAGGACGAGTTGAACATTTCCTCCTCTTCAGAAGGCTTGCAACAGACTATTGTCACCAGTTTGTGAGACAAAAGGGACTACCTGACTTCAACCTGTGATTTACAAAGGTAGGAGACTGTCTTAAGGCCTTGCATTCACTTAGCAGAGGGAAACAACCACCTTTTCAATGTTATTAATGTTGAAGCCGAGAACATCCAAGGGACCACAGATGGACCATCGTCAAGAGTAGGCCTGGCACCATTTGAGTATACCCCTTGTTTAAGTGGTGCTTGTGAAATGACAATAGACACTGGACTGAGAGAATCTGTGTAGGATGGGCTCCCAGGGTCTTGGTGCTGAACATTGAAGTTTTATATAGCCAGCTAGACGTGTCTTAGAAATTATAATTAGAGATTTGAAGCAGTTATTTGCTTAAACACTTTAGAATCTTGTTCTATCAAAAACAAAACACAACAAAAGAAAACAGAAAAGTTTGGGGAATAGGAAACTGTTGAGTAATGCCCCACTCGTTTGCATTAATTCCTCTTTCTTGAGAGGAAGAAGGAGTAGAGTTATCAACAATGTTAATCCTATCTTATCTTAACTTTACCACTGACATTAGCAGGTACAACTAGTATGTAAGGATAGCAAGTACTCTGAAGGTTTATTTATTTGTTGAAAGGCAGAGTGACACTGAGAGAGAGAGAGAGAGAGAGACAGAGAGAGAGACAGAGACAGAGATCTTCCATATGCTGGTATACTCCTCAAGTGGCTGTAACAGCCAGGTCTGGGACAGGCTGAAACCAGGAGCTAGGAACTCCATCCAGGTCTCCTACATGGGCAGCACAGGCCCAAGTACTTGGTGCATTAGCAGCAAACTGGATTGGAAGTGGAGCAATCAGGACTCCAACCGGCTCTCTGATATAGGATACCAAAATGGTAAGCAATACCTCAATACCATCCCAACAGATAAAACGTTTTGGTTGTTTTGGTTCTCTACTTCAAATGGATAGCATCAAAGTAAAAACTGTATGATTCTAGGAAGGAGGGAGAGGCAGTGCTGAAAGAGGTGAGCATTCCCTGCCCTGCTGTTTCCAATGAGAGATCTTGAGAGTCTTAAAATCTTTGTGCATCATGATTGTCTCCATCATAAGTGTAGTCCTTTCTGTGATGCTTACTGCTTCTTTCTTGGTGGATCTCCTCCTTAAAGCTGTTCTAGGAAGCTCTTCTTATGTATACGTCAACTTCCCTGATTTTCTCTTCCATCTGACATACAGGAAAATCTTATCTGTTGCTGCTGATAAAAAGAACAAATGTCACTTAAAGATCTTTTGTCAAAATCAGAAAAATATAAATAGTAAGTTAAAATCTTTTAGAAACTCACCACCTACCAATAGCCAATTCTGTGTTAGGTTGACTCATGAAATTCTCAACATTTGATTGATTTTGATCTATAGGAAAACAACTTCATATGGTTACATTAAATTTTCTTGTATTCCTGCAGACATATTTTTTACAATTGACTTTATATGATACATACTATCTATACAGTACATTAATATGTAATAGGCAGATTATATTTCAGTTCTTACACTTACAAAGCAACTTAGCTGACCTTACAGCACATTTAAAGTTCCATACATGCACATGAACACACACTTCTTTATGATTTATATATTTAGAAATTCATTTCAGGGCCAGGTTCTAGTCCTGGTCAGGGCGCCGGATTCTGTTCCGGTTGCTCGTCTTCCTGTCCAGCTCTCTGCTGTGGCCTGGGAAGGCAGTGGAGGATGGCCCAAGTGCTTGGGCCCTGTACCCACATGGGAGACCAGGAGAAGCACCTGGCTCCTGGCTTCAGATCAGCGAGATGTGCCAGCCGCAGTGCGCTGGCCGCAGTGGCCATTAGAGGGTGAACCAACGGCAAAGGAGGACCTTTCTCTCTGTCTCTCTCTCTCTCTCTTACTGTCCACTCTGCCTGTCAAAAAAAAAAAAAAGAAATTCATTTCAAAGAACTTTTAATCAATATCACAAATTCATGTATGCTTGACTTGGAAGTTACTTTAGGGATTCCAACTAAAGTTTTAAAATTTAATTTGTACTTGCAATCTTTTTTTGTTAAAAAAGCATACTTATAAGTCCCCATATATACAAAAGAGAAATGCTCTTTTGCAACCTGTGCTTTAAGAAAAGTCCTATTTAATCAAAAATATCAAACTTGATTCTTTCAGAGCCTACCATTGACATGAGACAAAATACCAATAATATTCTAGGTATTTGTAATTTTCAGCTGACAAAATAAACAAGGGGTTCTGGGATTTCAGTCCAAAGGTCTCGTTTCCATTTTCAATTTTGTGTGCTTAAGATATTTTTTCATAGAACTACACATATTCACCTGCAGCCATGAATGAATTCAAAATGCCAATCAATAGTTCATTTGTGGTGGTATCAAGTAAAAGTAGTTCTTGTTGAATTGATTGTACATTCTCAAGCGTACTTAGATATGGAGCAAAACCTCTAATTTTTCCATCGTAGGTCAACTATTAAATTCTATATATTTGAGCAGGTATCTTGATTACACTGACCCCCAGTCTCTACTCTTAGTACAACAGCAAGTTTGTACTAGGATGAACTTTACAAATTATTTCAGCTTAAAAAAAATTTGGGCTTTAAATCAGGTATATTTGGATTAAACTCCTTCTATACCTTGGGCATCTATTGTAAGAATTAAGTGGGAAGATATTTGTCTGGAATAATGGTTTCACAAAAGTGTTATAAGAATTGATGTTCTAATTCTACATAACATATTTCCCAGGAAACCACTAAATCCAAGTTAAAGTAAATATCATGAAAACAAAGAAGAATTAAATCTTTGTGAAAATTGCTCATTCCATGGTTTATAGTCATTTGGTGTTTTTAATTTCACCTGCCTGACTCCCATTACACAAAAACTTTGTTTGTCATCCTCTAACATAGTTTATACTCCATTTTGTGCTGCTGTTTAACTCTACCAGGACATTTCAGTCTGGTAGTTACAAAATTTCCTGGCAAAACGCTCATGATCTGTTCATGCTATCATCAAAGACTGTGCCTATCATGCTTACAGGAGGATGACTCACTTTAAGAAGGTGTTCATAGGAAGCAGTGAATATTACTGAAGAATAAGAAAACAGAAAAAATATTCACATTTTAGGCAAGCAGAAATGCTTTTGAGTCATTTGAATTTCTCTTTATATATAACATTGAATGGAATGGACTTTAATTTAAAAGTAGGATCTTAAGTTGGCTTTTCTAGATACTTGGCAAAGGGTCATCTCCCTGGTACTTTTAAAGTCCAAGGATAGATTGAGTATTCCAACAGGACTTTCCAACTGTGTGTCATGCTGGGTCTGGGTAGGTCTGAGATGGGAAGTCCCTGCTATGTACATTGCAAAGGTGAAATAAGAAAATGAAAAATCATGACTTTCTCCTACTTTGTTCACAACACGTACAGAAAAGTTGCTTTTGTCATTTTACATTTTGTGTTCCCAGTAACCATGCCAGTTGCTCCTGATCTTCACCTTCCAGTGAAGGCGATTGTACCCCCTGTGTAATCTATCTTCTACACCATATTAGAATTAGTCTATGTGGGGGCCCGGCACTGTGGCTCACTTGGCTAATCTTCCACCTGCGGTGCCAGCACCCCATATGGGCACTGGGTTCTAGTCCAGTCCAGCTCTCTGCTGTGGCCTGGGAGTGCAGTGGAGGATGGCCCACATGCTTGGGCCCTGCACCCACATGGGAGACCAGAAGAAGCACCTGGCTTCTGGCTTTGGATAGGCGCAGCGCGCCAGCCCTGGCAGCCATTTGGGGGGTGAATGAATGGAAGGAAGACCTTTTCTCTCTGTCTCTATCACTGTCTGTAGCTCTACCTGTCAAATAAATAAATAAAAAATCTTTAAAAAAGAATTATTCTATGTGAAGCAACATATACAACAAGGGTATAAGTGTCTGTCACAGTATTAGGCTATGAAAGCTGTAACTTTCATATTGGATCTCTCCCACTTTCTCTCTTCCTCTCTCATGCTATTGTATTCCAACAAATCTCTAGTAATGCAATTGGAGGGAAAAAAAATCACACATGAATCTTGTCTAAAATCACTTCAAATTTAAGATTCTAACTCTCAACAAGGTTACCCTATTGCCAGACTAACTCACCAACTCCTCTTGTGAATTCAATTTTGCACTCCTGGGATAAACTATTTTACTCTTTCTCCTGTAGCTTCTAATCTCCAAAATGTTTTGCTCCACTCATTCATGCAAGAGTGATTTATGGTATGACATTGAATCAGAAAGAATGACATTTAGGTTTTCCTGTAATGTCTTTAAAAATGTTTATTTATTTATTTGCATCTACTTGAAAGGCAGAGTAACTGAGAAAGAGACAAAGACAGAGACAGAAAAGATCTTCCATCCGCTGGTTTACTCCTCAAATGCCCACAAAAACTAGGACTGGCAGAGGCTGAAGTCTGGAGCCCAGAACTCCACCAGGTCTCCCATGTGGGTGGCAAGGAGCAGGGTCTTTGTGCCACTACCTGCTGCCTGCCAGCATGCATGGGCAGGAAGCTGGATTGCAAATGGAGTGGCAGGACTCTAATTGGCACTCTGACACCAGGGGCAAGTGTGACAAATGTAGTTTAATGGGCTGTCTGCCCCTCTTTAACTTTTTTTTTTTTTTTCCAATCAAGTAACCTGATAATTCCTTTTGTGTTTTTGGTCTTCCCCTTCTTTGAAGAATTTAATTTCTGAATTCATCTTTTGTTTTTCCTAAACCATCCATTTTTTCCCCTCTACTAGCTAATTCCTATGATATAAACACTAGTTTTCATACCAGATAAGGAAAAAAAAAAGTACAACACAACACTGCCATCCCCTTTTTCTAGGCCAACGCTCACTCCCATGGTATACATCTACACATTGCCCGGTTTTTTATACTATCTCACAGGGCTTGTAGGTGGTCCTGGGCTCTGTTCCCTTGAGCCCTTTTTTCTGTCTACACTGTCCCTCTTAGATGATCTCAGCCTGACCCAGGGACTTAACTATTACCTATGAGTTAGTGACCCTTACTTTTCCAACTCTACTCTGGACATCTTGCCTCAAGTCCTAGAGTCATACATGACCAGCAGTAGGATTTCTACTAAGCATCTAAATGTTAATGTGGCTGACACTTTTGCTTCCATTTGGTCTCCTACAGTAAAGCTTTTCATTCCAGCAAAGGGCAGCGCATGAGTGCTTTCGAGTCATATTGACTGCTAACTTTCTCAAATTCCAATCTGCAATCTTTTATGAAGCCTACTGTCACCTCCAAAGCACAACCCGAGTCCAAACACTTCTCAACATCTCTCCTGCTACCTCCCTATTGCAAGGCTTTCAATATCTCCCGCCTTCTAGAAGATCCTAACTGTGTAGTGTTTTATAGTGTCTATGCCAACTGGAAAGTGATAGCCTCTAAAACACAAATCTGATTACCTTATATCTTTGTTTAACTGTTTTTATGTTTTTTTCTTGCTATGAACAAATTGAAACGCAAATTCATTCCTGCCTCCCAACTGCACTTGTGCACTCAACACTCATCTGGATGCACCCCGAAGCATTCTTTTCTCAACTCTTCCATCTTTCTCTCTGTAAATTTAAATTGGTGATAATCTTACCATATACCGCAAATTTAATATTTTTACCTCAGCTTCACTATCAACATTTTAAATCATCCATCTTTCAATCTACAGTTTAAAACTCCAGAATCCTAAGAAAGCAAACACCACATCCTCAGTTTGTATTTTCTCTTGCATTCATTTGCAAATGGTATATCTGCTTATCTTTAATCATCATAATATGTTGTATTTGACTTCCGTACCTATGATTCCAGTTAGGAAATAAAGCAATGGGAAGAAAAATAAAAACACTCTTATCCAGACCACTTATTTTTGTTTTAATAAAATGCCCTTGTGCAGCCATAATACCACAAATGAGCTAGCAATTGTCATTATTTTCTTTAAAATAGCTTAACAACGTCTATAGTTTGCAGAATTTAAAAAGCAATGGCTCTTGTACAAAGTGCAGCATCTCTGTTATATTCCTATTTGTAACAATTCAGCTGCAAAAATGATCTGATCCTTAATGACCATGACATGAAAATAGCTTGCCTTCAGCAGTACAAGACATAAGCATTTAACTGTGATGAGTGGAGACATCTCAGTGTTATTGACACCTTTCTCAGGGTGATTTATTGGGTGCTAATTGCACATTTGTGGTATGTTAATTTTTATTTGGCAAGGTGTTATATTATAGTACAATGGCATGATTATAGTCCCGTTTATTCTATAAACATCTCTTTGCTTTGCCCAATACTTTCTCTGCTTGTCTCTGTGTTTCTGAAAATTAGCAGAGGAATGTCTTGAAGGATGGAAAGAAGCAGGTTTTTAGACTGTGTCATTTCAGATGGTTGAGATTTAAGATTCTTTCAATATTTCTTAAAGTCATCATCAAATTCAAAGTTTCAAGTATTTTCAAAGAATTTCAAGTCAGATTTCTTGAATACGGTATTAGAGTAGGTAAATGGTAAGTGGCATTAAATGGTAAGTGGCATTTGATTTTTCATGTCTCTTTTCATGAATGCTTTCAAAGAGAAAGCAGTATTGATGACAAACTGTTTATAAAGCTTTAAATGTAGTCTGTGCTGGCTGTAAAACGGAGGCTTCCCCATGGTGGTTGCAAGAAAGAATACTTGGGAAAAGGTAGGGGAAACAGAACCTGGGAGACTGGATGGAAGGAAACTAGACTCAGAAGAGGCAGATAGTAAAATGGTAAATCTTGGGAAATGAACTAGGCCCATGGTCTTAGTATGCTCCTACTTAATGTTTTTAATATTTTTACTGAGAAAAACAACTGTTCCCTCCTGAGAAAGGGGAAATCAGATAATCAGATAAAGAAACTGGATAAATAGACATAAAGAAATGCCCAGGGGCCAGCACCAATGCATAGTAGGTTAATCCTCCACCTGTGGCACTGGCATCCCATATAGGCACTGGTTCTAGTCCCAGCTGCCTCTCTTCCAGTCCAGCTCTCTGCTATGGCCTGGGAAAACAGTAGAAAATGAACCAAGCCCTTGGGCCCCCGCACCCACATGGGAGACCAAGAAGAAGCGCCTGGCTCCTGGCTACGGATTGGTGCAATTCTGGCCATTGCGGCCATTTGGGGAGTGAACCAATGGAAGGAAGACCTCTCTCTGTCTCTAACTATCACTGTCTGTAACTCTGACTCTCAAATAAAATAAATAAAAATTTTTAAAAAATGCCCAAATCAAATCCCCCCACCCATTTTATTTGAAAGGCAGAGAGACAGAAAAAGGAATAGACATCTATCATCTGCTGGCTCACTCCTCGAATGCCAACATCCTCCAGGGCAGGGCCAGGTTGAAGCCAGGAGTGTAGAGCTCCATCAGGGTCTCTGGTATGGGTGGCAGGGGTTCAAGCACTTGAGCCATCACCTGCTGTGTCCCAGGGTGCATATAAGCAGGAAACTGGATCAGAAACAGTTGATTCTCCAAAATGAGATAGGGGATCTCTTTTAATAGTTTCCTAAAAGCATTCTTGATCTCATCTTTGAGAAAAACATTACATTTTAAATTTACAAGCTTAGGATATGGAAGGAGTACTTATTGAGCAAGGGAAAAAATAAATATTGTACCAGAGATCTGAGTTTATAATGCGAAAATAATCAATGACAAGAGAAAGAGCTAAAATGGTGTAAATTGTGATTGGATTTTGGAGGAAAAGTAAGAAACAGGAAAGAAATTAAATAATAAAAATGTGCTGCAAGTATATATATTCTTCAAAACACCTTTTTTTTCCTGAGGTCAAACTCTGTGCAACTAATACATTATCACTGCCTAAGTTCTAGGTTTAAAATGATTATGACAACCAATTTTCCCTGATACAGACTCCAGAGAGACACTAACTTAGCAATACAACCAACTTTCCTATTACCAGGATTTCCCTAATGAATCATCTCCATTATTTGAGTCATTTGTTCATTTGCAGGAACACTTTATCTGTACTCAGTTACACTAGTTTTCTGGATTCCTTTCTCTTTCTGTCAAAACTTAAGGATCCTGGATAGAGTCTCTGAAAAGTACTTAGTATAATGCCAGTTGCCAAAGTCCTTTCTTAAACATCAATCCATGGAAGCAATAGTTTCCTTAGAAAGCTAATAGAATCTTTTCACATGAGGCAAGATGTGTATTTTAAAGGGAGAGTGAGCTTTCCTCTCTTACAACTTGTCAGAGGTGGTGCAGGGTCAAGTATAACTCCTCATGGAAATTGGAAATATGCTTGTTTACTGGCTGCTAACAGGATGCCAGATGTGGGGATTGAGAGTGTTTTTGAGTCTTCTTTCCTTTTTATAAATGGGGAATTGTAGCATTTGTGAACATTAACATCTTGCTCATTTCAATTTCTAAAATATTTTTGCAATTATCTCTGACACATAATTCATTAGGCCTAAGAAGGACACTGAACAGTCAATGGTGGAATTTGTAAAAATGCCTTATATTTTCCTGTTAGAAGGTCAACTACTAATAACAAATGTTGATTAAGTGCCTATCAGGTGCAAGTACTATGCTAGAACATCACAAGCTTTATCTCATTAATTATTAACAATAATTCCAAAAGACAGACCAGCAGCCACCCTTTAATTGGCAAGACTGTTTACAATACATAGTAAGTGCTCAATCAGTGTTTCAGTGTATGGCAAACCCTTTTCATGATTATCTTTGCTACAATTCAGTTCACAAATGGAAATCTGAAAATTAGGCTGAATAATTGGTTCAATTTTACTTAATGGTTTGACCTGAAACTAAACTCATATCCATCTGACTACAGGGATAGTATTCTTAACAATAGAGTTCGCCTGAAGTTCATCAAATGTAGTGATACAATTTAGACTGGCAACCATGTGCACGGAAAGTCACAAGCATGCTGTTATCTTCTTACCTCACAGGAAACTCTGTCTCTTAGTTCTCAGGACAAAGATTTTTCCTACTTTTATGTAATATAATTTTTACAAAAACCTCAACTGATCTGAATTACCTAGAGAATGTGATAGGGCTGATATAAAAATGGACATTTTGAATTAAAGCAATTTCAATGATTTAAAGAAAAGAAATTAATTTTTTGATCATGTACAATAATTAATAAAAAATGCTAACTTGTGGAAAATTTTACTTTGTCCAAAATATGAAGATTAGACTTGTTTCATTTAATAGTGTTTTGGGATCATAAACATACTTAGGGAAGGTAGCTGGCTATCCCATTGATACTAATTTGTAAAAGAGACCAAAATATAACTAATGCAAATCAGAAACAGATATCCAGTTAATTTAGGCTTTGCATGTCATTCCTTATCATTGCTAAAACATAAATTAGTTTTACTTTGGCTGATTATATATTATCCTCTAATAAAAAAATTTTAATGAAATTTTATTTATTTATTTTCATTTCTCTTGAAAGCAGGGGGACTGTGAAAATGGAGAGAGATCTTCCATCCACTGTTCTCTCCCCAAACTCCTACAACAGCCAGGACTAGGGGCAGACCAACGCCAGAAGCCCAAAGTCCAGTCTGGGTTTCCTTCATGGATGGCAAGCATCCATACTGTCTACCAGGGTGTGCATTAACAGGAAGCTGGATCTTAAGCAGAATAGCTGTGACTCAAACCAGGCACCCCATCCTATATGGGATGTGGGCTTTCCAAGAGACGACTTAACCACTTGTCTTCCACTGATACAAATTTTTAAAAAGAATTACAATGCAAATTTATATGTACTGAGAAGTTTTTTTGATGTCCTTGAACAGATTTTATGGTACAGACCCATATCCTCAACTCTGACCTAAATCAACAGATGATTTTCTGAAGTTGATGGCCACAGCTATAAGGAATATTATGTACTGACTACTGGGAATGAATGGGTGATTCCTTATCCACATGAAATATTGTTAAATGTAAGTAACTTATTTCATGTTTGAAATATCTATTTATTTGTTTACTTATTTATTTAAAAGGCAAAGTAATGGAGGGGAAGAGAGGGAGGGAGGGAGGGAGAGAGAGAGAGAGAGAAAGAGAGAGAGAGAGAGAGAGAGAGAGAGAAGAGAAAGAAACAAAATACACTTCTGATGAAAGCCATAATATATCTCCAAGGCTCCATGACATCAGGTCAGTAAAATATGTGTCAGACCAACATGCAATTAACATCAGAAGAAAATATAATTGCAGTGTTGTTCTGCTTGGGTCTAATGAGAATTGGATCATTGTGTGGAAATTGCTATATGTTTGATTTTAAGGGCTTATGAGTATCATTTGAGGTATTTTCTTCAAATGGTGTCTGGCATAAATTGAGTGCCCAATACATGGAAGATACTGTTAGTAGAAAGATTCCATAAGGCCACTGTGTGTATTTCTCTGTGAACCAAAGCCCACAGAGTTTTCTTCCTGGTCATGGCCTGACCTTCTTTACTTTGAAGTACAGGGAAGTTCCAAAAATCATGAGAAAATTTTGAGTTTCTAAAACTCTACCCAAAGCATGGCCAAAGTTTTCTTCTGAAGATCCCCCTCAAAGCCAAAGCCATTTCTTGGCCTTTGTAGTGCTGGCAGTCCAAACAACAGCTTCAGCTCAGTCTGACCACTCTACCTTTTGAAAGAAAGGAAAAAGAAATAATTCAGATAGTTATTATTTCTGTCTCTTCAAAGGACTTATCATTTGGTCTATCTTTCCATCACTTCAGCTCACTGAACTCTAAAATGATAGAAATAAGTAAGGAAAGGAGCTTGCAGTAAGTAGGGTAGGAGTCGTACCAGCAACAGGTAGGATTGTATGTATGTTATGACTCATGTTATTATGACCTGGAATAGTGAAGAAATCATGGGAACAGGAGCTGAAAAATCGGAATTTAAATCCTAGACCAATCAACAATGAACTCTGGTTCGTTTTAGACCTCTCTGTTCATAGACTTTTACTTTGTCAATTGTGAAATATAGGAACAATATCATCTTTGGTGTAGTTAATGCCATTATGAGATACAGTGTTTGCACTTGATATGATACCTGGGAATAGTAGACTTTTAATGGAAAATTTAAATCTTCTTTCTCTTCTCTTTGCTACCATGTACTTTGGGCCAACCCCTGCAATTATTAAGGGATATTCATGGTCGAATCTGGTACAAACAGGTTTCTATTAGATATGAGGAGTAATGGTGAGATACAAAGCTCTTGTAAACTATGTTAAAATAATGGATTTATCTAAAATAATAAAAAAAAGAAATAGCTGACTTTTAAGCTGGAGATTGATTACCAAATGGACAGAAATTTGACCTGGCATCTCAGCAGAACCTAGACGGGAAGGGGATTGATTCAGAAAGATGACCAAATACAGGCAGGGGATCCGCAAGGAGGGAAGGCCTACACTTCCGGGAATGGAAAGTTCCTACCTGTACTTCCAGGGAAGAAAAGTCCTTGTCAAGGTCCCCACAGGTGCCTAAAGGTCAACCAATGAGGATCAGACCCGCCTCAACCTTTAACCCCCATGTCCTGAATCTATAAAAGGAGCACTCCCAATCTCTGACGCGCTACTTTCCCCGCCCCCGCTCTGTTGCTCTGTTTGGACCTGGGAACCTCACCTGGGAGCGGAACCCCAATAAAAGCCTGTGAATTAAAAAAAAAAAAAAAGATTCCACTGTCAAACTATGGTACCTGCTCATTCTCCAGAGATTTCAGGACTGGAGAGCTGCAAGCTAAACAGTTTCATTGGAATGATTCTTCTCCAACTACATTCTGTAACTACAAAGTTCAATAATGTGGTTTTCCTTAGCCATTAGGAGAAAAACCTGTTGATCTTTTCAAACAGAGATTATTTTGTTACATTTTCTGTTCTGAAAGATTAAAATAAATTTATGGTTGTTTCATTTTTCCCTTCTCTTACTCATATTTCCTTTTCATAGAGTGAGGCACATAGAGCTATGAATAATATTGTAATCCTTTTGGGAACCAGAAAAGAAATATGGTTTCTATTGCAGTTTATTGCATTTTTATTCCTTTAAAAAATAGTAAACTAAGCAATCCTGGGAGGTTCAACTTTCTCTATTTGTAATTGCAGGCAACCTGAGTTGGTGGAGCAGCTTTTCAAGACATCATGCCTCGTTTTTATTTGGTCACTGTTTTGTTTCTCTGAGAGTATGTGCATAATGGTTACATAGTGTTGCAAGATGCTCACTTTGTAGGTGTGAGTAGAAGTATGTGTGTTAGTTTCTAGATATGGTCCTAAAAGTTCACAATAGCTGTTCTGCACTCTGGATTCATTCAGTTTACATGTTGATGTGCAGTGGTTAACAATAGTTGTATATGCTGTCTTACTGGGTGGGACTTATTGTTAAAGTCTTGTACTTTCACATGTTAATCAAAATGATTAAGTTTTCCCCAAAACAGATGCACACCAACTTTCTGTGTATCATTTCTTCTTTTGTTTGTTCCTGGACTCAAACATTTATTCTAAAACATTTGTGATTTTCATTTTTTCATATAAAATTAATAATTTTGTGAATCAGAAGATAAGCACATAGACTGAATTATGGCAATGATTTGTGATGGAACAAAAAAAAAGTAAAAATTCTATTGCTTTTCTTCATGATAGAGTAGTCCTATATTGAAGAATTCATGTGTGGGCTTGAAATACATCTCCTCAAACTCAGGAGGTTTGGCAACTAGTGTACTCGACTCTAAGATTGTCCCAAAACTGAAACTCAACAGAAAAGCAATCTAAAGAATGTGAAGGACAGATGGTCAGGGCTATCATGTCTGAATTTAGAGAGGCTCAGACAGTGTCTTTAAGAGTTGAAAAAGCACTCATTCAGTCCACAAATAATGGTGCAACCTGAGTGCTATATTCATCTCATGTATCTGATGAGGCCTACACCATTTCAACAACTTGCTTATAGCAAATCAGCAAGTAAATGAGATTTACAAATCAGGCTTAGTGCTGTAAGAACCCAGACTGATGTTATAGCCCAGTGGGTTATGCTGCCAGGTCCCTACTGCTCTACCTCTGATCCACAACCCTGCTAATGCACCTAGGAAAGCAGTAGAAGATGTTTCAAGTTCTTGGGGTCCTGCCACCCACATGAGGGAGCCAGATGGGGCTCCAGGCTCCTAGTTTCTGCCTGGCCCAGCACCAGCCATTGAGGCCATTTGGGGAGTGA
Organism: Lepus europaeus; assembly: GCF_033115175.1. Lineage (NCBI taxonomy): Eukaryota > Metazoa > Chordata > Mammalia > Lagomorpha > Leporidae > Lepus > Lepus europaeus. The sequence continues at coordinate 15,042,281 of NC_084848.1, forward strand.
ACCAGTAAATGGAAGATCTCATTCTTTCTCTTTCCTTTTTCTCTATCACTTTACCTTTCAAGTAAATAAAATAAATCTTAAAAAAAAAAGAATTCAGATTCTTCCCATTTCCCTACCATAGAAGGGGAAAATATTTAAGGAAAATGGAATGAAAAGAAAAATTTATTTTGAAGTAAAAAGTTTTAATGTCTATGCACATGCATAGTTTTCTAATGCATGACTTTTTCATAAAAGAAAAAAAAAAACCCCTGGTATGCACGGGCTTCAAAAATTTATTGTGCCAATATCAACTTGTCTTTTAATTTCATTTTTGGTAAAATTATTGAAGTATCCACAGATACTAACAGTAAAGTTGTTGCAGGTTTAAAATTATTGTGCTAGCTAATCTACCCAGGCAGCAGCTGTCTGGTTTACTTCCCAGGTCTGGAGGTGCTTACTTTGTTGATGGATCAGTTGATTCACAGTTATCTTTTGAATTGATCTAATTGTGCTGACCATTGGGACCACCACAAACTCCTGTCATCTTTATGCTGTATTTGACACTAGACTGGAAGTATAGATGGTATCTAATGAGGCCCTCTTTTTTAAAAATGTGCACAGAACTTTAGAAATAAAGCACATAGAATATTAGCTCATGAACAGTTGCCTGCTCAACTAGTCTGACTATTGAACCCATCCTTAAGATCAGCAATGTTAGAGATGGGGCTAAGTTCTCTGCTGTCTACTGTCTCCACTAGTTGTAAGCTCAATTAAAGGGCAGAAATTGTGTCCTTCTTGTTGGTCACTATAATGAAATAGCTGAAGTGGGCTAACTTTATAAAGAAATAAATCTAATTAGTAAACATCTATGCATGACACTGGCATCAGCTTGGCTCTGATGAGGACCTCACAGCAGAAGGCAGGAGTGGGAGTGAGAGGGAGATCACATCGCTAAAACAGAAAGCCAAAGAGTAACTTGGATTCCGCAAGGACACACTTGTGGGTCCCACAAGTTACTCCCAAAGAGTAACTTGGATCCCACAAGGACACACTTCCAAATGACCTAAGGGCCTTCTACTGAGCTCCATGGATTAAAGGTTTTACAACACCTCCAAATACCACCACACTGGGAACCAAGCTTCTGACACATGTATCCTTAGAGGAAAAACAGCATCCAACAGAAATACAGTTGCACCCCTTTAACTAAGCATTGAATAGAAGATGCTTATTATTGGTCAAATGGAACAAGTTCCCATCTCTTCAGTCCTGTTACTTTTGCCTCTCTCCTTCCCTGTTTCTGGTCCCTGGGATAAAAAAAAATCACAATGACTACTAAAGCCCATTAGTTTTGTTACAATCCACATTTCTCATTAGGTTGTAAATTATCTGAAGAGAGATCTTAATCATGTTTGTATCTGAAGTATCCCGCAGTGCCTGTAGTAAACATTTGTTCTCAATAAATATTTGTAGAATTGGTGTAGAAATGAAGAATAAATTATTTCAATTCAGGAAAGAGTTTCAAGCACCTTTAATTTCCCACTCATTCTGACAGCACTAGAGAAGGCCTTAGCTTTCAAGAAGTTGGTAATTGAGATTGTAATTTAATAGAGCATCGTGTGCTGATTTTTTTTTTTCTTTTTTTTGACAGGCAGAGTGGACAGTGAGAGAGAGACAGAGAGAAAGGTCTTCCTTTTTGCCGTTGGTTCACCCTCCAATGGCCGCGGCGGTAGGCGCGCTGCGGCCGGTGCACCGCGCTGTTCCGATGGCAGGAACCAGGTGCTTCTCCTGGTCTCCCATGGGGTGCAGGGCCCAAGCACTTGGGCCATCCTCCACTGCACTCCAGGGCCACAGCAGAGAGCTGGCCTGGAAGAGGGGCAACCGGGACAGGATCGGTGCCCCGACCGGGACTAGAACCCAGTGTGCCGGCTCCGCAAGGCAGAGGATTAGCCTAGTGAGCCATGGCGCCGGCCACGTGTGCTGATTATTAAGTCATTGTCTCTTGGTTCCATACATACTCTTCTATTTTCTGCTCTATGATGTCAGGAATAGGTCTTTACAAAATAATTTTTTTTGGCCACCTGGGTTCTTCATTTGCTCTGTCCTAAGAGGCTATTAAAGGAAGCAAAAAGTAGAAAGAAGGGAAAAAAAAGAAAAGTTTGTTCTTCTGCTTCCTTGCTCTTCCCATCTGTACTTTCTGAGCAGAGCATGCCCAAGCGCTTGGCTCCACTGCCCCTATTTCTTCCAGCACACTCACTAAGAAACAACAGGGCAAGCGTGGTTTCTTTTTTTCAGATGCTTGTCCTTGGCATTGGTGGGCTTCTCTGAGCTTTTAGGTTTTGAAAAGCTCGACACTCATCAAACCACAGCTTTTGATATAGCTGTGAGAAGTAGTTACAACCATAGTTCACTCTAGTAAAGAGGAGAGAGACAAGCATAGCTTTGAACAGGTATATTTTACTTCGGAAGCTTTGGTTTGAGATGCATGCTTAGTGTCGACAACTGTGAATTTGAAGCAGACAATTAAATAATAGCCTTTAAGAAACTCATCAGCCTATCGGAAGCCTCACACTGAAAAAGTGTGTTATAAAACATTATTTAGTATATGGGTGTGATTACAATACGGCATGGTTGAATTTTTTTTGGAAAAAATATCACAACCCAATTTATATAAATATATAAATTTTCTACTTTTCTTCTTATAATAATTTATTTCAAAATATTAGACATGAGAATGACAAAGCTGCTACTGTCCCTGTTTAACACATCCTCTATTAAATATTAAAAATCCCATTCTGATTTTTTCTAGTCTAAAGCTCAATGATTCAATGTGTAATACTTCTGAAGTCTGGTTTAAGAACCACATTGGTAATTAGACATTAGAATTCTGTTAATGCATTCCATATACCCCGCACAGAGTTTTCCTCAGTGAGTTAAAAAATGATTAGAAATATATCTCTTAGCTTTCTGACACTAAAGAGCCAATTCCCCACACTTTGGCAAAAATAACTTTGTTGTGCCCAGTGACCTTGAAATCAAGAAGTGTGATTTCTTGCTTTTCAACACACCCTGGGCACTTGATTCAAAGCCAGAGCCCTTCACAGGTCAATATGATCTCCACACTTGACCAAGCAACGCTTAGCCTGAAGAAGGATGAGAAATGGGTACAAAACACAGACCATTCTTAAGGTCTTCATGTGTTGGGCAGATTATTTGTAGGGAAGAAAATCTATAAGGAATAATATTGTAAATATCAAAATTTTATAATTTCATTAAATTTTGTTCTATTTGCACCAGACTGATACATTATTTTCAGTGAAACCAACTAAGAAGTTCCTCTAATACACTTTTCATATCTTATTTTAAACAGCAACTTCCAATCATGAATTTATATTTTAAGTTGTATAAATTTGTCAGTTATCAAGATCAATTTCTAAAAATTTATTTTCTGGAATTGCTTCAGGGCATTTAAATGTTATTTTAAAATGCATATAATTTGCATACATGTGATCTAGCTAGAAACTGATAATCACATATGTTTTTAAAAGAATTATTTATTTTTAAAGATTTATTTATTTATTTAAAAGAGCATTACACAAGGAGAGAAGGAGAAATAGAGAGAAAGAGAGAGAGAGAGAGAAATTTTATCTGCTGGTTCACTCCCCAAATGGCTGTATTCAGAAACCAGTAGCTTCTTCCGGGTCTCTCAAGTGGGTACTGAGTCTGAAGGACTTGGGCCATCCTCCCCTGCTCTCCCAGGTACATTAGCGGGAGTTCAATCCTAAGTGGAGCAGCTGGGATCAAACCAGCACCCATATGGGATGCCAGCATTGGAGACAGTGACTTAACTTGCTGTGCCACAGTGCCAGCCCCTAAAAGAACAATTTGTTAGTAACAAAGAGAAAGAGAGAGACAGAGAAAGAGAGCTCGTCCAGGCACTGGTTCACTCTCCAAATGGGTGCAATGGCCAGGCCTGGTCCGAACTGAAGTCAGGAACCAGAAACTCCATCTGGGTCTCCCAAGGTGGGGTAGGATACCAAGCACTTTGGCAATCATCCACTGCCATCCCAAGTGCATAACCAGGAATCGCATCAGAAACAGAGCAGCAAAGACTTGAACCAGCCCTCTGATATGAAATGTCAGTCATGAGTAGCAGCTTAACCTGCTGTGCTGTAATGCTACCAGCCTTAATGGTCAAATATTTTGAAAATGTTTAATAAATTAAAATATTAGTTACTCTTAAAATCCTTAATGGAAATTTGTTGCAAAATCTTCATTAAAAGTTTGCAGTCTGAACATATGCGAGATAGTACATATATTAAGGCTAAGTAAAATGTCTTTTTTTAAAAAAAGGATTGATTTATTTATTATGCAAATCAGAGTTACAGAGAGAGAGGGAGAGGCAGAGCAAGAGAAAGAGGAGAGAGAGAGAGATCTTCCATCCACTGGTTCACTCTCCAGAAGGCTGTAGTAGCTAGGTCTGGGCCAAGCCAAAGCCAGAAGCATCATCTGGGTCCCTAACGTGGGTGGCAGGAGTGCTAACATTTGGGCCATCTTCTGCTGCTTTTCCCAGGCCATTAGCAGGGATCTGGGTTGGAAATGAGCAGCTGAGACACGGAAAAGCACCCACGTGGGATGCCAGTGTGGCAGGTAGCAACTTTACCTGCTATGCCACAACACCAGTTCCTATATAAAATGGGTATGGACATGTATATATGCAAAATCATGATATTAATCAATGTGAAAAATATTAAGAATAACTCACACAGTTCAGTAGACTTCAGTGTACTTAGTGTTATTTATTTATACAGAAATGTAAAAAAAAGACAGGTATTTGATAGAGCTGTTCAGCCACTTGGGATGTAGGCATCACATATTGGAATGTCTGGTTCCTAGCTCCTCTGCTTCTGATCCAGCTTCTTGCTAATGTGAGTCCTGGAAAGCAGCAGATGACGGCTCAGATACTTAGGTCTGGGGGACCCAGATTGAGTTCTTGGACCCTGGCTTTGGACTAGTCCAGTTTTATGGCTATTGCACACATTTGGGGAGTGAAAGAGTGATGGAAGATTTGTCTCTCTGTCTCTGTGTGTCTGTCTTTTAATAAAATAAAGTAAGTAAGTAAATAAATAATAATGTATATAAAATTCCTACTATACACATAAGGCACTTTTAGGCACTGGAGACACAGGAGAAAATAAGGCCCACGTGGCATCTTCATGGTTGTAAATCATATTCACACTGGTGGAAAATGAGACCTTCAGAAACTAGTTTTATAACTGCTTATCTATTTTTACATAAATATTAGAACAGTTTTACAGAAAAATTGCAAAGATAGTATGGTATTCCTGTATACCCAGCCAATTTCTCCCATTATCTTAAATTAGTAGAACATATTTGTCATAACTAATGAAGCAATATTAAAATATTCTCAGTAATGAAAGTCCATACTTTATTTCAACTATTTAAAGTAATTATTATTTAAACAACTAATAAAGTACAATATGACTTGAGGAAGTAGAGAAAACCTTGAGTTCATTTTAGAAAATTAGAGAATCATCTTCTACTTGAAATCTATGCTAAACTCTTAGAAATGAGAAGCAAGTGCTTAGAAAGAGAAGAGGAAGATAACATAATTCTGGGTACAAGGAACATCATGGATAAGGCTCTTGGGTTGAACACATCTTCCATAAAAGAGAGAGAAAGTCTGGTGGGGCTGGAAGAAAGTGAATGTAAATATCACATGAGCCAAAGCTTGTGAGATTGGGGCTAGACCTTACAGGGCATAGAAAGTCATTTTAAGAATTTAGTCTTTATCCTAAAAATGCTAGGAAACTGTTACAGGATTCAAGTTATCAAGCATATATAATTTAATTGTCATTTTTTAAAAAGGATTGTGGTTAACAAATGAGTAGTTTTAGATGAGCTTCAGTGTTTACTTCACCTATGTTGTTTCCTATAAACTCCACTGTTAGTCATGGTTCTCATAGCTCCAAAGGTGATGTGGCTCCCAAAGTTGGTGGAGATCAACAGAGGACCATGGGGGCAGGCGCCGTGGCACAGTAGGTTAATCCTCCATCTGCGATGCTGGCATCCCATACGGGCGCCAGTTCTAGTCCCGGCTGCTCCTCTTCTGATCCAGCTCTCTGCTATGGCCTGGGAAAGCAGTAGAAGATGGCCCAAGTCCTTGGGCCCCTGCACCCATATGGGAGACCGGGAAAAAGCACCTGGCTTCTGGCTTCGGATTGGCGCAGCTCCAGCTGTTGCGGCCATTTTGGGAGTGAACCAATGGATGGAAGACCTTTCTGTTTCTCCCTCTCACTGTCTGTAACTCTTCCTCTCAAATAAATAAATAAAATCTTAAAAACAAAACAAAACAAAAACAAAACAGAGTACCATAGTCAGAGTGTCCACTCCAACAAAGAACTCCCCACAACATCCAACATGCATAAAACACAGATGGCACACAAACTATTAGTAGTGAAAGTTACAGAGCCTTGAGAGAAAAACAAATGTCAGGACTTTGTCCATAAAAATTGAGCTTGAAGAGGCTCAAAACCAATCTCCCTGAGTTATTCCCAAGAGTTCTATTATAGGTCTTTTAATGGTGTTCCAAGGCACATGCCACAGGGCCTCCTAATAGACCATTCAGTTTTAGATAAAGCCGTAGTCAGGAAGTGATTCTTCTCTCTAGAAAAGATTAAAATGTGTTTCTCACTATACTGCTGTCATGATGGGGAGAGATCACCAAGAGGGAACATAAATACAACTCTGTTAGTGAGAATGAGAAGGCGTCGCTGTAGAGCAGGGTTTGCTGTTGCGGGAAGGCGTGTTATTCCTTAGAAAGCAATTAACAGAGGCTTTTGATGGAAAGGCAATGAATAGAGCAAGTGTCCACAAAGCGAAGAGACTTCAGTAATCAGTGTGAGTACTGAAGCAAGCATCCGTGTGGTGGTACAGCATGCATGGGAATCCTGGGAGTCGATGTGCAGGTGCTGGTAATAGAAGAACTCAGTCTGAAAATAGATCAAACTATTTGTGTGAGTTATTAGGAGCAAGCAACGGTGGACAACTGAATACCTGCACAGAACTTTACATGAAAGAGCAGACTGCAGGTGACATGCTCACTTTGAATGTGAGTTAAGTTATTCTCATTGCATACCACACACATCTTAGTGAAACCTCACCCAGGAAGCACCTAGGTGAGGTGTATATTATATCTCTTACCTTCATGTCCCTAGCTTTCTGCTCTGAGTAAAGTTTAGAGTATACTTATTCAAATATTCATTACTTATAGTACCTTTTTCTTTTTACTAATAACATTTAAAAGAAGAAAAAAGTTAAAAATCTGAAAATACATATAAACGTGAATAAAATAATTGTACAATTATTTATGAATCCTATATCTAGAAATAACCATTTCAATATTTTATAGATAGATCAGCATAGAGCTTTGGATTAAATTTATTTTAACTACTTCTATATCAGTCTACAAGTAAACAAGACATTTTCTTCAGAAGTAGTTCATACACTTTTTAATAATATAGTGTATTTCAAATAAAGAGGTTGCACTAGGCTCATTGGAAGAAAAATTATTTGTGTTGTTCATCTAAACTTTTATATACCCAGAAAGACCAAAGCAATGGTTAGTCTGAGTCCCACAGGTAAGTGTCTTACTCTGCTTTAAATGAATATCAAACACTGATTTGGTCTTCACATGTGTTTGTGGACCTATGGGGTATGTGCATTATATACATTATATACACATACATACATACATACATACAAACCTTTTAAAAATTGGAGATAGTCCATTGATTGACACCTATGCAAATGAAGAACATGAATAGAATACTCACTTTTGAAGCAATATTGAATTCCTTTAAGCAAGGTCTTCTGAATTTATTGTTACTACTCATATAAGACTTTTGACTGACTCTAAGACTCCTTTTACTTAAAGTGAGGTTCATAATTACTGTGTTCAGAAGCATTTTTATTTACTCATGTTCATTAATAAAGGCAGAAGGACTTACTTAAACAAATAGTAACTAAGTTTTTTTTTTTTTTTTTTTTTTTTTTTTTGACAGAGTTAGAGAGAGAGAGAGAAAGGACTTCCTTCCATTGATTCACCCCCCAAATGGCTGCTACGGCCGGTGCGCTGTGCCACTCCGAAGCCAGGAGCCAGGTGCTTATCCTGGTCTCCCATGTGGGTGCAGGGCCCAAGGACCTGGGCCATCCTCCACTGCACTCCAGGGCCACAGCAGAGAGCTGGACTGGAAGAGGAGCAACCGGGACAGAACCGATGCCCCAACTGGGACTAGAACCCGGAGTGCTGGCGCCACAGGTGGAGGATTAGCCAAGTAAGCCGCGGCACCAGCCAGTAACTAAGTTTAACAACTGAAATGTAAGCATGTTCTCCCTGGTAGTCCATTTTAGGCAATTTCATATTTTGCCCCTGCATTCACCTGTTGATGAATTGTTTTAATTTGGGTTTGTTATAAATAAAGCTCCTGTGATCATTCATGTAGAAGTCTTCATGCAGACATAATTTTTATTTATTTTTTTTATTTTTTACAGGTTTATTTATTTATTTGAAAGTCAGAGTTACACAGAGAGAGGAGAGGCAGAAGAGAGAGAGAGAGAGAGAGGTCTTCCATTCACTGGTTCATTCCCCAATTTGCCGCAACGGCCAGAGCTGCGCCAATCCAAAGCCAGGAGCCAGGATCTTCTTCCGGGTCTCCCACATGGGTGTAGGGGACCAAGGACTTGAGGCATCTTCTCCTGCTTTCCCAGGCCATAGCAGAGAGCTGGATCAGAAGTGGAGCAGCCGGGTCTTGAACTGGTGCCCATATGAGATGGTGGTGCTTCAGGCCAGGGTTTTAACCCACTGCACCACAGCGCCGGCCCCGAACATACATTTTTATTAGACTTGGGTAAATACCTACAAATGGAATGTTTGCATCATGTAGAAGTTTTATGTTTAACTTTTAAAGAAAACTACCAAACAATTTTCTCAAGTTGTTGAACTATTTTACATTCTCACCAGAGCACTGTAGTTCCTCCACATCCTTTTAGGTTTAGCTACTGTAAAGGGAGTGAAGTGGTATCCTACTATGATTTTAACTTCAAAATTTAAAACTGTAGAAATTGAAAACCTGACTATGAAATCTATGCAAAATATAGAAGTTCTGGAATGACCAAAATAGTTCTTAGAAAGAACAAAGTTGTATGACATATATTACCTAATTTCAAGTAATATCATAAAACTCCAAAACCCAAGACTGTATGATACTGATATAAAGATATTTATCATATATATGAGATTTCACTATTTATCCTTCAAAATTCAAGTTAATGGTCAGTGTGATAAGTTTAAGATATAGAGTTTTTTTTTAATTTTTTTTAACTTTTATTTAATGAATATAAATTTCCAGTGTACAGCTTATGGATTACAATGGCTTCCCCCCCCATAACTTCCCTCCCACCCGCAACCCTCCCCTCTCCCGCTCCCTCTCCCCTTCCATTTGCATCAAGATTCATTTTCAATTCTCTTTATATACAGAAGATCAATTTAGTATAAAGATTTCAACAGTTTGCACCCACATAGAAACACAAAGTGAAACATACTGTTTGAGTACTAGTTATAGCATTAAATCACAATGGACAGCACATTAAGGACAGAGATCCCACATGAGGAGCAACTGCACAGTGGCTCCTGTTGTTGACCCAACAAATTGACACTCTAGTTTATGGCGCCAGTAACCATCCTAGGCTGTCGTCATGGGTTGCCAAGGCTATGGAAGCCTTCCAAGTTTGCCGACTCTGATCATATTTAGACAAGGTCATAAAAGACAGAGTGAGGATAGTAACCAATGATCCTAAGAGTGGCATTTACCAGGTTTGAACAATTATACAGCATGAAGTGGGGAAGAGGACCATCAGTACACACAGGTTGGGAGTAGAGCCATTGGTGGTAGAGTAGAGGTTATGATTACAAAGGAATGAGGCCCAAGTGCACTAGACAGGGCCTAGAACAAAGGACAGAGTCATTATTAGAGGAGCTAAGAAAGGTGCTGTCTAAGCTACAATTAAGTTTTCTGATTGAGAGGCAAATAGAACCTGATAGAAGGGGCTTGATAATAATCTGGTGGGCTTTAGGCCTTGTAAATTCAGAGGCCCAGACCTATCTATCTCTTCACATGGGGTATATCCTAAGGGAGGTGTGAACCTCCTAGGGGAAGGCACTCTGTTGACTTTCATTACTTGGCTGGCCTGGGAGGAGAGCTGGCCAGGTAAAGGCAGGGGGCATCTCTAACAAGAAATTTACAGTTCTGCCTGCAATGTTGCTGACCCTACTTGACCACCCCTCAGCTGCAGTGGTCACTTTGGAAGTTGGGCTGAGTGAAGGGCTTTTCAGCTTAGAGCCAATAAGATCTGTGGCTCTGACCTGGGCATCGTTCGACTCCAGGGCAGGTCCATTTCCAGTGATCCAACTCTTGGCAGAGCTGCCAGGGCTCTTCACAAGCTGACTTCTGCTGAAGCCCAGGCTTACCACATTGAAAGCCACTGCAGTGGACTGGCCTGTTGGGTCTCCTTGAGGGCAGATCACTGTACAGATCATCCATTAATAGGCCTGCCACCCATTGCTTCTGATGCCAAGCTTTCTTTTCCTCCTGGTTTGTGTTAAAGCAGACCAGAGGATGCAAGTCAAGGGAGTGCCCGTTTCCCATCTCTAATCTTCGGTGGCCTGAACTACAAGTCTATAGTCACAGGCATGTTCTGTAGTAGTTTTTCTAAGGTAGACAATGCCCATGAGGAAAATTATATTCTCACTTTAAAACTTTCTTTCCCTTTGGTCTGAAAGGGAGGTTTTTTCTACTTACTGTATACTTCGCTGGTGGCGAAGTGAATCTAGCTATGAGATTATTATTTGAGTTCTTATTTTGGCTATGCTATTTAGAGTTTTTAATATGCAGTTGGACCATAAGGGCTTCTGCCTCAAAAATGGGATTAAAGGGGTTGGCATTGTGGTGTGACAGGTAAAGCCACAGCTTGCAATGTGGCATCCCATTTGCACTGGTTCGTGTCCTGGCTGCTCCACTTCCCATCCATCTCCCTGCTAATGTGGCTGGGAAAGCAGCAGAAGGTGGCCAAAGTGTTTGTGCCCCTGACATCCATATGGAAGAACAGGATGGAGAACCTGGCTTCTGGCTCCTGGCTTTTGCCTGGCCCAGCCCTGGCCACTACAATTATTTGAGGAGTGAAATATCAGGTGAAAGATCTCTTTCTCTCTCTGTGTATCTCTCTCTCTAACTCTGCCTTTCAAATAAATAAATAAATCTTTAAAAATGGGATTAATACCACTATGAAAACAACTTCATGCAGCACTGGGCTCTCTTGTTCTTCTACCTTCCGATTGCGAGGACACAGTATTCCTGCCCTTCAGAACACGCAGCAAATAAGGCAGTATCTCAGAGGCAGAGAGACAGGATCTCCACAAGCTTGTGCCTTGATTTTGGATTTCCTAGCACCTAGAATCCAAATTTATATATCTACGTATCTATAGGTACATCTATATGTGGATCCTAAAGGCTTATATTTACTTTAAATTGTTTGCATATTTTGATATTTTAAATTGTCATGCAATAATTGTATATATTTATAGGGTTGAGTATAATAATTCAGTACATGTAGGTAACATGTAATGATCAAATCAGGGTAATTCACATTTCCAATTCCTTACCATTTCTTTGTTTTAAGAACTTTCAAATGTCTCTCTTCTAATTATTTATAAAATATACATTAAATGGTTTGCATCTATGTTTATTTAATATTATCATTCCAGGTTTGCTTGTATATTGCTTGGTTCTGGAATTAAATAATAAGTGCTTCATTCAAAGAATTTGGAAGTATTTCCTTCCCTTAAATATTCTGGAAGAGATCACACAGAATTGGTGTTTTTTGATTCCTTACAGGTTTGGTGGAATTTATCAGTAAAACCACCTAGGACTGGAATTTCTTTGTAGGGAGATTTTTAACTGCAGTTGCAGTATTTTAATGGATAACAGGTTTTTAAGCTTATCTAGTTCAGGTTTGGTAAACTTTAGTAATTTCTGTCTTCCAAGGGATTTTTCCATTTAAATTAACTTGCCAAATTTATTGAAATAACACTTTTCCTTGTGTTCATATATTACACTTTTAGTATCTATAGAGTCTGTGGTAATGTTACCTCCAATTCTTGCTTTTGATAATTTGTGTCATCTCTCCCTTTTCCCCCTAATAATATTGGCTAGACACTTACCAATTTTATTGATTGTTAAAGATCCACCCTTTGATTCTTTTGATTTTCTCAATTTTTTTTGTTCCCATTTCACTGATTTCTGCTCTGATACTCATTATTTCTTCTACTATCATTTTCTTTTCATTAAAACATTTATTTTGTTAACGTTGATAAACCAGTATTATGGCTTTCCTTCCTTTTCCAATCTAGGCAGAAAACTTCACTTTTCCGTCTTAAGCCAGATTTAGCCCTGTCATCTCTGTGAACTCACTTAACCCATATGAGTCTCTAGATTGCCTTATCTGTCCGAAGGGAGGAAACATCTGCCTGAACAATTCACCAGATTTGTCTGGTTCTACCCTCAAAACTCAGTTATAGAAGTATATGGCAAAGAGGATTGAGCACAGTTAGGGGTTAAATGAGTGTTGTTTCTCAGGGCTCTAAAAAGCCTCTGAAACATTTTAAAATTTGATGAATCAAATGGAAGACGATAAATGTAATGGATGGTGTCTTGTTTTTCTTGCATACAGCTTTCTAGGAATCATGCAGGTAAAATGTGCTGAGTTTCTTCATCTCGGATTCCTAAGAGGAAATATTGATATCTTTTTTTCTTCATATATGTTTTCTTTTCCAGAAGTCAGCTTTACATCGTGTGAAGAAAACCTGCCTCCTCCCTCCCTTTTGAAGTGTTTTTAGGAGCAGGTGGCATAGCTTTAATGGGAGTCTCTCTCCCCGGAGGCAGATCTGGTATTGATCAGCACTAAAACGAAAGCCCTGCTTCTAACCATCCTCCATATTGATTATCTGCCCGCTCCACCAATTAAAGCAGGCAGAGAGTTATGGATTTTACCTTAGGGTTTCGCTCTGGACCATGCTTTCTTTTAAATTTTCCTTTGATTCAGAATCTAGTTCCTCTCAGTACTTGGCCTTCATTGCTCTGAATACGTGGACTTTTTGTTACAGAAGGTTTCCAAATATATTTGCTGACCTGTAATTGAGAAGAATGAAAAGATGCTGAATTAATTCCTGGACAGAGCTCACCGTATCATGAAAACACTTTGAAACAACGTATTTGAGAAGAGTGAAAAGCAAACATATAAATATTTAGGAGGTATAAGCTAAAATATAAAATTAAATCCAGATTTTAATTCACGTAAGAAATGCTCACTGAGTGACAGCTGCATACCTTCCAGGCTCTGGTCGCTGCACCACAGGACACAGTGGTGAGCAGGACAGACGTGGTCTTTTATGGGATGTATGTCCTCTTTTTTACCAGTCATTAAGTTACTACTTCAGTTTGAATTTGGGGCTTTTGTCAATCTGACAATTTGACCAAGTGTCACTGATGCACCCAACTAGGTTCTCATTTAGCTTTTTTCTGGAAATATTTAGCTGTTCATTTACTCTGACAAGGAGGACACAACAAAGTAAGGCAGAATTCTTTTTCCCCAAGAGGGTCACAAACTTTTGATAAGAGACCCTCTCTGCTCAGTCTACAACTTAACATTTAGAAACCTGCATGTGATGCTTTCCACCCTGTTACAACTCAATAAGAAGGTCCTCACTAGATGTAGCCACTCTCCATTGTACTGTCCAGTCTCCAAACCCATGAACCACATACATTTCTTTTCAATATAAATTACGCAATCTGTGGTATTCTGGTATAGGACCAGAAAAGGACCAAGACATAGATACAGATATATTTATGGATATATAGATAGATGTAGATTTAGATATATATATATGAGGTGGTATTTATCCAGAGAGTTGGCCCACAGAAATATAGGGCCTCAGAATTCTCACACGAGGCCATTTGCAAGCTGGAGAACCAGGAAAGCCAGTAGTATGGCTCCATTCAAGCTCCAAAGTCTCAAAACCTGAAAATAGAATGGAATAGCTTTGAGTTGGAACCTAAAGACTTGGAGGCTTGGAGAAAGTCTTGGTGTTCAGAAGCTTAAGCCTCTGAAAATTCTGTCATGCAAGGGCGGAAGAATACCGGTCCTCTAGAAAGGACCCCTGCGGATTGGATTGTGTCTGCCCACAATGAGTGTGGATCTTTCCTGGACAGTGTAATAACACACACTGATATGACCTGGAAACCTCCTCACAGCCACTTGCAGAAATAATGCTTTATCCAGGGTGTCAGTATACTTAATCCATCAAACTGATACCTAAATTTAATCATCACGACTTCTCAGCCTTTAAGTTTCTGTTGTTACAGGTTCTGGTATTCTATTATAGAAGCCTGCTATGACCAAGACAGAAGGATTGTCCTCAGACAATGTCTGGAGAAGTTGTTTTGGATTATGAAAACCAAGGTTGGCTTCTAGTGGTCAGAGGATAGGACATTGCCCAACTTCCAAAACAGAGAATCATTTTGTCAAAAACGTCAACTGAGCTGAAATTAAGAAACCATGATCTAAGTAGATCACAGATATTCCCACAAATCTTTGGAGTTGTGTATTTTTTCAAATTAATTGAACATTAATGATATACCAACAAACAAAGATGAATACAATTCGTATGTTCAGAAGACAGGAGTAAAAGGGCAGAGGGAGCTTGTATCCCCCTACGGGTTCTCTCAGCAGCAATAAAAATGATGAAAGATGCTCAGTGTGAGTTGCTGACCTGACACCACATTCCCATTTAGAATTTGCAGGAAATTGATCCCCTCTGCATCTCTACGGAAGCATGTTAAGGCTGCTGAACCCGTGTCTGTTTTTGTTTTTGTTTTTGTTTTTTTTGCCTAAGCGCACACACTGTGCTGCATCTCAAATGCATTGATACCAAGCACCTTAAGAATTGAGGGTTGGAGCAAGAACAGAAAGGGGGAGTGGGATGGTAGAGGGTTGGATTTGAGACCTGTCGTTGCAGTCACCAATGATGCACACCTTCCCTTCTCTCGGACCCTCACAATCATCTCAGCGATAGACACTTCTCATATTTCTTTTGTGGATTTGGACCAGTGTCCGATAAGTGAATGTGAGATTAAAGTACAAAGTGTCCTCACAGTGTTTTTTTATTTTTATTTTTGACAGGCAGAGTGGACAGTGAAAGAGAGAGACAGAGAGAAAGGTCTTCCTTTGCCGTTGGTTCACCATCCAATGGCCAGCGCACCACGCTGATCCGAAGCCAGGAGCCAGGTGCTTATCCTGGTCTCCCATGGGGTACAGGGCCGAAGCACTTGGGCCATCCTCCACTGCACTCCTGGGCCACAGCAGAGAACTGGACTGGAAGAGGGGCAACCGGGACAGATTCCCGTGCCCCGAGTGGGACTAGAACCCAGTGTGCCGGCGCTGCAAGGTGGAGGATTAGCCTATTGAGCCGCGGCGCCGGCCTTCACAGTGTTCTTAACACCATTTGACTCTTCTGCTCTCCTCTCAGCTTCTACCTCTTAATGCGAGCCTGTGGGTTAATTTTCAAATGTGGTGACTACGTTGAACTGCATTCGTGCTTTAGACAAGCAGTGGAGTTTCAGAAGTCTTAGTCTTATTTTCCAAGAGGAACATAGCAGAGAAGGACCCACTAACTCTCACATGTTCCCAGCTAAGTGCAGCCTCTACCTTTGCTAAGAAATCATTTGTTTACCTGCTATTCTAGAAGCTTTGCTCTTTTTCTTTAAGTTGTTCCTCAATAATGAACTTCTCCTTAGTGTTACAACCTGAATAAAATCATCTCCTAAATTTTCTAGCATATTTCCTTCTTCTCATTGGGTATTGAAGAAAATTGGCTATTACTGTCTTGCATTTGTCACCTCCACTGATTATGACACATATTGTATGTTTTCAGTCATTCCAGGCGCTGGAACTGATCATAAGGAAAATAAACAGGTAAACTTCAAAAATCTGTGCCAAGAATTTAAATGTTTATTTAAAACTCAAAAGTAACCATTGAGTCACTTTGTTTGCCTATCTGTTGTTACCTCCCTATGAATAGCAGGTAGAAAGAAGCAGGGGTGAATATTCTGAAAAAAATATTTCCTATTACACAAAGGACGGTTTAGTGAGGTAACACACATGAATCACTTAGAGTGGTTTCTGCCACATAAGAAGTTGTCAACAAATCAAATTTTAATTATTTTCCTCAGCACTATCATCATCTTTGCTAAATATTTCACTCCCTGGACACTTCAGGTGATTTGGTTTCAACAACTATTTCCTTTAATGCTTTTTTTCTTTTTTATTATTTTTATACTTATTTAGGCAAAGGGCTTTGATAATAAAGTAGTATAATCAGCTAAAAGTTTTGGCAACTTTTGAAATAAACGAATGACATTTTTTAAAGTCCAAACATAATCTTCCTGGTGATTTTTGGTTTATCCTCAAGAAGAAAAGCACACAGTAGAAAGGGGAAAAAAAGATTTCTGTTTAAGGAGATATAATATTGTACTCAGAGAGGAATTTTTTTTTTTTTTTTTGGCAGGCAGAGTGGATAGTGAGAGAGAGACAGACAGAAAGGTCTTCCTTTTTGCTGTTGGTTCACCCTCCAATGGCCGCTGCAGCCAGCGCATCTCGCTGATTCGAAGCCAGGAGCCAGGTGCTTCTCCTGGTCTCCCATGGGGGTGCAGGGCCTAAGCACTTGGGCCATCCTCCACTGCCTTCCCGGGCCATAGCAGAGAGCTGGCCTGGAAGAGAGGCAACCGGGATAGAATCTGGTGCCCCAACCGGGACTAGAAACCAGTGTGCCGGCGCCACAAGGCGGAGGATTAGCCTGTTAAGCCACGGCGCCAGCCCAGAGAGGAATTTTTAAAACTGAAGTGTGCAAGTGCCAGAGCTTTGAAAAAAAAAAACCCTAAATAAAGCTCTTTTATTTTTGGTCCATGGCTTAGAACACAAAATCTGGGGCTGGAGTAAACAGTAGAATTTGATGGGGCCCAAGCTGTGGTATAGTGGGTAGAACTGCCGCCTGCATTGCCAGCATCATTATTTTTTTAAACTTTTATTTAAGAAATATAAATTTCCAAAGTACAGCTTAAGCATTGAAATGGCTTTTTCCACCATAACTTCCCTTCCACCCGCAACTCTCCCATCTCCCACTCCCTCTCCCATTCCATTCACATCAAGATTCATTTTCAATTTTCTTTATATACAGAAGATCAATTTAGTATATATTAAGTAAAGATTTCAACAGTTTGAAGCCACACTGAAATACAAAGTGTAAAATACTGTTTGAGTACCAGTTATAGCATTAATTCACATTGCACAGCACATTAAGGACAGAGATCCTACATGGGGAGTAAGTGCACATTGACTCCTCTTGTTGACTTAACAAATTGACACTCTTGTTTATGGTGTCAGTAATCACCCTAGGCTCTTGTCATGAGTTGCCAAGGCTATGGAAGCCTTTTGAGTTCGTCGACTCCAATCTTATTTAGACAAGGTCATAGTCAAAGTGGAAGTTCTCTCCTCCCTTCAGAGAAAGGTACCTCCTTCTTTGCTGGCCCATTCTTTCCACTGGGATCTCACTTGCAGAGATCTTTCATTTAGGTATTTTTTGCCAGAGTGTCTTGGGTTTCCATGCCAAAAATACTTTCATGGGCTCTTCAACCAGATCCGAATGCCTTAAGGGCTGATTCTGAGGCCAGAGTGCTGTGTAGGGCATTTGCCATTCTACGAGTCTGCTGTGTATCCCGCTTCCCATGTTGGATCGTTCTCTCCTCCTTAATTCTATCAGATAGTATTAGCAGGCACTATTCTTGTTTATGTGATCCATTTGACTCTTAGACCTATCATTATGATCAATTGTGAACTGAAATGGATCACTTTGACTAGTGAGATGGCATTGGTACATACCACCTTGATGGGACTGAATTGGAATCCCCTGGCATGTTTCTAACTCCACCGTTTGGGGCAAGTCTGATAGAGCATGTGCCAAACTGTGTATCTCCTCCCTCTCTTATTCCCACTCTTATATTTAACAGGGATCACTTTTCAGTTAAATTTAAACCCCTAAGAATAATTGTGTGTTAATTACAGAGTTCAACCAATAGTATTAAGTAGAACAAACAAACAAAAAAATACTAGGAGGGATAAAGTATTACATTGTACATCAACAGTCAGGACAAGGGCTGATCAAGTCACCGTTTCTCATAGTGTCTATTTCACTCCAACGGGTTTCTTTTTTGGTGTTCAGTTAGTTGTCACCAACCAGGGAGAACATATGATATTTGTCCCTTTGGGACTGGCTTATTTCACTCAGCATGATGTGTTCCAGATTCCTCCATTTTGTTGCAAATGACCGGATTTCATTGTTTTTTACTGCTGTATAGTATTCTACAGAGTACATGTCCCATAATTTCTTTATCCAGTCTACTGCTGATGGGCATTTAGGTTGATTCCAGGTCTTAGCTATTGTGAATTGAGCTGCAATAAACATTAATGTGCAGATGGCTTTTTTGTTTGCCAATTTAATTTCCTTTGGGTAAATTCCAAGGAGTGGGATGACTGGGTTGTATGGTAGGATTGTATTCAGGTTTCTGAGGAATCTCCAGACTGACTTCCATAGTGGCTTTACCAGTTTGCCAGCATCCCTTATGAGTGCTGACTCGAGTCAAGGTTGCTCCATTTCAGATCCAACTCTCTGGTATGGCCTGGGAAAGCAGTGGAAGATGGCACAAAGTTCTTGTACACTTGTGCCCTTGTGGGAGATCCGGACTAAGTTTCTGTCTACTGGCTTCAGATTTGCTCCGTTCTGGCCATTGCAGCTATTTGGGGAGTGAACCAGTGGATGGAAGATTTCTCTCTCTGTCTCTGTCTCTCTGTAACTCTGCCTTTCAAATAAAATAAATAAATATTAAACAAATAAAAAGCAGGATTTGAAATTTCTCTGACACAATCTAAGAAATAAAAATTAATACAGACAATAGATGAGACTGTAAGATAAAAAATAAATAAATAACCAGGAACATTATATAGAGGAAATATGTTTAATCCTAATTTAGGTTTTATTATGTTTCAAGACCCTAAATGGAATATATTTTCATTGTAAGTAATTTTAAAGTTTTGTTCACTAATTTTTACCTATTTCAAAGTTATAACTTATCTGATGTAAAATATAGATATGGGTTGAGGTGGTACAATACAAGTATGTGTACTTAAATATCCCAATGCTTTTTTACTATGCAAGACAATATTTTTTTCTGAGAAAATATTTTCCAAATAGTAGCAACCTACTTTTTGTTTTCAACAAAAAAAGTTTTTGTTGAACAAAGTGAAACCACATCACTCAATAGTGATAACATATTGGGGCCAGCGCTGTGGCATGGCGGGTAGAGCACCACCTCCAGTGCTGGCATCCCATATAGGTGCCAGTTCGAGAGCCTTCACTTCCAATCCAGCTCTCTGCTATGGCCTGGAAAGCAGTAGAAGATGGCCCAAGTCCTTGGGCCCCTGCAGAGACCTGGAAGCAGCTTCTGGCTCCTGGCTCCGGAAAAATGATAGCTCTGGCCGTTGCGGCTATCTGGGGAGTGAACCAGCGGATGGAAGATCTCTCTCTCTCTCTCTCTCTCTCTCTCTCTCTCTGTCTCTCTCTCTCACTCTCTCTCTCTTTGCCTCTCCTTCTCTCTCTGTGTAACTGTGACTTTCAAGTAAAATAAATAAATCTTTAAAAAAATAGTGATAGCCCTATTTAATGCATAATCTACTACATAAAAAGGAAAACTGAAATTTGACAGGTTTGAATTCATTCTATTACACAAAGTTGCAACATGAAGGGAGGGTTACAGGAGACAAAACACAATATATAAGAATCTAATTGCTCTTTTCCTCTTCAAACTCGTCCGTTCTAAAAGGTTTGGGCCTTTAAATAAGTAATGGAGAATATGTTTCGAAGCCAGCAGTGAACGACAGCAAACCATTTGGGGTTATCTTGCTTGATTTTCTAGAAGATATTTATACTCCTTAACCTGTAGATAACTGTCAGTAAAGCACAATAAACATTGTCTATAGACATGCAGATATATTCTGTCTGGTGAAGACCCAGCTGATTTCCCGCCCCCTTCTTGCATGGAAAAGCCAGTTTCCATCTATTTGTAAATTCATTTCTTTTTGACAGGCAGAGTGGACAGTGTGAGAGGGAGACAGAGAGCAAAGTCTTCCCTTTCTGTTGGTTCACCCTCCAATGGCAGCTGGAGCGCTGTGGCTGGTGCACTGCGCTGATCCGAAGCTAGGAGCCAGGTGCTTCCTCCTGGTCTCCCATGTGGGTGCAGGGCCAAAGCACTTGGGCCATCCTCCACTGCACTCCTGGGCCACAGCAGAGAGCTGGACTGGAAGAGGAGTGACCGGGACAGAATCCAGCGCCCAGATCTGGACTATAATCCAGTGTGCCAGTGCCGCAGGAGGAGGATTAGCCTATTGAGCCACGGCGCTGGCCTGTAAATTGATTTCAACAGTCTTCTCCATTTAAATTTGTATGTCTTTGACTTCTTTTCTGAACCAATTATAACATCTGCTAGTTTAATTAATAGAGTAAATAAAAATCTCAAATCTGCATTCATTTTATATGAGAATTATGAGATTATTTATGTTTGACAATTATTCCTTAATGTAACCTAAGCAAATATTTGCAGAATAGTATGATTTTACTCAGTGATCAATCTGGAAAGAGGCATTCAATTCTGTATGTTATCTGTGCATACCTACTCTGCATGCAGAAGTAAGTGCATTGCTAGAAAGTGAAGGGATGAAGAGTTGAATGACAAGTGTTCTTCACATAGGAACTTGAAAACATGATAGACTAGAGGGTTTGGAGTATTGGAAGTTACAGTACAAAAGAGGACTTGATGAACTAAGAGCTTACTAGAGCACTATAAGACAGGTAAGATAAGTACTTTACTCTCAGAGGGATGAAGCTGGAGTATGTAAACTGAGAGGACAAACATGGCCTTGGATATAGATCTCAGGAGGTGGGTGGAATTTAAGCAGGTAGAAATTAGAGAAAGGTGTCTCCTTGAGAAACAATGACAGCTAGATCTGGAGTGAGGGGGAGTGGAATAAGTTCAGAGAGAAAAAGCATCTGTTCTCTCCATATGAAATGTTCTCATCCTTGACACCTTTTTTCCATTGCTTTATGTGAATTACCTTGGATTTACCTTTACATATGTAAGCAAAATGTATATTTTAACAAATAGTTTTTGTTACATATGTTTTCCCAATTTGCTAATATTTCTTTTTTTTAACTTGTTTTTTTTTTTCATTTATTAAACTTTTATTTAATGAATATAAATTTCCAAAGTACAGCTTATGGGTTACAATGGCTTCCCCCCTCCCATAACTTCCCTCCCACCCGCAACGCTCCCCTTTCCCGCTCCCTCTCCCCTTCCATTCACTTCAAGATTCATTTTCAATTCTCTTTATATACAGAAGATCAGTTTAGTATATAATAGGTAAAGATTTCAACAATTTGCCCCCATATAGCAACACAAAGTGAAAAAAATACTGATGGAGTACTAGTCATAGCACTAAATAACAGTGTACAGCACATTAAAGACAGAGATCCCACATAATATTTTTTAAAAAAAATAATTAATTTTCTATGCCATTTCCAATTTAACACCAGGTTTTTTTTTTTTCATTTCCAATTATCCTTATATACAGAAGATCGATTCAGTATATAATTAGTAAAGATCTCATCAGTTTGTACCCACACAGAAACACAAAGTGTAAAAATACTGTTTCAGTACTAAAAAGGGAGAGAAGGATCCAACATGGGAAGCAGGATACACAGCAGACTCCTAGAATGGCAGATGTCCTAAACAACACTCTGGCCTCAGAATCAGCCCTTAAGGCATTCGGATCTGGCTGAAGAGCCCATGAGAGTATTGTAGGCATGGAAAGCCAAGACACCATGGGAAAGAAAAGAAAGAAGAAGACCTAAATGAAAGATCTCTGTGAGTGAGATCCCAGTGGAAAGAATGGGGCCATCAAAGAAGGAGGTACCTTTCTCTGAAGGGAGGAGAGAACTTCCACTTTGACTATGACCCTATCGGAATAAGATCAAAGTCAGCAAACTCTAAAGGCTTCCATAGCCTTGGCAACTCATGACTAGAGCCTAGGGAGATTGCTGACGCCATGAACAGGAGTGTCAAATTGTTAAGTCAGCAACAGGAGTCACTGTGTACTTACACCCCATGTGGGATCTGTCCTTAATGTGTTGTCTAATGTGCAGTGATGCTCTAACTAGTACTGAAACAGTATTTAATTTGCTAATATTTCTAATTCTGGGTACTATCGATATGTTGGGTAGGGTAACTCTTTGCTGTCTTTTGGGTGCTGTCTTTTGTGATGTAAAAAGGTTAGTGGCATTCCTAGCTTTGACCAACTAGACTCGAAAAACTTCATACAGCATATAATCATAAATGACTCCAGATATTGTTAAATATCCATTTTCTGGGGATGAGGAAACAGCATCATCCCTGGTTGAGATCCGCTGCCATAGCCTCTTCAAATTCAGCAATTAGACATTGATTCTATTTAGCCATGTCAGCACATTTCAATGCTCTTACCACTTTATTTTCTGTGAGTCCACTGATTTACTATGCCAAAGACTCAAAATGCCAAAGTCACATAATACTATGTCCTTACTTCTCAATATTTAAGCACCACTGATTCACTAGTAGACAAGTCACTATAATCTGTTCACCTGTCTAGTTACTTCATGTGGTCTTCAATTCAATTTATAGGCTTTAACTTGGGTACTCCCAATAGGTTTTGTCCTGATTTTTCTGCGTCTCTTGTCTCCTTAGTTTATTATTTCCCTGCTGCCAACCTTACACTCTTAATGATTCAAACTTCATGAAATTGTGAACATTTCAAACAACAAATTTAAAAGCAGTGAAAGACAAAATCTGTTTACGGTCAATTCCTCCTCCCTGAAATTAATCTCCTGACGAGTAAACCAAGTTTCTTGTTTAGTACAGTAGAAGTCACCATTTTAACAGTCATGGTAGTATTTCTGAAAGGAGGAGTTCAAAAACAAAATTTATAAGATTTGGGGAGGAAGTGGTTGGTTTATATGGACCATCAATGCAGAGATCAAGCACAGTTTATAATGCAATCAATTCTTTACATATGATAATTTCAGGAGGCAAATATTTTGAAGTGATTTGCAGAAATACAAATAGTTGTCAAATGAGTCTAATGCTCTGAGAATGTGTCATTAACACTGATGGATGCAAGCAATTTAGACACACAGATTTTAGGAAGTTCTTGAAGCAAATAATAGTTAGTTGCAACTTCCTTTCCCTGGGCAAGAATTTCCTGAAAAAATAAAGCATATGTAGTTGACCATAAATTGAGTGGTTATAGATGGTTTAAATTATCAAGTATAAGCTTCTAATATATGGGGTGAGACTTACATGAACTACTCCAGTCCAAATTTTCATTTTTGTGTGCAGACCTTACCAGATTCACTGCCTTTTGCTGTAGGCATGAGGAAAATACTGTTTTATTACCATGTACTTTCCAACCTCCTAGAATTTTACAGGGAAGAAAGAGACTTACTGAATTTGGAAATATTCTTGGATTACACCACATCATCTACAAAACAATTGATTCCTTTGACGTGGATATTATTATTGTATTTATCAGATGAGAGCATTAAGGTAAAGACTAACAATGGTTTTGTTCAGAGTCACTCAAGTGCTACATTTCAAAGGTTAGACTTACATGCAAGTCAGTTTGATTACATGTCCACGTTTTTATCATTTTAAAAATGATGTTTAAATTTAACTGAAAAGTGATCTCTGTTAAATATAAGAGTGGGAATAAGAGAGGGAGGAGATGTACAATTTGACACATGCTCAAGCTGACTTGCCCCAAATGGAAGAGTTAGAAACATGCCAGGGGATTCCATTTCAGTCCCATCAAGGTGGCATGTACCAATGCCATCTCTCTAGTCCAAGTGATCCATTTCAGTTCACAATTGATCATAATGATAGGTCTAAGAGTCAAAGAGATCACATAAACAAGACTAGTGTCTGCTAATACTATCTGATAGAATTAAAAAGGGAGAGAAGGATCCAATATGGGAAGCGGGATACACAGCAGACTCGTAGAATGGCAAATGCCCTACACAGTACTCTGGCCTCAGAATCATCCATTAAGGCATTCGGATCTGGCTAAAAAGCCCATGAGAATTTCACAGGCATGGAAAACCAAGACACTGTGGCAAAAAAACAAAACAAACAAACAAAAAAAAACCAAAACAAAAAACCAAAACCTAAATGAAAGATCTCTGCGAGTGAGATCCCAGTGGAAAGAATGGGCCAGCAAAGAAGGAGGTACCTTTCTCTGAAGGGAGGAGAGAACTTCCACTTTGACTATGACCTTGTCTAAATAAGATTGGAGTCGACGAACTCAGAAGGCTTCCATAGCCTTGGCAACTCATGACAAGAGCCTAGGGTGATTACTGACACCATCAACAAGAATGTCAATTTGTTAAGTCAGCAAGAGGAGTCACTGTGCACTTACTCCTCATGTATGATCTCTGTCCTTAATGTGTTGTGCAATGTGAATTAATGCTATAACTGGTACTCAAACAGTATTTTACACTTTGTGTTTCTGTGTGGGTGCAAACTGTTGAAAACTTTACTTACTATATACTAAATTGATCTGTAAATAAAGATAATTGAAAATGAATCTTGATGCGAATGGAATGGGAGAGGGAGTGGGAGATGGGAGGGTTGCGAGTGGGAGGGAAGTTGTAGGTGGGGGAAAGCCATTGTAATCAGTGAACTATACTTTGGAAATTTATATTTATTAAATAAAAGTTAAAAAAATTATATTTAATCAATATGGTTTGTTTCATACCCCAATTTTCCAAGGAGAATGAATCATCCTCTACTCTCTTCCTTAAGAACACTTGAGCATTTCTAACATCACAGAACCTAGATGCAAAGGCAGATGATTTCATGACTACCGAGTTGGTCTAAAGTTCAGTATTAATGAGGACTAGTTTTCTTATTTTTGTTAGTACCAACATATTGTAGCGTTTGATGTTTACTAAGCATCAACTGCATCTTTTTTGTTGTGATCGAGACTAAGAAAGTGGGTACTATGCATCACTGACTTTACTTATAATCAAGTAGCTAGTTTTTTCTGTATGTTTGTGTGTGTGTGTGTTTATGTGATTGTGTGTACGAGGAACAGAGAGAAACAAAGACAGGAGAGGCTGTGCACTCATTTTCTGTTATACATAATTATGTGTGTTCCAAAACTGAACTATTTAAATTTAAGATTTTGTGGTAAATCTAACAACAAAGATACTTCTCAGGTATACTTGACATAAAATGAAAGATGTCACAGATAAAATATTATCTGTTAGGAAAATCACTTATGCCCATACAAGCTCTAGGTGAGGAGAATTAGTGATGGTGTTTAGAGTAGAACACAGTAAATAATCCCAATTTGATCCCTTTATTTACTGTTCTGATACTTTTGAAAAATATTTAATTATGTGATGAAAATATGATCGCAGCATTATCATCAGTAGCAGCTAACATGATGTTATTAGTCCAGGGCAGGCAACAGTTTTGGCAGTCAAGACAAAAATCGGATTGCCACACCCCTGTGATTGAGTTCTGGCTCCCCTCCATACTCCAGCTTCTGGCTGATGGATAGCCCAAGAAGCAGCAAGTGATAGCTAAAGGCTTCAGTCCTGCCACCCATATGAGAGAACTGCATTGAGTTCCTAGCTCCAGGATTTGGCCTGTCTCAGTCCCAGTTATTAAGGGCATTTGTGGAGTGAACAGAGAATGTTCACTATCTCTCTCTCTGTCCCTTCCTCCTTCCCTCCCTTCTAAATAAGTAAAAAAAAAAAAAAAAAAAAAAAAAAAAAAAAAAAAAAAAAGCTCTACTTATGCATTATGTTCAAATAAATAGAGTATCACTATTCTATTTTATACATAACATAAATTAAGTTATATTTAAGGGGCCGGTGCTGTCACATAACGGGTAAATCCACCGCCTGCAGTGCTGGCATCCCATATGGGTGCTGGTTTGAGACCCAACTGCTCCACTTCTGATTCAGCTCTCTGCTATGCCTGGGAAAGCAGAACAAGATGGTACAAGTCCTTGGACCCCCTACACCCACATGGGAGACCTGGAAGAACTCCTGGCTCCTGGCTTTGGATCAGCACAGCTCTAGCCATTGTGGCCATCTGGGAAGTGAACCAGTAGATGGAAGACCGATCTCTCTCTCTCTCTCTCTCACCTCTCTCTCTCAGTGTGTAACTTTGACTTTCAAGTAAAATAAATAAATCTTTAAAAAAGTTATATTTAAGTTATATTTAAGAATGGACAATGTCATTTCCATTAATCTTCTCTGGGTCAAAAATATCTCTGAATCATAATTTTGAGAAACTGATTCCAAAGAATATTGATGACAGCTCTTCTTGGTCTCCTCATTATTCTTCTTGACTGATTTTCTGCCCTTGCATGTTTTTTGAACATCTTAACACTGATGTCCATGAGGGAAGTGTGATCTGCAATATGGCAGAATGTAAGAGTGGCCACTGCTAGAGACTAGCTCTGGTTTAAACTGTCCAGATCCCTCCTCCCTAGTCCAAGTCTACATTATAAGGCCTATGAATTTTTATAAGAAGTTACTGTGATGTGAAAACCTGAAAGCCTGTTTCTAAATGGCTAGTTCAAAAAGAGCCAGTTGATGTTTATGGGGAGTTGAAAATACTTTGTAGGAATAAAAAAAGAAATATTAAGATGAAACCCAGATGAGGATAAAAAGAACAGGGAGAAATCGGATCAAATATTTTGATAGAAAAACAAAATTACAAACCCGAAGGGTGTGGGAATGACTGGGGTAGAAATCCAAATACAGAAATAGGAGACTTAAAATAAATTGATACAATCAGGGGAAAATAAACTAAATTGTTGGGCCAACTAGAAATAAAGTACCAAAATTGGAGCCATGTGTGTGACAAAGGAGTGGATGACATATGAAGCATTATAGAACTACAGCATACTCCTGAGGATGCTAAACTATTCATAAGATACACTTAGAGGGATCCCACATCAACAAAACAAAGATAAAAAATGGGGCGAGAGTTTGCCACTTAAATGGAGCACTTAGTGGCTCCAGAAACGCAGAGCCTAGCTTGCTAAAATGTGATCAGTCATTTGGCCCTAGGTCACGGCAGAGGGTGATGAAAGGAAGAATGTGCAGAGGTCCCTGGACAGAAAGAAAGGAAAGACTGATGGACAAAGAAACCACAATTATGTGAAATTTCACCATCTCTTCAAAATTAATTGTTGGGCCTCTGAGGCAAAGACTTGTAAGGACAGGAATGAAGAACAGGGCAATTGACTATTTCCTGAACCAAGATGTCATATATTTAGTGTCTGTTCTGTTTGGATCCAGAGTCACCCAGTAACCAAGATAACTTTACTTGTTTTTATTTTCTTAAGATTAAAATAGACTCTTGCCTTAAGGGGAATGTTCAATGAATTTTGCTGATCTATGAACGAATAAAATTAGAACAGAATATTTTTTCCTTTGAGGATTCAACCAGGAAAGCAGATAAGAGTAGTAATCATGGGAAAATTTTGCTCCTATGAGAAAAAAAACAACAAAGGAGACAAAGAATATTAAGTATCTTAGCTAGCTTCACCAATGTTAAAAATCAATGACATTGTAAGAACTTATATACAGATACATGTTACTTCATAAGAAATAGAAAATGGACTTTTAGAATAAGTAGTAAAACATGATGTGAGCCAGGAAAAGAATATTCACTCTGTAGAAACTGGTCAGGTCAAGAAAGGCTAAATTTCAAACTTCCTTTTTTTTTTTTTTCCATCATTATGGTTATCACTGATGACTCTACCCTCCTCAAAAACACACAATTTAAATGAAGTGTCTTCTTGATTTGTAAAAACTATGATCATGCTTGGAACATTCTGTTAGTAAGAATCATTATCTATTGTTTTTGGCAACGGTCATACTGATCTATTCTTCACATCTCCAGGGTGAACTTGGGGAGCCTGCCTGGGATAGACGATTGAGGAATGATGTGGAAATTGAACATCAGTCTTCTCTTTGATGTCAGAATTTATCTCCAAATGCAAATGCAAAATACTTGAGAAGTCATTCTTAAACAGAAAATTTGTTGGATAATTAATATTCCATTGACTCTATTATAAAACTATTACAGCAATCACTCAGCAAATTGAGAAAATTTCCCTCATAAAAAATGTAATTCAAGGATCTCTGTGTAACCAATTTGCCATCTCAGAATATTTGGGGATATCCAAAGTTATCCCATAAATAAACAAACAGAGAATGGATCTGAGGACAAGGCCTGGTTGTGATGATGAGAGAGAAAACCATAGCACATCAAGAGCCTAATTCACATGTTACTTGAGTTAACATTATTCCTTACAATAATCTAACACAAAAGCCTGTTTTTAGTTACTTTTCAAAGTAGAAAAGTAAATTCAAAGAGGCTAAACAATGTATTCAGGGGCTGGCGTTGTGGTGCAGCAGGATGAACTGCTGCTTGCCACAACAACATCCAATATGAGCTCCCATCCATGTCTGGCTCTTTCACTTCTGATTCAGTTCCCTGCTAAGGTGTTTGGGAAGGCAGCAAAAGATGGTCCCTGCCACTCACAGTTGAGATCAGGATAGAATTTCTGGCATGTCTTCCACCTGGTCGACTCAGGGCATTTGGGAGAGTGAACCAGTGGATAGAAGATTTCTCTCCCTGCTGCTCTACCTTTCAAATAACTAAAGAAATCTTAAAATACAAACAAACAAACAAACAAACAAACAAAAAACCTGGGGCCAGCGCCGTAGCTCACTTGGTCAATCCTCTGCCTGCGTCACCCGCATCCCATATGGGCACAGGTTCTAGTCCCGGCTGCTCCTCTTCCAGTCTAGCTCTCTGCTGCGGCCCAGGAAGGCAGTGGAGGATGGCCCAAGTGCTTGGGCTTCTGCACTTGCATGGGAGACCAGGAGGAAGCACCTGGCTCCTGGCTTCAGATTGGTACAGCGCTGGTCATAGCAGCCATTTGGGGGTGAACCAACGGAAAGGAAGACCTTTCTCTCTGTCTCTCTCTCTCACTGTCTATAACTCTACCTGTCAAATAAAAAAAATCATTTAAAGACAAAATGCAAGTCTACTTTCTTCTTATAAAATAACACTGAAGAAATGTGTCCCCAGATTAAGGAAGGCAAAAGCGTTAACTTTTAAAGATCAGTAAAAATGTTACTTATAGAAAAACATGGGAATAATAAAGCTATTCTACAGATATTGACACTAACACATTATTTTTCGTTGAAAGTTGCACCAATATCAACTAACTCAAATGACATGATCTTATATTTGGAAACTCCTAAATATTCCATGAAAGAAATGCTAGAACAAACATATTCAGTAAAATTTCAGGATACAAAACGAACACAAAAAATCAGTTGTGTTTCTATACAAAACAACCAATTGTTTAAAAGATGAATTAAGAAAATAAATCACATTTACAATAGCATCTAAAAGAAGAAAGCACTTAGAATTAGATTTCATTGAAAACTATGAAACATTGAGAGAAGAAACTGAAGAAAATAAAAATAAATGTAAAGATACTTTGTTTTCATAGGTAGGAAGAATCAGTATTGTTATATTGTCCATGCTACTTAGTAAATCTAGAGATTCAGTGATATCTCAATCAAAATTCTA
This sequence comes from Lepus europaeus, assembly GCF_033115175.1. Classification (NCBI taxonomy): domain Eukaryota; kingdom Metazoa; phylum Chordata; class Mammalia; order Lagomorpha; family Leporidae; genus Lepus; species Lepus europaeus. Next base: position 15,072,220 of record NC_084848.1, read on the forward strand.
ATGATACCTTTCACAAAATTAAAATAAAACAATACAAAAAATCATATGCAACCACAAAAGACCTCCCAAAGGCAACATGACCTTTAGTAAGAATAACTGAGTTGGAGGCATCATACTCGGATTTCAAATGTACTACAAAACTATGATAATCAAAACAGCATAATACTAACATAACAGACACACAGATCAATGGAACTGAATAGAGGACCCCAAGATAAATCCTTGTATTTATAGTCAATTGATCTTAGGCAAAATGCCAGAATACATAACGGGGAAAGGACGGTTTCTTCAATAAATGGTGTTGGTAAACATGGATATCCACATTATAGAGAATTCTCTTACTTTTATCTTGCCTTAGAATCCATTTTGATTATTAATTGGGTTTCTTTATATGAAAAGCAAAGCTAAGTTACCTTTGACACAGTTTCTAGTGACTCTGGCAACCACCTCTCTATGGGGCAATCAGGTCACTTACCCAGCTGACCTGCAGTCTCCCTAGGGACTGTGCAGAGATGCTGCAGTGACTACCTCTCAGTCAGAGCAGGACCCCAGGGCTCTCTTTGAAAACCATTATCAATGCTTACATTCACTCTGCAGAGAGACCTCAAGGTTTCATCCCATAGGTTATCTCTTCACTGAGTTGATTGTTTCTTTTGTTGTGTAATTTTTTTTATTTCTGATACCATCTCATTTGTCTATTTTTATGTATGAAAGTACAACAGATATAGAAGAAAGAGATTAGACTCCATCTCAAATTACATAGAAAAAATCAACTCAAAACAGATTAAAGACGTAAAAAAAAAAAAAAAAAACATAAAACTGAAACTGTAAAACTTCCAGAAGAAAATATTTGGAAAAATATTTTTGGAATTAGTACTAACAGATTTTCTGTTTATGATCTCACAAAACACTGGTCAAAAAAACTAACAATAGACAAATGAGATGGTATCAAACTAAAAAACAAAAAACAAATTTTACACAACAAAAGAAACAACTCAGTAGTGAGAAGTCAATCAATATTTTTTAAATGATAAAAGAACCAAAATGAACATTTCTCAGAAGACATTCAAATGTACAACTGGTATATTAAAAGATATTCAACATTTGTTTTTAAAAATTTATTTTATTTATTTGAAAGGCAGAGTTAGAGAGAGAGAGAGAGAGAGAGAGAGAGATCTCCCATCTGCTGGTTCTTATTCCCTCTCTACTCCCTATATAGATTATTCAGTAAAAGCTGGAATGTTTTCCTTACTATTAAACTGAATAGGTACTAATTTGAAAACAAAATGTTGACTTTAATGATCTAAAAAGCAACACCACCAAAAATATAGTATATTAAATTATTTCAAATAGTTCCACTTTATTGCCTAAATGTATACTAACTTTGCATTAGTTTTCTATACTTGCAGACTGAAAAACATGCCTATTGCATATACTTGTTATGCCCCATTAAATTTGCAGTTGTCTGTGTCTCGTCGGGGAGGTGGCTGCCCTTTAGAGTCGGGTGATGTAATCTTTGGTGCACATTGCATACATCTGTGCAAGACTTTGGCAATCCCAGCCATGAACGGCTTTAACATACCAGATCAGTATGTGAACCAGTAGTAGGCAGTTGCTGGAAAAGTCACTGTAGCTGGCAAATATTTTAATGATGCATGTGGTAAAATTGGAGCCAGTCAGGCTTTCATCTACCTTAGTACCCCAAAGTTCTAATGATAGATAAGCCCTTATTTTTCTTGAACTGAAACACAGAACGCAAGAAGATATTTGCGAAATAAAGGGCTCATTTTACATGGATGCTGAAAGGAAAAAAGACATAAAGCCAATTTGGGCTGTAACCACATTTTCAACATTGCTTAAAATGGACCAGAGCACATGGGTGTTATAACAACGAACAGAATTGTATATTTTCCATGCCGACTGCAAATCTTGAACTTTTACCAAAAGCTTAAAAGATTAATTTACTTACTTCACAGCTTGCACAGCTGCTATTCAAGAATAGCTGGACCCCTTAAAAAAAGTCAAGTACTAGCCCTATAGACCATTTGTATAAAGCCACAATTAAATATCTCTTAAAGTGATGCAGGCAGCATGAGGCATTTTGTGAAAAGCCATGTAATCTGTTCAATGTGTCTATGTGTCTGTCCCTCTACCAAGATAAGCTCTCTTACCTTTGTAGGTAAGCACTGTTTCTGATGGAATATTTAATTAACAGGGAAACAAAGGAAATGTTCTGATTTTAGCTAAGTTTTGTAGCATAGACTTTTTTTGTGTGTGTTTTAAGCACAAAAAGTACTGCTAACCTGGTAATATCTCTTCTGTGAAAACAGTAAACTCACAGCATTTCAGTGAAGTTAGTGACTGATGGGCTTCCTCCGGTCCTTTATTAGTAACTATCTCTGACAGAAACCATAAAAACATTATTAGCTGAATCATCTAGCATGGATATATTTACTTTTTTCTTAATATCTTTATTTAAATTTTTTTTTTGGCAGGCAGAGTTTGACAGTGAGAGAGAGAGACAGAGAGAAAGGTCTTCCTTTTTCCATTGGTTCACCCCACAAATGGCCGCTACTGCCGGCGCTGCGCCCATCTGAAGCCAGGAGCCAGCTCTCCCACGCGGGTGCAGGGCCCAAGCACTTGGGCCATCCCCCACTGCCCTCCCGGGCCACAGCAGAGAGCTGGACTGGAATATCTTAATTTAATTTTTTTTTTTTTTTTTGACAGGCAGAGTGGATAGTGAGAGAGAGAGACAGAGAGAAAGGTCTTCCTTTTTGCTGTTGGTTCACCCTCCAATGGCCGCTGCAGCCAGCGCATCTCGCTGATTCGAAGCCAGGAGCCAGGTGCTTCTCCTGGTCTCCCATGTGGGTGCAGGGCCCAAGGACTTGGGCCATCCTCCACTGCCTTCCTGGGCCACAGCAGAGAGCTGGACTGGAATATCTTTATTTAAATTTTTTTAAAATATCTTTTTAGCAGGAAGCATCCATTGCCACTGCAACCCTCACCTTCATAGATGTGCACACAAAAGCCAGGAGCAGAGAGTCAATATCAATATGGAAAGAAAAAAAAATAGATCCTCATATATGTCCCAACTAATACTGCCTTCGAAGAGCTGGATTTAATACATGACACTTTGGTTCACAATATGAGCTCTAGAGCTCAATTCTCTGTGTTTAAAGGCAGGGGTACAACCTTTTTCTAGGGTTTTTAACATAATTCACCTGACCTAGCTTATTTGTCTTAAGCATTGAGATAATTCTAGAACTTGTAATCAGATTACTGAAACACATAAATTTTAGTAAAGATAAATCAACAACAAATGCATCATGAGTACTTTTTTAGAATATGATTTGAAGTAGTATTTGTTTAGAATAGATTTAAAATTCCATTTGATGTTTCAGCTTTTATCATATCCCTTAATTTTTATAACTAGCAAATGTAATAGCTTATGTACAAAACATCAAGAAAAAAAAAACCCTGTATTTAGTGTAAACAAATGGAATGATTAAACAGTTGTTTGATTTTTGTCTTACACCATCCTCCCAGAATTACAAAACAAAAACTATTTTTGTTTTTACTAAGGTTGGAGGCAAAACATGTGAAAACAAATGTTTTAATTGATTTCATTTTTAAGTGAAACTAATTTTTTTTCAAAGAAAAGAGAAAATATTAGGGCAGATGCTGTGGCACAGCAGGTTAGGCCTCTACCTGAGATGCCTGAATCACATATGGGTGCCGGTTCAAATCCCACTTGCTCCACTTCTAATACAGCTCACTTCTAATGGCCTAGGAAAAGCAGCAGATGACAGATTGGGCTCCTGTACCCACATGGAGGACCCAGAAGAAGCTCCTGGCTCCTGGTTTTGACGCGGCCCAGCCCCAGCCATTGTGGCTATCTGAGGTGTGAACCAGTGAATGGAAGATCTCTCTCTCTCTCTCTTTCTGTCTCTCCTCCTCTTTCTAACTCTGCCTTTCAAATAAATAAATAAAAAAGAAATCTTAAAAAAAAGAGAGTGTATTTAAATACAAAATCAATAGTTCATATACTGGATTGTATTAAATGCTAAGCTCTGAAAGAAATACAGATTCATGATATTCTATAGTTATTAGTAATCAATTGTTGACTTACTTTAATTCTAACTGTACCTTTTTCACAATCTGCATAGTTGGAAAAGAATCAAAATATTTAGTACCTAAGTCATTATTTCAAGATAACAAATGAAAATTAAATACTGTTGGAATGTCTTGATAACAATCAAATGTATTTGTTGAATTAACATTCAACTTTAATTCAATTAATGTTTGTTAAGCTTCTATTACAAAGAAATTACTTAATTGTTGCTGGCTATAAATCTAAGGGACAGGGCCCCGGGTGGTGGCATAGCGGATAAAGCCACCACCTGCAATGCCAGCATCCCTTATGTGTGCCAGTTCGAGACCTGGCTGCTCCGCTTCCAATCCAGCTCTCCACTATGGCCTGGGAAAGCAGTGAAAGATGGCCCAAGTCCCTGGGCCACTGCACCCATGTGGGAGACCTGGAAGAGAAGCTCCTGGCTCCTGGCTTCAGATTAGCCTAGTTCCGGCTGTTGCAGCCATCTACAGAGTGAACCAGTGGCTGGAAGACCTCTCTCTCTCTCTCTCTCTCTCTCTCTCTCTCTGCCTCTACCTCTCTGTAACTCTGCCTTTCAAATAAATAAATGAATCTTTTAAAAATCAATCTAACGGAGAGACGAAGAACTAAGCACATAGTCATATACAGTAGTGTGGGGCAATGACCAAGGTGCTCTACCTCTGGCAGGACAAAGGTTCAGGAAGGGCTGCAGACAAGAAGTTAAATTTAAGCTCTTTGGCTGGCACCGCGGCTCACTTAGCTAATCCACCGGCTGTGGAGCCGGCACCCCAGGTTCTAGTCCGGTTGGAGCGCCGGATTCTGTCCCGGTTGCTCCTCTTCCTGTCCAGCTCTCTGCTGTGGCCCGGGAGTTCAGTGAAGGATGGCCCAAGTGCTTGGGCCCTGCACCCGCATGGGAGACCAGGAGAAAGCACCTGGCTCCTGGCTTCGGATCGGCGCAGTGCTGCTGCAGCGCGCCGGCTGTAGAGGCCATTTGGGGGGTGAACCAATGGAAAAAGGAAGACCTTTCTCTCTGTCTCTCTCTCACTGTCTAACTCTGCCTGTCAAATAAATTTTAAAAAAAGGAAAAAAAAAAGAAAAAAAAAGAAAAAAAATTAAGCTGTTCTTTAAAGCTGAGTAGACACTTGCAAGATGCATATGAGAAACGGACGAGTCTCAGAGGGGTAAGGTATTTCAAAATGAGGGAAAAGCGAACACATTAAAGACAACTGAGGGAAATAAAAATATGGGAAATTGAAACAAAATGGGCTTGAATGGTAAGACATGAGAGAAAAAGCTAAAAAATGATCTAGAAAGAGAAGGGGTCAATAGTTTGAGGAGAAAGAGTAATATTTTGAAAAAAGTCTTGTAGGAACTCTTAAAATATTATAATTGATAAGTAAATCCCATAACTTACCTGAGTTGCACATTTTATGTAAAATTTAATGGTTTCCCAGTTTATATTCAGTAAACAGCTGGAAAATCCAGAGAGCAATGATTTCATTTATGTAACATCAAAATTATCAAACACATGAAAAGTACATATATATGTACACATATTTACATAAATGTACATGTATACACACATATATGTTCACACATACTTGTACATATACACACATCCTATTGGCCTTGTTTCTTCAAAAAACCCTGAATACCAATGGGTGGGAAAATAGATTGGAAAACAGACAAAAAACAGGATGAGATAATTTCAATAATATGCTCTTTTATTTACAGTTGTATTACCTAAAGACAGTGCTATGATCTGAGAAATGTGTTATTAGGCAGTTTTGTTTTTGCACCAACACCAGAAAATGTACTTACAAAAACTAAGGCAGCTGTGACATCAATAAATGATATAATCTATGTGACTACATCACAGATGTGTTCTGTTATTAACTCAAATATCATTATATAGTACAAGTCTGTATTTTTCAAATTATAATAACCACTGACTTATTAAACAAAGAATTACTGAGAAAAAGAGAAAGCGAGTTCCAAATGAGTTTAAAACCACTTACAAATTGTTCTTAAATGATCTAGAATGATTTTTAAAGTTACCTTTGACTCCCACAATAATTAACTTCCGTCTATAGGGTTAATGTTAGTATTTACATTTGACCTAATTAAAAGTGGAGCAAGTAGTCCAAGGTCTCTTAGGGAGAAAGTAGCAGAAACAGAACTGGGAGGTGTCTGGCACCCCATGCAGTTTTAGCTTCATTACAAAAGGCTCCTTAATGAGCCCTGGGGCAGGTAAGAAGAAGATGGAATATTTGATTTGATTTTAGAAGCAGAACAATGATGAAAATGAAACCAAAGGCATTTTGTCAAGAGCTGAGTGATTCACTATTAACTCTTCTGTCAAAGGATAAGGCCATTGGAATATTTGTCCTAAATTCTTAAGATAGTTCTTCATCAGGTAAGGGGTAGCAGCATGACCCTTTTCTATCAAGACTTTTTATTATTATCCAGGAATTTGGGAGCACAAAGGAACGGAGCTTGAATGTTCTGCATCTAGAGCGAGATGAGATCTGCAGGTGTATCAAGATCTCATCATCAGCTGTCTGTTTTCCTACAGGGAAGTATTTAGAGACCTCAAAGTGGGCACAGGCACATAGACTATGTCCCTGCAAATGTGTACATTGATTTACAGATCAAAGATACACTTTCATGTTTTGGGAAATTTCCAAAATGTTAGCCCAACAAATAGGACAGACTTTGGTTGTTTTATAATAAAGTTATTTGAATGGACATCTAAGGAAAATTTAATATGATAATAAGAATTTCAAAACAATTTGACCACAATGGCTTCTGCTTTCCCAAGTATGCCGAACAGCCTACATTCCAGGGGAAATAAATATGCTACTGTTGTAGACACAAGCTTTGGGTTTTGCTGAATAATCAGTCTCAAAGAACAGTTTGCTTACTTGTCACAGAGAAAGCAAGGAGACAGTGAGATCAAGCAGTTGCCTAAAGAAACTACCTCCCTGAAAAGCAGTTTCTGAGGGCTTCTACAGCAAAAGTTAGGGGACTGTCCAGGAGAGGGAAAAGGGGGAGCCGGAAGGCTCTTCCAGCTCCAACAAGATACACCTCCTTAGATTTTATGTTTAAAACTGACTGACCTCTTGGCAGCTTTTCTTGTTGACTGGTAGCCTGGCCCTTTCCACTTAAATGTAGCAAGATATGTCCTTCTGGAACATTTTTATGAAAAACAAACTCAAGGTCATAAACTATTTAGATTTTCTGCCCCTTTTCCTGTGCCCTCCTTTTGCCTAAATATTCCATCCTTGGTTGCGTTAACTTCTTACCTCTGAAGATTATTGAGGGAAGAGTAAGGAACAAGTGGGAACTTCAGTTCCTCTGCCTGTTTTTGCGTTTGACTAATGGTGGAACTTGCACAGTCAAGGATTTGTCATGAAGTTAAGAAAAAAAAAAAAAAAAAGTTAAGCTTCAAGGCCCTTCACTTGCCTGGATCGCTCTAAGGTCCTTGAAAGAGGGATGTAATGGTCTGTTCATGTATTCCTACTTTTTGCAAAATTTGCAAAAGTAATGTTTCTTAAATTATTTTTCTTAAATAGGGCCTATAAAATCATATAAGCTTTAAGCTCCATAAAACCTGAATTCACCTCTTCAGTTGAAGAAAGTGATCCATGGTTTTTCAGAGCTGCTTAATGAATCTTGGTTAAAGGGAAGCCTGAAGCTGTGGTTAATACTAGGCTAAGCCGATCTGCATATTAAGATCTGAGAATTGTGTTTCCTTGGAAGCCAAAAAGTGGATTACCTAGAAAATGAAGAGATATAAAATGTTTAGGATAAAACAAGAGTGAGTCCAATGATAATATAGAACTCTCAAATACTCCTAAATCTTGAGGAAAGTCTGCAAAACCCCAACATAACTTGACTAAGGAGTTGTTGCTTTGAGAATTCACAGAATGAGGGCTGATTTCTGATTTGACACTAAAATAGAGAGGAGAAGAGCTACTTGGGGATGAGATAATAGAAAAATCATGCTTAGTGATAGCCAAAAATCTTTGACAGAAAAGAACGGAAGATATCTTTCCACTGAATGGAGAATATGGCACCAGTTACTAAAAATGCAATTTGAATTATGACCTTTAATTGAATTGTGGATTGCTTGGTTTCACAATGTCAAGGAAAGCAAAAAGAGGCATGGCAGCATCTGCCAATGCTCTTTGTCCTGTATTTGGACACAAAATGTAATGATGCCTCATGGGTCTAACAGGTTGGAAGGGGAAGAATGAAGTAGTGAGTGGCTCCCTCTGTCGGGCTCGTGTGAGTCAAGACAGACATCACCTTGAAGGTACATCTCATAGAAGCTGAGGTGTGACGTCGGTAAATGAATCAAAGTTTTATTTTATTTTATTTATTTATTTATTTATTTGACAGGCAGAGTGGATAGTGAGAGAAAGAGACAGAGAGAAAGGTCTTCCTTTTTGCCTTGGTTCACCCTCCAATGGCCGCCGCAGCCGGCACATCGTGCTGATCTGAAGCCAGGAGCCAGGTGCTTCTCCTGGTCTCCCATGTGGGTGCAGGGCCCAAGGACTTGGGCCATCCTCCACTGCCTTCCCCGGCCATAGCAGAGAGCTGGCCTGGAAGAGGGGCAACCAGGATAGAATCCGGCGCCCCAACCGGGACTAGAACCCTGTGTGCTGGCGCCGCAAGGTGGAGGATTAGCCTGTTAAGCCACGGTGCCAGCCATGAGTCAAAGTTTTAATGGGGCACTGTTCGGAGAGATGGAATTGTAGGATAAAGTGAATAGAGACAGGATGTTAACAACTCAGGATGTTAAGAGAAGGAAAATGTGTATATGTACCAATGACATCTTATGTGCCTGGCAGGGACTCAACGCTCTCTTTATGTTAATGCATTTTCTCACTGTTTCACAGAACAATGCCATGACATGGACATTAATGTGATTGTTTTAAAAATAATGAAAATGACACTTAGAGGTTAGGAAAAGGTAGGTGGCAGTGTGGAGACAAAAATACCTGACCACTGGGCTGGCACTGTGGCATAGTGGGCTAAGCTTCCACCTGCAGCTCCAGCATCCCACGAGGGTGCTGGTTTGACTCCCAGCTACTCCACTTCCAATTGAGTGCTCTCCTATGGCCTGGGAAAGCAGTGTAAGATGGCCCAAGTGCTTGGGCCCCTGCAGCCACATGGGAGACCTAGAGAAAGCTCCTGGCTTCAGATTGGCCCAGCTTCAGCCATTGTGGACACTTGGGGAGCGAACCAGTGGATAGAAGATCTCTGTGTCTCTCTTTCTGCCTCTGACTCTCTGTAACTCTTGCTTTTCAAATAAATAATCTGTTTAAAAAACACTTGACCATGAATTCCATGTTCCTTTTTCCCTGCCTACTGACCCTAAAGGGATACGACATGCACCAATCCCTGACGAGGGGCACTAGGACAGATTTATCCCAGGAAACCTGGTTAGACGGGCTCAGTTATACCACTAACAGGGTAAAATATTTCAGAACTTCCTTTCAAAGTTGGACATCATATTCCCATACTTCTGTGAGCCCTTCTTTTATTCTGTTTAGAACAGAAGGAGGTTTTGGGGAAAAAATGAAAACCTCAGCATAGGCACATATTCCAGAAGCAAAAGTTTTCAGGTATTTGGACGTGAGTGGCTAGCATTTGGCTGAGAAGAGGACAACTGCTGAATAAAAATAGTGGAAAGCAGGATGGGAGATTAGCTTGACAGCTGGGACACCTGCATTCTACATGAGAGTACCTAGGTTCACTACGTGGCCTCAGCTCCTGACTCCAGCTTCCTGTTAAACAGATCCTGGATGGTAGGATCGTGTTTCAAGTAGTTGGATCTCTACCACCCTCTTGGGACACCTGGACTGGGTTACTAGCTCCCTGCTTTGGCATTTTGGGTGTAAACTAGCAAACAGGACTATCTGTCCCTCCCTCTCTCCTCAATCCCCCATCCTTTCTGTCTCTGCTTTTCAAATAATAATGAAAAACCTAGGAATATATATATGGCTGTTTTCCACTATAATTATTCCTTTACATTTGTGAACATTATGGATACTTTCTGTATCATTGAAGCCAATACTACAGATTTAATCACATCCAATGATAATTTAGTTTGAGGTACATTTATTTGAACATCTACTATGTGCAAGAAATTGAAGATATAAGAAGTGTAAGATTCAATCATTATCTCTGCAAAATTTATAATCTGTGATCAGTGTTCTTTGTCAACAAAGCATTTCAACATTACACCAGGGGCAAAAAAATAAATATGATTAAAAACAGTAATGCTCGAGGTTGAAAAGAGGTAAACCAACTAAAATGTTATTTATGTTCCTTTTAGACACCATCCTTACAAATGCTGTAACTTGCCTGTCTTGGGAGATGTTTACCTTCATAACAAGAGGGAAATTTATGACCATTATCTATGTCAGAGACAACAAATGTATCTACTAATGATCAGGGTCAATATTTTATCCTGACATCTCCTTTCATAAAAGGAGCTTATGTTTTCTGCCATGTTCTTAGCTATCTTTCACTGCTTGAGCTAATTATGTGAGTAATTTTTTCTTGCTTACTGTGTTATGAATTGTGTTGGTAGTGAACAATTAAAAATAGTGCTTTGTCAGATGCTGTTCTTGACATGTCTTTCTCTCCTCAGACCTCACTAGTCATGCATGCCAGCAGCAGTCTACCACCAGAATTTGTGCGGGGCTGGTGCTGTGGCATAGTGAGTGAAGCCACTGGCTGCAATGCTGGCCTTCCAATAGGGAGCTGGTTCGAGTCCCGGCTGCTCCACTTCTGATCCAGCTCTCTTCTATAGCCTGGGAAAACAGTGTAAGTTGGCCCAAGTGCTAGGGGTCCTGCACTCATGTGGAAGACCTGGCTCCTGGCTTCGGATCAGCATACCTCTGGCCATTGCGGCCAACTGGGGAGTCAACCAGTGGATGGAAGACCTCTCTCTCTCTCACTGCCTCTCCTTTTTTCTCTGTGTAAGTCTGCCTTTCAAATAAATAAATAAATGAATCTTTAAAAAAAAAAAGAACTCGTGCAACTCTTCTTGGCATCTTTCTTGCATTCTGCACACTGGACAAGAGACTGGAAAAATCCTTAGCAACAGCCCTCAGCCCAGGCTGGAGACATTTTAAAAAATAAACAGTCTAGGGGCCGGCACTGTGGCGCAATGGGTTAAAGCCCCAGCATGCAGCACCAGCATCCCATATGGGTGCCGGTTTGAGTCCTGGCTGCCCCTCTTCCGATCCAGCTCTCTGCTGTGGCCTGGGAAAGCAGTACAAGATGGCCCAAGTCCTTGGGCCCCTGCAGCCATGTGCAGGGAACCTGGAAGAAGCTCCTGACTCCTGGCTTCAGATCAGCTCCGCTTTGGCTGTTGCAGTCATTTTGGGAGTGACTCACCGGAATGAAAGACCTCTCTCTCTCTCTCTCTCTCTCTCTCTCTCTCTCTCTCTCTCTCTCCGCTTTGGCTGTTGCAGTCATTTTGGGAGTGACTCACCGGAATGAAAGACCTCTCTCTCTCTCTCTCTCTCTCTCTCTCTCTTTCTGACTCTACCTCTCTCTGTAACTCTGTCTCAAATAAATAAGATAATCTTAAAAAAAAAAAAAAAAACAGTCTAGAGTGGATGTTTAGTCCAGTGGTAAAGACACTCCCATCCCATATCAGAGTGGCTAGGTTCAATTTTTGCCCCAGCACCTGACTGCAGGTTCCTGCCATTGTAGACTCTGGGAAACAATGGTGATGGCTCAAGTAATTGGATTCCTGTCACCCATGTGGGACAGGTTCCCAGCTCCCAGATTCTATCCAGTCCTGCTTATTCAAGGCATTTGGGGAAGTAAACCAAGAGATCACCCTTTTTCTGCCTGTTTTTTCAGCCTCTCAATTTTTAAGAATTTTTAAATCTCAAAATTTAAAAATTTCCCTGCGGATAGTTCTGAGGTGTATTCTACACTTCTCCTCTCTTCAAGAAACTAGGCTATGCACCCTTTATCCAGCTTCCACAATATCATTTTCCCATTTTTTACATGAGTTTCTCGGGATCCTTTCAAACTAAATTATCTCAGGACTGTAACTGGGAGAATACAATTTAAAAAGTATATACAATCTCAATGTTTACTCTAAAGGGCCTTCCAGTGCAGTGAAGGAGGCAGTGGTGGTAAAGGAGTAAAGACAAAATGTGTGGACGCTAGGTCAAAGGCAAAGTTTCATGGCAAAGTTGATGAGAACATAGATCATGGAAAAGGCAGAAAAATGGATGGATCTCACTAATCGCAGGAGTCGAAGTCAGGAGGAATTGTTTGCAGATTTGAACAGAACCATGCTGTTCTGAGCAGCATAAGTTTAATTTGAGTAGAAATACATTGCCTGATTTGAAATTATTGATGTTTCGTTGTAGTATAATTATATGTGTTGTCAGAATGAACATAGGACCATAGGTTTGTCATTTCATTCATTTAACTAGTATATATAAAAATACAAGTGAGACTACTCAACAACAACAACAAAAAAAAACACCCAATTTGTCTGGGGAAGGAAATAATTATTTTGTTTTTCCAGAATTTAATTACACAGTCTAGCCATATGTGAATACACCTAACAACATATGTGTCAAAAGTCAGACTGTTTAGTTTTCCATTTTGAAATCATGTAAGACTTATAAGAAATGGAAAAGAAAGTTCCCCTGTACCTTTCACTCACCTTTTCCAAAATATAAAATCTTATATTATCAACACCAGGAAATTGAAAATGGTAAAGATGATTAACTGAACTATACTTCATACTTGAATATCACCAGAAGGATTTTGTGTCCACTCACCATTAAATTTTAATAAATGCTAACAGAAGACGAAACGTAAAGGCTTTAACTCTCAGTTACCCTTTCGTTTTGGCTTTCTGTAGTAGACGAGAGTGGTTTGCTAGAATGTAAGGCAGACAAGGGTCTACAGGAATCTGTTGCTTAGGCACTACCTACATCAGAGAATGGCACGGTTGTGAAGGAGAAAGAGGCATTGGGGAGATGAGGATTGTGAAATGAGATATGCCCATGGAACATTTTCCTACTTTGTAATTAAGAAAAGATCTTTTTCTTTAAATATTTGTCAGGATGCCTAGAATTTCAGTTTATAGTGACATACTGTCCTTGCTCTCATGGAATTTATAATCTAGTCTAGACAATGCATGTGAAGCAGACATGATGGTTTAATATATGATCAACCAGCAGACAGGCCCGCTCAGACATTTGCTAATAGTCAAATTTAGAAAAAAATGTAATCCAAGTTTATATAACACAGAAAAAATAGTTTTTTTTTTTTTCCCAGCCACTGGTCTTAATCTTGACTAATGCATAAGGAAGTACATTTCTGGTTGTTGTTTACTTATGCAATTCCTTTGAAGTTATACAGCTTTATTATGACATTAACTGGGTAGATTTACACATAGAGTGACATGATTCTAGTTCACTAAAAGCCACAGCTTTTATATCAAAGGGACTCTTGTTTGATATTCAAATGGAAATACTATAGGAATTCCCTTGAGTCTAGATCTTGGAATTTGCAATCTTTGCCTCTAAATTAAATTATTTCCTTTTTAATGCAACATGTTTCTTTACTGCTTTCTAGTATTTCTGGATAATTAAGTTCCTATTAAGTTAGTACTAGGATCAGAGTCTCTCTCTTTAATTTGTAATACATAAAAACCAACCACAGAGTATATTTTAAGCCTTCTCAAATAAACAATTCGATTTAATTTCACTGAAATTTGAATATGAATATTGTACCTATCTTTTTTTATAAATTGGATTTTGTTTGAATATAGTTTTTTGGTCATTAAATTAATGACAATGAGTTTTCAACTCTGAAAGTAGATGCTATTTCTTTCTTTTTTAATGACTTGTTTTGTCCTACAGAATTTTTGATATATGCACTCTTGTTTCTTTAAAAAAATCCACTTATTTATTTATTTGAAAGGCAAAGTGACCTAGAAAGTAAGAGACCAGGGTTGGGGAAGCCAGAGTGAGAACCAAAGAGGCAGAGACAGAACACACACACATGCACATACACTCACACACACACATACACACACACACAGAGAGAGAGAGAAAGAGAGAGAGAGATCTTCCATCAGTTGGTTCACTCCACAAATGCCCACAACAGCCAGGGCACTGAACTCCATCCTGATATCCCACATGGGTGTCAGGGATCCTCGTGTTTGGTCCAATGTCTGCTCAGGCCCAGATACACTGAATGGAGAGTGTAGTAGCCAGGACTGTAATGAGTACTCCAATTTGAATACAGGCGTCACTAGACGCAGTTTAACCCGCTGTGCCAAACTGCCCACCATTGCATATTTAAGTTTCTTTTGCCTCAATGCATGTTCTACCTAAATGAAGAATTTATACAACAAACTTTATTGGTACTTTATGCCATTAAGTAGCCCTTTTTCTTAACTTGTAAGGACAATAGGTTATTTGTCTAGTATTTTATATGCTTCAAAACAGTTGAAGTTTTATGAAGATGACATTGGAGACAAATGAATAATGTACCTTACTCGGTCCTATCCTAAACTCAGAATGACCAGTCATCGTAACCACCTGCAGACACATCTAGATAAATAGAAGGGCAACCAGCAACCCAGGTGGATATCCATTAAATTGAGCAATTAACTAATAGCAGCACTTCCTCAGCTCTTGGAGGAGACCACACTTACAAGATTAGGAGCCTTGTAAGACAATGGTCTGCTTATAAAAATCAGAACCGACTTGACGATCAGAAGCAAATCATGTAGTTCAAACTACTGCCAACAAGTGGCTGAGCATGATTTGAACCAGGTCATGTGTCCTGCATTTTACTAAACGGTATGCTAGCTGTGAAACAGTGGCTGGGTGGAAGATCCACAAAGAAAAAAATGTATCTCACATTTTCAGATAGACAATTAAGAAGCTGATCTTAAGGTCTGCTTTCATTTTTTCAACAAAACTTAAGTTTCATTAAGATAAATACAGAGTTCCTGAAACCTCAAAGCATTTCAAGAGACCATGTAAGAAATAACTTGGAAATGTCATTAATTCTGACACTTAATTGCATTTCAATTTATTTTGCATTTTCTATTCTTGAAGGATTTTTAATTTAAGTCTCTTACCTAGGGGAAGAATGTATAATTTGTTTCAATTGTCTGTTGTTTCAATTAGCCTCTGGTGATTTTTTCATACTTAAAGATTTCATTTGGGAAAATTTGTTTCTGCCTCCTGAACAAAAGTGGGGGAAAGGCAATAGTACCCGAGATTCCCTGGAGCTACCTCCTCCACCTCCTGGTGACCACATTGAAAAAAAGTCTGTCTTCTGAGGATAGGATTACTTAATGGAAACATTTAAAATTCACCATGTTATTACAGTATTATTCAGGATGGGGCCAAAGTGACAGTGCATCTTCAAGCTCACAGGTTTGCCAACTTTGCTTTTTATTCATGGAGATTATAGGGGAGTAATGGGCTTTAGCATTATAATTATGCAAAGAAAATATCATTATGTCTTTTTCTATTTGCTACTTAGAATCTGATTAA
This sequence comes from Lepus europaeus, assembly GCF_033115175.1. Taxonomy (NCBI): domain Eukaryota; kingdom Metazoa; phylum Chordata; class Mammalia; order Lagomorpha; family Leporidae; genus Lepus; species Lepus europaeus. The sequence continues at coordinate 15,087,904 of NC_084848.1, forward strand.
TTAGATGCATTTTTAAAGACTTGTTGATTTATTTGAAAGCCAGAGTTAGAGGCAGAGGCAGAGAGAGAGAGAATGGTCTTCCATTCGTTGGCTCATTCCCCAGATGGCCACAAAGGCTAGAGCTACACCCATCTGAAGCCAGGAGCCAGGAGCCTCCTGCCAGTCTCCCATTCAGGTGCAGGGGCTCAAGCACCCGGGCCATTTTCTACTGCCTTCCCAGGCCACAGCAGAGAGCTGAATCGGAAGTGGAGCAGCTGGGTCTTGAACTGGTGCCCATATGGGATGCTGGTACCTCAGGCGGCAGCTCCACCCACTAAGCCACAGCACTGGCCCCTGTATTTTTTTAAAATAATGAGTCATTTGAACATTCTAATATCTGTATGCCTAATAACATCATTCACTAAATGTAAAGGATGGTTATAAAAAGGATGCAAGGTCTCTGTCTTCTAAGACAGGGTATTATTGGAGAATTAGATAAACAACAAAGGAGAGGTAAGAGCAGGCTTTCAGTCTAACTGTGGTCAATTAAAAAAACATGAATTTTGGAATTGGATTGGAATCGTGGTTCAGCCACTTAGCAATGTGACATTGAGAAATGTATTTAAAACTTTCCTCAGTTTTTCCCTTGAAAAACACAGGGATAATATCTCCTTTTGAGGGACTTTCTAGTGAGACCTGCACAACTTAATAAATCAAATGTACTAAACATACACTGTACCTCTTTCAAAGCAAGCAATCAAAAATGTTTGTGTTCATTTTCTTCTTCATTTTTAATGTCTCCTTTGTGGTCTTTAATATCTCCCTGTTAAACAGCTTATTTAGCATTGGCTTTTTATTTGAATTTTCCAGAGGCAGGTAAAATTCTTAGTTTCACAAAAATGATGTGTTGTAGATTGATTGCAGAAATATTCCCAATGCTTCATCCCTCTCTGCATGTACACTCTATTCTGAGTTTGCAGCTTTTTCCATCACAAGGTGATCCTGTTTTCTGACCTTTTATTCTGGACGGGAGACATGACTTAATGGAACCAATCCTATGCAGTTGTATGCCAATATCAAGCCTATTCCTCAAAACTGTGAGCTTCTGGTTTCTCTCCTTTGTACTCCTGCCACATTGTGAATACAAGACCAAAACTAGCCCATTGCAGGATGCAAAACAAGAGGATTGGTATTACCAATCACCCCAAGATGACACTCAATCATTAGGCATGTCAATGGGCCCCAGCAGAAGCCAGAAAACACCATCAAAGCCCAATCAAAATTAGTAGAGATGCTGAAATAACCATAGATATAAAATTGAGTTTACAAATGAAAAAAAAAAAGAACTACCCAACAAACTTAAAGATTCCAGAGTTGAATAAATATTATTACATTAAGCCTCTAGGTTTTGTATTAGTTCATTATGCACCAATAGATAACTGATATATAAGAATAAGATGTGATTTCAGGCTGTCCTCTGTTTACTATCAATTTGATACATAATTAGGAAAACATTGTAATTATTATCTAAAATAACAAAGGAGCATATCAAGATATCCTTTTAATTAAAATTCATCAATATGGGATTTATTGAGAATGACTTTTTTAATTTAAAAGGCAGAATACAGAGACAGATAGACAAAGATCTTTCATCAGGTGCACTCCCAAAACAAGAGCAACAACTAGGACTGGGCCTGGCCAAAACCAGGAGCCAAAAATTCAATTCAGGTCTCCCATCTGGAAGGCAAGATCCAAATCATGGAGTATCCTGCTGCCACTGAGAGTCTGTATTAGTAGGAAGCGGGACTTGGAAGCAGAGTCAGGACTTGAATCTGATGTGGGATGTGGGTACGCCAAATGCCATATAAACTGTTGTGCCAGACACTAAGCACTAAGCAATATTTCTAAATGAGTATGGAGTAACCCAGAGGCTCCACATGTCTTATTGTCAAATGCTTCATGTCAACTGCACACATTATCCTGTTGCTTTCTTTCATTCATGCACTCACTAAATCACATGTTGTGAACATTGCAATATCACTAAATCACACTCTAAGTGTATGTTTTTGCTACCATATATTTTTCAAACATACAAATAATATTTTTCCTAAAATAGGAAAGTTCAGATTCTACTGGGCGAAAAAAGATATATGAAATTGCATACTGTAATGATATGACAACTAGAACCAAAATAAGGAAAACAAGGATTTTCCTGAAGAAAGGAGGAGATAGGAAATGGTCAATAAAAAATATAATAGATTGGGTTAAGCTGATAATTAGAGAGTGTGGAAGACAAAATGTTCCTGACAACTAAGGTGACGACTGTACTTAGGTTATTGCAACAGAGAGGACTTTCATTAATGAATATGGTTGCAGTGAAATGGAAGGGGGCACATTGCATGATTTGGACAGGTAAATAAAAAAACACATGTAATCTTTATTGACTCACTGAGGAGGAATGGGGAAATGTGAGAAAGCAGGGTAGCAGTGGGGGATTTCTAGATTGCTCCCTTTTTCCAGGAATACATGGCTCTGACATGTATTTTGAGAAGCCAAGACTAACATTAAAGTAAGGATATTCTAGTATTTATATAATTTGCATATCTGCAAACTATGTAATGTGATTTTTGAAATTTTACCCTGTTATTAGACTTATGTTCATTTATGATTATTACAGATTTTGTCTTATCTTAAGCAAGAATTTCCTAATAAAAAAAAAAAGCAAAAGTGAACTTTTCTAATGAAAAAACAAACAAACAAAAAGAGTGAACTCTGGCCCATGTTTATTTTCCAGTCCCTGGAAGACCAAAATAGAACGTGTTTAGCTGCTGGCAAAAACCCTGTCAGAGAGATTGAATAGCCTTACTTCTCTGAAATTCTAGTAACTGTGTGTATGTGTTTGTGTGTGTGTTTTAAAATCAATTGTAGAAGATTATTTGTAAAGTTATAAAATATACTGACTTGTATGTAACTAACACACATCCATGCACACTATGTTTCTCTAAACTAATTCCGTACATATTTTTTTCGCCCTCTTTCTCTGACTGTTACTGTATCTCACTCCCATATTTTTCAAGTTTAATAGGTTTAGATATTTTGATTAACTGCTTATAGTTCTTTCTGATTCTTTTTTATTAGTATTCTGCATATTTTTTCTAGACTTTTCTAATGAACATTTATTTCACCTCCAAGTGTTCATTATTACAAATAACATTGCAATATCACCTTTATATTCAGGTCTGTGTGTACTTGTTAAATATGATTGATTCTTAAAATGCAAAATATCTTCATCATAAATGTGAATTACTGAAAGTTGTAATAAATATGAACTTCCAAATAATATTCCCAAACTTATGCCTACTTCAGGGTTTAATGTTCCAGTTATTTACATTTTCATTAAATTCCTGAAATAGTAATCTAATTGAATGTTGGAGAGCTTGATGAATGAAAAAGAAAGCATACCTCATTGTTTTAGTTTACATTTCCCTGACTGCTTTTAAAGACGTGTGTGTCCATGTGAATAATTCCCATTCGCATTTCTGTTGTGACTTGGGTACCCACGTCTATGTATCAACTATCTTTCACCTTTATTATTCTTTTCTGTGAAATATAACTTATGTGAAGGCAAATAGATCTATGTGTCCCTTTAAGATTGTTTATATTGAGCCTTATATTAGAAATTTATTCTCTCCAAACAACCATAAAAAAGCACCCTCATGTGCTTTCTTACAACACCTTTGAGGATGGGCTTGAATTCGTCTCCATCTGGAATCTGTTGTATAAATTGATAGTGAGAGGTATGAATTAACTCTATTTCTTCCAATTTAGAGAATAAGAGATCATTCTGACACTGATTTGAAATTCTACCCCATTGATAGCCTAGAGTTTTACTTACACATAGATATTCTTTTTTAATAAATTTTATAAATCTAGTGCTACAGTGAAGAACCACTATGCCATGATCCTAAATGTGTTAGCCTCATATGTATTTTTCTTTTTAAAATTTATTTTTACTTTTCTTAGCTGCTCCTCTTCTGATCTAGCTCTCTGCTTATGGCCTGGGAAAGCAGTGGTAGATGGTCCAAGTCCTTGGGCCCCTAAACCCACGTTGGAGACCCAGAAGAAGTTCCCGGCTTCTGGCTTTGGATCCCTTCAGCTCTGGCTGTTGAGGACATTTGGGGAGTGAATCAGCAGATGGAACATGTACTTCTCTCTCTCTCTCTCTCTCTCTCTCCCTCCCTCTGTAACTCTGTCTTTCAAGTAAGTAAATCTTAAAAACAAACAAACAAAAAAAACAAAACTATAGTGTTCCATAATGGGTCTGACATGTAAATGGTGCTCAAAAATCACTACTATTGTAGTCACTAGTATGCAGAATTATTTAAATTAGCCAAAAAAAAATGAACCTACATAATCTTGACAAGTGTTTAGTACAAACAGAACTCTTACACATTTCTAGAAATATGAATTTTAAAAACATATATTTACTTTTTATCTAGTGATCAGATTCTGGCAATTTATTCTATGGACATAATCAAACTCTGAATAATTATCAAAAACACTGATCAATGTACATGTACATAAATACTCATCATCATTTGATTCATAGTAGCCAGAAAATAGATAACACATAAAAAGCTAAACCATATTAAAGTAGTCGTATAAATTGTAGATTATCCATAATACCTACATTCATGCAACAACTGATAAGTATATTTATGAAATATTCTAATTATATAAAAATGTTTATTTAGTAACATTATATTATAGTAAGATGGAGTAAAAATATGTCAATTACATAAATACTGGATGATTCATTTTAGATACTAAGATGGTTCATTTTAATTTTTTTCCTGACACTTCATTATAGTTTCAAAACATCAATACTGTACAAAATGATCAAATTATTGGATGTTAATTGGGAGATATGAAATTTGGACATTTGAGGTATCTGAAGTAGTATCTTCCAGGGCAGGAAGGCTTGATATTTGCAGAACTTGGAAGTTCAGTAAAACAAGATGAAGCATTTCTTCAAACCCTGAAATGGGTAAGTAGACACCAGCCATAGCTAATAGGTGGATATGATTCTGATCACAACAGAAAATGTGAGTTATGTTAAGGCATTCAGGTCAGTCCTAGATGTTTGAAGTAAAAGAGAGAGCTGTGATACTAAGATGTGTAAATATCATTTATAATAGCAACAAGGACATCTCCCAATTATTTTGGATTTATTCTGCCAGACCCTGTATTGAATGTGTTCTTGGAATCTTTTCATTTACCTTACAGTTTCTGTTTTGACATAAATATAATATTTGCAAATTTTGGTGTATTAAACAGATACTAAAGAAAGTATTTTCCTTATAGGAAGTCCATATTCCAGAGGCATACTATAAAGTATATAGAGGAGCTAGGGAATCATTAAATTATCCAATGAAAACAAATTCATCTGAAGAAAATTGGAAGGGATGTGATGATGGCCACAAGGAGAATGCTTTGGCCATAAAATCTGCAAATGTCAGGCGGGAAGGAAGTGTCTTTAATAGGGAGAGGGGAGCAAGGCTAGAAAGAACCTGTTGTTTGAAATGGGGCACCCATGTATGTATCCCCTGGGATCAGTCAACTCTAGGGAGGGGCTCTGCCCGACAGGGCTGCAAGTGGAAGTTCAAGTGGTTCTGGCAAGAAGAAAGGTATTACTAAAGTTTGGTTAGATCAGGAATTTTGTCCAAATCCTCCAGTCACTTGAAACAGCTCATCTAACCATTTTTGAAGCAAAAAAATGGAACGTGGAAGGTCTATTTCTGTACTTGTCATGGGGTAACCAGGTGACATGCATGAGCCTTAGACAAGTCATGTCGGGAAATATGATTCCAAGCAGTAAGAATTTCCTGGAACCCAAAAGATTCTGGAATTCCTTTAACCCTTACAGTTCCCGGGTCACAGGACTCTGATGGAGGCCAACTTTGCCAACATAAAACCTTCTTTGGGTTTATTGAAAACTAATTTCTCACATCAATTGAGTGATGTGAGCCCAAAGAGTGAATTAGAGATTGATGTTGCTGAAGTTGGGGTGAAATTTTGATTTATTAAAATCTGCTTTTTTTTCTTTCCAAGAAGCAATAGTTCACCGTTGCCAGGAAAGATACATCAAAGGTACTTATATGAACTATATAAATTGGAATATTTCCTCTATAATAAAAGGCTGCAGTAAATTAACTCCAGCAAGCTTAAGAGGTTTTTATTATACTAAAGAGCACAACAGTACATTCTACACAGCATTTCTTCACATCCTGTTGGGAAAGCAACTGTTGAATCTGACTAGCAAGTCTAACATTGAGAGTCAAGGCTTTGAAGTTTTTTGTTTGTTTATATGCTTGTTTTTTAAAGTTGGGGAAATGGTTAACTGAATAGATTTTCAAATTGCAAATAACATAAAAGTGTCAAATGAGACAATGTCTCCTTAAAGAATGATTTCTGAAATACAGGTACTTGTGCATATGGGAATTGCCTTGTCTGTAACGTGGATTTGATTTGACACTTTTGAAAGTGACTCCGTAGTTTTCTATTTCAGCTGTCATAATCTGACAACCCCCAGCTTAAACATTCAAGGACCTCTGTAAAATAAGTTGTTAAAAAAGATTTTGAAGGTCTTAGAATAATGTGTTTGCCATTCAAAAACGGGTTTGGAAGAATGAAATAGGTTGATTAAGTGTACTTATGGATGGAGCTCTGGCCTACAGACAAATGGCCCTTGGTAGTTTAGCTCTCTTGTTGATTATGTATTCGTGACACATACTACTTGTTTCTATTCTTGACATTTCTCATTTTCAGACGTAAGCATTTGGGCAAAGTATTCTTGATGGTCCCTGTATCCCTAGTGTGTTGTGGCTTTTGGATTTGGGAGAACTTCCTCAATACTACTACATTTGTATTTGGGAAATTTATTTTGGGAAAATAAAGAATAAAATAAAATAAAATAGTGCTGGAATCCATCCTTCCCTTTACACTTTGAGGAAAATGAGGACCAGGGTGGTTTGAGTGACCCTTAATCTGGGTTCTCATCATTGGCAGCTTTGGTATCTGAGTATGCATTTGCAACACCAAGGCTCTAGTTCTTTTAAGAAGCCATGCTCCCTTTATTCTGGCTAAAACATGTTAATATTTCCCAAATGATGTGTGTGTGTAATACCTTCAGACACCTTACACAAATGACCATAAAACAACTCTTCTACAAAGCCACAGGAAACACATTTTAGATTGCAGTCATTTATACATGTCTATTTGCCCTTTCTCATATCTGTAAGTACAATGTATATTTGAGAGAAGTTTATGATGTCATTAGCTTCTGGAGTAGATATGAGATGCAATAACAAGGTTTCAGTGACAGGAAGAAAAGAAAAATAAATAACATTAACAACCAAGCGAATCTTTGTGTGTATCTTGTCCCTTTTTGAACCCTGCCTCTTTTTTGAACCTCTCATGTGAGCACAATACATACAGACGTACTGTTAGTCAAGTTCTTTTATTTCTTTTGGATTAAATCAGAAAAATAAATTTTGATATTGCAGTCATTTGAAGATCTTATGCCTTGTGTTTCTTGCCCAGCCTGGCAGTTTGCAGAATTGTTGCCTGGTTTATTGAGCATATGTTGAATTGCTACAATCTATTTGAGGTATCAGAGGAATACGGTCATCCAAGGTGAACACATAACTCTGGAATCCTTTCTTTGGAATGTCATGTACATTCTCTTAGCATTGATTTAAGAAACTTAGTTAGGTAATGTCACCACATTTATAGAAATATGTTGCTTCTTTTATGAGTTTTGGAAAAGAGAATGCACTAGCTTTTCTAGCATTTATTATTGCAGTATAGCTGAACCTGTCCATTGCCATCTGCTCAGGATTATTCCACAAAAAGCAGTCAACATGAGCAGAATTTATCCATTCATATATTTAATAACTCAATAAATTTTTATTGCACCCCCTTCAGCTTTTTCATGCTGGGGATATAATCGTGAAAAAAAAAATAGACGATATACCATCTTCAAGGGATTTAAATTCTAGTTAAAGAAGCAGAGCAAGCAAAGAAGGAAAGAAAATATATTAGATTGTAGAATGTAAAGTCTCTCCAGAGAAATAGAACCAACAGGCTGTGTATGTAGAGAGACAAAAACAGAGACAGAGATGTTATTCTAAGGAATTGACTCATGCAGAGCTGAAGGTACAAGCCCAAAACTTGTACCTGATCAGCGGGCTGGAGACACAGGGAAAAGCTGTAGTCCAAGTCTAAGGCTTCTGCTGACAGAATTCTCCTTGGCTTGGGAAGGTCTTCGACTTATTAGACAAGGCCCCACCCACTTCATGAACATGCAGATGTCACATTTACTGAAGTCCACTGAATTAAATGTTAATCCTATCCAAAAAGTGCCTTCAGTGAAACGTCTAAAATAATGTTTGACCAAATACCTAGACACTATGTCCCAGCCAAGTTAATTCCTAAGATTCAGGGCCGCTGTGATATTAGATGTTAGGAAGGAAACTGAGCAGGGTGATAAAGTAGAGCATGATGGCACGGGCTGACTTTACCAAGGTCTCTTTAATAAGAGAGCACTGTGCAGAGGTGAAGGAGGAACCATGATGCTCCTGACAGAGGAAAAAGCACACGCCAAGATCCCAAGAGGGGAACATGCTGGCTCTAATCAAGTCCAAGTGAGGGACAATTATGACAATTTAGGGAAAGCTTAAGGGTTATGGGAAGGTGAAGTCAAAGTTCCAGAGGGCAAAGTCACACTAAGAATTTTGGATAATGAGCATGAACTAACTTACATGATCTGAGTTACCACGTTTTAATTTTGATTTCCCTTACTGGATTGTAAATTCCTTTAGTATCAACTAACTCAATGCCTGGGATTCCTTAATGACTGTAGGACTATTATATTTTAACTCTTTTATGAATATATGTATTTGTAAACCTTCTTAAAATATTCAAAAACCAAAAAAACTTTCTCTCTCTCTCTCTTTTTTTTTTTTTTTTTTTTACAGGCAGAGTTAGTGAGAGAGAGAGACAGAGAGAAAACTCTTCCTTCCGTTGGTTCACCCCCCAAAATGACCACTATGGCCTGTGCGCTGCGCTGATCCAAAGCCAGGAGCCAGGTGCCTTCTCCTGTTCTCCCACACGGGTGCAGGGCTCAAGCACTGCCTTTCCTGGCCACAGCAGAGAGCTGGATTGGAAGAGGAACAACCGGGACAGAATCCAGCGCCCTGACCGAGACTAGAACCTGGGGTGCCGGCACCGCAGGCGGAGGATTAGCCAAGTGAGCCGGGGTGCTGGCCAGTTTCTCTGTTTTAATAACCCATCTAGAACCACACTGTCAATACAGGATACCTTAATCATGTATTGGCATTGACAATTTGAAATATGGCTGGTCTGAATTAAAAGGTGCTATAGGTCTAAGATATTGGCTTTTAAAGACCTGGTATGAAATAAACATAACATTAATATACTCTTTTTTTATTAAACTTTTATTTAATGAATATAAATTTCCAAAGTACAGCTTATGGGTTACAATGGCTTCCCCCTCCCAAAACTTCCCTCCCACCCACAACCCTCCCCTTCCAATCACATCATGATTCATTTTCAATTCTCTTTATATACCTTCTCTTTATACACAGAAGATCAGTTTAGTATATATTAGGTAAAGATTTCACCAGTTTGCCCCCATATAGCAACACAAAGTGAAAAAAAATACTGTTGGAGTACTAGTTATAGCATTAAATAAGAGTGTACAGCACATTAAAGATAGAGATCCTACATAATATTTTTTTAAAAAAAATTAATTAATTTTCTATGACATTTCCAATTTAACACCAGGTTTTTTTTTCCAATTATCTTTATATACAGAAGATCGATTCAGTATATAATTAGTAAAGATCTCATCAGTTTGCACCCACGCAGAAACACAAAGTGTAAATATACTGTTTCAGTACTAGTTATAGCATCACTGCACATTAGACAACACATTAGGGACAGATCCCACATGGGATGTAAGTACACAGTGACTTCTGTTGCTGACTAACAATATGACACTCCTGTTCATGGCGTCAGTAATCTCCCTAGGCTCTAATCATGAGTTGCCAAGGCTATGGAAGCCTTTTGAGTTCATCGACTCCAATCTTATTTAGACAAGGTCATAGTCAAAGTGGAAGTTCTCTCCTCCCTTCAGAGAAAGGTACCTCCTTCTTTGATGGCCCCATTCTTTCCACTGGGATCTCACTCACAGAGATCTTTCATTTAGGTCTTCTTCTTCTTCTTCTTTTTTTTTTTTTTTCATGGTATCTTGGCTTTCCATGCCTGCTATACTCTCATGGGCTCTTCAGCCAGATCCGAATGCCTTAAGGGCTGATTCTGAGGCCAGAGTGTTGTTTAGGACGTCTGCCATTCTATGAGTCTGCTGTGTATCCCACTTCCCATGTTGGATCTTTCTCTCGCTTTTTGATTCTATCAGTTAGTATTAGCAGACACTAGTCTTGTTTGTGTGATTTCTTTGATTCTTAGACCTATCAGAGCCATCGAATGTGAACTGAAATTGATCATTTGGACTAGTGAGATGGCATTGGTACATGCCACCTTGATGGGATTGTATTGGAATTCCCTGGCACATTTCTAACTCCACCATTTGGGGCAAGTCTGATTGAGCATGTCCCAAATTGTACATCTCCTCCCTCTCTTTTTCCACTCTTGAATTTAACAGGGATCACATTGTTCACCTGAGATCTAAGAACCATGAAGGGGATCTGTCTCCTCTAGCACTTGCTGACCACTCTGTTCACTCAACTTCAGGACTTTGCCATCATCTTCTAAGTGGAATATTGCAAATGCTTCCAATCTGTCAACCTGAAAAGTCATTCAAGTGAAAAACAATTGTGCTGATTTCAGGCAAATGTCTGCCATCCCAGACCAAAGTGACTTTTCTAAAATACATATCTGATTTTGTTATTCTAGCATATCAAGCTTATTTCAATAGCTTCTTTCTTTTAGCTTAAAAAGATACATAAGTAAACAATTCTTTATTAAGTTTGCCACATTCTACTACAATTTATCTTCTAGATATGATTTATACCAAATCTTTCACTTAATAGCAGAATTTATTCCCTTTTTCTGAAGCATAGATAAAATTTATTTTAATATACCATGTATTTTTTTATTTTTATTTTTTGACAGACAGAGTGGACAGTGAGAGAGAGAAAGAGACAGAGAGAAAGATCTTCCTTTTTCCATTGGTTCACCCCCCAAATGGCTGCCACGGCCGGTGTGCTGTGCCGATCCGAAGCCAGGAGCCAGATGCTTCTCCTGGTCTCCCATGCGGGTGCAGGGCCCAAGGACCTGGGCCATCCTCCACTGCACTCCAGGGCCACAGCAGAGAGCTGGACTGGAAGAGGAGCAACCGGGACAGAGCCAGAGCCCCTACAGGGACTAGAACCTGGGGTGCTGGCGCCACAGGCGGAGGATTAGCCTATTGAGCCACAGCACTGGCAATATACCATGTATTCTTAACAGATAAAGAATTATAGAATTTTTACTTAAAATATTTGCAATTCTCTTTTATTAATAACATAACCATTATTATGTTATTATAATTATAATTATTTTATACTTAAATTATATTAAGATTTAACAACAATAGTTAGTTACAATGCGACCCAAAATGAAAATATGCAAAATAGCTTTAGGAACACATGTAATTTTTACCTGCTAGTAAACTTGTAAATCACACAAAGATACATATTTATTCTTAAATACTTGAAAAACAAAAACAGTTCAAATTTTTACCAAGTTATAACAAAAATAAAATAAAAATTGATGCAGATGATATTTTCAACTTCGTTTCTCAATGTCTTAAACAATCACATCAATTCTACAAATCACTATATTTGAAGATAGAACTTTAACTCCCCCCCACCCATTTCTGTCATGCTTATAATAAAACATTAAAACACAGCAAATGGAAAGCTGACATTTGAAACCATTTTCTTAATATAAGGATAACAATTTAAGTCATATTTTACATTTCCACTTAAGTTTGCATTGTATTTAAATTATGTTAAATGGAGGAACTAGTTGAGATATCATGACATAATACCTTGGAAATGTTCTTTGATATTCACATCTATATTAATGGATATTTCACAGTCCACTTAAATATATTTTCTAGTTTGCAGCCAAATCATGTAACACAAACATACTTATAGTGCTACTCTGTTTTTGTGAGCAGGGATATTCAGTATTATCACTGCCTTTGGGAAAAATACATTGAATTTTTCCCCTCATGGCATAAAAAATATTCCGTGGACTTTTTTTTTAGCTTTTATTTAATAAATATAAATTTCCAAAGTACAGCTTTTGGATTATAGTGGTTTTTTTCCCCCCATAACCTCCCTTCCACCCACAACCATCTCATCTCCTGCTCCCTCTCCCATCCCATTCACATCAAGATTCATTTTCAATTATCTTTATATACAGAAGATCAATTTAGTATATAGTAAGAAAAGATTTAATTTATTCCCTTTAATAGGTATGATCTTCCCTTTCCCCCTCATGTTACCTGATTGCTATCTAGCTTTCAAATCGCAGATTGAATAATTCCAGAAAGAATCTCTAATGCCACAAATTGAGCATAAGTGACTGTCAATTTCTCATATAAAACTATGTTTATCGGCCAGCACTGCGGCTCAATAGGCTAATCCTCCGCCTGCGACACTGGCACCCGAGGTTCTAGTTCCCAGTCAGGGCGCCGGATTCTGTCTGGGTTGCCCCTCTTCCAGGCCAGCTCTCTGCTGTGGCCTGGGAGTTCAGTGGAGGATGGCCCAAATGCTTGGGCCCTGCACCCGCATGGGAGACCAGGAGAAGCATCTGGCTCCTGGCTTCGGATCAGCATGATGCACCGGCCACAGCGCACCGGCTGTGGCAGCCATTGGAGGGTGAACCAACGGCAAAAGGAAGACCTTTCTCTCTGTCTCTCTCTCTCTCTCACTGTCCACTCTGTCTGTCAAAAAACAAACAAAAAAAACCCAAAAAAACCACAAAACTATGTTTATCATCTTTTTTTTAATCTTAATGTATCATTTTCTGTTTGCTTTTCCTTGTAAATTGTATATATATATATTTTTTAGGCAGAAACAATTATCTTATTCAATATTATATTTTAGGTGTCCACTACATCCATGGAGTTGTCATTAAGTAAATATTAGTAAATAAATGAAAGCACCTTTGAAGTATATTATCTTAGGGCTAACAATATAAGACAAAGCAATTTTAGAATTTTAAATAGTGATTTTGCATTTATCCAATTCTCTGGATTAGGATATATTATGAGAAAAATGTATAAAATATTGAAGATCTTGAAGATCATGTATTTATGATTAGATAAACTCAAATTTGATTTCCACCTCTGCAACTACCTAGCTATTTGACCATCTAGATATATTTCTCTTTTTGTTATAGTAGTGTGTCTATGTAGTAGATTTTGAATGATTAAATGTGGTAATATTTAAAAGTGTCTGATTTAATGCTTAGCACAAGTTATAGTGCAATAATATCAGCAATTGATGTAAGTAGGGTAAATCTTACAAAATAAGGTTTATCAAATTAATAATTAATTTTCTCATGTTAAAACATGCAGACCCTGCTTTTTCTGTATTCAGTTTTGTAAAAGCAAACTATTTTTGTTTACAACAGAGATGTATATATTCAATACAATGCCTCATGCAGCTAATGTTTCCATGAAGCACCAACAGATTTACTATTCTTCTATTCTCATTAGTTATGACATAGGCAATCAATATTCTTAGAAAAGTAACTAATAATAATAGCTATGTTTTGTACCAAATACCTATACTTTTGCCTCAAGTGAGAGAATATACTCCTAATAATAGCATAATGCTGCTGTTCTCTGTGATTCTTGTGGCTCACCTTAATAGGAACACAGGATGGCTTTCCAAGCTCAGTCTCCTCTTTGTTCAAGGCAAGAAGAGAGAGGACAGCAAAGGAACAGCCAAATTTCATCTCTTTCCAGACAAGCCAAAGGTTTCCAGACAGCCCCAGGATATGCATGTCAAATTGTATGGACTGGAAAATTGAGTGCTTTGCTTTGTCTGATTTTTAGCAATATTAGAAAAAAGCAAGAATGCAATGATACTAACTTACATTATTTGCTAGAACATGATTTTTAGTAAGTTCTAGGCTCTATGATAAATGAATTGTTAATATACTCCCCTTATATTCAAAAGGGAGGTTGGAGCAAATGTGCCCTTCTTCCCATCCTATCATTGCCTCTCCTACTCAATCTCCAAAACACATTAGAGTATACAATCAGATGATGCACCAAATGCTATTTCAATTTGTATATTTTGGCAGAAGAATTAAAGTTAAAACATCATCAACATGATTGTAAATATTAATTGAAGATCTTCATCTTGAAGGGTGTAAGTCTTGGATTACAATCTAAATGGGAAGAGAAGCAGGGTGCAATGTCAGGTCATGAAAGAAGATAGATATTACAGGAAAAAAATGAAAGATTAAGTTCCAATTTGAGAAAAGCATGGTAGGTGCAAATTGATATAAATCATTTTGTTGAACTATGGAAGTAGGCTCAGGTTCTTGCAGTACAGAAACTGGATAAAACAGGCTTCATGAGATACTAAGGGAACGTAGAATGTGAAGACACATAAATCAGTCCTAACTTTCTAAAGAAGTGGGAAATGTTCAGGGTTCTTGAGCAAGGGTGAGGAAATGAAGGGACATTAAAAATATTGCAATAAAAGCATAGCCGTGGGAGCTGCTCGCTTTGTGGAGAAGCATTGGAAGGCAAGAAGAGACTAAAGAGAGAGGGTGAGCAAGGACTGGACAGGCTGGAACGAGGTTCTTACCACATGCTTACATCGTAATGGGGACCTTTTCTGAATTGAGGGCAGCTCACACTTGGACACATTTTCAGGGTTTTACTTTTCATTAAAAAAGCTGCTTTTTCTTCAGATATAGCAAATGGTGGCACTTCCAATCAAAGGCACACACCTACTTTAATTCAAAGGGAATACTTTTCTAAGGGAAGTTATTACACAGCCCAGTACAGTGGGCCTCACAGACAGATCAGGGTGTATTTCCCCACAAGAGCTTTTGATTTCCAGTAACTTTGGAGACCTTGGATTTTTCAAGTCCTTAAGCATTTATGATTGGTCAGATTAGACTAGCAGAAGGTTAGGTGGTTAGAATGAAAGACTGCCTGTGAATCATATAGAAATGACAAAATTTATCCAAGTGATGCTTACAAAGCTATTCATGTGTTCTTGCTACTGGAAGTCATCAGTTCAGAAGTAAGCCATGCACTGGTAAACATTATCATCTGATTGATGAGCTCATTTTCCCTCTAAAGTGTGTGTAGCACAATGAATCCGGTAGTAAAGAGGTCAGCAACTGCAGGTTTGCACTTAACTACAGTTTATTATATTTTAGAAATGATTCAATATGCTTGCACAATCGACAGTATAAATCATCTACTTCATAGTTCCACATTCTATCACAGCCACCAGAAACTGATGTTTTCTTTTGTATAACTGGGAATTCAAGTATGCTTGCATAACAGAATTTTTTTCTTCTTTTAATGTAACTTTCATCATTTGTACATAGGAAAACCCTTTGAATGATGGCACTTAATGTTCTGAGCTCTATAAGTAGGTTTCTACCCTTTGCATCATCCTCATAAACAGTTACAATTGCAGCTACAAAAATATTGAATATTCTGGCTTCATAAACATGCATTACCATCCCTTTTAAAAAAGTGAGATTTGTTTATTTGAAAAGTAGAGAGAGAGGGAGAGGAAAAGAGAGAGGGAAAAAGAGAAGGAGGGAAAGAGGGAGAGAAGAAAGAGGGAGAGGGAGAGGGAAGAGAGAGAGAGAGAGAGAGCGCGAGAGAGAAAGAAATCATCCATTCACTTGTTCATTTCTCCAGTGGCCACAACAACCAGTATTGGTCTGGGCCAAAGCTGGGACCCAAGAACTACATACAAGCATAAAAGCATTGGTTTATTGAAAACCTCATATACTCAGGACACTGTGCCCAGAACATGGTTTCATGCAAAATAAATTGAATAAAAAGAAAATGATTTATATGTGGATCTGGCATGTTTTGTTGAATGCATCAGGAAAGTGATGGAAGTTATTGTTTTGATAAAGAACTTAGAAAGCTATGATGTAGACCTACACAAAATGATGAACTTTTGCAGGATGCGAATAGCAGGTAGCATCACTTTGTTTAGTGATTTAATCAAGGGCAATGGCAATGAGATATGTTGGAATAGCAGACCAGGACCAGATTGATGAAGTTCTGAATATCAAACAGTCGTTTAATGGATGATGGTAAACTACTGATTATTTTCCACAGGTACATAGAAAGAATGACATGATTATGTGGAATTTGGGTGAATAGAAAGCAAAAGCTTATAGAGAAAACTGTGATGATATTCTAGGCTTTATAAAATAAGGGGTAGAATTCAGGGAGTAGAGAACATGTCAGCTAGATGTGTGAGTATTATAGAATTGAGTTATCTGTATGATTGATGCGACGTGGAAGATCGGGGAACACCCCATGATCCTTAGAACGGGAAGCATTGCACCAGTGACTTATTTTATTTATTTATTTATTTGAAAGTCAGAGTTACAGAAAGCGGGGGGGGAGGGTGAGTCTTCTATCTACTTGTTTGCTTTTCAGATGGCCACATGGTCAGGGCTGAATCAGGCTGAAGACAGGAGTCAAGAGCTTCTTCTGGGTATTCTATGTGGGTGATAGGGGCCCAAGAACTTAAACCATCTCCTGCTGCTTTTCTCAAGCAATCAGTTGGGAGCTGGATTAGAAGTGGAGCAGTCAGAACTCCAACTGACATCCGTATGGGATGTCTGTGTCTCAAGTACTAACTTTAACCACTATACCACAATACTAGCCTCGGTAGTAGTTACTCTTAGAGTCACAGGTTATGTTCTATTCTAGAGATATGAAAATTCTGTCCTGTCTTCTTTATAGAAAGATATAAATGTTAAACACTATTCACTAAACTGTGAAAAAAAATCAGTAACATTTGATGCCTTAATTAAAGGCTGTACTGAGATTTTTGCTTCTAGAAAAATTACTGTTAATACAAGAATAAAATTACTATAATTAAGAATTACCTAGAATGGAAGCATTCCAGCCCTCAGATTTATAAATTATAACAAGATATTTCTTAATAACTTTTGACCTTTAGAGATTTCCTCAAGCTTCCTCTATTTTTAACCCACAAGGTATTCCTAGCATAGATAAAGCTAGAGGAGGAAGAAGAGTACAGAATTCACATTTTGACTTCCAAGATTCTAGAAACTCGATGGTGGAATCAAGAGCTGAAGCTCATTGAAGTCAAGTTTTTACTGTCCTTCTCTCATTTCACTATTAATGCATTGTTCTCAGTCACACGAAAAGAAATCATTCCTCATTCAAAATTCATTACACTTTAATTGCAGATTTATTAACAAACTGGCGGCTTTGTATTGATTTCTGCAGGATGTTGTGGAAACTGGGAACCGGCACAGAGCACCTTGTAAGACTGACAGCACTTCACACTAAGTGGCAGGGATGTTGTTACATGCAAACACTTGAAACAGAGCAGGGCGTAACAGGGCCTTCATTAGCAGTACAGGTGAAAATGTGCTCAGAAAATATGAGAAAAGAGACCATAGCAGGTGGGACCCATGTTTTCAGTGTTAGTATGATATGATGGGCTTTGATTTTTAAGCACAACTTTCATTAATTCTTATTTTTAAAATGATGTGTACTTGTTTTATTTCAGAGGCAGAGAGATAAGGAGAGAGAAGGCAATGAGAGAACGATGAGTGAGAAAGAAGGCACAGAGTTTCTGGTTTACTACCAAATACCTGCAGCAGCTGGGGTTGCGCCAGGCTGAAGTTAAGCACCTGGAACTCAATCCCGATCTCCTGCATGGATGGAAGTCACCCAATCACTTGGGCAATCATCTGATGCCTCCAAGGCAGGAAGTTGGAATCAGGAGAGGAGCCAAGCTTCAAACCCAGGCACTTCGATATGGGATGCAAGCATCCGAGGTGGCATCTTAACCGGCCAAATGACTACCCCAGCCTTTCATTAATTCTTAATGTCAATGTCATGCTGTGTGTACTCTGTGTTAGACATTTCTGAAGAAAGAAAAGTGATACCACTGGCATGTTGGAGACTGTAAGATGAAAAAATAATCAAATATTGAGAATCTGGTTTATATAGCATTTTCTATAAGTTCTCAAAAAAGATCTATTGTGTATATATCCCATGAAGTTTCTACATGGTAATGGAAAAGATCAGTAACTAGTATATACAAAGATAAATATGTATTTTATTTGAGCAACCAGATGATGAATAATTTAGGTTTGATCTCTATTTTAAGAAATTTTGTATCGTTGGCCGACACCGCGGCTCACTAGGCTAATCCTCCGCCTGCGGCGCCAGCACTCGGGTTCTAGTCCTGGTTGGGGCGCCGGATTCTGTCCCAGTTGCTCCTCTTCCAGTCCAGCTCTCTGCTGTGGCCCGGGAAGGCAGTGGAGGATGGCCCAAGTGCTTGGGCCCTGCACTCGCATAGGAGACCAGGAAAAAGCGCCTGGCTGCTTGTTTCCCATCAGCGTGGCGCACTGGCCGTGGCAGCCATTTCGGGGGTGAACCAATGGAAGCAAAGACCTTTGTCTCTATATCTCTCTCTCACTGTCTAACTCTGCCTGTCAAAAAAAAAAAAAAAAAAATTAAGAAATTTTGTATCCAAACAGAAGAGGCAGTTGAAAGAAAAACTTTCCAACATCAGAAATACATAGTGATGATCACAGAATTGGGACTCCAGTCCTGACAGAGATAAATACACACAGTGGAAATAATGTCTCATGCCATTTAAAATGAAGATCATTCCAGAAAATTTTCAAAGACAAAAAAAAAAAAAAAAAAAAAAACAACCAAAAACAAAAAACTCCCATGTCTCCCATGTACGTTTAAGGAAACAGCATTTCCTAGCTTATATTGTGTGACCAACATGGTCTTAATTTTCTAATTTTCTGTATAGCTTGAATATACTCTAGGTTTCTACTTAATTATAGGCCCCTGATGTCCCTTTTCTTGAGGGCATTTAGTTTAAAACACTTGCAGTTATAAATTCTTCCTTTGGCCCTTTGGGATGTAAATTTTCTCCAATCCAGAAATGTCCTCCAGAAATGAGGGAAAAAGATGGAATTTAAACCTTTGGAATGTCATTACCAAGAGAGAATCCCCTGTATCCTGGGAGCATAACTTCCACAAGTCCCAACTAAAAAACACTGAACAACCTCTCCCAAAGTCATCTTGCACATGTCTATTAGCACATTTAAAAGGCATTTAAATGTCCTTCTGCTTTTAGTTTTAGTGAAATTGAGCTCAATTTCTGTTTCTCCTGTAGTAGTCTTGAGTCACATTGCCACAGTCTTGAATGAAGTCTTCCTTGGTATTTTTAACAAGTGTCCTGTGCAGTTTTCCTATTATACTTCCAATAAAAAATTATTTGGATGTGGACCTTGTGGTCCAATGGGTTAAGCTGCTGCCTGAGGCACCTGCATCCCTCATCAGTATGCTTGGGTTCAAATTCCATCTCTGCTTCTCATGCAGCTTTTTGAGAATGCACAACCCAGGAGCAAGCAGGTAATGGCTAAAGGACTTGGGTCCCTGTCATACACAAGGGGGATCTGCATGTAGTTCCTAAATCCTAGCTTTGCCCTGCCTCAGCCCCAGCTGTTGTCGGCATTTGGGCCTCTCTCTCTCCTCTCTCCCCTTCTCTCTCTCTCTCTCTCTCTCTCTCTCTGCCTTTCAAATAAATAAAGAATAAATGCTCTTTTAAAAATTACTTGGGTAAGTAAATAAGCAAGATTTAAATTTAATTACAGATATATACCTATACAAATGTATATTACATATATTTCTGAATTAGACATTTAAAATATATATTGCAAGGGGAAATCACTGAAATAATTTACTGCATCAATATTGCTTAGAAAAAATTAATGATTAATAAGGAAAAGATATTTTGGGTGAGCAGCCTTTGATCTGACCATTCATTATGGACATGATGACACAACAGTGTCATTTTAAGGAATCTGCTTGCTTTCTGCTACTAAACCCTGCTCAAAAACCATAGGTACACAGACTTTAATGACCCCTGAGCCATACATGATTGCACAGGAAAGTTTTGATAGTCGAGTTCCAGATCACCTGAGTATCACCCATATTTTGGCATACATGTGAATGATCTGGAATTAGTCAGAATAGCACATCCTTGGGATCTACCCTCAGAAAGTCTGATTCCACAGATTTTTGGCAAAGTGGGAACTAAAATTAAAAAAAAAGCAAAAAACTCCGTGGGTAATTTTCAAGCCAGTTGTTGAAGATCACAGTTCCACATAGGGTGAGAAATGAGAATTCCCAGAATTAGTTCTCTTCGTTCCTTTTGCAATTGTCCCAAAATTCCATTATTGTTCTCACAAAATTGGTCCCAGAGAATCTCCACCTTCATAGCTAGCCCATCTTCTGGGAAACACTGGAAACCAGGTCCCTGGATTTCTGTCTCAGTCATGAGAGGAACAGATAATAGGTAGTTCCTAATTCTGTCTAATACCATTTCCATCTCATTAAAAACTCTTCAAATCTCTGTTTTTAATTCTTTAGTTACTTTATAAAATCTAACAGTAAAAACTGACTGGAGCAACCTGCATATTCCCCTTAAAAATACTGAAGACTGGGGCTGGCGCTGTGGCATAGTGGGTAAAGCCATAGCCTGGAGTGCTGGGATCCCACATGGGCGCCGGTATTGAGTCCCAGCTGTTCCACTTCCGATCCAGCGCTCTTGTCTGGGAGAGCAGTGGAGGATGGCCCAAGTCCTTGGGCCCTGCACCTGCATGGGAGACCCAGAGGAAGCTCCTGGCTCCTGGCTTCAGTTCAGCACAGCTCCAGCTGTTGCGGCCAACTGGGGAGTGAACCTGCGGATGGAAGATCTCTCTCTCTCTCTCTCTCTCTCTCTGCCTCTCCTTCTCTCTCTGTGTAACTTTAACTTTCAAATAAATAAATCTTAAAAATAAAATACTGAAGTATTAAACAAAAAATATAATTTTCATCTTTGAGTGATGTTTAGCCAGAAAAGTTCCCAGAATTTTCCTCTGATAGTAATTTTTAAGAAGACAATAGCCACATTGGATTCTATTGTGCACAGATCAATGCATAAGACTTGATTGAAAGTTTTGTTTCATTGAAATTGTTCCCAAAATCACGTGGGGACTTATCTGATGACAACCACATTATCTTTCATGTCCACATTTTCACAGAGAGTTAACACAGAACCTAATAAAACATTGAAATTAGTTACCTACTTTGTCTTCTAACTTTCAAATGAAGCTGTTAGTCTTCCCAACTGTTTTTATATTTGACAATGAACAGACTATATCAATGACAGCTTCCAACATTTTTGTTTCAAAGTAATTTTACAAAGAATACAATTTTTATACCATAAGTCCACATATTAGCTTAAAGTTCTTCAGTTCTGCATTCCTGGATATCCTAAAACTCAACAAATGCATTTTTATTATCATTGACAGTGATGAAAATAATGGTAGATATAGTTTATTGAGTTCCTATAATATGCCAAGAACTTGACAATATCATACTTCTCCAAACAACCCTTCAATGCAGTTATCAGTCCCATTTTACTGAAGAGGAAACTGAAAATAAAGGAGGTGAAATAACCAAACTTACGTAGTTTAACTCCTCTCTGTTCCTTCAATTGAATCTCATTGTTTAATTAATTGGGCGGTTGAGTTATTGCTAAACTGAGAAGTATTCAAGAATAGAAAGATACTGTTTGCTTATAGGGTCTTTCCTCTCCACTGCTGCTCTTTCTACTTACTCTCAAATTAGAATATCAATCTTTCCTTTATAATATTTTTCAATGTTTTCTCCTCCACTTATGACTGTAAACTCCCTAGAGCTGTTTTGTTCTTGACAAATCCCATCCTTTAGCATGCTACTTAACATGGAATGACTATTTAGTCAATATTAAAGACTTTTAAAATTTATTTCTGGCATGGGTATTTGGTGCGGCGGTTAATATACCACTTGGAATGCCTACATCTTCTGTTGGTGTGCCTGGTTTGAGTTGCAACTCCAACTCCTGGCACCAGTTTCCTTATAATGAATAAGATAAGAGGCAGTAGATTATATTTCAAATATTTGGGTCTCTGTCATCATTTGAGAGATGTACATTGAAGTCCACCTTGTGGATCAGGCTTAGCCCAGCCCCGGTGGTGGCAGGCTTTTGGGGGAATGAACCAACAGGTGGGAGGCCTCTGTCTCATTTTCTCTCCTTTTCAAATAAATAAATAAAAATTAAAATCAAACTAAAATTTATTATATAAATGTTTATATGTTTATTTATTTGAGAGATGGGAGAGAGAGAGAGAGAGAGAGAGAGAGAGAGAGAGAGACTATGTCCATTCACTGGCTACACTCAAATGCTCCCAACAGCTGAGGCAAGGCCAGACTGCAGTTAGTTGCTAGGAATTCGGACTCAGAGTCTTGCAAGTAGGCAGCAGGAACTTAACCACGTGAACTATCACTTGCCACTTCTCAGGGTCTGCATTAGCTGAAAGCTGGACTCAAGTGGCAGGGCCCGGTCCTGAAACGAGGTATTCTGATATGAAACTTAAATGTCTCAAAGAGCATTTAACAATTAAGCCTAGTGCTTGCTTATATCGATATTCGTTGAAAGAAAGAATGAATGGGATATGTATTCTACATATCCCGTAGTCGTACAAAGCATGAGAGAGTGTGCAGGCCCGAGGACTTTGCCTCTGACTTACCTGCTCCTCTTGACTCCTGAGTGAAAGGTGCTGGGGAATGGGACACCTGTTTCATAAGGTGATCTAAATATGTTTACGAAACCAATCTATCTGTAAATAATGGTGGCCACTATTCTGAGTTTGAAAAAGTTTCAGAAGCCTGTATTTGTAACATAGTTGAACATTCCTTGGTAGCGTTTTGCAAGGTAGAACAGAACAATCTTATAATTAATTTAGGTCTATTTTTTCAGTGGATTCACAATTAAGAATTGGAAAAACATCTTAGGATGCATTGAACTTATTTCCTTTTTGGCTTGTTCTGTATCTCCATTGCTTATTGTTTAATCTCGAAACTTCCGTTTCTTACACCATGTAAAAACTTTGTTACAACAATCTAGATTTTTAGTTTTAAACGTTAAAGGCAACAACACACTTCTTAAAATCAGTTTTCTTGCAACTTGACAATTCAAATGCTCCATGGCCAGAATCGGAACGTCTTGACATTGTTTTTCTTTTCCCCAGGAGATAAAGGTACAACAAGTAGTGTCATGAGAGTCTGGAGCTAAGATAAAAAAAATATATAAAGTTTTATGACCACATTTTGCTCACATTGGTCAACTATCACAGTATATTTGACATCTCCTTTGTCAATACGGAGTACCATAAATACTCTGGGAGAAGCCTTAAAAATCTTCTAGAAAAAACATGCAGTAAATCAGATCTTCACTATAGGTTTTGGATTAACCTCTGTGTTTTAGGAGTTTTCCTATGCATTGGAATGTTCTGATGAAATAAAATGTACAGTGATGATGGTCACAGAACTTATAGCCAGAATTCCTGGGTACAAATTCAACTCTGTGTCATACTAACTATTTGACAATGTACAAGTTACTGAATAATTCTAGATCTCAATTTTGTTATTTGTAAAATGCAGACCATAACAAAATACTTGCTTAATAAATTGTTTATGCTCATTACATTGGTTAAAATTTTTAGCTTATTTTTTTTAAGCTGTAAGAATGGCTGGTAGAGACTAGAGTACTATATAAGTATTTGTTGCAGTTGATTTCTCAACAATGTTGCAGTGGATTCCTTTCTGAGAGGAGCAGCATGGTGGGGGCAAGAGGTGTGGAGTCACCAGACCCCGGGAGTGGGGTGAAAACAGGCCTGAGGAGAGCAGCCCGCAGACTCGTTTATTTCAGTTGGTACAACAGCTTATATAGCCAAGACCAGCCAATCTGGTCAAGGGGTGGTCTATGCCTCAACCAATCACAGCCTGTTGCCAGGCAGTTTCCATTTGCCATGTGGGTTTCAAAGCCATCCAACCACAGCCTATTGCCAGGCAGGCTCCATTGCCAGGTGGGATTCAAAGCCATCCAATCACAGCCTATTGCCAGGCAGGCTCCGTTACCAGGTGGGTTTCAAAGCCATTCCTGAGTAACTGACACTTGCTTGCCAGCGGCCACCTTGGCATGGCTTTCTCATTCCATCACATTTCCCCCTTTTCGTTTATTTTTGAGCAACGGGAGGCATTATTCTTGGCCATACCATTGTTGACCCCGTTTCCATGTGGTCTCCGTACGCAGCTGTGCCTGTCTTAGATTGTCCCCCAGGGGATCCTACCTGTCATTGACTAACCAGTGCTCAAATGGAGAGACCACAGGATTGCTTGCTCAGATAGGGGTAGGAATGAGGAATAACAGTTATCAGGAATGGCATGACCGCACATAGACTGTGGGCCGTTTGAGTGACTGACCAGAGCTAGTGGGGTACACAACAGTAACAGATATGGATATGGGCAGTTTCTCAGGATAGGATGATAGGGCAGATGCGTCTGCTAACAAGGTGGATTTTCAGTCTTGTTCAGCTGGTTCTTGTTGGCTGTCAGTTGCAGGCTTGATGTTTCTGGCTGGTACCCAAATGGGCTGTCCCACATTCTCTGGAAAGACACAAGCATATCCTCGACCTTTGGTTAACAGAAACCTTTTTACAGGCATTGGAATCCAGGGCCTGAATTTTGCATACACTTCGACATTAACGGCAAATGAGCAGGTGGCATGGGATCTAGCTGCTGCCCTAAGAGCTTGGGGTATCCGAGGACTGCCACAAATGTGGGGATCCTCATTGGATGAGAATAGGATGACCTCCCATGAGTTATTTTCTAGAGGTCCTCTAAGTTCATCCCGCGGGTATATGGGGGGTGGCTGAGTAGGCATTGCTACATTGTTTGCTACCTTGTATGCTACATTGTCATTTTCACTGTAGGAGCTCTCTCTCCCTAAGCCATCAACTGTTGTCTGTGAAACACACGCCTGGAGTGTCAGGCTCTTGTCATTCACAGATTCACTATGTTTGATAATCTGCACGGGATTCTGAGAGGGGGGTATCTTTCCTATGTCTGAGTGCTTAAGAGCAGCACGGAATGCCAACTCTTGCCAAAGGAAAGACACGTACAGCACTGCTGCCATAACAAAGCAAATTCCTGGCACCTCAGCTTTGATGGCATTTTGCAGGAGGTTTCCCTATGTTAGACAAACAGACAGTGGTGTATCAGATCATACGTATGTCCTGTGCTTAGTGGGGGACTTCCTTGATTCATTAGGTCAAGGCCATATGCCCACATGGTGTCTCCGGAGCGTCACCTCTCTCGAGTGAGGGAAGATGACTTGGTTCCAAATTCTGGGATGATCAGTCCCTTATGTGAATTCGCCGGGCAAACTGAAAGTAAAAGGAGGAGCTGAGAAGCCACGTATGCTTCTGGGAGGTGTGTGCTAACCTGGGGTCACTTAGATTGAGGACAAGGACAAGGAAAGGGGCGTAGGAGGGAGTCCTGTGCTCACCCTCACAGAACCGAACAGCACACAAAACACCGAGGGGCCTACTTGCCGAAATCCAGGGGGGACCTCGCCGAGTCCGACACACTGTCTTTCTCTCTGTCAGGTCGGCGCGCCAGATGTTGCAGTTGATTTCTCAACAATGTTGAAGTGGATTCGTTTCTGAGAGGAGGAGCATGGTGGGGGCAAGAGGTGCGGAGTCATCACACAGACCCCGGGAGTCGGGTGAAAGCAGGCCTGAGGAGAGCAGCCCACAGACTCGTTTATTTGAGTTAGTACAACAGCTTATATAGCCAAGACCAGCCAATCTGGTCAAGGGGTGGTCTATGCCCCCACCAATCACAGCCTGTTGCCAGGCAGTTTCCGTTTGCCATGTGGGTTTCAAAGCCATCCAACCACAGCCTGTTGCCAGGCAAGCTCCGTTGCCAGGTGGGTTTCAAAGCCATTCCTGAGTAACTGACGCTTGCTTGCCAGCGACCACCTTGGCATGGACTTCTCATTCCACCACAAGTATTTGTGTAAAATTTGCATTATTTTGAGGTTTAGTTTTTAGTTCTTTTTTATAATTTCATTAGCACAAATATGAATCTTGTTTATATCAGTAAATCATCCCTATGTTACCAGAGAGATTATAGATGCTGTTGAAGGTGAATCTGGTCAATTTACTCACCTCTGTATTTTGATAAGTCACAGCTATGCTGCAATGAAAGTCATGCCCATGAAGGCTTGTTGGTGGCCACAGTTTTCTGGGGACGTGCCTGGAATAGGCATCTTGGATGATGCTCAAAGTCACAAGAATCATTTATAAGTAGGATGCAGATTAAAATGCCTTTCTGGTAACTTTTTATCGGTTTCTACTACAAATGTGTCAAGCTGCAATCTTTTCTTTAAAAATGAAAATAGGATCTCCCCGTCCAAATCCTGGTTGCTCCAGTTCAAATGCAACTCCCTGCTAATGCACCTGGGAAAGCAGTGGAAGATGGTCCAAGTCCTTTTGTTCCTGTACCCACAAGGGAGCTCTGGATCCTGGCTTCAGCCTGGCCCAGCCCCAGCTGTTGAGGCCACTGGGGAGTAAACTTGTGGATGGAAGATCTTTCTGTCTCTCCCTTTCTCTCTGTAACTCTGCCTTTCAAATAAATTAAATGAAACTTTTTAAAAATTAAAAAAATAGTTTTGCTATGGAATGAGAAGTTACTAGTGGATGAAAAAATACTTTAGAACTGTTCTAAATTAAAGAGAACTAAAAATGTCTCTGACACTAGGACTCCTTGTTTAGAGTGCTCATGAGAATGAAACCTGCAGTTCTTTTGATTTCAGTCCATAGCATCACTACACGGCTCACTAAATGAACTTTCAGTTGGAATGTTCTTTTGCTCTCTCTCTGACCCAAACTAGGATGAGGCTAACAAGCATATGAAAACGTCTCACATTTCTCTAATCTTGGCACTGGAAGGAAAGTCTCCTTGAAGTTTTTAGTTCAATTCTTTTAGATTTTTCTGGAAGTTTTTGGTAGGGCACTTAAAAAAATAATGCTTTGGTATATAGTGAAGAGGACCTTTTGAATTAGTAGGACCAATATGAGTGTCAGGTTATTCCAAGTCAAGGTATTTCAGAAATTCTAGAAAGAATTTTAGTGACTCTAACTCGGATTTCTTTGATTCTATATTTCTGTTTCCCATAAAATTTAGCATATAGAATATCTTTCTGCTATCATATAGATCTGGAAGAGAAATGTGTCATGGTTCACAAAATAATCTTCATTATGCATTTAAAATATACATTTTATAATGTCTTACATAGTTGATCTGAAAAAGTGCAATTCCTTTAGATTTTTCTTATATAATCTATCTCTACAATTCTTTTAATAATTTGTTCTTTTCTCCTCTGGGCTCTCATTAAAGTTCCTGTCTCCTGCTCCAAATATTGGACCAAAAAGATGAAAGAACGATTTAATTATGACCTTAATTCTGTTACTCTTCCCAAGGGAGTTTCTCATATTATTATATTTCTCATGGATTCAGATTTACTTGTTGAAGAAGAAACACACTGCATTGCTGGATTGGGTTGGTAATTAATCAATTTTTTCAGAGAACTTTACTGAAGGAATACTTTACAGCTTTTAATGGGCAACAGTGCTGCCCCACAGCTGGGATTTTGACTTAAAATTTTATCTTTTTTCCTGAAATTTTCCAGAAAACTAAGGCATCTCAAAATTAATACACATCCAAAAATAGTCCCATATTGTGAGCATAAGAAAATGACACAGAATATGTGAAACAACAAATGATGTACTGGAAGATCACAAGAGATTTGCAGAATTGAGTGGAAAACAGAGAACCAACCTGAAAATCAGTAGTCATCAAAGCAGATTTGAAGGAGGCAATAAATGTGAATATTTAAAACAGGATGGTAACAACTAGTGGAATTGAAAAAAATATTAGCAGTCAGCATTCACTTAGTGTTTTACAGCTGTTAGCTTATTTTGTCATCACCACTATTATTTTACCCATTTATAAATGATGGCGCTAAGATACAGTGATTTAGCAACATGTCCCATATCATTTAATTAGCAAGTAGTATAGAGTCCAACCCACTCAATAAGGTGACATTTTCCTAGAACAATAATGGCCACCTGTTTAATAGAACTCCAAGAATCTTTAGTCCTTGTGATCTTTTGTTAAAGATTAAAAATAAATTATGGGGTCATCAGATTAGTCTGGTTCAAGTTTGTGGAGAAAGAACCACTGAATACCACTAACCAGACTGATAAGAAGAGAGAGCTCATTTCTCACTTTGAAATCGGATCACTTCAGAGCGGGTGTTTTTCCTAGTGATTAAAATGTCTGTTACGATGTCCATGTCCAATATCAGACAACACTGGTCCCCGCCTCTTGCTACTGTGCAGCCTGGGAAGCAGTAGATGATGTCTGAAATAATTCAGTTTCTGCCATCAATATTGGAGACCTGAACTGGGTTCCCAGCTTAGGCCCAGCTCAGCCCCAGCTTGGCTCCAGCCCAGCTCCAGCCCAGTCGCAGCCATTGTGGGCATTTAGGGAGTGAATCAGCAGATGGTAGTAGATGATCATTATCTCTCTGTTTCTCTTTCTCTCTCTCTTCCTCTCTCTCTCTCTCTCTCTCTCTCTCTCTCTCTCTCTCTCTGCGTGTGGCTCATTCTCTATCCTTCTGTATCTCAATAATAATAATAATAATAATTACAACAAATATGACATTGCTAGAAAGGGGATATGGAGAGCCAAAAATGAAAGAATATGCTTCAAAAGCCTGCCTGTCATCACATACACCTGAAATAAATATTTGGGGGATATCTTCTTTATGTAATAGGAATAGAGATGGTAAACATATTTTTATTTTTATTTCAAAAGTACATAATTTTCTACAATTTGAATTATCACACAGAGTAAAGATATCTTGACTGGAATAGTTTTCCGTATGTAACTGAAATGACTTTGGAATGAAACAAAAGTTTCATTGTTGTAACATAACAGAGGAAGTTATATGCTAGATGAAGCAGCAAAGGTATTGACAATGTTGTTTTAAGAACAGGATGATTTCATTAAATAGAGTCAAGAGGAATCTAATTTCTCAGAAGGAAGCAGAAGTATTAACAAAACTATCTTCTTTCTCCTAGACAAAAGGATTGCAAAGCATTGCTCAAGGTCACCACACATTTGCTGTGTAATGGAGTATGCAATTATTCAAAAACCTAATTCAATCATTATAGAAAAAGAAACCTTCAAATAAATATATACTTGGTGCTTTAAGGTAAGAACATTACTCAAATAGTTGGCTTATGTGGGCATTGTTTAACTAGGGTGAAGGCTTTTTTTTCTTTTTTTGTTGCTGTTTATTTAATGTAGTTTGCTAATTTCATGTTTCCAGAATATCAACAAGTATAGTAAAATAGCAATTAAAGACCACATATAAAGCTGAACTAAATGGCACCATTCTACTGAAGACATTAAAACAAAATTATAGTATTTCCTTCTATCAGAAGACATCTTTGTAGCTTTAATGTATAGTGGGATTTCTGCCTCAGGCTACTGTTACTCTGGAATTAGAAGCCCTGATCTGCTTTTTTTTTTTTTTTTTGATCTGCTCTTTTTATGAATTAATTAATTATTTATTTATTTAGGAGGGGAGGGAATCTTCCATCTGTTGGAACACTCCCCAAATGGCTACAGCAACAGAGGCTGCTCAATGCTCAGGCCAGGAGCCAGTAACTCCGGTGCAGTCTCTGATGTGGGTGGTAAGGACTCATATACTTGATCCGTCATCTGCTGCTTCTTGAACACAACGACTGGAAGCTGGACTGGAGTTCAAGTAGGCAGAATTCTGGAATGCAGTTTTAGTTTTTTATTTAAATGAAGAGATATGGACACTTATTTTTTTACATGAGAGGCAGTAAGAGACAGAGAGACAGAGAGAGCTTCCATCTGCTGGTTCACCTCATAAATAACTGCCCCCTCAGTTATTTTTAAATAGCTTTATGCAGTAGTTACATTAAAAAGCTGTACATATTTAATGTATGCAAGTGGATGTATTTGACAAGAAATATGTAACTTTAAAATCATAAATATCAAGGTTATAAACTTATCCATCACCTTCAAACATTTCCTATCACCATCTTTGTTTCTTACTGTTATTGTTGAGTGTTCTGGTCATTTTATGATACAGACATTTGAGATGAGTAACCTCACTGTTGGAAAGACAAAACAAGCTGTAAAGATAGACTATTATTTCAACTTTTAAAAAGAAGAAAACTCCATGGTGGGCATTGTTATACTTTGATTAAGGTTTTGCTTGGAATACCCACAAACCATATCCAAGTGCCAAGATTTGAGTTTCACCTCTACTTTCTCTCTCTTTTTTCTTTAAAGATTTATTTATTTATTTGAAAGACAGAGTTACACAGAGAGAGGATAGGCAGAGAGAGAGAGAGGTCTTTCATCCGATGGTTCACACTGCAGATGGCTGCAATGGCTGGAACTGCACTGATCCGAAGCCAGGAGCCAGGAGCTTCTTCCTGGTCTCCCACATGGTTGCAGGGGCCCAAGGACTTGGACCATCTTGCACTGCTTTCCCAGAGCTGAATTGGAAAAGGAGCAGCTGGGACTAGAACCAGTGCCCATATGAGATGCCAGGGTTTCAGGCCAGGGCTTTAACCTGCTTAACCACAGTGCCAGCTCTTTTTTTTTTTTTTTTTAGACATTTATTGTTTTTGTTTTGTTTGTTTTATTTGACAGGTAGAGTTATAGATAGTGAGAGAGAGAGAAAGACAAAGGTCTTCCTTCCCTTGGTTCACCCCCCAAATGGCTGCCACAGCTGGCGGCTGGCACGGATCAGAAGCCAGGAGGCAGGTGCCTCCTCCCAGTCTCCCACATAGGTGCAGGGATCAAAGCACTTGGGCCCTCCTGGGCCACAGCAAAGAGCTGGACTGGAAGAGGAGCAATCGGGACTGGAACTGGTATCCATAAGGGATGCTGGCGCTGCAGGCAGGGGATTAACCAAGTGAGCCACAGCGCTGTCCCCTCACCTCTACTTTCAATCCAGTTTCCTGTTAGTTCGCACTAGGGGAGGCAGTACCCAGTCATATACTTGAGTTCTTGTCAGTTCTGTGGGATATTCAGATGGAGTTCAAGGCTCCTGGCTTCAGACTTTCCAGCCTTTAATCTTTTTAGATCCATAAATTTGGCCACATTTTATTCCAATCTCATTTTTTTGCTTATCATTTTGTTTTTATTATAGATGGTTTGAGTTATAGTAACTTAAGTATATCATAATCATCTCATCATAAGTGCTTTTGTGATTGAAATTTGAAATGTAGGAATGATGTTAGGCAACCTGCAGTACCTTGGGTAGAATTTTACCAAGTATTCTAAGAAAGAATGTGTCTAGAGTGACAAAATTTAGCATTCATATTTTAACTGACCTCTCTTAACTAAAGGCCAAAGGGATCTAAACAACATTTTGGTAATTAAAAAAAAAAAAATCTTTATCCAGGAAGAAAGTATTAGAATGGGCAGGAAGCATAGCCAGTTGGTAATAAGCATCCAATATCCTGTAACTACTGTGATAAAGAATTCAATCACTATAATTATCGGCCTCTGCTGTTTTTCCTCATCCTGTCGAATGGGAGGTAAAGTGACTGATCTGATTGGTAATTTGTGAAGTGAGTATGTTTGACCTGGCCCTGACCTTTATTTCTCTGGGGAGCAAGTTTGCCCCAGAAAGCATGAATTTCCTGCTGTCCCCCCTGACAAATTATACCTGTGTTTTCATTTAACTCATGCTGTGCTGGTGGGTAAAGTTAGCCTAATTCCAGGTTTACTTGGGACACTTTTTCAAAGATACCTTTTTCCATTGACATTAAGGATACTTTGGCCTTCTTATCTATTTTTTGTCTTATTTCTTAAAATGTTCAAAATGTAATACAGAAGAGAGAGCGAGAGAAGGGAGATGCTATTTATTGAGAACCTCCTAGGAGACCCAAGGTAACAGCATTGAAGAAAAGAGTCTTAATTAGTTTACTCCATTCAATAGACTGTTAAAATATATTAATCTCTATGATTAGAAAGCTCAAGGCCACATTATAGATGGTTGAGATAGGATTTCGAAAGAGTCTGTTTGTAAGCCTTACATTCTTAAATCTACCTTCTGGATCCTAACATCTCTGAGATGAAAGATTGGTTTTCATTCTCTCATTTCACTTATGAGAAGAGAATTATAGGAATACAGTTAAATGTGCAAGGTCATGCATCCCATCTCTGACTTCATCAAGGCTTAAAACCAAGTTTTTGCATGTTGTCCTCTTCTATACATTTGTAATTAGGAAGGAACTCAGACAAAACACAATTTTCCAAGTATAGCTAAAACCTTGTCTAAAAAAATCTCATGCTATATTTGCATTTGGCCACAGGACATAAAATATCTGGAAGAAAAATTAAATATCTGTTTCCATCCTAGGTTACAATTAGAAAGATAAATTGCCAATAATTGCTATTAGTAGAGCACAGGGACTAAAGAGGTTTTAAAAGAGAGCAGACTTTTGTAATATCTGTTACGGAAGTTCAAAGAACTATACAAAATTATGTATTTCAAAAAATGAACATAGATTGTTTTTGTATTTCTAATTGATATTTAAAAATATACTATGATGTGGCTGTTGTTTATAGGAACAGATCTGATAGTGAAATGATCATTTATCCATATCTACTTTTCTCTGTTGCAGTGGGAGATACATCTCAAGAATTTCATTAGTCTGATTGTTCTGTTTCATAATATCTTAGAAGTTTTCATAACCGATTTATGTGCACTGGAAGTTTGAAGTTTTATATTAAAGTATATGCACTTTGATATCCTCTTTCACATGCACATATAAAATAAGACAGAAAAATGTTTTAATTTTTTGTTTGAAAGGCAGACACACACACACAGAGTGGGGTGGGTGGGAGAGGAAGATAAAGACAGGGAGCTCTCATCTGCTGGTTCACCCCTAAGTATCTGCAATGGCTGAGGTTGGGCTGAGGTAAAGCCAAGAGCCAGCAACTTAATCCGTGTCTTCTGTGTAGATGGCAGGAACCCAGTCTCCCTAGGTCTACTTGTCAGGAAACTGGGGTAGAGAGCCAGACCCAGTAGCAAACACAGTCATCCTGATATAAGATACGAATGTCTTAACCACTGGTCCAAACTGGATAGGTAGTTTTTCTGATTTTGGTTGTACTTTCACACCCATTATAGGTCTTGGCTAAAGTTATTTGTCTTTGCTGCATACATTCTTTCTCTATCCAGCATGTTAGCTCAGGTTTGTTCTCAAGAAAGCTCAAACATGTTCTGATACCTGGTAATCATAAGAGAATAAAGAGAAGGATAAGTGTGCAAGGGTTTTTTACAACTCTTTTTCTATCACGTCTACTAATATTCTATTGGTCAGAGCAAGTCACATGGTTGAGGCATGGTGGGAGGAGTTACCAAATTACCAGGAAAAGGAAGTTGGTTACTACAAGGCCAGTAATAGACACCTTCTGCATAAGCATTGTAACATACAGTGTCAGATAGCTGATCCAGGGACTCACATCTATTTGATATTAGTGAAAATGTATATTCTGTTGGCTAAATCTTGATGACATTTATAAGCAATTTAATACCTCATGAAAACATAATTTTATTCTTATTTCTGCACTAACTTTAGAAGCTTAACTGAATTGAGTCAGATGACTTGATAGTTTAGAAACTACCTCAGCAGACAAAGAATGGGAGAAGTCATTGAAAAGAAATGTGAAGACTGTAATCTAGTTATGGTAAGCATGATTATTTTCAAGGGGCTTTTTTGTGGAACAAATAAAATGGCCAAATTTAACCTGGGAACTGATAAATGTCATAGAGAGTGGCTTGATTTGCTTGGAGGTGGGAGATCCAGTCTCTTGGTTCTAGAGATCCTTTCCAATGTTATGTCAATACAGCATGGTTTGCTTTTGGGAAAATTTCATTAAGTGTACATCAGTTACAATTGAGACAGATTTAATTCATGTTTGCTCCTTATTCCTCATTATACATTTTCAATCACTTAGTCACTTTAATCAATTATCTGCTGAAGCAATTGTGGTTCTAGATGTGACATTATTAGCATAGAAATTAAATGAGAGAAAGCATGAGGGATTTTGAGTATTAACCACGCAACTAATTAAATCATAGTGAATCCATTGACTTGGGTTTTACTTTATTATGAGCATTTATCTTGACATTTTATTTATCCAGGATTATTAGCTTGTGAATTAAATGCATCTGCCTTCATCTTTATTGTTACTATTATTGTGGGATTGTTTATATGGTGAAGGTAAATGAGACATGCAATCAACAACTGGTAACTTGAAGGATATGCAAAGCAATAGGAGATCTGGCTCCTGATTTTAGAAGTTTATAGCCTGGGTAAGAAATAATCTAAAGTTTAAAACATGAAAAGTGGCATGTGAGATCTTACTCTGTTTTTTTGTGTAATAGATAATCACAGACTGGGTAATTTATGAGTAGAAATTTATGGAGTCATAGTTTTGGAAGCTAGAAAGTCCAAGATCAAGAAGCTTGTATCTGGCAAGTGCTGTGTTACAACATGGTGGAAGGCATTGCTTGAAAGAAGGGCAAAAAATGCACTCCCAAAATAATGGCATTTTTGGTGGAACCCTCATAGCCAGAACATCTCTGAAAAGCCCCACCTCCTATACTGTCAATGATGGTAGTTGAACTTCAACATGAGTTTTGGAGGGAATATATTATAGCATATGGAAAAGTACAGACTTGGGTTAAAATCCTAACTCTGTCATTTACTATTTGTGATGTATTAGATTTGACCATACTTCAGTTTTGCCATGTATTGAATTGATATGTTTGATGAAAGAATCAAATGTGATTTTCATTATAAAATGCCAAGAACAAGTGCCTGAAAGTAGTAAGTACTCAATAAATACTAGTCTTTATTACAACTAATGAAAAACACAGAAGATATTTATGAGCGATTACAAGAAACATCCTAAATATTCATAAAACAGTAGCTTAAATAAATTTTGATGAGTACATCAAAAGTGTAGCAATGTTTTAATGAGCAAATAAACTTAATTAAAATATATTATTACTGTTAAGATATTAAGCCCCACCAATTTGTATTCATCCAAGGAGAAGTGCAGAATTATACATGTTTGTGATTTATGCTTGCATGCTCCTGGCTTCTGCTATTTTTCTTATGGAATGAGTTAGAGGAGTAAGGAGTTTCTTTTTAAAGGTAGTTGATGAACACATGTCTCAAAGTGCATGGTCCTCATGTCAGTGGTTCTCAAAGTTCTGTGTGAAGAATGAAAACATATAGGACATCTATTTTGCAAATGCAAAATTCCTTTGAGATTCTGATTCAGGTTATGACATTGAGACCAAGGAATCTAAATTTCTTATAAGCATTCATGTGTAGCTCTGATTTAGTGGGAGCAACACCCTGAGAACATTGCAAAATCATCTCTGCTGTATTTTTTGAAATTTTTCTTCCTTTATTTGAGATGTGGACACACAGAGTGAAATTGAAAGAGAGAGAGAGCTCCCAATGCCTGTTCACTCCCCGGATGCCCACAAATGGCTGTCAAGGCTGGGCTGGGGTCCTAGCTCAAATCAGAAGCAGAGGACACAGTCTAGGTCTCCCATGTGGATGACAGGAACTTAATAACTGAAGCCATCCTAATGCCTCCCAGAGTAGCCACAACCTGATATAAACCCAAGTACTCTCATGTGGGATGTGGGTACGTACCTTAACACTCATGTGGGATGTGGGTACCTTAACCAGTAATTTGACACCCACTAGCTTGTTCTTGTTTGCTTTAATTTTTATTTATTAGAGAGGCAGAGTCAGACAGAGAGTGTACTACCATATTGTAGCATCTGGATTTGATTCCTGGCACTAATGTGGATTTTGGGAGGCAAAGATGATGGGTCAAGTAATTGGGTTTCTGTTACCCATGAGGGAGACCTGGATGGTGATCCCAGCTCTTGGTTCTGGTCCCAGGGAGTGAAATAGTAGATGGGAGTGTTCATCTCTCTGTAAAATAAATATATTTTAAATATTTATTTCAAAGGTGAGCTACAGAGAGAGAGAGAGAGAGAGAGAGAGAGAGAGAGAGAGAAAGAGGGAGAGAGAGGAGAGAGAGGGAGAAATCGATCTTCCATCATCCGGTTCACTCCCCAAATGGCCACAACAGCCAGAGCTGGGCTGATCAGAAGCCAGGAGCAGGAGCCAGGAGCTTCTTCCAGGTCTCCCACATGGGTGTAGGGACCCAAGTACTTGGGCCATCTTCCACTATTTTTCCAGGCACATTTGCAGATAGCTGGATTGGGAATGGGGCAGCCAGGACTCTCTCATATGGGATGCTGATACTGTTTTACCCACTACACCACAGTGCTGGTCCCTAAATAAATAATTTTTTTTAAAAAGAAATGAAAAGTGATCTATCTAACATTCTTTTCATAAATGTTTGTGAAAATGTTTTGTATATTGAGTAATAATACAAAAATGTAAATCATCATTTAATGGCACAATTCAGTACAAAAATATGTTGCATGTCAATCAAGCTAACTTAGATGTAGTTGGGAAAGAACAAAAGGACTTATAGTAAAAACAGTGCTACATATAAAGCATTATTCTTGGTGATTTATATCATTAATTCTAATTCTTAAGTAAGTCCTGCAAGACGGTTGTCTTCTGTCTCATTTTACAGATGGTGACTCAGAGATGTAAATAACTTGAGAAAGAGCACAACCTGAAAATGGTTAAAATATGATTTTGACTCTGGCATTTCTGTGTTTTTGCACTAAAAATGTCCAAGGCCATCTATTGCATTAAATACTTATTCAGTGTTGATGCTTTCAGTTACATACAAAAGTGAACAAGTACAAACTACCAAATGTGTGACTTCTTTGAAAAGGGTTGACGTGGTGTAGTAGGTTAAGCCTCCACCTGAGGCTCCGGCATCCCATACGGGTGACTTCGTGTCTTTGCTGCTCTTCTTCTGATCTAGCTCTCAGCTAATGGCCTGGGAAAACAGTGGAAGATGGCCCAAGTGCTTGGGCTCCTGTACTCATGTGGGGCTCCTTGCTTTAGATTGGCTCAGTCCTGGCCATTGCTGCCATTTGACAAGTGAACTAGGAGATGGAAGATCTTTCGCTCCATCTCTCCTTCTCTCTTCTGTAACTCCACCTCTCAAGTAAATAAAATAAAACAAAGAGGGTTGATACCATGGATTTTGATCTACTAATTGTATGTTAAATGTACTTCACAATGTTGAGCCCTCGACTTAGTTCTAATATACCATTTGCAACATTATCATCTCAGCCATTAGTGTAGTAACCCCAATAGTCTGAAAGAATGTATTTTTTGTGGGCCCAATCTACATTGTCAGGTGGTTTTCAGTAGTAATGTTCAGGGAATGAAGTTTTCTGATGACCATAGTCCATGTGAGAAATTAACATTACTGTCTTTCTCAGCAAATTCTATGTAATAGCAACATTAATTTAGTGGCTGAGATTTCTTTCCTCCAGAGAAAAGTGTAAAATAACTTTTGCTTTGCAATTAAATGGAGTTTTTGTTATTAAAATAACCCAGATTCAGCTAAAAGTGAATCTTGTCAGTTCTAATGAAAATAAGCAATGAAGTTAATTATTTATTTTAATTTTTAGGGTGAACAAATTTCAAGAATTTCATATATACAGATTTAGGAGCCTAGTGATACTTCCCATCCTACACTCCCTCCTGCTCATGCTCCCATTCTTCCTCCCCCTTTCTTTCTTATTCTTTTCTTAATTTTTTCAATGATTTATTTTCAGTTTATTTTATACTCATAAGATTAACCCTACACAAAGTAAAGAGTTCAACAAATAGTAAACAACACTTAAACAACCCCCTAATTTCAATAGCTATACTGTATTCTTTAACAGCATTACATAAAGTAATATATGCTAATTTATTTAATGAAAAATGAAAAGCCTGCTACTTGATTATCCTGCTACAATAACACTTGTTAAGAAGTATTTGGAAGTAATCTGTTTAAATAGTTAAGTCTTTAATTACAAATTATTTTCTCCTTGCTTTATAGGTAGTATAAGTTAGCTATGTGGCATACCTACAGATAGGATCAACTATAACTGAGAAGTGATAGAAATAAAGGAACTTACTTTTATGTGCATGTGAAAAAATAAAATTAAAAATTATTGATCTAAGAAGGTTGTAGGTAGGAAGAAACACAGAATGGAACTAATTCACAAAGTGAAAACTGTTCAATGAGACAAAATTATGCTTTTCCTTCATATTTATGTTAATCTTTACTACTTGTTATATAATTTTTTCTTTTTAATCTTTATTTTATTTGTTTAACTATAGACTCTAATGTGGGGTACTTTTATTTAAATTACTTATTATTAAAAAATAAATATTGACCATATCATCAACTATTTCTAGGAAGAAAGCTGGTTCTTAGAATATAATAATGACTTGAAATGGGCTACTGTTATTTTTCTCATTTCAATTTTCATTAAAATGTGGAGAGCAATAGAAAACTTGTTAATCACAAAACACATCACACAAAAGTTTGTGTAAAACATTCATAGCCAATTAATTTTTCCACTCTTACAACATCCAGATATGAGTATTATATTCAAAAGCAGGAAACCAGATAGAAGTATAAAGCAAAGGGAAACTCACATGATTCTTCCAACTATAAACAGAAGTGAACAGGAACAAACTACCAAATGTGTGACTCCTAAAAATGAGGGTTAATAACATGGATTTTGAATGACTAATTATATATTAATTATACTCCTCAATATTAATCGCTCAATTTAGTTCTAACATACCACTTGCAACATTATCATCGCAGTAATTAGTGTAGTAACCCCAGTGGTATGAAAGGATGCATTTCTTGTGGGTCCGTTCTAAATTGTCAGATGGTTTTGAATAATAATGGCCAGGTAGTGAGAAGCCTGTGAGAATGAAGACTGAAAGAGTGGTGTAGAGAAACTGTAACACAAGCCAAGGAAATCTAGTGACGTGCCAAAGGATGCTATCCTTCAGTGATTAGTTTTATTTTCTATGATTATACTCATATCTTGACATGATAATTAATGTATCTACACTCAGGTGGGATGGAATAAAACAAGATCAATTGTTTGTTGTGTTCAAACCATAGCACCCACTGTTTTATTAAAAATAAATAAATAAAGAGCATGTGATTAGACTAGCAGTTAAGACACTAGTTAAGGGCATCCATTCCCCGTATGATGGTATCTTGTTTCAATACCTGGGTGTGACACTTGACTCCAGTTTCCTTCTAATGTGGACTCTGAGAGGCAGTGGTGATGACTCAAGTGATTGGATTTTTGGCTCCCAGCTTTTACTAGGGTTGCTGCTGTTATTTGGGAAGTAAGCACTTGTTCACTGGTTCTCCTCCTCTGGCTCTTCTTCTCCTTCTCCTTCTCCTTCTTCTCTCTCCTCCCGCCCCGATGGATCATTTTGAAAAGTTAAAATGAGAACCTTTCATAACTGGTGGTTGTTAAAGGGCTAAGACACTTAATTCTGAAAAAAGACTGTCATAAAACGTGATTGATCATTTTCTTGTATGTGAGAGAACAAAGTAAAGCAGTTTAGATAAGTAAGTTAACAATTTAAATTTGCCATCTAAGTTAACAGAGAACTCATTTTTCCCTTTTATTGGGAGGATGGGAAAGGTACATGGGTGTGGGAAGGCGTGAGGTAGAGCAATAGACACAGAGTACCCCAAAGACAGCAGGAGTGAGCAGAGGCAGGAGAAAGGTATCATTGAGAAATAGATCCAACCTGCTCATAAGCTTATGCCAGTCACTTACCTTCCTAGGTTTCAGATGAATAGAATGAGGGAATCACACTGGAGGTATGATTCCTAGATAAGACTATGCTTTTCAGTGGGCTAGTAAAGGGATGGCTTTCTATGTGGCTTTTTTTATTCTCAATATATTTCATTTGGAATCTGAGTAGAGTTTCTTCTAAATTAGTTTGTCCAGATCTCCAATTGACCATGATTCCTTATTTTTCCCAAATATCCCTTAGGATATCTGGTCCCATCATGATGCTTCTCACAAGGGAAAGTTAGCAATTCTCTGATACATGTCTAAATTTATTGTTTGTTGCTGAATAGCTTTTGTAGGCTCACAGAATGATACATTACCAGGAAATAAAAATTATATGAATAACCCTCCCCTTAGTGCATAGCCAAGGGTGGGGTGGGTGGGGCTAGAACTTAAGCTCAGAGAGATAAAGGAACTAACCCAGAGTCACACAGCAGTTACCAGTATATATAGGAAGGGAATCCACATTGCTTGAGTTTGACAACGTTCTACCCTCTATACCATACTGTATTTGATTTCTCATTTATTATATTAAAGTATTCATTGTTTCCCAAATATTCTATTAAATACAGACTGTCTTTCATGCTTTCTTTTAAAAAAATCTGTGTATCAATATTGGCTTTGAGAAAATGTACACCTAATGAGTATTTCATGAATCTGATATCTAACCATCCCAAAGTATTCTCCATTTATCTATTACTCATTTTCCTCTTATTCTTCATTAAACTCCAATTGGCATCTCATAATTCATATCTTTTTGCAAAAGACAATTCTGGCCATGAAGTCTAATCAACATTGGAAGTGATCGTGGAGAGTGTGGTGTTGGCTGCCACTTTTCGGGCAGATTCATGATTTAGAAACACTTTGTATTCTGCAAAGATTTACTCAATCCTCACTTCTGTGATTCAGATTAAAAAGGAAGATAAAACACCAAGCCAGTGACCTTCTAGCATGCAGAATGATGATGAATATGAATGAACAGGATGTGGATGTCTAGTCTGCTTATGCATTCACCTTATATTCATTTCTGGTTTGCAGGCCATTTATCAGGTACTTTTCAGAAGTGATGAAAGGATAGGCCTTCCCCTGAAAAAGCTCACATTTAATTAGAGCAAAATAGTCACCATCAACGTCTGTGGCAAACCTTTGTGTTACATGAGCTCTCATGGTATAACATCTGCTTACATGTGGAAGTGAAGATATCTGGGCCTCCTAGAGTATGTCAAAAAGAAGTGAACCAAGGGGACGGCGCTGTGACATAGCACATAAAGCCATCTCCTGCAGTGACGCCATCACATATGGGTGCTGGTTCAAATCCTAGCTGCCCCACTTCCAATCCAGCTCTCTGCTATGGCCTGGGAAAGCATTAGAAGATGGCCCAAGTGCTTGGGCCCCTGCACCCGCATGGGAGACCTGGAAGAAGCTCCTGGCTCCTGGCTTCAGATCACCGAAGCTCCTGCCAGCGCGGTCAATTGGAGAGTGAACCAGCGAATGGAAGACCTCTTTCTCTCTCTCTTGCTCTCTCTCTCTCTCTCTCTCTGCCTCTCTTTCTCTCTCTGTGTGACTCTGACTTTCAAATAAATAAATAAATATTAAAAAAAGCGAACCAAGTGAATAGATAGAAGGCAGAAAGTAATTTAACATACAATACAATAAAATCTAGATCTAAATAGACTGTACATTTTCAGTAAAATATAATAATTTTGAAATGACTAGATACTAGGAATTTCTTTTTGAGCAGCAACGAGAAATTCTTTATTCTGAAGCTCCATTTATTCACGCTAATGAGTTAGATTTTCATGTTGAATACAAGGAAGCCCTTGAAAGATTTTAATTGAAGAAATAGTATCATAAGATTTGCCTTTTAGTAAAAAGCTGCTGGAAACAATATAGAAGGTTGATTTTACAGTGGCTGAAGCATACAAGGAGGTTAGAATGGAAAAAGGCAACTATGTAAGAGTTTTCTGGACCACTGTAAGAAAAGATGAGTTCCTGAGTAAAGGCAGCCGCAGGAAGAATGGAAAAGTGAGAAGCACTGAAAACAAGGCAAGAAGATGAATACTCCAGAGAACAGAGAACCCTGAAGATGTGAAATTAATCAACCTGGGCTATCCACTTAATGAGTAGCAGAGCTGCTGTTGGGAACAGGTTAAGAAACATTTCCATGACACCACTTCTGCCTCTCTGAGTCTGCGCTTTGACAATAACAATAATTAAATTTAAGATGGATTGTCTATTTATAGCAAAGGGCTATATTTGAGAGACCCCATTTTTCCTCATTACCCAAGGCAAGTAAACACAGGTGTTTGATTCAAATAGAAAAGCATGTTAACAACTCCCTCAATGCCTGGACTTCCTGAAAACATATCAACATTGATTGCCCTTGATTTAACCTTACAGCAAATATCACTTCCTTTCATTGATGTGCAAAGTGACAATAGATTTCCTGTTTTATCTCCCCTGGATTTTTTTTTAAAATCAAAGCTATACATCAATAGACAAAATTGTTAAGAATGAAGTATGTCGCAAATGAAACCCTATTCCCAAACAGAGTTTGGAAAAGTAATAGGGTTTGAGCTGGAGAGGTATGGGGTTAGTAGCATGTGGCCTCTCTTTCCTCCTTCCTTCCTTCCTCCTTTCCTTTCCACTAAGCTGCAAACTATTATACATCATATATACTGTACTACATATTATAACCATATATGTAAGTAAGAAATATAAATCATTGTAACCATGTTATCCATTAGCAAATGCATCTATACACTCTCCTGCCTCTGAGCATGGAGATATGTTTGTCAAAGCCTGAGAAATACACTGGAGCCTTTCTTGCCCTTTCTCCCTTTCTGTTTTTTTTTTAAGATTTTATTTTATTTATTTGAAAGACAGAGTTACGGAGAGAGGTAGAGACAGAGAGAGGTCTTCCATCTGCTGGTTCACTTCCCAGATGGCTACAACAACCGGAGTTGTGCTGATCTGAAGCCCGGAGCCAGGACCTTCTTCCGGGTCTCCCATGTAGGTTCAGGAGCCCAAGGACTTGGGCCATCTTTTACTGCTTTCCCAGGCCATAGCAGAGAGCTGGATTGGAAGAGGAGCAGCCAGGACTAGAACTGGCACCCATATGGGATTCCAGGGTTTCAGGCCAGGGCTTTAACTTTCTGCGCCACAGTGCTGGCCTCCCTTTCTGCATTTTTTATGTGTCTACTTAAACACTGAGAGACAAAGAGAAAGAGAGATAAAGAAAGAGGGACAGTCAAAGACAGATCTTCCATCTACTGGTTTTCTACCATTGTCTCTCAAACGCCAGTTAGAACTCAACCCCAGACACTCTGAGATGAAATGTGTGCATCCCAAGTGGCATCTGAACTGCAACATCACATCCCCACCCCCATCTCGATTTTTCTAAATCTGGTTTAGCTTGTTAGTCTCCATATAAATGCACCCTACTCAGGGCTTCTTCCCTAATGTGCTACATTTGTTAAATCATGTCATTCTATGCTCCTGTTGCACAGGACATTTCCCTATTCACAGTTTTAATTACACTTACTTGTCAGAAGATCAACTTTTAATTCCCAAGGGAAAGTCAGTGACAATCTCCTTCACTGCTTCCTTGAGTTCATGAAATTGCTGATATTCTATGCCCTTTCAGCTTAAAAACATCAATTTCTTGTGGTTCAAAC
The DNA here is from genome assembly GCF_033115175.1 of Lepus europaeus. NCBI lineage: Eukaryota > Metazoa > Chordata > Mammalia > Lagomorpha > Leporidae > Lepus > Lepus europaeus. The sequence goes on from NC_084848.1 coordinate 15,131,744, forward strand.
TCTTACATGCCCTAGCAGAAGTCCTGCCTGACTGCTAAGCCCAATTCTGAATCTCAAAGTCTCATCATCAAATATGATTCTGTTACTGAATATAGCCAAATAGAAAACCCAGATGATTTTTATTTTTACACAGCAAATTTTCCTCTCTTGATATCATTTTTTAATGATGGACTGATTTATTTTTAATACAATGATTACTGTATAAACACAATTTATTTAGGTTGTACATTTATGTTACAGGACACATTACAAGAATGAAAGCCAGATGAAAAGTTTAATAGCAAATTACGTTGGTATTTGATACTAGTGAATGGAAGTCTCTCTCTTTAAATGAAGAGATTTAGTTAGACGTGGGAACATGCCCTGCCTTGCTGATGACCCACTTCCTCCCTACTTCCTATTTTTCATTGGCAAATTATGCAGACACACATGTTCTCACTACAAAACCTAAATGATCACCTTTAAGCAGCCTTTGGTACTGGGAGAATCAACGTTGACCTACAAATAAGACAAGGCCTTACAAAATACTCTTTTGGAAGGTTACCTAGAAATACAAATACGTTTAAGATTGTTGGAGGAGGTAGCTTATTTCCGAATTATTTAAGATAGGAATCTACGAACTATGACTTGTATCACAAATGCAGCCCTCTGCCTGCTTTTGTTTTACTGGTCCACTTTCACTCTAGTTAATTTGCATACTGCCTGCAGCTACTAAAGCAGCAAGTAGAGTAGCTGCCCCAACTTCACATTCTCCAAAAGACAGTATTTACAATGCCTGTCTGTCTGTCTCTCTTTAAAAAATAATAATAATAATAATTTATCTGAAAGTCAAGAGTTACACAGAGAGAGAAGGAGAGGAAGAGAGAGAGGTCTTCCATCTACTGGTTCACTCTCCAATTGGCCGCAATAGCCGGAGCTTCCCCGATCTGAAGCCAGGAGCCAAGAACTTCTTCTGGGTCCCCCATGTGGGTGCAGGGGCCCAAGGACTTGGGCCATCTTCTACTGCTTTCCCAGGCCATAGCAGAGAGCTGGATTGGAAGTGGGGCAGCTGGGACTCGAACCAGCGCCCATATGGTATGCCGGCACTGCAGGCAGCAGCTTTACCCACTATGCCACAGTGCTGGCCTCTACAAGGTCTCTTGATAGAAAAAGTTTGCTATCTCTTGAGTTTAGAAATAGGAATTCTTATCTATGTCAAATTGCTTAAAAATTATTGGTTAAAATTCAAAGTAACATGTGGATGGTGATTAAATCATGCAAGTATTCGCCACCGTCGTTCCATTTGTCTATTCCAGCAAATGGAATATTTGCCTACTTCAGCATAAGGTAATGAACCCACCATTATGTGGGCGAAGTTCTTTTCAAGCTTTTGCTTAAAGAGGAAAGCGTAGTTTGTTGGACATGAAATGACTTGGGTCAGGATGCTCATGAACTGACCTAAGGTACGGCAATGAACCTGAATTTGCTGAAACCTCCTTTTTCACATTCAAGTCTTTCGAGCAGATTGATGTGAAGCTGACAAAAACAAAATTCAGTGTTTGGATTCGATGCTCAGCATGGATACTCATTGCTTGCTTTGAGGATCTGTGAGGTTTATCCCAAATCAGAAGAAAGAATCATCTATAACAAAGTTTCTTTATTCTGAGGATTACAAGTCTGTATTAAGCAGCAAGCTTCCTCCTCATATATGAGTGTTAAGAAAACGAAGTTTGGAGAGCTGGAAAAATCCCTGAGCCTCACTGAGATCCAGTACTGACGGCTGCAGATGGTTGGTTTGCCACCTCAAATGGGCCTCTTGGGTGTTATTGGGTCACATCTATTATTTTAAACAGATCTTTAATTATAGTAACCTGAGATCCTCCTCCAAATGATACAGACTTTTTATTTGTTGAGCAACACATGCATTTTTTTTTAACTCCTAAGCTCTGACCAATGTTTTATTTTACACAGATATGTGCTGTATCTCTATTCCATCTTTGTATTCTATTTCTCGGTCCTGTGGTTTTTCTGTGGCCACATGAATTATTTCCCCTTCAACTGTCCACAGGTAAGCATTTACTGATTCAGTGCCACAACTTCTGCTATGCTACATCTTTGGCATATCCTTTATTTATGTATATCTGGCTCTTATTCCTAAACACACACACACACACACACATTATCAATAATCATCAGTTACACTGATACAGTTACCAATGAGATATGCTGTGATCCATTCTTCCTTCCTGGATTTAAATTAGTTTTTTGTTTTCCTTGAGCACTTTGTTATTCATCAGAGTATATTTTATACTCTCTGATTATTCTGGCTTTCTATTTTGCTCAGAGGTGAGTGTCTCTGTGCCATCTTTTCCCAATAGTGCATGCATAAACACCCAGTGAGTACTTATTCTCTTCTCAACTAATTTTCTTCGTTATCCTAGATCTGGTCTGACTCCAATCTCAAGGCTCCTCACAGTTAAGTAATGATTATAAAATCAACAATCCAAATTGAAACCATCATTTATCTGCACCCAGAAACAAGAGAATTGTTTGTTTCTGTGTTAAGAGGGATTTCATGATTGTTTAGTATTGCTTACTTAAAAATGCAATATACTGACTAGGTCTACTAGAATTAATATACATCAACATAAAATGATGATCCATTGTCAATCTAATGACAAATGGAAAATCAAACAATAAATAATTTCACTTTACTTAAATTTATGAGCAAAACTTTTCAGTAATGCTTTCAAGTAAACACAAAGATCATGAGAAACTTTTACTATTCTCCAGAAACTTCTCATAAAGTATGAAAGTGGCTAAGTGGAGGTTTCTGGTTATAAGCACACATTCCATAATTAAAAAAAAAAAAAGAAATCTGTGTTAGCAGAGTTACTTTTGCTGAAGACAGCAAGATGAATAAAATACTGTCTTTATCCTTAAGGAATTTTCAGTTGTTTGTAGAAGAAATAAAAGTGACCCCCCCCCCCCAATAACAATGCAATAGTGTAAGTGCTAACACTAGAATTAACAGAAGTAAATTGATAATCCAGACAGAGGATTTAAACTTTTTAACTTGTTGACTGTTTTTCAAAATTTAAACAAAACAAGCATAAATTTGTTAATGAGGGAAAAAAGCCTTAGAAATATGACTAACAAATTCACCTATGATCCCTGTGAGAAAATGGAAAAGTATGAACTCTGAATCAAATTAAAAGACTGTATCACATAATGTGAATTTTTGTGAGTTACAAAAGCATAAAATAATTACCAGCAAAATAATGAAAAGGTCAGAATACACTATAACAAATGAAGTGAGCCTACGCTTGATGCCAACATCTCTCATTTTAATTGGCATTTGTTTTTAAAGAAATACTGTGACATTTACACTTCAATTACATATGAAAAGATACCAACCAGGTTTCAAAATAAACAAAACAGCTGAAAAATTAAAATTATACACTTGGAGCAGAAGTAAAAATAAATACAATTTATATCTAAAATTATATCTGAGTTATATATATATAAAAGCACTAGACATATCATTAACTTAAACCTCTGAGTCCTTCAGGCTATCTTAACAGTAAGGATTTTATTAACTGAACTAATAAATTTAAATGGATAGATTTAGCTTTATGTCAATATGAGCAATGTAGAATTGACCTTTCTTCTTAAAACACACTGTATTTAGCATTAAATTGACTTTTCTAAAGCAGAACTTATGTTGTACATTCGTACAGCAGACCCTGTATGGGTTTGTACTATCTGTTGAATGAGTCTGGTATCCTTAGCACTGACCCCTTAACCTGCCCCTAATGTTAGAGTTCATTTACCACCTTTATTGCCTATTATTCCCTCACATAAATTTAACTACCTTTAAATTGTTAACTTAATGTCTGTCAAACTGAGTGTTGCTTCCTCTCTCTAGGCTCGAATGCAGTTGTGGTCATTTATACCCTATGTGATGGCAATGACTTGAAAAGAATAAGTGCAGAAACCAATCAAAGGGCTTCACTCTTTGGTGCATTAAATACAATGCCAAATACTGCACTGTGGTTTCCAACTATCCACCAAAAATGGGACACTTTTGGAAACTGAGACCTCAACACTCCTTGTTTGGTGATGGGCTCAAATGCATATAATTTTTATTGCCATCATGCAACAACTGTCCCTAAAAGGCGGGAAGCATGGATTTGTTGCACCTGCATTGCTGTGATTGTTTGTAAAAGTCCCGTCGTCAAAAACCATATTATTCAAGACAATACATTATCATGCTTTTTCTTTTTCTTTTCTTTCTTTTTTTTTTTTTTTTTGACAGGCAGAGTGGACAGTGAGAGAGAGAGAGACAGAGAGAAAGGTCTTCCTTTGCTGGTCGGTTAACCCCTCAATGGCCACTGCGGCCGGCACACTGCGCCGATCTGATGGCAGGAGCCAGGTGCCTATCCTGGTCTCCCATGGGGTGCAGGGCCCAAGGACCTGGGCCATCCTCCACTGCACTCCCGGGCCACATATTTAATAGGGTACTGATGTGAATTACATAATCATCTTCCTGCTTGTAGTTCTGGCATATTGCTTGGAAATTGCACTCAAGTAACATGTTGAATACATGAAGAACCTTACCAGGTTCTAATTTCATCTATTTTCATCGAAAAGAACAAGAACTTACAAGGTACTATCTGACAGAATGAGGATGGCAGTGGAGAGAGAAGATCCACGTAATTGGCTTTCCTTAGTTCCAAATGTCTCAGACTAGGTGACCTTATAAACAACAGAAATCTATTTCTCATGGTTTTACAGGCTGGAAAGATCAAGGTCAAGGTGCCAGTAGTTTCAGTGTCTGCTGTATTTCCTCTTCTTTGCTATAAGAAAGACTGTTCTCTTACTGTGTCCTCTCATGAGAGAAAGACAGTAAGGGAACTCTTTAGGGCCTCTAATATTTGAATATGGAGGGACACAAATATTCAGTTTATAAGCATCCAATAATATCAATAGTTATATATTTCCTGAAAATATTGTTTCTCTGCTCCCACGCCTTTCCTTAAATACATTCTTTCATCATAACTATCTGCCAAAAATAGGTATCTATGTCTAAGAAAACCATTATGTAACATCTCAAGAGAAAGACATTAAAGTATATTCCTAATTGCTAAATAAAGTTTGCTACTTTACTTTTATTTTGCCATTTATTTCTTATTCCAATAGTTATTTATTACACTGTATAATCATATTTATAGGTTGTTGTGGAGAAGATCCAGAAGTATATCTAGTTCTAAAGTTTTCACTGTGAAAATAAGAAAAATGAGGCCTACAGGAATTAAGTGACTTTCCCAAGGTGATAATCCAATTGACATTCTTATTTCTACAACATGTGGGTTGAACAAATACAGATGCCTTCTACTGCTATTCATGCAGATGTGTGCAATAAAATAAAACAACAGTAAGTAAGAAATATAGCCAGGCAGGTGTTTGTCACAGTAGATAAGATGCTATTTGAGACAGCCTATTCCAATATAAGAGAGCCTAGGTTTAAGTTCTGGTTCTGCTTCTTATTCCAGCTTCCTGCAAACGAACATCCTGGGTGGCAGTAGATTATGGCTCAGTTACAGCAGTTCTAGTCTGGGAGATCAGACTGAGTGCTGTACTCCTGGGTTTGGCCTGACTCAGCCTTACTGTTATGAAATATTTGGAGACTGAACCAGCAGATGGGGAGATCTCTCTTTTTCTCTCATTCTCTCTGTTTCTCTGCTTTTAAAATAAATATGTAAATAAAAGTTAAATAAGAAAATATTGCTATCTAAGAAAGAAAAGTAGAGAATTCAGAAGAGGAAAATGGACCCTTTCCCAATTTGCCTCCTCGGAATATGATGATTGGGGTCTAAGACGCCTTAATACACAAACTTAATCAGAGATATGGGTTATGTGTTTGTACACTCAAAATCACACAAGATTCTCTTTTAGCCAGGATTTTGAAATTTCTCTCCCCTCTGTTGCACAGTACAAGAAAATCTCAGCTTGGAAATCATTGAATCTGTATGAATTCTTGTGCTTGCTTTGAGTTTCTGAATGAAAATGTGTAAATATCTTATTAGGAAAAAGAAATTGAAGTTTAAACACTTATATGTTAATTGTAGATATATACTATTTTGAAGGAGTGGAAATTCCAAGCAAACAAACTATTATTAAAATGGCATTAAATCAGCAGAAATATACAAAACTATATTGTAGGAATACTCACACAAGCCTGTTAGCTGATGCTAACCTTACAGAAAAACAGAAATGAAGGAAAAATATGAGCTAAAAGTCAAACAGCAGAAACATGAGGAAACAATATACGTCAGGATGAGTCAGCAGAGATAAAATATAGTGTGGAATAAAGTGATACCATTGAGGGATTTGGAAGAGAATTGAACATGATTCCTCAAAGAAAACAAAGGGCATCTTTAAAAAAATTGGACAGAAATGCAGAAAGACAAGAGACAACAAATGCTGGCAAGATTGTGGGGAGAAAGGAAATTCTGTTACACTGTTAGTGGGAATGTAGACTGGTACAGCCATTACAGACAACAGTACAGATGTCCCTAAAGAAATTAAAATAGAATTACCATATGCCTCAGGAATCTCTTTTCTGGGGAACATAAAATCACCACCTTGTAAACATATGTGCACTGTCATGTTCATTGTAGCATTAATCTCAATACCTAGGAGATGGAAATGACTTAAATGTCTATGAACAGAGGAATGGATATAGAACACGCGGTGCATACATGTACAGTGTAATGTCATTCAGCCTTTAAAAGGATGGACAACCTGACACTTGCTGCAACATGGGCAGATCTGAAGGTCATTTTGCTACTTGAAACAGACAAGAAAACCTTGAGTTTGGTGATGGTTTTTAAAATAAAGCACCGAAGATATGGTCTATAAAATTTTAAAACTGATCTTCTTTAAGATGCACAACTTCTTTGTGAAAGCTACAACAAAAAAGATGAAAGTGTAAGCCATCAATGGAAGAACTTATTGTAAAACACATATCAGAGAGAGGGATGTTTCCTAATGTTTGCAAAAAATTCTGAAAACTTAACTATGAGAAAATGAATAACCTAATCAACGATTGGGAAAAGATCTGATCAGAAACCTCAACAGAGAAAATATACGGATGGAAAATAAACCCATGAAAAGATTTTCAACAGCCAGTGCCATTAGGGAACTGCAAATTATAACAACAACATGCCACTACATATCAAGTAGAATGACAGAAATCCAAAAACTAACAACCCAAAATACTGGTAATGACATGCAATGATGGAAACTTTTATTCATTGCTGGTTGGAATGCAAAGTCATACAATTATGTAGGAAAACAATTTGACTATTTTTTTTTTTTTACAAATCCAATAATCATATAATCCAGAACTTTTGCTTCTTACTGTTTGGCTAAAAGAGTTAAAAAATTATGTCCACACCAAAATCTTCATATAGATATTTGTAGCACCTTTATTCATAATTGTCAAAACTTGGAAGCAGCTAAGACGTCCTTCACTTGGTAGGTGAGTGGTTAAATAATCTGTAGCACATCCAGACAATGGAATACTACTCAATGTCAAAAACAAATGAGCATGGTGTCCATTGTGGCCCAGCAGCTAAATCTATTGTTTGTGATTCCAGAATCCCATGTGAGAGTGACTGGCTGCTTCATTTCCACTTTAGCTCCCTGCTAATGCACCTGGAAAGACAACAAAGGATGCCCTGAGTACTTGGGCTCATACCACCCAAGTGGAACAGCAGAATGGATCCTGTCTCCTGGCTTTGGCCAGCCCCAGCCCCAGCTTTAAAGTATCCGTAAAGATCTCTCTGTCTGTCTGTTTCCCTTTGCTATTCTGCCTCCTGATAAGCAAAATGAATAAATAGTTTAAAAAATAACTGAGCTGTCAAGTCATGGATAGACTTGGAGGAAAATTGAATGCCTATTACTCAGTGACAGAAGTCAATCTGACATGGCTAAACAGTGCATGATCCCAACTATATGGCATTCTGGTAAAGGCAAAGGTATATATAGAGTAAAATATTAGTGATTGCTTAGAGTTGAGAGGAGGATTAAAATACAGCATAAAAGAACTTAGGAAAGAGAAACTATTATATTTTACACCAAAATAGCAAATAAATATTATACATCTGTCGGAACCAACAGAATATACAATACCAAGGCCAAGAGAGAATCTTAATATAAAACATCCTTTTGGTGATATGAACATATTAATGTTGGTTTATTGACTGTAACAAATGTACTACTGTGGTAAGAAATATTGAGTGAGGGAATGGGTGTGTGGGGGGAGTTGAAGGCAGGTTATGTATGAATTCTCCATACATTTTTGCTTAATTTTGTTGTAAAGCTAAAAAGCATATCTAATAAAGAAGTAATGAACTAAGCCTATAAATCAAGTAGTTACATAAGAGCACAGAGTTCATTTAAGTAAAAGAAGAAACTGATAGAATTATAAAAATGAATAGCATAGTAAATACTATGGAGCAGATGAAAAAACTATACTGTGTTTTTGAAAATATTAATTTTATTAATAACATCTACCTAAACTTTTATGAGGAAAAGGGAAAAATCAAGAAAAATAGAAAACAAAACTCTTCAAAACTGATGAAAATAGAGAACTTGAATTTAACAGTTATTATTGAGAAGACAGTAGTGAGTGTGCTCCTTTCCCACCGAAATGTAAACACTTTTATGTGAGTTTTGATAATTTTGAAGAAGGAATTGATTCCAAATTTACATAGTTTACTCCAGAGAACAGGGGGAAAAGAAAAATAGCAATCATGCTCATTTTATGAGGTTAATGTATTCTTAAGCTTAAAATTACATAAGAAAATACTTGAAAGTAATTTGAAATCTAACTTCTTAAATATAGATAAGTACAGAAACTTAAATTGTGTTAGCTTTCCCAAACGAATTTGTAGAGTTAAGTATATTGTATCATACTTAAGCAGAACTTATCTTAAGCTCAAGGAAGGTCTAACATCAGAAAAGTTAACTTTTACTGTAACAATGTAATTATAAAAATCAAATAGCCCCATACGCAGGAGAAATATTTGGTTCATTTCAGTAACTGTTTATAAATACAGCAAACTTTAAATAAAAGGCTTAAGCCTGGGACTATAAAGTTAAAATAAATTGTATCCCGGCCGGCGCTGTGGCTTAACAGGCTAATCCTCCACCTTGCGGCACCGGCACACAGGGTTCTAGTCCCGGTTGGGGCGCCGGATTCTATCCCGGTTGCCCCTCTTCCAGGCCAGCTCTCTGCTATGGCCCCGGGAAGGCAGTGGGGGATGGTCCAAGTCCTTGGGCCCTGCACCCGCATGGGAGACCAGGAGAAGCATCTGGCTCCTAGCTTCGGATCAGCGAGATACACCAGCCGCAGCGGCCATTGGAGGGTGAACCAAGGCAAAAAGGAAGACCTTTCTCTCTGTCTCTCTCTCTCACTATCCACTCTGCCTGTCAAAAAAAAAAAAAAAAAAAAAATTGTATCCCAAAAATTGGAGAGGAGGAGGATGAAGAGTGGGAGTATGGGGAAGACGCAGGAAGGCGTTGGAAGAATCACTATGTTCCTAAATCTGTGTATACGAAATTTGTGTACCTTAAATAAAATTAAAAAAAGGAAAAAAGAAAAAAAATCAAGGAAGGAGGAGGGAGGGTGGGAAGTATCATTAGTTGCTTATAGTTGTGTATATGAAACACATGAAATCTGTTCTTACACAAATTCTTTTTAAATTAAAAAATAAATAAAATGGACAAATTTTAAAATTATAAATTTTACATTCTCAAATGTTAGAGTTGACTTGAAGAGTACATTTTAGATGTAATTTCTTGGAGTTCAGGAATAAAACTTATCTGCAAACACTGAAAAATTCTAATGTGGCGTTCATAGTTTGGAAAGCTGAGAAACAGAAGTTACTAGAAAGGAAGAATTCCAAGGGACAATTTTTAAAAATTACTTGCACATGATACAATTGTTCAGGTATAAAAATATTTAAATCAACTAGCTGAATTAAATAGTTCAGCAATGCTGGTAGATGTCATATAAACTTAAAATAATAGCAATTATCAATAACAATAATAACTAACAAGAAAATATAGTAAAAAAACAGAGAGTTTAAGATACTCAAATTGCACATTCCTGGGAGTATCTGGTTTTGTTTCTCAGCTCTAGCTGCTCATGCAGCTTTTGATTCCACCTTCCTGCAAACACCCACACTGGGAGGAAAAAGTGATGACTCAGTAATTTGGTCCTGTCATCATGTGGGAGCACTGGATTATATTTCTGTTTCCTAGCTCTGGTCTTGGCCTACCCCAGGCTGTTTTGGGCATTTTGGGGAGTAAGCCAAGAGATGTAATTTTCACTATCAGTCTTTCTCTCTTTTTTTTTTTTTTCCAAAAGAAAGCTTTATTTAAGAAATACAGACTTTATGCATTTCATAAGTATAATACTAGGAATATAGTAAAAAATTATTCCCAGCATGCCCACCTTCCCATCCACTCTCCCACTCTTCCCCTCCTCCCTCTCCCATTCCCAGTCCCATTCTCTGCTTCTCAAATGTTTAAATAATTATTAATTATATGATTTTAAAACCTAAACAACTCTGATAAAAGAAGATATCTAAATGTAAGGAGTAATTCATGCTTAGGTCAAAGATCAACAACCCTTTTCTGTAAAGGACTAGCTATGGAAAATTTCAGGTTGTGTGGGTTTCTGTTGAACTCTCTTCATGTGTCTTTGATTTCTGTTACAACTCTCTACTTCTACTCTGATACCAGGAAAGCACCAATAAATAATATGCAAGCAAACAAAAATGTTGTTGTGTTAAAATAAAAATTTATGTATAGATATAAAATATGCATTTCTTATGTTTCTTACATCATAATTTTATATTGATATTTTTCAACTATTTAAATATTTTCAAAAAACCTTAGATTGTATGCCATACAGAATGAGGAAGTAGGCTAGTTTTTATCCCTGGATTGGAATTTGCATACCCCTAAAATTTAATATTATAAAAATAAGAATTTCCCCAAGGTAGTAGTATGTCAGTTAATTACAAACTCGGCATTCTCTTTGAATATCTTTTCTGAACTCTTTGATTGGAGTAGATGGAGAGATCAAGGTCCTTGAATACTCTGGGCTGGCACTATGGTATAGCAGGTAAAGCCAACACTGCAGTACTGACATCCCATTTGGAGGCCAGTTCAAGTCCTGGCTGCTCCACTTCCTATCCAGCTCTCTACTATGGCCTGGGAAAGCAGTAGAAGATTGCTCAAGTCCTTGGGCCCCTGCACCTGCATGGGAGACCCAGAAGACGCTCCTGGCTCCTGGCTTTGGATCAGTGCAACTCTGGCTGTTGTGGCCAATTGGGGAATGAACCAGTGGATGGAAGACCTCTCTCTCTCTCTCTCCCTCTCCTTCTCTCTCCGTGTAACTCTGACTTTCAAGTAAAATAAATAAATCTTTAAAAAAATTTCCTTGGTTGAGTTTATTGCAAGGTATTTGATTGTTTTTGTAGCTATTGTAAATGGGATTGATCTTAGAAGTTCTTTCTCAGCCTGGCATTGCCTCTGTACACAAGGCTATTGATTTTTGTGCATTGATTTTATATCTTGCTACTTTGCCAAACTCTTCTTTGAGTTCCAATAATCTCTTAGTAGGGTTCTTTGGATTCCCTAAATAAAGAATCATACCATCTGCAAAGAGGGATAGTTTGACTTCTTCCTTCCCAATTTGTATCCCTTTAATTTATTTTTCTTTCTTAATGGCTCTGGCTAAAACTTTCATAACTATATTGAATAGCAGTTGTGAAAGTGGGCATCCCTGTCTGGTACCAGATCTCAGTGGAAATGCTTCCAATTTTTCCCCATTCAATAGGATGTGGGTTTTTCATAAATTGCTTTGATTGTATTGAGGAATGTTCCTTCTATACCCAGTTTGCTTAGAGTTTTCATCATGAAAGGGTGTAGTATTTTATCAAATGCTTTCTCTGCATCTATTGAGAGAATCATATGGTTTTTCTTCTGCAGTTTGTTAATGTGGTGTATCACGTTGATTGATTTGCGAACATTGATTTTTGCATCTATGTTCATCAAGGATATTGGTCTGTAATTTTCTTTCAATGCTGCTTCTTTTTCAGGCTTAGTGATTAAGGTGATGCTGGCTTCATAGAATGAATTTGGGAGGATTCTCTCTTTTTTGATTGTTCTGAATAACTTGAGAAGAAATGGAGTTAGTTTTTCATTAAATATCTGGTAGAATTCAGCAGTGAATCCATCCAGTTCTGAGCTTTTCTTTGTTGGGAAGGCCTTTATTACTGTTTCAAGTTCTGTCTCAGTTATGGGTCTGTTTAGATTTTCTATGTCTTCCTGGTTCAATTTAGGTAGGTTGTATGTGTCCAGGAATCTATCCATTTCTGATAGATTTCCCTGTTTGCTGGCATACAAGTCTTTATAGTAATTTCTGATGATTATTTTATTTCTGTGGTGTCTGTTGTTACATTCCCTTTTTCATTTCTGATTTTATTGATTTGGTTCTTTTCTCTTCTTTTTTTAGTTAGTTGGGCCAATGGGGTGTCAATTTTGTTTATTTTTCCAAAAACTAGCTCTTCGTTTGGCTGATCTTTTGTAATGTTTTTTGGATTCAATTCTGTTGATTTCTTCTCTGATTTTAATTATTTCTCTTCTCCTACTAGTTTTGGGTCTGTTTTACTGCAGTTTTTCTAGATCCTTGAGATGAATAGAAAGCTCATTTATTTGGTGCCTTTCTAATTTCTTGATGTAGGCACCTATTGCTATAAACTTTCCTCTTAACACTACTTTTGCTGTATCACATACGTGTTGTTATCCTCAGTTACTTCCAGAAAGCTTTTGATTTCTCTTTTGATTTCTTCTATGACCTAGTGCTCATTCAGGAGCATGTTGTTCAGTCTCCATGTGTTTCATATGCTCTAGGGATTCATGATCTCTATGATGAGAATTACAAAATCTTAAAGAAAGAAATAGAAGAGGATACCAAAAAATGGAAAAATCTTCCATGATCATGGATTGGAAGAATCAATATCATCAAAACATCCATTCTCCCAAAAGCAATTTACAGATTCAGTGTGATACCAATCAAAATACCAAAGACATTCTTTTCAGATCTGGAAAAAATGATGCTGAAATTCATATGGAGGCACAGGAGACCTTGAATAGCTAAAGCAGTCTTGTACAACAAAAACAAAGCCAGAGGCATCACAATACCAGATTTCAGGACATACTACAGGGAAGTTATAATCAAAACAGCATGGTACTGGTACAGAAACAGATGGATAGAGCAATGGACAGAATAGAAACACCAGAAAACAATCCAAACATCTACAGCCAACTTATATTTGATCAAGGATCTAAAACCAATTCCTGGAGCAAGAATAGTCTATTCAATAAATGGTGCTGGGAAAATTGGATTTCCACGTGCAGAAGCATGAAGCAAGAACCCTACTTTATACCTTACACAAAAATCCACTCAATATGGATTAAAGATCTAAATCTATGACCCGACACCATCAAATTATTAGAGAACACTGGAGAAACCCTGCAAAACATAGGCACAGGCAAAAAATTCTTGGAAAAGACGCCAGAGGCACAGGCAGTCAAAGCCAAAATTAACATTCAGGATTGCATCAAATTGAGAAGTTTCTGTACTTCTCTGTACAAAAAAACCAGCTTGGAAAGTGAAGAGGCAACTGACAGAATGGGAAAAAATGTTTGCGAACTATGCAACAGATAAATTATTAATAACCAGAATCTACAAAGAGATCAAGAAACTCCACAACAACAAAACAAGCAATCCACTTAAAAGATGGGCCAAGGACCTCAATAGACATTTTTCAAAAGAGGAAATCCAAATTGCCAACAGACACATGAAAAAATGTTCAGGATCACAAACACACTGTTGGTGGGAATGCAAACTGGTAAAGCCACTGTGGAAGTCAGTCTGGAGATTCCTCAGAAACTTGAATATAACCCTACCATACAACCCAGCCATCCCAATCCTTGGAATTTACCCAAAGGAAATTAAATTGGCAAACAAAAAAGCTGTCTGCAGCTCAAGTCACAATAGCTAAGACCTGGAATCAACCTAAATGCCCATCAACAGTAGACTGGATAAAGAAATTATGGGACATGTACTCTATAGAACGCTATACAGCAGTAAAAAACAATAAAATCTGGTCATTTGCAACAAAATGGAAGAATCTGGAAAACATCATGCTGAGTGAAATAATCCTGTCCCAAAGGGACAGATATCATATGTTCTCCCTGATCAGAGACAACTAACCGAACACCAAAAAGGAAACTTGTTGAAGTAAAATGGACACTATGAGAAACAGTGACTTGATCAGCCCTTGTCCTGACTGTTAATGAACAACTTAATTATTTATCCCTTTTAGTATTTTTTTGTTCTACTTAATACTATTGGTTGAACTCTTTAATTAACACACAATTATTCTTAGGTGTTTAAATTTAATTGAAAAATGATCCCTGTTAAATATAAGAGTGGGAATAAGAGAGGGAGGAGATGAACAGTTTGGCATATGCTCACTTGGATTTACCACAAAAGGTAGAGTTAGAAATGTGCCAGGGGAATCCAATTCAATTCCATCAAGGTGGCATGGGCCAATGCCATCTCACTAGTCAAAGTGATCAGTTTCAGTTCACAATTGATCATAATGAAAGGATTAAGAGTCATAGAGTCTGCTAATACTAACTGATAGAATTAAAAAGGAGAGAATGATCCAACATGGGAAGCGGGATACACAGCAGACTCCTAGAATGGCAAATGCCCTACACAGCACTGTGGCCTCAGAACCAGCCCTTAAGGCATTCAGATCCAACTAAAAAGCCCATGAGAATATTTCAGACATGGAAAGCCAAGACACTCTGGCAAAACAAAACAAAACAAAACAAACAAACAAACAAACAAACAAAAAACTAAATGAAAGATATCTGTGATCGAGATCCCAGTGGAAAGAACGGGCCATCAAAGAAGGAGGTACCTTTCTCTGAAGGGAGGAGAGAATTTCCACTTTGACTATGACCTTGTATAAATAAGATCGGAGTTGGCGAACTCAAAAGGCTTCCATAGCCTTGGCAACCCATGACAAGAGCTTCAGGAGATTGCTGACATCCTAAACAAGAAAATGAATCTTGCTGTGAATGGGATGGGAGAGAGAGTGGGAGATGAGATGGCTGCAGGTGGGATGGAGGTTATGGAGGGGAAGAAGCCACTCTAATCCAAAAGCTGTACTTTGGAAATTTATATTTATTAAATAAAAGTTTAAAAAAGTCCTTGAATACTTAATATACTCTATATTTAAAGAGAGAGAGCAAAGAGAGAATTGCTCTACCCTAAACAGCATATGTTACACATACTTAGGAGTGAAAACAATGTGATATTGGGATGTGACTTTACATAAATTTGACCTAAATTAGCCTTTGTACTTGAACAATAAGTTTGGCATAAAGTAAACTCCAAATATAAGAATTATAACCAAGCTTGCCATGTAAACAAGCTATAACCTAACTTGGAATATACACTTCTAATCAAACAATTGATTCTCAGCCCATCATTTCAGTGGAACTTCCAGCCAACTACAAGCTGGAAGCTGCCAAAGCTTGACCATATAAGATTAATATTTAAAAGCATATATTTAGGAAATATATATATATAATAAATCATAAAGTGATGAAAACATTGACTAACTTCATGGAAAGACTGAATTATATGTAGTGATGAACTCAAGTGGGATAAAACACTCGTATATACTTTGAAAGTAAAATTATAATGCTGATAGGAGAACATCTTTCTATGTTAGGATTAGGATATATAAATATATAATAAATCATAAAGTGATGAAAACATTGATCAACTTCATGGAAAGAATGAATTGTATATAGTGATGAACCCAAGTAGGGTAAAACACTCATACATACTTTGAAGGTAAAATTATAATGCTGATAGGAGAACATCTTTCTATGCTAGGATTGAAAAACAAACTTGGTAAACTTTCAAAAGCTGAATCCATAAGGAAATAAACAGGAATTTGATTAATTAAGTTAAGAAATATCAGTGTAATTATACTATAGGAAATTAATAGATAAAATGAAAAATGATGTTTACAATGTGTAAAATTTGCAAGTATTCAATTACATAGGGAACATAGGAAATCTACAATAAAAAAACACTGTGGGCAAATGAGCTAGAGATATGAAAAATATATTTGTGGATAAGGAACCCTCTACCACAAAGCCAACAAAAGAATGCCTAGAAACTTAAAATAATTTCTAAATTAAATTCTAGATTAAAAAAATTAATAAGCTATTTTATATCTGGCAAATTGTTAAGAGTTTCACCTCAGTGTGGATAAAGATGTGAACTAGAGTTATTCTGGTGAGCAGTCTGTCAATAAAAATCAAGTAAGTGTGCACATATACTACTGGTTGGCCATTTGCTCTTGCTATATACCCCAGGATATTATTACCTTATAGATGAGACATTTACAAAGCTATCAACTGTTTTGCATAGTGGCAGAAAGTTGGAGGCAATCTGGTGTTCATCACTGGAAGCGAGGATTGATAGAATTAAGGTGCACACTCTTATCTGATTTAACAACTGAAAATAAGTACATGATTGGGCCGGTGCCACGGCTCAATAGGCTACTCCTCTGCCTGCAGCGCCGGCACCCCGGGTTCTAGTCCTGGTCAGGGTGCTGGATTCTGTCCTGGTTGCTCCTCTTCCAGTCCAGCTGTCTGATGTGGCCCGGGAGTGCAGTGGAGGATGGCCCAAGTGCTTGGGCCCTGTACCCGCATGGGAGACCAAGAGAAACACCTGGTTCCTTGCTTCAGATCAGCGCGATGCGCTGGCCGCAGCATGCCGGCCACAGTGGCCATTGGGGGTGAACCAACGTAAAAAGGAAGACCTTTCTCTCTGTCTCTCTCTCTCTCACTGTCCACTCTGCCTGTAAAAAAAAAAAAATACTAGAAAGTAAGTACATAATTGAACACATAGAAACAGAAGTGGATCCTTGAAAACTAGTGCTTAGAGGAAAGTATATATAAAAGAATACAATCTATAAGGCAAGATTTCAGTAAATTAAAAATACACAGATACACGTCAACAGAAATTAATCTTACAATAAAAAAGGAAAAATCAAAATACATATTAAATTTACTAAAGGGGCTGTTTCTGGGGGAATGGAGAAATTAGGATGAGACATTTGGACAAAAGATTGAATATGTGTCTATCAATATAAATGATAGAGTCTTGTATTGGCCAAAATATTAGGGTATCGTGAAATAATGCTAGCTTTTAATTCATAGCTCTGGTTGATGATTTAAAAAGAACTAAAGGAAATAACAGGAGGCAACCAGAGGCTAAGGAGGTAGAGTGGGAACAAACCAAGCATAATACCACACAGTAGCAACAACTGGTTTAAAAACGTCTTGAAAAAGTAGCCATTGAAATTATTCCCAATGAAATTGGGACCAAATCCAGGGGGTGTGTAAAATGTAAACATGATTGGTAGTGATTCTTTTAATATTATACTTACTATATACAGTTGAATTCTTAAAAGAAAATAGGGGCTGCTGTTGTGGCATAGCGGGTAAAGCCAGCAAATCGAGTCCTGGATGATCCAGCTCCCTGCTAATGTGCCCAGGAAAGCAGCAGGAGATGGCCCAAGTGTTTGGGTCCCTGCCCACCCTTGTAGGAGACCCAGATGAAGCTCCTGGCTTCTGGTTTCTGCCTGGCCCAATCCTGATCATTGTGGCCATTTGGGGAGTGAACCAGTTGGTGAAGATCTCTCTCTTTCTCTCTGTCTCTCTTTCTCTATCTCTGTAATTCATCCTTTCAAATAAATAAAAATAAACCTTTAAACAAATACCTGGAGAGAAAAAGTAAGGATTAAAGAATAAACATTTAACAATGAAAACGCTTGAGTTCAATTTTAAGAAAATAAATTTGCAGACTCATTTGCAGTTGTTGGACATAATACAGAGATCCTGTGTACCACAGACCCAGTTCCCAATTGGTAACTTTTTCTAAAATTGTAGTGTAGTAACACGACTTGTAGTGTAGTAACAAGGCAGAGTTGATACAGCAAAGATGATGTTAGAAACACACAGAAAGATTTTAACATCATAAAGATCCCTCTTGTTGCTGTTTTAAAGCCACGTTTTCCCTCCATCTCTCCTTCCTTCCTTCCTTCCTTCCTTCCTTCCTTCCTTCCTTCCTTCCTTCCTTCCTTTTTACTTCCTCCGTCTCCGTCTCCCTCTCCTCCTCCTACTCCTCATTCTTCTTCATACTTTTCTGGTATAGGTGATAGAACAATATTAGCTTCAGGAAATTAGTTGATAAGTATCCCCCCTTCTTTTTTTATGAAAAATATTGTGTGAAATTGATGTAAGTTAATCTTTTAGTATTTAATAGTTTTCCTCAGTGAAACCATTTGGGTCTCAAGTTTATTTTTAGAATAATTCAAATGAAATTTATTTAATAATTTTAGAAGTATTTAGCTTGTTTCTTTCATTTTGTTTGATTATTGTTTGTGATTCTTAAGAACTAGATTCATTTTTTTTCTAAGTTATTGAATTAATTATTAATTATTGGAGTTACTGATGGTATGTCCTTATTATCTTTCAGTGAGCTAAGGATCAGTAATAATATCCCCTATTTAATGTTTCCTAGCAGTGAAGGATGGCCCAAGTGCTTGGGTCCCTGCATCTGCATGGGAAACTGGGAGGAAGCACATGGCTCCTGGCTTCGGATTGGCGCAGCGCCAGCCATAGCGGCCATTTGGGGAGTGAACCAACGGAGGGAAGACCTTTCTCTCTGTCTCTCTCTCACTGTCTATAACTCTACCTGTCAAAAAAATTTTAAAAAATTAATGTTTCCTGAATATCTTCTTTGGGTGTCAGTTTAGAAGGCTATTGACTTTAATTCCAGTTGGGTGCTGTAGTATAGTCTCTCAATATCATTTTCCATTAAAATTGATGGCAGTGGCAGTGCAGAGGGGGACTTTTCCATTAGCCCCAGAAAGGATACTTGGATCTCAGAGGTGGCCCATGGAGCAAAGCCAAGATTGGGGTACTGGCCTAGGGTTCTGTGGTAGCTGGGGTGTTAGGGGCACATGCCCAAGGGTTCTGGAGGGGTTGTTTGGTTCCCTGCTGTCACAGGGGTGTATGGTCAGTCTCCATGTTGTGTGAGCCCTGAAGTCTGGTAGAAGTATGCAGGTCTCCAACAGTCTTGCCCTAAGTTGCTATGCAATGTGTTGGAACTCACCTATCTTTTATCCCCAAACTGTACAATTACTGTCTCTGAATTATGTTGCCTGAAGTTGAAGGAGAAGTGGAGTGAGCAGTCCCATTGCCACCAATGTAACCATTCTACTTCACACCCGGGTCCATAAGCTGCCAGGACTAGGGTAGCACACGGCTAGGGCCATGGCTTACATTGCTGAGATGCTTGCTACTGAGGTGGACTTGTACCTCAAGGCCCCTGCAACCAGTCACAAGTGATGCTGGTCCAGATATAAGTTCTAACCAACTGGACCCACAGATCTCCACTTGGGATTGGAACTGGTCCAGAGACTCCATCTCCACACACTGGCCTGGGGACAGGGATCATTAAAGGCTTCCTAGTGCTGGGTTTTACCAGCCCAACACTGAGTTTTAAGTCACAGTCCTATGCTTACTGTGATGCACTACTCCTTAATGACTGGAGCCTTGCTCTGGTGTGTTGGAAGTAGGATGAGGGATGTTGGAGGCAGCCTCTTGGCCAAACTGGTTGAAGTGCTTGTCCTTCTTACTTATATTTTTTCTTGGTCCCCTGAATACTCCGTGAGTTACATGCCCAAGGGAAGAGTTTGCCAATTTGGGAAAATCTGTCAAGAAACTTAAGCATTTTTCCTCTTAAGTGTTTTCAACTTACTCCTTACCTGCTTCAAAGTGGAAGGCCTTTAGTGAAGATTCTTGCTACTAAATTTGAGGCAAGTTCCTGTACTACATATGGTACTACTAAATCATGTGCGCTCAGTGTGCCACTACCCTCTAGATTTTTTTTAAACTTTTCTTTATCATTTTTGGATTGTTATGCATAACGTTTGCTGCATCAATTCCTGCCCTTTGGAATGCAAATATGCCCTAAGTTCAAGTCATGGGTTCACCACAGACGAGGTTCTGAAATGATGCAGTGTACAAATCAAGTCAAACACCTTCTTGGCTAAATCCAATACTATGGGTGACATATGCTTTCATCTGGGTTATAAGGAAATACAGGAAGCCCTACTTGCCCCTTAGCTCAACTCATTTCCTTTGCTCATTCTGTCTTATTGTACTAAATAATGAGTTTCATGTGGCTAACACTATCATTATCAATAGGAATGTATCAATGACAACAATAAATAGTGCATGCTTGGACACTAAACATGGTTTTTAGTTTAATGGTTCAAAATGTTATCCTGCCAGATGGAAAGTCTCATTGAGCTTTTATTTCCCAGGAAATTTGGTAGAATTGAAATAATTCCATTATTTTAAAAGAGAGAAGAGAGGAAACAGAGGGCAGGTCAAGACAGTGTGTTCATTACTCAAAAAGAACTGTTTCTTTCCACGTATACATAATGTCACTGACATTGTTTCTGGGGTCGTGCTGCGTGATTTCCAACAGTTACTGGTCAAGAAGTCCAGGTATTGGAGAAAATAAAGAACTTGAATTGGTGGGCTTACTTGACACCTGGCGATATTAACCGTGGAATCCAAGGTAAGACCATGATCTATTTCCTCAGGAGTTTTACTAAATAACCCCAGTAGGTGTTCATTTGTTTTGTTTTGTATATTTTTATTTAAAGAGACTGTAAGCTGTGGTTCAGAAATACACAGATTTTCTGACTCCCAGGCCAGTCTCTGGTGCTGCTTATAAAAGTGTTATATTTTTATCATTGCAATCAGGTATAGTCCCATGTCCTATGCAGATCTTCTGAAATGTGACACATGGTACAAGTGTGTTTCTGTAATTATTCTGCTTCCATTTCCTGTTCTAGCTTTCCTCACATTCTCCCATTGATTGATTCTCAAAATGAGAGAATATAGTCATAATACATAGATTTTCATTGAGCTATTCTGGTGGTATTGAGAGGAAAGGATGGTAAGAAAAAAATTTCAAATATCCATATAAGAAAAGAAATAATTTGTTTCCACCTGTATTAGAATGGAATGCCATAATAAAATACTATAGATCAGGGAGGCTTAAAAACCAAACATTTATCTTCTGGCAGATCTGAAAGCTGAAGTCTAAGTTCAAGGTACCAAGAGGGGTGGAGGAAGGATGTCTTTTCAGCTCACAGGGGTTCCTTCTCAATGTATCTTGACATGGTTTTTCCTCTGTCAACCCACAAAAATGAAATGATCTATGGTGTTGCTTCCACTTCTTGTAAGGGCACTAGTCCTATCAGATTAGGACCACACCTATTACATCTTTCAGCCTAATTCCCTCTTTCAAGGTTTTATCTCTGAATACAGTGACATTCTTGTTAGGGCTTCAACACAGGAATATCAAAGAAACACATTTCAATTAATGACACCACATAATGTTGGAATATAAATGAGTCAATCAACACTAAGTGAATCAATCGCATTTTCTAAATGGAAGAGTTGGAAAAACATATTCAACATGGGTCTATACTCAAGCATGATTTTTCTTAGTGGTGTCATATCCCTAATACTTGCCAAAATTTGTTCAGAGTAACTAGTGCTTTGAGACCTTGTTCAGTATTATCGTGGTCCTTCCCAGACATACCACCACAACATGTAGATTCAAGTACATTAATCTGATCAAAATCTGCTGTGTCTTCCATTTTTTCATCAATTGAATATCTTGGGAGCTAATTCATATGTGCTCACTAACACCGAGATGGACACTTTTTCTGCTCTTGAAAAGGGCAGTTGTCAAATTCCTGACTCAACCACCTGCCTATGTGCCAAATGACCCACTGAGGAGAGCTCTAGTCTATAAATTGGGGGCAGCTTGGATATTTTTCAGGTTCCGTCCAATAACAGCAATTCTGGGGCCATTAAATCCTGGTCTCTGGACACACATCCCTCAATTCACCACATGGAGGCACCAGTCCCCTCTGTTGTGCACTGAAATTTTCATGAGCCTCATCTTCTCTAAATCTGAATTTGTTATATATAATTCATGTCTGTTTTAATTGGTAAAACTATTCTACATCTATTGTTGTGCTTATAATTTTAGACTATTCTCTGTAATATAGAAACAAAAATAGGTTACAATTACTCAATTTCTTAGAATTATACAAATCATAAGATAATCAAAAGGGAAATTAATGTTTTCAGAATTTATACTATTTTCTTACATTTGTAGTCTGAGGAAAACTTACAATCTATTGTCCCAGTTATACAAAAATTCTGAATTCCATACATGAAAAAACTTAGGCCAGAGCCGTGGCTCAACAGGCTAATCCTCTGCCTAGCGGCGCTGGCACACTGGGTTCCAGTCCCAGTCGGGGTGCCGGATTCCGTCCCGGTTGCCCCTCTTCCAGGCCAGCTCTCTGCTATGGCCCAGGAGTGCAGTGGAGGATGGCCCAAGTCCTTGGGCCCTGCACCCCATGGGAGACCAGGATAAGCACCTGGCTCCCGCCTTCGGATCAGCGCGGTGCGCCGGCCATTGGAGGGTGAACCAACGGCAAAGGAAGACCTTTCTCTCTGTCTCTCTCTCTCACTGTCCACTCTGCCTGTCAAAAAAAAAAAAAAAAGAAAAAGAAAAAGAAAAAGAAAAAAAAAAGAAAAAAACTTAAAACCTTTTCATTTTAATAAGAAAAAAGATATTAATCCATGTATACTCATGCCAAATGTAATTAGTTTTGCACGTGACCTTTGTTCAACTACCTACTTGAAGTTAAATTCTTACTTCTCAATAAATAATACCTATGTTAGGTATTGAGGTAGTTAACAGTACACAAAGAAAATCACATTTCATTCCTTCATTGAGTTCATAGTCTGACTGGATATGTGGAGAATACACAAAAATTTGGGGTAGATATTTAGTGGAGGTGTTAAGATTCCAGTCACGATGCCTCTATCCCATGGTTCTATACCTGCTTCCAGTTCCTGATTCCAGATTCCTGCTAATGGATATCCTGGGAAACAGTGGAGATGATGTAAGTAATTGGATTCCTGCTCTGGATTATGGCAACCCTGCTATTGTGGGCACTTAGAGAGCGAACCAGCAAATAAGAGACTTCCCCAAGTACCCCAAGCTCTCTTTCTTTGTCTTCTTTCTCTCTACCTCTTAAGTAAATCAATCAATAAATGAATACATGAATAACCAAAAAGTCATATAAAGTGCAAAATGACAACTATGGCTACTGCTCTGAATTATAAATATATGATGAGAGTCTACAGCCTAAGTGTGTAAAGACATTTTTGGTGTATTGGAGAGAGATTCTCTGGAGAACTAAAATGTAGGAAGATGAGAATGATGTAACTAGGTTGTATAAAGATAGGAAGAACTTTTATAGAAGAGGACTAGCCCATTCATAGATTCTGAGTTGGAAGACTAGAAAGAAAAGCTTTGTATGAGAACAGGGGGAGGGAAGGCGAATGAGGTTGGTGACAGGTGAATTCTGCACTACAAAAGACTTCAGGCCATGGGAGGTACTTTTGCTCCATGCCAAATGTAACAGGAAACTACTGAAAGGCCTGTGTCATCAACTCTGCCCTCGCCTGGCCATCCCTCCATCCTTCTCACTGCTCTCTGTTTCCTCCTTCTTCCTCCCAAGGTCTAGTCTCAGCAGTAGCCAGAATGATTGATGTAAACCCAGGTCAGCTCATAGAACCTGTCCACAGATATTCTAACATCCTGTCTTTCTCAGAATAGCATCCAGAGCCCATCTGTTGGCCTCCAGGCCCTCACTGCTTATGTTCAGTACTGCTGCTCTAACCTCATCTCCTAACTCTCCTTTCTCTGGCTCTCTCTGTAGAGCTGCAAAACCCTGTGACTGTTCCAGAACTCTTCAAGTATGCTCTTGCCTAGGGGTACTGGACTCCCTATCCTCCAGACTGGCCTTCCCAAGTATGCAAACAACTCACTCCCCTAAATGCACAGATCTCTATCAGACTTGCAGAGGTAGCACAAAATGCTTGTGGAAAAGTGGAATTTTTAAAAATTGATTTTTAAACCCATGCAATTTTTTTTTTTACATTATATGCACCTTTCATGAAGGTTTGGAAGACCCCTTGTCCACTCACCGGGGAGGCTTTCCCTGATCAACCTGAATAAGCAGCTACTTTCCTGCCCCCATCACTCTCCATTACAGTATGGGTTGCTATGGACTACACCGTTTGGTTTCTGTTTTATTCAATTTTCACTCACATAAGTGAAAGAGCTTTGAAAATAGGGGCTTGTTTAGTTTTCTGCTTTATCCCTAGTAGGGGAGAAAATGTCACACAGTAGGTGCTCTGCAAGTATCCGGTGAAGCAGTGAAAGTCTGAATTTAATCATACATTTTCCAACAATTGTTCTCAATCAGAAATGTTCACTAGTGTGCACATAATACATAGCTATGTCTCTGTTTTCAATCAAGAGTGAATTCAAGTCCTACTTCTGAAACTTTCCCTCAGTACTCAGCAATCTTTCTCTTTAAATTCACAAGTATTCTGGAAGTTTAAATCAATGATTTTCCATTTAGCACATGATCATGATCATTTTTAATGTTCATTTATTTTTTGTAAGGGTAAGTTAGAGATAGAGATGATAGATATATAGAGAGATAGAGATGACAGAGGTAGAGATAGAGACAGAGATAGAGATAGAGATAGAGATAGAGGTTCCATTGACTGGTTCACTCTTCCAATGCCTGCAACATGGACTGGACCAGGCTGAAGCTAGGAGTTAGAAACTCCATCCAGGTGTCCTAAGTGTGTGTCAGGGCCAATGTACTTGAATCATCATGTGTGTTAGCAGAAAATTGGATTAGAAGCAGAGGCAGGGCTTGATTCCAGGCCCTCCAATGTGGGATGCAAGTGTCCTGCCCAGTGACTTTATCAATTATATCACAATGCTTGCCCAGCCTATGGTCTTTTGTTCCTTATGACTAATTCTCATCTGCTGAACACTAACAGTAATTATTTGAAAATATGAGGCTATGTCAAAAGATTCATGGTGAAATGAAATTAAAAGTTTATTTTGCTGCAAAATTTTTTTGAAATTCACGTGCATTTTTTTTTCAAAATGGGCATTTTATAAACTTTTTGCAGTTTCCTAATATGCATAGATTTCAAAATATTTTTGATCCCGATTAAAATTATCTTTTTTTTCATTTTCACTAACTTTTTGAATTGTACTCACAGGTACTTGATCTCCTTTTGTTACTCTTCCATTTGTACAGGTGTCACAGTAATGACTTTATCAATAGTTGAATGTGCACTTGTACTTGCTGGAGATAACTAGTATCCATCATAATTAAGTTAAATCAGGAGAGCTCAATGTGTATTCACTATAACAAGCAATAATCAATTTTATCACATAATAACTCCAATGTGATGGGGTGGTGGAAATAGACATGGAAAGGTAAGCTGGATGTTTATATATTATACTAAAATGTTGTTTTATTCTACAGAAATGGAGAGAATTTCATTATTGGTTGAAGAACTTAGAAGTTAATTTTATGATAAAATTTAGAAGTTTTTCTATAACAATGAGGAGATACTGGTTATTGCAGATCAATGCAGTAGGGGTGTGGTAGAACTGGACTTCAGAAAGATAACTCATGCACAACTGTTGAGGCTAATTGGTTAGAAACACAAAGAGAAGCTCTTGGTTTGAAGTGCATCAAAGTGGGTCAGCTGAATGAGGCCAACAGCAGTAGAAAAAGAAAGAGAAGAACCATATTTTTGAAGTTCTTTACTTTTATTCAACATTGACTGATTGGGATCGATGCTGTACTGTGCTAGCCCATGGGGATTGCAATAATGAGCTATACATTTTGTGTGCATAGTATTATATTAATTTTCATTGTCTAAACTTTCCCTTTCAATCAAAGAATTCAAGTTCCTATTTACAATGTCATGATGAATTTTCATTAAGAATAGCAAAAACAATAGATTTTCAATTTAAAAAACCTTCAGAGGCCTGCGCTGGTAAAGCCACCACCTAAAGTGCTGGCATCCCATATGGGCACCAATTCGAGTCTTGGCTGCTCCACCTCTGACCGAGCTCCCTGCTAATGCACCTGGGAAAGCAGTGGAGGATGATCCAAGTTCTTGGACCCCTGCACCCACATGGGAGACCGAGAAGAATCTCCTGGCTCCTGGCTTCTGATCGGCCCAGCTCCAGCCATTGAGGCCATTTGGAGACTGAACCAGCAGATGGAAGATCTTTCTCTCTCTCTCTGCCTATGCCTCTCTGTAACTCTGCCTTTCAAGTAAATAAATAAGTTTTCTTAAAAGAAGTCTTCAAGTTTCTAATGTTATTGGATGTCACAACAATACTGGAAAGCAAGGAAATTTTCTTCAATTTTCAATAAGAAACTATAGTTAAATCTGTTAGGTAACCAAGCAAGTGCACACAGTCCATGGATACAGAATTGCACTCATTTATACAAGTTGAAAATATAATGTGGCTTCCCTTAGAATTCCACTATGAACCTACTTCTAAAGTTGATGATCAAGTAGTTCTTTCTGTACTAATTCCGTGTCAATTCCCTTCTTCCAGAGCTTGTGTGTAATTGCCCAATTCCATTAGTGTTTTGTTACAAGTTTTATAAGAAATACCAGCTATGGTGCACTATATTGCTTTCTTATTTTCGATATAGTTGTCAATCTATAAATGTAAAAAAAAAAAAAACCACAAACAAGCATACACACATACACACACACACACTGTTACTGGTGCAAAGCTTCTGTTTCTGATGTTTTATTCAAAACAAGGAAATTGTTACTTTATGCATTTCATAAATAAAATATGAAATCTGTTTAATTTTAAGATATTCATTAGTCAATTTATTTCCTTCCTTTTTATTTGAATGGCAGAGAGAGAGAGAAAGACTCAGACACAGAGACACACTTCATCCACTGGTTCACTCACCAAATGTGCAAAATTTGGCTAGGCAAGGTCAAGTGCAGGAGCCTGGAACTCATTTCAGGTGTCCCAGACGCCATCTGCTGTCTCCAAGGGTATACATTGACAGGAAGCCGGGGAAGGACTCAAACTCAGGCACACTGATAATAGGAAGTGATTAAATACTGCACTAAACACCCATCCCCTGAATTTTTAAGGTAAACATTTAAACTTTTTAATCTCAGTTTGTGTGTTTTAAATTTGTTATTTTGTTCAAATATCTTCTCACAATGCAGAATGCTAAATATGTAATTAGATAAATATCAAAGTCTCTTGGAAAATGTTAAGCTAGCAGCTATGTCTTTTATCATTTTTGCTCTGTAAGGACAGTATTGACCAGTTAGTAGAAAAGCAAAACAAATTGTATTAATGGGCTTGAACTGCAGACATTCATGAAAGCAACATCTATTCAGTTTATCATAAATGGCCTTTTCTAAAATTCTTAAACCCTTTCTTTAAATTAATTTGAGATATCACACCCAGAACCTATATCATAGTTTCTAAATTCTAGTCTTCCTAAAAGGAACCAGAGCTTCTAGAAGAAATGGTTGGTGCTTGGACAGAAACAGGAAATAAACAAAATAAACCTCATGAATGTATAGTGTCACAAAATAAGAAAATGATCAAACTCACACACACATACACACACACACACAAAAATAACCAATCATGTTTAGATGTTTCCACCAAAGGATTTTCTCTGCAGAGCATATGACAGAATGATTTACTCATAGGAAACTGGAGAAAAGTAGGAAAGATATACCTGATATAAAGAAAAATAATGCAATTGAATATTATCACCACACATTAGATAAGCTAGAAGGAGATGATGAGGGGATGAAATTAGAGAATACGTTTAGGGGGCTGGCGCTGTGGCGTAGCAGGTAGAGCCACTGCCTGCAGTGCCAACATCCCATATGGTCTCGGTTCGAGTCCAGGCTGCTCTACTTCCAATCCAGCTCTTTGCTATGGCCTGGGAAAACAGTAGAAGATGGTCCAAGTCCTTGGGCCCCTGTACCCACATGGGAGACCCAGAGGAAGCTCCTGGCTCGTGGCTCCTGGCTTCGGTTGGGCCCAGCTCTGGCCGTTGCAGTCATCTGGGGAGTGAACCAGTGGATGAAAGACCTCTCTCTCTCTGCCTCTCCTCCTCTCTCTGTGTAATTCTGACTTTCAAATAAATAAAAAAAACTTTAAAAAAAAGAATCCGTTTAGGAAGGAAACAAGAAGAGAATGAAAGGAAAATTAGAGTGACAGATTTATAATCTTCATCTACCAACAATAAAAGGCACATGTCAAAAATAAATGTATCAAAGTGAAGAAAGTCCTTAGAAAAGACTCTTCATAACATGAAGAAATATAGTAATTAAGGAAATAGAAAAGTATTGATAAATCACTAGAAAAATTGCATTAAATGTCTTTTAAAATATAATCAAAACAATTTTTGAACTTATAAAAACTTTAATGTGGAGGTTAAAGAAAAATCTCATGTACTATCACTAAAAACTTGTACAACGGTAGCAACACTTATCTGTGGCCTAGAAAAATATTAGAATTTTTAAGGAAAAAACAACTTTTAGCCATCCAGTTAGTAAAAACATAATACCTGCAAAGGAAACACATTCCAACTGATTAAAAGTCACAAATGTATGAAGTAGTATCAAAGAAATTTTGGAGGACAGAAGCTAAATGAAATATATATATACAAATGATAATGTAAAGGGGCAAGAACAACAGGAAGACATTGAAAAATATCATTTAAATATGCTTACTGAGAATGGCAATAGAAACCACCCTCCTGTTAGCTGAGGTGTGAATAAAAATATTAAGAATGAAAAATACATGGCATAAAATAGCTGGTAATAATATTGAAAATCATTAAATGCAAATTAAATGAAAGATAATTATTAAGTTAATGAGTCAAAAGATATTAGTTTTAGTTTTATTTATAAAACAGCATTGAAGCTTGAGGCAAATCATTTAAAGATTTACTTATTCATTTATTTATTTGAAAGTCTGAGTTGCACATAGAGAGAAGGAGAGGCAGAGAGAGAGAGAGATAAAGAGAGGTCTTCCATCTGCTGGTTCACTCTTCAGTTGGCCCCAATGGCCAAAGCTGCACCTATCTGAAGCCGGGAGCCAGGAGCTTCTTCCTCCAGATCTCCCAGGGGGGTGCAGGGGTCCAAGGACTTGGGCCATCTTGTACTGCTTTCCCAGGCCATAGCAGAGAGCTGGATTGGAAGTGGAGCAGCCAGGACTCAAACTGGCACCCATATGGGATGCTGGCACTGCAGTTGGCGGCTTTACCTGCTATGCCACAGCACCGCCCCATCTAATTAATTTTTTAAAGCCACATGAACACCTGAGCTGTTTTCTCTTTTCTATGTTACTCTTCTCAGCAAGGCTCGGGGATCTTACAAGTTCCCTAGTCTGTAACCATTATTCAAAATTGTCATTCCAAGATAGCAGACTGTTATTTTTAGTTGTAAAATTTTCAGAGCAGGAAAGAATATTTCCATTGATCTCATTTGTATTCAAATGGCAGGGCACAGTATAAAAGCTGTGAAATTTTCTTAATTTTCAGCAAATTACGTTTCCTTTCACAAAGTTTTTTAATATAGTTTTCTAAGCTGAAAAGTGTATGATGCATTCATTGCCTTCTGCGACTTTCTTCTTCCTCAACATTGGCTCCTCCCACACTGCTGTTTTATGAATGCAATGAACAGAAAAGTAGAGAAAAAATTGCAACTTTTATGACTGTTTATTTTATGTTAAAAGGTCCCTTTCATAATGTTCTGTTTATTCAATCAGTTTAGGAAGTGTATCTGTTATGTGATTGGTGGAGAGTAAAGCAAAGGAAACAATGAAAGTTCATGAGATCAACTCAGTAATCTGGCACAAGGGTCTTCGCTACACACAAGAATAATATGAAGTTTGGACTGTTGACAGGTGTTCCACGTCTATAGTATACTCACTTCAAGATCTTAGAGGATTAAAGACAGAAGGAATACTCTATTTTCTATAATGATTTCAAGCAGACAAAATAACATGAAAATGAAGAATCTAATAGTATTCAGAGGTGACCACAAAGTTGATAGATTGTACTTTTTTCTGTACTTCTTTATTAATCTCTGGAAGGACTTATGAATAGGATCACTTTGACTATATAGATATCTGTTTATAACATAAATGGCAAATAGGTCACTGAATGGTTTATGTGTGGCAGGAATTTTTAAAAAGATCTGTTTAGTTGCTTATTTGAAAGACAAAGCCACAAAGTAAGAAGGAAGGAGAGAGAGAGAAATTCCACCTGCCAGTTTACTTCCTAAATGGCCTCAACAATAGGTCTGGGCCAGGTAAAGACCTGGAGTCAGAAATTCCATCCTGGATTCCTATAAGTGTGGCATGGTTTTTCCACATAATACACTTCTCCTTTCTTGAAAATCCTGCCTATGCATGGTTCTTTTTGAAGTTTACTTCACTGGATAATTTCATTTACTCTATGAAACAGGTACTCTTATTAACATACCCATTTTCACAGTTTCTATACATTAAATCACACCTAGGGTTGCACAAGGTTTGCAAAATGTTGAGCATGGAGATTGAAAGAGCAATCTGTCTCTGGAGTGCTATTAACAAGACAGTTCATGGCCATCCTGTAAAAGAATGCTGAATAAAATCTCAATTTCACAACTCTATTTTCCATTATTGATTTCATCTGGAACCTGTAAGAATGGGCACTAAGATATTTATTTTTATGAATCTTGCTATTTTCAGAATATTATGAATATAAATTCATTATTGTGGTCCTTACTTTTCAATATCAGACTTCACCAATGTTTTCTAAGAGAACACATCAGGCTATCCACAATTCCAGTAAGTGTATGGGAGGCCTTGCTTCAATTACTTTTTAAAATATTTATTTATTTATTTGAAAGTCAATTACAGAGAAGGAGAGGCAGAGAGAGAGAGAGAGAGAGAGAGAGAGAGAGATCTTCCATCTGTTAGTTCACTCCCCACATGGCCATAAAGGCCATGAACAAGCCAGGCTGAAACTGGGAGCCAAGAGGTTCATCTGGGTCTCAGAGACCTGGGCCATCTTCCACTACTTTCTCAGGTACATTAGTAGCAAACTGGATAAGAAGTAGAACAGCCAGGACTTGAACTCCCACCCATATGAGATGCCAATACTGCAGGTGGTGGCTTTATCTGTTACGCCACAGCGCTAAACCCTTTGCTTCAATTCTTGTTAACTGGAGGAAAACCTTCACAATAAAACACATATAAACACAATAAAATATATTCCAATTCCTCCTGCAAGGACACACTTCAGTGACATCAATCTTGAGTAATAAATGGGACAGTACATACACCTGCAGGAAGAAAAGCGAGGGCATTTGTATCATAAAGCTAGGAGGGGACTGGAAGGAGACTCTTCTGCCAGCTTAACCTGTGAAGTCCGTTGCCTGTCCACTGATGTTACTGTCCTAACCTTCAGGTACGGCTGTATTGAAATTTTTTGCTGCTGCTGGAACCACATCCTAGGCATGATGGTAGGCACTTTTCAGAAGTCTCATTTCTTGTTGGTTATTAGCTCAGTTCTACTCTTAGAAGAAACAGCTTATCTCAACTTGCCCATCATTGCTCTATGTAACCTAGACTGTTCTTTATTGTACAAATACAATGCCTTTCCATGAAGCAGTAAAGAGTTCCATCTTCAATGATTTGTATTATGAGAGTTAACTCTAAGACTAGTTCTCAAATGGTTTTTTGTGTGTGTGAATGTGTGTGCAAATTGTTGAAATCATTACTTGGTATATAGTTGGTCTTCTGTGCACAAAGTTAATTGAAAATGAATCTTAATGGAGAATGGAACTGGAAAGTGGAGAGAGAGGAGGACGAGGGGGG
The DNA here is from genome assembly GCF_033115175.1 of Lepus europaeus. NCBI lineage: Eukaryota > Metazoa > Chordata > Mammalia > Lagomorpha > Leporidae > Lepus > Lepus europaeus. Next base: position 15,163,842 of record NC_084848.1, read on the forward strand.
GACAGTGTGGGTGGTAGGGTGTATATGGTGGGAATAATAACTATATTCCTAAGGTTGTACTCATGAAATCTGTATTCCTTAAAAAATAAATAAATTAGAGATAAAATTAAAAAAAAAAAAAACTCAGTGTGGATCAGTGTGGTGCATTAATGCTTACTGCTTGTGTTTCTCAGGAACCTCTTCTTCGGAGCATGTTGCTCTCTATTTGTCTGGAATTTTATAAAATATTTATTCATTTGAAAGGCGGAGTTACAGAGAGGGAGGGAGAGAGATAGAGATAGAGATAGAGGCAGAGATAGATAGAGAGATAGGGTTAGAGATAGAGATATAGAGATAGATAGAGGTAGAGGTAGAGGTAGAGGTAGAGGTAGAGGTAGAGGTAGAGGTAGAGGTAGAGGTAGAGGTAGAAATTTCCCATCTGCTGCTTCATGGTTCATCTCCAAAATGGCTGCAAAGGCCAGGGCTGGGCTAGGCCAAAGCCCAGAACCAGGAGATTCACCCTTGTCTCCCACATCAGGATAGGGGCACAAGAACTTGGGACATCTTCCATGGCTTTTCCTAGGTCATTAACAGGGAGCTGGATTGGAAATGAAGCAGCTAAAACTTGAGCTGGTGCCATATGGATGCTGGCATTGCACACAGTGCTGGCTCCCTTTCTCCGGAATTTGAAAACAATTGAGAGGAAGATCAGTCCCCTTATGAATAGGGAGTGGTCAGGAAGACCTTTAGGGTGAAGGAACTGCATCAACTCCTGAACTCTAGGCCAGCTAACCTCAAGTGGTAGACTTGTTCTGGGCATACAGAGGGGTTTTATATTCAATATCAGCTTATTCCTTTACACTTCACCTCCTAGGCCAGTGAATGGGTAAAAATAACCTTATTCCAAAAGCTTTTGAAGGGCGTGTAAAAATAAAATTTTTGAAAAATAATACTCAGCATCACTGAAAAAATATGGTAAAATGCTAATAATGCAAATATATTAGTTGAGAGTTTATGTTTCAGTAATTATTTATTTTTCTCTTTTTTTAACCAATTCTTCTTAATGTAGTTCAAACTTCAGATAGCAGAGGTCTTCAAAGAATTCATTGAAATGCATTTTACGAAGCAAAACTATATATGAAACTTTTTGCACCAACCAAACTTACCTTTAATTCCATTTTGTCACAAATTTTTTAAAGACCCTTCCTACATAAGAGCTGGCTAAAACCACACAAGAATAATTTAATAGGGTAGCAAAGGAGGAATGTGGGGCTGAGTATTCTCCTATAAAGAAAAACAAAGATATTCAAGCTTATCATTTGTAATAATCAAAATGGCAATAATGTCACAGCTAAACAACATAGAAAATACACCCATGGAATCTCTATGTGGATACTATATACTGCAAGAAGCAAGGAAAATGGCCATTTATAGCCTGTGAAATGTTTGCCATTCCTGCATGTTGGCCATAAGCTCTTTGTTAAGGCTCAAATAATGAGGTTCAATGGGAATAAGTTCAATGAGAAACACAAAACTCTAGAAAAGCAGTGGTTTGAAAAATAATTATCTCTGCTGTTTAAGAAAGTGAAAATGGAGGCCATAGTCCAGATATACCCAAGGCCAACTGCCCACAGTCATATAACCAGAACTCAAGTCACTTTAACTCGCTGAAATGCAACTTTTGTTATAAACAAAACACACAACATAATAGATACTTGTTAGCAAGATTCATTGAAATCAAATCAATCAGCCATAGATAGATCAGCATAAACAGCTTCACTTTTCCTAATGAAAAAGGTAAAAATACTACTTCATTTATGTTTTATAAAATTTTGCTGCAGCTGATATGAGTGAAACTTCCTACTACCTTCAGTTTGAAGTCCGGGGTCCCAGTTTATGAACTATTATTTTGTACACATAGTGAGCTTAGATTTACACACACACACACAAACACACACACATGCACGTGCGTATGTGTATATCTATATCTATATAACTTTAGTTTGACTGTATTTAACGATCATCTTTCATTGATAGGTATTTACCACCCTTTCTTCTAACTTTTATTCTTTGATTATGCCAAATTTTGCTTCTGAGCTTTCTCCATAACGGAAGCTAAAAATATAGACCCAAAGTGATTAGCCTTCAGTTATGACCAAAATATAGCTGATGATTTCTCCATGTGACAAAATGATGTTGAGGTCTGAGTGCAGTGAGTACGCACACCTGAAGGAGAGAGAGAGAAAGAGAGAGGGGGGGGGGGGAGAGGGAGAGAGAAGGAGAGAGAGGGAGAGAGAGGGAGAGAGAGGGAGAGAGAGGGAGAGAGAGGGAGAGGGAGGGAGAGAGAGGGAGAGAGGGAGAGAGAGCACTTCCCACCCACTGGTGTACTTCACAAATGCCCACAATGGCTTAGGCAGGTCTAGGTTGAAGCTGGGAGCTGGGAACTCAGCCCAGGTCTTTCTCATTGGTGGCAGGGATCCAACTACTTGAGCAGTCACCTGCTACTGCCTAGGTGTTAATTAGTAGAAAGTTGTAATACAAGTAGAGTCAGGAATTAAATTCAGGCACTCCAAAATGGGATGTGGTTGTCCCAACTGGAATCTTAACTGTTAGGCAAAAAACAGGTACCCTAACCATATATTTAAATTTTCAACAGTTAAAAGTTGCTACCAAATAAATTCTTAATTAAGCAATAGACCATTTTTGAAATCACTCATCTGAATTATTAAGGATAAAGGCAACTCATATAGAGACTGGGCAGGAGGTAAAAATGGACCATGCGTGTATGTAATGTAGCTTGGATGTCCTAGGATCCAAAGAAAATGCTAATAATAATTTGAGGAAGAGTATGAGACATTTACAAAAGATGATTACAACATGACAACTTCTAATAGAGAAGTACAATGTAGAAAGTCAAAGAGGTACATAAAGGATAGAATGACCAATTTGTCCTGGAAAGAATTTGTCCATCTGCTTTTTGAGATCTAAACAAAACTTGCTCTGGAGGACACTCATTGTTGAGTTCATATCTGAAGCATGGTTGGGATGTTTATTTTAATGGGTGACCTAGAGTGAAGAAGGAAGAGGTAAAGACTTAAAATATTTTCTGTGTGCCCCAGCAATTGGGCTAGAGTTGGGAGGAGGAAGTCTGAAAATAGGCATCTGCACTGAGACCATTGTATCCATGCACTCCCTCAATGCTTAACGGGCTTCTTTCATGGCCAATCATGTTTATGAGTAGGGTTCCAGATGAGTGGGGACCATTAAGAGTCCTAACTTTATGATATAAAAATCAGCTTAACAGCCAGATAACTCCCTTAAAACTTAGAATCTTTTTTAAAAGATGCATTTTATTTATTTGAAAGGCAGGGTGACAGAGAGAGGCAGAGACAGAGTAAAAAGGCTCTGTAGGTTCACTCTCCAAATGGCCATGGTACTCAGGGCTGGGCCAGGACAAATCAGGAGCCAAGAATTCTCTTTGGGTTTGTCATAAGGGTGCAGAGGTCCAATTACTTGGGCCATTTTCTGCTGCTTTCCCAGGTGACTTAGCAAGACATTAGATCAGAAGCAGAGCCTCCAGGACTTGAACCAGTGCTCAGATATGGGATCTGGCATCACTGTGCCACAACGCTGGCCCAAAACTTAGAATCATAAGCATAAGCATGCTTGACATATGTGACTAGAATACATAGCTTTCCACTCCACCCATCCCAAAATACATTTCAAATAATATATATAATTAGGAAGCAGATCAAGATCTCAAGTATACTTGGGTCTATGAACAGAAGCTTGGGGTGCACTAACATTTAGCATTAAATGCACACACACACCTACACCCACACGGTCGAATTATGTTATCATATAGCTGATCAATGTTCAAAATTTTCACTAAAATATTTGAATGGGATGAGACCTGCATTACAGAATAAACTAGATTCCTTTGGTCATACAGTGTCCAAATGATTCTTCATAGAGATAAATTAACTGAAGAAAAGAAAAGGCATTAACAATTAGCTTAGAGTCCATGATACACGACTGTTCAAAATTTTTCTGAGAATGTGATAATTGCCTGCTCAAGCCATGTTAACAGTTCTACCAAAAAGGATGCCTACATTCAAATTAGGATTTTATTTTTGGTTAGAAGGAAAAAAAATAAGAGATGACTCTTTAAAAGTTCCAAATACCCAAAATATAAGATTTTATTATCCCAAAGAGAGACATTCTATAGTGCAAATATATTAATTCAGTTGTTGGTATGGGGATTTTAAACAGAAATATATAATGTTTAAATAAGTATTCCATTTTGAGAATTTGCTGAATAGAATAATCAGCTATTTCATATTACTTAGATTGCATACAGATTTTAAGAATCTTCTTTTTAATATATATTAGTTTATGCAAATCTTCTACTATGACTACGGGTTCTTCCAAGTGCTCTTGGAATAAAAATCATCATTCAGAGATAAAATAAGCAAACAAGCACACATATTACATATCAAAATGGGTTTAACATAGTGTGTTTACTTTGAAACAAAATTGCATAAGTTGATATAGAACAAATAAAACTTTACTTAGGTCTTTGCTATTCATCCATGTGTAAGTGCTGATTTTATTGTTTGCCTTATGAATATAACAAAATATATCTGTATGTTTGTATATTTACATAAGCAGATACATAGATACAGATAGATATAAGTGATCTTCACAAAGTTAGTGGAAATGAATGTATGAAAAAAGTATGGATGGATTTCAAAAGGCTTTTTTAGTTTTGTACCAAAATAAACTTACATTTTTAAAGTATTTATTTATTTATTTATGAATCAGCATTACAGACAGAGAGAGAGAGAAAGGTTTTCCATCTGCTGGTTCACTCCCCAAATGACTGCAATTGCTGAAGCTAAGCCAATCTGAAGCCAGGAGCCAGGAGCTTCTTCTGGGTCTCCCACATGGGTGGAAGGGCATAAGCACTTGGGCCATCTTCCACTACTTTCCCAGGCCATAAGCAGAGAGCTAGATCAGAAGGGAGCAATTGGGACAGGGATTGGTGCCCATATTGGATGCTGGCTCTGCAGGCAGAGGATTAGCCTATCATGCTACACAGCCAGCCCATAAACTTATCTTTTAATATAGATTTTGCAGAGTATTTTTGAAGTACTTTTATAAATACATATAATGTAAATGGAAGGAAAGGCAAATCATTAACATAAACAATGAAAGCATTGAGGCTGGTGTTGTGTAGAAGGTTAAGCTACCACCTGCAATGTTGGCATCCTGTATGGGCACCAGTTTGAGTCATGTCTGGTGCACTTCCAATCTAATACCTGGCTAATATGTTTTGGAAAGCAGGTGAAAAATTACCCTAAAGCCTGGGCCTTTGCACCCACATGGGAGACCCACATGAAATTCCTGCTCCTGGCTTTGGCCTGGCCCAGTTCTGGCCATTGCGGCCATTTGAGGTGTGAACCAGTTGATAGAACACCTCTCTCTCACTCTGACTCCCTATCCTTCTCTGTCTCTGTAGCTCTGCCTTTAAAACAAATAAAATAAATCTTTTGATAAAAAAAAAGAAAGCCAGACAAATGTCTCTGTCATGTCCCTTATAAATACTTGGGAATTCATGTGATATATGAGTCACACTCATTTCCCGGACAACAAGGGGCACAGTGAAGTAGGCCTCTCAGATTTCCCTGTGATGAAGACAGTGGTAAACGACCTTGTGTAGGCTATAGCTGCCATCTCATTCATGACCTGGCATAGGAGTTGGGGCTCAAATTGGACAGTACTGCAATATAATCTGGGTGTGGTTTCTGCCATACAGCCTAGATATTCTACGAGTGTCTTTATCTGACTTAAAAATCCCTTTCATCTTAAGAAGAATAGGTTCTGTTACTCCCATCTGTTACTGGTACAGTGCAGCTGCACCGGGACACTCACACCTGCTTGTGAATTTTGCTTAGGGACCCCTGCCTTCCCTCCATCTCTCCATCAACTTCACACCCGCGGATGTTGTTGTTTCTCCCATTTAAGAAACTTCCTGTCTTGACCACACTTTACTTGAAGCTTCTTTCTCAGTTATTTCTTCTCTTTTTTGAAAAACTCCTAGGAGTTTTAAATGCACTCACTCTCTCCAACTTGTCTTCTGTTCTTTCTTGAACTCACTTCAATCAGGTTTTTCTATTTAAACTAGTCTCTTCAAAGTCCCCAATGACCTACCCATCACTAAGCCGACCTCCACATTGTTAAACCACCTTTAGTTCTTAGCCTACTTCACCTATCAGCAGCATGTGATAAAATTGATCACTCTCAGTCCGCTCATTTTCTTCTTACTTCCCTGCTGCTCTTTTACCTTCATGTTTTTCTTCCATACCTCTTAATTTTTGAGTGCCCCAGGGCTCAGTCCTCGTATCACTTTTTTTTTTTTTTTTTAATCTGTACTCACCTAGCCTCAGGACCTCCATTACTAACAAGCTCATTCCTTTCTCTTGAACTCTAGGCTCGTATGGCCACCTGCCTGGTCAACATTGTTACATGGAGTTTCCATAGACATTTTAGACACTATATGCTTCTGGTTTCTTCAGCTCCTGTAGCCCTATTCCTCTCACTTTTCCTCATCTAAATAACAAGAAAATTAATTCTTTCCATAGGGTTGATCAAAATACTAGAGTCATCTTTCCTATTTCCTCCATATGTTGTGTCCAATCCATTAAGAAATCCATTCCAGGCTACCTTCAAGATGTTCAAGATTTTACCACCCTTGCCATCTATTTATCTCATTGCTTCAAACCATCACCACCTCTCACTTGGCTCATTAAATGCACTCACTCTCTCCAACTTGTCTTCACTTAGCTTATTGCAGTGGTGCCTATTCCTGTCTCTCTCCATAATCTACTCTTACCTACCAAGTGAAAGTGAAAACATATCCTATTTCCAGTCCACAGATTGCAAACTGGACCCCTCACAGTAATCTATTTGCTTGAATTTTTCTGTCCAAAATTTTTAAAAATTTTATTTAAGGTATACACATTTCATATATTTTACGTATATAGACTTAGGAACATAATGATACTTCCCAACCTATATTGTCTCTTGCCCATGCTCTTGTACTTCCTCCTCCTTTGTCTTGTAATTTTTCTCTTAATTTTTAAAATGATATATTTTCAGTTTACTTTGTACACATAAGATTAGCCCTATACTAAGTAAAGAGTTCAACAAATAGTAAGAAGGGGGAAACAACAACACTGTTCAGGGCTGTAAAAAATCATTGAATCTCAAAACATTACTTTCAGTCCTATACATCACATTTTTGGTACTCTATTTTTACCATAAATCATGAAAGCATGATAGGTCTTTGGGGATAGGCTTATTTCACTAAGTATAATGGTTTCCAGTTCCATCCATTTTATTGCAAAAGATAGGAATTCATTATTTTTTATAGCTGAGTAATATTCCACAGTGTATATATATATACACACACATATATATCATACTTTTTCTATCCAGTCATCAGTTGGTGGATATCTGGATTGATTCCATATCTTGGCTATTGTGAATTGAGTTGCAAAAAACATAGAGGTACAGATGACTCTTTCATATACTGATTTCATTTTCTTTGGGTAAATTTCCAGAAGTAGGATTTCTGGGCCATATGATATATCTATTTTCATCTTTCTGAGGTGTACCCATACTGATTTTTGCAATGCCTATAATACTTTACATTCCCACCAACAGTGGATTATGGTACCTTTTGTGAATGTTGAACCATCCCTGCATACCAGGGATAAATCTCATTTGGTTCTGATGTATGATCTTTCTGATGTATTGCTGATTTCAGTTAGCTAGTATTTTGTTGAAGATTTTTGCATCTATAGATTTGTGGTCTATAGTTGATTTTCTCTGTTGTATCTTTTATGTAGTTTAGGAATTAAGGTGATGCTAAACTTGTAGAAGGAGTTTGGGAGAACTGACTCCCTTTCAATTGTTTTGAATAATTCGAGGAGACTTTGAAGTAGTCGAGAAGACTTTAAAGTAGTTTTTCTTTAAGTGTCTGGTAGAATTCAGCAGTAAAACCATCCAGTCCTGGATGTTTTGTTGTTGTTTTGTTAGGTGGTTCTTTAATACTGATTCAATCTTTATCTTGGTTATAGGTCTGTTTACATTTTCTGTGTTTTCGTTACTCAATTTTGGTAGATTATATGTGGTCAAGAATCTATTTCTTCTAGATTTTCCAATTTATTGGCATACATCTCATTGTAGTCATTCCTGATGATTCTTTTTATTTCTGTGATATCCATTGCTACATTCCATGTTTCATCACTGATTTTATTAATTTGGGTCTTCTCCCTTTTGTTTTTATTAGTTAGGCCAATGGTGTATCAATTTTGCTTTTTTTTTTTTTTAAAGAAAAACAGCTCATGATTTCAGTAGTTTTTGTATTTTTTTGTTCAGTTTTGTTTGTTTCTTCTCTAATTTTAATTATTTCTTTACTCCTTCTAATTTTTGGTTTGGTTTGTTGTTGTTTTTAGGTTCTTGAGATACATTGGTAGCTCATTTATTTGACGACTTTCCAATCTCTTGATGCAGGCACCAATTGCCATAAACTTCTCTCCTAAGTATTCTTTTGCTGTATCCCATAAGTTTTGATATGTTATATTGTCATTTATATTCATTTCCAAATTTTTTTATTTCCCTTTTGATTTCTTCTATGACCATTGTTCATTCAGAAGCATGTTGTTCATTCTCCATGTGTTTGCATATGATCTAGAGATTCTTAAATTGTTGATTTCCAACTTAATTGCATTGTGGTAAGAAAAGATGCATGGTATGATTTAGATATTTTGAAATTTTTTAGATGCTTTATGGCCCAGCACATGATCTATCTTAAAGAAAGTTCCATAAACTGACAAAAAGATTTGTATTCTGCAATTGTGGGATGAAAGTTTCTGTAGATATAAGTTACGTCCATTTGTCTACGGTGTTCATTAGCTCTGTTGTTTCTTTGCTGATTTTCTGTCTAGTTGAATCTTTCCACTGTTGAAAGTGAGTGTTGACTACTAGTCGAACAGTACTCTATATCTTGTGCAGTTGTGTGGGCGCAGTCTGTTGAAACCTTTGCTTAGTATATACTAAGTTGATCTTCTGTATATAAAGATAATTGAAAATGAATCTTGATGAAGAGTGGGATGGGAGAGGGAGTGGGAGATGGGAAGGCTGCGGGAGGGAGGGAGGTTGGGGGAGGAAATAACAAAAACAAAAACAAAAACAACAAAAAAAGAGAGTGTTGAAGTACCCCATTATTATTTCATTGGAGTCTATGTCTCCCTTTAGATCGATTAATATTTCTGCTAAATAGCCAGTTGCCCCAACATTGGGTGCATATACATTTATTATAGTCACATCTAACTGTAGAATTGATTCATTAATCATTACACAGTGCATTTATTTGTCTCTTTTAACATTTTTTTTGTTAAAATCTATTTTGCCTGATATTAGGATGGTTACATTTGCTCTTTTTTGTTTTCCATTAGCATTTTATATCTTTTTCCATCTTTTCACTTTCAGTCTGTGTGTTGCTAACATGTATTTCTTATAGGCAGCATGTAGATGGGTCTCGTTATTTAATTCATTCAGCCAGTTTGCATCTTTTAATTGGAGAATTTAGGCCATTTACATTCAAGGTTTCTATTGATATGTAATCACTTGGCCCTGTCATTTTGCCATAAATATTACCATTGTTGGATTTGAATTTCTTTGTACTTTTACTGGGAGAGTTTCTGCCTTCACATTGTTTCATAATGGTGACTATCCTTCTGTGGTTCTGTGTGTAGCACATTCTTAAGCATCATTTGTAAGGCTGAGTGAGTGGTAAGAATTTCTTTCAATTACTGTTTGTTATAGGAAGTCTTTATTTCACTTTCTTTGAGAAATGAGAGCTTTGCAGATTACAGTATTCTGGGTTGACAGCTTTTTTTTTTTCTCTGAAGACTTGGAATATGTCTCTCATTCTCTTCTAGCCTGTGGGGTTTCTTATGAGACATCAGCATAAGCCTAATTGGGGATCAACTGAAAGTAATCTGGCAGTTCTCTTGTGCACATTTTAGAATCTTTTCTTTATGTTTTACTGCTAAAGATTTGACTACAATGTGTCATGGTAAAAACCTTCTCTGGTCATCTCTGATAGGAATTCTATGTGCTTTGTGTGCTTAGAAGTCTCTTTCTCTCTCCAAATTAGGGAAGTTTTCTGTTATTATTTCACTGAATAAGACTTCTAATCCATTCTCTCTTCCCACACCTTCAGAAATTCCTAAGATTCAAATGTAGGGTCATTTGATATTATCCCATTAATCTCCAACACTGTTTTTGATTTTTCTGATTTTTTTTTGTTCTGAAAAATATCAAAAGCTTTACCTTCTAGCTCAAATATTCTTTCTTCAGCCTTATTGAGTCTGTTGTTAAGTCTTCCTACTGTATTTTTATTTGATCTATTGGATTCTTCATTTCTAATATTTCAGCTTCATTTCTATTCAAATTGCCAATCTCATGGGAGAATTTTTCTTCCATGCCATGTATGGATTTCTTTAACTCATGATTTTGCTTCTCATTGCTTCTGAGTAATCCTATGATTAATCTTTTGAATTCCTTTTCAGGCATTTCATCGATCTCTTTGTCTTCACATTCTAATACCACAGTGTTGTTGTGTTCCTTTGGAGGTATCATGTTGTTTTCCTTGTTCTTGTTTCTTAAATATCTGCATTTATTTTTAGGCATTTTTGGGAATACTTGTTAGTTTTCTACTCTGATGGATTTTGTTTTTGAACTATGCCTCTCTGTCTTAGTGGTGTGTCTGGTCTTTCAGTGAATATTCACACATGATGGGTGTGGTCAGGGAGCTCTGGTTAGTGCTTGATTTTGGGGTATCTAGGGTTACACCCAAGTTGGGCATGATAGATCTATACTCAGTAGGGTAGTGGGTACTATTGCCTCTGTTGGTGTAATCGCACCCTTACCACCTCTTCCAATGGGATCAATGGCCTGCGTTAGAACACAGTGGGTTCAACACTCACCTGTGCTGCCATATAAACCACACACAGGGTCTGTGCACTCCTTGTGAGAGAACAGGTCCCTCTGCAATGACCCAGCCCAGATAATCAGGGAGTTCTTTGGCACCACATGCAGTGATTGCCCAGACCCTGCTGCAGCCAGTGCCCTTTTGTGCAGCCACGGAATTCCCATTGTCTTAGCACCCAAAGCTCCCACAGTCATGGGGTACAGAGGATCCTCTCTGCCCCACTAGCCTATCCTGTCCACAAAGATGCAGAGATGTTCCCTGAGTCAGCTGCCTGTGGATGCTCTACCTTGGTGGTTTGAGCCTTGCAGTCTGTGATATGTTGAGAGGATGGGGGCACCTCACAATCCTATGTGAGTGTCCAGTCCCCGTCAACCCTCAAAGTCAGCGGGGAATGCAGATTGCTTCCCTGTGATAAAATGCCTGTATCACACGATTGCACAAGAGCCACCATAGCCACTACTGATTTAAAAATGGTGCTTTCTCCCCATGCTTTGCTGGTGTACACACCCAAGCTGCACAGCCATTACTGTTGTCAAAATTGCACCTTGCCCTGTCAGTTGCTGAGCATGTGTACAAGAGTTGACACAGCAGCTACTGGTACAAAATGGCACCCTCTCTCAGCTGGTTGCTGTGTTCTGTTGTCAGGGGATGGGGAGAGAGTAACATTCCTTTTTTCACTGGGTTAGGCTGGTATCCTATCTGCCTTAGGGTTCCAGGCTGAACTTAGAGTCAGTGTACTCCTCCAGGCTCTCCCTCCAGGTATGTCACCAGTGGCATGGGCTGCACAGTATGTTGTCACCTCAGTTTCCAAAGCTGGCACTTCCTCCAGCTCTTGGCTGTGGGGTTCATGTGGTATGCCCATGCTCATTGCTATGCATCCACAGTTTCCACACTGATCCAAGGCTCCCCTCTTCCTTGATCCACTCTCTGAATGATAGCTTCTCAGTCTCTTTGGTGGTGCCGTGACATACTCTTTCATGTTTTTTAGTACATTATATACCAGAAACTCCCTCACCTCAGGGATTCTCATCTTGTTACCTTTTCTAGATATCAGTGCATGTGTGTTTGACTTCCATAGTGCTTTTAATTTTTCCCTTTCAATTAATCTTTTCTGGCTACCCAAACCAAAATTAGAACTATTCACCATATCTACTACAGTATTGCTTAGCATTTATAATCTAAAATACTGTCTTTCTTTTCTATTAGCACATGACTTTGTAAGAGGAGGACTTTTGTGTAGCTGGCAAGTGATGAGTGCACAGGATGACCAACCCATGAAGGTGTGCCTAGCACTTGTCTGCTTTAGTAATGAGTGCTGTATATCCCAGGAAACTTCTTAGGTCTGGGCAATCCAAATTGGTCAAACTAGTTCCATAAGTATTTGTTGAATGACAGAATGAGAACAGTGATAGAAGTGTACACTGTAGGTGAATTCTTAAGCTTATAGTGGATTTAATCTAAAGCTTTACAGATGACACAATCATCCCAAAGTGATGGATATATCCACATCCAGTGATAAAAAGGAAAAGTGCAGGCATTTCAAGTCATTACAAGTGCCTTGTAAAAGATGTCTCTGAACATATAACAACTGTTATTAGATTCATACTCTCAAGTCTTATCTATAATTCTATTATGAAGGATACTTGATTATAAGATGCTTATCCTTTTGACTGACAGAAAACTTATAAAAATATTGAATATATCTCTAAAATAGACACAGTTGGAGAGATTCAATCACATCATTTATTACCAACAGGAAATGATGGTTATGGTTAAATGACAATAGAATATTGGCTTTATTTACCTAAATGATGTTTCCAGTTAACAGTTTTTTTGTGGTGTTAGCCATTAGCTAAAATTCATCATCTAGGCATGAATTTCTATAGGATAAATAAATAAGCTCATATGTTTACTGAAGTCACATAAAATTATTAAAGGTATTGTGGACATTGATGCTGTAGGATGAGGGGAGTGTCAGTTCTCCCCTAGAGTGAGCACATGTGTCAAAGTTAGGTTCTGCATCTCTAACTTCAATTATGGTGGAAAGAGCACCTCTCCTTCTTCAACATAATTAGTTACAACTGTGTAAAACCACAGATGCAGTTGACATATGAAACAACTCAGTTTACCAGGGTGGATTTAACTCAGTGTAGACAGTTTCCAAAAGAGCTTCCCAGAGTGTCACCCAATATAGAAGCAGTTAGGAAAAATGCTGTTATTATTCACACATTAATTTCCCTCTCCCTCTCCCACTTCCTCCCCCTTTTCCTCCCCATCTCCCTACCCCTCTCCTTACCCCTCTCCCTCTCATCATTTACTTGGATGCTTATGTTTTAAAATTTTGTTGAGATGAGTGTTTAAGGACACAATTAGAATGCCATTTGGGATGCCCACGTCCCAAATTGGAGTACCTCACATTGGGGTTCTGGCTCCACCTCAAATTCCAGCTTGCTGCTAATGTGCACCCAAGGAGGGAGCAGATGATGGTTCTATGACTGGGCCCCTACCATACTTGTGGGAGTCCCAGATGAAATTACAGACTCTTAGCTTTGGCATGGTCCAGGCCCAGCCCTGTGAGCATTCTGGGAGTGAACCAGATGGAAGATCTGTCAATATCTCTCCATTTCCCTCTCTCTCTTTCAAATAAATAAAAATAAACTAGATAAAAGATAGAGTAATAACACCTAAAGAATATAAAACCTGGGGAGATTAGTACCTACAAGATAGCTCTCATGGGGCTGGAACTGTGGCACAGTAGGCTAATTCTCCATCTGAAGCACTGGCATCCCATATGGGCACCAGTTTGTGTCCCAGCTGCTTCCCTTCTGGTCCAGCCCTCTATTTATGGCCTGGGAAAGCAGTAGCAGATGGCCCAATGGCTGGGGATTATGCACCCATTTGGGAGACCTGGAAGAAATTCCTGGTTCAGGTTGGCTCAGCTCCCACCATTGTGGCCATTTGGGGAGTGAACGATGTGGAGCGAACACATTTCTCTCTCTCTCTTTCTCTCTCTCTATATATTTTAAATACTTATTTTTTTATTTGAAAGGCAGAGTTACATAGAGGGAGAGAGAGAGAAAGAGAGAGAGATAGAGAGAGAGAGAGAAGGAGAGAGAGAGAGAGAGTCTTCCATCTGCTGGTTCACTCCCCAGATGACTGTAATGTCTGGAACTGAACCAATCCGAAGCTGGGAGCCAGGAGTTTCTTCTGGGTTTCCCACACAGGTACAGAGGCCCAAGGACTTGAGCCATCTTCTACTGCTTTCCAAGGCCACAGCAGAGAGCTTATTTGGAAGTGGAGCAGCCGGGACTCGAACCAGCACCCATATGGGATGCCAGCACTGCAGGCTGTAGCTTTACCCGCTATGCCACAGTGCCAGCCCCAATACATTTCTCTGTCTTTCTGTCTCTCTGATTGTCTCTCTCTCTGTAATTCTATGTACCAAATAAATAGACAACATTTCTTAAAATATTAAAAGGAAAAGATAGCTCTCATTTTTGGCCATAGGAAGATCAAGGGGATATGCAGGAGGAGGTGGACTCCACCACAGATAAAACTTAAATGGACTCCTTTCTAAATAACTTTTTAAACTTCTTTTAAGTGAATCACCTCTTGACAAAGCTTCAGTTACACAAAGCACGTTGAATGCTTTAATTTGAATTAGTATAACAGACAGGCTATGTTTATTATCATCATCCTGGATTCGGACAGTCTGAGAAAGTATAGTGTTTTTAATGTCTTATATAATTGTAAATTATAATTGTAAATTATGAGGGAAGTGGCCTAAAGCACACGACTCATGTGAAGCCTTCTGAGGTGAGAGATAAATCTAGGCTTCTCTTTACTGCCAGGTAAGTCTCACTGTTGTCCATCTCCTTTTGTCCCAAGTAAACCTTTCTGCTCACTTCTCTGCCATGTTCAGCATCCAAGAGGAAGAACCTGATAGATTTCCTGTTGGTTTCTAGGTAGATTTCTCCTATGGAAAGCATCAGCAGCAAGAGATTTAGGGAGGGAGACAGAGAAGGATCATTTTACTCTTGTTCCCTTGCTGCATCAACATTTGCTCTGTGGCAGGAGCTGAGGGTCCTATGACTACAGGTCCATTTTTCAAATATTCTATCCTCACCAGACTCCAGTGGATCTTTGCCCTTATAGTGCCTCTTTAGCCCAAGGGTGGTAATTACCACGCTGTCCTGCTAATCCCTTGGTATCTCATTTTCTTTGTTACCTTAGTGCTTTCCAAACCTGGGTAAAGTAGCCTTTTATTAATGATTCTTTTTTTCCCCTCCCTGTGGAAGACAAAAGATAAATCTTACTGATGTTTCCTCTTGCTAATACATTTTAATCTCTACCCCTTCTATGTTAAGTTAAAAGGAGGATTCTGTTGGGATTTGCCCCAGCCACAGAAATTAGATTGATTAATGTAAAAGGAATTAAGTGTGAAAAACAAAACAACAAAAAAGAATTACCAGAAAGTTATGAGTATTGACAACAGAGGTGTACCCATTTCTGCTTATATTTTGAAAAGACATAATAACTTTATAAAACTTTAGAATAGATTGTGAACAAATAAATAAAGGTCAGTTTTGTCATCTAGAATGACTGGTAGACAGAGTAGACATTAAATCCATAGCAAGTAGTGTAGTCTAATGAGCAATGTAGCACTTTGCTAAAACGCAAATAGATGTGTTTCCATGGTAATAGTGATTGAAATGGCAAGAAGTTGAACAATATGTAAATTGATCTGAAAATGAAATTATCTGCAATTGTGAGCCATTCAAATGAGAGTAGTAAAACTTGGACCACACTGGAAGAAGGTACTAATAGAAATTGTCATGATCAGAGATGAAAATAATTCAATGCTACAAAAATGACTGAAAGGCAGGTTTGATGTTGATCATTGCTTTGATGAAAAATAGTGGGCCAAAAATGTATACTTTCTGAGAGCCCAGTAAGCACTGAATAAAAAGACATTAAATATTCACATTAGAGTCTGTGAAATATGGTTTCACATGATATTTTCCGTTTGCTTCTGTCATAGGTTCATCCAAAGTTATTAAATTTTAAAATTGTACCAGTACTTTTTATATGGAGTACATTTATGGCCTCTGATTTATATAGCACTTTTCTTCCATAGAGCCATTATATCCTCATTCTGCAATTCAGTTGTGCTTATGGTTAAATATGTCAAGCAATATATGTATATGCATTAAATACACACACATTATATGGGCATGTCTTGATATTTACATACCATATTTCCTGAAATTTTGCAATGAGTCAGAATGCAATTTCTAGATGACTTGTGGTATGTAATGATACTTGTGTTCACAGGAATTTGGTGTATTTCAAAATTGTCTTGTTATAGCAATTGATCTGAAGCAGCCAGTCTAAACTGTATGAATTTTCATTCTCTGTGCATTTAACCTGCATAAAGTCAACTATATGTGCTTTATAAAAAGAGACAGAGAAATAAATAAATGAAAAATTTGAATTGTACAAGCCATTCTGCCACCTGTTCCCTCTCCCCCTGAGTGAAGCTGACTTGAGGGAGATCAATTTGTATTTCCTTAATCTATCCCAGTTTCCTCACCACTCTTAGAATATGTGATTCTTAACCAAGTTAATAGGCTTTTAATTTTTAAAGGTACATAATTGTGGTACAGCATGTTCCTTAATCTTAAGCCTACTTACTACACCTGATATGAAACCAATGAAGCAGTGGTCTAATTTCAATCTAAGAAAAAAATGTCTCTGTTGGATTCACTGCATTCCAAGGTAATATGGTAGTCCAAATGCCTTTTAAAGAGATTTTCAAGGATAATTCCACATTTTGGCACTGACTTTGGATACCTGCTCTCCATTAGTGTATCTATATTCGCCCTGTTCAAAGACTCTGCAGCAAACTCAGTGCTTCCTAAGATTGAACTCTTACATTCGAGTTCTCCCCTGCTTTGACCACACCAAAGAGAGACTGAAGCAGGGATGAATAGGATCATGGGAATAAAACCTCAAAAGAAGGGAGCCAAGAAGTTACAGCTTGTGTTGGAGAGTGTCTGATACAGACCTTGCCCTGAAATTTCATTGCGAATGGGTGTATGAGATGCTTCTGTGACACTTCATTTAGATGGTAAATTTTTCTGGTGATTCCTCATATAAATAACACTTAGATTAATTCCCTCAGATTGTCAAAAGAGAAAATTGTAAAAATGGAAGACATACCCCACTATGCAGAAGCTAGATTGAATTGCAGTAACTGTGAAGCTTGCTTGTTTAATATATGTCCATGTAACAGATTGGGAAAAATACCCTCTCAACCAAAAGAAGCCCTCAACAGCAACAAAAATGGGCTCCCAGGGGGAAGTTCAAAGACGTAACCACTGTGCCATAGCATAACAGGTTATGCTACCATCTGCAGTGCCAGCATCCCATATGTGAGCCGATTTGAGACCCAATTGTTCCACTTCCACTGATGTGCCCAGGAAAGCAGTGGAGGATGGCTCAAGTGCTTGGGCCCCTGCACCCACATGGGAGACCTGGAAGAAGTTCCTGGCTCCTCACCTTGGATCTCTCCTGCCTCAGACAATGAAGTAACTTGGGGAGTGAACCAGTGGATGAGATCTCTCTCTCTCTCTCTCTCTCTCTGTCTTCCCCCCCCTGTAATTCTGCCTTTCAAATAAAATACAACGACAACAAAAAGATGTTACTACTTAAAAAAATCTAATCATCATTGTGCACTGTTGTGGATGGCAAAACTCTTTTTCCTGCACCAAATTAATTTGTCATAACTATTATTATGGAAAACATCTATTTTTTTTGTTTTTGTCAGCTGATATTTTAATTTTGGTTTCTATATTCAAAAGAGCTTTGAATTCCAATTCTTGTTTCATAAGGTAATAGCTTACTTAGACTAAGCTGATCATTTATTTCTGTGGGCAACATGGAGATAATTCTTATAGTTATGTTATTTTTGCTAGAATTAAATTGTTTGGCAGTGATAATAACAAATGTTTGCATATCCCCAGAGTTTAATTAGCTTGTCTTCACATATATCATCTCAGTTGTGAAACTGAAAGATAAGAAGGCTTTCCTCCTGAATGAATTGAATGGAGAAAAGTAACAGTCCCAAAAATTCATAATATCTACTCTTTCTATAAAATCTATGTCTATTGTCTAACACCAAATGTACATTTGAAATGTGAAATACTCACCTCATCCTGAAGCTTCATAGTCCTAAGATATAAAATTGGAATGGATTCTTAGGATCTTTTGAAAATGACTTTAGGGGCCAGCGCTGTGGCACCGCGGGTTAACGCCCTGGCCTGAAGCGCCAGCATCCTTTATGGGCACCAGTTCGAGACCCGGCTGCTCCACTTCCAATTCAGCTCTCTGCTATGGCCTGGGAAAGCAGTACAAGATGGCCCAAGTCCTTGGGCCCCTGCACCCACGTGGGAGACCCGGAAGAAGCTCCTGTCTCCTGGCTTCGGATTGACGCAGCTCCGGCCGTTGCGACCAACTGGGGAGTGAACCAGTGGATGGAAGACCTCTTTCTCTCTCTGCCTCTCTTCTCTGTGTAACTCTGACTTGCAAATAATTAAATAAATCTTAAAAAAAAAAAAAGAAGAAAAGAAAATGGGGCCGGCGACGTGGCTCAATAGGCTAATCCTCTGCCTAGTGGTGCTGGCACACCGGGTTCTAGTCCTGGTCGGGCTGCTGGATTCTGTCCCGGTTGCCCCTCTTCCAGACCAGCTCTCTGCTATGGCCTGGGAGTGCAGTGGAGGATGGCCCAAGTCCTTGGGCCCTGCACCCCATGGGAAACCAGGAGAAGCACCTGGCTCCTGCCTTCGGATCAGCCGGTGCGCCGGCTGTCTCTCATCCTGTCCACTCTGCCTGTCAAAAATAAAAATAATAATAATAATAAAATAAAAAAATTAAAAAAGAAAATGAGTTTAGATTTGTTTTCTTTAAAACAATCTCTCGATCATCTTTTTAAAAATTATTTATTTGAAAGGCAGAGAGAGCAACAGAGCGAGAGATCTCCATTCGTTAGTTCACTCCACAATGTCCTCAACAGTTACATCTTGGTCAGATTGACGGCAGGACCCTGGAACTGAATCTAGGTTTTTCATGTGAGCAACAATCTGACAACTTGATCCATCACTTCAGAAGCAGAGCCAGGACTCAAATTCAGAGATTTTAATACAGGATGTGGTAGGGACAGGCCAGAAAGACTGCTGGGAGATGCTAATCCATATAGAAGAAGAAACAGACCTATTCTATTCCTGATTTCACTGTGATTTGTTTATTGGTTAAAACCAGTGGCATTTCCATTTTGAGATGTTCTTTCCTGGGCTGTCAACACTTTGCCTCTTTTTGTTAACGTTAACAACTTGCCACTGTGATGTGTTCCTGTTGTATATTAACGTATGTTGAATGCATAATATACTAGAAGTAAACTTTTGAAGTCATTTTTTTCAAGGCACCAAGTACTAAAACATTTAAGAAAAGTTTCTTACAAGAAAAATATATAGGAGGGTATTAATCATGTGAATGCACCAGGAGACACCTTCTGAAATGAAATCTTCAGGAAAAACTTTCCTTGTATATATTCTACTCATGGCTTTGGGTCTTTTATTAAATTAGTAAAGATTTTAACAGACTGCACCCACACAGACAAGCAAAGGATAGGGTACTGTTTGAGTAGTAGTTTTACCATTAATTCACATAGTACAAAACATTAAGGACCGAGATCCTACCTGGGGAATAGGTGCACAGTGAATCCCATTTTTGATTTAACAATTGACACTCTTATTTAGGATGTTAGCAATCTCCTGAGGCTCTTGGCATGAGCTACCATGGCTAAGGAAGCCTCTTGAGTTCACCAACTCCAATCTTATTTAGACAAGGCCATAGTCAAAGTGGAAGTTCTCTCCTCCCTTCAGAGAAAGGTACCTCTTTCTTTGATGGCCCATTCTTTCCACTGGCATCTCACTCAGAGAGATCTTTCATTTAGGCCATTTTTTTCCCACAGTGTCTTGGTTTTCCATGTCTGTGAAACTCATGGGCTTTTTAGCCATATCTGAATGCCTTAAGGGCTAATTCTGAGGCCAGAGTGCTGTTTAGGGCATTTGCCATTCTATGAGTCTGCTGTGTATCCTGCTTCCCATGTAGGATCATTCTCTCCTTTTTAATTCTATCAATTATTATTTGCAGACACTGGTCTTATTTATGTAATCCCTTTGTCACTTAGTCCTATCTTTTTGATCAATTATGAACTGAAACTGATCACTTTGACTAGTGAGATGGCATTGGTCCATGCCACCTTGATGAGATTGAATTGGAATCCCCTGGCATGTTTCTAGCTCTACCATTAGGGGTAAGTCTGAGTGAGCATATGCCGAACTGTACGTCTCCTCCCTCTCTTATTCCCGCTCTTATATTTAACAGTTAATTTTAAACACCTAAGAAAAATTGTGTGTTAATTAAAGAGTTCAACCAATGGTATTAAATAGAACAAAAGAATACTAAGAGGACGGAAATAGTAAGTTGTTCCTGGACAATCAGGATAAGGGCTAATCAAGACATTGTTTCTCATAGTGTCCATTTCACTTCAACAGGTTTCCTTTTAGGTGCTCAGTTAGTTGTCACCAGTCAGGGAGAACATATGATATTTATCCCTTTGGGACTGGCTCATTTCACTCAGCATGATGTTATCCAGATTCCTCCATTTTGTTGCAAATGACTGGATTTAATTTTTTTTTACTGCTGTATAATATTCTATAGAGTACATATCCCATAATTTCTTTATCCAGTCTTTTGTTGGTGGGCATTTGGTTGATTCCATGTCTTAGCTATTGGGAACTGAGCTTCAATAAACATTGAGGTGCAGACAGATCTTTCATTTACCAATTTAATTTCCTTTAATGACTTCTTGGAAGAAAAATCCTCCAAAGAAAAAGAAATTATCTTATGACAGGTTTTGTTTTTCAAAATTTCTTTCTTTCAACATACAATAACTATTTACCTACCAGTATCAGAACATTTTGCAGGTTGGAATCAATTGTTCTCATCATGACTTGCTCTCCCTTATCTTATTCTTTTGTTCCCTAGGGACAGTCTATGTAATACATTTAAGTTGATTTTTATTTCTCTTTACGCAAGAAGATTGTGATCTTTCAGCCCTTACATAATTTTTTATTTCCTGAATGTGAAAGACATTATCATTGTAAATGGAGAGATGAATGCCTTGTCTTTGTGCCATGGAGAAGAAATTCAAGGGAGATAATCATCACTTTAATTTTGTCTCTTCTAAGCCACACTAAAATTTTGATTTTTCAATTGTTTGATCAGGAGCATATTGTTGTTCAGGGATGTTACATAAGATAATTTCCATTATGGATACTAATACATAATAATTATGAGAAATATTCTGGAAGAAAAATCTTAACATTGAAAGGAAAAATCACAAGCGAAGTAACAAGGACACTGAGATAATTCCATTACTGGTAGAGTTATTAATTAATTGGTTGAATCAAAGATTCATCAAATATTAATTGAACACTTAATATGTGCAAGGTACATTTTTAATCTGCACCTTGCACCTGTAACAGGCAACCAGTCTGAATGTAGACAAGGGAAGCAATGTTTGGAGACTCATGCATAGTTTAATCAAATCAGTCACTCTTTTCTTCCAGAAGTGTTTCATGAAATCCTACCATATGCATCACACAAATGTAGCTAGTCAGCAATGGGTTTTACAGAGTTTATAATGCAGTATGTGGAACATGTATTCTAGTTAGTGAGAGTAAAGGAAGAGAAATCAATTAGAAGTCCAAGGGCACTTTTAACTTGGATGAGACTTGACACCTTTAAAATGATACCTACACATATAATATCACTATAAAGAAGAAGCAAGAAAATTATTAGCACAGAATTCAAGAACATAAAGCTGTCAGAACAACTTACGAAGTCCCACAGAGTGTTTATTTGAAAGATAGAGTTACAGACTGGGAAAGGCAGAGAAAGAGAGAAGTCTTCCATCTGCTGATTCACTCCCCAAATGCCTGCAACAGCTAGAGCCGGGCCAGACCAATGCCAGGAGCTTCATCCAGGTCTTCCACATAGGTTTTGGGGCCAAGCACTTGGGCCATTTTCTGTTGCTTTCCCAGCATGTCATCATGGAGCTGGATAGGAAGTAGAGCAGCCAGGACTTGAACTGGTGCCCATATAGGATGCTGGCTTTGTAGGCAGCAGCTTAACCTGCTGTGCAATAGTGCCAGCCCTAGATAATTTTATTTCTTAAGCTGAATGGTAGGCAGATAATTTTGTGAGTTTTATTTTTCTCTATGTTCCCAGAGGATAATAAATTTGATCTGAACCTCTCAGCAATTTCACAGGCAAAAAAAAAAAGTGCAAGAAGACAGCTGTAAAATCTGGTAGTAAGAAATTGAGTATGTAAGTGTCCCTGGCTGTCCATAATGCATACTCAGATCTGGGCCAGATAGTCTGCTTAAACATTATAATGATCTAGGAATACTGTCAAAGTCATCATTATAATGCCCACTTGGAAACATTGAAATGTAGCATTAAGAAAATAAATACCTCTGTTTTCCTTATAAATTTCTGGTGGAGCTGGATTTAGGTGTTCCCATAGTCACTAACCCAGAATCCATAACTCTGCATGGGAAAGATACCTAAAGAGGTATTGATAGGCTTGGATATAGAATATCGAACACTTATTATGTAGTTTTCAAGCGGTTAAAGCATAAGTGAATGTTTATTACATATTCATTATATATACTACACATTTGCTATCTACAAACTACATTAATCATTACATTAATTCCATTTTTCTTGAAATATGGTGTACTTCAGTATTCAACTGAAATTCAGTCATTCAATCAACACTTTAAGTTATTACTATAGTCCCAAGGATATAATACGTGGAAAAGGAATTCTTTTAATAAACTCAACTCTGGCTTTCAACAGGAAAAACATGTACTTCAACTTCTGTTAGGAAATAACAAAAAGTGATAACTACTAGATGAAACAGTTGTTTCTAAAGAAAAATCTTGTTTTTACTGGGTATTTTAGGGAGGGGGATGAGATCTGCACCTTAAGTGATGAGACATATGGATAAAAAGAACAAAGGGAGAAAGAACTTGGCAAGAGATATGAGCACCTGTACTAAGCATGGACATTTCATTTCTGAAAATACAGAAGTAATGGTGAGATTTTTTTAGCTTTAGTAGGCATAATTTATGAGCAAAATTTGTGTCTTTTGGGACAGGTATTCAGCAGTTAAGATGTTTATTAAGACACTCACATCCCATATCTGAGTACCTGGGTTCAATACCTGGCTCTGCCTCTTGATTCCAGCCACCTGCTAATGCACACCCTAGGAAGCAGCACGGATGTCTTAAGTAGGTGGGTTCCTGCCACCCATGTGGGAGACCTGGATGGGGTTCTTGGCTCCTGGGTTCTGCCTTGCCCACAACATCATTGCAGGCATTTGTGGATTGTACTAGCAGACAAGTTTCTCTCTCTCTCTCCCTTTCTTCCTCTTCCTCCTCCTCCCCTCCTCCTCCTCCTCTTCCTCTTCTTCTTCCTCTTCCTCCTCCTTCTCTTCCTCCTCCCCTCCTCCTCCCCTCCTCCTCTTCTTCTTCTTCTTCCTCCTCCTCCTCCTCTCCCTCCCCATCCCCTTCCTCCTCCTCCTCCTTCTTCTTCTATACCTTTTGAAAAACTGCAGATTTATCATGTACAACCCGAAGTTTCAATATATGTAACACAGGTAGAATTATTAATACAAACTAATTTTAGACTGTGCACCACCTCAAATACTAATCTTTTGTGTGGTAAGAGCGTTTAATACCTATTCTCCTGGCAATCTTCAAGAATACATATGTTTTATTAAATATCATCACCATGCAATGTAGTAAATCTTCAGAACGAGTTCATATAGACTCAAATTCTGTGACTGTGACATTTATGCATTCCCTTCCGACTTTTGACAACCATGATTCGCTGTTTCTATGAGTTCAGCTTTTTAGTTTTTACACGAGTAGAAGTGAGAATCTGCAGGTTTTTTTTTTTTTTTGTATTTTCCCTGGTTTGCTACATTTAGCATGATGTCCTGTAGGTTTGTCTATATTGCCACAAATGGCAAGGTTTGCTTCTTTTTAAAAAGCTGAGTAGTATTCCATTGTGTATGTGAATCATATTTTCTTTACCCCTTCATTCATTGATGAACACTTTACTTTTTTTTTCTATCTTCATTGGACTTGGCTGTGCTGACATCACTTTGAATATTGATTTCACTTCAAATATACCCAAAATTGGGATGATTAGATTGTGAGTTCTATTTTTAATTTTTTTGAGGACTCTCCATGCTGTTTTCCCTTTGTTAAATGTTAGCACCCCATTGAAAGGACAAAATCCAAAGAAATTATATTATAAAAGATAATTATGCAAGATTGAAAATGTATATCTCAGGGGCAGGTTCTTAGCCTAATGGTTAAGAAGCCTGTTAGGATGCCCACATCCCATTTTGTGGTGCTTGAATTCAATGCCTGACTGTGGTTCCTGATCCTAGCTTCCTGCTAATACAGACTCTGGCAGGTAGCACTGATATCTCAAATAACAGAATCCTACTCCTTATGTTGCAAACATGGAAATATTTTCCAGGTTTAAGCTTTAGCCTTGTTCAACCCTGGCCATTGTGGGCATTTGGAGAATGAACCACCAGATGGGGCTCTGTTTTTCTCTGTATCTCTCTCACTTTCTCTCTCTGCCTTTCTAGTAAATATATTTAAAACATAGATCAATCAAATCCTAAGAATAGAAACATTAAATTAATATAGTATGCCCTAAATGTTCATAAATGTTTTGACTATAAACTAATAGGTCCAGTTCCAAAGTTTCCATGTAGGGCAATTACTCACAGTTTCAAAAAAGAGCTATTCACAGTGCAGGATGTAGTTTGAATCCTCCAAACTCTCTTCCTTTCCTATCTCTCCTCTTTTTAGCTACTAAAGGGCCTCTGGGCAAATAGTACTCCTATATACAAATAAACTGACCTACCCTCAATGTTATTTGATTTTAGAAGACAGTAATGATATTTAAAAATAATCTTTCCAATGTTTTATATTTTAAAATTCATTTAATACCAATTAATTTTCCCTTGTGTTCCTTTTATATTCTTAGCTGGATAAAGTCCCTAAATTTTACATCAAGCTCTAAAAGCAAATGTAAAACTAATTTTTATTTGATTATAGGTAAACCTTTTTGCAGGAGATTCCCTAATACTCCCAAATACTTAGAAAGTTTCTCCCTATAAGTGCAATGGCCAAAGACTTTTCAGCAATTCTGAATAACTCCTTGCCCTTTGTACATTCTGATTTCTCTTGCAATCTCTCTCTGTTTCTTTCCCAGTAATAAACTCAGGACCACATTGACTCACAGTGCATACTGTTTTGTGCTGTAATTAGATGTGTTAAGAGAGTCCGACTCCCAGTGGTAGGTGTGGGGGTAGGTAAGTATTAAGTATTAATGACACGATCTCTTTGGACACCACCTTATAATGACAGAGTTTATTGTTATGATGGCTATTGTGAAGATTATTTACTGACACTTTCAAAAGAGGCTTATGGGATTTCTTGGCTAATTTAGTTTGACCTTCAATTATTACCCCATCAACCACTTTGACTCCTACCTGTAGGCTGTCCATTTTTATTCCAACACAGCTGCTACAAGATAGGCTTATGAAAGGGAAGGGCTTAAAATGTAGATGCAAAATGTAGATTGCAGTAATGGAATGTTGTGGTCACCTTGGAAAAGGGTTGGGAACTTCCTCAAAAGACTGAACAGTTTCTGTAGGACCCAGAAGCTTCATTCCTTGATACATGCACAGCAGAAATAAAAACCCATCCACACAAAAATTATGTAGAAATTAAAATAGAAGAAATATTCATAATAAGCAAAATACATGGAAACAACTCAGATAAACATCAACTGAGGAAAGGATAAACAAAATATGGCATATCTACTCGGTGGACTCTTATTAGACAATAAAAAGGTTGATGTATTTTTGATATTAAGTACATCAATACTGAATAAAGTACTGATATATATGTTACAGCCTGACTGAATCTTGAAAAATAATGCTAAGTGAAATAATTCATTTATAATAGGACACAATTCCATTTATATGAAATATTTAGAATAAGCAGATATGTATAAACAGAAGAGTTACTAATTGATTGGAGCTAGGAGTGGAACATGATGAAAATACATGGGTACTATGAGAAGTTCATGGAAAAATAGAATTAAAGGACACATTTTTGATACAAAAATGATGAATTCTAAGCATAATTTGTTTTATAATATATACTTGTTACAAACGTTTTTTAAATAAATTATTTTTATTTGAAAGGTAGAATTGAGAGGGAGAGAGAGAGAGAGAGAGAGAGAATCTCCCATCTGCTGTTTTAGTCCCCAAATAGCCACAAATGTTAGGGCTGGGCCAGGCCAGCAGGCAGTTTCCTGGTACTCCATTAGTTTCCCTCATGTGGGTAGCAGGTATCCAAGTTCTTGGACCATCTTCTGATTCTCTCCCAGGCTCATTAACAAGGAGCTGGATTGAAAGTAGAGCAGCTAAGAAACGAACTGGCACATATACAGGATGCAGGTGTGGCAAGTGGTAGCCCAACCTGCTGGTTGCTCCATGAACATTTTGAAGTACCCTTATATTCTAAAATTAGATTGTATTGATGGTGGCACAATTCTATGAATTTACTGCAATCCATACATTTTATACTTTAAATGAATGATTTTATGAAGTGTGAATTATTTATCAATTTCAAATTATTAAAAATCAGTTGGAGCATCAAATGTGTCTTTGGTTTTACCTTTTTTTTTTAAGATTTATTTATTTGAAAGTCAGAGTTACACACACACACAGAGAGAGAGAGAGAGAGAGAGAAAGAGAGAGAGGTCTTTCATCCGATGGTTCACTCCCCAGAAGGCTGCAATGCCGGAGCTGAGCCAATCCAAAGCCAGGAGCCAGGAGCTTCCTCTGGGTCTCCCATGCTGGTTCAGGGGCCCAAGGACTTGGACCATCTTCTATTGCTTTCCCAAGCCACAGCAGAGCTGGATGGGAAGTGGAGCAGCCGGGTCTTGAACTGGCACCCATATGGGATGCCAGCGCTTCAGGACAAGGCGTTAACCTGCTGAGCCACAGCACCGGCCCTTGGTTTTATACTTTCTTCTCAGTGAGCAACATACTAAAGGAATCCCAGAACAAATGTTCCTTTTTGCTGATTAATTGTTAGATTCAGCCTGGTCAGTAAGGCACTGGTTCACTCTGCCTCTTTTGTTTTTTCTAAGGTACTCATCAAGGAATTTCAGGGAGGGTTAATTCTAGAGAAAAAGAGTAGATACCAAAAATACTTATGTATTTCATAGTGTTTCTACTACAGAGACAGGTATCTCTTCAAGGTTAGCAAACTCTGGAGAAAAGGCTATTTCTTTCCACTCAGAATGTGACAGATGTTATCTAATGGCTTACACCAATGCTACCTTCTGAGGGATTATGTTTTATTGCCATTAGATAATAGAGTTTGTTTTCTATTTCTTTCCTCTGACCTCAACTTCCTCGAAGTTTTACTGCTGACCAACAGCAGTCTCTATAGTCTTAAAGCCAGTACACTGTGAGTCAGCAAAGCTTCATGTTCTCACTCCACAGTCTTCCAGGAAATTCAGTTTTCTCAAGCCCTTTATTGACCCAGCTCAATCTTTCAGAATAACAATAAAATAAAATAGAGTGTAGGGCTATAGGTTTTGAAGACACAGACACAGAAAACTTTTTTTCCACCTTAGATTTTAGAAATAAAGTTGGATACAGGGAGAAATAACTGTAATCTTCTGGGGGTACAACTAATAAAATAACTTCTTATTACTGGAGTGGACCCTTGTGCAAGATGGAAGAATCTGAAATGTTTGAGAATACTTCTCCTTTCTCTTCAGCTGTTCTCTAGTTTTTATCTACTGTTATAACTATGTAAACTCCAGTGCATAGTTTTCATTCAATGCTGTCATACTTGCAATAGCAAACTGTTGTCAATAGTAATCAAAAAGTGGATCAATTTTACTTCTTAATGGGAATCCCTTCTAAGTTTTTCACTAGTAATTTTGTTCTATGCCAAGCAACAGAAGCCAAAGCAAATAATCAACAGGTTGTTGTTTCATTATAAAATTTAGAAATTGATTTTTTGGTTTATTTAGCAAAGAGCTAATATCTAACTTTGTATAACTTATGTATGGCAATAGATCCCATTATTGTTTGCATTATTTTTTTTAACATGCCTAAGAAAATGGATGAGATTTTAAACATATCTTCCTTCATGGATGAGAGTGTATTTTATGTCTAGAAGGGGAAGATTACTTGTGTTACTTGTGACAAAAAAGGAAGACTGTGGTATATTGTATTATTATTAGTAGTATATCTAATTATTTCCTGTCATCCTTTTGAGAGGATAATTAACACCATAAGAATTATAGGATTTCCATGTAATATGATTACATAACCCACCCACTGGCATTAGTCTTAGCCATAAATATGGTTTGGTCAATGCAATACAACTGGAGGTGGCAGGTGATATGACTGAGCAGAGCTTGCGATCACTATGAGTGTCTCTTTTTTCTCTTCCCTACCTTTCACTATTTCCCTCTAACTTTTACCTCTTCCACCAGAATGGCGTGTTCAGATGTGGACTACCCCTTCAACTGCAACTGCTAAGTTCAAATAATAAAAATGCAAATCAGATGAACATGAGAACATGTAACAGTGGTAATACATAAACTTTTATATTGTCAGTCACTCAGATTTGGTGGTTGTTCTTTGTTAAAGCATACCCTAAAGCCAGCTGAATTATATCAACATAAAATTAAAGAAAATCTAAAATGAAACAAAAGTTATACTTTAGTAAATTAAATTTAGAAACTGAGTTTTAGTAAAATCACTGTGTAGTGATTTTATACGACACAGGGTAGTGTGTAAATTTATCTCATTAATTCCATCAGTACTAAAATTAGAGCCTGAGAACAAGCTCTTGACATTGGTCATTCTTCAGCTTCCAAAACAAAATGGACAATTTCAGAGATCATAAGAGGAAGACCCTTGGCCAGAACCGCGGCTCAATAGACTAATCCTCCGCCTGCAGTGGCGGCACACGGGGTTCTAGTCCCGGTCAGGGCGCTGGATTCTGTCCCGGTTGCTCCTCTTCCAGGCCAGCTCTCTGCTGTGGCCCGGGAGTGCAGTGAAGGATGGCTCAGGTCCTTGGGCCCTGCACCCACATGGGAGACCAGGAGAAGCACCTTGCTCCTGGCTTCGGATCAGTGCAGCGAGCCGGCACACCGGGTTCTAGTCTCGGTTACCCCTCTTCCTGTCCAGCTCTCTGCTGTGGCCCTGGAGAGCACTGGAGGATGGCCCAAGTGCTTGGGGCCTGCATCCGCATGGGAGACCAGGAGAAGCACCTGGCTCCTGGCTTTGGATCAGCATGGTGTGCTGGTCGCAGCAGGCTGACCGCAGCGGCTATTGGGGGGTGAACCAACGGAAAAGGAAGACCTTTCTCTCTGTCTCTCTCTCTCACTGTCCACTCTGCCTGTCAAAAAAAAAAAAAAAAAAAAAAACAAAAGAGGAAGATCCTTGGATCAATACCTCCTTCTTCTCCACCCATTTTGTTTTCCTATTGAATGTGTTACCCATCCATGTTCTTTGGCTAACTTGTAAATAGAAGTTGATGAGAGGTTGATGTGAAACCCATCACATGTTCATACACAAAGGAGACAGCATGGCAAGAAGAGATTTTACTGGTTGGCTCCCAGTGGAATCTGAATGGGTTTGGGAAGGCATGGTGGTTTTCACTTACCACACAGCATTTAAACCTTCATAGCAACTACAGTTCTAGATTGTTCCACATGATATGAAATGTTAGTTTGCATTCAGCTTGATGTTCTACAGGTGCTGTTGATATTTTTGTGCATTTCGTGCTCTAAATGGTAGTGTTGCTCATGAACACCATGCCAAGAAGATTATATATCAGTCACATTGGGATATTTTTGGCATGCTTCCATGTTGGGAAATAGGGGTTCTTTTGCAGGTAGGGTCCAAATGTTACTTAATATTGATTGATTTGGACCTGGTGATGGATACGTGCCAGGTTGGGAGGGACTTCATTTTATTGAGTCCTGCTTCTAGTCCATCTCAACTGTGCAGCAAGCTATCACCAGAAAAATAAGTCTTCCCCTAAACTTTGTGGGAATCCTAGAAGCCATCCATTGCCAGAATGATGCACATGCTCTTATATTCTTTACTGGCTGTTATACCTCAAGAGTATACACACACACACACACACACATTTAAAAAGAGGGGGTGCTGATTTACACATAAGCATTGCACGCAAAAATACATTTATTCCATAAATGAGTTAAATGACTCTAAAGAGAAAAGCCTCAACAAATTCTGATCAGATTGTTCAACACATTGTACTTTTATATTGCAAAAGCTTCCTACAAGGCAATAATTATGCTTTTTAGTTATGTAATACTGACATCTTTCATGTTATCTGCTGCTCACAGATATTGAGTATACATGCTTTGAAAAATACTTTTATATTAGGAAGTATTTCTGAAATGGTATACATTAGAATTAAGTGAACCAACAAAAAGGCAAGAGAACATTTTACAAGTATATGCACATAAGGCTCAAGAAAGGAACTCATCAACGTTTTCACAAGCTACTTAGTACTATGAGAATCAGAAAGCCTTAAAGATGTGGTGGTGTTCTTAACTGGCTTTCTGAATGCTGAGGAAGCATTTGTAAACTTAATGAAGGGCATTGCAACTCCTCCAACCAAAACCCCCAGGCCAGCCAAGAAGAAGAAAATTATCTGAAAACACAATGATCGGAAACAAGGGAAGATCTTTTCCAGAGTGAACACACAGTTTAAGCTGTAAGAGGATTTAAGACATGACTAAACTCCATAGTCTCAAAAGGAGACCTTCAAATACCTAATTAATTTTTCATTTGTTTTATGGCTCTAGCAGATGTTGCACTTTTTATAGATTAGCTCATCACTGAGGTGCTAGAGGGAAAAATTCTTTTGTTGGATTTTGAATTAATATACTTGAAATGACATAGAAAATACACGATTTGTGCAAGTAGAATGTACTGTACTTTATGATATTGACTTTAATGTGCCCTGATTTAAATATAAATAGAGACAAGTTATTTAAATTTATTCTTAATGAAAAAAGGATTTAAAAATGGATTCTTATTTATTCAGTCATATAAATAGTCATTGGATCCAGGTGAATATTTCCACTGACTATATCATTTAGATTTTACATCTATTAATTTTCAGTGGAAGAGTCTTGAGCTCAAACACATTGGGTATAAAGTATCAATGAGAAACAGACTAAATGTAACTAAGACATGGCCATGGCAATGACTTCTGATATCTCCTATTGCCATACCTGGAAGTTGCAAGCTTAATGAGTCATCATATAAAATAGTAACCAGGGAGTCCAGTGGCTAACAGTCATCCTATATACAGCCCACATTAACAGAAGGTAAGCGTATGGAGAAGATCACATTCTGTTCCTGTCCTCGATTCTCTTCACAGAGAACTTGTATAACTCAGTCTTGATGTGAGTCCTTATATGACGTGGCCCTTTGATAAACCCTTCCCGTGACTATTCCTATCTGCCCAGTTCACCAGAGAATATTGAATCAGATGTGGATTTAGAGCGCAGAGAGTTTGAACCACGTGAGCCATTTGGACCAGAAGCAACTCAGTAAATTAACTGTGTTCCTGGATGAGCTAATCCAGAAAATGTGGGCCTTTCAGAAATGAGACTAAGTAGGTCTGCCAGGTAAAATAGTAAGGAAGGAAAACTGTCTTGCAGAGGGTGAGGATACATGCTTCCATCAGGGTCAGTGACATGCTGGTTATCTGACCAGTCCCGTTCAAGCCTGACCACACTCTCTGTCCACATGAAATCTCCAGAACCTTCCAACACACCCCATATTTTTTCCTCTACAAGTTTTGGTTGATTTATTTATTTATAATATATAATTTCTGGTAGCTAGCCAAACCAAATTTTGTTTAATTTTAAACTTTTCAGGGGACTCTGGTTCCATTTAAGGTGGAAAACGTGAGAGACTTTAGTAAATTGGATGTTTTAAATCATATTATTATATGGAACAAAAAATGTCAAGGGGCTGGCACTGTAGGATAGTGGGTAAAGCCACCGCCTGGCATCCCATAAGAGAGCTGGTCCTGGCCTCTTCACTTTTCATCCAGCTCCCTGCTATGTGCCTAAGAAGGCAATAGAAGATGACCCAAGAGCTTAGGCCCCTGCACCCGTGTGGGAGACCTCAAAGAAGCTCCTGACTCCTGGCTTCAGATTGGTTCAGCTGCAGCAGTTGCAGCCATTCAGGAGTGAACCAGCAGATGGGAGAGCTCTCTGTTTATCTCTTCTTGGTGTGTGTGCATAACTCTGACTTCAAATAAATAAATAAATCTTTAAAAAATGAAAGATGCCAAGTAAATCATTTATTATCAGCTATAGGATAAGTAGCATATTAGGTATTTTCTTCATGTAATCACATAAATCCACCCTCACATTTGCACAGAAAAGAGAAAATCCATATTTCCAAATGAGAAAATGGAGACAGAAATTTTTCTATTAGACAGGTTTCACAGGATTTGAATCCAGAATTGTTTAAGAGGAAACCCATGTTCTTTTCTCTGAAGCATGTTATTGCATTGATAATAAAGATGCCTCATTTTAATATAAAAAAGGTGATTCCTGAAGGCTGTTGCACAAGGCAAGGGCCCTCATTCCCAAGAATTGACCCTGTAGATCTCTAAAGGATATTGCTTCTGGTTGTAGATACGTTCTGAGTATTATTATTTTCATACAGATATTAGGGAACGGTGGCATCTAAACTAAACCTGTAGAGCCTGTTTTCCCAACAGCTTATAGCATACATCTGCATAAATGTCCTCTTCCTGATTACTGTGAGTACTTTCAAACCCTGGTGTCTAAGGGGCTTTGAGAAATCAGCTTGCTTTTCAGCAATAAATGTAATACCAAACTACCCCGGAAACCTGTTATAAACTTAGTTATGTCTCTTGTCTTCATTTAGATGGACTTAGAGGAAGAAGCATTTTTTTCTTCTATGAAAAAAATCTGTGTCATCAAATACCACATAACTTATGGTCAGGTAAGACAAATCCCATGTGACCAAGGTAACAACTTATTTTTGGTTCTTGTTGCTTGTACGTCTGAAATGATATGTCATCTAAAAGTCATTCCTTTATGCTACTTATGAAAAGAATACTTACATGCTTCCATACATGCTGGTCTCTAAAAGACTTAAGAAGAAAGTACATTTGGAGCAGCCACTCTCTTGCCTGATGGATAGAAATTAAAATGCTATAACGAGAAGAATGAAAATTCTATAGTTCTCAAGAATCAAATGTCACCTAACAAGTATTCTTTTCACTATTTCTAGAACACTTGAAGCATTCTTCAGAGTGATTCAAATACAAGTTAAATACACATCCTGTTGCAGACAGCTTATGGTCTAATAAAATCCACTCTCCAAAGACCCTTATGGTAAAGCCTTGGAAAGGCATAGGCGTATTTGGATGAAGTTCATTCAGTCTCTTGGGAGGTAAGAGGTGATATTGCTGACCCTTTTCCTTTTGAGGTTCACTATTATGAAAATCTTTCTCATAAAATGGGATGATATTTTCTTAGATTTTTCAATAGGAAGTATGTTGTGGGAAAGACTGTGAAAATGGAAAAGTAGAGGGCAAAGAACATAAAAAGTTGTGTGGATAACAAAAGCATTGTGCACATATCTGTGCTCATTTGTGTACAGTTTCTGGCCACCTAGCTAAAAATCCCATTCCCTTTAGTTTGCCTCCTTGAGGTAAAAATTGTGCTTGGAAAACAATAGCTGACCATATGAGTGTGAAGTTAAAGATACATAAAAACAGTCGAAGATTAACAACTATGTTAGAGAAAAAGAATGAAAGAGGAGAGTTGTTATGACTGTTGTTTTCCACAATTATGGAAGCCAATAAGTCGCACAGTCTACTATCTGCAAGTTGGAGAACCAAGAAAGCCACTGGTTTAATTAATTCCATCTGGGTGAGGCAAAGCTAGGAGGAGGACTATCGGCAGATGGGTTCTAAAGACAGGAATGTGGAGCTCCAACATGTGAAGGAGGAAAAAGAGACAAAATTCACCCTTTCTCAGTTATTTTTAAAGTTGTATTCAATGAATTAGATAATGCCTTCTCACTTTGATGAAGGTGGACCTTCTTTACTCAGTCTGCTAATTTTAATACTAATTTCTTTCAAAAATACCCTCACATGTACAATGAGATGAAATTGACCTTCACATCCATTGTTCTAGAATACTCACATAGCAGAAACTATAAATTCCTTTTTTTTTTTGGAAAACAATTGCCTTTCATGCAAGGTATGATGATGAAAACATTTGAAAGCTTAAATTATTGACCCAGTAAAATTTCCAGTAAATAGAAGTTAATGAAATGGACTTAAGAATATGAATATCTCAAATAAGTTGACCCTAATAGGAACTATTGAAAACTTGAGTGAATTGCTATCATTGAAAGTAACACAAAAGCTAATTTTAGAGGTTCTAGAAACATAATTCTGCTTTTTGAGTGTGTTCCCCATGGAACATAAGATTTTCTTCATTTTATTTTATGCATTTAGTATGATGATGATTTTAGTATCTAATATAGAACAGAAAAGAAAAACATTAATGAGTTTTCAGGAACTGTAAATAAAAGCTGGTGTGATAAGTATAGGAATATGCCATTAATAAAGTACAATGATCAAATTTTAGATTTTTTTTAATTACAAGGATGGTTTGATAGTAGATTCCTTTGACGCAATTTCATAATTATAAGAAAATTGTTAGAAGAGATGGTTAAGAAGGATTTGGAGGAATTTCAGTGTTATTTTTCTATTATAATTTTTGTAATCAATAAAAATAGAATACAACAACAAATTTGAATGTAGTAAGCAATAATAAGAGAGGATAGTCATCAATATTCAATGAAAATGGTAGAATATGAAGACACACCAAAGAAAGTGAACATAGTTAGTAGTTATTTGAAACACTGAGTGAAATAGACCATACCTGGTAATATTGACTAAGAAAAAAGTTATAAAGGAACAAATAAATATTATGTTTGTAAATGGGTCATAACTAGGGCAAAACAGAGACTAAAACATTAAGAGAACAGCATCAATTTTTATGCCTAAATAGTAGTTTAAAAATTTTATATGAGGGACTGGCTTTGTGGCTTAATAGGTTAAGCCGCTTCCTGAAAGGCCAGCATCCCATATAGGTGCCAGTTCTAGTCCTGGCTGCTCTACTTCTGATCCAGCTCCTTGCTAATGTGTCTGAGAAAGCAGCAGAAGATGGCCCAGGTCCTTATGCCCGTTTACTTACATGGAAGATCCAGAAGAAGCTCTTGGCTGCTGGCTTTGGATCAGCTCAACTCTGGCCATTGCATCTATTTGAAGAGTGAATCAGCAGATGGAAGATCTCTCTCTCTCCCAACCTTTCAAATAAATAAATCTTCAAAAATATTATATGAAATAAGTAGAGTCCAGCAACTAGTAAGGAAATTAAATGAATAGTGAAAATTATTGCAACAATGAAAATATCAGAACCAGAAAGACTTCCAAGGAACAAGTTACCTTCCATATTACAGAAATCCAGGAGATTCATTCAGTGCCAGTTGTTTACTGCCAGCTTTCTTTCTGTACTCATTTTTTAAGGTTTATTTTATTTATTTGAAAGACAGAGTTACATAGAGAGGTAGAGAAAGGAGAGAGGGGTCTTTCATCCTCTGGTTTACTCCCCAGATGGCAGCAACAGCCAGAACTGGGCTGATCCGGAACTGGGCTGATCTGAAGCCAGGATCCAGGAGCTTCTTCCAGGTCTCTTATGCTGGTGCAGAGACCCAAGGACATTAAGAATCAAGAGCAGGCTGGTGCCATGGCTCAATAGGCTAATCCTCCACCTGCAGCGCCAGCACACCGGGTTCTAGTCCCGGTCGGGGCACCAGATTCTGTCCTGGTTGCCCCTCTTCCAGGCCAGCTCTCTGCTGTGGCCCGGGAGTACAGTGGAGGATGGCCCAAGTGCTTGGGCCCTGCACCCACATCCCACATGGGAGACCAGGAGAAGCACCTGGCTCCTGCCTTCGGAGGAGCAGCGGCCATTAGGGGGTGAACCAACAGTAAAGGAAGACCTTTCTCTCTCTCTCTCTCACTGTCCACTCTGTCTGTTAAAAAAAAAAAAAAAAAAAAGAGGAAGACCCTTGGATCAACACCT
Source organism: Lepus europaeus (assembly GCF_033115175.1). Classification (NCBI taxonomy): domain Eukaryota; kingdom Metazoa; phylum Chordata; class Mammalia; order Lagomorpha; family Leporidae; genus Lepus; species Lepus europaeus. The sequence continues at coordinate 15,200,335 of NC_084848.1, forward strand.
CCTCCTTCTCCACCCATTTTGTTTTCCTACTGAATGTGTTACCCACCCATGTTCTTTGGCTAACTTGTAAATAGAAGTTGATGAGAGGTTGCTGTGAAACCCATCACATGTACATACACAAAGGAGACAGCATGGCAAGAAGAGATAGACAGATAGATAGTAGATAGACTTTGTAAAAATAAATTTCAAGTATCAGATTTTCTGACATTTACATTTTGTCGATGAATACCATCAGTGGATAAGGTGACAATTTTCAGGAATTTACCATTCACTGTTTCCTGTAAAAAGTGCAGTCTTCAACACTGATATATTTGATCAAAACAAACCATCTACAGAGCTTGCTGATCTGCAAATTGTTGTAGAGATGGTGTTATGGAAATGTTTGGAAAGTCATTTATCACACTGACTGAAAGACTGCAGGAGTAAGTTTTCACAGGTTCCCAAGATGAATTGTCAGAAGAGTGGGACACAGATGAGAAAGGAGTCTGAGCAGCTTGCATCACCCACTGGGTCCTCTCTGGATCAAAGTTAATTCCATGGCTACTGCAGGGTAGAATATACATATAGGAAGACTGGGGACCCTATGTTACAATTCTATCAAAAGCTTGAAGTCTTTGCACATTTTTTGTAAAAGATAATATTTTCTAGGCCCAAAATAATATATATTTCATTTTCTAATAATATTTCAATTTTCCATCTCAACAAAAAAGAGAAACAATCAAAACCATTCTTAAAGATTCTGAGGTGTGAGAGTTGAGATGTAAGACTGAGAGGTATGGAAATGTTGTGATGTGGATAAGATGAGAAGACCATCTATATGGTTCACGTGGCAGGCTCCCAAACATGAAGCTGTACTTTTGTTTTATGAAAAGAAGCCACAACCTAAAAGAACTCATAGAATTTTATCTACTTAGTTTCTTCCCTCAATGACATCTAAAAACCTTGCATTCTTCACATCAACAAAAGAATGTTTAACCTGGTAAGACAAAGAACCTTAAGAATTTCAAAGCAAAATGGATTGAAACAAAGAAAACAGGACTGCCACCTCCAGTTGCTACTGTGTCTAAGGAGGATTGAGTCAGATAGAATGCTTTTAGTAGTAGGTTATAACCATTATGCAAATAGGTTTTTTATAAAATAGAAATAATTGACGCAATATCAAGAAATAGCAGCAACATTTAAGCTCAAAAAAAGAAAGGTTTATATGATTCCTTATTACTTCCGTCAGCTTCCGAGCTTCCGCTCATTGTTCTGCTCTGGAATTTCATTTTCCTCAGCATAAGGCAGAATCTCCTTCTGGTTGAGGGTCAGCTGCAACAATGAAAGGTATTAGCATCTTTATTCATGTCCAACAGGAACAAAAGTTCCTTCTCCCAGTCATGACACACACAAAAATCTTGACTCATATAAAATAAGGCTGAGTTACATTTCCTCTTCTGAACCAATTACTTTATCAAATTGGGTTTGGTTGCCAAGTTTTTAGTTCCTTCTGCATCCTTTGTTTGCCTCAATAATAGCACTCATCATTTGGGTCTATAATCTGTCATGGTTTTGCTTCCATAATGTCTAGCATACCATCCGATATTCAAGAATTTTTTTTTTTTATTTTTTTTATTTTTGACAGGCAGAGTGGACAGTGAGAGAGAGAGAGAGACAGAGAGAAAGGTCTTCCTTTGCCGTTGGTTCACCCTCTAATGGCCGCCGCGGTAGCACGCTGCGGCCGGCGCACCGCGCTGTTCCGATGGCAGGAGCCAGGTGCTTATCCTGGTCTCCCATGGGGTGCAGAGCCCAAACACTTGGGCCATCCTCCACTGCACTCCCTGGCCACAGCAGAGAGCTGGCCTGGAAGAGGGGCAACCGGGACAGGATCGGTGCCCCGACCGGGACTAGAACCCGGTGTGCCGGCGCCGCAAGGCGGAGGATTAGCCTGTTGAGCCACGGCACCGGCCACCATCCGATATTCAAAAGTTACCCACCAACATTTAACCAATGAGTGAAGGGATGCACGAATGTATGCAAGGGAAAATTAATGTACAGCATAAACAATGCCAGGTGTTAGGCATTGAATGTTTGTGTTTTCTCCAAAATCACATTGGAATATAATTCCCAAAACAACAATATTAAGAGGTGAAGGATTGGGCCAACATCTGGCCTATTGTTAAGATGCTGGCTAGATCTGCTGCCACATGTGGAGTAGCTGGGCTCAACTGTTTGGCTCCGACTCCTGACTCCAACTTCTTGCTAAAGCAGACCCTGATAGGCAACAGTGATGGCTCAACTAGTTGATTTTCTTCCTGGGTCCTGGCTTTGTTCCCAGCTCCAGGTGTTGCAGGCATTTGGGGAGTGGGCAAAGTGAACAAGGACATACTCTGCCTTCTTTCTTCTCTTTCTCTCTCTCTCTCTCTCAATAAATAAATAAATAAGTAAATAAATAAATAAATAAAAATTTTTAAAAGATTTAGAGTCAGAGTCATTAAGACATTAATAAATCATGATGGCAATCTTCACCCTTTCAACAGGTGAAGACACATTTTCCAAGGTATAGCTTGGAATTAGAGCCTGTGGCTTCACCAAGTCTAACAGTGCCTGGATCTTGGAATTCCCAGCCCCTAGATGTATGAGAAATAAATCTGTGTGGTGTGTAAATTATCCTCTGTAAAATACTGTTTTAAAAGTCTGAAAAGTCTTAGTTAAAGGGCAAGAACATGGCACAGCAGTTAACATGCTGCTTGGGATGCTTGCACCCATATCAGAGAGCCTGAGTTCAAGTCTCATTTCCATTTCTGATTCCAGATTCACACTCGTGTGCATGCTAGCAGGGCTCTTTGCTGCCCACATGACACACCTGGACTGAGTTCTCTACTTATGGCTTTGTCCTGGCCCATCCGTGGCTAATACAGGCATTTGGAGACTGAATCATAAGATGCAAGATTTCTCCTTCTCTCCAGCTCTGAATCTCCCTCTATCTCTCTCTGCCCTTCAGATAAAATGGAAATTAACAAAAATGGTCTCCTTGACACAAAAAAGATTCGATGAAGATTTGTGTAGCAATTGTCATAAAATAACACACCGCAATGAGTTGTATTTATCCATGTGATGAGTATGCATATTTTCTAAAAGATCATTGAGATGAAAGGGACAAATTACTGAACTCCCAATATAGGGGGTAGGCCAAGATACAATTCCCCTTATATTAATATGTATTTCAGTCAGAATTTTTGTGTGGTTACTGTGAAATCTCTATCCTTTCCTTTACTACAAAGTTCTGTTGGCCAACCTCTTTTAGCTCCTACTTTATCCTAAAGGGAAAAGATAACGAATTTTTTCTAAAGGATTTTAGAGATGATATTCGATAGTATTTATTAAAATATTTCTTTTTTTTTTTTTACTTATTTGACAGGTAGATTAGTGAGAGAGAAAGACAGAGAGAATGGTCTTCCTTTCCGTTGGTTCACCCCCCAAATGGCCACTATGGCAGATGCTGTATCAATCTAAAGCCAGGAGCCAGGTGCCTCCTCATGGTCTCCCACATGGGTGCAGGCACCCAATCACCTGGGCCATCCTCCACTGCCTTCCTGGTCACAGCACAGAGCTGGACTGGAAGAGGAGCAGCTGGAACTAGAACCCGGTGCCCGTATGGGATGCCGGTGCCACAGGCGGAGGATTAGCCAAGTGAGCCACTGCGCCGGCCTCTTTATTAAATATTTCTATAAAGTAATTGCCAATACCTAGTTCAGCTATATACTTCCTTTTTGTTATTGAAGACTTATTTTAATTATTTGAAAGGCAGAGTGACAGAGAGAGAGGGAGAAACAATGAGAGGGATCTTCCATCCACTGGTTTACTCCCTAAATGGCTACAACAGTTGGGTCTGTGCCAAGCTGAGGCCAGGAGCCAGGAACTCCATCCAGGTCTCCCTTATGGGTGGCAAGGGCCTAAGTACTTGGACCAACCTCTGATGCTTTCCCAGATGTATTAGCAGGGAGCTGTATCAGAAGTGAAGCAGCTGAAACCTGTACTCTGATATGGGATACTGACATCAGAGATGGTGGCTTAACCCTTTGCATAGCAATGCCAGCCTCCACCTAAATATTTCAATTATATTTATTTAGAGCCATTGTCCTCAACTGGAGGTGGCTTTTCCCTGTTGGCCCACCCTAGCCCTCACTTCATGGCTGTTTGGTGAATTGAAGGGACACTTTGGTTGGTCATAAGTTGTGGAAAAGGGACTATTACTGATATCTAGAAAATACACTCCAATGCACAGGAAAGCTCTGTACAACAACAGAATATTTCTGATTCCAAATGCCAGTGGTGTCAAAGTTGTGAAATTCTGATTTAGATGTATTGTCTTCCAACTCAGAGTGTTAATAAATTTTGATTCATGCCTATGAGATGGAATAGTAAAGCAGATGGAAGATGACAGAGTGGCACAGAAAGGCAAAAATGGACATTATCTGGCAGAAAGGAAAGGAAATTATGGGTCTCGACAAATACACTGCCCAGGGGAAGGACTAGACACACTTTTTTTTGTTTGGATAGAGTGCTATCAGGGATGTTAGAAAATATCTCATAATCAAAACATTCTCCACAATTGGTCTTTTAATATATTTCACTCTGTAACATTTCTACTATGGATGGCTGACATGTATCCTCCTTAAATTCATGTGTTGGGATCCTAACCTCCTGAAAATGAGTTGGAATGCTAATCCCCAACTACCTTGTTTGGAGATAGAGTGTTCATAGGTTAAATGAAGTAAAAAGATGTGATTGGGGTGGATCCTAATTCAATATAACTTTCTTTTCCAAGTAGAGGAAATTTGGGTTGGCAAACAGAGAGAGGAAATGATATGGAGAGACAGAGGAAAGGCAAAGAAGAAAGATCTAAAACAGAGCCTTTCCTCACAGTTCTCAGATAGAAGAGTCCCTGGAAACATTTTGAATTAAGACTTCTCGCCTCCAGATCTATGAGATAATAACGTTCTGTTATTTAAGTTATCAGATTGGTGTAGCCCTAGTCAACATATCTGATTATTAAGGTAATCCTTAACATGAAAGATTTTCAACTTCAAGATTCTGTTACTAAAATGAGATCATTCTTGAATGGGGAACATATGCCAGGATCAGTCATTAATATCTCTGTGGAATGTAGTCTGTTTGATGCTTTTGATGCAGTTAGCAGCTAGAGGGGAATGACTATTTTGATACTAGAAGAAAGAGGGAGTTCCTGGAAAGTGTTAAAGGAAGAGATCAGACCCAGCAAGAAGGAAGAGGGATACAAGTAAGAGGAAGTTAAGAGGGAAAAGTGGCCCTTGGAGTCAGATGAGAGATGGAGACAAAGGAAAACTTGGGTCATTTCGGGTGCACCTGCCCTCGAACAGTGCTAAGGAGCAGAGGGAAGAACATGAGTTTTGAATCTGGGTTTAAATCCCTATTCTGATATGGAATAAACCTATACATATGCATTAAGTTCCTTAGCCTTTATGATTTTTCAAATTATGTAAAATTAATGGTCTTTGATACAGGACCAACTTCTTTTTTAGGCACAGTGCCTAGGACTCACGATATTTCAGGAAGCCACAAAAATGTGTTTTCTTTTAAAGTTAGAAAAAAAAAGACTAATCTTTAAGGTTAAAATATTTCAATATATGTTAATACTTTCAGGGAGGAACGGACCCATGTAAGTCACAATATGGCACTGATTAGGTTGGGAAGGCACTGGGAAACAGAGCCAGGTAAAATAGTATGGCAACTACTTGGTACACATTCTGCAGTAGGTCTTAGTTCTCTATCTTTTCTAATCTCAACATACTTTGTGTGTGTTTTGTGTCTGTTCTGATTATGGACTGTAAGGTTATCTTATTCCAGACAATATTCTATTAATATATGACTTACTTGTTAAATCTTACAGTACCTCTCTAAGATACCCTTTCCATAGATGTGAAAACTGAAACATGGAAAATTTAAAGAACTTTCCTAGAGTCACACAGTAAATATTAGGCTGGATTGTGAAGTAGGAAACTGAATTCTTCAAGTGTTAGGTGAATTTTTTCAATGATAGTTGCTGTATCACAGACTCCCAAAGCACTGCTGTCATTTATCTCACTGAAAACGTTTCAATTATTCAGATTCTGCTTTGAATCTCACATGCAGTTGCCCTTGGTGGATATGGATTACTTCTTCTGAAATTATTCAGACTTACTCATAACTCAGACCTTCTTAAAATATTATGGAAATACCATTGAACAAAAATCCCCAAGCATTCATGATCTGTAGTCCTCGCTACACCGTAAACACACAGTCTCATCTACCATCTGCATTGCATCACTCTTCTGCTCTGGTTATCGATAACATCAACAGGACCTGCTCCATCATGACATACATTAGTGAGACCATGTTGGATGTGTGGCTTGCTGCACATCTGGATTGTTCTATCAGAATATCAACTCAAAGGCCAAACAACAGTATCACGAATCAGACATTACTGTTTGTGAACGGATTTCTGTGCCAAAGAATTCCATTTTTTCCAGATGTGTCATTGAGGCACCACAAGAACTGAATTTAAATTAAGTTACGAGCTTAAAAGGGGACTCCTTAATTCATAATTGCTTCATTTTGAGCCCAAATTCAAGAGTCAAAAAATGCTTTAAAAGCTGATGGCTTGCTTTCTACAAGAAACAATAAGCAAAATTTAGAATTGGATTTGGTTTAGATTAAAACCTGACCAAGATTAGTTTTCTAAGACCATGAAATTATTATGTAAGAGCTAAAAGTGACTGAGTTTATTATATACTAGTACTGGTGCTAAGAAATTTCTTTGGCGTTAACCCAGATAATTTTCACAGAAAGTTAAAAAACAAACAAACAAACAAAAAACAACAAAATCAGGTAGCTAATCCATATGGGGAAACTGAGCCAAACTGAGATAGGTAATTTTTCTATGATCAAGCACCTCCAAACCAGAGTGCATGGTTTGAGACCAAGTTCTCAGGTCAGAAATCCAAGCTTTTTACACTAATGACCAGGGCCAGCATTGTAATGCAGTGGATTAAGCCACAGCCTTTGAAGCAGGCATCCTCTATCAGAACCCTGGTTGAGTCCTGGTTGCTTCACTTCTGATCTAGCTTCCTGCTAATGCACCTGGGGAGGCAGCAGAGGATGGCCCATGTACTTGGTACCTGCTTTCCATGTGGGAGACCAGGAGGAGTTCCTGCCTCCTGGCTTTTGCCTGGTCCTGATTTACCTGTTGTCGCCATTTGGGGAGTGAACTAAGCAATAGGAGATATCTCTGTCTCTCCCTTTCTCTCTGTTGCTCTGTTTTTCAAATAAATTAAATAAATCTTAAAAAAAAAAACACTAAAGACCCAGCAATTTACAGAGCACCCATGAGTTCTCTTTGTTCTATCCCATATTTCTTTTTCCTTCTTATTTTTCTCTTTCTATTTCACACACACACACACACAAATTAAAATCACAAAACATCTTGAATATGGTGTCATTGTTAGAAACAAGCTTGCTGTATTTTGGAAGTGAAAGTGATAACTAAGCCAACAATTAAAGGAAAACAGATGCTCTAATTTCAGGTAGACTTATATCCGCTTAGGAGACTCAGTGACTGAAATGCAATAATGACTATTTTTGGTTCAGAAATTGCTTGGGAGCCTAATAAGGTTGGTAATCATCAACCTATGAAACGTAGTAATATTTAATCTAATTATTTATCATTCTTTAATTCTTTCTATTATTTGTGAGACAGAACCCACCCAAAAGCCTGCAACAGTCAATGCTGGGCCAAGCTAAAACTAGAAGTTGAGAACTCAATCCAGGTATCACAACTACATCAGCCATTGCCTGCTACCTTCCAGGATACAGTCCAGTAGGACAGCTTCAATTAGAAGCTTGAGCCAAGACTTGAACCCAGGTACTCCAGTATGGGATGCTGGCATCTCAACTAACTGTCTTCTTAACCATTAGATCAAATGCATGCTCCTATTTAATTTTTGTGATTATTTTATATTTATTTATGCATCTCTCATGTATGAATACAAATGCTATAATCCTGTACTGAGTGAAAATCACATAAAATCTAAATATTTAGTTGTGAGCATTCTTCATTTAAAAGCAAATAAAAAAAAAACTATAATGTTACCAGTTGAAGGCATAAAGTTTTCACCTTTTGATTAAAAAAGGATGTGATTGGTGAGTCCATCTGTAGGATGGATATCATTAAAGAGAGTAATCCATTTACATATAAACCAGAATTATTTTTAAAAGATTATTTGAAAAACTATCTCAGATTATTTGCATAATGATCTTATTTGAGGCTGTATCAAAAAGATATGAGTACTAGGTTACCTACACTGCCCTCTGGAAGGAGGCTAGTTATATACATACATACCATCACAGCACACATCAACAAGCAGAACATGGATTCTGATAAAATACAGCTACTAATCATATGAAAAATTGGAGAAATCTATGCCTCATCTTTCCCAGTCAGTATTCATAATGACAAAGGCAAATTTTATGCTCTAAATCCAAAAGTGATGAAATTAAGCTTCAGAAATGTAAATGCTCATGACTATAGTTTCTGCATTTTCAGGATGAATCTTTTCTCTAAATGAGATGGAAAACAGAATGAAGTATTTCAGTTTGATTCACATAGCAATTGTAAGATTGAATTTGTCAGTTTGGATTTATAAAATTTATGAAATGTCCTAAAATTCACAGCTGGGCTACTGTGCCAGCTCGTTCATGAATGTTTTAAGAGCAAATAATTATTTGCATTTTTGCTGCTCTTCAACTCCCATGCTGGCCTTTGCTTATTACCTAACATACATGATAAAGATTTTTTTTTAACTTTTATTTAATGAATATAAATTTCCAAAGTACAGCTTATGGATTACAATGGCTTCCCCCTCCCATAACTTCCCGCCCACCCGCAACCCTCCCCTCTCCCGCTCCCTCTCCCCTTCCATTTGCATCAAGATTCATTTTCAATTCTCTTTATATACAGAAGATCAATTTAGTATAAAGATTTCAACAGTTTGCACCCACATAGAAACACAAAGTGAAACATACTGTTTGAGTACTAGTTAAGCATTAAATCACAATGTACAGCACATTAAGGACAGAGATCCCACATGAGGAGCAAGTGCACAGTGGCTCCTGTTGTTGACCCAACAAATTGACACTCTAGTTTATGGCGCCAGTAACCATCCTAGGCTGTCGTCATCAGTTGCCAAGGCTATGGAAGCCTTCCAAGTTTGCCGACTCTGATCATATTTAGACAAGGTCATAAAAGACAGAGTGAGGATAGTAACCAATGATCCTAAGAGTGGCATTTACCAGGTTTGAACAATTATACAGCATTAAGTGGGGAAGAGGACCATCAGTACACACAGGTTGGGAGTAGAGCCATTGGTGGTAGAGTAGAGGTTATGATTACAAAGGAATAAGGCCCAAGTGCACTAGACAGGGCCTAGAACAAAGGACAGAGTCATTATTAGAGGAGCTAAGAAAGGTGCTGTCTAAGCTATAAGTAATTTTTCTGATTGAGAGGCAAATAGAACCTGATAGAAGGGGCTTGATAATAATCTGGTGGGCTTTAGGCCTTGTAAATTCAGAGGCCCAGACCTATCTATCTCTTCACATGGGGTATATCCTAAGGGAGGTGTGAACCTCCTAGGGGAAGGCACTCTGTTGACTTTCATTACTTGGCTGGCCTGGGAGGAGAGCTGGCCAGGTAAAGGCAGGGGGCATCTCTAACAAGAAATTTACAGTTCTGCCTGCAATGTTGCTGACCCTACTTGACCATCCCCTCAGCTGCAGTGGTCCCTTTGAAAGTTGGGCTGAGTGAAGGGCTTTTCAGCTTAGAGCCAATAAGATCTGTGGCTCTGACCTGGGCATCCTTCGACTCCAGGGCAGGTCCATGATAAAGATTTAAAATGAGAAATGCCCCAGTTGTATGCTTTGATTAAGAACTTCATTCAGTATTGCAATGCATATTCTGAGAGGAAAGAGAGAGAGAATTGAAAGACAGAACTATTCACTATACACAATCATACATCAGGGTGAAATTGGATCCAGTTGACCTAGAAACATTGCCAGGCGCCATTCTTGTAATAAACAAGCAAGATTAAAAATATGTGCAGATCATATACAAATGTCTCAGATTGTTACTGTATTTACTTCCAAAAAATAAAAGAATATGATTAGAATAAAAATATTTCTTCCCTTGAAAGAGTATAAAGTGAAATATTTGGTATAACTATCCAGTATGTGATTTCCTTTTTTAAGCATATATTTTTGTTTTATAAAACTGCTATTAATTTTTATGAGGGAAGTCACGTTTTCAGACTGATTACCAGTAGCCACATTTTCGAATTAGATGGGTAATGAGTTCAAGAGCATTGACCCAGAAAATGGACAGAACACCCCATTCCATACTAATGTTAACTGTATTTTCATAGTTAGAAAAGGAAAGTGAAAGATTCTGCATCCAATGATGACAGATATGTGCTATTAATTAATCAAATTTCCTCAAAATAGAGTTCAGCAGGTGGAAATAATTACAAGTTAATTGTCTCCTGTTTATTACTCTTTGGAGATATAAATCCAACTACTGAACTCATTTACTGTATTTATTAAAAAGCTACTAACAAATAAGTCAGAAGCACAGATGTTGTTACGGAAACAATATTTGTGTTTACTTTCTGTGACAATACAAACAGTATAAAACAATGATTTCCCCTTTAATTACAGTTTTAGTTAGCCAGGTGCCTGAATTTGCCTTTAATAAAATTATTTTTTCTTTTGTTTGCTGTAGTATGTTTAAGTAGCAGATATGAAACAGAGAAAGGGTATTTCAGAGGGAAAAATATTCTAAATATGAATCCTGGCAAGAAGACAATGGGTATTCTGAAGTTCAGATTTGGTGAGAAAAAGGCACTTTAAGAACACAACTTTTATTTTCTATGTCTAATCTGAATATTCATAAAAATACTCTTACTATATGAATATCACGAAGTTTGCTCCCTGTATGCTTTTGGGGTTCTCATTTGTGAAAAGAAAGCATGATAATAGCTAGCTCGAAGGCTATAAAGCCATTCATGTAAGGTTCTGAGACAACCCTTGACACTTAATGACATTTGATGAAATTTTTCTTTTTGTTACTACTATTGCTTACTAATACTATTATAGTTTCAGAAAATAATTTTAATGCCTTAAATGTTTCAGTTGACCAAATTCTTAATTATATTCTGAGGCATTTAAGTATTCATAATTAAGAGTAAAGATAGTATTTTTTGACATTAACATTTCCAAGGAAATGGATCTGATATTCAGTTACGAAACATAAAAATATTTTTTAGTCATACACACATGCAAAAGTATTTCAGAAAGTTAGTGTAAAGAATTGAAATAGAAGATAACTTTGAGTGCAAAAGTTTTTGCAATCTATACATAATGTTTCATTATATACATTTTCTATAAATTTTTTGAAGACCCCTAAGAGGTACATAAACCCACAACATTAGCGTGTACTTACATATATAGATCTATACCAAAAGAGAACATTGATAGAGTTTTCTATTTTATGTTATGCATAAGCAACACCTATTTCTTCCTAAAATAGTGTGTTTCAATCCCAATATTTACTAGAATTATTTAATTTGTTAGGTACAATTTTATCTAACAAATGTACTAGCCAAATCACTTGATACATAGACGCACACAGATATATATGAAGCATGACTTTGGAATATTGTAATATAAATAGAGGAAAAGACGTGAGATGTCTGTCTTTTCCCATGCTTTAATTTGTAATTCAAACACACACACACACACACACAGAGCTTAAAATGCACAATTGTCAATAGATTCAAATTCATTAAAATTTGTAAGAAAAAGATGTAGAAAGGAAAAAAGAGATATTCTATAGTGTTTTTAAAACTGCACTCTTTTTCCAACAAAACATACATAAAACCAATTAACCATGTATTTTATCAACATCATTCACCCTATAAATCTTTACTACTTGTTAGATATAATAACATTATGATATAAATTATGAAACAATGCTTCTCAGTAGTAATAAGCATTGTAAAATAAGTATGTGTGCAGTTGTATCCAAATTTTTAACTGAAGTTGTTTTTCTGCTGACCAGCTATTTCTTACAACATCAGCAGAAAAATATTACTTTTGGCCAGCGCCGTGGCTCACTAGGCTAATCCTCCACCTTGCGGCGCCGACACACCGGGTTCTAGTCCCGGTCGGGGCACCGATCCTGTCCCGGTTGCCCCTCTTCCAGGCCAGCTCTCTGCTGTGGCCAGGGAGTGCAGTGGAGGATGGCCCAAGTGCTTGGGCCCTGCACCCCATGGGAGACCAGGAGAAGCACCTGGCTCCTGCCATCGGATCATCACGGTGTGCCAGCCGCAGCGCGCCTACTGCGGCGGCCATTGGAGGGTGAACCAACGGCAAAGGAAGACCTTTCTCTCTGTCTCTCTCTCACTGTCCACTCTGCCTGTCAAAAAAAATAAATAAATAAATAAAAGAAAAATATTACTTTTAAAATAAGTATGCCACATTCTTCATAATTTAGTCATTTAATTTTTAAAAATCTGATATGATTAAAATGTCCGTGAGACTAAAGTGTAAAATCCATGGATTTTTTTTAATTAATATTACTTTTTTTAAAAAAAAACATTTATTTAATGAATATAAATTTCCAAAGTACAGCTTATGGATTACAATGGCTTCCCCCCTCCCATAACTTCCTTCCCACCTGCAACCCTACTCTTTCCCACTCCCTCTCCCATTCCAATCACATCAAGATTCATTTTCAATTCTCTTTGTATACAGAAGATCAGTTTAGTATATATTAAGTAAGGATTTCAACAGTTTGCCCCCACATAGTAACACAAAGTGAAAAATACTGTTGGAGTACTAGTTATAGCATTAAATCACAATGTACAGCACATTAAGGACAGAGCTCCTACATGATATTTTTTTAAGAATTGATTAATTTTCTATGCAATTTCCAATTCAACATCAAGTTTTTTTTTTTCATTATCAATTCAGTATATACTAAGTAAAGATTTCATCAGTTTGCACCCACACAGAAACACAAGGTGTAAAAATACTGTTTCAGTACTAGTTATAGCATTACTTCACATTGGACAACCCATTAAGGACAGATCCCACATGGGACGTAAGTACACAGTGACTCCTGTTGTTGATTTAACACATTGACACTCTTGTTTATGGCATCAGTAATCTCCCTAAGCTCTAGTCATGAGTTGCGAGGCTATGGAAGCCTTTAGGGTTCACTGACTTTGATCTTATTCTGACGGGGTCATAGTCAAAGTGGAAGTTCTCTCCTCCCTTCAGAGAAAGGTACCTCCATCTTTGATGGCCCCATTCTTTCCACTGGGATCTCACTCGCAGAGATGTTTCATTTAGGGTTTTGTTTTGTTTTGTTTTGTTTTGTTTTTGTTTTTTTGTTTTTTTTCAGAGTGTCTTGGCTTTCCATGCCTAAAATACTCTCATGGGCTCTCCATCCAGATCTGAATGTCTTAAGGGCTGATTCTGAGGCCAGAGTGCTATTTAGGACAACTGCCATTCTATGAGTCTTCTGTGTCTCCCGCTTTCCATGTTGGATCCTTCTCTCCCTTTTTGATTCTATCAGTTAGTATTAGCAGACACTAGTTTTGTTTATGTGATCCCTTTGACTCTTAGACCTATCAGTGTGATCAATTGTGAACTGAAATTGATCACTTGGATTAGTGAGATGGCATTGGTACATGCCACCTTGATGGGATTGAATTGGAATCCCCTGGCACGTTTCTAACTCCACCATTTGGGGCAAGTCCAATTGAGCATGTCCTGAATTGTACATCACCTCTCTCTCTTTTTCCCACTCTTATATTTAACAGGGATCACTTTTCAGTTAAAATTTAAACACCTAACAATAATTGTGTGTTAATTACAGAGTTCAACCACCAGTACTAGAACAACAACAAAAAAATACTAAAATGGATAAAATCCATGGATTTTTTTAAAAAAGATTTATTTATTTATTTGAAAGTCAGAGTTATATAGAGAAAGAAGGAGAGGCAGAGAGAGAGAGCACTCTTCCATCCGATGGTTCACTCCCCAGATGGCCACAATGGCAGCAGCTGTGCCAATCATAAACCAGGAGCCAGGAGCTTCTTCTGGGTCTCCCACAAGGGTGCAGGGCCCAAGAACTTCTTCTGCTTTCTCATACTATAGCAGAGAGCTGGATTGGAATTGGAGCAGCTGGGCCTCGAACCGGTGCCCATATAGGATGCCAGTACTGCAGGCAGTGGCTTTACCCAGTATGCCACAGCACTAGCCCCCAAATCCATGGATTTGATATCAGTAGAAAAAAATGTACTTACAATTTTTGATCTATCTGATGACCTTTGACTACATTTGACAGAATCTAACTTTTCTCTGGGTTAAATATATGTACCCTTCATAGTATCATTATAAGTTATTAATCCAGATGGCTTATATGTTTTATGAACAATGAAATATTTATATGTATAAATGAATTATATATGTTGTATATTACATGATATATATAATTTATATGTTCTCTCAATAAAATATACATTTTTATTTATATTTGTTTAGCAATATAGTTGTATATAATTTAATTATTATAAGCAGAATATAGTTTGTATATTCATAATGTAGTTGCATTTGTCTTATCCATTCAAGTTTTTCCAATACATTGGAATGAAGCAGTATTAATTCTTGAAGTACTAGACTAATTTCTGCTTTGATCAATACAATCTACATATGTAAGGTAGTAAACTCAGGTAGTTTCTTTAAAGTAAACTTTCAAGACATTCACATTTAATTTTTATTTCATCTTTCACTCTCGTTTACAAAGGATTCTCCAGAGGCAAAAAGAATTAATAAGCATTTATTTAGGCCATTTGATGAGTGGTGAGGAACAGCTTTGTTTTTGTTTTAATATGTTATCTTAATTTGTTGATTACTTTTT
The DNA here is from genome assembly GCF_033115175.1 of Lepus europaeus. Taxonomy (NCBI): domain Eukaryota; kingdom Metazoa; phylum Chordata; class Mammalia; order Lagomorpha; family Leporidae; genus Lepus; species Lepus europaeus. Next base: position 15,215,369 of record NC_084848.1, read on the forward strand.
TGTAATGTTTGAAAAAATAATTTGTGCCTATAAAGATTGTTTTTAAAGTGGCAATAGTCTTAAATGCAATGGTTATTCTTGCTTTTATATGAAGGGAAAAAAGTAAGTTATTTTAAATACCAATTGTGTGCAAATTTGATGTTGGTGATGTTGGAAGCATCCATTATATAAAAATAAAGTGTACCTGGTTGGGGTGTTAGAAAGGCTATAATTTCATCTTCAGGTGCCCACTAGTAATTTATGACTTCGGCAACTTCAATGGAAATTACAGCTTGAAGCCCACATGGTGCACTTCATTTTCTATTCTTAAAACTTGAGGGGGTAAAGGAAAGCTAAATTCTTGGTAAGAAACCCATGGTTCTTAGACTAATGCTGGGGAATGAAATTTCTAGGTACATGATGCAGTAAAGGAACCTATTAAGATTTTTCTTTTTGGCCTATTGTTCCTTTTTTCTCTTTCAGTTTCTTATTTTTCTTGCTCATCAACCTCCAATTGAAATTAGAGTCCATTTTGATTTGCAGGTATTGTACATTAGGTTGAAGAGAGAATTGCAACACATATCCTAATTTTGACCACAAAATTAGATAACATAAAATGAATTGATTTTACACCTTTCTGGATGAGTAAAATATTAAGAACAGCTACTCTTCAGAAAGAGGGAAAAAAGAGCACTGCTTTTAGTGATGCCACTTGCAAGTAGTTGATATTTAGCATACAATAATTTGTAGCTGAAATTGATTGAGAGCATCATTATTCCATCATTACTCTATTTTATTCCTACTCCATGAAAGAAAACTTTGTTTTTCTGAAGATAACCAAAATTATTCTGAGAAGTTTGAGATTTCATGTTACCTATCAGTTGCATATTATGTGAATTCCATTATAAATTACACAATAGAAAAATGAATCATTTGAAAAATAAAGATTGATGTTTCTACCCCTGTATAGATATTTATAGATATTTACATTGGGATTAATCTAAATTTTCTCTCTGAGGGCATCTGGGCTGCTATAGCAAGTTAAAATATACTGGGTGGACTAAAGCAACAGTGGTGTGTTTGTCACAGTTCTGGAGGCCAGCAAATCCAAGGTGCCAGCAGAATGTTGAGGATCCAATTCCTACTTTTATTTATTTTTTTTTTTTTTGACAGGCAGAGTGGACAGTGAGAGAGAGAGACAGAGAGAAAGGTCTTCCTTTTGCCGTTGGTTCACCTTCCAATGGCCACCGCAGCAGGTGCGCTGCGGCTGGCACACCGCGCTGATCTGAAGCCAAGAGCAAGGTGCTTCTCCTGGTCTCCCATGCCGGATGTGGGTGCAGGGCCCAAGCACTTGGGCCATCCTCCACTGCCCTCCCAGGCCACAGCAGAGAGCTGGCCTGGAAGAGTGGCAACCGGGACAGAATCAGGCACCCCAACCAGGACTAGAACCCGGTGTGCCGGCACCGCAAGGTGGAGGATTAGCCTATTGAGCCATGGCGCGGACCCCAATTCCTACTTAATAGAGGGTTGTCCTTCACATGACAAAAGGGACAAAGGTGCTTCTGGGCCCCTCCTTTAAGGCCACTACTCTTATTCATGAGGGTGGAAGAGTTCCAAAGGCTCATCTCCAAATACAGAGGTGATATTTGGTATTAGGTTTCACCATAGACATGGGGCAGGAGTACAAACATTTATTCTATAGTGATAAGCCTATTCAAGACTTGATTACAATTTAAGAGACATTCTTGTGATATCTTCTCAGAGTGAAATCTAACTAGGTATTAATATTTTCTCAAAAATGTTATCAAGCATTTAGCAGAATGGACATACACACGCTTCTTATGAAGGTATAAATTCATTTAATATTTACCAAACATAATACAGGGATTTTCATAATTTATAGAGTGGATCAAAATTATATTTTTGTAAAAATAAAAGAAAAAAAAGAAAAGAAGGAAGGAAGAGAGTTGAGGTAGGGAGAGAGGAAAGGAAGGAAATATGATTATCTTAGAATTGTACGTATGATGGGGCCAGCACTGTGGCGCACTAGGTTAAAACCCTGGCCTGAAGAGCCCACATCCCATATGGATGCCAGTTCGAGACCTGGCTGTTCTACTTCTGATTAGCTCTCTGCTATGGCCTGGGAGAGCAGAAGAAGATAGCCCAAGTCCTTGGGCCCCTGCACCCACATGGGAGACCTGGAAGAAACTCCTGGCTCTGGTTTCAGATGGGTGCAGCCCCAGCCGTTGCAGCCAGTTGGGGAGTGAAACATAGGATGAAAGACCTTTCTCCTCTCTCTCTCTCTTTCTCTCTGCCTCTCCTCTTTCTGTATAACTCTGACTTTCAAATAAATAAATAAATCTTAAAAAAAAGAATTGTACCTATGAAATACATGAAATCTGTTCTCTGTACAGTAATAAAAATGAATTTGAAAAATATTTTAGCAAACAAATTTCAGTTTTTTACTTGTAGCATTATTTATGCTTGCCAAGATATGGAAACAGCTATGTGTCTATGCACTGATGAATCAATAAACAAAATTATAGCATGTATACCGAAGAAAATACCACTCAGCCATAAAAATGATGAAATCTTGCCATTCAAAGCAAAATGGATGGAACTGGAGATCATTATGGTAAGTGAAATTAGCCAAGCACAGAATGACAAATATCACACAATCTCACTTATATGCAGGGTCTAAAAAGAAGATGATCTTATAGAATTTAAATGTAATAGAGTTTACCGGAAGCTGGGGAGAGGATAGAGAAGGAAAGGACTGAGAATAGTTAAGGAACAGATACTATAATGTAGATGGATAGGAGTAAGAAGTTCTGGAGTTTGATTCCATAGTAGGTGGATTATAAATAATGTTGAAATACTATATATTTCTCTATGAAAAAAGCCATAGAAGATAGGGTTTTGGATTTTTTTTTTAACATAAAGAAATGCTACATGATAAGGAAGAGAATGTTTTTACCCCAACTGTACATCATTCAGTGTATACATTTATATTGAAGCAACACATCGAAGCCTCATGGATATGTAAAATTTTTATGTCTGCTAAAATTCTTAATGAAAAGTATTTTAAAAATTTAAACTAAAATATGTACAGGATCATGTATTTTAGAAAAATATGAATGAATTTACAAATTAAAATTAGCAGTATGATTCACTAAGATAAAATGGTAGGTCTTCAAAAAGTTCATTGAAAATGCACGTTATGGAAAAAGCTTTGCATGGATTTGAAATATTATAATAAACTTATCTTTTAATTCTGTTTTTTAATAAAGTAACCTTGTAACACATTTATTCAGTGCAGTATAATGGTCTACTATCAAACATAAGTATTATAAATGATCTAATCACATATAAATTTCTTATGAAATATTTAATAAAAAGTAGAATGTAAGACTGAATATATAGTATAGTCATGTTTTTAGAAATAGAATGAAAGAAAATTGACAAAAATGTAAACTATGGTTAAAATTCAGAGTTTGATTACTGCTCACTTGCTTTATTTATTTGCCAATTTTTTAGTACATTTGACATACCCATCATGTTCAGCTTTTTATCTAAACATGAAACTACCATTTGCATCCTTATTTACTTAACTGATTGAAAGTTGACTTTTAAAATCTGTTCTATTGATTGACTCTCAGGAGGATTACATTACTTTTCTGGTCACATTCAGATATTAAAAATGTCAGCTCAATCTAATAACATAGGCATCCATTTCACCTTATCTCATCCTCTCCAACTCACTGTGTGGGCTTACTTTTTTTTTGCCTCCAGAGTTGGAGTGGACGGAGAGAGGTGTCACAAGCAGCTGTAAGTTTTCACCTTCATAAGGCAAGTTATATTCTTCAGAATGTATCTGCTGGATGCCCTGAAACCCAAATGCAATTTCTCTCATCTGAATACTTAGATGCTCCTCAAATGTTGTTACACTGAGGATCTTCTGATAGTTCTCTTGCCCATTCATGACCAACTTCCCACTGAGTTTCTACATTTAGAGGTATATTTCCACAACATTTATGTTGAAGCTCTCTGGCCAATGGCAGTAAGCTCTCTTGGCCAAGCTATTCTAAAAATAAGCCTGGATGACTTCCATGAACCCACCCAAATCCCAAGAGGATATTTGAAGGTTTTCATTTTTTCATTTTGTATGCCAATTTCCTCCTAATATCTTGTCTGCTTGAGATGTGGCCTGGATATTTATATTTACAACTATCCCCCATCCTTGCCCACTTCACTCCAGATTCAGAAGATGAATTCTTTACTGGCTTTTGAGAGATGATTAGGCATAGGGGTAGAGCCTTCATGAATGGGATTAGCATCCTTAAAAAGTACCTATCAGGGTCTCCTCATTACTTTCACCGTCCAGATGAGATTGGGGGGGTGCAATATGGGTGTCATTGAGGGCTATCACCACACTGAGACTTTTAGTCCATTGATTGGGCTTTACAACAACTCCAGAACTGTGAGGAATAAATTTCCACTGTCTATAATCCACGCAGTCTATGGCATTTTATTCTATCATACCACATAGACTCAGATGCCAAGCATGTAAGATGAGCCTTTCACCCAAAATATCCACTTTGAAATTCTCAATAAAATATCCCTTCTATAGGATGTTGGTTTAGATCTCAAGATAGTATAAGAAATTCAATTATCAATAACACCTGTGAACGTGTGGCCAAGCTAGTGAGGAGCAGTGTGGAAAGATTGCATATTACAGCAGTCAGCAACTGGGCACAGTCATTTCAGGGAGCTGTCCCGGGAAAGGATTTTCTTGGCTTAGATGTGTGGGTAAGTTGCAAAAGTTCTGTTAACTTGTGGATAACATAATTGCACTCATCACAGCTAAAGGAATAGTTATTTTTGAAGGGTGATCTGTGTAGTACTAATCCATGCCTGGCCCACGTGGAGTGGAGGTGGAGAAGAACTACTAAAATACGTACAGCTGTTGAAACATTTTGTGTCCCCAAATACTCCTCCTGTGAAACTCCTCTCTTCCATTCATATTCCCAGAACAATGGTGGGCTTAAAAGGTTGTTCTGGGGATTATCCTTAGTAAGCTAATCATGAGTTATTTGACACTTTTCCTTTGAATCTATAGGTTTTTAAATCATTTCAGTTTGAAATACTCAACTGCAATTTTCAATAACTGAAAAAATTTTATTAAAGATAGTTCAAAATTAAGGTGTTCTGTGAAGTCCTTCTTGATTTCTCCAGAGTTAGGATTTTCATTCCTTGTGCCTAGCAGCTCAATTCAGAATAGAGATTCTCAAAATTAAGTGTTTGTTTGGCCAATCTACCAAGACTTTTCATATTGTCCTTTAACTGGTAGTTTAAAAATTTTACTTCCAGGGGCTAGAGCTGTGGCGCAGTGGGTTAACACCCTGCCCTGAAGCACCTGCATCCCATCCAGGCGCCGGTTCGAGACTCAGCTGCTCCGCTTTTGATCCAGCTCTCTGCTATGGCCTGGGAAAGCAGTACAAGATGGCCCAAGTCCTTAGGCCCCTGCACCTGTGTGGGAGACCTAGAGGAAGCTCCTGGCTCCTGGCTTTGAATCAGCACAGCTCTGGCCATTGCAGCCAATTGGGGAGTGAATCATCGGATGGAAGACCTCTCTCTCTCTCTCTCTCTCTCTGCTTCTCCTCTATGTATAACTCTGACTTTCGAATAAATAAATAAATCTTAAAAAAAAAGTTTTACTTCCAGATTGGGTCAGATTTCCAAGACTAACCGAGCTAACAGGGATACCATATATAGTGCTGCATTGGGCAAGCAGATATGCAGAAAATACCAGTTTCACCTTACTGTCTGCAGTCATTCAATCAAAGTACCACCAACAAATAACCTACAACTCTTTCTCATTTGTTAGTGTAATTATTGTATTATTATTTGGTATGCCTCCTAAACTGCTAGTATCTCACCTGAACAGAAGGAAAACTTTTTAAGGCATATATCTCTTACTTTAGTGATATTTAGTTTTTGTAGATTATCATCCATAATATTAAAAGCAGTCTCTTTAAATCCAGCTGTATATATGCATATGTGTGTGAAGATAAATGAATACAATTATACTTTTATTTACATATGGTCTGTGCATTTCATTTTTTGTTTTTATGGTGGAAAAACATATATTTAGAATTAGCCAGCTGGACTCAGTTCAGGTGATCCCAATTTTGTTGGCAACGTCCAGAGCATCATAGTCAGGAGCCAGCCACACATATGCCTTCTTCTCTCTGTCAGGTCTGATCAGGGTGTTGACTTTGGCCACATCAATGTCATAGAGTTTCTTCTTCACAGCTTGTTTGATCTGGTGCTTGTTGGCCTTGACATCCACAATGAACACCAGTGTGCTGTTGTCTTCTATCTTCTTCATGGCCGACTCCGTGGTCAGGGGAAAGTTGATGATGGCATAGTGGTCAAGCTTGTTTCTCCTGGGGGCGCTCTTCCAAGGGTATTTGGGCTGCTGTCGGAGGCGTAGTGTCTTGGGCCGCCGGAAGGTGGGGGGCATGCGGATCTTCTTCTTGTGGCTGTGGACGCCTTTCAGCACTGCCTTCTTGGCCTTTAAGGCCTTTGCTTTGGCTTCGACTTTAGGAGGGGCAGGAGCTTCCTTCTTCGCCTTCGGTGCCATCTTGAAATGCACACCTGTGCATTTCATTTTAACAACAATAAAAGTTTAAACAACCAGATTTTAACAACAACCTACTCAAAACTACTAGTTCTAGAATAGCGATTGAAGTGCAGGAACACTGTGAAAGGTCATACCCATAGATGGGTAAGGTGGGATAGGGTGGTGAGGGTTTTTTTGGTTTATATATTCTGGAATACAGTCAAACCATACCATGATGCCGACCTACATCAACAAGCATCAGAAGGCCACAGCAGTCTGCACTTGCTCATTTGGGGGTCTACCAATTGCCCAAAGGGCAACATGAAATACAACAAAATGCTTTCAGCAGCAGCAAAACAAGGCAGGCATATTTTGATTGAGAAAACAATAGCCAAGATCTGCATATATATATATATATATATATATGTTTATATATATCATATATGTATGATACATACATTATATATATCATACTAAAATGATATATATAATGGCAGATAGACTGCCAGAATGTATTGGGAATCTGAAACAGTGGCAGGAAAAGAAGAATTCTCTGAATGTGGAAAATGAATAGGCTTAAAAGAAACAAATTTGATGTTTTTTTTTTTTTTTTTTTTTTTTTTTTAGACAGGCAGAGTGGACAGTGAGTGAGAGAGAGACAGAGAGAAAGGTCTTCCTTTGCCGTTGGTTCACCTCCAATGGCCGCCGCGGTAGGCGCGCTGCGGCCAGCGCACCGCACTGATCCGATGGCAGGAGCCAGGTGCTTCTCCTGGTCGCCCATGGGGTGCAGGGCCCAAGTACTTGGGCCATCCTCCTCTGCACTCCCTGGCCACAGCAGAGAGCTGGCCTGGAAGAGGGGCAAGCGCCGGCACCAAATTTGATGTTTTAAATATTCTGGATAAGTTTGTCTTAAGTAATAGTACATTTAAAAAGGTCAGTAACACTTCAGTAATGGTCTTTACAATCAAGACTAATTAAAATAAATGAAAATAAATTAGTATTCCTGTTCAAAAAATACATATATAGAAATACACATCCAAGATCTAAAAACTTTCTAGTGTTTTAGATTTGAAACTTGTAGCTATTTCTAAGTAAAATCAGGTACACTCTGGTTTTAACCATATTCCCTTACTCTAACTGCTCTTCTATTTCTTGCTTCTCTTCTTTATTTTTTTCTCTTTTTCCCTTACTTCTCTTCTTTCCTTAAATTATTCCTTATAATATAATAAATTATCACAAAGTTGAGAAGTTATTCTAGACTTTGAAACAACCATGTAATTTATTTGTAATATTTACAAACCCAAGGTTGGAAAAATGCTATGACTTGTGATAGATTAAAAAATATATACATAATCTAATTCTTGATCAAGTACTTCCCACTGGCTTAGAAACATTTATTATTTGCACTAATATGAAATGATATAATATATGAAAAAAGGATGATGTATCTCCAACATATTGCTAGAGTTTTTCATTGCTTTTAACCTATGTCTATGTTGTAGATAAATGTGAGATTTCCAGTTAATTCATTCTGCAAAATATGACTCCCTGAGGGTTCTTTAAGTATTTGTCTTCCAAATGAATGCATGCAATTTTTGGTCGAAATTACTTGACCATTCCATTGGTTCATGATTGTATTTGAGCTATTTAGTGAATTTATAAAGTAGAAATGATCCTATTAGCTGGGCTTGTCAACAACTATCATCTATCTATGTACACACACACACACAAACACACACATATATATATATATATAAAACCATCTATCTATGTACTATGTATCTATATATCTACATTAATCATCTGTGGACAGGTGAATATGATGAAATATAACTCTTACAATCATGTCATTTTGTATAGAAAAATAATCTTACATTTATAATTATATAATTAAAGGTCTCAGTCACTGATCTTTGAGTTCATAAGGGGAAACTTATCCTGAGTTAATCTGTTCTAGTCTGCTAATATCTTTATCATCATCCTGTTTGCTTGTGCATAAGTAAGGAGCCACATCATGAGATGAAGAGGTCATGTGGCAAAGACTTGAAGGAAGGCTGCAGGAGCCAAGATGCTCACTTGTCAAGAGCATACAAGAAAACAGGGATGACAGTCACATCGCTAAAAAGAAATGAATTCAGCCAGAGTCAATAATCTTAGATGAGACTCCTAAACCACAAGCAATATTATAGCCCAGCTAACACACTGATGTGAACTTCATAATATCCAAAACATGGGACACAGCTAATTGATGCTTTGGTACCCAAGCTGCTTCTCATTATTCTAGTGTGATAATCATGTTCTACATTTATTGTGAATGGGCAAAACATAATTGAGGGATTTGGTGTCATCTCAAGTTGCAAGTGAATACTTCATATGGTTTTGATAAACAATAAATGGCTTCACTCTCTCAAAGTAATCACAGTACATTGAAGTGGGTCACTGTACAGTTAAAGGAAGGAATGGGAAGGAAGGAGGAGGGGGGTAGGAGCATGGGCAAGAGTGAGGATAGGGTGGGAAGTATTAGTACGCTCCTACATCTGTATGTATGAAATACAAGGAATTTACTCACCTTAATTTTTTTTTCAAAAATATAGTCCAGACAGAAGGAGGAGGAGGAGGAGGGGGAGAAGAAGAAGAAGAAGAAGAAGAAGAAGAAGAAGAAGAAGAAGACAACAAAGAAGAAGAAGAGGGAAGTAGTACCCTGTATCACACTAGCATGCACTATCAAAAGGCAGTACAGACAATGATCCTTATTAGGAATCAATACACCAATACATTGAAATGTGAACTGAGCTTTGAAGGAGGTTAATATCTTGCTAAAAAAATTTATTATTCAATTTCCAGTAACTTGAAATCATGTTGGATACATGACCAATGAGACTAAAGGCTTGGAATAATACTTTCCCATTTGCTCAGCCATTTTGCTTTTCATAAACTTCCAGAAAATTTGACCTAATCTCTTGCTACTATGGTTAAATAAAAATAGGAAAAAGAGTTTTTCATGTGGAAATGATTCTTATCAGAAATGAAGAGACTTTGCAAACATCAAATTATGTGTCTTTGCATAAGCGTTATATGGGAAGCAAATGTTAAATGACTTCTATAGGTGACAGACAATTGTATTTCACATAGTTTCAAATTTGTATGTATCTTTATTTTTTTAAGATTTATTTATTCATTCAAAAGTCAGAGTTACACAGAGAGAGAAGGAGAGGCAGGGAGAGAGAGAGAGAGAGAGAGAGGTCTTCCATCCGCTGGTTCACTCCGCAATTGGCCTCAACGGCTGGAGCTGTGCCAATCCGAAGCCAGGAGCTTCTTCTAGGTCTCCCATGGTGCAGGAGCCCAAGGACTTGGGCCATCTTCTACTGATTTCCCAGGCCATAGCAGAAAGCTGGTTAGGAAGTGAAGCAGCTGGGCCTTGAACCGGCGCCCAAATGGGATGCCGGCACTGCAGGTGCCACAGCACTACACCACAGCGCTAGCCCTGTACCTATCTTTAACCTTTCATATGGCTTTGAGAATCATTCTATTAGTGGTAAAGTATATTTTTCATTCCTATGAATAGGAAGCTTGTCATGAGATGTTTTGACCATTGTACTCTGCATGCAAATGACAGCATCAGTTTGAGCTAAGCTTAAGCAACTTCATTGCTTCCTATCTGTGCTTTCATTATCACCAAAATATGAACATGACTTGGAGCAGAATGGCACTCCTATCTGGAGCTGAGTCCGCTTGAAATCAGTATGGATCAAGCACCACTTGACTAAGAACCATCGACTGAAGCAAGGTCAGCTCAGCTAACTTGCAAGCACGAGACTAAGTAACTGTATTAAACTATGAAGTTTTGAGTTGTTTATGCAGTATTATTGTGAATAGAGCTGACTGATATAGCTGGTTTTCATTCAAAGGTTTTGGGGGTATAAAATGCTGCAAAACCCTTACTTTACCCACTGTCCAGCAGTTTAATTATCAAACCTCAAGTACAGATGTCCCCTCACTTTAAGATTATTTGAATCATTATGTTTTCATTTTATAATGGTGCAAAAGCAATATGTGTTCATTTGAAAGCATAATTACAATTTTGGATTTTGATCTTTTCTTACCTAGGCATTTGTGGTACAAAACTCTTATAACAAACTGCATTCCCCAACCAGTGATACTAGCATGAGAGTAAACAACTGATTATCTATAGTGTTTTGTGTTGCTAAGCTATGATGGTGGATAGCTTGGACTATTTTGTGCATCACATTGTCAACTTCTGATGGGTTCATCAATACATAACCTCATAATAAATTTCAGACTTCTGTATTTCAAATAGCTCTTTTACATTAGATCAAATAACACATGACCCCAGTTTTGTGTGACATATATGTAGTATTACATAATATGTTTATATGAAATATATACATGTATATAAACCAAGTATCTGAGCCTACACACTTAGACATCAACCCACATTCTAAAACCCGACACATGTAATTCATTATGACCTTTAATTGTTTTTTCCCCTCTTTTCAATCTGCCTTGCTCATCCTACTCTCAATATTTAAATTGGAAGAAAAAACCTGGTGAGAAAGGGAAAATTTACTGTTTTGTTTTCCTCAATGCACTATCTTCTAAGTGGAATCTCATGCCATTGTTTATTTTCTTGTGATCTTAGATAACTTTAAAAAATATGATTTTAACTGTGTAACTCTAGCAAATAGTAAAAGGAGCAGAATATAGGCAAAAAAAGATTTAGTGTCAAGAAAAAAAATACATATGTAGAATAAATTATTGTCTACTTCTTATAGTCATTTCTCTAGCAATGTGTTATTGTTTGCATGTAATTCTAATAATTTCTAATTTATTATCCTATGAGTTAAATCAAATTTGAATGTGTACCATCTTATATTTACTTAAAACATTTTACAATTGATATTAGATTGTGTATGATCGTTCACATTAACTGAACATTTCTCATTTCCTTTCTGAAATTCCAGTTTTATTTGTACCAAGTTTCATCTTCTCGTATGTTACTTCTATTCAAGATTTTCACTACTGCTTTTTTATTATATATTTTATTTTTAATTTTTGAAAATCTTGAACATATGAAAACACAAAATTAAGTAAAAAACACCTATGCATTCACCACTCAGTTCCAACATTTGAATCATGAGCAGTCTACTACTCTTTATATCTTTACCTATTTTTTAATATTTCCACATGTTTCTGAATAAAATCACAGGCATCAGCATTTAAACAAAATCCCTCTAAGTATATGGTATTTAAGAAAGCATCCTTGGGGCTGGATCTGTGGCGTAATGGGTAAAGCTACTGCCTGCAGAGCTGGCACCCCGTATGGGTGCCGGTTCATGTCCCGGCTTCTCCACTTCCAATTCAGCTCTCAGCTATGGCCTGCGAAAGCAGCAGAAGATGGTCCAAGTCCTTGGGCCCCTGCACCCACATAGGAGACCCGGAGGAAGCTGCTGGCTCCTGGCTTCGGATCCATGCAGCTCCTGCCGTTGTAGCCAATTGGGGAGTGAACCAGTAGATGGAAGACCTCTCTCTCTTTCTCTCTGTGCATCTCCTTCACTCTCTGTGTAACTTGAACTTTCAAATAAATAAGTCTTTAAAAAAAAAAAAAAGGCATCCTTATAAATTGAACTCGAGAGATACAGAGAAAGTAAACTAAGAATCTATGATTCCACTGCCTACCTAGACACATTCTAGTAAATTCATGTAATTATTTTGTGATAATGCAGGCATTGGATAGCAAGCACATGAGGCTATTTAAATCTTACTTAAACTGAAACTGTGGCTTGGATCTGAAGTACATTTCTCAAAATGTGACACAGAAATGTGCTTTATCACTAATGGTGAAATTTTCAAAGCCATATGGCAAAGGTCACAGACACAAACAGGGTTGAAAAGTCACGTGAAATATAATTCAGCCTTTCAACGATAAAAGCCATAGAACATAGCTTCATAAATGATATTATCCAAGGACACATAATCTGATGTTTGCAAGGTTTCATCATTTTGCTGAAATCATTTTCACTTGAAAGTTTTGCTTTCATTTGCATATTATAACACTCATAACAATAGCTTGGGATATATTTTCTTGAAATTTGTGAAGATGAAAATGGTTTAGGAAATGGAAAACTCACATTCAAAGCCTGTGATATTATTGGTCATGTAGCCAACATGATGTTTCTATATGGGAAATGGGCTAATGGGTTTTTTTTTCGTCAATTTATCAACTTCTATTAAAGCCTAGTTCAGGCTGAGCCACAGCTCAATAGGCTAGTCCTCCACCTGCAGCGCCAGCACCTTGGGTTCTAGTCCCGGTCGGGGCACCGGATTCTGTCTGCAGTGGCCATTGGAGGGTGAACCAATGGCAAAAGGAAGACCTCTCTCTGTCTCTCTCTCTCTCACTGTCCACTCTGCCTGTTTAAAAACAAACAAACAAACAAACAAACAAAAAGCTTGGTTCAAGGTTCAAAATGTTGTCTCTTCCATTTTGATTCTTAGTTAAGAACTATTTTCTGTACTTTTTTTTTTTTTTTGACAGGAAGAGTTAGACACACAGAGAGAGAGGGACAAAGAAACAGAGAGGTCTTCCTTTTTCTATTGGTTCACCCCCGAAGTGGCTGCTGTGGCCAGTGTGAAGTGGTCGGCGCACTGCACCGATCTGAAGCCAGGAGCCAGGTGCTTCTCCTGGTCTCCCATGGGGTGCAAGGCCCAAGCCCTTGGGCCATCCTCCACGGCCTTCCTGGGCCACAGCAGAGAGCTGGACTGGAAGAGGAGCAACCGGAACAGAATACGGCACCCCAACCGGGACTTAGAACCCGGGGTACTGGCACTGCAGGCGGAGGATTAGCCTAGTGAGCCACGGCACCAGACCTGCCTTTTAAAAATAGTCATTAAATGATACTGTATTTCGGGATAGATTGTTAGATGTCTTTTCAGTGTCTACTAGATAACCTGTGTGTTGTTTTCCCTTTGTTTTATTAATACTCATTTCCATGTGTCTCATGTTCCAAAGATAAATTCCACATGGTCATGGTATATCATACATTTAATATACTGCTGGATGTGGTTTCCTGGAGTTCTTCTGAGAATTTGCATATTTATATTCAAAATAGTGTTCTATAGTATTTTATTTCTGTCTTGTTATGTCTTCATATGGTTTGGGAATTGTAACACTGACCTCATAGGATACAATGGCATGTGTTATATTTTCTGGAAGAGTTTGAGAACAATTGGTTGCATTTTTAAAGTACATATTTGAAAAAAATCAACAGTAAAATCATCTGGTTCTGCTTTTTATGTAAGAAGTTTTCAGTTTTGTTGTTGTTATATACTAATAAAGTATTTTTACTCTTATTATAGTTTAATCAAATTTTCTGTTTCATTTTTGAACCAGATTCAGTAGTTTTTCTTTCTATAGATTTTTTCCATTTCATTTAGATTATCTAATTTGTTGGTGTTTAATTATATTAAGAGTACTGTCTGGTAATCTAATCTTTATTTCTATAAAGTCGGTAGTAATCTCTTTCATTTCTAATTTTAGTCAGTTGAGTCTTCTGTTGCTGAGGATTTTCTCAAGGGAGAAGCGCAGTGGGAGTGAGAGGCACAGAGTCATGGCACAGACATCGGGAGTCAGGTGAAAGTGGGCTAGAGGCGAGCAGCTTACAGACTTTTTTATTTCAGTTGGTGCAGCAGCTTATATAGCCGAGGCAGCCAATCTGGTCAAGGAGCAGTTTATGCTGTAACCAATCACTGCCTGTTGCCAGGCAGGCTCCTTTGCCAGGTGGGTTCCAAAGCCATTTCCTGAGTAACTGACACTCACTTGCCAGTGCCATCTTGGCATGGCCTTCTCGTACTACCACATTTCCCCCTTTTCATTTATTTTTGAGCACTGGGAGGCATGATCCTTGTCCATACCATTGTTAACCCCATTTCCATGTGGTCTCCTCATGCAGCTGTGCCTGTCTTAGGTTGTCCCCCAGGGGATCTTACCTGTCATTGACTGACTAGTCCTCAAAATGGGAGACCACAGGAGTGTTTGCTCAGATGGGGGTAGGAATGAGGAACAATGGTAATCAGGAATGGCGTGACCACATGCAGGATGTTGGCTGTTTGAATGGCTGACCAGAGCTAAGTGGGGTATAAAGCAGTAGTGGATGTGACTGTGGGCAGTTCCTCAGGGCAAGATGATAGGGCAGCAGCTTGACAATAGGTAGCAGGTGCACCTGCTAACAAGGCGGTCTCTCAGTCTTGTTCAGCTGGTTCTGGTTGACTGTTGGTTACAGGCTTGATGTTTCTGGCTGGTACCAAAATAGACTGTTCCACATTCTCTGGAAAGATACAAGCACATCCTCGGCCCTTGGTTAACAGAGGATGTGGCCCCTTCCATTCTCCTGTCAGGGAGTCTTTCCACCTAACCATGGGGGCCGAGCTCTGGGATGGAAAGGATCCCCAGTGTTAATAAGCTGGCCTGACCCCTTGGGAATCAAAAGTAAGAAAACTGATAGTGAAAAGGACCTCAGTCAAAGCAACAGGTCTGGGGCATATGATTGTTTTTCTGTCTTTGTAAGAGATCTTTAATTGACCTATGAGTTATTTCAATGATTGCCTGTCCCTGTGGGTTGTATGGGATACCTGTGGCAGACTGTATGTTCCAGGACCTCAAGAAGGAATTAAATTCCTGTGATGTATATGCTGGCTCATTATCTGTCTTTATGGTCCAGAGGACACCAAGACCAGCATGGCTGACTTAACTGCCTTTATCATATTACTAGCCTTTTCTCTAGATTGGGCTGTTGCAAATATAGCCTTTGAATAAGTATCTACCACCACATGGAGAAACTTAAGTTTACCAAAGGGGTTAATGAGGGTGATGCCCACTTGCCAAAGCTTATTAGGAGCAAAGCCTTGTGGGTTCACTCCTGCTTGTTGCAGTGGGCCTAATGGGGTAAGAGGGGCATAATTCTTGCAAGAACACACTAAGCGTTTCCATTGGCTCATTGTTAGCTCTGGGAAAAAGCGATTTTATATGGCTTGCTGACATATGAAATTTTTGGTGTAGAATACAGGCTTGTTCTAGGTGTCCCATGGAAGCTGTGTTGCAGGAGATAAGATGATCAACTTTTTTGTTGCCTTGGAAAATAAAGCCAGGTAACTCAGTATGTGATCTTATGTGTGACATACACCATTGGTGTTTTCTATTCTCAGTTAGCTCTTTAAATGTTGTGAACATCTGGTCAATTGGCTTATTGGTTAAGTTAAAGACTGCAAAAGGGATCATCTTTGCTGCCTGTACTGAGTATTTGCTGTTCAAAAATATATTTACCGGTCCATCCTAGCTAAGGTGTAGAACCTTGAGTATTACCCTTATTTCTCCCAATTGTACTGATCCCCCATGGGGTTCTACATGGATCTTATCTTTTTCTGTTGAGAATTTGATCACTACTCCAAATAGTGACTTGTTGGCATCCATGAATGCACATGGTGCCATGGGTATAGGTTGATTAGTGGGGAAAACATGTTTTGGATAGTCTATTTCTAAGGTTTGTAACGTCTGGAGTAGCCTGTCCACCAGCAGGTGATTGTCAACCTGTCCTGGGAAATTTATGGTTAAAGTTTGAAAGAGTGTGCTATTCTGCATCCATGTGGAAAGTTCTAATTGTGATAGGGGTAGGACCATTATGTCTGGCTCCATGATAAATATCTTATTGGTGGCCGGCACCTCGGATCACTGGGCTAATCCTCCACCTGTGGCACCAGCACTCTGGGTTCTAGTCCCAGTTGGGGCGCCAGTTCTGTCCCGGTTGCTCCTCTTCCAGTCCAGCTCTCTGCTGTGGCCCAGGAAGGCAGTGGAGGATGGCTCAAGTACTTGGGCCCTGCACCCCATGGGAGACCAGGAGGAAGTACCTGGCTCCTGGCTTCGGATTGGCATAGCACGCTGGCCGTGGTGGCCATTTGGGACATGAACCAAGGGAAGGAAGAGCTTTCTCTCTGTCTCTCTCTCTCTCTCACTGTCTAACTCTGTCTATCAAAAAATATCTTATTGGCATAATATCTTAATTTAAGTCCCATCATAAAAATGACATCTACTTTGTTAACTATTTTACGGCACTCACTCCAGGCTATGTGTGCCCAAAAAAGTGGTCTGTGTAGTTGTCAAGTAACTCCCAAGGGGGCCTTGAGGATAGATATGGTTATGGCAAATAGAGGCACCTGAGGATCATATCTAATGGTTTTTAAATTTGACAACTGGGTGTTGATCTTTTCAATAGTGGATTTGGCTGCTGATGTCAATGTGATTTTTGAGGAAGGACTGTTCCCCTTTGTCAGTAAATCGAATAGCGGTCTAAGCTCTGCAGGGCCTAGGGGAAGGAAGGGCTTAGCCAATTGATTTGGCCACATAGTTGCTGAAGTTCATTAAGTGAGCATTTATGCTAGACTTTTAGGTTTGGGCCCATTGGAGAGATATGGCAGGAGATTTGATAACCCATGAATTGAAAGGGAGGAAAATGTTGTACCTTTTCTGCGGCAATAGACAAACCCAGGAATTGTAAATTTCTTACTGTCCCATTTCGACATGCCTTCAGGGTTGACACATTCTTGTGACCAAGTAAGATATCATCCACATAATGTATGACCAAGCACTGGTCTTTAAGTGTGCTGGTCACATGAGAAATGTATCTTTGGGAAAGAATGGGGCCATCAAAGAAGGAGGTACCTTTCTCTGAAGGGAGGAGAGAACTTCCACTTTGACTATGACCCTATCTGAATAAGATCAAAGTCAGCGAACTCTAAAGGCTTCCATAGCCTTGGTAACTCATGACTAGAGCCTAGGGAGATTACTGACGCCATAAACAAGAGTGTCAAATTGTTAAGTCAGCAACAGGAGTCACTGTGTACTTACATCTCATGTGGGATCTGTCCTTAATGGGTTGTCCAATGTGAAGTGATGCTATAACTAGTACTAAAACAGTATTTTTACACTTTGTGTTTCTGTGTGGGTGCAAACTGATGAAATCCTTACTAAGTATATGCAGAATCAATCTTCTGTATATAAAGAGAATTGGAAATGGAAAAAAAAAAAACCTGGTGTTAAATTGGAAATGGCATAGAAAATTAATTAATTTTTAAAAAATATTATGTAGGATCTCTGTCTTTAATGTGCTGTACACTGTTATTTAATGCTATAACTAGTATTCCAACAGTATTTTTTCACTTTGTGTTGCTATGTGGGGGCAAACTGTTAAAGATCTTTACTTAATATATACTTAACTGATCTTCTGTATATAAAGAGAATTGAAAATGAATCTTGATGTAAATGGAAGGGGAGAGGGAGCGGGAAAGGGGAGGGTTGCAGGTGGGAGGGAAGTTATGGGAAGGGGGAAGCCATTGTAATCCATAAGCTGTACTTTGGAAATTTATATTCATTAAATAAAAGTTTAAAAAAATGCCATAGCTATTTTTCATGCCTTGTGGGAGTACTGTCCACTGAAATCTTTTTGTGGGGAGCTGTGAAATTGGGCTCCCATACTATAAAGGCAAAGTAGGTCTTATCCTCCTCCATGATGAGAATGGAAAAGAAGCAATCTTTGATATCAATGGTAACTATGCGGTATCCATTAGAAATGGCCCCTGGATGGGGAATGCCAGCCTGGAATGTTCCCATCTTTTTATAATTTTGTTGATGGCCCTCAAATCCTGTAGTAGCCTATATTTTCCCTGTTTCTTTGGTATCACAAAAATGGGCATGTTGTGAGAGCTAGTTGGGGACTCTATGTGTCCCTTTTCCAATTGTTCCTGTACCAGTTCTCTAAGGATGTCTAGTTTGGGTTGTAATATTGGCCACTGCTCTACTCAGATGTTTTCTGTTTTGCTATTCAGTGGGGATTGGGCCTGGCTTTTGTATGAGGTAGGAAATGACCCCTAGAATTGGGGGTGACTCTTATTTGCAGGCTCTCCACCAAAGCTATTGGCTAGTCGAGATTTGAGATCCGTAGTAAGGACTGCTTGCATTTGTGAGAATACATCTCTCCCCCATAAGGTCATGGTAACTTCAGCAATTAGCAGTAATTAGCAGGAAGATGGTCCCCCTATCTCTGCTATCATCTCACCACATTACAGGAGTGATGACCTGATCAGCTGATTTTAATCCTCCAATGCCTTGGAGGTCAGGCCCAGGTGCTGTTCCAATGTTGTATTTTCCTTGCATCCCTAGCTTTTAAGACAGTAACATCTGCCTCTATATAAATTAAACTCACAAAGGCAATGTCATATACGTATAGGGTCAATTTTGGCCTCAGATTGAAGATAGAACCAATCAGTTAATGGTGGTGGGACCTTCTCTTATTTGCAGGGCTCAGGGCTGCCCCACTGGGAGTTTAAAGGCTTGGTCTTGCAATATTTTGCCCAATGGAAACCATACTAGGAACTGCAATCTTTTTTAAAAAATTATTTATTTATTTGAAAGACAGAGTTACACAGAGAGAGGAGAGGCCTTTCATCTGATGGTTCATGACCTAGTTGGCCACAATGGCCAGAGCTGTGCCCATCTGAAGACAGGAGCTTCCTCTAGGTCTCCCACGCAGAGGGGGCCCAAGGAGTTCGGCCATCTTCTACTCCTTTCCCAGGCCACAGCAGAGAGCTGGATCAGAAGAGGAGTAGCTGGGACTTGAACTGGCACCCATATGGGATGCTGGTGCTTCAAGCCAAGGCATTAACCCGCTGTGCCATAGCACCGACCCCAAGGAGCTGCAATCTTAACCTAAGACTTCCTCAGGGATGGCAGAATCCAAGTAAATGAGCTATCATCTGCTAAATCCCAGGATGTACATTAGCAGGAAGCTGGAATCAGGAGTAAATTCAGGACTGGAATCTAGGCACTCTCATATGGAAAGTGGATGTCCCAAGTAACAACTTCTGTACCAAATGCCTTCCCCTCTTCTGACTTCTTGATGGATTGACCCTTTAGTCAACATCATTATCTCACACCTCTAACATCTTAAGTATAGCTTCCTTCAGTTATTTGACCAAACACATAATAAACACTTCCAAGTCTGTTGGGTCCACCTTCTCAGCTCTGTTCAAGGACTATTCCTCCTCCAATATATGAGTCATATTTTCATGTTTCTTTCATGACTCATCATTTTTGTTGAAAATCTGGAGACTGTTCCTCAGGCCCCACCAGAGGGTATTGTTCTACTTGCTAGGCTATTTGTTCATTTTTTAAGTGAGTGACTTATTCGAATTAATTCAGTAGTCTCTTTCTCCCAAATTGTGCAGCTTCTAATGTCTATGGTCATATTGTCCATCTTTGTTTTTATCTTTTAATTTAGCTCCTTGGGGAAGGCATTATGACAGGATAGATTAACTATCAAATGTTGTGCTTAATCTTCCTTAGTCAGTTAGTTAACTGTTAGTATCAGAGATATATGTGTCATGTCAGCTGTCTCCTCTTTGGTAGTTTTCCTGATTGCTGTTTGTTTCACATTTTTCTCTTTCTCATCTCTCACAGGGGGCTGTAGCCAGTGACACACACTCAGTCTTCTAGGATGCCAGCTTTGTGTATAATTTTATTTTTGAAACTGGTTTCCTAAGGAGTAGTTTATTTTATTTTATTTTGTTTTATATTATTTTATTTTAGGCAGAGATACATAGGCAGAGAGAGAAAGGGATAGCGAGAGAGAGAGGTCTGGCATCTGCTAATTCATTCCCCAAATGGTCATAACAGCCGGAATTGGGCCATCCAAAGCCAGGATCCAGGAGCTTCTTCTGGGTCTCCCACGCAGGTGTAGGGGCCCAAAGACTTGTTCCATCTTCTACTGCTTTCTCAGGCCATAGCAGAGAGCTGGATTGGAAGTGGAGCAGCTGGGACTCGAACTGGTGCCCATATTGGGTGCTGGCATTGCAGACAGCAGCTTTACCCACTACACCACAGTGCTGGCCCCAGGGAATACTTTTTAAAAAAGATTTATTTATTTATTTGGGGGTGGTGGTGCAGAATCTTCCATTTCTTGAATGGAAGCAACATATTTGGTCCACTCTCCAAATGTCTACAACAGCTGTGTCTGGACTAGCCCAAAACCAGAAGCTAGAGACTCAGTCTAGGTCTCCTACATTGGTAACAAAAACCCAAGTAGCTGAGCTGTCACCTGCTCTCTCCCTTAGTGCATATTAGCAAGAATTTGGATTATAAGCAGAGAAGTCAAGAGTAGATCATAGGCACTTTGATGTGGAATGCAGCATCCCAAATGGCAGCTTAATTGGCTGCACCCAAATGCCCACCCTAGAAGGTACCTTGGAATCCATTAGAACAGCTTACAGTTCAGCCAGTGTTTGGATAGAAGTGATTTTAGCCCCCTTTGGCAGTGAAACTGCTCCCCCTGTGTTGATGTGATTTTATGCAGTTGAGTGGTGCTTTCAAGTCTCCTTGTATATTGCTGTGGTTGCTCCTGAGTGTGTGCAGCCCAGACAAGTGCACAGCCATCCTGCTCTCTAGGGTTGACTATGTTTCAAGGAGGGCTCTTCTTGGCTGGCTCTTTTAATCATTCTACTAAATTTCTGGCTATTCAGCCATTTTGTTTGTATCACAGAGCAACCAGTCTCCATTCTCCAGCAGGATCTCCATTATTTTCAAAAATGCCTGTAGGCATGGATTTCTTCATCCTGTGTCTAAAGAAAGTCAGTCCGCCGAGGCATAATTCTGGATGCCTTTAATCCTAAGAACAGTGTTTGTAACTTGGAAGGGTCCTCGGGTCAGTTCTTGGAGCTTGGAATTAGAAGCTGCTTTTCTCCACTGGAGCTGTGGCTTAGTGGGTAAAAGCCTCTGCCTGCAGTACTGGTATCCCACATGTGTGCAGCTTCCAGTCCCAGCTGCTCCACTTCTGATCCAGCTCTCTGCGATGGCCTGGGAAAGCAGCGGGAGATGGCCCAAATGCTTGGCCCTCTGCACCAGCGTGGGAAACCCAGAAGAAGCTTCTGGCTCCTGGTTTCTGATTCTCATATCTCTGGCTGTTGTGGCTATTTGGAGAGTGAACCAGCTGCTGGAAGACCTCTCTCTCTCTCTCTCTCTCTCTCTCTCTCTCTCTCTCTGTAACTCTTTTTGATAAATAAATCATAAAAGAAAAGAAAAGAAACTACTTTTCATGAAATGAAACCCTTGCTCTAGTAAGGGTACTTATGGAGAAAGTTGTCAGTCTCTTCCATGTGTAACCTCCATCCTAAGAGTGAGCTGGGAGTAGGTGATCAGAGACCCAGTACTGTTGGTGGACTGCCCCTGGAGTAATGTCTCCAACCTATGTTTGGCAGCAGGGTGAGAAACAGCAGCCTTCCTCTGATGATTTGAAAGTGTTGGAATAAGAACACCTCCCACTTCTTGGCTATAGAAATCCTGGGTAGAGTGTCTTATCACAGAACTGGGCTGGGAAACAGATGGGAAACAGGTTATTTCTCCATTTTACCCAACATTTAATTGATTTTCATAGAATATGAAACTTGGACTTTAAATGATGGTTTTAAGAAATTTTAATTTTCTTTTTTTGGTGTGTATAGTATCTGCCAAGCTCCTTGCTCAGAAGTCCCACCGTCTGAGTTTCTTTCTTTTTAACAATATTTTTAAGTTTTATTTTTTGAAAGTTAGTATTACAGAGAAGGAAAGGCAGAGGCAGAGAGAGAGAGAGAGAGAGAGAGAGAGAGAGAGAGAGAGAGATCTTGCATCTGCTGGTTCACTCCCTAAGTGGCCAAAATGGTCAGGTCAGAGCTGGGCCAGGCCAAAGCCAGGAGCCAGGAGCTTCATCCAGGTTTCCCAAGTGGATGCAGGGGCCCAAGGACCTGGGCTGTCATCCACCTTTCCCAGGCCATTAGCAGGGGGCTGGATCAGAGGTGGAGCCGCCAGGACTTGAGTTGGCACCCATAAGGGATACCAGCGCTGTGCCACAGCGCTGACCCCTTTTTAACAGTATTGATAAAGACACTGTGGTATAACCATTACAGTTTTACCTGTTGCTATCCTACGTGCACCCTCTCACACACTACCACCACCACTTCACTAAAGTAGAACATGCACTGCTCCCTCCGTCATTTTCCTTATTACTCTTAGCTTTAAGAATAGCAATAAAAATCATTGTATTAAAGAATCCAGTGGTACAAGTTCTTCCTACAAGCCTACCACTTTCTCCAAATGGTCTGACCTAAAAAATAAGCATGACTATTTAAATCCTTCAGGATCCTCTATCCATCTGCTTCCCTGCCAGGCTTAAACTGCCACTATATTCTGAATTGCTCTCTTAAAATAAACCTTTCACATATTTTTCTTTCTTCTCTCTGTGAGCTATTTAGAAAGCTAATGGCATATTTTTCTTCCTTCAGAATATCGGTATATACTTGCTCTCTCTGTGAATCCCTCCAGGTAAATCTATTTGGCTGTGCTCATTTCAGCAGCCTCTTTAGTGTACGCTCATAGGTTTCTTTAAGTAGATGAGTATATTTAAGATATTTACTCCATTAATTTTTTGTAGTAATGTATATATCAACTCCTTTCCTTAAAACTTTAGCACACCAGCATTGTGATTTTTTTCTATAGTTTGTTCCATCTAAGACGCAATTAGCAGTACTGTGAAATATAGCAACTTCTTTAATATAAGTAGGATATCTAAGTAGAATACATTAGGGAAAATAATAGAAAACTGTGCTCTGCTATTTCTCAAAATTAGGTTGGCTCCTAATCTTTGGAAACATCACTACAGAAGTCACCCCCAACCCTTTATCCACAGTCTTACAAATTATTAAATGGAAAAATCCCAGAAGTAAATAATTCATAGTATCTTAATTGCTTTTCTAACAGTATCTTGTTATAATTGTTCTATTTTATTATTAATTATTGTTAATGTCCTCACTGTGCCTGACTTACAAGATAAACTCTGTCAAAGGTTTGTATGTATTTGGTAAAAAAATGATGCATATGGAATTCTGTCACATCTGTAGTCTCAGTTATACACTGGGACTCTTGAAACATCTCGTGTATAAGTGGGCACTATCAGAAAAAAAAAAAAGGAAAAATGGGATACTCTTGTTGAACTCTACTCTCAGCAGATCTGATTTCACACTCAAATTAGCATTTTGTGAAAAAATCATACCATATAAGGATACTCCAAAAAGTGCTCAGAAAAATGAAACTGAAGGATACATTTATTTTGGAGCAAAATGATTTTTTTACTTCCATGTATGTATTTTCTGTAATATGCACTTTCCATGAATTTTTTCTTGAAGGCCCCCTTGTATTATACCTAGTTGTCTGATTTGAGGAAGGTTGTTTAGTATCACTAGCTTATGCATATCCATATCTACAAAATAAAATCATCAGGCAGGATTTCCAAAGGTCCTTCTCTGTGCTAAAATTGCCTCCTTTCTGTACTCCAGAAAATCACTGATTATGGTTGGCTATAATTGACTTGCTGATGTCAGAACCTGGCTTTGTTGTTAAAGAGGTGGTTGTCACTGCCAAGTTCCAACCCAGTGGTGTCTTCCAGAGCAGGCCTTATTTGGAGGCTTTCGGGTAGCTCACTTACAAGTGGTTGCCCCTTCCCTCAAAGGGACACAGAACCTCTCTTTCACCACTGAGAGCAAGCAACTCCCTCTTTTCTTAATATGTAAAACTAGGGTTCATGGTTCAAAAATTCTGGAAAGTTAAAAATAGTTGATATCAGGTACATTCTACACTATTCAAAGAACACTTGTTAAATATACATTAAAATTTTAATACATAACAATTTTCTTATCTTACCCTCACTAACTCCCTCTTTCCATGACACAAAACTTTTTTCAATATATTCAAGATTGCTGCTATCCAACTTGAAATTAGGGGTGGAGGGGGTGGTCCAGAAGACAGAAGCCAAAAGCAACAGTGAAACCAATAAGGAATCCCAATTTGTCAAGTCAGTATTACCTTTTGCCAAAAAATATTTTAAGTGATTTTAATAGCCCAATGTGTATTGTAGATCGGTTTCTGAGTTTTGTTAACCTCTGTGTAGATTTTCATCTACTAATTTACAAAGTCACTAAAGAGAGCTAAAATATATATGTGTCTTTTCTTTCTTTACAAGCCATTATAGAGTTCTTTTCTTGATAACACGCATGAATGTGTAACCACATCAAGCCAAAACATATCTACCATATTAGTCTCCCTATCATGTTACACTGAAAATGTTCTCCTTGTAGCACTCAATAAACAGTCTCATATGTGTGCCATAAACCTTTGTTATATTCGCCAGGTTGAGAAAGAGCAGAGGAGCTCTGTGGAAGGTCTTGCAGTCCCAAGTCATTTGCTCGCAGTGCAGTCAGAGGATGAACAAAGGTGGTTGAGGAGGGGGATTAATGAATTCAACAATGCTATTTGCCCAGGAGACCCATAGTGCTCCATGCCAATTTGAGCTACAAGGTGAGAGACCAGGAATTATAACTGGCAGCTGCATTGGAGCAGGTAATGTGTGAGCTGCATATGGTTCATTACTCACAATGATAGGGAATTGTTATAATGTGCAAGCTGCTTTATTGGGTGTCAGTATTACAGGACTTAAAGACACATGTTTTAAAGGAACCTGTTTTGATTCATCCTGAACTTAAAGAGAAATAGTGGGGATAACCATTATTTAGCTTGGAGACCACTGTTTGGCACACAGAGGGTTACAACTGAGTTTGGATTATTTGGGAATGGAGCTCTTATCCAGTTTGGAATACCATGAGGGGCTATGGTGATGCCCCAGACCTCTGAAGCCCAGCCAAAATAGGTAGATGGAGATATGAGATACAAATCTTGGTGCTAGATATTTGCGATTTAGTTTGTTTTTAGTAAATTTATAAATATTCAAATACACAGTCTACTTCCATTTCACAAATATTTTTAAAAATCAGTTATCTGGTAAACATTCCAGTTGCTAATAACTGAGTGTGATTTTGATATTAGCAAACAGCTGCAACATATTTGAAACCTATTTGTGCCAGGAGTTATTTTCAACATATTACATGTATGATTACTTACACCCCTATGAAATAAATGTTGTCATGTTTCCTTTTATAACATAAGTGACTGAGACACATTTAACATTAATTTTTAAAATTTAAGTAATATATTTTTCATATTGCAGCTAATATATGATAGTAAACAGATTTCTTGTGTTTGAATTTTATGTATTGTATGTATAAGTGATAAAATATAACATAATATAATATAATATATATCAGTAAGTTCATGGAAAATATGTTATTTCATTCCATTTTTTCCATTGATTTTGAATCCTTCTCCTATATAATATAGAGCATTATGTTAGCATGTAATATTATTACATAAGGTAATAATGTATTACAACATACATAGCATATGTGTTTCATACCAAACATGTGTTATAAAATGTATCATTGGGGCCGGTGCCACGGCACAGTAGGTTAATCCTCCATCTGCAGCGTTAGCATTCCATATGGGCGCCAGTTCTAGTACCAGATGCTCCTCTTCCAATCTAGCTCTCTGCTGTGGCTTGGGAAAACAGAAGAAGATGGACCAAGAGCTTGGGCCCCTGCACCCACATGGGAGACCAGGAAGAAGCACCTGATTCCTGGCTTTGGATTGTCGCAGCTCCGGCCATTGCAGCCATTTGGGGAGTGAACCAATGGAAGGAAGACCTTTCTCTCTGTCTCTCCCTCTCACTGTCTGTAACTCCACCTCTCAAATAAATAAATAAAAATCTTTTTAAAAAAAAGTTTCATATAAGATTATATAAATATGTTACACACATGTCATATATAAAGTACTTATGTTATCTGTAATATACTTAGACATATATACATATTCAAACATTTACACTGGCCTTATGAATCTTATATATATATATACATGCATGCATGTGTCTGTGCTCATATAAGTATATGCATATCTATATAAGTATATATATTCATAAAATAAAAACAGAGAAGGGGAAGGAGACACTTGTTTAGGCAGACAAATAATGGTACTGGGAAATATAAAACTTGATGGGTACTGAGGGTCTAGCACAGAGTCAACATCATTGAAAAGTAAAGAAAACTTCAGATAAAATCAGGAGATGAGCAAAGTAAAGTAAGCACAGAGTGACAGTGGAAAAGAAGTGATGGCCTGGGGCTGGCACTGTGCCCCGGGCTCCTGGTTTCAGCTTGATCCAGAACTGGCTGTTAAAGCCATCTGGCAAGTGATCTAGCAGAGGGAAAATCTCTCTCTCTCTGTCTCTCCCTCTCTCTATGTAACCCTTTCAAGATAAATCAATAAATCTGAAAACAGGAAAAGAAAAGAAAAAAGAAGCGATGCTTCAAGCTAAGATAGGAAGTGAAAACCTAAAACTTATTATTGAATGTTTCAGCCTCCTAGAAGCACATAATGCCACAGAAAATCTTCTGAAGTCTATCAACCACTCAATAAAAGAGACTTGATAAAAATTTTATTCTCCAATTTAGAATGAGAAAGCCTCAGAATTGTTCAGTATTTCAAAGGAATCCAGTCTACAGAATCTTGAAAGACAGAAATTAATAGTTTCTTTCCCCCCAATCTGCTTAGTGAGTATCATTTTAGGGAATTCTAACATAAAGTAATATTTTTTCTGTCTATATCTTACGGTGGTTTTATTTACATAATAAAGTGATGTATGCCATAAAAAAATTGAGATAGTCTTGAGTAAGAGTCCAGAATGAGGTATGGAAAATGTGGTATTCAAATCAGATTTCAATGACTGTTAGAGTACAATATAGACCACAGAAAAACAAGGAGACCTGAAGGCTCCAGTGAAAGTTAACAAATGGTCCAATCAATGGAATTGAAGTATGGCAGCCAGAAAAGGTGATGACTTAAGGGGAGCTGCCTTCCAGACTCTTTAGATGTCTCTAATAATAAAGAACTCAGGAAATTTCTATTGTTCATAATAATTTCCTTTGTTATTAAATCAGAATCACCCTCCAAGAAATATATTCATGAATCTTTGCTATACTCTCTGGAGTTACAGTGAATACATAATTGCCCTTGTCAAGTATTTATAAATAAGTATTACAACATATTGCAATTCTGATATCAATGCAGCTCCCTTTCAATTTCTTGCTTCCTTCTTATTCTCTAGGCTAGATGATTTCTCACACTCTATCAAATACTCACATATACTATGTCCTGCTGATTTCTGTATTCATCTTCTTCCCATAACTGAGAAAGATTTGTATGTTATTAATTATATACACAACAAAACTTAGTTGCAATTTAGTAACATATTTAAAGCAATAGTTATCTTTTTCAAACCCTTTAGCTTTATGTCACTTGAGGAATGAACACAAAATAAACTCTAAGTTGTTTGTAAATATTTCCATTGTGTGTGTTTAACTCTCAGTCCAACAGAGCATCAAGACAGGTTGGCAATATGTGTTCAAAAACAGGAACTCCATCACAAAGGTTGCATTCATTACCATAGTCTAGCTATTGAAAAAAACAACATCAAGTCTTAATAACTTAAGAAAGCAGAGTATATTTCTCATTCAAACCACATCAAATATTATGGATTGGAGTTATAAGAGTCCAGTGGGTATTCATCTTCCAGGGCTTTAGGATTCTTCATGAATTCCTTTGTATACACATCAGAAACCATTTATCTGAAGAACACTTACCTTTATCTGTGGTCCACTGTTAGGAAATTGGTCACACATTTTCACTTATCTGAAAAAGAAGGATCAGGGAACAATTTGGCTGTGTGCTAAGGAAAGAGAGACATGTGTTTGCAGTCTTGGCTCTAGATGCTTATGTATTCATATATTTAGGTAAGTCTGGGAAGACACACAGGTGGAAGCAAGTAAAGGCTACATATTGGAGGGTGGGCATTTGGTACAGCAGTTAAGGTGAAACTTGATATTCCTGCATCCCATATCAAGTTCCTAGGTTCAAGTCTTGGCTACACTCTTGATTCTAACTTCCAATTAATACACACCTTAGGAAGCCGCAGGTGATGGCCCAGGTAGTTGGGTCTCTCCCTTCCATTTGAGAGACACAGATTGAGTTCAGGGACCCTTACTGTGGACGGGACCAGCCCCAATTCTTGTGAGTAATTGGGGGCTTAGCCAGAAGAGGGAAGATATCTCTTTGCCTTTCAAATAAAAATAATGATAATTTTAAGTACCACATATTGGGACGTGTTACCCAGAACCACTTATCCATGAATGAAAATATATCTATACCACATGTTATTGATTATGATAATGATGTAATAAAAGAATAACATATTTTTCACTGATAATATTCAGGTAGGTAAGCCATGTATGTAAATTATTCTTTATCACAATTCAATAATATATGCCATTTAATATTACACATGTTATATTTTATTTGTATTTAAATAGATATATATTTAATAAATTGAACTTCATGAAAGTGGTGATATATGACTGTTTTTACCTGTAAAATTTTAATTGAATGTGGTTCAACCACTCACACACACCCCCACAAATACATGTGCATATCCATGTTATTCTCTCACAACCTATCTTTTCATCAGAAATGGCTCAGCCAGATGGATTCATTCAACTCAAATTAGTGGTAAAGAAAGACAGACTGTTAAAATTACATTAATTTTATGCTGACAGGGCTCTTTTGAAGATGATTTTGTTCCACTGAGCTTGTGTGAGGACCAAATTCACTGTGTCAATAAGCTGTTTCTGACTGGTTATGTGCTTTGGTGGCTATTTATTTTTCTTTCTGTGTCATTTCTAAGCAACTTAGAAATACCACTAATGGTATAGTAAATTTATCCCAAAATTTCCATAATACCCACTACTTGTTTAGATATTTGTGACAGATTTTCAAGACAAAAATCTTTTAGAATTATTTAGAAATGCCACAATCTTTCTGAGTAATTTCAGAGACCTTTCAGTCACACTTACAAATTGGATTGAATAGCAGGGAAAAGAAGCAAAGTCAGTCTCACTGACCAGAGATGTTTTTTAGACTTGAGTGTCATAATGAACTGCTTTTGAAAGAAAAGTTTTGAGACAAACTTCCTCCACAAAATGTCATGCCAGATTTCTCGAACTTGTAGAAGATCCTAACTTTAAAACAAGAGGTGTTTTCAATCCCTTCCTTGTTCCACCAGATTCATCATTTCTGCCAACCTATCACTTCAAATTTTATTTACACTCAGCTCTGTAAACTCAAGTGCACAATAACTACTAAGGGATATTTTGCACAAATGGAGCACATGAATCACTAAATGGAATCACAGATAGAGTGTTGACTGGTCCTTTTCTGGAGGACTGATAGTATGATCGTCATAATGCTCATTTTGTTTTACATCCTAGAAAGGTACACAGAAAAAAACATTCCAGTAAAGCGGCAGGCAGAAAAACAAATCCAAATACTCAGATCTGTAAAGTCGGAAGGCTCCTTTCTAATCTTATTTTCTTTGCTAAATAATCTTTTCTTAAATTATTTTTAGTAATTATGTTTGAAAGTAGACAGAGGGACAGAACTCCCAAACATTTGTTCACTCTCCAAATGCCTGCAACAGCTTGGTTGAGACACTCTGAAGTTGGGAGCCTAGAATTTTACCCAGGTCTCCTCCATGTGTGACAGGCACCCCACTACTGGAGGCATCACCTTCTGCCTTCTGCCTTCCAGGGTGCACATTAGCAGGAAGCTGGAATCAGGAGGGTAACCAGGACTTGAACCTAGGCATTCTTATGTGGAATGCATAAATCTTAAATGCTATGCCAAACGCACATCCAAATATTTCTGCAAATTAATTTTCCAACTATATTCATTTGCACAATGTGGAATTTAGCTGTTCTCCAATATTGTGAATTGTAGTATGATTCCCAATTTTAATACCTATCCAATGTTTACTGATCTATCATATACCGTGATTTTAAAATTGAGTTTTGTATAGATATAGCATCTAAGTAAAATTTTCAGAACCTGAGAAATCTGTAGCATAGATAGGGTAGTTTTGATTTCATGTTCCAGCCTTTGAACATCCCTCCAGTGGACAATTCACTTTCTTATCCCTTTCCTCCTTTATTTTTCAGTTGTGTCCATATGCCAACCCTAATTAAACCAAAGGTGTGTTTATTCTGGGCCGATACCTAAATAATTAAACTTTGTTGAAGAAAAACATTGTTTTAAAATTGTATCTACAAATCCCAAATGGGCCTTCAGCAATACCAAGTAATGCTCCTAAAATTTCCTGATCACAGGATTATTGATAAAATAGAAGTGGCAGAAGGGAACTCTCTCACGTCCCTGTTACTAAATCTACAGCACAGCTTGTTTTATTCTTTCATCACAATAGACAAACTCTTCGGATTTTTATATAGAACCATTCTATATTTGGGATTCATTACTCATACTATCCTACTCTTTTAAGGAACTGGCTATTGAATTTGTCTCATTGCTCTGCTACATGTTAGGTCTTATTCTTGCTAAAGGATCATTGTTTCCAATGTAAATTAGCTTATACAAAACAAATTAAAATCCTCTATTGTCTCTGTGTCTTTTTTGGTATTTCCTCATTTTCCTTTTTCTCTTTATAGTGGAAGTAATTAAGATAATTGTCTACCACCACTATTTTTACTTTCTTCACTCCATTTGCTCTTTAGACACATGAAAATGGTCTCCCAATTAAAGCTGTTCAGGTCAGGGGAACTTAAACTTCCATGTTGTCACATTCATTGGCCCGTCTGAAATCTTCAATTCAGTCTTAACTTCTTATACAAAATATTCTTTTTACAGATTCAAGCTGACACAAGCAGAAAACATGAAATCAGTAGTAGAACTTATATTTTATATTTAAGTATATTATAGGGGCTGGCGCTGGGGCCTAGCAGGTGAAGCTTCCGCCTGCAGTGCTAGCATCCCATGTGGATGCCAGTT
Organism: Lepus europaeus; assembly: GCF_033115175.1. NCBI lineage: Eukaryota > Metazoa > Chordata > Mammalia > Lagomorpha > Leporidae > Lepus > Lepus europaeus. The sequence continues at coordinate 15,246,895 of NC_084848.1, forward strand.
TGAGTCCCAGCTGCTCCACTCCCAATCCAGCTCTCTACTATGGCCTGAAAATGCAGTAGAAGATGGCTCAAGACCTTGGGCCCCTGCACTGGCATGGGAGACCCAGAGGAAGCTCCTTGCTCCTGGCTTTGGGTTGGCACAGTTCTGGGTGTTGCAGTCATCTGGGGAGTGAGACAGCAGATGGAAGACCTCTTTCTTTCTCTCGCTCTGCCTCTGCCTCTCTATAACCCTGCCTTTCAAATAAATAAATAAATCTTTAAGAAAAAGTATATTACATATACTTTTTAAAATTTTTCAGGGAATCCTTTTTTATTGTTTGACCAATGGGATTTGTTTGTTTGTTTTTTCAGCAAATGAACTTACCTGAAAACTTAATGTTTACTGTCTTGGGTGGTTCCTTTTCAACAGGGAGAAATGCATTATTAAATGTGAGGTGTTTTTCTCCCTTATCTTGTATTGATCCTTGAGATACAAACTACTAAGATATAAAAATATTAAGAGGTAGGGAATGTGTTATCAGTAGCACAATGAAAGACAAATGTTTCCCTGAGAATGTTGCTTTCAACTTTAAGCCCATGAAAATGCCTTTGTTCTTTTTTATTATTTCTCAAATATTCCTTTAAGTTGATTAAAAAAGATTTCTTTAGATATTTATTATTAGGTGTATGTAGAACTGAACAAAATAATGAGAAATCTTAAAGGGTCATACAATTTCTATTTTAATTTTATATTTTCTTTAGTTTCAAACATTGTGAATAGTTATATAATAAGTTGTTCATCTAAAAACTAAGTGAATAAAAACAAGAATTCAAATTTACCAATCGGCTTGACTCCAAGATGGCTGAATAGGGAAGGATGTACTGCTCTAGGCTAGGGGCAAATAGTAAAAAAAATATATAAGAAAGGGAAGAGGAAGTACATTCTCAGGGGGAGAGTTAGAGAGGAAACCACAGTGGGAATTCTACAGAAAGAAGAGGAGCAGCACAGATCTGTGTGGAAGGTGTGGACATGCGGTATGCACATGGACACTACGCATGACCCCCGTGGCTGAGAGCTGCAGAAAGCACCAGCTTTGGAGAGTGAGGAGAGGTGAGACTGCAGCAGTCTGTGCCACTGGTGAACTAGCCAGAGGGAGAGCTTGGGATGAATCTGGCCTGGAGCCCTCCAGGATAGAAGAGAATGGAGACGTAGTCCATGTCTTCAGAGAAAAAAAACTGTCAGTCAATAATACTGTACTCTGCAAAGCCCACATTTATGAAAAAAAAATGAAATAAAGGCCTTCCATAACAAACAGAAATTTAAAAAAATTGTCACTAGTCATCCAACCTTACTAACCATGCTTAAGGATGGGCTACACACAGAAACACAGAAAGATAGTCATCCTTATGAAAGAATGTGAAGGCAGAAAATCCCCCAGTAAAAGCACAAAGCAAATCCAAAGCAAACAATAGGAATATATATGGGGGAAAAATGGCATGGCCAAGTCGTTACTTATCAATAGTAACCTTGAATGTAAATTGCCTAAATTTACCAATTAAAAAATACAGGCTGGCTGAATGGATTAAAGAACAGGACCCATCTATTTGTTGCCTACAGGAAACACACCTCACCAACAGATACACACAGACTGAAAGTGAAAGGATGGAAAAAGTTATCTCAAACTAATGGAAAACAAAAACAAGGGTACAGCAATCCTAATATCAGACAAAATAGACATAAACATAAAAAACTGTTAAAAAGAGACAAAGAAGGCCACTGTGTAATGATTAAGGGATCAATTCAATAGTTAATTGTGATATAATCAAATATATGCACCCAATGCCAGGGCACCTGATTATTTCTAATAAATGTTAATGGATCTAAAGGGAGACATCAACTCCAATACAATAGTAATGGGGTACATCAGCATCCCACTTTCATCAATAGACAGTTCAACTAGACAGAAAATCAACTAGACAGAAGAAACAACAGAGCTAGTTCACACTATGGACCAAAAGGACCTCACTGATGTCCACAGAATCTTTTATTCCACAGTTGCCGAACACATTCATTAGTGCATAGAACTTTCTCTAGGACACACCATATGCTAGGCCATAAAACAAGTCTCAGCAAATTAAAAAAATAATAAAAATCATACCATGCATCTTTTCTGACCACAATGGAATTAAGCAGGAAATTAACAACTCAAGAGTTTTGAGAAAAAATGGAAAGATATCAAATAAATGAGCTATCAGTGAATCTCAAGGACCTACAAAAACAACAAGCCAAACCCAAGATTAGTATGAAGAAAGAAATAATTAAAATCAGAGAAGAAATAAACAAAATTAAACAACAAAAATAACCCAAAATATCAGTGAAATGGAGAGCTGGTTATTTGAAAAAATCAACCAAATTGACATACCACTGGCCCAACAAACCAAAAAGAGTGAGAAAGAGAGAGAGATCAATAGAATCAGAAATGATAAAGGTTAATGTAACAACACAGTAACAACAGATACCACAGAAATAAAAATGCAAATGAGAACCACAGCAAAATCTCAACTCACCCCAGTTACAATGGCTCTCATACAAAAATCAGCAAACAATAAATGCTGGTGAGGATGTGTGGAAAAATATGCTAATCTACTATTGGTGGGAATGTAAACTGGCATAGCGATTGTGGAATATAATATGGAGATACCTCAGAAAGATGAAAACATATAGATCAGATGAGTGAGCAATCCCACTCTTAAGAATTTACCCCCACAATGAAATCAGCATATGAAAGAGTTATCTGCCCCCCCATGTTTATTTCAGCTCAATTCCCAATAGCTAAGATATCAACCCAGATGTCCATCAGCTGATGACTGGATAAATAAGTTATGGAATATATGCACTATGGAATACTACTCAGTGGTTAAAAAAAATGAAATCCTGTCTTTTGCAACAAAATGGATGCAACTAAAAACCATTATACTTAGTGAAATAAGTCAGCCCCACAAAGACCACATGCTTTCCCTGATCTGTGATAACTAATGGAGTAGGTAAAGGGTAATGTATTGGAGTACAATTGACATTTTGAGTTTTGATAATCATTTATAGCCCTTGTGTATGCTGTTGAGGAAAAGTGTTTTTTTTTTTTTAATTTTCTTCATACTGTTTGTTTAACTCTTTACTTAGTGTAGGGTTAAATTATGAGCAGAAAGTAAACTGATAATAGATCATTGTAAAAATTAAGAGTTGAAATGAGAGATGGGGGAGGTAGAAGGGTGGGATTGTGGGTGGGAGGGAGAGTAAAATGGGAAGTATTACTATCTTTCTGAATCTGTATATATGAGATACATGAAATTTGTGTACCTTAAGTAAAAGTTAAAAAAACCAATTGAGATTTTTATTTTAGTCAGTTATTTAATTATTACTTTGAATACTGACAAAACAATTTTAGATATTCTCATTCTTATAACATACTAGCTCCTATGTTAACTTATCTAGAATTGGAGGGGGTTTATTAATTTATTTATGTATAACAACAAATAACATTTATATTACCACTAAAGTTAAGATGATATTAATACTTTATCATAATTACCTTAAGATAATTCTTTTTATATAAGATTTATTTATTTATTTGAAAAGCAAGAGTTACAGCAAAAGAGGGAAATACAGAGAGAGAGAGAGGAGAGGGAGATCTTCCATCCATTGGTTCACTTCCCAGATGGCTGCAATTACTGAGACTGGGCCAGGTTGAAGCCAGGAGGCAGGACTTCATCTGGGTCTCCCATGAGGCTATAGGGAATCAACCACTTGAGCCATTCTCCACTGCTTTTCCAGGCATATTATCAGGGAGCTGGATTGGAAGTGGAGCAGCTGGAACCTGAACTGGCACCTATAATGGTGCTGGTGCTACTGATGTTGGCTTAACCCACTACACCACAGTGCCAGCCCCACTTAAGATAAATCTTAAAGAAAATAATTGCTTTTATATAAAATTTAAGTATGTTTATTCTTCCAATAAAAAGCAAGCTCATACTATGTTTAGTAATTAAAACATACTCAGCATTTATATAAGATTTATGTTATATATGGTGTTGTGCAACTCTTTTAGTGAATCAAATTTTTTAGATCTCATTATATTGTTTAATTTAGTCCTTTTACAATATTGCAGCATCTAAAAATTTTTTTATTGGCCATCTAATAGATATTTGGTTCATTCCAATGTTTACTATTTCAATAGTCCATTAATTCAAGAGATTATGAGTTGTATGAAGAAAGATTATATTAAGAGAAAATTTTTAGGAAACTAAAATAGGTATAAAATAATAGAGGAATATATTCTAGATGAATATGAACCCAAGGAACAATGGAATAGTATCTTTGAAATCTGTTTAAATACAACACATTTACACATAGTAATAACATTTCCCAATATCACATGTAGGGAAAAATCATACAAATTACCAGACTTGATTAATAAATAAGCAGACACACAAGAGCAGAAATACTGAGGATTTGAAAAAATAGCATTGATAAACTCACTCTATCACATGCACACAGTATAGAATTAACCATCATTAGCACACATAAAATACTAAATAAAATAGAACATATTTAAGATGGCAGAAAAGTCTTAATGATAGTAAAGAATCCATTTCATAGAAATGATATTATGAATATTGCAATAAAATTTGGAATCAGAAATAGAAAAGCAGGCAAAAAAATTTTATGTAAGAAAGCTATATTATACATTTTAAAATATCATTTTACATAAATTATAAAGGCAAATTAAGAAACATTTAGAACTAAATATTAATGGAAATTTTATACATCATAATTTATGAGACACAGTTAAGTCAATGCTTGGAGAAATTTAAAGCTTTAAGTATAATTAACAACAAACAAAAAAAAATATAAAATAAACCAAGTATTTGCCTTAGGGAAAAATACCTCCAGAAGGAAATCAAAATAAAAACAAACATTAATGTGAAATTCAATAAAACAGAGATTAAAAGTTAATAAATTATGCTTAACTAATTAAAAGTTTATTATTTCCTATATGTGGCTTGATCACTCGCAATGACTGATCAAGAAAATCTAAAAGAAGATAAATAATCTGTATATTTAAAAGTGCATTAACTCTAAACACAACAGACATTAAACACATTATAAAACAAAATAAAAAAAACACACAAAAAATTAACAAACTCACTTTAAATCCAGATGGAATTTCTAAACATATAGAAAATATAAAATATTTATAAGAAGAAATAGAGCCTTTGACAAAAAAATGACTATATAAACTGTAAAGCAGTATTCAAGGATTTCCTTACTCAAAAGTATACAGCCAAGGGAAATTAGAGTTGAGTCCTACTGTACTTTAAGGAACATTACTTCTATAACAAATAAGATGTTAAAAAGTATGAAGACAGCACAAGCAACTCCAATCATTTTTGTGGGAAATAAAATCATTGTTCCTAAATCACAAAACCCAAATTTAACTTTTGAAGTAGTTTGTTAAGTTTCAAAACTCCTAAATAAAATATATTAAATCCAATTGTATAGTACGATCAAATAGATTTATGAAAGGAATTCAAGTTTCTATCAAACAGAAATATTGTCAGCGAATTCAACATCGTAACAAAGGGAGAAATATAGTTTCCAAAATCAATTAATAAGATAACTTGATAAAATGTAACCACTGTTTACTAAAAAAGAACTTTTGGTCTGCTGAGAATAGAAGGGACTTCCTTTATATCTGTTATACACCAAGACCTATAGAAAATATTTTACTTACTGGGGGAAACTTTAGATTCTAACTTTATTATCAAAAACAAGAGAAGGATGCTCCCTATCTGTATACCATTTAACATACTTTTTTAAAAGCAGAAAGATTCATCCATTTTCTATAAATAAGAATCAGACTGTATATCTTAACTTGATGAAGATTTTTCACCAAAACCTGTAAGAGGCATAAAATCTTTTTTTTTTTTTTTTTTTTTTTTTTTTTTTTTTTGACAGGCAGAGTTAGACAGTGAGGGAGAGAGAGACGGAGAGAAAGGTCTTCCTTCCATTGGTTCACCCGCCAAGTGGCCGCCAAGGCCGGCGTGTTGCGGCGGGTGCGCTGTGCCGATCTGAAGCCAGGATCCAGGAGCTTCTCCTGGTCTCCCATGCGGGTGCAGGGCCCAAGCACTTGGGCCATCCTCCACTGAACTCCCGGGCCACAGCAGAGAGCTGGCCTGGAAGAGGGGCAACCGGGACAGAATCCGGCGCCCTAACCGGGACTAGAACCTGGGGTGCTGGCGCCACAGCCGGTGGATTAGCCTATTGAGCTGCAGCACTGGCCAAGAGGCATAAAACTTAATGTAGAAGTTTTAGATATATTTCCTTTAAGAAGACAGACCAAAAAAGATGACTGTCATTAAAAACGTTTTAATATTTTCTGGAACTAGTCACATACTTTAACACACGAAAAAAAATAGCTTCAAACATCTGAAAGTGATGTGAAATTCTCAATATGAACAAACCATGTGATTTTCTACACATACATAGCACCAGAATCAACAAATTATCCCGAATATATGATAATTTAATAATACTTTCAGATTCAGATACAACTAAAAGTTACATGATATAATCTATATTAACAGTTAAAAATAAAATATCATGGGGATGGCACTGTGGCATAGTAGACTAAGCTGCCGCCTATGGTGTGGGCATTCCATATGAGCTATGGTTCAAATTGAGGTTGCTTCTCTTCCAATCCAGCTCTCTGCTTCTGACTTGCGAAAGCAATGGAAGGTGACCTGAGTGTTTGGGCCTCTGCACCTGCATGGGAGACCTGGAAGAAGCTCCTGGCTCCTGGGTTCAGATAGACCCAGTTCAGGCGGTTGCGGCTATTTGGGAAGTAAACTGGTGGATGGAAGACCTTTCTCTATGTCTCTCCCTCTTTGTTTCTGTAACTCTGCCTCTCAAATAAATAAATAAATCTTTAAAAATAATAATGAAATTAAATAACATGTAATTATTATTGATCCAAAATGATAAAATGTATAGTGACTTAACAAAGAATGCACATTATAGGAGGAGTCTCAAAAAATGTTTATGGAAATATATATAATGAAAAGTCATGAGTGGATTTCAAAAAGTTGTTTGCACAAAACTGATCTTCTCATTACATTTTTCTTCTCTTTTTAAGCATATATTTATTTGAAAGACAGAGAGGGATAGAGAGATCAGAGACAGAGTGAACCATTCTCTGGTTCACGCCAAAATGCCTGCAACAGCTTGAAGCCAGGAGCCCAGAACTCAACTTGGATCTTTCATGTGGGTGGCAGGGATTCAATTACTTGAGCCATTATGTGTAGTCTTCCAGGGGATATCAACAGGAAGCTGGAATTGGAAGGCAACTTGAACCCAGGCATTCTAATTTGGATATGGACTATCAACAGGCAACTTAAATGCTAGGCCAAACACTTACTCTTAATTTCATTTTTCCATGAACATTTTGAAGTTCTCCCATATGTTAATTAACAATCAAATAATATAAACAATTTTTACATATACAGATACATATGTTCATGAATACAGAAAATTATGGTATGAAGATAAATAAATAAACCCACATTATATGCATGATTTTTTCAGTATCAGTAATATTCTGATTTTTTAATAAATCCAATAAAAGGATTTTAAATTTATACGAAATAACATAGATTCACAAACAGCAATAACAGATATCATCATTTACCAAAAACATATAGTAAGAAAATGTAAAGTATTCTTGCAGGACTGAAAAGTATATAAAAATAAATGATAAGGGATCTCACATATTGAGGGAAATTGATATCTGAAAAGATACCAAAAAGTGGGGTAAAATATAAGCTGTTGGAAAACAAATGGTATTTGAGCAATTGGCTCACAATACAAAAAATATCAAACTAAATAGCTATTTTGTCATGTATCATCATGTACCTCATTTGGCTTAAACTTATATATGGATGTTATAGATCCATGTTAATGGAAGAAATATATATGTATATTGCTATGACCCATGGGTAGTAGAGAATTTCTTCAACAAGATCCAAAATCATGAGTCAAAGGGAAAAATCCATTGAATATGTTATTCTCTCAAAAATAAGATTTGCTATTCTCTTTATGGTTAATGTAGAGCTTGATGTAGTTTGGGACCAATAGCCTTGTTTTTGTAACAAATTCTATATAAAGCAATCCTTTCTAGGCTGACAAGAATGAATCCTACAACCTGTTGTCACATATAATGTTTAAAGGCACAATATGTTACTCTAATATGCAGCAAAATATAATGAATTAAATTTCTAATGAGATATTATTTGGAATGGAGGATTCTATATTGGGACTATATCAGCATATAGAAAAACTGTGACTTCAAATTCAATAAACATTAATACATTCAGGAGTGTTTCACTGGATACTCAAACACCAACAGGTTCAGTAACAACCTAGATTTGATTTTTCAGAAAGGGTTAATATCTCTTGGTAAGGTTTTAAAGTATTTTTTAATTTAAAATATAGGTGCACCTCTTAAAAATAATGTTTATTGAAAATGATTCAAAAATTACATTGTAATATATTTAAAATGGAAGGGAGTTATAGTGCATTTTCTAGTCCAATGATTATCTATTGGGATTTTTGAAAGTGTATGGAATATCTAGTTTCCTTGGTTCCAATCCACAGTATACCAAGATAAATCCCCCAATCACTGTGATACCCAGACATGTCTCTGAATTATTTCCAAAGTTCCAAACAGAATCAAAAACAATCCCTTTATTCGAGAAGCACTACCTTAGGCTTATTTAACAAACACATAGTATTTTGGAAAGAAATCATCTCCAATAGTAAAATTCACATATATTTTCTTTAAGATTTATTTATTTGAAAGGTAAAGGTACAGAGAGAACAAGAAGAAGAGAGAGCTCTTCCATCCACTGGTTCACTTCCCAAATGACCACTGCTTTCCCAGGTACATTAACAGGGAGCTGGATTGGAAGTGGAGCAGTAGGAATCAAACCAGTGCCCATATGGGATGCTGGCACTGCAGATGGCGGCTTAACCTGCTGTGCCACAGTGCCATCCCCTTCGTATACATTTTCTATTCAAGTTATTTGAGGAATTCTTGAAAATGAATAAGAAATTGACAAGAATTAAATATTGTTAAATGATTCATACAGGCATTTCTCAAAAGTTGAAAACTGAGTGAATAAGAGGGTAAGAAATGTCAAGCTCATTATTAAAAAGAGAAGTGAAAACTACAGGCAGCAATGAAAATCCACTCTGTACCTTGGCTTGGATAGCCTGAAAGTTATATTACAAATAACTGAGTATATGTACAAAGGAACTGTTGAGCTCTTCTAGTTGTATGTGGCCTGATATGGATCTTCTGAAGTGATATCTATCGGTTATTAATCGAATTTATTCTATGGTTCAAAATGTATACACTTTATATTCATGAATACATCTGATACAGTATTACTATTGTTGGAACACAGTTGAAGGCAACTTATATGTCCGGAAGAAAGAAGGAATGCATAATTGATGACATAAAACCTCTGGAAGAAGAGAAGAGATGGCAGATAGAAGGAGATTAAAAAAATGGAGAAGAAAGAAGAGAAGGAGAGGGGAGGGGAGGCGATTGGGGTGGAGGAAAGATAGCAGCAAAAGAAGAGGAGAGAGGAGGAAGGAAAAAATGTATCAAGATCTAGAAGGCTCCTGTTTGATGGTTTCAGATTTTACTGGGTCATAAGAAGCAATGGATTCTTCTAAATATGAGGAAGTGATAATAGATTTGAGGCAAGTTAAGGCTCCATAAATTATTATCATCATTTTGACCAGTGGGAAGGATTTTACTCAGAAAACAAAATTAGATTGCAAGAGAATGACTTTTCCAGACATCACACATTCTGTCATCATCAGAACACCAAACGTGATATCCTCAGAAGTTCTGAGACTTAAAAGGATTTAAGACTATCAGCTAATTCAGTTAGGCAAGTGTATTTTAAAATCCAGAAACAGCAGAGGGTAAAATAAGAAACTCCTGGAATGTAGGTCAGGGAAATCTTCAGTGAGGAGGTACTGGGTGACCTCAATGGTTTATTAGATGTATAAGGGGGCCATCATTGTGGTACAGTGGGTTAAGCTGCATCCCATACAGGCACTGGTTTGAGCTCCAGCTGCTCCACTTCTGATCCAGCTCCCTGCTAATATGCCTGGGAGAGTAGTGGAGGTTGACACAAGTGCTTGGGACACTGCACCCATGTGAGAGACCCATATGAAGCTCCTGGATCTTGGCTTTGCCCTGGCCCATCTCCAGCCATTGCAGCCATTTGGGGAGTAAAACAGTAGATGGAATATCTCTCCCTTTCTCTTTCTCCAACTCTACCTTTCAAAGAAATAAAATAATCTTTAAAAAAAATGATGTATAGGAAGGAAAGACAACAGAGTTGAAAGGAAAGAATAGGAGTAAATGCAGAGAGATGATACATAGCATAAAATGTTCTGAAGATCTGTTGTTTAGTATAACTAGAACACAAAATAGTTGATTTGGGAACATGCAAATAATGAAGAGACAAAAGAAATCGTGTTTTTCCATTGAGATATATGCCTATAACTCCAGTTATGCAAGTGTGTGGATTATTGTGTGCACAGTATATCTACCTATCTATGTAGATCTGTTTACCTATCAGAATTTATCTTGACACTATGTTTTAGTTTTTGTTTGTTTTAGTACATCTAAAACAAAAGAATCTAATTATCAGGATGTAAGGATTAACCTTGTGACTATAAAGTAAATTGGAAGCATGTCATTGCAAAAATTAAAAGAAAAATAACAAAGGAAGGCAAGTGGGGGCGGGAAGGTAGGAAGGAGAGACATATCATTATGTTCTTAAAACTGTATATACGAAATACATGACATTTATTCCCTTTCTATAAAAAAATAAATAAATTTTCTTAATAAGAAAATCAGATGTGACGGAAGTTTTAGTATGGAATCAGAAAACTAAGTAGGAAAACAGATTTAAAAACATGGCATCTCAGGCCAGCACTTGGCATAGCAGGTAAAGCCACTGCTGGGATGCCACATCCCATATGGGCATTGGCTTGTGTCCAGACCACTCCACTTCCAATACAGCTCCCTGGCAATCATCTGTGAAAAGCAGTGGAAAAAAAAAAGAAAAGAAAAGCAGTGGAAGATGGGCCAAGTACATGAGCCTTCTCCACTTTTGTGGGGGACCCAGATGAGGTTCCCAGCTCCAGGCTTCAGTATGGCCAGTACTGGCCATTTCGGCCACCTGGGTAGTGAACCAGTAGATAGAAAATCTCCTTCTCTCTGTACTTCTGATTTTCAAATAAATAAATGTATCTTAAAAAATGGTCTCTTGAATGCTGTTTTTTAATATTTACTAAAGCTTTTGTTTCACAATTCCTTTGTGATCTTGAAATGTGCTGGATCCTATTAAAAATGCATGTATATTGATGCATTTTATTTTCCACTGCCACTTATATGACCTCATTCATTGTAATTTATAAATTTCACAAAGGAATAATATGCCAAAATGCATAAAGTAAGTTAAATTGTGTCTTTATCCAAAACGCAATTTCTTTTACCAATTAAATAATTTTATTGGACAAAATGCATGGAATAATTTATAAGCCAATAAAATTATAAGAATACAAAATGTGATCAGCATAATTATATAACTTCTTTGGAATACAGTCCCTAATATTTTCTAATCCATTGAGAATTACCAGATTTTATTTTCAGTTATAAACAGTAATGTTTTAAATTTGCCAGTAGGTTATATAAGTGCTATTTAATACTTGGCTAACTTAAAAGGCTTCCCACCGAAATTTCTTTCCTTGGAGGTGGTAACTTCAGACCACCTAACTCTAGAGGAACAAATGCTTCTGACAGTGACCTAGGAATAAACTTGCGTCAAGAGTTTGGTTTCCTATTAGCATGGATAGAGTTGTGAAAATGGACTAACCTCTAATTATATGTAAAAATTTGTGAGGGAAGTATCTTTCATGTATCAAGTTAAGTGCCAGAAAAACAGCGAACTATTTCTCTCAATTATTATGAGTGAAAACTTGGACCTGTTTTTTGCTTAATTTCAACATGTGAAAGAGACTTTGGGGTTTTTATAAAGGAATGTGCATTGATCATGAAATTGGCTATGGAAAAAATGGGCGAGCACAGGAAAGAAAAGTTTACTAATCTATATTCTTGTCGAAGGTGTGCCTCAGATGTGTTTAAAGCCAAATCTACTGCTCTGGTGCCTGCTTTAGTTTTCCCATTTAGGAGTTAAAAAGAGTCCCATGTGGGGCTGGTGTTGAGATGTAACAGGGAAAACCTCCCCTGGCAACATTCCGTATGGGTGCCAGTTTGTGTTTTGGCTGCTCCACTTCCAATCCAACTCCTTGCTAATGGCTGGGAAAAGCAGTGGCAGATGGCCCAAGTGTTTGTGCCCCTGCCATCCACATGAGAAAACAGGACGAAGCTCCTGACTCCAGGCTTTTGCCTGACCCAGCCCTGGCTGCTGTGGCCATCTGGGGAGGCAACCAGTGGATGGAAGATCTTCTGACTCTTCCTCTTATTCTGAAATTCTGACTTTCAAATGGATAAATAAATCCAAAAGAAAAAAAAATAGTCCTGCAGACTGCAACAAATGGGTCACAGAAGTCCAGAGCTCACTGCACCCATGACTGAAGGGTGGGGAATATTTCACCCCAATTAGTCAGCTATGCTCTTAATACACTCCATGTTTTGGACTTCTCCATATAATTTTGTTTTGAGGAAATAAAGGTTCTATGAGGAGTATCCTGTTAGAGCTTCTGAAAACTAGAGCTTACACTGGACCTTATTTGATTCCATTGTCCTATTAAATTCTTCATCAGAGAGCAGCCATTTAATAACTTGTTCCTGTGTTGAGACCTGTGGAAGTACAGGCAACACTAGCACCACAGTGTTACATTCAAGTGGTTGACTTGGCAGAGAAAATGGTCAATACAAATCCATGGGGAATTCTGGTATATGACGTAAAGCAAATCAAAACAATTCATCAGACTACAAAACTCAGTGGGTCTCGATCACCAAGTTAAAACTCCCCATGTAATAAAAGAGGTTAATATAAAGATGAGTGCCCAAGTTTTAGAGAAACTAAATACATTAGTGATAAAATTCAAGGACCTAAAAGTCATATCAAGTATAGAGTTTTAAACTTCTGCCACAGTCAGATTTACTGTAATACAAAGAACAGACTCAAAGTTCCTCCTATTGAGTTAAGCTGCAAGCCCACTATATATATTCTATTCCTATAGAGTAAACAGAAAAAGAATATTGATGGACAGCTGGTGGTTTCTGCCACAGTCATAGTGATGGTTAATATGTCAACTTGAAGGCACCAGAGGATGCCCAGATAAATGTCATAACATTATATTTTAAAATTTATTTTTTTTAAATTTATTTGAAAGAGTTACATACAGAGGCAGAGCCAGAGAGAGAGAGAGAGAGAGAGAGAGATCTTCAATCTACTGGTTCACTCCCCAAATGACCACAATGGCCAGAGCTGATTCAAAGCCAGGAGACAGGAGCTTTTTCCAGGTCTCCTATGCGGGTGCAGGGGCCCAAGGACTTGGGCCATTTTCATCTGCTTTCCCAGGCCAATCCTGTCATTATATCTTCTTTCTTTTATATCTGAAAGGCAGAGTTACAGAGAGGTAGAGAGAGAGAGAGAGAAAGAGAGAGAGAGATCGATCTTCTATTCACTGGTTCAATCCCCAAATGGCCACAATGACCAGGGCTGTGCGGATCTGAAGCCAGGAGCCAGAAGTTTCTTCCAGGTCTCCCATGCGGGTGCAGGAGCCCAAGAACTTGGCCCATTTTTCTACTGCTTTCCCAGGCCATAGCAGAGAGCTGAATAGGAAGTGAAGCAGCCCAGACTCTAACTGGTGCCCATATGGTATGCCAACACTGCAGGTGGTAGCTTTACCTGCTATGCCACAGTACCGGGCCCCTGATCATTATATCTTGATGTATCTATGAGAAGCATTTAAATAAGAAGACTGAGTAAAGAAACTTCCCCCATGAATATAGATGGGAATCACCCAACTCCTTGAGGGTCTGAACAGAACAGAGAGCCAGAGACAGAAAAAATTTCTTTGCTTTTTTATTTGGAGTATCTATCTTCTGTTTCATACATTATACTTCATATTTTTATTTTTTGGACTAAGACCATATTATACCACTGGTTTTCATCATTCTCCAGCTTTCAGAAGGTGGTAAACTGTGAGATTTCTCTCCATAATTGTGTGAGATAATTCCTATCATCTCCTATGTAAATCTTGCTGTATATCTTTTTTTTCCTTTTTTTTATTTAGTAAATATAAATTTCCAAAGTACAGTTTATGGATTACATTGGCTTCCCCTCCCCCCATAATTTCCCTCCCACTCATACTCCTCCCATCTCTCACTCCCTCTCCCATTCCATTCACATCAAGATTCATTTTCAATTCTCTTTATATACAGAAGATCGATTCAGTATATATTAAGTAAAGATTTCATCAGTTTGCACCCACACAGAAACACAAAGTATAAAAATATTGTCTCAGTACTAGTGATAGCATTATTTCACATTGGACAACCCATTAAGGACAGATCCCACATGAGACGAAAGTACACAGAGACTCCTGTTGATGATTTAACAATTTGACACTCTTGTTTATGGCGTCAGTAATCTCCCTAGGCTCTAATCATGAGTTGCCAAGGCTATGGAAGCCTTTTGAAACAGTTTGCCAACTTCGATCTTATTCCGACAGGGTCATAGTCAAAGTGGAAGTTCTCTCCTCCCTTCAGAGAAAAGTACCTCCTTCTTTGATGGCCCATTCTTTCCACTGGGATCTTACTCACAGAGATCTTTCATTTAGGTCCTTTATTTATTATTATTTTTTTTCCTTTCAGAGTGTCTTGGCTTTCCATGCCTAAAATACTCTCATGGGCTATTCAGCCAGATTTGAGTGCCTTAAGGGCTGATTCTGAGGCCAGAGTGCTATTTAGGACATCTGCCATTCTAAGAGTCTGCTGTGTCTCCCACTTCCCATGATGGATCGTTCTCTCCCTTTTTGATTCTATCAGTTAGTATTAGCAGACACTTGTCTTGTTTGTGTGATCCCTTTGACTCTTAGACCTATCAGTGTGATCAATTGTGAACTGAAATTGATCAGTTGGACTAGTGAGATTTCATTGGTACATGCAACCTTGATGGGATTGTATTGGAATCTCCTGGCACATTTCTAACGCCACCATTTGGGGCAAGTCCGATTGAGCATGTCCCAAATTGTACATCGCCTCCCTCTCTTATCCCCACTCTTATATTTAACAGGGATCACTTTTCAGTTAAAATTTAAACACCTAACAATAATTGTGTGTTAATTACAGAGTTCAACGAATAGTACTAGAACAAAAAAAAATACTAAAAGCGATAAAGTATTACATTGTATTTCAACAGTCAGGACAAGGGCTGATCAAGTCACTGTTACTCATAGTGTCCATTTCACTTCAACAGGTTTCCCCTTTGGTGCTTGGTTAGTTGTCTCTGATCAGGGAGAACATATTATATTTGTTGCTTTGGGACTGGCTTAATTCACTAAGCATGATGTTTTCCAGATTCCTCCATCTTGTTGCAAATGACCGGGTTTCATTGTTTTTGACTGCTGTATAGTATTCTACACATGTCCCATAATTTCTTTATCCAGTCTACTGTTGATGGGCATTTGGGTTGGTTCCAGGTCTTAGCTATTGTGAATTGAGCTGCGATAAACATTAATGTGCAGACAGCTTTTTTGCTTGCCAATTTAATTTCCTTTGGGTAGATTCCAAGGAGTGGTATGGCTGGGTTGTATGGTAGGGTTATGTTCAGGTTTCTGAGGAATCTCCAGATTGACTTCCATAGTGGCTTAATCAGTTTGCATTCCCACCAACAGTGGGTTAGTGTCCCTTCTTCCCCACATCCTCTCCAGCATCTATTGTTGGTGGATTTCTGAATGTGAGCCATTCTAACTGGCGTGAGGTGAAACCTCATTGTGGTTTTGATTTGCATTTCCCTGATTGCTAGTGATCTTGAACATTTTTTCTTGTGTCTGTTGGCCATTTGGATTAGCTCTTTTGAAAAATGTCTATTGAGGTCCTTGGCCCATCATATCAGTGGGTTGTTTGCTTTGCTGTTGTGCAGTTTCTTGATGTCTTTTTCTTTTTTCTTTTTTTTTTTTTTTTTGACAGCAGAGTGGACAGTGAGAGAGACTGAGATATAGGTCTTCCTTTGCAGTTGGTTCACCCTCCAATGGCCGCCGCGGCCGGCGCACTGTGGCCGGCGCACCACGCTGATCCGAAGGCAGGACCCAGGTGCTTCTCCTGGTCTCCCATGCGGGATGTGGGTGCAGGGCCCAAGCACTTGGGCCATCCTCCACTGCACTCCCGGGGCATAGCAGAGAGCTGGCCTGGAAGAGGAGCAACTGGGAGAGAATCCGGCGCCCCGACCGGGATTAGAACCCGGTGTGCCTGTGCCAATAGGTGGAGGATTAGCCTGTTGAGCCACAGCACCGGCCGCCTTGATTTCTTTGTAGATCTGGTTATCAACCCTTTATCTGTTGCATAGTTTGCAAATATTTTTTCCCATTCTGTCGGTTGCCTCTTCACTTTCCTGACTGTTTCTTTTGAAGTACAGAAACTTCTCAATCTGATGCAATCCCAAATGTTAATTTTGACTTTGACTGCCTGTGCTTCTTGGGTCTTTTCCAAGAAGTGTTTGCCGGTACCTATATCTTGCAGGGTTTCTCCAATGCTCTCTAATAATTTGATGGTGTCGGGTCATAGATTTAAGTCTTTAATCCATGTTGAGTGAATTTTTCTGTAAGGTGAAAGGTAGGGGTCTTGCTTCAAGCTTCTGCATGTGGAAATCCAATTTTCCCAGCACCATTTATTGAATAGACTATCCTTATTCCAGGGATTGGTTTTGGATCTTTGATCAAATATAAGTTGGCTGTAGATATCTGGATTGATTTCTGGTGTTTCTATTCTGTTCCATTGGTCTATCCATCTGTTTCTGTACCAGTACCATGCTGTTTTGATAACAACTGCCCTGTAGTATGTCCTGAAATCAGGTATTGTGATGCCACCAGCTTTGTTTTTGTTGTACAAGATTGCTTTGGCTATTCGAGGTCTTCTGTGTCTCCATATGAATTTCAGCATCATTTTTTCCAGATCTGAGAAGAATGTCTTTGGTATCTTGATTGGTATTGCATTGAATGTATAAATTGCTTTTGGGAGAATAGACATTTTGATGATGTTGATTCTTCCAATCCATGAACATGTAAGATTTCTCCATTTTTTTGGTATCCTCTTCTATTTCTTTCTTTAAGGCTTTGTAGTTTTCATCGTAGAGATCTTTAACGTCTTTGGTTAAGTTTATTCCAAGGTATTTGATTGTTTTTGTAGCTATTGTGAATGGGATTGATCTTAGAAGTTCTTCCTCAGCCATGGCATTGCCTGTGTATACAAAGGCTGTTGATTTTTGTGCATTGATTTTATATCCTGCTACTTTGCCAAACTCTTCAATGAGTTCCAGTAGTCTCTTAGTAGAGTTCTTTGGGTCCCCTAAATGCAGAATCATATCATCTGCAAAGAGGGATAGTTTGAGTTCTTCCTTCCCAATTTGTATCCCTTTAATTTCTTTTTCTTGCCTAATAGCTCTGGCTAAAACTTCCAGAACTATATTGAATAGCGGTGGTGAGAGTGGGCATCCCTGTCTGGTCCCAGATCTCAGCGGAAATGCTTCCAACTTTTCCCCATTCAATAGGATGTTGGCTGTGGGTTTTTCATATATTGCTTTGATTGTATTGAGGAATGTTCCTTCTATACCCAGTTTGCTTAGAGTTTTCATCATGAAAGCATGTAGTATTTTATCAAATGCTTTCTCTGCATCTATTGAGATAATCATATGGTTTTCTTCTGCAGTCTGTTAATGTGGTGTATCACGTTGATTGATTTGCGAACATTGAACCATCCCTGCATACCAGGGATAAATCCCACTTGGTCTGGGTGGATGATCTTTCTGATGTGTTGTTGCATTCTATTGGCCAGAATTTTATTGAGTATTTTTGCATCTATGTTCATCAGGGATATTGGTCTGTAATTCTCTTTCAATGCTGCATCTTTTTCCGGCTTAGGAATTAAGGTGATGCTGGCTTCATAGAAAGAATTTGGGAGGATTCCCTCTTTTTCGATTGTTCTGAATAGTTTGAGAAGAATTGGAGTTAGTTCTTCTTTAAATGTCTGGTAGAATTCAGCAGTGAATCCATCTGGTCCTGGGCTTTTTTTTGTTGTTGTTGGGAGGGCCTTTATTACTGTTTCAATTTCTGTGTCAGTTATGGGTCTGTTTAGGTTTTCTATATCTTCCTGGCTCAATTTAAGTAGATTGTATGTGTCCAGGAATCTATCCATTTCTGATAAGTCTCCTTGTTGGCTGGCATACAAGTCCTTGTAGTAATTTCTGATGATTCTTCTTATTTCTGTGGTGTCTGTTGTTACGTTTCCATTTTCATCTTTGATTGTATTGATTTGGGTCTTTTCTCTTCTTTTTTTAGTTAGTTGGGCCATTGGGGTGTCAATTTTGTTAATTTTTTCAAAAAACCAGCTCCTCATTTGGTTGATTTTTTGTAATTTTTTTGGATTCAATCCTGTTGATTTCTTCTCTGATTTTAATTATTTCTCTTCTCTTACTAGCTTTGGGTCTGGTTTGCTGCAGATTTTCTAGATCCTTGAGATGAATAGAAAGCTCATTTATTTGGTGCCTTTCCAATTTCTTGATGTAGGCACCTATTGATATAAACTTTCCTCTTAACACTGCTTTTGCTGAATCCCATAAGTTTTGGTATGTTGTGCTGTTATCCTCATTTACTTCCAGATAATTTTTTATTTCTCTTTTAATTTCTTCTATGACCTATTGTTCATTCAGGAGCATGTTGTTCAATATCCATGTGTTTGCATATGCTCTAGGGATTCCTGAGTTGCTAATTTCCAACTTGATTCCTTTATGTTCTGCGAAGCTGCATTGTATGATTCTAATTCTTTTGAATTTGCTGAGACTTGCTTTATGACCTAGTATGTGGTCAATCCTAGAGAAGGTTCCATGTACTGCTGAGAAGAATGTAAATTCTTTCTTTGTAGGATGAAAAGTTTTGTAGATATCTGTTAGATCCATTTGGGCTATAGTGTCGTTTAAATCTACTGTCTTCTTGTTGATCTTCTGTCCTGTCTATCTCTGAGAGTGGAGTATTGAAGTCCCCCAGTACTATTGTATTGGGGTCTAAGTTTCCCTTTAAGTCTCTTAACAAATCTTTTAAATAAACCAGTGCCCTGTAATTAGGTGCATATACATTGATAATTGTTATATCTTCCTGTTGAATGGATCCCTTAATCAATATATAGTGCGCCTCTTTGTCTCCCTTAACAGTTTTTGTGTTAAAGTTTATGTTGTCCGATATTAAGATGGCTACGCCTGCTCTTTTTTCATTTCTGTTGGCATGGTATATATTTTTCCAGCCTTGCACTTCCAGTCTGTATGCATCTTTGTTGGAAAGATATGTTTCTTATAAGCAGCAAATAGATGCGTTTTGTTCCTTAACCCAATCAGCCAATCGGTGTCTTTTAACTGGACAGTTCAGGCCATTAACATTCAATGTGGCTATTGAGAAGGAGTAACTTTGCCCTGCCATTTTCAAAGATATTTTCTAATATATGTTTTGAACTTCCTGTGATCTTTTGCTGTGAGGTTTCCTTCCTTTACCTTCTTTCATATTGATGACCATGTTTCTGTGTTTCTGTGTGTAACACATCTTTAGGCATCTTTTGCAGGGCTGGATGAGTGGCGACAAATTCTTTCAATTTCTGTTCGCTATGAAAGGTCTTTATTTCACCTTCATTCACAAATGAGAGCTTTGCAGGATATAATATTCTGGGCTGGCAGTTTTTCTCTCTTAGTACCTGGACTATGTCTCGCCATTCCCTTCTAGCTTGTAGGGTTTCTGATGAGAAGTCTGCTGTGAATCTAATTGGAGATCCCCTGAGAGTAATCTGATGTTTCTCTCTTGCACATTTTAGAATCTTTTCTTTATGTTTCACTGTGGTGAGTTTGATTACAACGTGTTGTGGTGAGGATCTCTTTTGGTCATGTTTACTAGAGGTTCTATAAGCTTCCTGTACTAGGATGTCTCTGTCCTTCTCAAAATCCAGGAAGTTCTCTGCAAGTATCTCACTAAAAAGGCCTTCTAATCCTTTCTCTCTTTCCATGCCTTCAGAAACTCCTAGAACCTGAATGTTGGGTTTTTTAATAGTATCCTGTAGATTCCAAACAATATTTTTAGATTTCTAATTTCCTCTTCTTTTCTTTGGTTTGACTGTATACTTTCCTGTGCTCTGTCTTCTAAGTCTGATATTCTCTCTTCTGTTTCACTGACTCTGTTTTTAAGGTTCTCTAATGTGTTTGTCATTTGGTCTATTGAGTTCTTCATTTCATTTTGATTTCTCTTCACTGTCACACTTGCCTGTTCTAGTTTCTGCATTTCATTTTGGTTCCTCCTTAAGATTTCATTTTCTCAAAGGAGATTTTCTATCCTGTCCAGTAAGGAATTCCATACCTCAAGCATTTGTTTTTGAACACTTCTAATTGTTCTTATCATAATTTTTTTGAAATCCGTATCTTGCATTTCTTCCATCTCATCATCTTCATAATCTTGGCTTGGAGTGTCTTGTTCATTTGTGGGTGCCATAATGTCTTCCTTGTTCTTGTTTCCTTGGTTTCTGTGTTTGTTGCTTGGCATTGTGGAGATATTCTTTGGATTCTTCTTCCCTCACTGTGGTGTTTTTTTTCTTGTTATACTATGACTGTATTAAGTGGACTGTCTGCTTTTGATGGGGCCTTAGAGGCTTGAGATGGATGTGGCCTGAGAGCTCTGTTTGGTTCCTCAGGGTTAAGGGTGTGTCAAAGGTGACACTCCCAGATTAGGGGTGGTAAATCTCTCTCTTTCCTTTTCTTTCCTTCTCTTTTCTTTTCCTTTCTTTTCTTTTCTCTTGATTCAGAAGGGACGTAATTCTGCACAGCTGAGTGGAATTGAAGGTAATTAGCAGGCAAATGATATACTCACAGGAGCCAGAGATTGGAAGCTCTTTCCCAAGGACCACACAGGGAATCTATGCTGCCCTCAGTGTGGGCTTAAATTCTCCTGCAGTCTCCCACTGGGTTGCCAAGGTTACCTTATTTTAGCATCTCTGGAGAGTACTCACATGAATTCCGTGAGTTCTCTCACCCACTGACTCTTTTTTCACAGTCTCAGTTCATTAACACCACACATCCACTAGGTCCTAATCTACTGTTATTTCACCACCACCACCCCCCACCAGAGTCAGGTTTTTCTGCTTGGCTGAGGGCAGGTGCAGTCCTGAGGATGTGCCACTTATAACGTATGTCCAAAATGGCACCTGCTCTTTGTCTTGCTCGCCATTGAGAGGTGAGCGGAGAGAGAGAAACTCGTGTCCATACCGGTCACCTTTTTTTTCTTTTTCCTCTCTTTTCTAGTTAGCCTGGTGAACTTTTCCCCACAGGGTTTCAAGCCTCGTTCCATCTAGTCTCCTCTTTCCACTTTCCCACTGATGTCTCGGGTTATTGAGATTTGGCTCACCTCATGTTCCAGTGCTGGTGTGTTGATTCTGCCGCTGGTGTCCTGCGCCGTGGACTCCCACGCCCTCCATGCATGTCCACCGTGAATCACTAGTTCCAAAAGAGTTTTCCCTGTTGTTTCTTCCCCTACTCTTCCTTGAACCTGCAGTATCTCCACTTTTATTAAACTGTCTCTTCCCGGACTATCAGTGTGCTCCTTTCCTATTCCACCATCTTGCCCTGATCTTGCTGTATATCTATCATCTATATCTATCTAGGCACACACAGAACAGAATATTTAGAAAGGGCCCTGGTTTTCTGGAAAAAAAAAACACTTGAATAATAGAGTTAATCTGTGCCTAGGAAGTTATTGTTCAAAGTGTGGGAAGAGTTTGGTCTTATTGCAAACACATGTAACAGATAACAAGAGTATATTTTGCTTTCCCTAGCACATGAAGGATCCAACATAAAATGCCCCTCGGGTATTCCTATTTTCTTCCAGTAAATGTAGTAGTTTATAAAACACTATGTATATATTTATATTAATGTGTGCATGTACAGAAGTTTCCCTAAGAACACACTTCCAATATAATAATACTCATATGTAAGAAAAAACTACAACATAAATCAATATAGCTACTACTCAGCATGCCAGAAACAGAAACAGCAGTCTTGGTTTCAAGAAAATCTCACTTTCACCACAAAACAAAGAGTACCATTGTGTTAGCCTGTTTTTGTCACTAAAGTGAAATAACTGCTAGGCCACTAATGAGGATTCACACCTTTGGAGTTTCCTTGTCCAAGATTCCATGGGCTCCATCGACTTGGACATGGGGAAATCCCAGAAGATGACGTGATGGAGTATAGACAGAGGAACAACCTCATGGCATGAAGGCAGCAGAAAGAGACTTCCTGATCTCAACTTGTCACTATAAGTCAACTATGAGCAAGAACTCCCTCCAAAGGACACAGCTCCAATGACCCAACTGCTGGACACTCTAATTGGGTTAAGTTTTCTCCATGAACTAAGTGGCATCAATTTATCAATTTTGTATTTAATGATTTACATGTGTTTGGAAGCCATATCCTATTCAAACCATAGCAGCCATGAACTTCTATTCAGAACATATTGTGTATAAGAGAGAGAGTTTACATATTTCTAAAGTGATCACTTACACAAACATGTGAATACAGGTATATATATTTTAAGAAGAAAGGGGCCAGCATTGTGGCACAGTGGATTAGCCTAAATAGATACTTATCCAAGATAGCTCTACTGCGTTCTTTTCTCTCTCAATTTCTCCAGTCCAGGCTACTGTCTTCAAATTTTTAATTCCCCTGAATCCTGTCATATTTTGGGACATTGGAATACCAGATTTTTAATACTCCTTAGACGATCCTGTTATGTCACTAAAAGAGGATCAGATCTAATCCAGTTTTATGGACCTAGAGCATTACTCAGAGTTCCTGCTCTTATTGGTACAAAAGGACACTCCAATCTTACTCATAAAAGCGAGCAAAATGAAAAGCAAACAAATATAGCCCATGGAGAAAAAATGATGCAACACAAGAAGGGGGAAAATCAGGCCTGTAGGATTTCTTTCCAGGGATAAGAAATCTAATACAAAAACAATAACACAGAGATCAGGATAATCTAGTCTAGGCTATAGTGAGGGATTAATGCCCACTATCAACAACTTCACATAATGAAAGAGTAATCCTTTTCCCAATATACAGCTAATGCAAGTCGATGGGGAACACTGCTCACCACAACATTCAAGATTCCAGGTTGATGACACCCTCTGATTTCAGCCCACTAGAGAAAAAAAATCCCCTCGGTCATTTCTCCTAGATTCCCCTATTCAGGACTACTTACATTGCTTCTCCTAAATCCAGAGTAGCTGCAGATTATGGTCTTGAGTAGACACCCAAAGTAAAAATAACCAGCTAATTTTGTACAGTTCTAATCAACATCTTACAGAGGTTTTTGTTAATAAAGTGATTTTTAAATTATTGTGCATTATAAAAGATATGAGAGTAGCATCTGAAATTTGGACATAGAAGAGTAATGGTAGAGAGCCTTATGGATTTTACTTTTTTATTTATTTGAAGGTCAGTAATTGGGAGAGAAAGAGAGAGAGAGAGAGAGAGAGAGAGAGAGAGAGAGATAGGGAGAATCCATTAACCTGTTCATATGTCAAATGCTTTTAAAAACTGGAGCTGCGCCAGCACTTCAGCTCAACAGGCTAATCCTCGGCCTGCGGCGCTGGCACCCCGGGTTCTAGTCCCGGTCGGGGCACCAGATTCTGTCCCGGTTGCTCCTCTTCCAGTCCAGCTCTCTGCTGTGGCCCGGGAGTGCAGTGGAGGATGGCCCAAGTGCTTGGCCCTGCACCCACATGGGAGATCAGGATAAGCACCTGGCTCCTGGCTTCGCATCGGCGCAGCGCACCAGTCGCAGCGGCCATTGGGGGGTGAACCAATGGCAAAGGAAGACCTTTCTCTCTGTCTCTCTCTCTCTCACTGTCCACTCTGCCTGTCAAAAATAAAGAAATAAATAAATAAAAAACTGGAGCTGCTCTGCTATGGACTAGGAAAGAAGTAGAAAATGGCCAAGTCCTTGTGCCTTTGCATCAAAAAAAATCAAAATAAAAAAGGGGCTGGCACTGTGGCATAGCAGGTAAAAGCCGCCGCCTGCAGTGCCAGCATCTCATATGGGCTCTGGTTCGAGTCCCAGCTGCTCCACTTCTGATCTAGCTCTCTGTCATAGCCTTGGAAAGCAGTAGAAGATGACCCAAGTCCTTGGGCCCCTGCTCCCATATGGGTGACCTAGAGGAAGCTCTTGGCTCCTGGCTTTGGATCGGTACAGCTGCGGTCATTGTGGCCAATGAGGAGTGAATCAGCAGATGGAAGACCTCTCTCTTTCTCTGCCTCTCCTTCTCACTCTGTGTAACTCTGACTTTCAAATAAATAAATAAATCTTTTTTAAAAGTGGAGCTGACCTAGACCATAGCCAGGAACCAGGAACTGTATCCAGGTCCCCACCTGGTGTCAGAGACCTAATTACGTGAACAATCATCTGCTGTCTCCCAGGGTGCACATTAGCAGGAGTCTGTATTGGAAGGAGAGTCAGAGCTTGATCCCAGGCACACTTTTTTTTTTTTCTTTAAAGACTTTTTTTTTTTAATTTATTTTGAAAGTCAGAGTTACAGAGAGAGAGAGAGAGAGAGAGAGAGAGAGAGATCTTCCAACCTCTGCATTCCTCAGATGGTCACATAGATCGGTGCTGGGCCAGGATGAAGCCAGGAGCTTCTTTCAGGTCTCCCACATTGGAAGCAGGGGCCCACACACTTGTATCATCATCCTGTGCTTTTCTCAGGTCATTGCCAGGTATGTGGATTGGAGGTGGAACAGCCAAGACAGCATATGGGACATATATGACAACATACGGGAAGCTGGCATCACAGGTACCTGCTTTATCAGCTATGCCACAATGCTGGCTCCATCCCAGACATTTTGATATTGGATGCCAGTGTCCCAACATGGTGGCTAAGAGTGCTACACCACAACAACTGACCCTCTTGATGAATTTTAATTTTAAAACATAAAGGAAGAGATCATCACTAAAAATGCATTATTCTGTATTAAGAATACACAGAAGAGTGAAAAAATCATTTTCCTGAAAACTAACTCAATTTTAGAAAATAACTACATGGATACAAAAAATTATCCTAAATCAATAAAAAACGCAAAGGTAAATTAAGTAGAACTTAGCCAATTACTCATTTAGATAAAAAAATCAGTGTAGATCTTCATATTTCACTTATAAACATAATGTTATAGATTAATTATATAATAATAAAAAATGGGTTAGACTTATTTCTAAAGGTGAAAATGTCTATTTGATCACTGGACGGGGAAGATTTTCTAATATTGTATTTAATGTATTTAATGAATCAAATGAAAGCTAAAAAGGTTTTAACACATACATTTTATCAAAATATTTTTTCCTAAATATTACCAAACTTAAAATACAAACAACACAGTCTGGCATTGTGGCACAGCAGGTTAAACCACCTCTTGGGATACCCACATCCTATATCAGGGTGCCAATTCATGTTCTGGTTTGTTCACTTCTGAGCAAGCTTCCTACTAACATGCCTTGGAATGGTCAAAATACTTGAGTTCCTGCTCTCCATAGACCTGTATGGATTTCCTGACTCCTGGACTCACCATGGCTCAGCCTCGGCTACTGAGGCCATTTAGGGAGTGCATCAGCCAGTGGGAGATCTCTCTCTCTCTCTCTCTCTCTCTCTCTCTCTCTCTCTTTCCTTCCTACTTTCTCTTCCACCCTGCCTTTAAAATCATAAACAAATAAGTATATCTTTAAAAATACAAACACAAAAGTAAAATATTTTAATACAATAAATTAAGCATGTGATTAACGTGTTCTAAACAAACCATCGCGAAGACTAGGGAATTTGGAAATGGAAGAATAGTGTCAGAGAGCCTAGAGGATTTTCTTTTTTATTTATTTGAAAGACAAAATGATGGAGAAGGAGAAAGATAGAGATTGCATTAGCCTATTCACACCCCCAGTGCTTGTAGCAGCTGGAATTGAACTAGATCAAAACCAGGAACCAAGAACTCCACACAAGTCTCCCATACAGTACTAGGGACCTATTACTTGAACCATAATCAGTTGCACTCTCAGGGTGAAACAATATAATCCATAATAATATATGTGTAAAATTTGTACAGACAACTAAGAAACAAGTACAAATAAATGAAACAAATGGCTCATGCTATTAGCTAATGCCATTAAATATACTTTTATTCCCTGATGAATAGCTAACACATGTTGAGAAAAATATTAAAACTCACCAATATGATAGAAAATGAAATTTTCTATTTTTAATATCTTAAATTAAAAGAAAGAAACAATAATGCTCAAATATAATACCCACTAAAGTTCCAAAATACATGTCATACTAATATAAGCAATTAAATTACCATGACTACAACTCTATGCACTATAAGATGTTAATTCCCACTTATATAGGAATTCTACTTCTGCAAATCTAATCTAAGAACATAATTTAAAATATGCAAAAGCCTGGTTTACAAAACCACTTATTTTCATTTTAATTGAAATTTCAAAAACCCAAAGATAATCCTAAAATATTAAAGAAATAGAATCAGCAAACTACAGTATAGCATTGTCCCTGCAATAGATTATTTGGTGGTCATTTGCATTCTAAGAATGTTTAAATTGGAGATTCAAAAATATTCACCTTCCAGAAAGATAATTGAAATACTGTACACACAGTGATCATAATTGAAAAAACATTAAAAATCCAGAGGAGATACATAAAGCAGAAATGGGTGGATTGGGGTTAATAATTTTCCTTTTATAGATTGTAGTATTTAGATATTTAGAAATTTACCAGTTTAACTTTTGATTAGAAAGTGCACAATTTTCCTAATTTTTAAGCAGAACTGAGAAATGATAATACTTAAGATATAGTTATTGTAACTTGAGAAAGAGAAATCATGAAACTACTATCATTATCACAACTAGTTTTTAGTGTAGGCTAAGAATATATTTTTTTAGAATTTCTTTATCCTATAGACATATCTTAAGCTTGCAGTAAATAGAACAGTATTTTTTTATGAGTTTGTGTGTGTGTGTGTTTTGTTTTATTTTGCTTCTGTATTTTCATACTTTTTATTAGAGTTTATAAGAAAGTATTTTTCTGCTACATATTTCATTTAAATTAATCTAACTTTTTATAACAAGATTTTAAATTCTATGTTATATGTGATATCAAGACATATAATAAGACACTCTGGATTTCCAGAAGATTGAAATTCATGTGCAAATGCCCTGGGAACACAAAGCGGTGAATAATGAGAGGCAAATTATATGGAAAGTTGTAGATGACTTAATTGAAGAACTGTGGGATGTAAATGATGGTAGAAGTTCTCCATCCACTGCCACACCCAATCCAAGGTTGCCAGATGATCTAAGCAATTTCAAGGCTTCGTTGCAGTACAGAGGAAACCAGCTCATTGAAAGAACATTCCAAAAATTACAAAGCTTATCCTCAAGCCACCAGTTTTTGTCCTAGCACTTTCCCTTCTGAGATCAAATTTTTGTTAATGTCCCTCACAGAAAAAATAAAAGTTTTGAGTTACTTTCTACCATACCATCTACCATCCCATTCTGAAGTTAAATTTCTGAAGTTCTGCATAGCACCTTGCATTTTCCAAGCCTGATCCTGTTTGATTTGTCTTTCCTGCTAGCTTTTTTATCCCTTCATCGTCACAGGTCCTATGACAGCCTGCCCTTCTTTTCAATGTTTCACTCCCCACACAGCTACAACTCTTCTCCTATAATTCCTAAAATTTCTATTGATGGAGCCTACACTGCGCCTCAGTGGGTTGAGCCACCACCTGCAGCACCTGCATCCTCTATGGGCGCTAGTTTGACCTGGCTGCTCCACTTCCAAACCAGTGCCCTGCTAATGCACCTAAGAAAGGAGCAAAAATGGTCCAGACATGTGGGCCCCTGCACCCATGTGGGAGACCAGGATGAAGCTTCAGGCTCCTGGTTTTGGCCTGGTTTAGCCCTGGCCATTGCAGCCATTTGGGAAATGAATCAGCTATTAAAAGGTGCCCCTCCTTTCTCTCTCCCCTCTGCTTCTTCCTCTCTGTAACTCTGCCTTTCAAATAAATAAATACATGTTTAAATTTCCATTGGCATGACACTAGTTCCAACACTTCATTTAGAGAAGGTTTGAGATAATCAAGGAAACTCATACTCCAGCAAAGAGAGGGAACAATTTTAAAATGAATTACTTGTCTACTTTTTGCGTAAAATTCTCTGGCTATCCAGCTGAGACAGATTTGTCATTTTCAGTTTTTTTTTTTGCTATAATCTCATAAACATGTCTTTCTGTGGGAACCATTCTCACTTACTATGTGCTCAGAACTTTTCACCATCTCACTTCCTCCCTCAGGTCGCTGGACCTCCCAAAATTATATTCTGTGATCTTCCAGTAAAAAACAATGCAAGTGTGTATTTCATAATGTTCTTAGCAGATAGCTTGCTTTCTCAAATACCAGCAGTCTCCAATAAGCAATCACTGTCCTGCTTCATTCAATAGCAAATGCTGATTATAACTCTTGTTTTCATTCTAGTTATATTTACAATGAAATCTAACGTTCTACTCTGTAACGTTCCCTATGATTCATGCCACATGTTTTGTAAAAACAGGGATTGTATTTGACACTTTTTCTATTTAATAACTGCTTTGTTATTGAATTATATTTTCCCCTATCCCAAGCCCTTTTTTTCTCCTTTAACTGAAACACTCCCTGAATGTTGAA
Organism: Lepus europaeus; assembly: GCF_033115175.1. NCBI lineage: Eukaryota > Metazoa > Chordata > Mammalia > Lagomorpha > Leporidae > Lepus > Lepus europaeus. The sequence continues at coordinate 15,276,003 of NC_084848.1, forward strand.
GAACCTCCTATTTTTTTCACTCTTTTCATACTTCCTTGAATGCTTCATAGTTAAGGGTTGATCAAAGCACAACAAACAAAAATAAGAGCAGAATTCAGATAAAATCACTGCAGTGTGGATCACAGTGGAACTGTCTGTAATTAAGGGATGCTTAGCATTTAGTTCAGATGAAAGCAGAATAAGGGACAGCTCTTTCATGTGGTTGTATGAGCACCAGTACGGTTGTCAGACTCAAGAAATAATGAAAGCAGATACTCAGTTAACACTGAATTTCATTTACATCTTAAGCCTATGTTCTATGTTACAACCTCATGTGGTGAGACAACCCATGTCTTTCTAATAGGGATTTCAGGGACCCCTGGAAAGGAAAGAAAAACACAGGAAAGAAAAAAAAAAAAAAACATATGATGTAACTTTCCAGGAGCCCTGAGAGAGGGGGAGCCAGGAAATAGGGGAAACACATACAATGTAGTCTTTAGATGTTATTGAGTTACCCTATGGACCTACAGGCTACTCCAGATCAGTGTCCTGATTGGTTCATGTAGCATGTCTCATTAGCCTACAATTTCAGTTTCCCGATATGTTGATATTCTGCCCTCCTGCTTGGTTGTTATTCTACCCACCTCCTATCCCTCACCCCTCAGATGATTAAAGCTACACTCACTTCTCAGAAGGGGACCAAAATGAGGGAGCCACTTTGTGTATCAGAGCCAGGACTTGCAAGCTTCTCTGACAACTCCTCTCTTTGAGTTCTCCTCCTGACTGCTAAGGCCGAAGGTCTCAAACTTTCAATATTTAACACTTTGTTCACTGTCCCTGTCGTGTGGAAATTCTTCTTTGATGTGAGACAAGAACTGAGATCACCCCCATTGTCCCACAACATCTCCAGTGAAGTAAATAAGCAAGAACAAGTGAGTCATTACAGGCGGAGAAGGCCATCGGTTTACTTGGTCAAGAGGAGAATTTGAACCTATTATTCCTCCCAACAGAGAAACCACAGCTTATGGGATGCTAGAGATTTTAGAAAGCCTAATTAATTATTGCTCCTCCATTTGATTTGAAAACCAAATTGTGATGGACATAGAAGCTTAGAAAATGTGGCTTACCTGAGACATGAAATTCTCTGTGTTTTTGAGGTAGAGTTATATTGGCAAAGGATCTTCTGCTTGTAAAAGACAAACATAAATACAAAAAAAAATAAATGTTCAAATAAATCAATTTGATTATATAAGGAAATAAATCTATATTTAGATTGTTTTTATTTGAGAGGTAGAGAGACAGAGAAGATGAAGAGAGAAAGAGCTCTCCCATTTGATTCAAATTAGGAAAGGATGGGATTTTAAAAATTATTTAAGAAACTGAGAGGGGTTGGCACTGTGGCATAGCAAGTAAAGCCACTGCCTGCAGTGCCAGAATCCCATATGGGCACCAGTTCAAGTCCCAGCTGCTCCACTTCTGATCCAGCTCTCTGCTGTGGCCTGGGAAAGCAGTTGAAGATGGCCCAAGTCTTTGGGCCCCTGTACCCACATGGGACACCTGGAAGAAGCTCCTGGCTCCTGGCTTTGGATCAGCGCAGCTCTGGCTGTTGCAGCCAAATGGGGAGTGAACCAGCAGATGGAAGATTCTCTCTCACTCTCTCTCTCTCTCTTTCCTTCTCTCTGTGTGTAACTCTGACTTTCAAGTAAATAAATAAATCTTAAAAAAAAGAAAGAAACTGAGAAAGAGAAACCAGAGAGGGGGGGGGGGAGAGCTCCTATCCACTGATTCACTCCTCAATGCCTCCAAAGGACAGGGCGGGGCAGGGACAGAGCTGGGAGCTAGGGATTCAGTCCATGCCTCACATGTGTTTCAGGAACCCAACTACTTGAGACATCACTAGTGCCTCCTGGATCTGCCTTAGCAGGAAGCTGTCCTCAGAGGCCAAAGCTGGGAATCCAACCCAGGTACTTTGATACAGGAACTATGCAACTCAACAAGAGTCTTAGCCACTAAGCTAAACGACTGCCCCAAAAGGAATGGATTCATTCAACTGAAAATCTTATGGACAGGGTTTGTTAATGGTTAAATATTATAATCCATTTTGCATTATCTCCCAGATCAGTTCTATCATATTTTAAATCTACCTAAAAAATTATTTTGTCTTTGGAGGGGAAATTACCAGAAAAAAAAAATCATGCTTATATCCTCGTTTCACCCGTTTCATGAGAAGAGTACTTCTTCCTGATTTTATCCAGCAAAATTCTAGTATTCAATCTTATTTAAGAGACATAGGCCCATTGCTTTCGCATATCTAAGCTAATTACATTGTCTAGGAGTTGAAATAAGCTGATTGGTATGTCTAGCCCTGACCGAAGATTGGAGAGGCCACACCAAAGCTGCCTGGGATTGAATCACGAGCAGTCTCTAAAGATAAATCATAAGCAGGAACATAGAATTTTGAAAGACAAAAACAACAGATGTTCATTCAGTATTTGAGGCAGGAGTTAACTACCAACCTAGTGGGCTTGTTGTTGTTGGAATGGGTGGCACAAAGAAGAAAATTTATTCTGCCATTTTCACCATATATGGGACAGCCTAAAATGATCTAAATCTTTCTCTTTTGAATAAGTGCAGTGAGGAAACATTTTGCTTTTCAGTGTTCAGTAGAACCCTTGAAAAAATTATCCTATGATGAAGCCTTAAAGAAAGAATGAATGAGTTCCAAGTATACCATCTTAAAAGACAGTATTTTACCCATGAGAGGGAACTAGTTTCAGCTTGGGCGAGGGGATTATTCCATTGGTGTCCACTCACAAAATGGTTAAAGGAGTCCCAGTGGAGGTTTAAACACACACTGGTTTCAATTCCTTCAACAAGGTATCACTTCCTCTACCCTAGGTATTGCCAGAGAGAAACTTGACTCCAGGGCCTGAGTAAAAGTCACAGCATTGCTAGAAGCAGACCTTAGGGACAAGAATATCCAAGGGCTACTACAGGAAACATTGAATTATTTCTGATTTGGCCAACAGGTTACATGTATCCAAAGCAGCTTAAACAGAGAACAATGGGTTGGGAATCAAGTGAGGAGACCACAGGCGTGATGTGATTCGCTTTATATTAAACTCCAGATGTTTAATTACGTGACATTTTCCTTCATTTACTTAGTTTGAGTCTCTCATAAGTCTTTTAACGTGAATGATGTATGCTGAAAGTCCACTCTATTAAAATGAGTGAGAAAAATCTTCACAAAAGCTTAGAATTAAGATCAGAGTTATTCACGAGATTGGTTCAGAATTTTATTTACTTTTTAAAATGTATTGGAAAGTCAGAGTGACAGAGAGAGAACGAAGAGGAGGTGGAGAATCTTCCATCTGCTGGTTCGCTCCTCAAACTGCCACAATAGCCAGGTCTGGGCCATGCCAAATGCAGAAGCCAAACCAAAGCCAGAAGCCATGAACCCCATCTTGGTCTCCCTCATGAGGGTCATGGGTGAGTACTGTGTCATCTGTTGCATTCTGAGGCACATTCACATGAAGCTGGAAGGGAAGAAGAGTTGTAGGACTACAACTGGCACTCTGGCACCGGATGCCAGCATCACAAGCCTGGTTTAGCCCATTGTGCCACAAAGCCAGCCCTTGATTCAGCACTTCACAGAATAGCATGGTTGCAGCTTTGGGAGGAAATCACTCCAGGATAAATTTTTAGCAGATCATGTTTAAAGCAGTCAAGGATGAGGCTGGTGCTGTGGAACAGTGGGTTAAGCTACAGTCTGCAGTGCCAGCATCCCGTTTGGGTGCCGGCTGCTCCATTTCTGACCCAGCTCCATAGTAATGTGCCTGGGAAAGGAATGGAGCATAGCCCAAGTCCCTGCACCCCCACACCTCTGTGGAGACCTGGAACAAGCTCCTGGCTCCTGGCTTTAGCCTGGCACAGCCATGGCTGTTGCAGCCATTTGGGGAGTGAGCCAGCAGATGAAAGATTTCTTTCTGTCTCTGCTTCTCACTCTCTGTAACTTTACCTTTCAAATAAATGAATCTTAAATAAAAAAAGAAAAAAAAGTCAAGGTGTGGATAATGCCCCCATCCCCTTCAAACAATATGTATCCTTTACAACTTCAAGGAGGAATTTGAAGGGTTTTCTTTAAGCTAAAAAAGCATTTTATAGTAGTATTCATAAGATTTTAATGCCATCTTATATCTCTTATTTAAAAATAATCAGTAAGAGTTATTGTAGAAACAAAATAAGAAAAAATGATGAACCTGTACTAAAAGCATTGTCACAAAATGAGAGGGTGCTGTGGGCTAAACTGAATGGTTTACGTGTTTGCTAAAAGAAAAAGACTGTGATACTCTAGATTTCCAATTTCCACCCTGAAATGCTGGAAAAATAAACCATTTCCTTGGGCCTCTATTTCCCCGGTAGTAAATTGAGGTTGATGACATTATTATGTGAGCAGGTGACAAGGAGACCTAAAGCCAGCAAAAAGTCCCTTTCCAGGGGAAGATGGCTTGGCTGACTGGCTCTGGTGCCTTCTTCAGGTCATGTGAACTTTCCATTTGTGCACACACTTGTACAGTCAGTTAGTGACAGTTTCAAGGCACCAGACCTACAAGGAATGCAACCAGTTACCCTTGCACTAGACTTTCTCCTGGCCAGATTTTACTCATAACTTCTGGAGAGCTAACTTTGAAAACAGTTTCCTAAGTGAGCATTTTGCATCCCAATGCAGTTCCTAGATCCTTTTGAAGTAGGCAGGTGTACCGTAGTAGGCCAGACCTACGAGATGGGACCCTGGAAAATCCAGGTGCCGAATGGTTTACTGATGGCAGCAGCTATATGAAGGAAGGAGTTAGAAAGGCAGACAACAGAAGCCCAAGCACTACCACACAATACTTTAGCCCAAAAGGTGGAGCTTATTGCATTGACTAGGGCTTTACAACTGGGAAAAGGCCAGCGAGTCAATATAGATAGATAGATAGATAGATAGATAGATAGATAGATAGATGGATTCCAGATATGCTTTCCTTGTGTTACATGCTCACGCAGCAATCTGGAAAGAGAGGGGCTTACTGACCCCTGTTAAATATGGAAAAGAGATACTGGCTCTACTTCAGGCAGTACTGGATCTTTTAGAGGTGGCTGTCATCCACTGCAAGGGACATCAGAAGGGAGATAATTATCTTAACCAGAGAAATGCATTAGCAGATAGAGCAGCTACACAGGAAAGTTTGGAAAGGGCCCTTATACCTCAATCTGTGGAAGTCGTTAAGGAACCGCACTATACGCCTGAGTTGAATGGGCCCAACAGCGAGGCTATACTAAAAATGCAAATCGATGGTGGATGCTAAATCATAATTATGCTACCAATGGCCACTCAATGGAAAATTATAAAGGAGATACACAACTCTACCCACTTGGGAAGAGATACCTTAGTACAACTGGTCTCCCAAGCTTTTGGAGGAAAGGGACTAAATACAGTCATAAAGGAAATGACTCGCTCTTGGCCACTGTGTTTACAGAAAAACCCTCCCCATGTAAGGCCACCTCCCCTGTTGACTCCTGTGCAGAGGAAGGGAACAAACAGGTGTAGATTGACAGGTTGATTTTACCAATATGCTCCCAATTAGTAATTATAGGTACCTCCTAGTCTTTATTGTTACTTTTACAGGATGGATAGAGGCCTTTTCAACCCGAACGGAGAAAGCACACAAGGTGCTTAAAGCCATGTTGAAAGACATTGTGCCACGTTTTGGACTCCCACAGTCACTCCAGAGTGACAATGGACCTTCATTTATATCTAAAATAACCCAGCAGAACCCAGCAGCTTCTGAGAATAATGATGACCATGCAGGAGACAGTGAGGATGGCAGTGACTGAAAGAGATCCAGCTCGTGAAGCAAACTCATTAGATGAGATAGACAGAGACTCCCAGAGAACAGGCAGGGTCTGTGCCCCTAATCAGCAGGAAGTAGCTACAGAAGATGGAGACTCAACGCCCATCAACATCCCCTTAAGATTAAGGTCTGGAGTCTCTGAGGGGGGAATGAAGTAGGCAGGCATACATGATGGAGTTGATTGGATTTGTGACCTGGAAGACCATGCCCCTGTGTGACCTCATGATCCTACCTGATGCCTTTGCCACGCCCTTGTGTGGCCTCATTCCCCTACCTGGCCATACCGGGGTGCCCACCAGCCAATCAGGTTAATTGACCACTCCCCTTTGGAGTGGGTTAAAAGCCTGGGGCACAGTGTGCCCAGCCCTGCTCTTTTTCCCTGGCGCCTTGCTAGGAAGGGGCTGGCTGTAGCCCCACGCCTCCAGGGCACAAGGCCTTCGGGCCACATGCCCTAGGCTTCCTGGCCTAGATGCTCTTCCACGTGGCTGGTTCCTGGTGCTTGGTATGAACCCCTAATTACCTCTCTCTCTTAAATAAAGCTCTCACTCTCCTATGCATCTTTCTTACTGAATAAAAGCTTAAAACGTACCATGCTGCCTTGTTTATCTGTGCCGGTATTTAGAATTCTTCTCTAAATATTAGGCAAGAACCCTCTTGGGCTTATTAATATCGGGGATTTAGTAATAAGCCCGTGGTGAAATCGTAAGGCACCCCAAATTCTGGTAGTATATGTGGCACCCCGGTTAACTTTAAGGGGCCACATTTTAGTATGAATTTTAGGGGGTCTTGTCCGATATCACTTTGTTCTTCCTTTCAAGCATCTCTGGCTGAATGCCGCCAGATTGAAAGCCTCATTCTTGTGTTTTCTTAATGGAAGACCCACGTGGGTGTTGAAGAAGAACCGAAATTTTCTGTGAAAATTGTACCACATATAAGCAACAGATCATTTGCCTTTCTTATCCTTGAATTCAGAGAGGATTCAGTTTTCAGGAACGTGACCAAATGACGTTCATCCCTGAGGGAAACAATGAATTTTCTTTTCAAACTAACGAAAGTGTCTCTCCACTCTAGAATGTGGTATATCAGGTCTTATCATGGAGCAAATAAAAACAAACTTAATTTTTATGCAAATAGTCTGAAGGTTGAAATTCTGCTGGCTTCTATGGATCATCTGTGCACTAATTTATGATTAGATTTTTGTAGATTACCTACTTTTTATATAATAACGGCTACATAAAGAGACGTGCATTTTCCTACTGTTACTCTTGTACAGATCTGCGTGTGGGAAGGACTGAATAACATAACGAACAAAGTTTCTGAAGGAATGGTTATATAAAATTTTAGAATATCTTTCAAGGGACAAGTTATTAAATCTCCATTTTTTATAGAAAGCTAAGGGCATATTGGAACATTGTATGTATAGCAATTTTTTTAAAAGTGAACTGAAAAACATGACATTGAGGCATTGAAAATCTGATTTTTCAGGAATCATTTGTTTTAAAATCAGGATTTTTGTTTCCATGGCTAAAATGCCATGGAATATGTACCTGGATGAGGGTTATTCAGAAAGTTCATGGAAATGAATATTTAAAAAATGCTTTGCCTAGATTTCAAAAATCTTTTCATTTGTTTTACTTTAACTTGCTTTAGTTATATTTTATCATGAAATTTTGAAGTCTCCTTTTATTATGCACAGACATATGTATGAAGATACGTGTAACCTATAGGAGTCCATATACTATGCAGAAAAGGAAAATGTTCTTTTTTGTTCTTCTTTTGTTATTTGCATACAACTTCACCAAATATACTTCTAGCACCAAATGTATTGAGTGCCAACAGAAATGAAAATGCCTTTTCACAGCTGAGGCTTTAAGCAAGCTACAGACAGCTGTGGGGACTTTGGGAACTTCTAAGGCATATTTGTTCTCGGTGAAACACCAGATCCTGACATTTCAAATAATGTGACATTTCTTCAGATTTGTGGCATCAGAAAAGTGTAGATTGAGTTGAATCTGTGTTCCCATAGCTTTCAACACATTGCATATACTAGAGAAACTAGAACTACAGAAAATTCACTAAAAGAAAAAGAAATCAAACAGGGACTATCTTTTACCTAAGAGGAGTTTTGTTTTCTCTCTTCTCCTTTCCACGACATAGTTGGGTTCCAGCTGCTATTACAGATAGAAAAAACACTACCCATAGAAACAGAAGAAAAAACGTGGGCCAAGCATCCTGAGTGCCCAGCCCTTCTACACTTGCAGGAAATTGATCATGATTACATACATCTGATCTTAATGGGTAGTCCCTGCTCTGAGGCTCAGGGAGGACAGCCAAAAGAGGAGAGGAAAAAGCAACTCAAATTGCCTGCCAAAATGCCAAAATGCCCTGAGGAAGAAATTGTTTCCTCCAGTTAAATCTGCAGATGATTTTAGCCTTGTGTTTATGTGCAAAAAATAAGTCAATAATGTTAACATCTAATTCCATTTATGCCTCCAGATAGTGGTGGTATTCTAAGCAAAGCAAGTTTCTAAGTTTTTATTTCACAAAACTGTATTAAAATGATCATGCAAGGGACACTTAAAATTCATCAAATATTCAAAAAGAAAATCACAGAATTCAGAAAAGTATTCTTATGAATTTGGGTTGTACACTAATCATGAGAAATGTTAGCTCAAAAATAAAAAAGCATGATTTTTTTTGGTCAACATATTTGTGCAATTAATTATGAAATTATCATATAAAATATTTCACAATTTCTGAAATTATAGAAAAATGAATGCTTCAGAATGAAAAAGACATTCATTATGAATTCTTCCATCTAGGAATTTAATGAATTTGCTATTGTTCTTTAATAAAATGAGGACACTACAGAAGTTCATGGAAAATGCAATTAAAAGATAAGTTTAAAAAAATTTGAAATCTATACCATTTTTTCATCATATACCCATAGACTTTTTGAAGATCCTTGGTATTTCTGATTTTTGTTTTGGCCACCTGGAGATAGTGGGCAATGATGACCATATTATATTTTAATTACCTGAGTATCCCCTTTTCTGTATGGTATGGTTGCAATTGCAAGGATTATATTAGCACTGATCTACAGGGCCTGGTGACACTAAAATGCAAAATGTCATCCTTTCCTAAAGAGAATTACTCTTTTCTTAAGTAAAATAGTTACAATGAATGACTCTTAAAAAGTCTCTACTTAGAAATTAGTTGGAAAACATGTCTCAGAGTTTTTTGGCTTGTTTGTTTGTTTTCCTTCACGTTACAATTATGGAAATTTGGACTTTTTCCTTGAGGCTCCAGAAAGTGTTGGGAACCTGAAAAAGGAAGTGAGTGAGAGGGTCTTGCAATGCGATGAGACGTGAGTGTTCTGGTGCAAGATGGGATTTGGGGATGGATGAGACCACTGAGAAGCTCCCAATGGTTGGAAATGAGTGAAGGTTTTTCTGAGAGCAATAGTATTTGACATTCATCTTAAAGCTGTAAATTGTTGTTAACCTAGGCACACGTGGAAATATCTATGTATGTACGTTTATGTGTGTGCCTTAACTCTCAAATATATTTGTTCCAAATTGGGAATAGCCTCACTCTATAATTCATCAAAGATTCTTAATTTATAAAGTAAACAAGTAAGTAAATAGATTTACATTACTCTTGCCCACCAAAAAAAGCAAAGCTGTCTACAAATAATGTCTACAATTAATGTGTAGATGTATTCATTATGTGTATGTGATACATGTACATATCCATGCATAAGTATTTCCACGAAGGAATGATTATCTGCCATTTTACGTTATGGGGACTGTGCAAGAGAGTACTCCAGTGTCCACCATCAAAAAAATTAAATAAATAAAGCTTAGCGAATAAACTTGTCAGTTGGATGGTTAACTATACATTTAACAGAAAAAAAAAAGAGGTAGCTCTATATTTTTAACAGGAAGTGACTGGAAAAAAATATGACTTGAATCTAGGAAAGGAGTGCTAATCACTCATAACTAATTTATCCTTGTTTCAATTTTTCAGGTACTTTCCCCTCATTGCCTCTGTGTGCAGTTCTTAAGGACTCTTCTCCTGGCTTCTCAGGAAACGTCATCTCCAGGCATCAACGATGTCTTTCCTCCATGATTACGGAGGAATTTCTGGAGAGAGTGGTGGTCCCAGCTGTTGTCTTAAGGGGATTGGTTCTCAATCCAAACAACAAAATCATAAAATAAAAATACTGTCAACACCTGTAAATTGGGAGTTCATTTCATTAGGTCAATGTGTATCGTAATCAAATAAAACTGTAATATAATACAATTCTGGTGAAAATATTTGAGAGGTTATGCTAATTATTTGTGATCCAATTTTTTGCTATTTTTAAAAATTGAACAGAACCATGGCAATCAAAACCAGCACATACAAATAACTCTTCTTTACAATTTGCTAAGGGGAGTTTTAAAAGTTTCTCAAAAGTCAAGAATGTACTGCATGAACACTAAATTTTCAATTCTGAGTGAATTACATTGAATAAATGGTGTTCTTCATTGAATATAATTAAATATAACTATAATAATATTCTCCATAAAAGATTTCTGTATACCTTTTGGGCAAATAAAGTGAGAACAATCATCATTCTTATTAAATCAGAAAACAGAAGTCACTTTTCTGATAGAAAACAGAATTAGTACCGTGTAGTTTCCTGTTTTTCAATTAAATAAGTTACCTTTCTTCTCTCAAATGTAAAAAGAAAAAAAATACAAACTCTAGGGCATGTTAACAGTATATGGGAAGGTAAAATTATAAAAATAACATTAATGTATAAAATATTAAACACAAACACAAGCAAAATCTTGGTGCATAGTAGTCATCCAATAAATATTTGTCAAAAAGTCAATGAAATGCTGTTTTTTTTCCGAGTCTTTTGGCAGTAAGTTAATACCTGGAGTTTGACTTCCATTTTTAAAGTGATTTATGAATCTATTGTTTACCAGTATTCAGTATTCAGATTCAGTATTAACTGCTTTGACATTAGTATTTAATTATTTAGTGAACTGAACCTTAGAAAGCATATTATACTGTGGATTGTTTATTTGTTGACGATGACATTTATTTTATTTCATTTCACAACTTTGAGAAACGGACTATGGAGAGGTTAAACCAAAGTGGTGATGAATGCCACCTAATCAACAAGCTGTTCTTTTCTTACTGGCCCCAGAGTTAGACAGTATTTCCCAGACTCCCTTGCAATTGGGATGTAACCATGTCTCTGAATCTAGCAGATGTTAGCAATTGGTCTATGGTGTGCTTCCTCTGGGACCTGCTCGTAAAAATCTCCAACAGTCCCTCCTGCATATCTTTTCTGTCTTCACTAGACCTGTGATCTCATAAGCCATATGTTGGAGAAGCCAAACCCAAAGGTAGATCAGGCCTTTGAGTTACATCATGGAGGACAGACACCCATCAATGAAGAATCCTAACTTTTTATTTCAATGGATTTAGGGGAGAAATAAATGTCTTACAGTAAATCTGTAAGACTTAGCAATTGATTTGTTAGAGCAAACCTAACCAAATGGTGTGGGGTTTTCTTTAGATCTAAAAGTAAGTAAAAATCCAAGATAATCCTTCAGGATTTTCTGAACACATTTCTTTGTCTAATTCAAATTAAGTTTAAGTTGAGCTTGTAAATCTCTGGGAAGTTTTGGAGGGATATTGGTCAGAATGAAATAGAATAGGAAGATTGATCTCTCTGTTCACAATAGTATCATCTCAATATGAGTACTTTGAAAGGTGACAGAAGTCACTCATGTTTACAGCGTTCTGTTCCATTTAAATCAGACCAAAAATAACGTTGAAGTGAAAGATACTGATTCTTAGCATCCTCAAAAGAGCATATGTCCTTTACCTATATGCAGTTCTGCTCTGTATGTTGACAGACTTAAACATTTTGGTAGAAGCAATGATTAAGATTTGTGACTACAAGTACGTGGAGTATGTGCTTCCACAAAATGAAATGGTACCAAGAGAAGTGATTGAAATACCTTAAAATGTAAGGGGATCTCTCCTATCTTTTGAATTGTAAAAATGTTTAGTTTATCACCTTGCAAGTTACTCACAAGTGTATAATACCTACTAAGTGACACATCTATAAATTTATATAGATGAATTGTTACAAGAATAGCAATAAAATATGAACTTTTGCACCTAAAACACAAGTTCTTTTTTATTTTGCATTTTACAATAGATTAGTATATTGGTTCAAAATCCTCCTCTGTTCCCCATGTCTTCCTTTTTATCAAGCTTCAGTTGCGTTCAGATATCATATTAAGAGGCCTTGATCTGATGAAGAACAGAAGCCAATCCCCTTTTCTTTCAGGCCAATGATGTATTAAGAAGTCAGCCAGAGAAATTCTGGGGAGGATTTTCTCCTCAAGAGAAAAGGCAAACTCATGCAGAGAAAATCTGCTGAGCATCACTCCTTTGTGTTATTCTTTGATTGAAATGACAGGAACACAAGGCTTGGAGCAATACAGGCAGCCAGCGACACTACAGAAATACCACCCAGAACTCCTCCTGCGTCCATTTGGAAATACCGCCAGCAACAACTAATGTTGAGCTTTCAGGTATTTCGAGAGAAGCCCCGTTGTTCAATGTCACTGTCACAGCCACAGTTGGTGGCCTGCTCATGCTTCCTTGATTCTTCTGAACAACGTGGCCTACCTAGCAGTTGGCAGAATGTGCCTCTCTGTCCCTACATGCTTTCTCAGCTATGTGGACTCTTTTTACCACTCAGTTAGCAAACCCACTCAGGGAACACTGAACCCTTACTTCTGTGAATTGGCTTCAACCAATGGTGGAAAGCGGCTGATGACTAACTACTTCAGCTCCACCTCTCCAGTGTAAAAACTCTGGTGGTACGAGTTCCCAGAGTTCCCCAGCACAACTGAGATTCAGAGAGCTACAGCCGTATCATCACTTGATAAGGATCCTTGTTGGCTGACTTCCCATCCTGGTCCCACTTCCTCAATCCCTTACCAGTTTTCTTGGGATCATCTCCAAAACAAACTAAGTGTACTCTAATTTTTTCTTCAGCATTTGCTCCTGGGGAAAAAAAAAATTCTGTTACTGATAAACGGTACATACCCATATTCAGTATTTCTCTTTTAGAATTACAAGTAAAAGGGATCATTCCAGCGATTGACACTAATAGATTGTTAAATTTTCTTATTTATTTATTTATTATTCATTGCTTATTTATTAATTTAAGTCAAACTTTCATATATAGGCTATATATATATATATACACACACACACACACACACATATATATATTTGGCTATTATCCCCTGATGAAACATTGTTAATTACTCACTAGTATACCTGTGGAAGAAAAAGAATAAAGGAAATAAGAAAAATTTAAAAACTAAAAAAAACACGAAATTGGGACTATAAATTAACTTCCTGACTCAGAAGAACTGTCATTTATTATAAAATAGACAATGAATTTTTAAAAATATAGTTAAAAATAGGTTTTCTAAGGTTGCCATTAAAAACTACCACCCATTTTGTACTTAAATCAATACACATTTCTGCTGTCAAAGTTTTAGAGGCTAAAGTTCTGAAAATCACGGTATTCAGAGTGTTGACTCCTTCTGGCATCTGAGGCAGAACCCTGTGCCTCTTTCCTAGCTTCTGCCAGGTGGCACAGACACTTGGTGTTCCGTGGTTTGTTTCTCTGCTTTGTGGCCTTCCCTGTGATCTGTGCCTCAAATATTATACTCCTTTCTATTCAAAGGACTGAAAAGAAGTCCAGTCATTGGATTCAGGTCCCAGTCCACATTCAGGATATAAATTCATCTTGAAATCTATAACTTTATTGGAATTGCAAAGATGCTTTCCAAATAAGGTCATTGTTTTCAGGGAAACAGAGATACTACAAGTTAGGGTATAGACTTCATTGTCTGGGGAGACAATTCCACCCACACAAGTGGATGAATTCAAAGACAGACACGTAGCACATTTAAGGAGGGAAATATCACAAAATTTAAGGAGGGAAATCAGCTAAATAGATTCCAGGCAGATTACATCATTGTGTCTATTGTAGATAGAAGAGTTTCCCCAGAGGCAGGTTATGGGACGATGTTTAGATGTGATAAGAAGCAATGGAAAGCCAACCTTTGAACTACACCAGAGCCTGAGAAAAGCACAGAAAGCAAAACATGTGAGATGGAAACACTCCTCATGGACATCAGCAAAGAGAATTCTCACAGCTGAGAAAGATGTCAGCTGTAGCTATTCTGGTTGAAAGACCTCATCTTGATTTAGGTAAAATCAGCCCCCAGAAGTCCACAAACTCCTTCACTATAAAAGCAGAGTGCTCTGTAAGCAGCCAGCCACAATCATAAAAACGGATAACACTAAAAACATAATAAAATTCAAGTCAGCTTCAGACATGTTTCCCTCTAGAATATTAAACACTAGAGGAGAATTTAGAAATACTTTTCCTGCCAAACAAGTTGTATCTATTATGTAAAGAAATTAAAAGGAATCCCGTGATAATGAAAATAATTGAGCAATGTCAAACATGGCAGTTAACCATTAGCTATTTTCACTTCATATTATTCCCAAACCAACATTATGAATTAGATAATATTATCATTCCCATTTTTTTTTCTGATGTAGAACGTGAGGCTTAAAAAGGTCAGGGAATAGTACTTATGATTAATGCTTTAGGTTGCCTGTGTAGGCAAAAACTTGAGAATCATTTCCACTATGTAACCCTTTAGAAAAAAATTTCTTAAGTTAGACACTATGGAAAATATAAGTGAATCTAAATTTAAAATTTAAAAATTTAAATAAAAAAATTTAAGACCCACTATTGATTCCTGAAGCTAGTTATATAGTATATAGAGTATTGAGAATTGTCTAATTATAAATGTCAGTTTATAGACTTTAAAGAGAACATACATGTTGAAAAACAGTATGTTAGTAATCATGTTAATAATCAAATACTCCGAATTAAAAAAGGGAACACAGCACAAAAAACATTACATTTTAATTAAAAGGCTTCAGGGGCCGGTGCTGTGGCATAGCGGATAAAGCTGCTGCCTGCAGTGCCAGAATCCTATATGTGTGCCAATTCAAGTCCTGACTGTTCCACTTCCAATCCAGCTCTCTGCTACGGCCTGGGAAAGCAATAGAAGATGGCCCAAGTCCTTGGGCCCCTGCACCTTTGTGGAGACCTGGAAGAAGCTTCTGGCTCCTGGCTTTGCATAGGCACAGCTCTGGCCATTGCGGCCATTTGGGGAGTGAACCAGTGGATGAAAGACCTCTCGTGCTCTCTCTGCCTCTCCTTCTCTTTCTGGGTAACTCTGACTTTCAAATAAATAAATAAATCTTTTAAAACAATAAATTAATTAATTGAAAGACTTAAAAAGTAGTTTGTTAGTTATAATAAAAAGAGAAAAACCAAATAAAAGGTATTAAAAAAAAAAAAAACCAAAAAAAAAACAAACAGAGAACTACTACTAGACCTAACAACACACAGATCTTTCTGGTACTAAAGAAGAAAAAAGCAGTTAAATGAAGTTGACACATACTGAGCCTTGTGGCTAATGTCACCTAGTGCCTCTTTTCATACTAGGTAACAATTAAGTATAAGAACATACAAGGGGTTTTCAAAAAGTTCAATGCAAGTATGTATTATGAAAAAATCATGTACAGATTTAAAAAGGTTTTTACATGAAAATAACATGTCTTTCAATTCTATTTTCCTACAAACTTTTAAAATTACCCTCATATACCTTTTTATATTCACAAAATTAGAGGGTTGAAAAGGTTAAATATAAAAAGAAAGCTAAAAATAAAATTGAGGCAAATATAGCTTAAAATTTTCTTAATATACAGAAAGTGTCCAGGTTTGAATCCCAGCAACAATTTAAAATATATATTTTATAAAAATTTATTTATTTGAAGGGCAAAACAATATATACAGACAGAAAGAAATTCTACATCTACTGCATCACTATCAAATATCCATAACAGCCACTGCTCGGCCAGGCCAAAGCCGAGAACCAAGAACTCCTTCCTGGTCTCTAATGAACGTGCCAGGGTCCCAAATACTTGGGCCACTTCTGCTGCTTCCCCAGGTACATTAGCAAGCAGCTGGATCAGAAGCAGAGTAGACAAGACTCAAAACAGTGCTCCAATATGAGATGTCAATATGGTAAGCAGTGGGTTAACCTGCAGCACCACAGTGCAAGCCCCCACAGCCAATTTAATTCTCACTTTCTGCTGATGCAAACTCTGGGAGCTGTGGGTGATAGCTCAAGTAGCTGGGTCACTTCCACCTATGGGGGAGATCCATGTTGAATTTCAGGCTCCTGGCCCAGCCTTGGTTGTTGCAAACTTCTGAGGGTTGAACCAGCAAACATAGGATCTCTCTCTCTCTACATCCCCCCACCCTTCCTTTCAAATAAAATAAATACGATGTATTGAAAAATACAAAACACATAAGTTAAAGTAAAAAGCAAACTGGGAAATAAATTTCCACTGATATTTTAAACAAATGATAAGGACCCAAAATTAAACCAAGTTCATATAGATCTTCAAAAGCAATATTTAATCTCAAAATGAAAACCACATTCTCCAGCCTAATGTAATTCAAATAAATAGAAATAAAGTTAAGGTGGGAGAAGTAATAGTTTGAGAATGTTAAATAGGAAAGTACAAGACAGATTTTTCATTTATCAAATAAATGATATTAGGAGACAGTAATCAGGCTGAGATTGTCTAGGTCTTATTTTGCTGTAAATTGATATGATAATATGTAGGAAAATATTTCAAAGTGTGGTTTTTAACAACTGCTTCAATTCCTCATTGAGGAACATAGCACATGGACAGAATGAAAAATAGATGAAGATAAATGCTGAGGTTGTCATTGTTACCTTTCTTATAATATCTGAAAAAACTGCAAACACAATGTGTTTCAAATGTGAATGGCTGAATATTCAGAGTTCTTCTTTTGTATTTCTATACTTTTATACACTTTTTTATTTCCCACAAGAAAGTATCATTTTAATCAGATAAAAACAAAGTGTCTTCTTTGTAATTTTGTTCAAAATTAACATCATAAGAAAAGCCAAATATAGGCCGGCGCCCTGGCTCAACAGGCTAATCCTCCACCTTGCGGCGCCGGCACACCGGGTTCTAGTCCCGGTCGGGGCACCGATCCTGTCCCGGTTGCCCCTCTTCCAGGCCAGCTCTCTGCTGTGGCCAGGGAGTGCAGTGGAGGATGGCCCAAGTGCTTGGGCCCTGCACCCCATGGGAGACCAGGAGAAGCACCTGGCTCCTGCCATCGGATCAGCGCGGTGCGCCGGCCGCAGCGCGCTACCGCGGCGGCCATTGGAGGGTGAACCAACGGCAAAGGAAGACCTTTCTCCCTGTCTCTCTCTCACTGTCCACTCTGCCTGTCAAAAAAAAAAAAAAAAAAAAAAAAGCCAAATATGTTTCATTTACTTTAATTATGTGCTATGATCCTTACCACTTGATATATATTGTTTGAAGCATCATAATAAATATGATACTCATTACAGATCCAAACACAGGGCAGAATATTGAAGTCTTGGAAGCTATGACAGCACTCAAATCTGTGAGATCACCATTTCCAGGCAGTCCTTTCACTCTCTCCTAGAAGGAAAGTTAGCAAAGTCGTTTGTGTCTATTGAATCCTGCCACCCTCTCTCAACCTGTTCTGGAAGAACTTGCTGAGCCCGGTAGGAGGAATCTTGAGATATATCCCACACAGAATGGATGATTACCACCCATTGCCCCAAGGAAAAGATTCCAGGTGTTAAAAATGACCCTCTTTGGCATCTCCAGATGGCATCAGTCAATTGCAGCCAAACTGTCTTTAAGTAAAGGAAGTGTTCAACAGCATTCAAACACAGCCAACTACTTTGTAACTGTCTGTGAAAACTGTAGCTAGTGACTGTGCGAGACTACTACAACAAGAAAAAAATCATTTCATTAGATGAGAAAATTTTATGTCTTGTATTACCTATTTTCTTCACTTCAAATTCCACATTTGATTATGCGATTTTCCGTAGAATACATAGTATTCTGTCAAATGGAATATATAGGCATGTATATGAAAAATATAATTCTCTCTACAACCTGTACTCTATTACTTTTTTCTCCTTACAGAGAATATTATATGACACTGAAAAGATGTGCTAATTAGTCAGTGAATTTTCAACCTCAAGTGTGACTTTTTAGAATATGTATTGTGAGGCAGGGATAATTTACTGTACTGTTTACTGATCTATGTTAATTATTTAGAAAGGATCCTAGGACATACTAAGTGCCCTATAAATATTGATTGAATAAATGAGTGGGACAAAGAAAACAGAAACCAAGAATAATAACTACAACACATTTGAAAAATCAGTATCAGTTCATGTATTCATCAAATATTTATTGACTGTTACATAGGAACATACACATACATTTCATCTGATGGAATACGGTGTATCATATGCAAGGAAATGGGAAAAGCCTTGATTAAGAGGTACCCATGTGGCCAGGGAGTGCAGTGGAGGATGGCCCAAGTCCTTGGGCCCTGCACCCCATGGGAGACCAGGAGAAGCACCTGGCTCCTGCCATCGGAACAGCGTGGTGCGCTGGCCGCAGCGCGCTACCGCGGCGACCATTGGAGGGTGAACCAATGGCAAAGGAAGACCTTTCTCTCTGTCTCTCTCTCTCACTATCCACTCTGCCTGTCAAAAAAAAAAAAAAAAGATAAAAAAAAAGAGGTACCCATGAAAAATAATACTGAGTCCTAAAGGAACATATATTCTCTAATTTTTAAACATTTCATTTGAAAGAGTAACAGAAAAAAAAAAAAGAGGAAAAGAAAGCTAGAGTGAGAGATAGAGAAAGAGAGATCTTCTGTTGGCTGGTTCACTCCCCAAATGGTCACAAAATTTGGGGCTGGGCCATATCAAAGCCAGAAGTATGAAATTCCATCCAGGTCTTCACATGGATGGCAGGGGCCCAAGTACTTGGATCATCCTCTACATTCCAAGGAGTATTAGCAGGGAGATAGATTGGAAGCAGAGCAGCTGGCATCAACGGTGTAAAGCATTGCACTACAAGGCTGATCCCTATACTATACAATATAGAATGAAATTCTATTTTTTAAATTTTTATTATTTATTTATTTGTTTGTTTGCTTGTTTGTTTTTTATTTTTTAGACAGTGAGAGAGAGAGAGACAGAGAGAAAGGTCTTCCTTCCATTGGTTCACTCCCCAAATGGCCGCCACAGCCAGCGCTGTGCCAATCCGAAGTCAGGAGCCAGGTGCCTCCTCCTGGTCTCCTATGTGGGTGCAGGGCCAAGCACGTGGGCCATCCTGCACTGCCTTCCTGGGCCACAGCAGAGAGCTTGACTGCAAGAGGAGCAACCGGGACTAGAACCCAGTGCCCGCATGGGATGCCAGCGCTGCAGGAGGAAGATTAGTCATGTGAGCCACGGCGCCGGCCCTAAAATTCTATTATTATTATTTTTATTTAATGATGATTCCTTCTTATGGGAAGAACTAGTACAATCACGTGTTTGAGAGGAGAAGCAATAGGTATTGAACCTGAAAGAAAGTCAGGGCAAGAGTGGCAGCACTGGCCTGGGGAGTCTGAGATTCCATTTCCAACCAAAGGTAAAAATTCCCACCAAATAGGGTATAAACACGTTTCATAGTACACCTATACAGAAGCTTTAATACATTTTTCTAAAGCAAAATTATTTTTTCTAATTCATAAATAAATACTTTATTCTCATGCTGAATGATCCTATAGTGAATGTAGGTAGAATTCCAAGTTTACAGTGCTTTAGTCTGAGAAAAATATACTGTGTTTAATATGGGTCTGTCACTGCAAGACCAAGATTTGATTGACAAAGAAAATATATAATTTTCAAATAATGTAAAATGGATTCTGCCCTTCCTGACATGACTAACTGCCTTGGAGTAGATGGACAGATTGTCCTACTCAAAGTGGGCAGGCTTCGGACTCATTTCATTCTTGATGTTGAAAAAGTGACAAAAAAAAAGTGAATACAAATCTTGCTCAGGAAAAAATGCACTCCTCAAAGATCCTCCTATCTTAATTGTTGAAATTAATTAATACTTTGAATACTATGGGCAAAGGAGTCTGACTAAAACACAGCATTGCACTGCCCCTTTTGTCATTAATATACAGAAAGGTGAATTGGATGATAAAATATTCGTTTTATCCTAGAAGGAGATTCATTGTAGAATATCCAAAAACTACTTGATAGAATCAACTAAAATGATTAATTTGCTTATTAGCTTCAAAATACCAGAAGGGTCACCATGTTATGTTGCTTTTTCCTCTATGGATAAGTATAGCAAATGTCCACATGCATTTGCTAAACAAAGCTATTCATCTATTTGTTTATTTAAAACTCATTAAATACCTATGTGTCACTCATTGCTGTAGGAATTGAAGATACAGTGAGAAAAAAATAAATCAGTCCATCTTTCTGTATGTAACATTCTAGAGCAAGACAGGTATTTAAAAAAAAATTAAAAATCAAGAAAAATGCAAATCAATTAGCAAGGCAATGAGTACTACAAGGAAAATAAACACAAGAAGGGGATAGAAAGGCAGAGCTGGGGATGGATATAGAATCTTCAGAGTAGCCCTCATTGGTAAGGTAACATTTGAGCAGTGACCTAAAGAAAGCAATGGCATGACAAAAGTGACATAGCTCTCTGGGCCTTTTCATTGACCTATGAAGGAAATCAGTCTGTTCAATCCCCAAAGAGACTTTTATAACGTGATATATGTGACTCAATTTATACTGCCTATGACCCGGCTGTCCCATGGGGAGAGAATTCAAGATTTGTGTCCTCTGTCAAGGAACAGTAAGTTGGTATCATGGCCACACATGATATGCTGTGCCAGCAGGCACCTTTTTCAAAGACTATGCCTGCAAAAAGTGAAGGGCATGTCATCAAAGCCAATGATCTAAATTATCACCTCTCTTAGGCTTTTTATTTTTTAAGGGAAAGCACCAAGCCAAATTTTATTTATGAAAAAAGATGGCATTTTTGAGATCAGATACTACTGCATTTCTAAAATATGAGAAAATAATTACTTTCTTCAGAATCAGAAAAAGCAGAGTTAATGAGAAGAAAACAGAATGTTTATCTTAAACCTCAGCATTTGACAGATATTTTATACATCACAATGTGAGGTTCCAATGAGCAGACAGAATGTGAGATTATTATTAGTAGTAGTACTAGTAGTAGTATTTTGCTTAGAAAACATCTTTTGGATAACACAAATTGTGAAAAAAATCACTCACGTTATTCTTCTCATTAATATTTGGAAATAAAGAGAAATTTACTGAAACTAAAGTGCCAGATTTTTCATGCAATTGAATGATCTATATCACAGGCATTTTTCCAACATCCATAGAGACCAATGATGTGGCATAGATGTGAATGTTGGACAGGGTAATTTTCTGTGTAAATTCTATTAGTGCTAGTGATTTTCATTAAATATGAAATCGTTGAATGGGTCCTAAAGGACTCAGATTGGAATATGTGAATTTCACATGTGATTATCTAGTTATTTGGACAATTGGTGAACACAGAGTTACAGCCTGTCCCTCAGTTTTACGTGACAGAAGTAGCCTGCATTGTGCAAATAAAACCACTCCCAAGGTCACCTAGAATATGAAAGATAAAATGTATGTGACTATTGAGTATGTCCTTTCTATAAGCTTCTTGCACTTAAGTGATTGCACAAAAGTAACTTAGCTGTCAATTTTTTTTTTAAGATTTTTTATTTATTTATTTGAGAGGTAGTGTTACAGATAGAGAGAGAGACAAAGGTCTTCCATACACTGGTTCACTCCCCAAATGGCCGCAACGGCTGGAGTCAGGAGCTTCTTCCAGGTCTCCCACACGGGTGCAGGGGCCCAAAGGCTTGGGCTATCCACTACTGCTTTTCCAGGCCATAGCAGAAAGCTGGATGGGAAGAGGAGTAGCCGGGACTAGAACCAGAGCCCATATGGGATGCCAGCACCACAGGTGGAGGATTAACCTACTGCGCCACAGCGTCGGCCCCAGCTGCCAAATTTTGTAAAACTATATCATTCCTTTTTTTTTTTTTTAAGATTTATTTATTTACTTGAGAGCTAGAGTTACACAGACAGAAGGAGAGGCAGCAGAGAGGTCTTCCATCCACTGGTTCATTCCTCCAGATGGCCACAACGACTGGAGATGCATGGGTCCGAAACCGGGAGCTAGGAGCTTCTTCTGGGTCACCCCCGTGGGTACAGGGGCCCAAGGACCTGGACTGTCTTCCACTGCTTTCCCAGACCATAGCATAGAGCTGAATTGGAAGTGGAGCAGTGGGGGCTCAAACTGGTGCCCATATGGGGTGCCTGCACTGCAGGCTGCTGCTCCACCTGCTACGCCACAGCACCGGTCCCATAAAACTATATCATTCTAAGTGTAAAAGTAACATGACTACAAAATTAATACTAACTTATGTTGTTCCTATTCTGTAGTTACTGACAAATGCTAAGGACAAAATTATTCAGTGATTTTTTGAGAATGTTTGTTAAAACAACATGAACGATTGTTACAATACATGTTTGCTTAATTTGAGTTCTTTGTAAAAATACATTGCAGGTGTTTTATTGGGAGGTGCTTTCACAAGAGAATCAAAAGGGGGAAAAATAATTGTGCCAAGGAAAATCCTGGCATGTAGTACTTTAGGCCAATGACCAAGGCTAATGTCAGTGGGTGATAGCTCATGTTGATATCATGTATCCCTGATGCGATGCAATGAGAAGAGCATTTCTCCTTTGACAATTTTGCCCAACTGATTGTTTTCAGTCTGGTTGTGAGAAAGCATCAAATCCAACTGATGGATATTCTGAAAAGTACATGACAAAACTCTTTAAATTTGTCAGTATCTTGTGAAAAGCAAGAGAAAACAGAAAAATTTATCATAGAATGGAGGAGACTAAAGAGATAGGATAACCAGATATATGATGTGTACCCTAGGTCGGATCTTTGGACAAAAGAAATGGCATTCATGAAAAATCAGCGAAATTCAAGTAGTCTTTATGTCAGTTTTAAAAATGCTATATATTGATTAAGATATGGAGACAACACTGTGGCATAGAGGGTAAAGCTGCTGCCTTCAGTGCTGGCATCCCATATGTGCTGCGGTTCGAATCCTGGCTGCTCCACTTCTGATCCAGCTCTCTGCTATGGCCTGGGAAAGCAATAAAAGATGGACCAAGTCCTTGGGCCCCTGCACCCACATGGGAGACCCAAAAGAAGCTCCTAGCTCCTGGCTTTAGATTGGTGCAGCTCTGGCCATTGTGGCCAATTGGGGAGTGAATCACTGGATGGAAGACCTCTCTTTCTTTCTCTGTGCCTCTCCTTCTCTCTGTGTGTAACTGACTTTCAAATAAATAAATCTTAAAAATGCTATATATTGATTGAGATAAAGACATATAAAGTGACTTCGCTGGTAAACTTACTTTATACAATTGGAATAAAGAGTTATACTAGAGGAATAAATTCTAAAGATCTGTTGTACAACATAATGTATATTGTAAACAATTTGGTATTATGTACTTCAATATTTAAGAGAGTAGATCTCATGGGTTCTACCAATAATAATAATAATAATAATAATAATAATAGGTCACAGTCTTTGGAAAGTGTTGTATAAGTCTATTTCCTTGAATGTGGTGGTGGTATTGTGTCTGAATATATCCAAAGTCATTGTGTATTACATATTAAATATGTAGAATTCCTCATATATTAGTCATATCTAAAAACTATTAAGCAAATAAAGATAGACAAATGTAAATTTTATTTAACCCCCTCAAAAAGTGAGAGAGATTGGATTGTACAGTGGTAGGCAAATTCCAGTTGCGGTTCTGGCTTTAACCCACTACCTAGGGAGCTGGGGCTGGGGTAGTCAGCAGGTAAAGCAGGGGTGGCTATTTAGCCGCTGGTTAAGACACAGATTATGGCTGGAGCCACGGCTCAATAGGCTAATCCTCCGCCTGCAGCACCGGCACGCCGGGTTCTAGTCCTGGTCAGGGCGCCGGATTCTGTCCTGGTTGCCCCTCTTCCAGTCCAGCTCTCTGCTGTGGCCTGGGAGTGCTGTGGAGGATGGCCCAAGTGCTTGGGCCCTGCACCCACATGGGAGACCAGGAGAAGCACCTGGCTCCTGCCTTTGGATCGGCGCAGCGCCAGCTATGGCAGCCATCTGGGGAGTGAACCAATGGTAAAGGAAGACCTTTCTCCCTGTCTCTCACTCTCACTGTCCACTCTGCCTGTCAAAAAAAAAAAAAAAAAAAAAAAGACACAGATTAAGATGTCAGCTTTGTACATCAGAGTTCTTAGGTACAGCACCTGACTCCAGTTTCCTGGTACCGCACATGTTGGAAAGTAGGTGGGATGGCTTAGCAAGTGATTGGGAGGGCTCAAGTAACTGGGTTCCTGTCAACCCTGTGCGAGCCCTGGATTGAGTTCAAGGCTCCTGTTTTTAGCCTAGACCAGCCTGGCTATTGTTCACACTTGTAGGGTGAACCAACAAAAAGAATCTCTCTTTCTGTCTCTGTCAATCTGCCCCTCAAATATTT
Organism: Lepus europaeus; assembly: GCF_033115175.1. Lineage (NCBI taxonomy): Eukaryota > Metazoa > Chordata > Mammalia > Lagomorpha > Leporidae > Lepus > Lepus europaeus. The sequence goes on from NC_084848.1 coordinate 15,300,559, forward strand.
TTTTTCTTTCTTTCTTTCTTTCTTTTTTTTTTTTTTTTTTTTATGAGGCAGGAAGGAGGGAACGGAGGAGGGATTGAAGCCCTGCTCATTTGCCTCAGTCAATCATTGTCCAAAGTTGACCCTGGGAGGTGTTAGTTGTATATTGTGTATATTGGAAAAGAGATAGTCCATGAAGAGGGAAGCTGGTTAGTGACTTGTGAGAAGAAACCACTGTCTCCTGCATACAAGTCTTCTCCCATCATCTAGGAGTAACATGAAATTTCCAAGGAATTAAACAGGAGATTCAAGGAGTCTTCAAAAGTTCATGGAAGATGGATGTTACTTTTTAATTCCATTTTCCACAAAACTTTTGAAGTGTCCTGGTAATATAATGAAACTGAACAGCAATAGTAAGTGTATGTGTGCTCCTGTCATGTACTGTACACATGCTTATAAAATGACTGAGATCACCAGGTGAATAGATATTCTCTAAGTTCTACGATTCCTTTGGGATAGGGGAGAATTTATGGGAGTAATTTTAGGGACTTGCTATTGGGCATTCATCTCTAGTTACAAAGGGAGACAATTGAATGCAGTCAAGAAAGGAGAATAAGGATTTTTTTAAAAAAAATTTGCATGGAGCTATGGAAATGCTTGTATTAAAATATCAAGTTGTGATTCCTATTATTTGTGAAAGCCATATCAAATTGTGATCAATATTCTATTTTTGGGGGATTTTTATTTTTTAATAGTAAACTTTTCTTCATTCAAATACTAAATTTAAATGTGAATAAATTGACAGCTTAAAAACAGTTCCTTTTGTAATTTTTGTAATTTTAATAATGATCTTCATGGTTATTAAATAATTTTAAATAGCAAAATAGATTTAAAATTTTGCAACTTTGTGTTCAAGGTATAGGAAGCTACTTCCAAACACCAAGAAACCATGTCTCTAGGTTTCTTTGTGATCTGAAAATTTTTGCCTCTACAGACATATTCTGCCAATTCTAAACCTTCCTTGATAGTTTTACAAACCAACTGGTAGACTGGAAGTGAACAATGGCCTTGTGAACAATAGGATAGGAAATTGATGGTCGAATTTCTGTCTTGAATCCCAGCCAAATATCTTTCGTCAACACTTGACTTCTCTTTGCCCTCGTGTTCCTATCTGTGAAAAATGGAGTCTATTTTTCTCCTAAAGAATAAAGCCAGAGTAGCTGGGAGATTTGAGAACCATCGCTTCAATTCCTGGGGGGAAACATTATAAGAAATTACTTGTCATCAATCCCTACATCAGAGATTATTAATCTAGGGTTCATGGGTCCATATGCTTTGGTAGTGTTTCATGGGGTCTCTGAACTCCCTGAAGAATGCATTTTGTGTGCATTGAGAAATATGTATGGGGGGTATCAATGGTTTTTACTATACTCTTAGTGTGATCTCTGCCCCTCAGTCTTTAAGGCCACTGTCCTACATTATATTTTTGTCAGATATTCCCAGCCAGTTGCTCCTTGTCTGAAATGCTGTGTTTGGCAAGGCATCTGGGGATAATCAAAGGTCGCACATAAGACAGAGTCCACGCTCAGGCGTTTGATGGGATGCAGTTCTCCTTATCAGGGTCTCCTCCCTGGATCCCTGGTGTCCTCTGAGGGCAAACCTTCAAATGGGACTGAAGGGCTTTCTTCTGGGCTTGCCCTTCATCCTTTACTTCCCGTTCCGTCCTTGCAGCAGTGTGAAGCTATTTTGGTTACATGCTCCCCCTGCCATGTCCTTCTTAGTTATCTCACAACTGAAATAAAAGCAACACCCTGGTGCTCTCTTTCTCTCAGCCCTCTCTGCATCTGAGTGGCACTTGCGTTCACAGCGGCAGCTGTGTTCAAAAGGTCCCCACATTTGTCTCTGGAGGACTAATATCAGAGACAGAATCTTCCGGGACTCACCTCTCTTACACCTCAGAACACTGCTCTGAATCTTTATCAGATTATGCTGAGTCCCAAATCTTGTCAATGACCCAGGTCTGCACGCAGCTGGCCACTCATATTTGAGTGTCCAGCCATAATTTGACACAGCTGTGTGGGTGCCTCTGTGTGTCCTACAGGAAAAGGTTCATGGGAAGGGCAGCTTCTCCATCCTTCATAAGCTATGTTGGTTGCTTGAGAGTGAAGAATGCATCCAACCCAGCATCTTTCAGGAGCACCACAGGTAAAGTAACTTCTAGTGTAAAGGACAAGCCTGCTGTAATAATAACTGTTTTTCTCTCCTAATTTATTGTCCAGCCTTGGCCCAGACAGCAGTTTCAAGAATGCAGGTTGGTGGAGAACTTTATGAAGGCTGAGAGCACACATTACAATCACAAAATTTTCAAGGCTCACAAAGCTTGCATAATTACACTGGCTGCCTGGGCCTTCCGGCACTTTTCAACTATAATGGCAATCTGGCTAATTTCCCATTGGCTTAATCTATGACATCAAAGACTCCTAAAGCAGTTACAATTACTCTGTTTGCTTTTCCGGTGACCTACACTATTCGTATTGAGTGGCCAAGTTCTCAGGCTGATTAATTAGAAGAGTTTCATTTTAATTTAGAACTTTTTCCCAAATATTATTTCTTTCTATAATCTCTACATTATGCAGTAGCAAAACACCTCTCAACGAGGGTCACATTTGCAAGCTTGGGGACAGATGAAGAACAACTGCTTTCTGATTTTTAACTGCAACTTCTTGTTAAAATATGAAATAATATATATTCAGAACAGACAACTTGGGAAATACACAAAGAACATTAAGCAGAAATATTGTTATCTACATTTCCATTGCTCTGCAACAACCAAAATTAATATTTTCTTGTATTCAACAATTAATTAAGTAGTTGCTAAATAGGTGATAGTCACCCTGACACTCCAGGTATCATTCATCTTTCAGCACTTTAAAAGCCCACATTGTTGCATTTATAGACATATAGATATAATATTTATCTTTATTTATTTTCTCATATTTTTCTACTCCTTTTTAAAAAACAAAACCAGATCATGTTGGGTAACTAATTTTGTATCTTGCCATTTTTTGCTATACTTTATTCTGCTTTTTTGTTCTCATGCAGTTGTACATTCTTTAAAAGCATTTAAATGACTTTGCAATATCTCTTCCTATGAATGATCATAATTAATTTAGACAATTTCCCATTCTTTGGCCTTTATGTCATACACTGTCTGAATCAATTATAATTATCTTTTTTCTCTTGTATTTTAAGAGAAAGATTTTCCTTGTTGGAAACTTTTGCTGGACACCTAAAGCTGAGTTGTTGTTTTTTTTTATTCTGAATCTGTTTTCTAGAATTTCTACCTGTATGTTGCTTTTTCCAGCAAATAGAAAAAAAATAGATAGCTTCAGGAAGGTAAAGGGAAGAAAGCAGCCAAAGACTGATGAACTTTCCTTGGGGTACAGAGTAGATGAAGATGATTCGATTGTCTTGTTTCCTCTTGTAACTCCATTACAATTGGAGTAGATTTCCAATTTCCTGATAAACTGTGTAATATAAATGCATCATGGCTATTAGGTGGTTAATAGTAGCAATGAATGTAAATTATACCCAATCATAAAATATAGTACAAGTATTAATGTAGGAGTGTAAAAGTAAATATAAAACACAAATAAAGGATTGAGTAAGGAATGACTAAATTATAAAGGAGGAACAGAACAGTTTTTTTTTTTATTTTTAATTTATTTGAAAGGCAGAGAGACAGGGAGAAAAAGAGAAAATGTTCCCATCTGCTGGTTCACTCCCAGAATGCTCATAATGGCCAGGGCTGGAGCAGGAATCAAAGCCAAGATCCAGAATTTCAATCCAGGTCTCCCACATAGGTGGCAGGATTCCAACAGTCTGAGGTCTCAGCCTGCCACCCAGAGTCTGCGTTAGCAGAAAGCTGCATTCAGGAGCCAGGGTCAGGGGTCAGACCAGGGTACTCTGATCTGGGACACAGATGGCCCAAGTGATGTCCTAAACGCTATGCCAAACCTTCAACCTAGAGACAACCCTTCTTATGGATTTCCAAGTAATAAATGCTTAAGGAATGACAGAATCACTACTAGAAGAGCACAGTAATAATTTTTACAAGCAAATAATGAATAATCAAAAGTTTAAAGAGTAAAAAAAAAGTCTGGATTCAATGTATTGTCTCCCAAATATTTATCAGTTACTGTAATGGTTTTACTATGACAACGAATTCTTTAAAATTCTTTCCAGAAGAATCAGCTTCATTCCCTGTGACTTGGATGTGGACTAGATTTAGTGACTAGAATATAATAATAAAGTAGGGCAAAGGAAAATTCACAAGTGCTTACTGTACTCCTCAGAGAGCACTTTATCCAAGTGATAAAGGTTAACAACACCAGTAATAAGTCATATTGTTATCATACCCCGGCTGATATGCAATGAGAGACACCTCACCCTTCACCATGGTATTCACCCTTTAAATTTTTAACCCTGGTAAAATGCTGGAAAAATATCAGAATAAACCAAATGAAGGGGCCTTGAATAAAATAAATATAACTGCAAATAAATTAGCATTAATTAAATAATAATTCATGAAAAATGAAACCAAAACAAATCCTCACAGATTGGAGGAGATTAATATCATTGATATATGCTGATGATAAGTTATCTGTGATTGGTCTCAAACAAAAAGAGATATTAGTGCAAAATCTGATGAAGTACCAAATAAACATGTAGTATGAATAGCAAATATCATGTCATTGTTAATTTATTAATTGTAGTGAATGTATTATGTTCATATAAGATAATTTTAACCATAGCTGGGTGAAGATGGAAAGGAACTCTATTATTGTAGTGAGACCTCTGTCAATCTAAAATTGTTCTAAATAGTATTATCATTGTTTGCTAAAATCAGTTTATACAGCAAGCTGTCAAATGTGTTTAGATACTGTGGAGGGATTGTTAAGAATTCAGTAAGGTACAACATGTGTAAGAGATTATAATTATCAACATATTGTCCCGACAACTGATTGAACTAAACAGGGATCTGGTGCCTCCAAATCTGCTCCCTTATGATTTAGACTTTGTTTTCTGCTTTTCTTATTTTTGGTTTGTTTTTATAGTTTAGGGAAATGTAACCATCGAGTCCTCTCAAGTAATTCATTCTAATAAGCTCTTTGATCCTGTCATTTTAAAGGCCTTCAGACAGAGTTGTTGTTGAGGGGACTTACTTCAAACAGCTCAGAGCAAGAGAGACCAATTTTGCTATGCCCATGCTTTTCGTACTATTTTCTGCAACTTTTAGCAAATTTTTAGTCTTTAAGAATGGAACTCTAGAAATCAGAACATAAGAAATGAAACTAACACATTGTCACTCTTCAGGAATTTGATGAGTTTTCGATAAAAAGCCATCATGCATTCTACATGTTTGGTAAATTTACAAACTATCAAGATATTCTAGAACATTAATGGTCAAGAGAAGTTGTTACATAAAGCTGTTTCTATCAAGAAGTTAGCATTTTCCAGACTGTCAAACATCAAAATTGATTTTCTTTAACTCAAATCCCTCTCTGAGGAATGGATATAGAATTTTGGTGTGATTTACTTAATCTCTAATTACAATGATAAGTAATCAACAAGAACATAGTCAAGTTTTTAATCTGAAATTGGAGAAAATAAGTAAACCACCAATATCTGTATTAAGATTTTTACAAAAGAAGTGTTTCAATTACTTTTAGCAATAATTGGAAAATGTTCCAAACCTTTTAAAGACTTCTTTTACTCATTTTGCTTAAAATTTATAAGTTTGATGTTTAAGAAAGGTTAATTTTTGAAGTAAAACTAATGATATTATTTGGGTATTGCCATGCAAATGATATAAGATTTTGGGGGAATTAAATATCCTCCTTTTTTTTTAAGATAAGATTTATTTGTTTACTTGAAAGACAGAGTTACAGAGAGGCAGAGGCGGAGAAAGAAAGAGAGAGAGAGAAAGGTCTTCCATCTGCTGGTTCACTCTCCAGATGGCTGAAAAGGTCAGAGCTGTGTCAATCCGAAGCCAGTAGCCAGGAGCTTCTTCTGGGTCTCCCACGTGGGCACAGGGGTCCAAGGAGTTGATACATCCTTCTACTGCTTTCCCAGACCATATCAGAGAGCTGGATCAGAAGTGGAGCAGCCTGGACTCAAAGCAGCTGTCTTTGAGTGGGATGCTGGCTCTGCATATCAGGGCTTTAACCAGCTGCGCCAAAGCATTGGCCCCTTTATATCCTCTTTATGCCTCAGTTTTATAATCTGTAAAATAGAAATTATACAATCTTGAATCCCAAAAGGTTGCTGGACTAAAAAGTGTAAATAACAAGTAGGTTCTTAATGAATATGAATGTAAGTTCAACTTAAGTACTAACTACTTTCTTTGTATTTCTTACAAATTGAAATGGGAGATATAATTTTTATTTTTTTAAAAAGGATTGTTTATTTGAAAGAGCTACTGAGAGGGTGAGAGCATGAGCTAGAGGGAGAGAAAGAAAGAGAAACTTCCATCAGCTGGTTAACTCCCTAAATGGCCCCAATGGCCAAGACTGAGCCAGGACAAAGCCAGGAGCCAGGAGCTTCCTCCAGGTGTCCCAAGTGGGTGCAGGGGTCAAATACTTGGGACATTGTCCACTGCTTTTCCCAGGCCATTAGCCAGGTTCTTGATGGAAAATGGAGCCACTGGGACACAGCTGGTGCCCATATGGGATGTTGGTGTTTCAAGTGGCAGCTTTACGTGTTACACCATGACATCAACCCTGAGAAATCATTTTTAATCCTAGAAAAGATAATAAGTTTGAAAAATATTGAGGGGGGAATATTTAAATATTGAATGACATCATAAAATGTATGCACATACTTTAGTATTAGTCTTTTTTTTAAGATTTGCTTATTTTTTTGAAAGAGTTACAGAGAGGGGGATACAGAGAAAGAGAGAGAGAGATCCTTCATCTGCTGGTTCATTCTCTAAGTGGCCACAAAGATCAGGCTGAGTCAGGCTGGAGCAAGGAGCCAGCAGTTTCATCCGGGTCTCCCATATGGGTGGCAGGTGTCCATGAGCTTGAACCATCTTTTACTGCTTTTCTCAGGCCATTAACAGGGAGTTGGATTGGAGGTGGAGCGGTGAGAACATGAGCTGGAGCCTGTATTGGATACCAGCATTATAGGTGGCAACTTTATCCACTAAGCAATGATGGCAGCCATTTCTATCAGCAGTTGGGAAATTCAGCAATTGATGATTACATTTCAACTTTATATTTAACAACAGAGGAGTTACTTCCCATGTCTGGGCAGAGCTAATTTCATTCCATGTCTTGCTATGGTACCTTTGGATACTAAAGACTGCAGATATGGTACATGGAAGGCCATCAGCTTTGAAGGTAGGACAAAAGGAGATCACATTTCTACCCTGCCTTTTTGAGAAAGTTAACAAATTTTCCGACATACTAGTTCTTGTCTAATAAACAAGACCTTAGGGTTTTTGCTGTGATATTTAAATAAAGTAAATGATATGAAGCAACTAGCGTGAAACTTATCTCATTGTGGAAACTCAATATCTGTTACCTCTCCTACACCCACTTTTGTTTTAGGAAACATCATGTGTAAAATATTTCAGTACCCATAGGATCCACTGGAGAAGTCCCTAGAGCTGCTTCCACATGTAATATAATAATGCAATGAGTCACCAAGACAGGCTTATTAAAGTAGGTGCTTATTAAATATTTTAGGAAATGAAGGATGTGGAAAGGTACAATAATAAAAGTTAAGTAATATAAAAATATGACAGAAAGCTGGATTTATTAGCTGCTTAGCAAGGAAAAGCTGTAGGGCATGATATCTTTGAAACAATGAAACTGCTGATTTTGTTTAGAGTTTGTGCAGTAGAGTTCAGAGTTCTGAGGACTTTTTAGGAGCAGGGGTGTTTAGGAATTGACTGACCTTTCAGCTTCTCCCACACATTCTCAGTGAAGCTAGAAGGTTCCTGTTTGGCTGACTGAGAAGTTACGTTATAGAAGACAAGTTGCTACTAAAACAGGAGATAATTCCAAGCTTACTCCAAATGGCATAGAATCTGTGAAGCTTCTCTTGAGCCCTGAGCCATACATACTAGCTAAGTGAAATGTTTTCTGACCACTCTCCTACTCTCAGCTCCTAGCCAATGCCTAGGTGATAACACCTTCTTCTTCTAGAGTCCATATAGAACCTTGGCAATCTCTAGCCAAGGATCCCTCATTGTATTTTGTAGTGTTATTTATAGTTATCTTTCTCTTTCCTGGAATTACAAGTACACCCAAGGTACACTTTGCTTTACACGTTTTCTTTTAATTCCTGTTCTAGGCCTGATCTAGAAATAAGTACTATAAGTAAGTATTTATAAATAAGTACCCAATAAGCATATATTGTGAGTGAGCAGTGTGTTTTTAATTCTGGGTAATAATTGGGCTATTTATTTTAATCTTCATTTATCAGTAAGGGAAGTAAGACATTAAATAATTTTCCTCGGATGTATCTGTGACAAGTATGTTTCTAAATAAGGTGGCATTCAGCAATATTGGGAGCTATGACTTCAAAACATGAATTACAGAAGGACACAGATCTACACCTAACATATCTACAGCTCTTCAAATAAGAGCATTATATCTCTGAAGCAGAGATTTAGCAAAAAAATAGCTGGGTCCAGTATAAGTGGGGAGGGATGCGATGACATAGGTGACATTTGTGTCTGCTATCTTTACTATCAAGGTTGATTGTTGGCTTGTGAGGAAACTAGAGGGGAGGATACCAGGTCGCCTGTTTTAGTTCTGGAACCTGTTTGAATGTCTCTGAAAGCAGGTGAGGCAGCGGCCAGGACTGTGGAACCTATGTTAATAATAGCAGACGTTTCATGTTATATGACAAGCACTGTTCTAAACCTTCGACTTCCTTTACTGTTAACAAGCCTTAGTACAAGCTTATGAAGTAAGGACGATGTTAGATTCACATCGCAGATGATTAAACGGAGTCTGTAGCCAGCTAAGAGGCTTGCTCTGGATTACACAAACTGATTGGAATCCAGGTGGACAGGATCCAGTCTGGCTGTCATATCACTTCTTTAGGTCTGCCATCATTTCTTCCTTTTCTTCCCTTCCTACATATTTCCTTATTTTTTCAACTGCCCTTTCATATTTTCTCCACTCCCCTTCCCCTTTCTCCCTCCCTCCCACAAATTTTTAAGGAGTAATCCCTGAGAAACATTTTTAAAAACAAATACTGTGCTTCTTCCTTTTATATGCATTGCTTCTGGTTGGGGGACTTAATCCTTGCTGATGCAAATCCACATTAACTATTCAAGATCAATAAAGTAAGTTCTTACTGACTTGTTTCTGGGCTTGCATGTTTGATTTCATACCCAGGCCCATTTTGATTCCATCAGGTACTCTGACCAATCTCTACACTTAACTCCTAAGGGTAAGTAGGAGACTAAATTTATATGTTCTGTTTCAATACCTAAATTTAGAGTCTTTGCTGCCACATGATCTTTAGAGCAAACACATCAGGAAATTCTTAATCTACTTTGTCTCCACAGCTTATAAGCAGCTGTCGTTATAAATAAAGACCAGTGTCACTCTCATCAAACTTGAAATTTAACACATGCTTTTGCCAGTCAATGAGGGATTTCCTCTAACCCACTTCCTACGTAAATCTCCTGTTCTCCAGTGGTTTTACTTTGGTATTATACTACTATAAAAGCACATTTGGTGACAAAGACTTAACAATTTAAAAGAGTAATAATGAACCTTGAAAATTCCACAAATGCAGGATCATTTTTCATGAAATCCACCATTTTCATCTCCCATGACAAAATTATTACTCAGAAATCAGACATCTATATCATATTGAAGTCTGGAATAGGACAATCAGATAAAGTTAACTGTTTCAGTCCTATATTTTATTCCCAAGTCTTGATTAATCAAGGGTAAGGTTTTTCTAAAGATACCATTTATATATTTTGCTTTTATTTTAAGACTTTCCAGTTTATGTGCAGTGAAAAAAAGATAGATGAGCTTAAAAGTAGAAACTGTCTAATATCTGGGACGAATAAGAAAGACTGAGCAATAGAATTATATGAGGTGAATATTTGATTTAGTAGTTAAGATACCAATTACGCTCACATGGAATATTGGCGTCCTTACTCCACTCCTGACTCTAGATCTTCTGCTAATGCAGAGCCTGGGAGGCAACAGGTGATGGTTCATGTCATTGAGTCCCTTCCATCCATATGGGAAACCTGAAATGAGTTCCTGACTCCTAGGTTTGCCCTGGTGCAGTACTAGCAATAGCAGACATTTGAAGAGTAAACCAACAGTTTGAAGTTTCTTGCCCTTTATCTGTTTCTCAAATAATTAATTAAAGAAAAAAATAGATTTATTCTTCTTATAGTTTATGTATTGCATTCTTCAGATGTGAGCAATAAAAACTTCAATATCTTCTTATTCTTGATATTTTTTGCCTTGCCCAGCCAAAAACGGTTATTAAAATTATCTTGGGCTGGTGCCACGGCTCACTAGGCTAATCCTCCGCCTGCAGCGCCGGCACACCGGGTTCTAGTCCTGGTTGGGGCACCGGATTCTGTCCCGGTTGCTCCTCTTCCAGTCCAGCTCTCTGCTGTGGCCAGGGAGTGCAGTGGAGGATGGCCCAAGTGCTTGGGCCCTGCACCCACATGGGAGACCAGGAGAAGCACCTGGCTCCTGGCTTCGGATAGGCACAGTGCGCTGGCTGCAATGCACTGGCAGTAGCGGCCACTTAGGGGGTGAACCAACGGAAAAAGGAAGACCTTTCTCTCTGTCTCTCTCTCTCACTGTCCACTCTGCCTGTCAAAAAAATATCTATACATATATAAAATATGTTTCCCCTGAGTTAAATATTCCAGTGTTTAATTGCGCACACTACATCATAGCTCCAAGAGATATTCCAGAAGTTCACCTCTAGCTCCAATATCTTGAGTCAACACTTAATTTCATATCTGAAAGAAATTAACTCATTATATGAGTAACTCACAGCCAAGCTGCTGGCATGAAATCAGTGTTTTTGCAATTAATGATTATTCAAGACTATGAACTAGCAAAGATAGTCACAGTCTTGATACCAAGCTATAGATACTGACTGTTGATTTATCAGTGGATATACTAGAAGAATATCAGTGAATCACTGAATTGATAGAACAGTGGAAAAGAAAGCTTGGTGAAGTGACAAGAACCAAGAGTCAAGGTCATGCCTTAGGGAGGCTTTGATCAATATCCCTAGAAAGAATTGACTAAGCTCATGTAGGGATAGAGTGAAATGGCCAGCGCCGTGGCTCAACAGGCTAATCCTCCACCTTGCGGCGCCGGCACACTGGGTTCTAGTCCTGGTTGGGGTGCCAGATTCTGTCCTGGTTGCCCCTCTTCCAGGCCAGCTCTCTGCTGTGGCCAGGGAGTGCAGTAGAAGATGGCCCAAGTGCTTGGGCCCTGCATCCCATGGGAGACCAGGAGAAGCACCTGGCTCCTGCCATCGGATCAGCACGGTAAGCCGGCCGCGGCGGCCATTGGAGGGTGAACCAATGGCAAAAGGAAGACCTTTCTCTCTGTCTCTCTCTTTCACTGTCCACTCTGCCTGTCAAAAATAATAAAGAAAAAAAGAAAAGAATGGAATGACTCACAGAGGTTTTGCAGTTGGATATAGGTTCTGCCCCATCCAATACATTCACAACAAGGAATTATTTCTCAAGGAAGAACAACATTAAATAAGAAATTAGGTACAAGGGTCACAATTGTGGTGTAATGGGTAAAACCACCACCTGCTTTGATGGCATCTCATGTGGGTGCCAATTTATCTCCTGGCTGCTCCACTTCCAATCCAGCTTTCTACCAGTGGCCTGGGAAAAGCAGCAGAAGATGGTCCAAGCCCTTTGGCCAGATGCCACCCAAATGGGAGACCCAGATAAAGTTTCTGGATCCTGGCTTTGGCCTGGTCGACCACTGGCCATTGTGGTAATCTGTGGAGTATGTGAGCAAAGGGAATCTCTCTCTCTCTCTCTCTCTCTCTCTCCCTCTCTCTCCCTCTCTCTCTCCCTCTCTCCTCTCTCTCTCTCTCCCCTCCATCTTTGTAGCTCTGATTTTTCAATATAAAAAAATCAAGTATGTGTGTATATGATGGATTTCTCTGTTAAAAGAATAGTATCAGCATGCACATAGAGAGTTATAACCCTCCACAACTACTGCAACAACCAATCCCTAAAAATTCTAAAGATCTATTTAATTTATTTACCTGAAATGCAGAGGGAGAGGGAGACAGAGAAAGAGAAAAAAAGATACAGTCAAAATGCAAAGACAGTGTGTTTACAGAGAGGATGCTGACTATCCTACCACGTGGACTCTGTTTCTTGATCTTTAGTTGGTTGAGTTGAAACATGACATCCACATAAAACAGACAATAGAGAATGTTGTGAAATGAGAATATTTTATATAAAAGTCACTTCCAAAATACAAAATAGCATGTGTTTAGCTAACTTTTCTTTATTCAGATTGCACTGGATCTGAGGAGGCAGCCTGACAGTTGTGTTTTTTCATTTTAAAAATGGATCTTCTTTGCTTACGCTTTTCACAACAGAAGGACTCCTGAACAGCCCTCTGCGGACTATGAAACCCCACTTTGGCTGAAAGAGATGTGTAAGTAGGACTGAATAAGAAGCTATAGAATCATATATTTTTTAAAAATGGAAAGAATTAAGTACTTAAGAAAATCAGGTTCACACTTTGAGTATAAGTGAAGGTGTGGCTTAGTCATTTTTATGCATGCCTTAAAAAAAGTCTCTTGTTCTGTCTTTTATCTGACTTTTATTACCAGTTAGTTCGGATATATTTTATACCATCTTATGAGGAATATTATATTATTTACAATCTTATATTGTTTACCATTTCTATTTTGCAAATAAAAGCATTTATATGACCCAGATTTTATACTTCCACCCTTTGTGGCCCTTATTTATCTTCCCTAGGGTCTCTTTTCCCTTTGCTCACCAGCATGAGGCTTAACTGGGATAGTTCTTGCTGCCATAGTTGGAAATTAATGATGAGAGCAGCCCCACATCACACCATTATCTTTCCCCCTCCTCAGACCAAGAAGTGTACAATGTAGATTTTATTCCAGGGACTAGAAACACTAGAGAGGTGATTAATCGTCCTGGGGTTCAGATAAGTGGTGTAGTTTGGCAGTAACACAAATATGTGGCTACAATTCCCATTAATCTCCAAACACCACATGGAAAAGAAAAAGTCTTGCAAGGCCTCTGTAAAGGTAGTTATTATTATGCAACCAAAATTTCTATGAGGAAAATCTAGTTTGTAACCTCTGTGAACCAAGAGCAAAGGAGTTTCTACCTCTGCTTATAAGGAGACTTAACCACAGGAGAAGAAGTAAATGGAGTGTGAGGGTGAAATAGAAAACAAAAGAATGAGAGAGCTGACAATAACATCTACAGAATGAGTACTACCGATATGTGAGAATGAGGCCGGCGCTGTGGCATAGCAGGTAATGTCACCCCCTGCGTGCTAGCATCCCATAAGGGCGCTGGTTCACTTCTGACCCAGCTCTCTGCTATGGCCTGGAAAAGCAGAAGATGGCCCTAGTCTTTGGACCTCTGCACCAGTGTGGTAAGACCCAGAGGAAGATCCTGGCTCCTAGCTTTAGATTGGTGCATTTTCAGCTGATGTGGCCAATTGGGGAGTGAACAAGCGAATGGAAGACCTCTCTTTCTGCCTCTCTTTCTCTCTCTGTGTAACTCTGACTTTTTTTTAAATAAATAAATATATATATATATTTTAAAAAACAAACTGCATTTTAGGGGAAAGGGGCAGCGTATTTGATAGTTGTTAACTGAAAAGAATACAAAAATGGAAATAAAATTAGGTGTGTTATCCTTGATATTATGATCTTCATGCTATTAATAAACTTTGCCATGGTCATTTCTGGCCCATGGTCACAATACTATTTTTAAGCAATGCCATGATTGCCCACCAGAAAGCTCTAAATGTATCATCCTTTAGGTTGGCAGATAATTCCTTTTTTGAATAAAGTCTATTACTTCTTAATCACTGGTGTTCTTACTTGGAGTACATAAATCACAGTGTATTTATGGATGTTGCACTTGATTTTAGATACTTTATCATTGATGAAAAATTCTTTGAGCTCCTTGAGGCATAGATCATGGCATGCTTTTCCTGCTATTCTTGATACTGCATCTGACAGGTACTCAGTAAATACTTACTGAATTAAAACCATGTCTATGAAGATAAGTTGCTCTCAGTTCAATTTTGTTTCTTCCTATGACATAGTGGTCTGCCTATTTAAGAAAGTATCTCTTTTTAATTGTTAAGTATGTAGACTTTGGTTTTACTCTTGGGGCCAGGCTGAAGGCAGGATCCAGGATTTCCATTTGTATCTCCTACATAGATGGCAGGAAACCAAGTAGTTGGGCCATCATTTGCTGCCTTCCAGGTTCATTAGCAGGAAGTTAGATAAGAATTGGAGGTGCGGCTTGAATCCAGGCACTCTGATATGGGATAGGAGTGTCCCAGGTGATAGCTTAACCCATTGCACCACAATCTCTATCTTTGCTCTTATTCTGGATAAGACATCTCTCTTCTCTTGATGGAGGTGGATGCTACTCTCTCCTAAGAAGATACATATGTATTTAACTAAGATAGAGATGGCAATCTCTATCTCTAACACTGTTAGTCCAGAAAGGATAATTACATAAAAACTCCCACAGTTCCAGAGTAATTTTAAATCAATTATTAAAATGGATTTTTAGTTTTTTGATAATATTTATATTATTTCTGTAAGAAAAGAGGGTAAATTTACTTCATTCGTTACACCAAATCAGTCTATATTAATTAAATAAAACAATTTATATCAATGGTGTTATATTTTTAAAATTTATACTTGGAGATATTTCTTTTTTAAGATTTATTTATTTATTTGAAAGACAGAGTTACAGAGTAATAATGTGGGAAATCACATATTTGCTTGTTTTTCTCAAAGCCTTTTTTTTTATTCTACAGAATTTGGTAGATCTCCAAAGAATGTGGAATAGAAATGATTATATTGGTCATTTTAGCCTGGTTTCTTATTTAAAGAAAATGCTCCAAATAGTTCCAAATTTAATGTTTACTATATGTCATCAATACCACACTTTTTGGTATTGAGGCTTCCATTGTATTTCTTATTTACTATTTTCTTTGCTTTAAATGGTTGCTAAATCTTACCTTCTATAATCCATTGAAGTCCCATATATCAAAAAACATGTCAACATTCTTGAATTTCCATCTCCATAACCTCAGAATGGCTGGTATATCATAGCTCTTCAATAAATATACTTTGGCAAAGTAATTATTTCAATGTTTCTTTTTCTGTCAATTGCCCTAGTCGAATTTTTTCTTATAACTGTTAACTTGGTAAATTATATTACAGTGCATTCTTATAAGAAATCTTTACATTTCTGAAATAAAATTTATTTCATAATAATATATCATGTACTTATTATATTGCTGAATTTAATTTGCATATGCTTGGTTCAAGCATTTTGCATATGTGTTCAAAAGTTATGTGGAACTTTGGCTTCTGTATTTTATCCTTCTTCAGTTTGTTCTAAAATTATTCTAGTCTCACAAAATTAGATGAAATCATGCCCTCTGTTTTCAAACTCTAAAAAAAAGTTTACATATGATAAGATTATTATACATGTAGATTATGACACTGGAAAATATTTGGGTCTACTTTGTTATCTGAATGAGTTTAATTATGAATTACCCTTATTATTTTGGTAATAATCTTAAGGCTATTCAAGTTTTATGTTTCTTCTTTTGGTGAGGTAGGTAAGGTGTAAAGCATATTTCTAGAAAATTGTCCCATTGATCTAGGTTTTCAACTTGTATGAAGACCAATATTTTCGGAAATATAACTGTTGATATATTTACCACCTCTTTTGTAACATCTAGTGTTATTTTGTTATTTTGCTTTTAGTCTATGAATACTGTTATTATCATTATTTTTTTCTGAAAGGCAGAGTTACAGAAGAAGAAGAAGATACACACACACAAACACACACAAAGAGAGAGAGAGAGAGAGAGAGAGAGAGAGAGAGAGATCATTCATCCAGTGATTCACTCCCCAAATGGCTGCAATGGCCAGCACTGGGCAGGCCAAAGCCAGGAGCCAGAAGCTTCATCTGGGTCACCCACATTGATGACAGAGGCTTAAGTACTTCCCAGGTGCATTAGCAGGAAGCTGGATTGGAAGTGATCATCCATGACAAGAACTGGTGCCCACATGGGATGCCATCTTAACCCGCTTTCCCGCAAGGACAAATCACAAGTGGCAGCTTAACCCACTTGGCCACAAGAACAGCTCATCATGGTTGTTACTTTTTTTGAAGATTTATTTATTTATTTTAAAGGCAGAATTACAAGGTGGCAGAAGGAGAGAGAGAGAAAGTCTTCCATCTGCTGGTTCACTCCCCAGATGGCCACAAGGGCTGGAACTGTGCTAAGCGAACTCAGGAGCCAGGATCTTCCTCCAGGTCTCCCACCCAGGTGCAGGGGTCTAAGCATTGGGCCATCCTCTACTGCTTTCGCAGGCCATAACAGAGAGCTGCATCAGAAGTGGAGCAGCTGGGACTTGAACCAGTGCCCATATGGAATGCTGGCACGGCAGGCGGTGGCTTTAATTGCCATGCAACAGCGCCAGTTATTATTTTTAACATTATTATTCTTAACAAGGAGAACTTTAAGTATAATTCCTAACATCTCTAATTCATATAACATTTTCTCTGTATCTTGTGCTCTTCTGAAAAGAGGAAAAGATAAAATTATCAATACTATAAATAAATCTATTAAATAAGGCTAGTCTTTTTCTTTCTGTGTAAAATAAAATAGAATCTTCTAAAAATGCAGCTTTGTACTATGTCTTTATTTCAAAGGAGGCTTACTCACCTTGAAAAAAATAAACAAGAAACACTGGACTGAAAGTGAGATTAATTTCTGGACAGTGTGAGGTTGTTGATAACATTTTTGTACATTGCTTTTGGAGGATCACTAGGAAAGTGAATCACAGCTACACTTTTGGAAATGAACAGTTTGTTTACCGTATAACAAATGGTAATTTAAAGTTAAAGGGTGTGTACCCTTGCCATCAACTTATATATCTTTGTATCTTCAAATTTGTGATGAAGCACATTTATGTATCAGGATGTTTTAACAGACTTTACCTGAAATAAGCACAGAAGCTGATGTGCTTTGGTAAAGAACCACTTTATATTCTGCCCCACATTTTCCTTCCTTACAATGTGATTTCACAGCCAGAACACTGGTTCAATTCTCAGACCGCAGGTCCAGTGTATAAACATGGCCTTACTTATACATTCAACACATACGTATTGATCACCTCCTCTGTGCCGGTACCATTCTGAGTTTTTGGAATATGAAAGTGAATATGTAATAGGCACTTCCTTCTGGGTACTTGGTCAACTTTCCTTAAGATCCCTGTCTTCTCATCTGCATCTCTAGGTTGAAGTGAATGTCCTAAATTATTGTTTTGTGCACATCATATACAGCTAATAAGTCTCTAATATTCTCCCATCTCCAAATAAACAAAGGTTTAATTTCTAAAGCTATAGTCTAAACGATTTTTATCTCTTCCTTCTGCTACTATATAACTGGTATGGGAAAACAAGGTGCTCCATTTTACCAGCTACGCAGTATCAGTAACTAAACCACTGATTCTGCATTTTTCTTATAGTTTTTCCACATTTAGTCCTGTGTCAGAAAGACTGATGTGTTCCTTTATTATATACCTACTTAGTGCTACACATGTATCAGAGAATGGATACTCATCGGTGCTAGGGAAATGTGCACAGCCTATGGCATCATAGACATATATTACAAAAGATACTTGTTTGAATTAATCACAAGTGTGGTACATTTTATAAAGATAAAATGCAGAACACAGAATGACTAATCCAGCAAATTAAACAAATCTGAATGACAGAGAATTGTTTGGAGGAAATGGCATTTAAACTGAAATCCAATGAGTAGGAGTTGTCTGGGTAAAGAGGAATGTAGCTGTGTAGGCAGAAGGAGAAATCCATGTGAATATTTTAACTGAAATATTGAACAAAAGGAACTGGACATTTTCGATTCAATTCTTTTCCCTTTGAAATAGACTATTTTTAGAGCAGGTTTAGATTCACAGCAAAATTGAGCAGAAATCCTATTCAATTTTCAATTCAATTTCAAAGGTGACTTTTATGATAGTGTGTGGAAATAAAATCATTATAAACTGGATCTCATATTATTTGATTATTAATCACCCAGTGTGGATTTTTAATTTAAATTTTAAATAATTATGAACTCACAGAAATTAAGGCAGAGAATGATTAGCCACATAAAAAAAAATGTCAATTTTATTCCACAATTTAATAATAAGCTAATGAAGGACTTGTAAAAGGAGGAAAAACAGGGAAAGGCCTTTGTTTGGTATAGCATATGGGATGCCCACTTCCCATGTTGGAATGCATGGATTCAAGTCTGAACTCTGTTCCTACTCTGAGCCTGTAGCTAGTGCACACCCTGGGAGGCAGTAGGTGATGACTTCAGGTAATTGAGTTCCTGCCACCTATGTGGGAGACCTGTATTCAATCCCAGACCCAGTGGCTTTAAGCATTTAGGGAGTGAACTCACAGATGGAAGTTTCTCTCTCCCTCTCTCCCATTCTCTCTCTCTTTCTTTCTTCCCCCCACCTAATAAATAACGATTTTTTTAAAGGTAAGAAAATAAGGAAAGTAAAATATACCAGCAGTTAATTCATGATTCTGCTATACTCAAATCCCAGTGGCTTAACATAACACACAGCCTTTTCTGCCTCAGGTCGTACATCCCATTGGGTCAACAGGAGAGCCCCCAGCATAGTGGTCAGGTAGGCAGCAGACTGGGACACTGAAGCAAACTTTCATGTCCATGGACACTGCTCTGATTCCAATGAGTTCCTCTGATCACCTGGCAGTAGAGCACTTATGGCCCACTATTGCCTTAGCTTCCATCTGAAAGTGATAAATTGCACCCACTCACATTTGCCAAAGCATGTCATAAATCCACATTTAACTTCAAAGAGACAGAGGCCTACAATCCTACTGTACGTTCAGAAGAAGGAAGAGATTTGTGAATGCCTTTAATGGTGATGAAAGTAGCATTAATGTACTGTTCCTATAGTAAACAGAAGAATCTATTAATCTACTTATTATGCTGTCACATTTAATTACTCTGATGTACCAAATTAATAATGCGTGCTGGGCCTGTTTGTGGATAGAACACTGTGAAACCCTTCATGATAGATGAGGCTGATTGATAGATGATAGATCGATATTAATGGGGTATTGCTTCTTTTTGCTTTTCCTGATTGGATGTACTTGAATGTATCTCTTTCATGAATGTATCATAATTATACTTCTATTTGTACAATTTATTATTAGCAGTAGTTTTTTGCCTATAAAATGATCCACTCAAACATTAAACATTTACTATCCTTGTCTCCTGAGTGCAATCTACAGGATGAAATTCACTGTCTTGTAATATGGCTCAACTGAGACTTATTTTACTACTTTCCAGACAAAGAATGGGATGACACTCATAATAATCCAAATAAAATCTGCTTAGTTATGGCACTATTAGCTCTGTGGAACTTCTCACTGAGTCTATCACATAAACACCTGACCTCCCAAACTAACATTCTTGTTCAATGATGTGGTAATTATAATAAAAAGTAGCCATGAGGTAGTTTATAAATATTCATCTCATTTGCTTCTTTTAACAAGGCACCAAAGACATTATCATTAGTCATGAGTGGAAACCAAATTTGAACACAGATTTTAACTGTTATGTTGTCTGATTCCTTTTCTGTCTGATTAGCGATTGATTATTCTACAAGTACTCAAATCAAATCCTTATGACTAGATTCTAACCCAAGATCAAAAAACATTTGTATATTACCCCCCCTTGGGAAAAAAAAAAAAACTTTCCAGGTGATTAAAAACTTCAAGGTTTATGACTGAGGGACAAAAACTCATTGGTAAATGTAGTGCTTTTACTTAGCAAACATGTCATTTATCTTTTTAACAAGTGTAAATGTGTGTGTATGCATTTTAATTTTTAGGTCTAATGGTTTAGCATACAATCATGCTAGGAATTTTATACCCAGCAAACAATTATTTTTCTGAAAAAAAAAAAAAGGAGACCACAAAAATATCACCATAGATGATGCAGGAGAAATAAAATCACTGCTCCTTTTTTTTCCTTAAAGGGAGTGAATATAGATTTAAAGTATAATACAATGCAAGTTGAGAGTAGACATATCCTAGTTCAACCTCTGTATTAGTCAACTTTACATGATTATTAGAATAACTCAAGACAGGCTAGTTAAAGGAAAGAGTTTTATTTTTTCTTATGTTTTTGGAAGGTCTTAGTTGGAGAACTGATGGGCCCATTGGTTAAGTTGTCTGATGAAGCTAGAGGATAGTAGTGATGGTGTGTGTGCAGAGGAATGATCCCATGGCAAGCCAGAGAGTGACAGCTCTACTCAGTCTTATGTAACAAACCCTCTCAAGAGAACCTACATTCTGAGGGCACATTTCAGTGATATACAGTCCTCTACTTGGCTCACCTAGTGAACACCAACACTGGGTCAGGTTCCCACATTCACAGCACCACCAACCCATGACCCTGTGGATTATAGTTCAACATTGGTTTGATAGCTAAATCATGTTCCAACTAGAGCACTCTCCTGTATCAGAGTAGCAGGAACACCTTCAGTGTAAGGATCATATTTTGCTTGAAAGACTGCCTTCCCCAAAGTTTCATATTTTCCTTGTGGAAGAATAGTGCAATCAGTTTTTTTCAACTAGCAATGAAGAGCCCCAGTGAGTAATAGTGGGTTACTTAGATATATATGAAACCTGAATCAAGAAACTTTAAATAAATGTTTATCTAACAGGGTTGAGAAACATTTTTTTTTCTTTTGCTAAGAGTCATTTGGATATTTATAAAATCATTCATGAGCAATACAACTTAAAAATTGTGTGTGTGTACTTAAAAATTAGCCTGTTATAAATTTATTGAATTTTGATTTCTGCCTGGAGTTCCTTGACAGGGCCAGACCAATGATTTCACAGGGCTTATATGGTCCATGGGCCAGAAATTCCCCACCCTTGAAAGACAACTACTACTAGTCTTCAGAATTCTACCACATCACTGCCTGTCCTCAGTTTTGTTATGACTTCAAAAGAAGAATAATTCTATCTTTTGTGAATTATAAATATGTACTTTTGCCCAGTACATTAGGAGAACTGAGCAACCAGGGAAAGTCTTTCATCCTGCTAGACATGCTTATGATGAGTTACAAAATGCTCAAATCACCTGCTGCTAAACAAAATTATGGACTTGCAACGAGTTTTCTGACCCATGTGCATCAAAATCCTGAAAGGATATTCATAGACAGCAGGCACGAAACCTGGAAAAAATGGGACAACTATTTTTCTCTTTTCTTTTACACTGTTTGATTCTGCTTCAGGCAAATGAGATACATAGGCCATGCACGTGCCCAGAATGAGAAACATTGGTGTATAAGGAGCAATGTATTTGATTAAACTGTTCCTATTTACCACAAAAACATAATCTTGGGCAGTTTCTTTATCATTTGGTACTCACTGAATCTCTGCCTTGGGTTCCTGTACTAGCAAAAAAAAAAAAAAAAAGACAGGCGTTGAAATCAATATTTCTGAAACCAAATCAGGCCTCTAGCCAGTTGTAGACTCTTTTGAGCACAAATGTCTGAACCCTAATTTTTACTTAAGTAAGATAAGCGGGAATAGACAGTACCTACCTCTGCAAACCTCCCTGAGAACTAACGGGGATATGTGTAAAGAATACAGAAATTGGTCAATCAATGAAAGGTCACTATGATCCTTATTTAACGTTCTTGTCACGTGAAGCTGTGGCACATTCTAAAGTGAAGAAAAATGAAGCTTTCTTATTAAGAAATTTCTTTTAAAAAAGGAGATGGAGAAGCATGTAACTGAAAAAGAAGTGTCTCACTCAAATGAAAGAGTGAGCTCTCATTGTCTACTATGTGGTTCACAATTGCTTTGCAGAAGGGGACACCTTCTAGCTTCTGGTGCCAGAATCACCCACCTAAGTCAGCACACAGAGGCAGAAAAATCTTCCTCTCGTGATTGCCGAGCCTGCCAGTAATTTGTCAGGCAAGAGCTCCATACTGCAACATTTAAAGTTATGGGATGCTGAATCGTAGATCACTTCCTTTCCATATGGATCAACTTTGAGGATGTCATTCGCATAGGTAGCTTAGCTTAACAAGTTGCAGTCCTTATATTTACTTATAAACTGCCTTTTCAGATTAACTTTCTTCTTTCTAATTTGTATCCTTTTGTTTTCTTTTTCTTACCTAATGGCTCTGGCTAAAACTTCCAGACTATACTGAAGCAATGGTGAGAGTGGGCATCCCTGTCTGGTTCCAGATCTTAGTGGAAATGCTTCCAAATTTTCCCCATTCAGTAACATGCTGGCTGTGGGTTTGTTGTAAATTGCCATGATTGTGTTGAGGAATGTTCCTTCTATACCCGATTTTCTTAGAGTTTTATCATCAAAGAATATTGTATTTTATCAAAGGCTTTTTCTGCATCTATTGAGATAATCATGTGGTTTTTATTCTTCAGTTTGTTAATGTGATGTACATTTAGTGGGCTCTCCCTTTGATCACACATTCTAAGACAGAATATATATTAGGATGCACTTTTTGTCATTTGAATGTTATTACTCATTAAATTATTATTTATTTATTTACTCATATATATGAACAAATGTATGTATATATATGCAATTTAAGGTAAACATAAAGCATTACTTCATTAGAATTTTGTGATTTAGTATGGTGTAAGTAAATAATATTTGATCAATAAAACTATATGAATAATAAATTGAAAAAAGAAATATTTCAAAATAAATGAAAAATAATGCTTAGGGTGGGTTATCTAGCAGGAAATTTATCTCAGACAGTTGGTCTTACAATAAAAACATTTAAATTATGGGCAGGTGTTGTGGTATCTCAGATGAAGCTACCACTCGGGAGTTCTACATCCTATATCAGGAAATTGGTTCTAGTTATGACTACTCAACTTCTAATCTAACATCCTGCTAATGCATCTGGGGAGGTATTAGATGATGGATAAGGTGCTTGGACCCCTACTAATCCACGTGGAAGACCTGGATGGAGCTCTGTGTTCCTGGCTTCAGTCTGGCTCAGCTCTGGCTTTAGGGGCATTTGGAGAATGAAACAATGGATGCAAGATTCTCTCTCTCTCTCTCTCTGTATCTCTGTATGTGTTACTCTACCTTTCAAGTAGTTAATATAAATAAAAATTACGTACTATAAAACAGAAAGATTTAATGCAAACAAAAATAAGTATTTCAAAAATTATAGAAGAACAAATATCTAGTATGCAGTAAATGTCTTGCAAATTGTAATTCCTTTCAGTACAGAGTAACTAAGAGAGACATTATTATCCTTTTATAGAGTAGAGGAAAAGGCTCCTGTATTTTTGAATATTACACAGTTGTCACCATAAGTAATCAATATTAGAGTAGAAATATTCACATTCCGAAGTTAATGGTTCTCATCTGTTTTTCTGTTTTCTTCCTACACCTTGGGTTCCTACTCCTATTCATTCAAGCAACATTTTTGAACTAAAATTTATTGAGGTACAACTGGCATAAATAATGTCCATTTAAATTGTAAAAAAGGGGTGGGGATTTGATCTAGCAGCTAGGACAGTGTATCTGAGTTCCTTTCCCAGCTCTGGCTCCTGGATCCTGGATCTAGAAGTGGAATAGATTTTCGTAATGTAATATATGTTTGAGGCTGGCATTGTGGTACAGTGGGCAAAGCTACTGCCTGCAAACCAAGCATTCCATAAGGGCACTGGTTTGAGTCCAGGTTGGTCCACTTCTGATTCACATTCTTCTAATGGCCTGGGAAAAGCAGTGGAAGATAGTCCACGTGCTTGGGCCCCTACACCCGCATGGGAGACTTGTATGAGGCTCCTGACTCCTGGCTCCTGGCTTCAGACTGCTTAAACCTTGGCTGTTGTGGCCATTAGGGAAGCAAACCAACAGATCAAAAACCTTTCTCTCTATCTCTCCCTCTCTCTCTCTCTCTGTAACTGCCTTTCAAATAAGTAAATATATTTTTAAAAAGTAATATACACCAAAATTTTAGGGAAATTTCCCACATTTTTGAAAAAAATTTCAACATTTCATGGTACACCCCACTCCAGCAGTGCATGGGTGTTCTTTTTCTTGTCCATTCAGACAAGCCCTTGATAATTTCAGTTTTTTGAATGACTAGTCACCCTGTAATTGTAGACAAGTATTTCACCAAAGTTTAAGTTAGCTTGTATTTACCTCTTAACTGATTAATATTATAGAGAATATTTTCATTTGCTTATTCATCATTCATGTATCTTCTTTGTGAAATACCAATCAACAACTTTATTCACTTCTCTAAAGTTGAATTATCTCATCATTAAATTATGCGAATTCTTTATATACTATGAGTATACATAATTTGTTAGATATTATACTGTGAATATTTGCTCATAGAGTGTCCTTTAATAATATCTATTTTTTTCTTAATGGTATCTTTTACAAAAGAAAATTATTTTAATTTTGGAACACCAGGTATGACTTTTTATCATGAATATGTTGCAATCACATGTTAGAGACTTGTCTAATGAAATGTCCTACTCTAGAAGTCTAATCAGTTTTGCCTAACATTTATATATCTGATGCATTTTGTGTTATGGGACGAAATGGACTTCTACCTCTTTCTCCTTCATTTTGCATACAGATATCTGGTTGTTTCTGAACTATTTGTTTAAAACACTTTCCTTTTGCTATAGGAATATCCTGGCACCTTTATGAAAATTCTAGTGACCATAAAATATGTGTGACTTTGTTTTGGATTTTGTATTCATTATTAATGACATATTATCTGAAGTATTATAGCTTTATAATAAATCATGAAATTCATATAGATAAATCCTTCAAATCTACTTTTAGAAATTACTCTATTACCTTTTCAATTTAATGATGAAAATCTTATTAGAACATGTTTCTAAAGGAAATTGAAATCTTAAAAATGTTGAATTTCTTGAGGTACACACCTTTACAGTGATATATTTTCTAAAAAAATTTATTTTGAAGTTATTAGAGTAGGGAAATCTTCCACTCCTGCACATCGTCTGGTAAATTATTTCTAAGAAATGTATGTTTTGGGATGCCTTTGTAATTGAAATTTTCAAAACACAGTTTTTTGCTGCTTTGAGTTTCATACATCTTCCAGTGTAACCAACTGTGGCCTGCATTAGGATAAAGCTAAACAAATTAAGAAATTGTTCTTTCCCAATTTTAACAACCTTCCAGAATTAGTCAACTTTCCCTAACTGTATGGAGCACTCACTTTTTTCTTTTTTCTTGTTAAAGTCTTCTATGTGGGAAAAAAAAAATGGTCTCTTGGTAGCTTATACCACCATGTCTATAGCAGAACTTTTGCGATGATAGTATTTTTATTATTAGTGAGTGAAAAGGACTTAAATACTATCTGCAAAAGATGAATATTTAATTTAATATCCTGACATGAAATTCAAGACAAAATAATTTATTCTCTTTAAAATAGGAAGCAAAATTTTTCATGGCTGAATGTCAAAATGAAAGATATATTAAAAATATTTATGTATAAAAATTATTTAGGAGATTCTACTTCTTCCTAGAATATATGACATGAAAGAGCATTTTTCCCCAACAACAAAGATTGGTCATGTTGTCATAATTGCATCAGCGAACTGAGTTAATGGGGTAGCCAAATAGCCTGAAATATGAAAAATTTTTGGGAAGAATGGAATTAAAAGATGTTGTTAAATATAAGAATGGGAATAAGAAAGAGAGGAGATGTACAGTTCGGCACATGCTCACTCAAATTTACCCCTAATGGTAGAGCTAAAAAAATGACGGGGGATTCGAATTCAATCCCATCAAGGTGGCATGTAACAATACCATCTCGCTAGTCAAAGTGATCAGTTTCAGTTCATAATGATCATAACGATAGGATTAAGTGTCAAAAAGATCATATAAACAACTGCTACAACTAACTGATAGAATTAAAAAGGAGAGAACCATCCAACATGGGAAGCGGAATACATAGCAGACTCATAGAATGGCAGATGTCCTAAACAGCACTCTGGCCTCAGAATCAGCTCTTAAGGCATTTGGATGCGGCGAAAAAGTCCATGAGAGAATTTCAGACATGGAAAGCCAAGACACTCTGGCAAAAAAATGACCTAAATGAAAGATCTCTGTGAGTGAGATTCCAGCAGAAAGAACAGGCCATCAAAGAAGGAGGTACCTTTCTCTAAAGGGAGGAGAGAACTTCCACTTTGACTATGGCCTTGTCTAAATAAGATTTGAGTTGGTGAACTCAAGAGGCTTCTATAGCCTTGGCAGCTCATGACAAGAGCCTTGGGTGATTACTGACATCATAAATAAGAATGTCAATTGTTAAATCAACAACGGGAGTCACTAGACACCTACTCTTCATATAGGATCTCTGTCCTAAATGTGCTGTACTATGTGAATTAACGGTAAAACTACTACTCAAATAGTACTCTATCCTTTGTGTGTCTGTGTGGGTGCAGTCTGTTGAAATCTTTACTTAGTATATACTAAGTTGATCTTCTGTATATAAAGATAATTGAAAATGAATCTTGATGAAGAATGGGATGGGAGAGGGAGTGGGAGATGGGATGGTTGTGGGTGAGAGGGAGGTTATTGGGGAAAAGCCACTATAATCTAAAAGTTGTACTTTGGAAATTTATTTTTATTAAATACAAATTTAAAAAAAGATGAGTTGACCGCTCTCTCTCTCTCTCTCTGCCTCTCCTCTCTCTGTGTAACTCTGATTTTCAAATAAATAAATAAATCTTTTAAAAAAAAGATGAGATGAGTTGAATTTCATGAAAAAGCTGGATGTTCATTTTTAGATTTTACTCATAATATATTTTTTCCATGATTTTTGTTTTGCAAAGCCCCCCAACACCAAAGCATGACAGGTGTCTCTAAGGAAAGTTGAAAAAAGAAACTCTGATTCACTGTGGATCATAGAAAGAGAACCCATTATGTGAGCTGCTAAGGAGAACTCAGCTGAGGTAGTCAACACATCACCATACCTGAGTGTGGACTATCATGGAAATTGGAACCTCTGGGAACTGTACTCATGCCCCACCCACCCCCAGCGTACACCCACATGAGGATCAGGGTAGGAAGTTGGTGCAGCCTCCTGCAGCAGTGCCCGCTGGTGAAGAGTACAGCTGCCACTGCAGAAAACACACATTCACAACTGGACCCTCTCCTGAACTCAGCAGGGAAACAAATGCTTCAAACTGCCTGGGAAGCATCAGCTAACCTTGTCATTCTGTCACACAAGAGTACAGGAGAGTTCACTGTAGCCTTGGGAATGTTAAAAGAAGAAATTCTCTACAGACAAAAGCAGAAAATCATCTTCAGCTTGAAATTTTAAAGTCTCCTGTCTCTGGGAATAAGGCAGGGACTGTTGTGCTGCCTTAGCTCATCAGAAATGTGGGACAGAGTTGGGGCAGCTTTAGGAAGGAAGGAAGCCTCACTCCAGAATCTGAGGCATTCAGGGCAAGCCTAAGTCCCAGGCTGGACCAGACTTTCTGCCCCTAACAACAAGTTGGTGAGTAGAACTCTCACAAGGGCTAAGTTAGGATTATCAAAAACATAAAATGGCGCAGTCTTATTTATGGTGTGATCTACACCCTGACACCATCCTAGGTTTTAGCCCCTGTAGCCATTGCTGGAAGCCAGGTGGCCACATGGCCCAACCACCGGTGTCAAGCTCCACCCCCATCCTAATGGGATTCACTGCTCCTACTTCTCTGCCCATCCCCCTGGCAAAGTTTTAAATGGACCTGTTCCTGAACACGTCTCTCTCTCTTCTCTCTTTCTATCTGTCTCCTGACCTCTCTCTCTCTCTCTCTGATGCTCTCCTTCTCTCTCTTCTCCTTCTTCACCCCTTCCCTCCAGGCTGTGGGGTTTCCCCCAATAAACTCTTTCCCTTAAAAAAAAATTATCAAAAATGGTACAAATCAATATTGTCTGTCACCAGAGAGGATACAATGAAAATATGACACCACATTGCCTACACTCATAATACGAATTTAATTGTGAAAAAAGCAAAAAAAAAAAAAAAGCTTTAATATAAGTACGTAACTATTTTACAAAATAACTAGTTCAAAGAAGTCTCAGGAAGTAGTGTAAAAAATAAGGAACATGAAGGACTGCAGCATAATATGCAGTAACTACCATGCCTGAATGAATTCAAATTCAATTAATGACATTTGGTGGCTGAAATTAATTCTCAAATAGGAAACATAATTCCAATAGCCAATATTTATCTTGAACTGACCACTCTGGGAAATGCAGCATGGAGGTTCGGAGGATTTGCAAAGCAGCTCTTGGGTCCTGTTTGTTAGCTATGAGACTTTGTCATTGAACCTCTCAGAGTCTCAGGTTCTTCACCTATTATAATAGAAATAATAATAATGTCTATCTTATAAGAAGGTTATAGACTTCAAAGGTACAAGGAAACCACATTAATCGGACATGACACATAATTCACACACACACTCCAAAATAGAAAAGCAATAACAACAGAAAACTACCACAAAAACATAACAACTGCAACCCCTGCTTTATCCACATACAAGTGAGGAAACTGGTGTACAGAAAATGGTGGGAAATATTCCAAGATCACCCTGCTACTTAGGATACTGCTTGGACCTAAACGATTTAGGACCAAGTCTTAATTACTACTCTCTCTTAACTTGTCTTATGTATTTAAAAGTACTAGATAATAAAAACTATAACACAAAATTTGTAAAAATGGGTGGGAGTTTGGTTCAGCAGTCTTTTGAGAGGCTTGCTTCCCATTATTGAAACTTGGGTTTGAGTCTCTACTCTGCTTCTAATCCAGTTTCCTGCTTCTGTGCTCCCTGGGAGGCAACAGATGTTGGCTCAAGTTACTAGGGTCCCTTCCTGCCATGTAGGAGACATGGATGGAATTCATGGCTGCTGAATTTGGCCTGGCTCAGCTCCACCTCATGAAAACATTTGTACTTTGCTTTCAATAAGCTCTAGTCTTGTGGAAGAATAAGGTTTACATATGAGAAAAACCACTTAGGCTCAATACAGCTATGATATTACTCTCATAGGAATTAGAGGGGATAAATTTGAAGATAAAGAATATATTCTTTACATAGTCATGATATTACATATTATATATTATATTATTGTATATTATATACCTACAACATTTGATCCATCCTTTAAATCATTTTTAAACAAAAGGAGCAGTTATATGACATAATTATAATTATATAATTTATATAGTTTAATTCACTAGTTGTTCACAAAATGCTTCATTTGGGGTATCCTTCTATATATAGCATCACAATGGTGTGAACATGCTATGAAAGCCAGGGGCTACTAGAAGGTAAAATGAAATATGGTGCTGTGATGTCCATTGAGGCTATCTGGTTACTACCTATGTTGCAATGTCCATGTTTTGTAAAGTTAAGTTGACTAAAATTAAAGAATGTATTATTTATCTATTCAACTTAAATGTCTAATTTAAGCTATATATTGCTCCTTTGATTTCAAAATGCTGCTTCATTGTTGAAATTCTGGGAGCTTGTCCAGTCCAAGATAGCTTCACAAGTTGATACTTGTTGGAAGGAATTTAATTTGTTTTAATATTATGAAAGCAAAACATGTTTATCATAGAAAAATGAACTGTAGTTAATTGACTGCAATTAAAAATAAAATCCTTGCAATATCATAGATCTTGTCAAAACCTAAACAACTAGCAGAAAGAGATTATCTGAACATTAATAAGCTTATTTGGGAATAACATTGCAATGAGAATGCATGTGCCTTGTTAAACTATGTGCATATTCAAAGAGGTTGTGACAAGGGGAAGTTTAAAGGCAAAATGAGGAGAATTACATAAATTATCACAAAACAATAATGATTGCTATAGGGATTGATAACAAGGGTGCCCTTGGTCCAAGCTTAAATAGGCAGTTGTTGCATAGACAGCTTTGTAAAAGGATTTTTTGTGCAAAGCTGTGGTAGCCATTGTGTGAGGTTATGGTTGTAGTATAGTCTTTCATGATAAATCTTGTTATCTGATGTATGTGCATGAGAGTTCTTCCTTTGTAATCTCAGCTTTACTTATTATTTGTTGTAGTTATGATTCTCTTTTGGTGTGGTCTTTCTGTTTTTTTTTTTCCCTAAATGTATGTATACACATATTTCATGAAATTTTCTTGCATCCTACATGATGTTCTACAAACTATTTTCCCTTATATAAAATCATGTATCTGATTTAATATTCATCTTTCATCATTTAAGCTTGCCAGTCCTGTTGAGGTTAAGAAGAAAATCAATAGGAAGCCTTATATATACCAAGGTTATCCAATGATAATTTCCAGATCCTAGAAATGCACTGGGATTTAGTACAAATGTTTACTTCTTTGTCTCATTGACCTGCGATAGTCAATGAGGTGTTTTTCAAGTTCCTTGAATAGCACACACTGAATGAGCTGTGCACAGTTTAGTTTCCTCTTGAACTCTTTCCTTCTTTTGGAAAAACAGATGCCTGAAATTAACCTCTCTGGATACTTCTAACTGTATGCCTTTATTTTCTTAGCAATGTCTGCTAAACTATTGAAAGCTACTTGACTTATCTTTATTCATTGCAGATAAGCCCGTTAGCCTCCATCATTCACTAATGAAATCAGGTCACTACTGAGCCCAAATTATGAAGGTATTATTTAGCAAATTGAGAGGACTTGGATATAATCCTTTAACAGAGCTAACCCAGACCTATTAAAGTAAGAAAAGAAGCATTGTGAAAAATTATCTTTGTCTTAGCAGGACTGAAATGTTTTGATATATACTTCTTCCTAACTTCTGTGGTTTATATAATTCATCCCCCTTTATTTCCAGGGGGTTTCAGAGTGTTTCATCCGTATCTCTTTTGTTCAAAAAGAGAACTCCTTGCTGCTTTTGTTAAAAAAAAATGATTATTCACTGAAGACACAAAAATGTAGGATGAGTTTGTACTTTCCTCCAAATTAGATTGGGACAGATATTGTGGTACAGCATGTTAAGCTGCATATTGGGAAGCCTATACCTCATGTCTGAATGTTGGTTGTGGTACTGGCTACTCCACTTCCAATCTAACTTCCTGTTAATGTATTCTGGAGGCAGCAGATGGCTCAAGTGCTTGGGTCCCTACCAAACGCATAGAAGATCTAATTGAGTAACGAGTTCCTGGCTTTGTTCTGTTTCAACCCATGCTGTTTTGGGCATTTGGGGAGTATACCAGCTGATGGAAGATCTCTCATTCCTTTTCTCTCTGTCACTCTGATTTCGAGTAAATAAATAAATCTTTAAAAAAATAGTCTCATAGACAGTAGTTGTTCAGTAAATAGGTATTAAACAAATCAAATACTCAATGAATTACTAGAAAATCAGAAGGTCTTTTCCTTCTTTAACTCATTCCTGGAATACAGTCTCACGTACTCCTTTTACTACTTCATTATAAAGTATGGTTTTCTTTTTTTTTTTTTTTTTGACAGGCAGAGTGGACAGTGAGAGAGAGACAGAGAGAAAGGTCTTCCTTTTGCCGTTGGTTCACCCTCCAATGGCCGCCGCGGCTGGCGCGCTGCGGCTGGCGCACCGCGCTGATCCAATGGCAGGAGCCAGGTGCTTCTCCTGGTCTCCCATGGGGTGCAGGGCCCAAGCACTTGGGCCATTCTCCACTGCACTCCCTGGCCACAGCAGAGAGCTGGCCTGGAAGAGGGGCAACCGGGACAGAATCCGGTGCCCCGACCGGGACTAGAACCCGGTGTGCTGGCGCCGCAAGGTGGAGGATTAGCCTAGTGAGCCGCGGCGCCGGCAGAAAGTATGGTTTTCTGATTTCAACATACAGAATCCAGGATGGATGTTGTGATACACAGGGTAAGTTGCCACTTGTGCTACTGGTATCCCGTATTGCTATCTCAAGGCCCCTCTGTTCTGCTTTCTATTCAGCTCTCTGCTAATGTGCCTGGGAAAGTAGTTGAAGATGAACTTGGTACTTAGGCCCCTGCTACCCATGTGGGAGAGCTGCATGGACTTCCTGGTTTCAGGCTTCATCCTGGCCAAGTGCTGCCCATTGAGGCCATATTAGGAGTGAGCCAGCTGGTGGAAGGTCCCTTTCTTTCTATCTTTCCCAATCTTTCTGTCACTCTGCTGTTCAAATAAATTAAATAAATCTTTACAAAAACGTAGAATCCTGTATACACAGAATTATCAACTTGAGGGAAATTGAGATCCAATTACTAAATAAACAATGGAAAGAATCCTACAGCCATAGGGATCATGAGCAGTATATACAGGATATCCAGTTTCATAGTAGCAGGGCTAGAATCTGGGGAATTTATTGGTGGTTTTCTGTGTGTCTATTTGGTCTTATTTTGTAAAGTAAATTTGAATCTCATTAAGTCAAGAACATTTCTAATTTTTTCCTATTATCATCATTTCTGTGCACAAATTAGCAATGTGTTCCACAGAGATCTATTTCTTGACTGATTTCTGTTAAAATAGTGCCTCTGTTGTTGACATATTTAACAATAGAAAACCATTTGAAAAATGGAATAGGATATTTGAAGAAATAATAGAAACAATTATCTTCTTTCTCAAATGAAATTCCTCTTCCTGTAGGCTTCCCATCTCAGAAAGTATCATCATCACCATCTACCCCTCTGCTCAAGGTATCAACCTTAGTGTGACATTTGAGAGGAATTAGCAGGATGATTCTCTGGTGCAGGTAATAATCTACTTCCTTGGTGATGGTTCTATTGGTGTGTTCACTGTGATAAATCAAATGTATGTTTTTTTAAAAAAAACATTCTGATATCATGGCCCATAGCCCATATTCAGATTTATTTGACCCACGGGAGACACCATTATATGTTAAGGATGCTGCTCTGTGTTCTCACAGTCACATCATTCTTCAGTACCTGGGAAGCAAGAAAGGCAGTTAGGATGAATCCAGAGTTCATGAACTTTACTTTGTGAACTGACTTTAACACAAAAATGAGATCTTGTCTAACTTATTTTGTCTTCCTCAACTTGCACATGTTGTTACATAACAAGTAGCTGAGAAATGTCTAAGCTTCTGTATTTGCACCTCAAAATGCTGGTGATGGAAGAATCAGTGCTGCTTTTATTCTACAAAACAGTGTAAAATGTGAGAAAAATACAAATTCTAATACTATATTCAGAATTTGTTTAGTGTTCTGGAAGAGTAGTCCATCTGAATATGTTAGTTGTATGTGTTACCTGAAATATAACAGTTCCAGACACATTACATTCTGTAGGTTCACAAGCAACTTGCAAAACTGTCTGACGTCAGTCTTACTGAAAATGGAGAGATGTGATTTTCACTTCATTCTTAAAAATAATTCCAAAAAACCTAGAGATCATACACTTTCAGCTCATTTTTACAAATATTTCCCATTACTTGAATCATTATATTTATATTGCCAACTTGAAAAATTAGTTTCACTCAATCTGCACATTAGTTTCACCCAATACAATTCCCTTCTTCCAAATTGTTTTTAAAATTTTTATCACTTTCTAATGGACCTATAGTTAGGAAAGTTGATTATGATGAAAAATTACTATTAGAGAACAAATAACCTTTAAAATACAATTTGTAACTGCTTTTCTGTCTATAGGTAGTTACATTATCCATAGATAGATAGATAGCTAGAGTCTAATATATGTATTGATTTGTCAGTATGGACCACATGCAGAGGTAGCTAGGCATAGAGTAACTATTGCTGGTAGGGGTCAGTATGTCATCTGTAATGTAATTACTTTTCCTGAGACCTAGACTGTATTCATTCACTCATCTGTTGTCTATAACTGGTTTAAAGCACACAGAAGAACTAGAGAGTTGAGTAGTTTCCACAAAGATCTTATGACTCACACAGCAAAATTATTTAAAAAAACAGTTTGCCAGTTCATGATCCTGAGCAGTGATTCTCAAAGCATGACCCCCATACCAGCAGTATCACTATAAGATGAAAATTTGTTAGAAATGCAAATTGTTATGCTTTGACTAAGACCTACTAAACTGATATCCCTGAGAGGGGATCCAACAGTTTGTTTTTACAAGCCCCCAAGTGTACTCTTTTATTCAGCAACATTTGAAAATCTCTGTGCCACAGAAAACAACATGTTTAAGAAAATGGAAAGGGAGTGAAGTTAGCAGGAGATCTGGTTCCATGACTCCGACAAACCACACATAGCTAATATAAATTACATTTTCTGGGTCAAGAATTATTAATAGATGTGAAATTACATTGCAATTTAGCAGTGATATATGGCAAAAAATGTCCATATTTCACACTTTCAGCACTCTTAACCTAGTTCCAATAACTGTTGTATCTGGCCTGGGCCACTATCAAAGCCATCTAGTTGGTGTTTTCTCTTCAAAGTTTTCTCTAGAAAATAGTTCAGTGGCTCTATTGAGCTGTAAGTTAGACCTACTCAAAATTCTCCAAAGAAAGCTGATAATAACTACAATTTAAAAAAAGATCCAAATAGCTTTTTCCTACTCAAGATAAGGCTTTGAACTTGTTTTCACTGTAATGAGAATGCCTTCTTAAAGATGGCTCTACTATGCTATCTCAATTCTAGACTTCTTATATACTGAACTCTTCTCATTACTTTTCTATGTAAAAGTTTTTCCTGACTGCACTATCTAAAATAGCTATGATTTTTTGCAGTGGTTAAGATGCCACTTGAAATTCCCATAGCTATTACTGGAATACTTGGACTCAAGTCCCAGCTCTGTGTCTGATTTTAGATTTCCTACAATGCAGACCCTGGGGTACAGCAGGTGATGGCTCAAGTTCTCGGTCCCTATTACCAACATTGGGGAGCCAGATTGAATTCCAGGCTCTTGTCTTTGGCCTGGCACCGTCCCGGGTTTGCAGTTATTTGAGGGAGTAAACCAAATGATGGAGGATCTCTCTCTCTCTCTCTCCCTCTCTCTCTCTGTCTGTCTGTCTCTCTCTCTCTCTCTGTATGTGTGTCTGACTTTCAAATAAATAAAAAAGTACCACTTAAATGGTTGACACATAGCATTCATCTCAGGAGATTAAAAACAACTAAAGGTGAAGACTTTCCACAGTTTTCAGTGTCTTGTATGATCATATTCATGTATAAACAACAAAATGAATGACATGACAAAATAAAGTTTCACATCTCAGTAAGGGCTTTAATAAGGGCTCAGAATAATTCACTATTACATTCTTTTATACACCTATGCCATTATACAATATTCACTGTTACAACTATCGGAGAATCCCACTGTTATGATCATTTGATTCCAACTTCAGTTAAGCTTGATTTAAACTGAATTCTAGAAGGCATATTGTGGGCTAAGAGATTACTTAAATTAAAATAGGAGAAAGAAACTAAATTGAGCTGCTAGTACATACTCTGCTTCTATCTGTGCGTGTTAGTGTGCGTACATGCATCCAAAACAGCCCAATGATTTAAAAATGAAACAATCCATGTTCAGTTATTTTAGGTCTGCCATTTTAGATTTCGAGCAAGAAGATACAATTCCTTCCATATCATTTGGTTATAACCTGTCAAAACACATTTTCATCTTCTTGATCTTTCTCTATTTCAACAACTCTCTCCACTCTCAACTCACATGACCAGTGTTGTTTATAAGCACACTTCACTTACCATTATCAACTACTTGAAATAATCTGAAGTATGAGAAAGATGTCTAATATAAAGAAAAATGTTAGCATGATAATAGCCTTTAAGGGTCTGAAGTTTGAAGGAATGCGGTAATTTTAATGCTTTCCTATTCCTATATTTATAAATGTGTATTAAATCTCATAACAAAATAAAATGGGTTTTACTTAGGTTTATGCTTCTCTTTTCTGGTGTTCTGAAAATAGTAAAGTTTTACTCTAAGTTTATGCTCCTATTGTAAAATTTTCTTGATTTATTTATTTATTTTAAAGTCAGAGTTACACACAGAAAGAAGGAGAGGTAGAGAAAGAGAGAGAGAGAGAGGTCTTCCATTTGCTGGTTCACTCCCTAATTGGCCTCAATGGCTGGAGCTGTGCTGATCTGAAGCCAGGAGTCAGGAGCTTCTTCTGGGTCTCCCACGTGGATGCAGGGGCCCAAGGACTTGGGTCATCCTCTACTGCTTGCCCAGACCATAACAGAGAGCAAGATCGGAAATGGAGCAGCTGGGACTCGAACCGGTGCCCATATGGGATACTGGCACTGCTGGCGGTGGTTTGCCCACTACGACACAATGCTGGCCCCATGTAAAATTTTTTAAACTTATTTTAAAAGTAAAATATTTATTAGAGAGGCAAAAAGAAAAAGAGACACAAATAAAGAAAGAGAGAAGAAAGAAAGAAAGAAAGGAAGACAGGAAGAAGGAAGGAAGGAAAAGAAAGAAAGGGAGGGAGGGAGGGAGGGAGGGAGGAAGGAAGGAAGGAAGGAAGGAAGGAAGGAAGGAAGGAAGGAAGGAAGAAAGAAAGAAAGAAAGAAAGAAAGAAAGAAAGAAAGAAAGAGAAAGAAAGAAAGAGAGAGAGAGAGAAAAGACAGACAGACAGACAGGAATTCGCATCTACTGGTTCACTTTCCAATTGTTCATAATGGCCAAAGCCAGGACTAAGGAATTCAATCCAGTTCTCCCATGTGGATGGCAAGAGAACCCAAATACCTGAGCCATTTACTGTTTATCCCCAGGGCCTTCATTTTTAGAAAACTGAAGTCAGAAGTTAAAGCTGGGAATGAAACCAGGTATCTAAAATGGGACAAGAATATCGTAACTGACATCTTAACCACAAGTCCAAATACCTGAGCATTTTGTGTACTGCAACTATTCCTGCATTACTGCTGGGAAAGTAAGATATCTTAGGATACAATAACAACTCAAGTCAGTGCAGCTAGTATATATATAAAATTATACAATTGCCTTGTGAGCTCCAGAACTGATCTGATGATGAGGATAATTTTTCATAAAGACAGGCTCTTATTTAGTCCAGTGAAAGTATGCATGTTCGAATAGCAAAACTTGTTAACAGATCTGGAAACAGCAGTCAGGAATTTCTATTTCCTGTCTCTTGTGTGTTCTATTTAGTTCTATGCATCCTGCTGTGATTAATTTTATATTCTAATATTCTCATGTGTATCATTAGTAAGCAAAAATTTTAGAAGCCAACATGTAAATATTACAATGAAATTAGCAATAAAGAAGTAGTGCCTAATAACATTCAGGGATATAAGAAAATTTTAAAAAGCCTTGATAATGTGATAAAGATTTATCCCACCAGTACCATCATCAAGATCTTTTAACCAGTAGTATATCAACTCAAAAACAAAAATTAATTTTTAACTCATCCCCAAAATTTTCCTAAGCAGAAAAAATTATATTGATATTGTAAGGGATATTTATTGATCATTCCATTTATTTTGCTTAGTTCTTTACCTATATTATCTTCTGTAAACTTTACAGCAAGTATATAAGTAAGAGTAGCTTCATCATTGAACAAATATTCCAGTGTCACTACAGAGGTAAAATAACTTGTTTAAAACTTCTGGCCAGCGCTGAGACTCAGAGGGTTAACACCCTGGCCTGAAGCGCTGGCATCCCATTTGGGCACTAGTTCTAGTCCCAGCTGCTCCTCTTCCGGTCCAGCTCTCTGCTATGGCCTGGGATAGCAGTAGAAATGTCCCAAGTCCTTGGGCCCCTGCACCCGCGTGGGAGACCCGGAAGACACTCCTGGCTCCTGGCTTTGGATTGGCGCAGTTCCAGCCATTATGGCCAACTGGGGGGTGAACCATCGGATGGAAGACACCTTTCTGTCTGCCTCTCCTCTCTCTGTGTAACTCTGACTTTCAAATAAATAAATAAATCTTTAAAAAAAAAAACTTCAAACTTACTAAACATGTTCTATGTTTCTTGTCTGTAGCTATTAAGTGTTATAATCTCCCCTATAGTCTTAGTCTTGATGTATTAAAAACAAAAATACATAAAAACAAGCAAAGCTTAGCTTAGCTGTTCACTGAATTTTATATTTTCCCTTGATTTTTGGAGTTACTTGTATCATAAGTTGTGAAAATATCAAACAGTGTTTCATGTTTCATGTAAGAATATCCCCAGTTGGGGGACAAATGATTGCAAGATTTCACAGATGAATGGGATATTTAAATTGAAACTACACGGATGTAATGAAGATCATTGTCATTGCAACTGACAACTATAAAAGAAGAAAAAGAAACTTGTATGTCTCAGTTTAGCTGAAACACATTTTATTCTTTAAACCAATACTAACACGATTGTCTTCCTGGTGTGTAGCATTAACAATCAAATGTCATAGGAGGTTCTTAAGACCCTCATAACGTTGCAGGAAAGAGATAGGCAACATAATGAATCTCTAAGAATATTTTGAGTCTAGCCATTTGTGAAGACAGAGGAGACTGGAAGAGAAGGAAGGGAAGGAGGGGAGAAGAAGGAAGGAAGGAAGGAAGGAAGGAAGGAAGGAAGGAAGGAAGGAAAAGGGGAGGAAGGAAAGAGAGGAGGAAAGGAGGGAGGGAGGGAGAGATGAAGAAAAGAACAAAGAAAGGAAAAGAGGGAAGGAAGGGAGGAAAGGGGAGAGCTAGAGAGCACCAAACTCTCTCACAGGTCAGGATACTAAATCGCCATTAACAAAACCATTAGGAAGACTGTGGGTTCACACTGGTGAATGTTCTTATTCTGTGAGTTACCAGCACGGACAAATAATTGAGTCAATGTTATTATCATTCTTTCCCTGTTCCTGCAGACACTGGTGGATGGGTAACAACAACTGCTCTCTCAGCTTCTCTTTTAGCCAACAGCCAATATTTGCTGCAAGATGAAGTATGGTAGGAATCTGAACAGCTTGAGTGTGATGACCAGCCAGGCTGTGTGTGAAGCCATTGCGGGAGGATAAATGATGAGAGCAACAATCTCAACAACAACACTGCCAACCTGCTCATCACAAACTGTACCACAACAGATGCAGGGGTAATTACATTTGGGGCGGGGAGTTCAGGCAAACACTTTACATTGGCTGTTAATTCTTAAAAGAAGTGTGTGGAAGGAGTTCTGCCTGGCAGCCCGTGCTTGTGAGGGGATTTTATTTATCAAGAGTCAGCTGCTGAATTGCGTGTGGTGCTGAGCTTATAGATCCTGATGGATTCTTTGCTCAGTCACTTGCTTATTTCCCTATAGTGACCACTCCAGGTTGAGTTCTTTGAAACTGATGAAGAATTTTATCCACTGAAGTAGCTTCTTGATAAAAAAGTAAAACCATCTATGAATCTCACTATAAGGAAACATATATTACTTTTGGGACCACAGACATTGCCACTGGTTATTCTAGAAAGTTTGATACTAAATAAGATTAGTAAGACTGTCATAGGATGCAGGTGATGGGGACTGATTTGAGGCAATGAGATAACTCATCAGTGAATGGATCCATTCTACTTCTCCAGTGGTCTCTGTATTGTTTTATGCTGCTTCTTCAATTGATTCCTTGTTAAATCAATTCTCACTGACAGATTTTGACAACACAAAGTCACACTCCAGAGCACTTATTTACAGAAGCCCTACCAGGGAATTTCCTATTGTTCTCTACTCAGTAAGCTTTGTAGATAAACAACATTCTCCAAGTTATCATGTTGACTCTGCACAGGCAGAAGGTCAGCATTGCATGACAGTCCGTTTGAATTCCGACTGCTTTTGTAGAATGATATTGATAATCATCCTTGGTCAGATAATTTACTACCTAAAAACCAAGCACCAACCAAGCAAAAATTGCCCTAAGATCTGAAGGCCACTAAATCCTACACGGATATCTCACTAATTCTGAACCACAGTCTCACTGAGACAACTATTTGCAAGCTCTGCTGTACAGCTCAGAAATTCCTAGAACCCTCCACTTCCAAGCATGCTGAGCTTCCCTTCCTCTCCTTCTTTTTCTTCTTTCCTCCAGGTCATTAATGTGCAGATTTATGCACAGGCACACAAGCCTACAACTGATATTTAAAAATAAGGAATTATCCACCTTGACTTAAATTTTATTATCAAGAAGTTAAAAATCATTCCTATCTATACCCAGTGAGAAATATATGGTATCTCAAAAAGGTTGTGGAAAAATAAAATTAAACTATCTTTATTTGAGTGAAAAAATTATTTGAAATCTATGCACAATTTTTTCATAATACTCATTTCCTGTGAACTTTTTGAAGACTTCTATTAATAGAAAACAGGGTTTGGCAAATGGCATTACTAGAATAATCATACCAATCAGAACATAGAGGCCTGTGCAGATAACTAATGGAAGTCTTTAATTGGAAATACTCTCCAAAAACAATACTTCATGTCAAATAAGCTTCATAATTTTAGCCAACCTTTTGAAAATCAACACTGGGCAAAGTACGTCAATAGTTTTCTGTTGGATTTCAGACAAGGAGACAGGTACTGAGTGTACACAAAAATCTATAGTAGCAAAGGAAGAGAGAAATCCAAGGGGAGAAAAATAACACT
Source organism: Lepus europaeus (assembly GCF_033115175.1). Classification (NCBI taxonomy): domain Eukaryota; kingdom Metazoa; phylum Chordata; class Mammalia; order Lagomorpha; family Leporidae; genus Lepus; species Lepus europaeus. The sequence continues at coordinate 15,341,446 of NC_084848.1, forward strand.
TCATGAAGAGACCAGCAAAGTGATAACCAGGTCAAAGGAACATTTTAGATGCAGGCTCTTTCTTCTTGGAAAAATTAGACGCAGTTCAAGACAGAAATAAGTGCCTGCCTACCACATGAAATAACCCAGAGGTTTAGTTAATAAATACACTCCAACAGATGCAATGTAGAAAGAAAATCACACTTGAAATCGTACTGGAAATAATATACATTTGAAATTTTAGATGATTAATTTTACGAGTGAACTTTTATTGAAATCCTACAATGATCTGTGTTCCTACTAGTTTGCTGAGAACTTAAATTGGATGTGGCTTGTGTGCAATGTTCATGCCAATAATTTTTCCAACAATAACGTTGCATTAGGCACCTAGCATCTTGCATAATTGTCAGTGTATTTGTTTTTGCATCACTGTTAGAAGATACTTGAGGCTGAGTAGTTTATAAAGAATAAGCAGTTGATTTTGGCTCACATCCTTGGCCAAGGTTGATTGCTTGCATCTGATGATGGACTTTTTGCAGGCAGAGTCTCACAGCAGTGTAGAAATCAGAATGCAAAAGACAGAGTGTCATGTGTATGTCTTCTGGTCCTTCTCTCTCCTCATAAAGCCAGGAAGATCAATTATGGGGAAACTACCCTGATAAGCTTATTTAATCCTAATGACTTCCAAATGCTCCACCTCTTAAAATGATAGTTAGATTAAGTTTCAACCCTCTTAATATCTTACATTTAGGACTACATTTTAAAATTAGACTTAGAGGCCAATGTTGGAGCATAGTGGATTTAACTGCTGTCTGTGACACCGATATCCCATATAGGTGCCAATTCCAGTTCTGCCTGCTCTGCTTCTGATCCAGCTTTATGCTAGTGGCTTGGGAAGGCAGCAGAGAATTGCCCAGGTCCTTGAGCATTACCATATGCTTTTTAATAAATCCCCAATATTAATAAGCCCAAGTAGGTATTGCCTAATATTTAGAGAAGAATTCTAAATACCAGCATGAGTGAATGAGGCAGCATGGTACATTTTAAGCTTTTATTTAGTGTGAAAGATGCATAGGAGAGTCCCCACTCTCCTATGTAAGTCTGGGTTCATACCAAGTACCAGGAACCAGCCACGTGGAAGAGCATTCAAGCCAGTAGGCATAGGTCAGGTTGGCCCAAAGGCCACTCGCCCTGAGGGCGCAGGGCAACAGTCAGCCCCCTACTGGCAAGAGCCAGGGTGAAGAAAAAAGGAGGAAAGGGCCGGACACATTTTATCCCAGGCTTTTAATCCACTCTCAAAGGGGAGTGGTTAATTAACCTGATTGGCCAGTGGGTGCTCAGGTGTGGCTAGGTAGGGGCATGAGGTCACACAGGGGCATGGTGAAGGCGTGGTCTTCCAGCTCACAAACCTAATCAATTTTAACCTGTATGCCTGTCTACTTCACCACCCTGGCCATCGTCGCTATTTGGGGGAATGAGCCAACAGATAGGTTTGTCTCCCTTTCTCTCTCTCTCTCTCTCTCTCCCCTCTGACCCCTCTCTGTAACTCTGACTTTCAGGTAAATAAATAAATACAGCTTTTTTGAAAATATAAACTTAAATTTTAATGTATGAACTTTTGGAAATATATTTGGCCACACCCAAACCACAGAAGTCAGTGAATCTATATCTATGTATCTATCTATCTATTTATCTATGATACAATGTAACCAATCACTTAATATACCCCTTATGGAGTACTTTTTTTTGTTTATAATGCATCCTTGACAAGATTCACTCAATTCACTTGGGTTTTTGTGAGAGTCAAAACTTCTAGGACACACTCACAACCCTAGGGAGTACAATCCGACGATCAGGACTTCCAGGAGATTTTGTTTGAGACGTGCTGCTTCATGGGCCACAGCATGACCAGATCTCAATTCCTTCTACCTTTCCTCCTTTGGCATTTATATTAGATGCATATATGTTGCTTCATATATACCTGGAACAATGATACATAAGTATAATGAATATAAGCAGTATGTTTATCACATCGAGTGAATGTGCTATTTTTTCCACAATGATTTTATGGCTTTTTTAGACTAAGATAGTGTCCTATTTTGATAAACTGTGGTGGTTTTCAACTTGGAATGCTTTTGTACTCCATGAACATTTGGGCAATGTTGGTACATATTTTTCATTCATCATAAAGAAAGGTATCTGGTGGATAGAGTCCACTGATGTTTATAAATATTTTATACTAAGCAGGACACTTCCCACACACAGTAAAAATTATCTGGCCTCAAATCTCAGAGATGAGATTGAGAAACTCTGGTGTAGTCTATGCTGTTGAGTATAGAACTAGACATGCTTTTGAGGCTAAATGTATTATCAATTTTAGTGTAAACATTCTATATTATGAAAGGATCCAGATGACATCCTATAATATTCCTTGGATGCAAATTTGGTTCTATTTGCTCATGAATGAAAGAGGAGCTTGGAATTGTTGATCTTAAATTGGGAATACATAATTTAATCCTATCCTCCACATATTTTTCACTTAGTCCTAAGTAGAAACCTGTCTGCCTCAAATGAGGCAACTAAAATGTTTAAGATGATTATGGTTTCACACAATAGTGTCACACCATGCTGTTTGTAAACGTATGTCATTCAGTTGCAGAGACATTTTCTATACTGGAGTTACAGATAGATCTTTGCTGATATTAATGAGCTACATTTAAAAATTTCACAATGGTTACTTTTTAAAACAATTTTTAAAATATTTGCTTATTTATTTGAAAGTCATAGTTACAGAAAGACAGAGAGGGAGAGAGAGGGATCGAGAGAGAAAGAGAGAGAGAGAGAGATCTTCATCTACTGATTCATTCCCTAGATGGCCACAATGACCAGGACTGGGCCAAGACAAAGCCAGAAGTCAAGAGCTTCATCTGGGTCTCCCATGTGAGTTTAGGCTGCTGTAACCCTTGGGCCATCCTCCACAGCTTTTCCCAGGACATGAGCAGAGAGCTGGATCAGAAGCGGAACATCCAGGACAGGAACCTTCACTCATATAGGATGCCTGTAGGTGGCAGCTTTACCATCTACACCACATTGCCAGTCCAACAATGGCCACTTTTCTGCTATGTGTAGAAGTGTTAATTTTTAAGTTTAGTTTCTGCATGTAGTAGGCACCCATATATTTGTTAATTGTCAGTTATCCAATGATTTATATGCCTGGTTAGTAATGTAATTTTGCTTATTGACTTTACAAATGAAGAAGAAATCTTATTTGTAAGAATATATCTGACCATTATATCGATATGCGTGTAATTTAGATTCTCTGCCATTAGGATGTCCCAAGTAGCTATGGTTACCTTACTCCATAGTCCCAAGGTTATCTCCTCTATTTCCTTTTAATAGGTATAATTGAAATAATTGACCGCAGTTAGTAACTGGCCAGATATGAGGGCTGAATGACAGAGAACAAAAATAAGATGGCACTCAGGTATCCAATTTAGAGATCTGAATCTAAAGATTTGACTTTTCCTAGCAGAGAAATATGATCAAGAAGAGAGTGAATATATAATTGTCACACCTAAAATTAACAAAAGCATACATATGGATTAGAATAATATTCTGTTTATTACCAACCTTTCACGCTTCTAGATAAACATTTTTCAGATAGGAGGTAGAAGAGATGAGTGCAGTGCAATGAAATGTGGAAACACAATTCAAACTTTGATACAATTTCGAAAGAGATGCCCTCATTCTCAAGAACCTCAACCTCTGCTTGCCTCTAAATGAGTGAAAAGAAAATGCTTCAAGCTTTTTATGCCAGCTTCCCATCATCGGCACCTCCATAGGAAAACATGTGTACTTCAGCACAAACTGTTTGTAAATCATCATGGCTGTAAAAGAGACATGGCTGTAAAGCAAATTCTACTCTAAGACAGTTTCAGGCCAGTGCCGCGGCTCACTAGGCTAATCCTCTGCTTGCGGCGCTGGCAGTCCGGGTTCTAGTCCCGGTTGCTCCTCTTCCTGTCCAGCTTTCTGCTGTGGCCTGGGAGGGCAGTGGAGGATGGCCCAAGTGCTTGGGCCCTGCACTCGCATGGGAGACAAGGAGGAAGCACCTGGCTCCTGGCTTTGGATCAGCGCAGCGCACCGGCCGTGGTGGCCATTTAGTGGGTGAACCAACAAAAGGAAGACCTTTCTCTCTGTCTCTCTCTCTCACTGTGTAACTCTGCCTGTCAAACAAACAAACAAACAAAAAGACAGTTTCTGATGTCAGCTTTAAGAAAGGTCCATTTTCTCAAAGCAACAAAGACAAAAAGAACCCTGAGCATGTTACTGAAACAGTGTCAGTTGTGAAAATACAGGATGTGCAGCTGACAGAGGCAAGGGTATCTATATCTATCATTCATATCTATATCTGCATCAGATAGATGAAGGGACTTGCACCATTTCATGGAAAAATAGAATTTAAAGATAAGTTAATTTTTGTACAAACCATTTTGTAAGTCCATGTAACTTTTTTTCATTATTAGAACTTTCATTAAACCATTTTAAGTTCTGTAATATCTGTAAGTGTACCTCTATTTTATATATCTGTTTCATCTATGTCTTTATCATACATATCATCCATTTATTACCTGTATCAGTATCAATATCAATATAATGTGCTTCTATATATAATCTGTATATGTATCTATATACTTATCATCATCAATATCAATATCTGTAGTATCTATGTCAATAGCTATATCATCTAAAATTAGACCATATCATATCCATTAATATTGATATTTATGTCTACATCAATATCTGTATCTATATTGTTTCTCTATGTATCAACTATATCTGTGTATCATCTATATCAATATCATCTATATCTGTATAATTTATACCTATATCACCTGTATCTTTAATTTTCTATATGGAAAATTGATATCAAAGACATTTCCACTTTTATAGTATTAAAATTCATAACCAGCTTCCTGTCTTTTATAAGGCAGGCAAAAGCAGTTTTCACAAAGACTTGAAATTTGGCGTTTTCGTTTTTTGGAAGCAGAGGTTTTTAATAAATGAAGGACTCACTGATTCCCAATATCATTTTCTAATTATTTTAGGTGATCTGCTTTCAGGAAGGTGAGTGTTGCAGTGTACTCTTCTGCTCCACAAACCCCTGAGTGAATGTGCCCACATTTCTTTGTAACAATTTGTCCTTAAGCATCTCCATCAACCAACCTATAGCAGCTCCCCTGGGAAAGATGCTTTTCTATTGTTATTATGTAAAGTGTTTTATTTATTACGAATCTTTTGCAGAGCTTTCGTTTTTGATGTGGCAGACACTCATTAGGAGGTATAAAACACACAAAAGAATAATAGCAGACCACATCTGACTAAAAAGCAAAATATGGCATGAGAGAAGGAAACCCATTACTATATTTAAAGAAGATAAGAAAATATTCAGCCAATTTCCCGTTGAACAGTATGGTTCAATTGTTACACAAAGAAATTCTGCCAGCTAATGTCTTCCGAGTCATTTAGACCTCTTCAACCCCACAGTCTATTAGGAAATGGAACACCATGTCAAGGAGGGACATCCTGATGGCCTTTGGCCTGTAAGTTGCTAAAATTCAGACATCATTTTTGCAAATGCTGCATCATACAAATGCAAATTTAATATTAGACTTTCAAATCCAATGATAATGTGACAAACAAAATTAGTCACAGTCCCGTGAGGTATGCCAATGTCGATTCCTATCTCTTCTAACTGCCTTATTCCTCAATTTGTTCTCTGAGTACTGGTGACATATTCCTTTTGAAAAGACTTGAATAATGAAAAACACTGTTGCCCTGCCAACATTGTGAGACAGACACACAACACAACAGTGCTTCCACTGGGTCTAATGTGTTGCTATCTAGGGTGGGCATTTCCTGTAGCCTAGGATATCTCAACCTCAAAGCTACTACCATTTAATGTCGGAACATCCTGTTTCCTATAGGAGATTTAGCAGTGTCCGTGGCCTTCACCGCTGGATAATGATAGCGTTTTTCTGGTTATGACGACAAACATGTCTGCAGACATTGCCAAATATCCCTTGGAGGAAAAGTGTGACCCTGGTTGAGCATTGCATTTAACATAAAATGAAGAAAAAAAGAGAAGACCCATACAGTTTTAAGTCTTTTCAGTTTAGCTATTCTCGGTATTCCTCTCCCACAAAGCAAAGTCAGGAAAGACATTTCATTGTTATAAATGGGGGAGACTTGGGAGCTTGTTATAGATTAGGTGGTCATAGTTTCATCAAAAATGCTCTTATTTCTCAGGAAGTATGATGTTTTTGCCTTGTTCAAGGTTTAAAAAAAAAAAGATATAATGACATCAGTGCAGAGCTTCAGCAAAATCATACATCTCATGAAACTCCACCTTCTGCAAGAAACATACATTCATGGTGAGCAGCTCAGCCTTTGTGCTACACTTCGATTGACAATAGGAGGGATATAGTATTCATTTTCACCCCCTAACCCCTATCTGTTGGTTTCCAAACCCTTGACTTTTAGCTCTACTAGATTCTTAAAAATTTATGGGAGCCTCTTTGTGATAAATACTCCAAATATTTTGCACCATGCTATAAGATTATGTGTCTCTTAAAAAGTTGCCTTGGACTTTATGCATTTTTAAAAATATGGTTATTTGCTAGGTAGAGAGATGAGAAATAGAGATGATGAGAGACAGAAACAAGGAGATACAAACAGAAAAAGAGAGCTTTATCTGCTGGTTTATCCCCCAAATGATGGCTGGGACTAGGCTGGGGCAGAATCTATGAATTGAGAATGCAAGCCAGGCCTATCTCACTGGTGCCAGGAAAACAAACACTTGAGCCATATTCGGTGCTCCCAAAATCTGCATTGGCACAAAGCTGGAGTCAGGAGCCAGAGGATCAAAGCCAACCAGGGGCACTCTAATATGGGATACTGGCATCTTAACCAGAGGCGCAATCCTTCCTCTCCGCTTATAAAAACAAACAAAAAGCTTTGATCTTTTCATCCATTCATTCACTCAATAAACTACTACTCTATGACAAACATTGCACTAGAGAATTTGGGAGAGATGCTTTAATACTTAATGGAATATAATATTAATTCTAAATCTACCTTTTCAGATTCTTGATCTTCAATATGAGAAATAATTTAATATTATCAATAGATAACGCTAAGCATGAAAAAATCTTGACTATGTCCTAAAGCCAAGACTTTTTATTTTTCCAGAGATTATTACAAGATGACACACTCAGTTCCACTAGTTTTAAGCTGTAAAAAATCGTAACTACTAATACTTTATTTCTTTTTTAAAAAATAAGGGAAGGGATTGAGAAAAGAATAATGTGCTCATGCTTTGTAGGCTGAGCAACTTTTCAAATTGCTTTAAGTACATTTTAATTAATCATGCCTTCGATACATCTAAGAAACGCGAGCAAGTGTTTCACAAAAAATTACAGCACTAGTATCTTAAGTGACTTGCATATGTTACTTACAATCAAATAGTCACATAATCAATTGTTTAGAGTTCTACTCCAAAGCTATTTCCTTCTACCTCCTTCACATGCCTTGGCTACACTCCACAAACTAGCATTTTAGCCTTCTCACTCTCTCCCAAATGTTTTTCCATGTGTTTAACACCGCAATTCCAAAATACTCACTCTCTGTCAACCCTGACTCTGTCCATCTTAACTTTAATGGGTGGTGGAAAACAACTTCAAATTTTTTCAGTTCCACCAACATTCATGATTGATTCATATTTGTGTCCATATGGATATTTTATAATCCTATTATAATGTCATACCCACAGTCCTAGTTTTGTTTTTTTTTTTAGAAGATTTTTTTTTAAGAAGATTTATTTATGTATTTCAGAGGCAGAGTTACAGATGGAGAGAGATCTTCCATCTGCTGGTTCACTCACCAAATGGCTGCAATGATTGCAGCTGGCCTGATCCAAAGCCAGGAGCCAGGAGCTTTGTCTGAGTCTCTCACATAAGTCCAGGGGCCCAAGCACTTGGACCATCTTCCACTGCTTTCCCAGGCTATGGCAGAGAGCTGGATCAGAAGAGGAGCCAGGACATGAACCAGTGCCCATATAGGATGCTGCTGCTTCAGGCAGAAGCGTAGGCTACTATGCCACAGTGCCGGTACCTGTCCTGACTTTTTAATAAATATTTATTTATTTGAAAGAGAGAGTTAGAGAGAGATATAGGAAGAGACAGATCTTCTAACGAGGCCAAACTCAGAAACCAGGACCTTTATCTGTGTCTCCCAGGTCAGGGGTCCGAGCACCTGGGCTATCTTCCACGGCTTTTGCTAGTCATTAACAGGTAGTTGGAGAGCTGGATTGGAAGTAGAGCAGCCAGGACTCCAACCAATGCCTAAATGGGATGCAAAATTCACAGGCGGTGGTTTTACTTGCTAAGCCATAATGCCAGCCCCCTAGACCTGACATGAGAAGAAGCAAAGGCGAAGAGGTGGGTTCAAAGAGCAACATTAGACATTTCCGGTCTGTGTATATCTTCAGACCCATCTTTTATTTCTTGTGTGCATATGGTTGGCTTCACTTTAAATAGGGACAGTAGCTGATAAGAAACTAAAAATTTTCCTCAGGGAAGGAACGTTTTTCTTGCCTCTGATATAAAGTGGCATTGGTTTCTAAACCTCAAAAGAGTGGTTGCTTCTGTCTGCACAACTCAGCACCCTGCCTTTAATCAAATTGTTTATGCCCATTTCATTCCTGGAAATCTAGGCAGATTTGTAAGAAGATTCACTGCAGATTCTGTGCATTCAATTAATACATCTCCATGGATAGAATTCTGTGGATGAATTTCTGTGACTTCTCTGAGTCCCAGGATTACTGTCATTAGATTGCATGCTTGGCCAAATTTTCTATTTGTCAATTTCATAATTAAAATATAATGTTAAAATAAAATCTTAAAATATATATATATATATGATTAGCCTAATAGATGTGCTAAAATTCATCATGTCCAAATCTGTATCAGTGAAGTACCTAAATATGTAGCTTGCTGCATTATCAGTGCTTTACACAGCTTACTTAACCAAGTTAAAAAGAACAATAGGAAATTGTCCTGTATTATAACACTTGGGTTATGTTTTTGTAACTATCAATGACTTAGCTGCTTGAACAATTACATACTCAGTAGTAACGTTTTTTCCCAATAAAATCATGAAATCTTAAGTCTCTCTTGAAATATTTTATGTTTCTCAATATTCTTACTTCTTTTTTAGTCTTAATCACATTTATTTATGTCTTAAGTGCTCTGTATTGAAAAATACAGAAGTAGTATATGTTAATGTTTTCAAGTGGGTTTTATTATAATCAAAACCATCTTCTGTGGTATGTCCAGACTTATTATATTCGAAACAAAAATGTTTCAAAAAAGTTTTCCAGATCTTATTCTTGATTTTTCTTTTATTCTTTCCTCCCTCTCTCCTTCCCTCTTTCCCTTCCTGGCCATGTCCATATCCTTTACTCCTTGTGAAAATTTCCTTAGTCCCAGCCCAGTGACCTAGGGAAAAGCAGTGAGGCAAGCCTAGAAAGCCAAAAGGATTGGAAAGAAACTCTAAAGTCCACCTCTTATTAACTTGCTTACTTTGAGCAGCTTATAAACTTTTCTGGGCTCTACCCCCTGATCTACAAGTGGAGATGTTAATTCCCACTTACACGGCCTTTTTGGAGCATCTGGCATGTAGTTACTCAATTCTTGTTCTCTTCTCCCTTCCTTCCTTCCCCTTCATTTATATCCCTCTTAGTATGTCATCTTCATCAGTGCAGCAGGTACATATCCTCCTAGATCTTGAAGGAATACCAATCATTCCTGTAACTGTCTTCCTGGCATTTGGTACAGACTTCCTTAATGGCACCATATTATCTTAGAATCATTTGCTTCTTTTGTCTCCTAGCTTACCAGCTTCATGAAAAAGAGAGCTTAACTATTTTTAGATGTATCCTGATTATTTACAATAGTTCTTGGCATATACTCCCAAAACATAAATATTTGTTGAATGAAGATGAAGTCATTTAACGTTTTCAACTTTGGTTCCCTCATCTTTAAAGTACAGTAATGATATTGGGCCTTTACCTTTACTAAAATGCTGTAAGAATCAAATGTAATACTATAATTAATAAAATAATTTAAAATATTCACTTATAACAACACCTATTGGAACATTCATTATGCTATGTTTCTTTTTTTTAATTTTTTAATTTTTTTTTTGACAGGCAGAGTGGATAGTGAGAGAGAGACAGAGAGAAAGGTCTTCCTTTTGCCGTTGGTTCACCCTCCGATGGCCGCTGCGGCTGGTGCATCGTGCTGATCCAAAGCCAGGAGCCAGGTGCTTCTCCTGGTCTCCCATGCGAGTGCAGGGCCCAAGGACTTGGGCAATCCTCCACTGCCTTCCCGGGCCATAGCAGAGAGCTGGCCTGGAAGAGGGGCAACCGGGATAGAATCCAGCGCTCCAACCGTGACTAGAACCTGGTGTGCTGGTGCTGCAAGGTGGAGGATTAGCCTGTTAAGCCACGGCGACGGCCTATGCTATGTTTCAAAGTGCATGCTAGTTAGTATCACAATATGTGTATATGTTCGGCTGTCATATATTATTTAGTATGTTAACTATAGAACTGAACTGGAGCTCATATCTCTTAATAATTATCCACTACGCAAAAAAGTTAACCTTCAGTTGCCCCAAACATATTTTTTTCTTGCAGAGCAATTTTGCCATGTGGAATTCATGCATTTTTTAAAAAGATTTATTCATTTATTCAAAAGTTAGAGTTATACAGAGAAAGGAGAGGCTGAGAGAGAGAGGTCTTCCATCTGCTGGTTCACTCTCCAGTTGGCCGCAATGGACGGAGCTTAGCCAATCTGAAGCCAGGAGCCAGGAGCTTCTTCCAGGTCTCCCACATGAGTGTAGGGGCCCAAGCACTTGGGCCATCTTCTACTGCTTTCCCAGGCCATAGCAGAGAGCTGGATCAGAAATGGAGCAGCCGGGACTCAAATTGGCACTCATATGGGATGCCAGCACTACAGGCAACGGCTTTAGCTGCTATGCCATAGCACTGGCCACTACTCATGCATTTTTTAATATGAGACAATTGTCCCATGTAGAGAAATATTGAAAGCATTTGAAGAAAGTAATTTTTCTTTGAAGTTCTCTGTTATTTTCATTTTTCGGTTGCTTGATTAATTGTTGACGACCTTTATGTAACTTTTCCAAATTACAAAACCTAGGGATATATTTCTTTGGTGAATGGGGATGCAAATGACTTTATGGACCAGATGTTGAGTGTCAATGCTAAGACTAAATGATGGTGTGGTTGGCTAGGGTCCCACCTGAGGTGTTGGCATCTCATGTGGGCATGCCAGTTCGTGTCCTGGCTGCTTCTCTTCTGATCCAGTTCTCTGATGTGGTCTGGGAAAGCAGTGGAGATGACCCAGGTGCCTGGGCCTCTGCATCTCTGTGGGGAACCCAGAGGAGACTCTCGGCTCCTGGTTTTGGGTGGGCTGTTGTGGCCATTTGGGAAGTGGAACAACAGATGGAGGACCTTTCTCTTAGTGTTTCCTTCTCTCTGTCTGTAACTCTACATCTCAAATAAATAAATAAATAAATCTTTTAAAAATAGAGTAAATGATGGCATATTATTGCTTACTCATCCAGATTAACGTTTAGCATTTGCCCCAAACTCCTGAATGACCTCAGGTGACAGTTCCACTTCAGGGCATATAAATAGACTCATCCGACTCCTCCCAAAGCAGACCCTCCTCACACTTGGGCTGCTCTTTCAAATCATTCAAATTTGGGGCCACTGCTGTGGCATAATGCATAAAGCCGCCGCCTGCAGTGCTGACATCCCATCTGGGTGCCGGTTCAAGTCCCAGCCTCTTTACTTCCAATCCAGCTCTCTGCTGTGGCCTGGGAGAGCAGTAGAAGATGGCCCAAGTGCTTGGGTCCCTGCACCTGCATGGGAGACCTGGAAGAAACTCCTGGCTCCTGGCTTCAGATTTGGGGAGTGAACCAGCGGATGGAAGAACTCTCTCTCTCTCTCTCTCTCTCTCTCTCTCTTTCTCTCTGCCTCTCAGTAACTCTGCCTTTCAAATAAATAAATAAATCTTTAAAAAAATCAAATTTCTTGAAGTATCACATTTTCAAACAGTTCTTTCTTGGTCACCCTGTCTAGCACATACCTTCATTCATTGCCATGTTTCATTTTCTCATCTCTTTATATTTCTTTATAGTACATACTGTCATTCAATGGAATTCTTTTGGTCTTGTTATACTCAATATAATATAAGATGTAGGGAGGCATCGAAACTGTACTTTTTATTCATTTCTGAGTTAACAGTCACATGAGGAAATGAAGAGTGCCTGGCTTATATGGGTGCCCAAAGTAATAAATGGATACATAAGTGAATGGAAGAGTTTCATTGAGAGGATAGAGATAAGATAAATTGCTTTCATAACCATCTTTAAAAATTCATTTATAGCAACATAAATATGGAGTCCAAGTCAGTTCATCTGTTAGTAATGAGGCATGTGAAAATCAACCTACTACCCTTAATCTTGCTATCTCTCTTTTATGAAGAACTCTAGGAACTCCAATTGACCTGTATCTCTTTAAAAAGAGCTATTAACACAAATTTGAAATCTTATATTTTAGTGTTACTTTTCTTTATAAACATATATTTAAACAAACAAATACACCAATATATGTATTTTGATATGCTTCCCCTTTATCCCCCTAACGCATTCCTGAAGCAATCCAGAAAAGCAAAGACACATGGCATTGTTGGTGTTATGATCTTAGTTTTTCTGACACAATTGCCAATGCCATTATTATCAGAGTGACATTCATTTGATGGTGAACTCAGAAAGAACATTCAAATACACCAGATGAAACACATTATGGGTTATTGTATAAAGGACACACACATGTGCACACATGCCAAATGACAGCATGCCTTCAAAATTAATTGGAAAATAAATGGAGGTGATGGGCAAAATGACTCCTAATACTTACTATATATTTTTAAAACGTGGATTTACCTAACAATTTTAACTCTTTCAAAATCATATTTGGTATTTTCTATCATTGGCTTTATCTGAGCCCACTTCATTCTTCCCAAGGAAAAGTAGGTCAAACCACGATCTGCCAAGCTGAGCTTTTCTCTTAATTCTTTGGTCTAGATGGACTTGTCTTCCTAGGACCTCAGTGCTAGCCCTTCCCTGGACCAGAGCCCTATCCAGATGGTTGCTATTACCTGAGACTGCTTTTAAAAGCAGTAGTTACTAGGTGGATGGAGATATTCCAGAGCTGTTCTCAGAGAGCAAAACAGGCCAGGTTCATTACCGAGGAATGAAAATATGAAATATAAATTTATTTGCCCCACAGTAGATTGTAGAATGTTGCTTTAGTCACAGACTGTGGCCTACACCTCCATATGGTGGGGTCTTTGACCATGAATTGTATTGTCCTGCAGGGCCAATATCAGCTCACAGGCTACTACTTAAGTGTTAGGGCTAGTACTAAGCTATTGTAGAGAGGTCCCAGATGTTTCATGTATTTTATCCTATCCACTCTACTTCTCTTTCTAGCACTACTACTTACTGCTATGCATAGTAACATCATCATCACAATTACATATATTCACTTTGTGCAATGTGCTGTTGAGCAAATTTATATACATTTACTAGCATATCAACTCCTCTTAAAAATAATCAAGGTAGAAATCTGCACAATCGATAAATGTGGAAACAGAGAACCACTTACATAGCTAAAGGATAGACAGAAATGCAAAATTTCAAACAAGTAAGCTTATACCCAAAGACAGGTTTTCTCCCCCAAAATACATCCAAGAAGCTGGACAGATATTCCTCTGGGTTGCCTTCAAATTTCTTAATCCTCTGTGGTTAATAAAAGATCAACATTCCAAAATGAATATTTACTGCTATTCTTTCAGGAAAAATTTCCCAAGATGATTCTTTACATCTTTCCATATATTATGACTTTCCGAGTTTATGACTTTCTTTTATAATACACAGATTATACAAGGGTACTTCAACAAGTTTGTGGAAGCATGTAATTAAAAGATAAGTTTGGTGCTGCCATTGTGGTGTAACGAGGTAACACGCTGCCTGAAATGCCTGTGTCCCATAAGGGCACCAATCTGAGCCCTGGGTGCTCCACTTCTGATCCAGCTCCCTTCTAATGTTCCTGGGAAAGCAGAAGAGGATGGTCCAAGTCCGTGGGCTCCTGAACCCCCATGAGAGACCCGAATGAAGATGAGGCTGGAGCTCCTCAGCAGTAGTTGGGTTGGGGAAGTAGTTCTAAGGGTCCTCTAGTTGGTTAGCCTGTTGTGTCCTCCTCTAAATATCTGTACCATATCCAGGTGTTTGACACAGAGGTTAAGACACCACTCGAAGTACCTTCATCCAGTATCAGAGTGCTTGGGTTTGAATCCCTGCTCCACTCCTGATTCCAGCTTCCTGCTAATGCACACACTAAAAGGCAGTGATGATGGCCCAAATACTTTGGTTCCTGCCACCCACCTGGGAGACTCAGATTGAATTCCTGGTTCATGGCTTCTGCTTGGGCCAGACCTAGATGTTGTGAGTATTTGAGTAGCAGATTAGTGGGTGGGAGATCATTCTCTTTCTCTCTATCTCTTTCTTCCTCTCAAATATATATATATATATATATATATATATATATATATATATATAAAGAAAGAAAGAAAGAAAGAAAGAAAAATTATGTACCAAAGACATCCATAAACATATTTCTTAGGAATCTGAAACACTCCATTCTCTGTTCCCACAAAGTGTGGAACAGGAAGACCAACCTTTAAGCTTATTCTCATTCTTTGCCTTGTTGACTGTACTCACTGGATCACTCTTAAATTTCTGTATTTCTCTTTTCGGAGAGCTAAAGCTGGTAGATGAAGATTGAGAGTCACCAGACAGGCTCTGCTGTCTTTTATTAAGTCAGCCATAAAAAATCCATCACTATTTTCCAGAATGTGAGGGATAGTGATCTCTGTTATTTTTTCTATCTTTGTGGTTGCAACAGAAATTCAAGATACAGGACCCTAAGACCTAAGGTTGATGGAAGGTAAAAGGCTCTATATATTGTGGGTTTTATCTTATTTTTCCCATTTCTATCAGGCTAAATTTTATTGCCAGCTTGGTACTGTTAACATTTTTCCCCTGTACAGAAAGCCATGAAATACTTGGTAACAGATTAATTTATATCAGCCTTTTGAAGGGCAATGAATGAAGAGGAGAGAAATTTTCTAAATGTAGGACATAATACTTTCTAGGCCATTGGTCAGGATTTTCCAATTTTCAGTTATTTCAGTCATTGTATAGAAAGCAATTGAGTGTAGGCACATTATAAGTAAGCTGTAGTGTATTTAATGGATCTGAAAACCCCTTGAATTCCATTTATGCACTCTTCCATTAGTATTTTAAGATTCTAATTATATTCCCACAATAAGTAATTTTATATCAGTCACTGACAGTTGACAATCAGGGTGGCTTAGAAATGAACATTTTTTACCTGTCAAATTAGGCTTTATATATTTAATAATTGCCAAATGAAAGACACTGACAAAAGTAATTTGATCACACTGTGGATTACCAGAATCTGCTTCTCATTATAAAACATTTCCAGAGGCCATTAGGAGAAATACTAGGGATTTGCAATGCAATAGATAAGCAGTAACAGGCTCAAAAGGCTACATTTTAAAGCTGACTAGAGAATTCCATATTCCCTTTAATATAATATTCTTTAGATCTTTCTGTTCAACATGGATTGGCTGTGATGCACAGTTGTTTAGGCAGCAGAAAACTTTCTTTTTCTCCACTATGCTGCACATTGGCTGGCTGGTGTGATTCGGGAAACCTATGTTATGGTCAATAGTTTTCTGAAAGCAGTGCATTTCCCCAAGTTCAACCTCTTAAGATCTGGTGACCTCTGCCTTTTGAATACTTATTTAAACTGTCATAATCAGTTTCTTAATGATGTAGTTTGAAAATATAAAACTATACCAACCACAGATCCTGACTCTGGTAAGTGGACCATCAAGTGTAGTGTCAACAAACTTTCAAAATACAGATCTTAAAAATTACAAAGTTAATGTTGTCTCATAGGATTTAAAGGAAAATAAATCTCCAAAGTGAAAGGACAGCTCTACCTAATACTTCCCATGAGGACATAGATGAATATTTCTGATGTCTAATAGAAATGAAAAATAGTTTAAAAACATAACTGACCAGACAGGTTATGAGAGGTAGAGCAATTACAAAGCAATCGTTAAAATTATAATATTTGAGGAGACAGGGATCAAATGGAAATCAGGGTAATTCCAATCCATCAGACAATTGTAAATATTTCCTTACATCTTTGGTATGCAGTTCATCTACAGGGAAAACTATCAATAAGTAGTTGAATGGATAACTGTATGACGTTTCCTCTGTTGGATTGAATTTCCTGAGGGCAAGTCAGTTTACTTTAGTTTTTGTGTGGTCTCAACTCCTGGCAATAGAGAAAAGAATATGTTAACAAACTGAGAATCAATTAAACAGGCCTGTTGGAAGTACTGTCTGGGAGAAGTATATAAGGAAGGAAAGAAACATTGAGACAATAGTTCTTTAAAAGCAAAGTCATCCATAGAAATAAATATTGAAAAATATGAGTTATTCAGAAAATTTTACACATTGACAGATTAAAAGAATAAAATTTACCCTTTAGATGTCCAAACTGTGAAGCAAAGGGATATAAGAAGAGATGATGGGAGAACTATCACCAGTTTTGATGCTCATCAAACTTTCTTATATATTGTTCTATAGAATCAACAGGTACAAAATCCATCCAGGTGAATTTTGAACTTTGATTCTAAGTCCTAACTATATGCCAGGAATTAATTTCTTGGTTTATGTGATATGATACCTTGAGAGCAAACATTTTATTTCCAATTTCATCTTTTACTTTCTCCAATATAGTCTTTGATATAAATAGAATGCTATTAAGATGAACACATACAAACACACAAGGAGTCTTCCAAAAATTGTAAAGACTGTATGAATGCATGGTGTCTCTAATAATATGAAGATTCAGAGTTTAATATATACAGGACAGGGTTATGTAAGGTAATTCGAGCCTGTTTTGTTGAGAGTGTTGTTTGATTCCAATAGCTAGCAATACTGCAATTCACTTACACGTAAGGACTATTTATTTCTATCACTGAAGAAGATAACCATTTTGTGTGAATGATTTGTCAGTGTGAAGGAAAGACAGATGGCACAAGAGACAGCAGAGAAACAGGAGCATTGCAATATGTGTATGTTTTAATAAAGCATAACTAGATTAGGTATGTTGCAATATTGAAGTAATCTCATTCTGCTCACAAAACTATTGCTCAAAAAGAATCATATGAAACTGGCTTAGGTTTAGTAAAATCACACTTGGGAAACCATGTGGACTCTCCAGCCTAGTGCCTCCACTCATATTAAATTTCTTATCCATGATCCAGGTTTTCCTAGCCACACTCTTCTCCTGGCTACTCTCTCTATATATCTATATCTATATCTATATCTATATCTATATCTATATCTATCTATATTTATCTATCTGTATCTATATTTATCTGTATCTATCTCTCTCTCTATATATATAATATATATATCTATATATATAAATATCTAACATAATAATATTTAATTGAAGAAACATATGCATTTATTCTATATATATATATATATAGAGAGAGAGAGAGAGAGAGAGATTTACCATTAATTGTTTTAATACCCAAATGGCTGTAACACCCAGGTCTGGGCCAGGCCAAAGCCTTGTGAGTCAAGAACTCCATACTGGCCTTCCAGATGGGTGGCAGTGCCCTAAGTACTTGGGTCATCTTCTGCTGTCTTCTCAGGTACGTTATCAGGAAGGCAGATGGGAAGTAGAGTAGCCGGGACTTGAACAGGAAGTCTAATACGGAATACTGAGATTGCATTGGGTTGTTTAACCCACTGCACTGCAATGTATGTCCCCAAATATAATTTATGTTTTAAATTATTAATGTAAGCATAATTTTAATTTACAGTTTCATTTCAGAATAATTAAGGAAATAAATTGATAATTATATATATTTAATATGATCATTATAGTATATTGGAGATATATGTATATAGACACTTGAGTAAATATCTAACATAATAATATTTAATTGAAGAAAAATATGCATTTATTCAGTTAATTCTTTCTAAACTCATTCAAAATAAAAATTATATCCTCACTTTAAATATTAGGCCACAACCTTTTAAGTGATAGAGTTTGTCTCTACATTCAGGCATATATAAATCTGAAAATTAATTTTATTCTTTGCATGAACTTTGATTTAATAAACATTGTCTACATTGTTTCTGTGTCTCAGATGTTTTATCTTGTTTTAAACATACTTACCTTGACACATGTTTATCAGCACACAATAGAATATAATATAGGAATAATATCAATTGAAATTATATAATTGATATGATCATATATTAATAATATATAACATAACTAATATCATGAGTCTTTGCAAAAAAGCCATATATTATGAATTAATAGATATAAATCCTGAATTATACCTTCCACATATAAAAGTTCAACCCACAGAAAATATTTCTCAAAGAATTTCAGAATATTTCATGTTCTATTTTGCAGCTGCAGTATAAAGAAAAAAAAAACATGTTGAAACGTGTTTTCAAATTAAATTGTATCTGTGTTATTTTAGATTTCTATTAAGGGCATTTTTCTCATATAACCTTGAAAAATCTATGCTGATTCTTTTCATCATTAGTGTGATTTAGTGAGACAATTACTGAGTTAATTTCCCATAATGACAAAAAAATGCACTGTATCTGTTTTTCTAATTTACTTTTAAGAATACCACAATCAAAGCATAACTCTCTAGCTTGTTTATCTAGGGCTCCGGTGAAAAAGACTCTGTTACAAGCAGGGGAAGAATAAGGAAGTGGACTGAGCCTGAGCACACCTTTCGGGGAGCACAGTGAGCCCTGGAGGGAGGGGCAGAATATTGCTGTATGCATGTGATTCTCTGTGGTCATCAGCTGTGACCAGTACTAGTTCCAAAGGCTTTTTCATGTCTAAACTCACACAATCCAACAAATTCCTCATTCAAAAAAATGTTATAATTACTCTCATTACTATATACTTGTATAAATTATGTAACTGAAACAAAATTGCCTCGGGTCACATAGCTAGCAAATGGTAGAGCTGAAATCAGAACAGAATAACTGGGACAAACTACTGCTATATAATAGCCCTTTAATTAGAAAAATAGGAACATCATCAAAATAGAGACTCTTCCAAAAAATTCACAATGAAATAGAAAAATCCTTTAAGAATAATAATAATGGGATCTGGCCTTGTTGTGCAGAGGGTTAACCTACTGTTTGTGATGCCAGCATCCCACTGCCTAGTACTCATTGGAGTCCCACTTCAGAAAGCAGCCCAAGATGACACAAGTATTTGGAGCCTTGCTACTCATGTGGGAGATTAGGATGGATTTCTTGGCTCCTGGCTTCAGTCTGGCTCAGATCTGGCTTTTATGGTCATTTGGGTCATGAACTAGTGGGTGGAAGCACTCTCTTTCTCTTTCTGTGTGGCTCTTTCTCTTTTCTCTCTCTCTCCCTCTTTCCCCCCTCATCACTGTTGCTTTGCTTTTCAAATAAATAAATTTTAAGAATCATAATCATAGCACATTATCTAAGAGAGTGAAATATTCTAAAAACCAAACACCCAACCAAGATTTTAATTCCAGCTCCTGTCTTCTGCCTGGCCCTGACCTGGTTGTTGAGGCCATTAATGGAGTGAACCAGTAGATCGAAGATCTCTCTTTCTTTGTTTCTCCCTCTCTCTCTCTTTTCAAAGATATAAAATAAATATTTTTTTAAAAATCCTACTGTCTAAAAGAAAAAAGACCTATGCATAATCACAAAAAAAATCCTACCATCTTTTATTAATAGAGAAATGCATAGTACTTTAACATTATCCTTAAGAACCCTACTGTGAAATACATATACAGAACTTTTTATGCTGACCTAACAATGTTAGTTTTTGGACAAGAAGCTCTAAAATTTGCCTTTGTACTGGAAAGTGCAAATTATATGGCACGTCTTGGATTCTAGCCTAACAATGGAGATCTGAAAGTCTCTGACGATCTTCTGTAGGTAGCATCTGGAATGGAGCTGTTTGTCCAGGCTGGAGAGCTATACTAGTCATTCCTGAGATGTGAGTCCACTCTACACTGGATAGTGCTGCTATTAAAACCTCATATGCAGAGAATCCAGGATCACTCACAGTAGACCCACAGCTGAGCTAAGGGATCTCAGTAGAATGAAAACTAAAGCCATTTCAAAAGCTCTGGAACAATTAGATCTGAAAATAAAATTGTGAAGGAAGCCATGACTTTCTAAGTATAAAGCAGTAAAAACAATGCACAATGTACTTGGCACACCGTTACAAAAAAACACAAAGAAATCCATAATTAGCTAGCTAGATTAAAAAATAAAACACGATATAATAAACATGTGTGTATATAAAATAAACTTTCACACAGAGATTATATAAAAACATATACAGACATACTAGCAATAAAATGTGTTGGACTTTAAATACTATGTGTATTTTAATATAGCAAATTCCACATCTACAAATACACTGGTGTGGTACAGGACATCATTTTCTTTTAATTTATTTATTTATTTGAAAGTCAGAGTTACACAGAGAAAAGGAGAGGCAGAGAGGCAGAGAAGCAGAGAGGCAGAGAGAGAGAGGTCTTCCATCCGATGATTCATTCCCCAATTGGCCGCAACGGACAGAGCTTAGCAGATCTGAAGCCAGGACCCAGAAGCTTCCTCCAGGTCTCCCATATGGGTTCAGGAGCCCAAGGACTTGAGCCATCTTCTACTGCTTTCCTAGGCCGTAGCAGAGAGCTGGATCAGAAGTAGAGCAGCTGGATCTCGAACCGGCACCCATATGGGATGACGGAGCTTCAGGCCAGGGCATTAACCTGTACCTGTACCACAGTGCCGGCCCCAGGACATGGGTTTGATAATCAGTAAAACAGAGTCCAATCTTGTCTGTACTGTTTTCTAGCTGTAGGATGTTAATTACATTATTCAGTATCTGTACCTCAACACCATCACGTGTGAAATGGAGAACAGATTATTCTTTGTTATGATGGCTACTGTAGAGGTAAGATAATAGGAACAATCTATTATCAAGGTGGCAATATTAACACTTGATATGTGTTAGCAGCTATATAAAAACATTGTTATAACATTATCATTACAGTTTCATAAGAAAATCAGAAATGAAATGGAAGATATAGTTCCATATATTAATTGTGTAATTACCATATCTGTTCTCTGAAATGAAATTTTCTAAATATTTTATTATGGGGAATTAGTTGCATACATTGTAGCACATAATTTATAGTACTTAAAATTATCTGCAAATAACATATTTTCACATTGAAAAGTGATCTCAATCTTCATCCCTATATATTTAAATATATGTATGAGGAAAGGTAAGAAATTGCTAAATAATGATCAGAATGATTATTTCCTACTGATACAATATGATATGTAATTTGTGTTTTATTCCTTTAGCTTCTTGATTTCTTTTAAAAAATTTACAGTGAACTACAAGCAGTTCATTTATGTTTTTGAAATGATGTATATTGTGAGAAATGGCATACATGCACATGCTAATTCTACATTTACTTAGAAAGATTTCTTATCATTAGAGAATAATATTCAGAGAATACTGAAGCTAAAATGTGAACAGAGAGTTGTCCTAATAAACTATTAAAAGTATTACATCCAAAAGATAGTGCAATTACAAGATTCTAAAAGTTTGTCAATTATATTTAAACTCAGTAAGTGCTAAGTATGTTAAATTACATGAAATATAATAAAATAGGTACAATTTTAAGAAATTGTAAGTGATTTCTTAAAAAAGCCTCTGCATTGTGTACTAGCTTGAAATGTTGCTAAATCATTCATGAGAGAGATTAATTCTTTAGCCTTAAAACTTATATACTACTTAATATTAACATACCGGGGAGAAGGAGTGGACATGTGGCACAGCACCACTTGGGACATGCTCATCCTATATCCGAGTGCTGATTGGAGTCCCAGCTACTCTGTTCTTCTGATCCAGCTTCCTGCTAATACATCTGGAACAGCAGCAAGTGATGTTGCTGCTGGCCATATGAGAGATCTGGATGGAGTTCTAGGATCCTGGCTTTAAAAAAGTTTAAGTGAGGCCAGCGCCCTGGCTCAGGCTCACTAGGTTAAACCTCTGCCTGCAGTGCCTGTGCCCTGGGGGTTCTAGTCCCAGGTGGGGCACCGGTTCTTTCCTGGTTACTCCTCTTCCAGTCTAGCTCTCTGCTGTGGCCCTGGAAGGCAGTGGAGGATGGCCCACGTACTTGGGCCCTGCACCCCCATGGGAGACCAGGAAGAAGCACCTGGCTCCTGGCTTCAGATCCGCTTAGTGGCCACTTGGGGGCTGAACCAACGGAAAAAGGAAGACCTTTCTCTCTTCACTATATCACTGTCTAACTGCCTGTCAAAAAAAAAAAAAAAAAAAAAAAAAAAAGATTATAAGTGAAAGTGCAAGACTACCACAGGGATATAAATAGGTGATATAAATGAGAAAATGTGAGGATTTATGAATAATTGTGTTCCTCAAAGAAATATTTTTGTGCTTCCTATTTGTGTTTTTCTACCAAAAGTTATAGGATGGCCAGTCACTGTGGTTGTTCTGTTTAAGAGGGTTAATGTTGCAGACAGTTATTAATTTAAATCCTCATTCTTCCTTTTAGTAGCAATGGAAAGTTGATACTTTGGAAAGATTGGAGAATAATATTTTGACTCTCAGTAAGAATTTCATGTATGCTAGGTGGGAATAGCATCTATCTGTTACAGTTTCCCATTATAGTCATTAATTAAAAGCATGATCTCAATTAAAACAAAGATGCAATCAAAATAGGTGAAAGACTGTTTCATAACAATCCTCACTGTGCAAAAGTAGGTCACTTTCTCCCAGGCAAAGCTGACCTATTAAGACACCATTTATTTATGGCAATAAGCATTATGTAAATACAACTCACTCCATTGCTTTCAACAATAAAACACTTCAATTTCCGAGCATACACCATTGAGTAAGAAAATCAGACACTCTTAAAAGATACCCCAAGTTCATGCAGTGATAACAAAAGTTCAATTTGTATTTCATTTCTTAATTTATCATTACAAAGAAATAAAAATGACGTATGAACAGAAATGGATGCTTCCACGAGGATGCTATGTGTTGTTTTCCACTGAGAACTGAAAGATCTCACTTTTTGTAGATTTATTTCCAAAGTAGAACATTTCCTTTTCATATCTTCACATGATATGCTTTGTGAGGTTTGGGATTTCTGTAACAACCAGTCAAAGAAAACTTATATTATAAGATTGTAGGCATTTTGATCCATTGTAATCTTTTATGTTAAATAAGAGTGGCCATTAATAATACCAGATGTTATCAAACCTCTGATGTGCAGGAGATTCACAATTTGGAGTACTGAGAAACTTTCAGAAACATGAGTGGTTTTGGAAACTACAGTTCATACAGGTTATAGCTTATTGTTTTCCGCAGATTCACATAATCAAGCCCAAATTGTATGCTTTAACTTGTAACAACCAGATCTTTTTAAAGGATTTTATGACTATAGGAGCTCCATTTTAAAGATGATATGATCTCCTGTTGAAAGAATATTTTCATGTTTTCAATGCTGCTATTGTCAATAATTTTAGAAAGAAAGATATTTAGTAAAGTGTATTTTCCACACTGGAAATCATTTTGCTTTTGCAATGCTTCCTAGGAAGGTAAAATGGGAGATCAATTTTATAGAGGTGATCATATTGAGTCCCAATTTATAAATCAGCATGTATATATATATATATATATATATATATATATATATATGTGTGTGTGTGTGTGTGTGTGTGTATGTAGTTACCAAAATAAAATAATTTTATCTGTATATTGTTACATAGAAAATGAAAAGCTAGATTATTATTAAGGATGGTAAAGCAAGAAGCAATGAAGCACCTTGTGATTATTTATATGTAGAATTTTTTAAAAAAAGTTTGTGGGAAATTAAATTGTACGATAACCTTATTTTGGTGAAAAATATTTCAAATACATGCATGTGAGAGTTCTTCCAAAAATTCATTGAAAAGGTGTTCCATCAAAAATATGCATGGATGGCCGGTGCCGCGGCTCACTTGGCTAATCCTCAGCCTGCGGCGCCAGCCAGCACCCCGGGTTCTAGTCCTGGTTGGGGTGCCGGATTCTGTCCCGGTTGCTCCTCTTCCAGTCCAGCTCTCTGCTGTGGCCCGGGAGTGCAGTGGAGGATGGCCTAGGTCCTTGGGCCCTGCACCAGCGTGGGAGACAAGGAGGAAGCACCTTGCTCCTGGCAGCGCCGGCCATAGTGGCCACTTGGGGGCTGAACCAACGAAAGGAAGACCTTTCTCTCTGTCTCTCTCTCTCTCTCACTGTCTAACTCTGCCTGTTACAATGAAAAAAAAAATGCATGGGTTTCAAATTTTTGCACCAAAATAAATTAATCTTTTAATTTCATTTTTGTACAAAAATTTGAAGTATCTATGAATGTGTTACAGGCATAAGAATAAACCAACAATATTCCATATTATCATTCAGCAGTGTTTGTCTCTATCTAGAGAAAAGATTTAGGATCAAAGGATGGAGATATTTAATCTGATTTTATACACATAAATGAATGCACATAATAGAATTTTAAATGATCATGCATTTATTTTTCAATTAAAATAAATAGTAAAGCAATCTAAGCTCTTTTGAGTATTAATATTATTTTTAGACTCCGGCTAGTTTTATGTGAGAATAGAGACAAAGATACTTGTTTTAATCAAAAGAGAAAAGAAGATAATGATTTTTATGCTGTTTTTCAGATAGAGATTCTGAAGAAATATTTGTAGAAGTGAATGAATGATTATCAGAATGGCGGGATATTAAGCAGGAATCAGAGTTCTTGTAAGTATTAGAATAAAACTTGATTTGCTCAAAAATGTAATAAAATATTGCTGGGACAAAATTAAACAGGAGACTATGGTTATTTAACATTTAAACTCAGGGCTCTGTTTTAGGTGTTTTAACATACATTGTTACAATTAAAATGATTGTTAAGCATCATTCAAGGAAAACTGAAGACCTATAAAATTGAATTATTGAGTTAATAATGAAGCAGATTCGTGCAGTATTGCAGATTATTCTGACAGTGTTTATCAGGATGGGCATAAGCAAGGAAAATGGACATGCAGGAGTTGGCATGGGCTAAAACAACTGCACAAGTTGATCTGAATTAAGACAACATTATACTAATGATTTTTCAGGGGACAAGACATGAGAAACATATACCATTAAGGGAAAATTGGCCTTGGAAAAGGCATCCACTAGATTCAGTTGCTCATGAAGGGCAATAAAAAAGCTCAGAGGAAATTTGCAGTTAAAGAGAAGTTGTTGAAATTCAGATTTGGTCACTGACAGGTGTCTGTGATGGTGTTGCCTTAGACTGGCTGTGCAAGCAGAAAATGTAGATAATGAAAGAAATCACTGTCTACAAGAGCAAATAAAATAATCTCCAGATGAGGTTAGCTGAAAGATTTTTCATGAGAAAGAAATCTCAACAGTGTTGATCTCTGAATATGTTGGGATAAATCTAAGGGCAGTAGGGGACTTGTGTGATGAGTGTGGCAAGTGAGGGATATGGAACCTTCATCTGAGACAGACAGAGGCATGGAGCTTGCCAGGAAGGGGCAGCTGAGAGATCTGCAAATTTATCAATAAGATATGAGTCTTGAGTTGGCGGGCTTGGTTATCATAGATGTTAACTTTCTCAATTCTTTCCTATCTTTTAATTTCATGGATTCTGTTCTTATGTAAATTGCTTTCTTTTTAAATTTGAGTTTACTTAGCACTTCTTCTAACTACCTTAGGGCATTAGTTTTAGACATTCTTCTTTTCTAACACAAATGTTTAAAGCTATAGATGTCTTTCAAAACGTTGCTGTAAGGCAACTGAAATTTTCTCATAAGCTTTACTTTTGCTATTTTTCAAGATGAAATATTTTCTATTTCCCCTCAGCATACTTTTAAATTTGGATTATTTAGAGATGATCTATTTTAAAATGTCTGGGTGTTAATGAATTTTCTAGATATATTTTAGTTATTTATTTCTAATTTAATTTCGTTGTAGGTGGAGAATATGACCTGCATGATTCCAATCATTTTATATGCACTGAGATGTTATTATGGCTCAGCATGTGTCTAATTGGAGTGCAAGGGACACTTGAACACTTGAAATTAAAGTGAACTTTGCAGTAGTTGAATATAAAGTTCTGTTAAAATAAGTTTAGTGAAGATGGTTAGTATTATTGTTCTAGTCATCTATGCCTTTAGTATTTTTTGCCTAGTTTTTATATCTATTATGGACAAGATGGTGATAAAATATATACTTGTGGGGCTTGGCACTGGCACAGCCCTCAACGCTGCCTGCTGCAATGTCACTATCCCATTTAGAGTGCCATTTTGAGTTCAGGCTACTCTGCTTCTGATCCAGCTCCCTACAAATGTGCTTGGGACAACAGTGGAGGATGGCCCAAATACTGGGGTCCTTGCCACCAAATGGGAGACCTGGATGGAGCGCTGGGTTTCTGATTTCAGCATGGACCAGCCCTGTCTATTGCAAACAATTGGGGAGTGATCTAATGGACAGAAGATCTCTTTCTCCTGTATGTGTATGTGTATGTGTGTGTGTCACTCTCCACTTCAAATAAATAAATAAATCCTTACATATGTGTGTATATATGTATATGTATATGTATATAGTTATTGAATTTCTAGTGTATGGGTGCTTTCCTTCCCTATCTCTGCCTATCACTTCCCTCCTTCAGTACACATTTGTTGGGTCTTAGTCCACCCGTACAAGGATGGACTGGGTCCGAGGAAAGGTAAGTGTGCCGCTCGCCCGTTCCCCAGCCTCCTGGTCCCGGAGACAATCAGACACAGCGGGGAGCCAAGTCTAGCAAGGACTCAGTCACCTTTTGCATAATAGTACCTTTTATAACACAAAACTGCAGAGTCATTGGGGCAGGGCTAAGGACCAACCAATCACTTAAAAAAATCACCTTATGGGGGGATTTCTATAGGACTAGCCCTATGTCTATACACTTGTTACTAGTTTTGTTACCTCCCCTGATGTTGCGCAGCCAGTTAGTTTTAGTGGTAAAAACAACTTTGGATTCCGCCCATCTTACTTCCTCTGGGCGCCATCTCACTTGGCTCCGCGGGGCTTCGTTCCGTGTAGCTCGGGCGGGGACACCCTGGAGCAGCTGCGCATGCGGAGCCCCCGGGCCTGGCCTGGCCATGCCATGGCCGCGCTCATGCCCCACAGATTCCCCCTTTTTGTTTTAGCACGCGGTCCCTGTCTTAGGTTGCCCCCAGCCGTCCTTGCCCTTACCCGTCATTGGTAACCCAGGCAGCTTGGCCATGAGCCCTGTCTTAGGTTGGTGCAGGACGCTGGGTGCTTTACCCGTCTTGGGGTGTCGCGTGACTTGTAATTATGGGGGCGTGGTGAGCTTTCTCCACCGCCTGTCTTAGGTTGTTCCGGTCCATCCGGAATCTTACCCGTCATTGGCAATGTGGAGAGCACCGGGGGTGCTTCCCCAGTTCAGGGGATCGTAGCCCTCTGTGGCTAGCAGCCTCTGGTAATGAACCTCAACCTGTCTTACCCTTATTGCCTCTATGCGCTGTTGTATAAACTGTATAAGCCTATTCATTATGCATGGGCCAATAGCAAGGATTAAAAGCAGGGCAAGAAGCAGTCCAAGAAGAGAGAAGAGGTAGGGAAAGAGTCCATTAAGGCTCGTCCAAAAGAGGCTTTTTTGTAGTTCTCTTCATCTTTTTCAGGTCCTCCTGAAGTGTTTTGATGATCTCGTTTGGGTCATCGAATCCCCCATCACTAGGCTGGGCACTTCAGGATCACAGCGAAGAGTAGCGTCCACATCATCACCTGCCTCTGGATCTCTGTCAGTTTCTGGAAGAGGAAAGACAAGGGGGTCTCCCTCAGGGGAAAACTGCTCCCTGGGTGGGTTGTTACTTGCATCGGGCATAGGCCTGATATTTCTGGCTGGTATTCAAATTGGAGTCAACTCCCCTATGGGGAACACACAGCCAAATCCTCTTCCCAACTGAATTAGCGGGTCAGGCCCTCTCCAGAGTCGGGTGAGAGGGTCTCTCCATCTCTGAGGTTTAGGGGTTAAATGTCCCCAATGTTTTTGGAACCTTGACTCCCTTGACCCTTTCAAAAAATTTAAAATATTGATGGTGAACAAGGCCTTATGTAACTGTAGATGGGGGGTAGCCACTCCCCCCCCCTTTTTTTTTTTTTGAGGCATTGATGGTTTTTTTTCACCATAGCCTGTTCCTGTGGGTTGTGAGGAATTTTAGTAGAGTGTTGAATCATTTTACATCTTGGCAGCACTTTTAATTTAAACATCCCAATTGGTTATTATTGGTTATTATCTCTATAAGATGAGAGACATATCTTTTGACATCTCCAGGGGCCCTTTTGGAGATACCAAAAGTTTAGAGAATTTAGAACTTTGATTTTTAGAAAGTTTGTTAAAGGTGCCAAGAGAACTTAGAGTATCTGGTTAGAATAGAATTTTTTAACATCCTGAAATGATAACCCTTCATTAGACAGGGTGATCTTAACACTTTTAGAGCAGATCTAATTATAACGATATTTAACAATGTTTTTTATTAATCTGAACTTAACAGAGACAGTAGAGTATACACTAGATTACCTTGGAAACCAGAAATAAACACCTTGAACATAAGAGTTAGCACACAAAATCCGCACATAACTCAGAACTATTTAACAGAGCTAAAAAGGACCTAACTTTAGAAATGGCAGAGTAACCCTTTAAGCAGACACTGTTAAAATAGACGTTACAGTTTTTGCAAAAACAGATTCCAAGATTTACGATTGAGACCATTTCCAGATATTTGCCAACATTAGTACACATTTTTTTACTTCAACTTTAGGTCAATGTAATTTTGGCATTAGCACATAACTTAAAGAAAACTCTGTAAACAATTTTAAAGTTGTAAACCTTTTAAAACCTTTCATGACTTGCTCACACCTTCTGAAACTTTATACCTGTAGTTACTTTTACATAGTCTTGAATTGTCATGTATGGACAATCTATGAGAATACATGCTAACTCTCTTATCGAATTTAAGATGTGAAAAGTACACAATACATAAGACACTGAGTTATTAATGAATACCACACCATTAACTCCTCCTGGACAGCAAACATGGACACTAGTACATGTTTACAACTTTGAAAAGATCTTCATCGTTAAGAGAAACAAGTTTAAAGCATAAAACTGAGTAAGTGAGCTACCAAGCAAACCGAAGGGCTTTGGCATTAACTTAATTTTCTGAACCAATCTGTATTGGCTTACTTTAGTTAACAATATAAGGGCTTGTATACACAGAATTTACTCATTTTCATTTTCGTAAGGCCACTCTACTGGAAAGCAAAAACATGAATACAACATAGGTCTGACATCATTTACATTTTAATATACTTTGCATAATTTGAATTGACTCAAACAGTTGTTACTTTAACAAATTTAGAGTCCCATCCTTTGAGAGTTCCAGGGATCCTACTGGAAGTCCCAAAGTTGTTAGACTCCATTTGAGAATTTAAACTGTTAGAGTCAACCGCTTAGCCAAAAACTAGTACAACTAGTACGTATAACCTGAGTATTTTAACCAAAGCTGTGGGGTAGATCTGATCAGTTAGGTAATCACTCAAACATTAAAGACGGACAAATCCAATAAAACACGAAACCCTCAAGACACGTGCAAACTCTCAGATAAGTTAACTACAGCAGCACAGAAAAGAGCTGGTCATCAGCATGGGAGCCCATTGCTTAGGACAGGGAAACACATCTGAAACAAAGCGGCAGGGAATGAGAGGCTTCCGTAGTGCTGGAGAAAAAGTTTTATTAACTGCAAATAAAGACTCATTAGGTTGGAAAGGGTTAATGGATGAAGGTTTTTGTTCCTTTAGGTAAGGCCAGTGATAGCCAAAGGCATTTTTTCTTTCCC
Source organism: Lepus europaeus (assembly GCF_033115175.1). NCBI lineage: Eukaryota > Metazoa > Chordata > Mammalia > Lagomorpha > Leporidae > Lepus > Lepus europaeus. The sequence continues at coordinate 15,371,752 of NC_084848.1, forward strand.
TCCTAGTGAGGACAGCATTGAATTGTAAATGGAGAGGAAAAAAGCAGCCCAAGGACTAGTCTCCCTAGAGTATCAGGCTGTGGCCTGCACGGGTGCAACAGGCTACACTGACTGGAAGAGAGTGCAGAGAAAGGCCATGGTCCCCCATTTACAGGGAAGACTGTGCACGCCGGGGCCTAGCAGGACTGGCCATGGGGTTGAGTAGGCACGCTGTTTACAAGATGGCGGCGGGCGATTCAAGGGAGGGGAATAACCATAAAGGGGTGGCCACATGGGCGGAATTGGAGGCGCAGTGAGTTGAGGCAGTGTTGGGCTTTTAGGGGTTGCCGCCACACCTGAAAGTTCCACCTTAGTTTTAACTGCCTCTGGGGATTTATGAGCCTCCCTCAGGCCAGCACAGGCCTTCAGATGATTAGCATTCATTTCTTCCCAAACAGCCACTCAGGATGATTAGCACAAGAAAAATTAACTTAGAGTAAGGATAAAATAGAGTTTGCTTACACTAGAATAGCCTTCTCATGAGATAAACAATAGATATGTTATGGATGGACACCCCAACAGAGCAACAATGCAGGAGGCTGTAGAAAAGGGGAAATGTGAGAGGGTCTGGGGAGAGAGATTTAGACCTTGAGTAAAGGGGCATATTGGAATAGATAACAGCAAGGAAGGTGGTAGAATGATCTTCAAAACAGGATTCTGGGTGAGTGGCCAGGGAGTCAACATTGGTTAAAATATCCGCATCCCATTTCAGGGTAGCTAGGTTGAGTCCCTCTCTGCTTCCAACTGCAGGTTCCTGCTAGGGCATACCCTGGGAAGGAGCAGAGATAGCTCAGGTATTTGGCTTCCTACTATCCATGTGGGAAGCCAATTTGAGTTCGTGGCTCCTGGCTTTGGCCATGACCCAGGCTCTGCTATTGAAAACATTTTGGGGGGCTGGCACTGTAGTGTAGCAGGTAAAGCCACCATCCACAGTGCCTGCATCCCATATGGGTATCAGTTTGAGTCCCAGCTACTCCACTTATGATCTAACTGTCTGCTATGGCCTGGGAAAAAGCAGTGGAAGATGGCCCATGTGCTTGGGCCCCTGCACCCATGTGGGAAACCCAGAAGAAGTTCCTGGCTCCCCACTTTGGATCGGCCCAGCTCTGGCCATTGCCACCATTTGGGGAGAGAATGAGTGGATGGAAGATTTCTCTTTCTCTCTCTCTCTGTCTCTGTCTCTCTTTCTCTGCTTCTGCCTCTCTGTAACTCTGCCTTTCAAATAAACAAATAAATCTTAAAAAAAAAAAGAAAGAAAAGGAAGCATTTTGATAATGATCCAAGGGATGGGAGTGCTCAATCATCAAAGTATTTCACCCTGCTTTTCAAATAATAATAAATTATGATTGTGCTTCCTGTTGAGGGAATGAATTACTAGGCCTAGGACTGTTGCATGAGAAAACGATTGATTCTGAAACAGTGTAACTCAGAGGCATCCCCTAGAATTCTGTCTTAACTTAGAGCAGAAAGTATCATTTCCTCAAAGGGATCACTGAATCAGAAAGTGGCATTCCATGGGGCCGGCACTGTGTTGTAGTGGGTAATGCCGGCATCTGCAGTGCTGGCATCCCATATGGGCGCTGGTTCAAGTCCTGACTGCGCCTCTTCTGAGACAGCTCTGCTTATTTTCTAGAAAAGCAGTAGAAAATTGCCCAAATCCTGGCTGCTCCACTTCAGATCCGGCTCTCTGCTATGGCCTAGGAAAGCAATAGAAGATGGCCCAAATCCTTGGGCTCCTGCACCCTCATGGGAGACCTGGAAGAAGCTCCTGGCTTCAGATCGGCACAGCTCCAGCTGTTGCAGCCAATTGGGAAGTGAATCAGTGGATGGAAGACCTCTCTCTCTACCTCTCCTTCTCTCTCTGTGTAACTGCTTTCAAATAAATAAATACATTTTTTTAAAAAAAGTGACATTCCAGACATACTCTGGGTAAGCTGGTTGTTTTCAAGTTCAACAAGTAGGACTATAGGAATTTCCTTTTTAATTTTTTTCATTAGTGTGTGTTCTTCTAATCATGCACATTTTCTTTCTTTCCTGTCTCTCTGTTTTTCTCTTTTGCTTCCTCTCTTTCTCGCTCACCAAACTAATATTTTTGGTGTCTGTGTGCTCAGTTTTATTCTGTGCATTTTATTCACATGTATATTACTCCTATTGCTGTATATTGGTCCTTCTCTGGAGTTCAATTTCCAAAGCCCTATAGTTTCAGCTAACTGCCTTCCTCAAATCCTCCCCTCTGCTGTGTCTTACATAAACCACCTCCTCACCCAGGAAACCGCAGGTGTGAGAGATAAGGTGTCTGTTGTTGGTGGTTGTATTTTTTCTCTATTTCTAGAGCTCTTACAATTGAGTACTTCATTGCTATAACCCAGCAGGAACCCATAAACACCAACATAGAGCATTTAAATCAATCTGAGAGAACAAGGCTCCCAACTGTAACTTTTCTAAACTTAAAATATATTGTGAAAAGCTACAAGAAATCCACTGCATTCCCTATATAGTTTTATGAGTGTCACAGAAGTTAAGTGTCTCCTGACTCGGCTGAGGGTAAATCTTCCAGGCTGGTGCCAGAGTCTTGTAATGCAGCAGATGGCAGATGGAGCAGACAATAGCATACAATGAGGGATCCAGGCTGGTCCCCTAACCTTTCATCACCAGAAATCATTCCCATTGTTTAGCTCTGCATCTGCAGCCTATTTACATGGGAGAATTGACTCACTGAATGTTTATGATGTGTTGAGCTGGAGCAAGACACAAGCTGCTCAGGTTTTTTTTCTGATGACCAATCCAACTACTATGTTAAGGTCACTGCTTTCAGGTTGTGGTTGTATTATTGTTATTATTTTTCTGGTTGTTATTCCCTAATGCTCTTTGAAATATAACTCTTCAAATTTAAAGCTCTAAACAGAAAGTCATTTTCTCTAACTTCCTCTGAACTTGTGATCTTACAGCTGTTGGGTAAATCCACTGTAGCCAGTATCACAATAATCACAGTGTATCCTGAAAGATTGTGCTCAGTTTTCATTCTTCCTGTATGAATTGTAACAAGGACCTTAACCATCAAGTGAGTTGTATGTGCTACTCTGGGAAAAATTTGCTGGAAGCACTTTTGCAGCACAGGAATTCAGCATTTGGAAGAATGGATTGAATGTCTCCTTTCCCAACTTAGTTGTTGTCCCCATAAACAACCTCAGCAAATCACATAAATCCTTCTCTTCAGCTTCTTCTCTGTGAAATGAAGAAACTATTTATGAACAATCTTCAAAACGTTCATGAAAAATATCCATTGTCTCTCAATTCCATTTTTCATAAGTTTTTGAAGCTATTTTCTGCAATAGACTAGGGAAAAGTAAGTACATATTTTTACCAAGTAAGCAGGCAATCTCAAATTCAGTCTAGTAAAGATATGCCACCTTGTAGCTATGTTCATTGAGTCACAACCAGAAATAACCCCCTTCAGCAAGGTGCAGATAGGCCTGGAAATGCAATAATAGAAAAATAACCATTCTTTAAATCAAGTAGTTCTCTGGAGCAATATGAGTATAAGTATCAATAGCAGTATATAAATCTCCAGAAGCCATGGTGTTCATCTATTAGAATAGTTATGAAGACCAAGACTGGATATATCAGATTCCAGAATAAGAGAGAGAGAGAGCATCTAAAATTTAGTGATTTCACATCATGTGATTTTAAGCCCTTCATATGTACACAAAACTCTCATGTTTATTTTTAACATCATGAATATGTACAAATTGGTATCACAAACTGGTATTTATAACTAAGTTAACAGCCCTTTAAATCAATGTCCAGATTGTTAATAGACATTACTATGATTCTTAGAAAAAATCATCTGTGCAATCCTGTATCAACAATATCCTTACTCTACCCCAAAATAAAACTGGTCGATAAATAGAATTCTATAGCATGTAGTTTTTGTGTATGATTTTTGCATAATGTTAGGAGGATTAGCCCATGTTTTTGCAGGTAGTAGTAAATCATGAATTTTGTTGCTATTTGGATTTCCAAATAGAAATAGATATATATATATATGAAACTTATATAATCATTGTAATTTTAGATATTTGATTCTTTTTAACATTTCAGACTGTAATATACAACACAGCCATATATAATTCCAAATATGCTTTGGAGACATCAATGCATGCATTTTTGTTAGATATAAATGTAGTTACCAAATTGGGTCATACTGTACCTGTTTGATGACACTACAAATAGATATGCAATAATCACTGAGCCAATTTATGCTCCTAGCAACAGTGAGTCACCGTTATGAATTTTGGCATTTTGTCAAAACTCATGATTACTATTTTTTTAAAGATTTGCTTATTTATTTATTTGAGAGGTAGAGTTACAGACAGCGAGAGAGAGAGAGAGGAGAAAAAGGTCTTACGACCATTGGTTCACTCCCCAGTGGCTGCAATGGCCGGAGTTGTGCAGAGCCAAAGCCAGGAGCCAGGTGCTTCTTCCAGGTCTCCCATGTGGGTGCAGGGACCCAAGGACTTGGGCCATCTTCTACTGCTTTCCCAGGCCACAGCAGAAAGCTGGATTGGAATAGGAGCCGCTGAGACTAGAAACAGTGCCCATATGGGATGCCAGCACCGAAGGCAGAGGATCAACCTACTGCACCACGGCGCCAGCCCCGATTACTAATTTTTTAAAAAATGACTTTATTTGGGAGAGAGATAGACAAGAAGAAAGAGAGAGAGAGAGAGAGAGAGAGAGAGAGAGAGAGAGAGAAACAGACAGAGAGCTCCCATCCAATCTTCATTCTCCAAATGCCCACAATAGCCAGGGCTGGAAGAGGCTAAACTAGGAACCAGGAACTCAAACCAGGTCTCCCATATAGGTAGCAGAGACCCAACTACTGGAGCCATCATCACCTGCTGTCTCCTAGGATGCCCATTAGCAGGAAGCTGAAATCAGGAGCAGATCCAGGTGTCAAATCGAGCACTCTGAAATGGGCTGAGGACATCACAAATGGTGCCTTCACTGCTGTGCCCAGTGTACCCTCCATTCTTGACATCCTTGCCTTTCTGGTGGGTGTACAGCAGCACCTCTGTGGTTTTATTTGTCTTTTGGGATGAATAATGGCTAGTTTTTGGCTCTTCTAGATGTTACTTCATATGTTTTTCATTTATTCTGGTGCTGCTTTTTTTTTTTTTGAATATATTTTAATGTTCTTGTTCTACCTCTTTAAAATTGATTCTTGATTTTTAACATCTGTCTAAAGAGTTAAGACCATAAATTTACAACAGCATAGTTGAATTGTACACGTTTAGAAATCTTTTTTATTTTATTTTATTTTAAAAAATATTTATTTATTTGAAAGGCATAGTTACACAGAAAGAGAAGGAGAGGCAGAGAGAGAGGAGAGGTCTTCCACCTGTTCCTTCACTCCCCAAATGGCCACAACGTTTGAGCTGCACTGATCCGAAGCCAGGAGCCAGAAGCTTCCTCCAGGTCTTCCCATGTGGGTGCAGGGAACCAAGGACTTGGACCATCTTCTACTGTTTTCCCAGGCCATAGCAGAGAGCTGGGTCAGAAGAGGAGCAGCCCGGACAGGAACCAGCGCCCAGATGGGATGCTGACGCTACAGGTGGAGGCTTTACCTGCTATGCCACAGCACCGGCCCCAAAATCTTACTTTTTAAAAAACTGTGCCTCAATATAAAGAATTTTGGAGCATCTTCTTTACCCTGTGGGTTGCTATTCTTATTCCCAAATGTTTAAGAACTATCTAATTATCATTTAATTATCTATTTAATCGACATTTATCTTAACTCTGCTCAACTTAAAGGACATTGTCTAATTTTAATCTTTTGGCTGGCACCATGGCTCACTTGGTTAATCCTCCGCCTGTGGTGCCGGCATCCCTTATGGTGCCGGGTTCTAGTCCCGGTTGCTCCTCTTCCAGTCCAGCTCTCTGCTGTGGCCCTGGAGGGCAGTGGAGGATGGCCCAAGTGCTTGGGCCCCTGCACCTGCATGGGAGACCAGGAGGAAGCACCTGGCTCCTGGCTTCGGATCGGCACAGCACCAGCCATAGTGGCGATCTGAGGAGTGAACCAACAAACTGTCTATAACTCTGTCAAATAAATTAAAAAAAAAAATTAATTTCAGTCTTTTGATGTTTTTCAAGAATTAACTTATTGTTGAAGAAAAATTTGAAAATAGACATACTAACTCTTGTTTCAGCTGCTAGACCAAATGCCCAAGCCACTTTAAGGGCTTCTTTATTTTAGTTAGGTTTTATAAAATATAACTAGCCCAGTTTCTGTATATAAGATAGCTCTTTTGCCATGATTTTTCTTTCAGCAGTTTATTAGAAATATGTTAATATTAGTTGGAATTGAGCTTATATATGATCTATCTCTTAAATTTTAATTATAGTATTTAATGTTTTAAAATTATGTCATATATCTGATTTTAATATACACCCTATTATTTACTATATACCTCTGTCATGCTCAAAGTTTATTTTTCTCTCTATCTTTTTAATTATTTAGCTTATTTCATTTCTTGTGCTCTTTCAGTTTATTATAAATAAATATAAGATTATTTTACTCATTACAGTTAGTATTATCATATCCTTGACTTATAAAAATCTAATGCAATTTTATACTTGTAGCTTTTTCCAAGCAATTTCATAACATGAAATACTTGAAACTCATGACTCCACAACAAATTTGAGTGGCAGATTTTAAATTGCATCAATAGAGGCATTGTTGTTCTCTTTTGTTATGAGAGGTTTCATTGTTTTATATGGATTATATTTATTAGAAGTTATGCTGAATTCCCCTGTCCTCAATTACTTTCTGCCCCTTTGTATTTCCTCTGTCCCTTTACACAATGTACTGTCTATTTTGTTTTCTTTTCTATTTTATAGACTTTTAATTCTCAGTGTTTTACATTGAATATTTTATTCTGAATTTCTTCTGCTTTACTAATTTTCTCTTCAGCTGTGTCATCTATTATAAAGCTGATTCATCAAATTCAAAATACTATGTACTATTTTAATCCATTATAGAAATTAAAGTTAATTTAACTTTAAAATGTTCAGGTTGTGCTGAAATTAATAATTTCATTTTTATTTACTGCATTAATAGCGAGTATTGCAGTTTGTTTCAGATATGCTAATATATAGATTTTTTTATCTGCTTTAATATCTTTCATTTCTCGGTTTTTTAATTTATACGTTCTAATTTTTATATGACTAATTATTTTTGTGTGCTAGACACTATGAATAGTTATTGTTACTGTGTTCTTTTTCAGACAGATTTTTTGTTTCATGTGGTATTTAGGATAGGGAGGGTTGGGGTGGGAAGGAAGGAGGTACAAAAAGAATATTATTATATTACTAGAATTGTATCTACAAACTATATTGAATCTGTTAAAAGCTAATTTTAAAAATAAAATATTAAAAATAAACATTTTAAAATTTTATTTAAATTCATTATTTTTTGAAAAGCAGAGAAAGTGACAAAGTCAGACACAGACAGAATGAGAGAAATCTTCCAGCTGCTGGCTCACTTCCAAAATGTCTGCAACAGCTGGGGCAAGACTGGAGCTTATTGTCCTTGTGGATGGTAGGCACCAGCTCCGAGGGCCATCACTTGCTGCCTCCCGTTGTGCACATTAGCTGGAAGCTGCAATGAGAAGCAGCTTGACTCAACCAGGCACTTGAATATGGGATGTGGGCTTCCTATCACTTGTTTTTATCTCTGCACCAAACACAGTCCTGGGGATTAGTACAATTTGATGCTGGGCTATTCTTTTCCTGAGGATTGCTCTATGTCCACTTTAAATTTATAAATAGAACAAATTCTTCAGGGTCTCAACAAGAAGACTGAAATTTTCATTGCTAATATATTTCTCCTTTCTAGTTTTTGAACCTCATATTTTCAAATTTGCCAACATGAATAAGCAAAAACATCTGCTTGGGGTTCAGAGTCTGCCATCTTGCCTTTGTCTTTTGCAATCAGTACATGTTTACGGGAAAATAATAGAGCCAAGTGTTTAATTCCTTAAATGGATCTCATTTCCATGGTTCAGTCTCAGAACCACATCTTCTCAGTGTAGTAGCAGTTTTTTGATGTCTTCAAAATAATTATTATCATTATTTCTAGCATATAAGGTCCTATGGAAAATAGCATTCCTAAAAAAAGACATTTCTTGATTTGCAAAGAGATTTGTCAACTTTAGAAAGTCAATAAATTGGCCGGCGCCATGTCTCACTTGGCTAATCCTCCGCCTGCGGTGCCAGCACCCCGAGTTCTAGTCCTGGTTGCTCCTCTTACAGTCCGGCTCTCTGCTGTGGCCCAGGAGGGCAGTGGAGGATGGCCCAAGTGCTTTGGCTCTGCAACCGCATGGGAGACCAGGAGGAAGCACCTGGCTCCTGGCTTCGGATCGACGCAGCGCGCCAGCTGTAACAGCCATTTGGGAGGTGAACCAATGGTAAAGGAAGACCTTTCTCTCTGTCTCTCTCTCAATGTCTAACTCTGCCTGTCAAAAAAAAAAAAGTCAATAAATTGTCTTTTTTAAATTTTTTTTTTTATTTTTTTGACAGGCAGAGTGGACAGTGAGAGAGAGACAGAGAGAAAGGTCTTCCTTTACCGTTGGTTCACCCTCCAATGGCCGCCGCCGCCGGCACACCGCACTGATCCAATGACAGGAGCCAGGTGCTTATCCTGGTCTCCCATGCGGGTGCAGGGCCCAGGCACTTGGGTCATCCTCCACTGCACTCCCGGGCCACAGCAGAGAGCTGGCCTGGAATAGGGGCAACCGGGACAGGATCGGTGCCCCGACCGGGACTAGAACCCGGTGTGCCGGCGCCGCAGGCGGAGGATTAGCCTATTGACCCATGGCGCCGGCCCAATAAATTGTCTTTTACTAATATTTTGATCAAAGTGATAAACAGTTTCAGTATAATCCATAATTAATAAAAAGGTACTTTCTGTGGTACTGCAAAACTAGAAAAAATATTTTTATCATCATCAGTGAAAAAAAAATAAAGTTAGAGATAAAATTTATTCTAAAAACTGAAACATTTTCTAAAGTCAATATATTTTTTCAGCCATTCAGACATACTTTGATTTTACCCGCTAAAAAGAGTTGTTGCAGTCCTAACCCTGAGTGACCTGATTTGGAAATAGAGTCCTTTCAGATGTAATCAAGTAAAGATAGGGTCCTTAAGGTGGTCTCTTGTCAAACAAGACCACTGTCACTATAAGAGAAAAACTGCTGTGTAAAGACCCCAACAGGCGGAAGGACAGCCGTGGGAAATGCAGGAAGAGATTAGAGTTATGCAGCCAGGAGCCATGGGAATCACCTGGCTAAAGCTGTAATGGGCAAAGAAAGACCCTCCCTGGTTTTAGAGGGAGCTTGCCTGTGATACCACATTGACATGAATGGCCCAGCATCCAGAAATGTGAGAAAAGAATTCCTATTGTCTTAAGACACCTCATTGTGGCATTTTTTGTGATAGCATTGCTGTCATTCTCCATTACCTATATTACTCTGTATTCGAGAGCATGAATTGAAAACCATAAATTCACTTAAAATCGTAACTTTCATGCATTTGAATAAAAAGCAAGAAGATACAGAAAAGTTGATCTTAATCAAATATATTGGTGAATATCCCATATCTGACATACTGAATTTTGAGGAACTTCAATAAGAAATTAAGAAGATAATATAAATGACTATTCCAGACAATAAGAATAATTTTAAAGTCTTAAATGGATTTGAAAATATAAAATCTCAGATGTGCTTGTGTTTAAGAACATTTTCAACAGTGTGGTAGGTAGACTGTTAATTATGATTGCTGAAAATAAAATATGTGTTTAGTCTTTCAGTTTAACAACTCACACATTGTTTATTCTACCACGTATATTATGTACTTTTAGTGTTGTTTTTTTTTTTTTTTTTTTTTCTGTATCTCCAATTGTCAGTGTTTCCATTGAGCCAGATGGGCCATATTGACAACTATAGTCAGGGTACTGATGCCTAGAATAAACAGATCACTCAAGAAGCAGCCTGACAAGGCTGGTGCTGTGGCTCAGTAGGTTAATCTTCCACCTGCAATGCTGGCATTCCATATAAGCACCAGTTCTAGTCCCGGCTGCTCCTCTTCCAATCCAGCTCTCTGCTATGGCCTGGGAAAACAGTAGAAGATGGCCCAGGTCCCTGAGCCCCTGCACCCACATGGCAGACTGGGAAGAAGCTCCTGGCTATTGGTCTTGGATCCGGGCAGCTCCGGCCATTGCAACCACCTGGGGAGTGAACCAAAGGACGAAAGACTTTTCTCTCCGTCTCTCCCTCTCACTGTCTGTAACTCTCTCTCAAGTAAGTAAATAAATACAATCTTAAAAAAAAAAAAAGGAAAAAGAAGAAGAAAAAGAAAAAAGAAGCAGCAGCAGCCTGAAGGAATGGGCCACATTAGTACTCTAACCATCTTGACGTGGTCTGTGAAAGATGGTGGAGCTCATAAAGACACACAAACATTTATGAACGTTATGAACGTGGAGATCCCTCTGTAGACAGTTAGGAGGCTACACAGTCATTTTTGGATTTTCAAAATGTCTAACTCATTCTGCATAATTCTTCAAGTATATTCAGAAGGAAGAAAAGTCGCATGTTAGAAGTAGGCATTTTGACTTTTGCAGCTAAAAGGCACACTCAGTTTCAAATGTTAAAATGTACCATTTTTTGGAGGCTGGTTTACTTTCTTGGAAGGTCATTTGTTTTCTGATTTCTATCTTTCTTTATTTCTAGTTACTACCGGTATTAGTTTCTTTTCTTTAATTCTTCTTCCACTTCTTTCAAGTGCATTTTAGATTAGTTAATTTTTAAAAAAGAATATATTGAAGCCTTAGTAGATGGTAAGTTGCCCAGAACCAAAAAAAAAAAAAAAGACAATTTTTTTTTTTTTTTGCTGAAGCAAACATATTGGTCTTTTTGTTGTTGCTGCTGTTGTTTGACAGGCAGAGTTAGACAGTGAGAGAGAGAGAGACAGAGAGAAAGGTCTTCCTTTTCCGTTGGTTCACCCCACAATGGCCAGCTGAGGCTGGCGCACTGCGCCGATCGGAAGCCAGGAGCCAGGTGCTTCCTCTTGGTCTCCCATGCGGGTACAGGGCCTAAGCACTTGGGCCATCCTCCACTGCCCTCCTGGGCCACAGCAGAGAGCTGGACTGGAAGAGGAGCAACCGGGACAGAACCAGCGCCCCAACCGGGACTAGAACCGGGGGGAGGGGATTGGCACCACAGGCAAAAGATTAGCCAAGTGATCCACGGCACCGGCTCAAACATGTTGTTTTATAAGATAATAGTCTCAAGAAGAAATATGCCATACTTGAATCTGAAAATTTTAATCACGATTTGACAAGGTTTTAGCCTTATATTTGGCTGTGTTAGAGTAACATTTTTCTTGTTGTATTTAGCTTCTTTTATTGCTCCTGTTTAGTTGGGTAATTTTAAAAAATGAAAAAACAAGCATCATCTTAAGTAGTGGTATGGCTGCTATTCTTTCCATGTATATAAAAAGCTGAAAGACACATGAGATATTTTTAAACTGAAAATTGAATTATGAAAATAAGTCAGCAACATATCTGAGAGCTGATATTTCCCATTTTCCATCACCTGAAAGGCACACACAAAAATGACTCCTGAACCACCGTGACTGGAGATGCTTCCAATAACATCTGACTAAATACAAAAGGTACATTTAAAGATATAATTGATGATTCCCCCAAACCTGGATAAAAATAATAGAAATCACAAAGTCAAACCATGGTGATCTTCATCCAAGCATTGCACAGTGGGGATGAAGTCCTACAATTTTGCTTTAACAATGAAAAGAGAGAAAGGCATCTGCCATTCCATGAATATTCTAAGATGAATCAGGATACCTTCACTTGATACCATTAAATAATGCATTTGTGAAACTCTCATTATTCCTCTTTTTCTCACACCATTTTTCACAAGAAGCATCCTAACTTGCCTCCTCTGTGAAACTTGGATTCAGAGAGCATAAAAGAGGGATTAAGCTCACAAGAATATTCTGGGTGAGCACACAATTTTCGCCATAGAAATTTTATATATATTTATAAGCACAAAATTTATAGTCTATTATTCTGTACAAAAATCATAAAAATGACTTTAATGATCTAGACCATAACACACATGCAGAATGCAATTCTTTGCAAATACTAGGAATTTAGTAAATACTTTTTCTATAAAAGATGATATTAGTAAATTAATTTGATGCTTTATTTTACGAAGCACAAAACTGATTTCTGTAAAAAAATAAGTTATACTTTGTATAGGGAAAGGAGAAGATGGAGCTAGCATCTTTGAGCACCAACTATCTAACAAACTTTTTGTTAGATATTTTATACTGACTATTGCACAATTTTATATCACCTTAGATATTGATTTTTCATTTTTAAGGATTTTTATCATATTTATTTGAAATGCAGAGTGACATAGAGAGGGAGAGACAGAAAGAGAAAGATGTCTTCCCTCTGCAGATTCACGCCCCAAACCTCCAGTAACTGGGGCAGGGCCAGGCTGAAGCAAGGAGCTGGAACTACATCTGAGTCTCCCACATATGGATCAGGGTCCCAAGTTCTTGGGCTGTCTTCCGTTGCTTCCTCAGTACATTAGCAGGGTGCTAGATTGGAAGCATGATAGCTGGGACTCAAATTGGCACTCAAATATGGGATGCTGTTTTCATAGGCAGCAGCTTAACAGCTGCATCATAAGGCTTCCCCCTGATTTTTCATTCTTTATGGATTAAAAGTAAAATAACTGAAAGTTATAGATATTATAAGAATCACCAAGGGTAGTAAATTGTAAACCCTGAGTTCAAAAATAAGCCAGACTGATTGTAAAATCCGTGCATATTCTATTATAGCTCATTTACAGCTGTATTAAAGCTTGATCTACAAAATGTGGTATGCACATCCTAAGGGATACATTAAAAATTTTCCTAGTGGTGTGCAGGCATAGATGATTTTGTGATTGTTCCTTTCAGATCATTAATTATCATTAGTTTCTTTTTTAAACCCTAAAATTGAGAATACACCTGTGTTTGTGGTGTCTAGTGGTTTCTCCATCCTGAATCCGTTTCAAAACAGCCCTCTCTCACTTTATAAAACTATAGCACTTACTGTCTTCTATATTACTAATGGACATCGCCTTAGAATATGTAAGTCTCAGGTCTCCAAAGAGTTCAAATATGAGTGCTAAAGAATTTTCCATTTATCAAGTTACCATAAACCCACAACAGGCTTTGTTTTTTCCTATCTTGTAATTAATTCTGTTATTGGTGAAAAATGGTATTAGAAATAGATTTTTTTCACACACTTGAAATATCATGAATTCAAATATATCAAATGTTTGGCAAGTAGAATGAAAATTTCCCTGAGTATTTAAAAATGTATCATTTAGTGCCATTGAGAGTATTTGAAAACTAAGCATATAATCGGTAAAATATAATGAAGTCAAAGGTAAAATATTTCATTCAGAAAATAAATCATAGGGAGTTTTTTGAACTTTGCATATACTGCGGATTCTTAACATCCAGAATTTTTACTCCTCATGATTCATTCTGTGCATTTCGGTTTGTCTAACAATTCTGGTCTCACCTATCATTGTCATTATTTGCATCTTTAGGTCAAAGATTTTAGTGAAAACATTTTTAAATTATGAAGAGTTTTTCAATATAGTTTTCAGTTAATAAATAACTAACAGTAGATTTTGAAATTAGTGATGTTTTACATCTAATTTGGAATGTATCAAGTTATATATAATTTATGTGAACCAATGCAATAGAAAAGTAATTTATGATCTGATCTGTGGTTTCTAATTTAAGGTATAAATACTACTGATTCAAATATATGGAGAATACTTGGAGTAAAAATTACTCATTAACCAATACACTACTAACAAAATATACCTTTTAATGCTCAATACTTATTTAATCAAAGCGGTAAAATATGTTGGTTTGATCAATTTTGTACTAATGATATAAAACAAAAGATTTCTAGGGCTGATGTCACAGCACAGCAGGTTAAACCATCCACTTTGATGTTGGCAACCCATATGAGCACAGGTTGGAGTCCAGATAGCTCCACTTACAATCCATTTTTCTGCTAATGGCCTGGGAAAGCAGCAAAAGATAGCCCAATTACTTGGAACCCTGTCACCCAAATGAGAGACTGAGATAGAGTTCCAGGCTCTTGACTTTAGCCTGGCCCAGACCTGGCACTTGAGGTCATTTGAGGAGTGAACCAGTGGGTGGAAGATCTTTCTCTCTCTCTAACTCTGCCTTGCAAATAAACAAACAAATAAATCTTTAAAAGAAAGATTTCTAAAGATTTACAGAATTATAGTAAATAAAATAATATGAAAATATTATTTTTCCCACATATATTTGTATATCAAAGTATATGCATTTATATATACTGCATATCTAATTATTATTTCAGAGACAAATATAATATTGTGATTAATAAAATACTTTAAAGCATAATATAAGATTGAAAAAATTATGAAGAGAAAAAGAAGGGATTCAAGCATGTAGCACTAGAAGAACTTACTCCTATTTTTCAGATAATGCATGTAAAATAGTAATGCAATTTGTATCTATGTAGAATATTTAAGTGGTTATTTCAGGGGAAGATGTTTGGCATAGCATTTCATATGCTGGTTGGTACACCTGCATCCCATGTCAATCTTCTGAGGTTTGAATCCTTATTCTTCCTCTTCCAATTCCAGCTTCCTGCCAATGTGCATCCTGGGAGGCAATAGATGATGGTTCAAGTAGCTGGTTCTCTGCAACCCGTGTGGAAATTAAAGCTTGGGTTCTAGACTTCTGGCTTGAGCCTGTCCCAGATCCAGTTTTTTCAGGCATTTGAGGAATGAACCAGCAGATGAAAGACCTCTCTTTCCAACCATCAAATAAAAAGGTAACATTATAATTTCATTTCAACATGTCAGCATTGACAAGGTGCTCAAAAAGCCTTCATTGTGATATCTTATATTAAGAATAAAAATGTTAAGGTAACTTTTTAAAAACCTTTAGAGGATACATGAGAAAAACAAAAAGCTTAAATTGTACTGTACTAAGCAAGTGACATGACATAGCTAAGGGATGCAGACTTTGCTTGAACAAAGTAAAAGGCTGTGAATTCAATATGGCTGCTATTTAATCCCCCACCTCCCCGCCCAAGAATAGACAGTAGCAAGAGCACTGAAGAACATCACTGATATTCAAAGCATGAAGTGTTAATTTTTTTTAATTTTTGGAGTTTTCCTCTTGTATTTTGAATTGAACTGATACTGAAGGAGAATTTATATTAAGGTAGGTACATTGTTGAATCAACTAATAATAATAGTAGTGATGTATACTACTAACTGGACTCAAGTAGCCTTCTATTGAAAACATATAATTTCACAATGATTATGATTTTCAACATTCACATTGAAACCAAAGCATTTCCATGTTGAAAAACAATTAATAATATTCTTTAAGATTGGTATTTTCTACAAGTGGGCATAATACACATTATTTAAAGAACATACATGTATTTTAATTTGTTGTTTAAGGCATAAATGTTGATTTGACATATGTCCCCATATATTTTTTCTAACATTTACAATGAAAATATTGGTGAATACAATGGATATGCTTACTATAATCACAATATGGATCATATTATATTAGTAACTTAAAAGTTTGCTCCAATCCACTTCTTCTTTTGTATTTTCATTGTATTAGTTCATGGTATAGGATCCTATAAAGCTGGTGATGACCAAGTCAGTCAGTTGTTCAGCTAGCTAGGTTCAATTTGTGTAGCTACTCAAGTAGAACTTTAACCAAGCTGAAGGGCAACTTGTTGATCTAGCCATTTGCCTTCCCTTTTATTTGGTCCACCTATTATTTCAATTTATGCTCACAATTATAATTGTACTTCCCTTATTCAGATGAAATTTCCATGGCATACAGAAGCTATTGAAATGGCCAAGGTCACTTATGGATTGGACTCTGTTCCCCTCACATTCATATGTTGATGCTCTGTACTCCCTCAATGTGACCTTATGTGGAGATAGGTCTTTAAGTTGGCTTAGGTTAAATGAGGCCATAAGGGAAGGGACCTAATCCAGTATGATTGGTGGCCTTATAAGAAGAAACACACATTCACATAGACACACAAACACACACACACACACACACACCCCAGGGATACATGGGCTCAGAGCAAAGCCAAGATAAGGACACAGGGAGAAAGACACTGTCTACAATCCAAAGAGAAATCTTGGGATAAATCAGACTTCTAGAGTCTCTCTAGAATTGTGAAACAATAAATTTCAGTTGTTTAAACCACCTAATCTGTGGTATGTTATTCTGGCAGTTTGAGTAGATTAATTGGGCCACTCAAATGCTAAGAGGTAGAGCCAAAACTGAAAGTCATTTTTTGAAAATTCAAAAGATTGGTCTTGGAAAATACTTTTCAATCATGCACTTGTCAAAGTACACATGTTCTTTTCCTGTTAATTAGCAAAACTGGCCCAATATAAACTCATCTACAAGTTTTTTAATACTTTGGCCTAAGCTGCCAAAGTATTAAAAAAAAAAAAAAAAGATTTTCCTCTACTTCACAGCTACAAAGTGGCAAAGCCAGGATTTGAACTTGGGCAGACAGATCTTTACTTTATTGCGATGACTACAAATATCAACATACTTAATTCAAATAATTTTCCCTTAAGTTAAACATTTTATGGGATGCCCAGAGCTAACCCTCTGGGCTATGTTTCTGTTAGTTTACTTTTTTTGTCAATAATTCACAGTACATTCAAAAACAGGACTATCAGTTAAATTTTTAATATCCTGACAGAATCATTTTACCAGTTATACATTTCATGATTTTAATATCACTTCTCAAACCTTAAAGATTCCTCTGAAAAGTTACTACATAATATTGCTGGTTTTAATTGTACACATCATGTTGTAGATCTGAATCATAAATGTATAAAATGCCAACATTCCTGTTAAATGACTAAGACCTAGTTAAATCAAGTCTCATTCAGGGAAAACTATAATAATCAAGTGTGAATGATTGAGCTTGTAATTACAGACCTTAACTGTGTCCAATTTTTAAACACCTGAAAGAAAATTATTCCCTAATTTAGCTTTAATACTGACAGAGATGGCATAAACTTGCTCATAATAGACAGGATACTGATGGAATCAAAAATAAAAAGCTGATGTGATTTTCGTACAAAAAGGTTAGAGAGACAACTTACAGAATCTCACAGAGAATAATCAAACATGTTTCTTTCTTGGCCCTTGACTAATACATTTCTCTATTCATTTACAAAACAAACAGGGACTATCATTTGCAACACAAAATCAAGTATAATTTAATGTCATAATAGGAGTTTCACTTTTCTCCTATGTTGTAACAAGGCTTAATTGAATCTCTGTCAATTGGATGTAAAATTCCACCAGTTCAGAAGTCACACCAAGGGCCATGCTCACTCAGATAGCACTGATGTCAATACAAACACATAAATTTAAAAGACCTCCATTAGCTCAGTATGGATTTGATGTTATATTTTAATACAAGGATTATGTTCAGATTGATCATAATATTACTGATTTGTATGATCATTCTCCTTAGTGGCTTAATTGCAGTGGATATGACTAGTTGTACCCACTTGCCCACTCTACCCACACACCTGCTAAAACACAACACATTTTCTGTGTTCCAGGCACCAGACAGCCTGCTGAGTGATAGCAAAATATTGAAAGAGCAGAGTCTAGGAGTTAAGGCAAGAGCAAAATTAATGAAATAAATCTAAAGTTGGACCTCAACATTCTGAAGCCTTCACAGAATCTTGTTTATGTATTTACTTTTTTGTTTATTTGGTTTCTGCTTTTACATCTGTGCTTCTTTATTCAGGGGAGAGTAAAAGATTTTCCTCTACTGCACAGGGTCTGCATCGTGGCTCTGTACCTTCCCTGAGGCCAATTTAGGCTTGATTTCATATCTACTTAAGTAAAATAGAAAGAAATGTTAATTGGATCTTCGATGGTTTGTTTTAAAATGTATAATAAACACCATCAAACAGTACAAGTATAGCCAGTATTCTTCTACTTCTGTTTTAACAGCACAGTCAGTATCTGTGAACCACAGGGATTTCTAAGATCAGGTGGTCCCTGGGACAGGCTTGATTTGGGGGACTCGGGGTAGTTGGGTTGGTGAAGCCCAGAAATTTTCTCCATATAGGGCACTTATGCCAGCAGTAACTCGTCTTGAAGTTCTCCCCCTGCTTCCCTTAAGGCAAGGTCAACTGGATACGAGAGCATGTTGTGAAGCTATCTTTAGGAACAGCTTGCCTCCAGAAGATTAATAGCACCAAATAAATTTCTCTGCAAGCTCGAACTGGGTGACAGAGAGACTGAGGTAAGGAGCATATCACTAAAGACTTAGAAGGGGGATTTGCAACTGCAGCCTGAATTTTATATAGCTTGTGAGGTAGGAGTTGTAAAATACAGAACAAAATTGGCAATGACAGCAATAGCAAGGAATACACCTGCATGTCACCCACAAAGCCTAAAAGATTTACTATCTGGCCTTTTACAGAGAAAAACTTTGCTTACAGACAATAGTAATCATCAGAAGTATGGATTGAAGCAAATAGAAACTAACTTTGCTTAAGAGCAGAGAGATGAAGACACAGATATCTTGACAGAGAAAGCAAATTCCTATTCATTGGTTTACCAATAATGACCAGAGATGGACCAAAGCCTGAACTGAGATGGGAACTCAATCTTTGTTTCACATATGGTAGCAGGAACCCAACTACTTCAACCATCACCATTGCCTCTCAGGATCTACATTCACTGGAAGCTGGAGTCAGGAGCCAGAGATGGAACCAGACTCAGATATCAGACCCAGACACCACAATATGGGTCACAGACATCTTAAATGCTAGGCCAAATGTCAATCAAAAACTGGATAATTGGAAGGAAATATTACAAATACCGTGCAGCTCATTGATACAATGGGTTCTTGTTAAACAGGTATGAAGGGTACAGGGTAGAGGAATTTTTAAATATGTGGTAGAGTTGGACCGTAAAGACACCATTGTTGTAGCTGTGAGGCAGATACCAGAGCTTGTCCCAGCAATGCAGTCAATGGCTGACACAATCATGAGAACTGCACTGACTGCTACTGCTGGATATGGAACTTGGGAGTTAGGACTCCAGCTACCTTCATTCAAATACATTTCCTGTGGCCCCTACTAGTATACATTGCTCATTTCTGATTTGGTATCTCTGATATATTTGATGATTGATAGTGCCTTGGTCATCTTTTCATGTTTCAGCTCTCTGGGATAATGGGGAGATAGCAAATACTATACGTGTTACCTGTTGTTGTTACTGTATTTCTTATTATTCCAGGCATGATAGAGTTTGTTAACTGTCATAAGAATGCCACATGCAGCCCAGATATTTAGGAGAGGATGGACAATAAATAGTAAGCAAAAACATGTTGAGAGAGAAGAGAAATGGGCTGGATGTGCACAAAGAAGAATATCTGTCAGGAGAGGCTATCGCTCCTTAGAGCTTTCTGACGGTATTTTTGTTCTCTTTCTAATTCTCATAAGGACTGCCTGGATGAGGCTTCCCATCCCTGGGTTTCTATACTATTGGCACTGATTTCCCAGTGAGATGCTTCTTTTTTAAACACAAGCTAGTGTGTAAATAATATATCTATAATCTGGTAAGTTATAACGAGAGATGCTTTTCTGTTTGTCCCGTTCCCCCACCTCTCACAACATTTAGGAATCTTATGGTTATAAGCAACAGAATCATCTCAAATCTACTGAAGGGGATTTTAGGAGTTTCCTAAAAATAGGAATGACATGGCTTTTAAGAATAACTTCATTAGGATATTATCTTACTGCCATTGACCTTACTTTCATTTCCATTTTGTTCAGTGTGGGCAGGTTTAATAACAGCAACAAGCAAGAGAGTAAGCAAGCAAGGGGGGGAAATCTGTGCAAATCATAACAACTGTTTGCTTCTGGGCATTAACTTCCACATTTTCAGCCACAGTAAAACAAAACCATATTTTCTCTACGCAAAGCCCAAAACTGATGAAATTACTTCATTCACTTAACTTGCATGCCTATCCCTAGAATAGCTAGTTAGAGTCAAAGCAGTGACTTCTACCTTTAACTTAATTGGGGGGAAGTGTTCTTCCTTACACACACATGTAAAGGTATAAAACACAGCTTCTTTTTCAAAGGATACATATGTCATCATAACACAATGGCACATGACTTAATGCAGTGATATGCTTATACACTGTGTCATATACCCAGTAAGAAACAGGAGGGATAGAACTAAGAATTTGTCTTTAATCAGGCACATGGTCTTCTGAAAAGTTACTTAACATCCAAATAAGCCAAACATCTCTTTGTAGTTAAAATAAGAATTTATAACTTATAAAGGCAGAATTATACATGCAATTTATAACTGACTGATTCTACACTATATAATAACCACTGAAAGCTTGTAAGTTAAGCATAATGGTCTAATTATATTCAGGACTCAGGAAAGGAATTCTCATTCTCTTTCTCTAACAATGTGTGAAATCCCTAATCCAAATGTCATTGAAAGAATTGTCTCTGAACTGGTAGTCTTCCAGACTTCCTTTCTTAAATTGTCCAGCATTTTTTCTTCCTTCTGTGGCCAGCTGTGTCTACTGACTTGATTGTGTTATTGAAAGGGGGCACTTATTCTTCCATAACTTGGCAGGATTAGGGTCGGCTGCAACCAGAGATTTTTGCCTTGGAAAGCTGCTTTGGCAGCCTTGTCTTCTCTGCATGGTGTTAAGCACACTTTCTGGCAACAGTGGCTCCTGGTGTTGTGTGTTTAATTTTTTCACAGCCACACAAAGTACTACAGAAAGAGGGAGCTGCTGGTTCAACATTCTGGAAAGATATTTCAGAAGGGATGATGTTTAAGCTAGTCTTGAAAGAAAATTCAAACTTCCAGAGTGCTATTTAACCAGTTACTGAAATGTCAATGTCTTTGCCAATACTATACCGGTTTTTAACGTCGTGGCCTTTCCATATTTTTTTCCCATCTAGGGGGTTAATAATCAATTGAAATAGCTGGTAGAAATGTGTAGCTTAGGATAATAAGACCTACAAGATTTTGAATTCTTCATCAACTTTCCTAGAGTCTAGGAAAACCTTTTATTATAGTTCTTAACTGGCTTCCTATCAGATTCATTCAGATTCTGTAGATCATCTTTTGATCTGGTTATTTTACAATGTATTGTTTCTCTTTTTTCATGACAAAGATTCCCCCCAAAATAGTTTATATAGAAGGGCTGGAGAAGGAGCAGGAATAAATTAAGGAGACATAAGTGGATTATGTAGATAAAGATGAGTTGGAAGAGAAATAGATGCAAGTTGGTGTCCCACTTAACCAGAAATTTGCAGAATCTTTGAGACTTTCTTGGAGTTGAGATAATGTTTTTCAGAACTCAGCATATCAATTAAAAAAGCTTATTTTGGGTGTTCATGCTTTGTCTCCTGTATTTCTAGAGTGCAAGAGTTAGGACTAGAATACAGCTCTATATGGCAAGCAGGATGTTTTCTTGGAAAATCTCACTGCTTTGACATAAAGGAACTCTTAACTGATGATACATTACGATTTTTGTTAAAAAATGTCTACGTGTGTGTGATATCTCAAGTTGCTAGGATCGGTGATATGATCGATGGTCCAACTGATGCTGAATCCAAATTATTTACAAAACAAAATAATTTTCTTTCATGAATTAAGACAGAGATTTTAAATGAGAACAGACCTATGGATGTTTTATATGAGAACAGAGACTTATTTAATCTGTGCTTTCAATCGTTCCTCACGGAACACTCCCTTTTAAATCAACAAACATAGGATACCATACAAACCAAAATGAAAGTACGCAAAGTTATTAATACAAGATGTTTTACCTATAGAGCAAGTTTTAATCACCCAATAAAAAGACATATACCTATACCTCTTATAAAAATCCCTGGATAATAATAAGATAACATCAAGTATTACCACTCTCTGAACAAATCCTTTTTCAAAGGAAGATGAATGTTCAAAAACACAGTCAGTACTGAATAAATTCTTGGTTATCAAAGACATGAAAATAATATTTTCTTCGTGTATTTTCCTGGGGTTTACTGTATGGTTCCTAATATTAAAATGTAGTTCTCAAGATATTAAAAATATTCACACTAATAAATAAATAAGTATTCTAGCATTTTAAAAAGTCTAAACATTAACAAATTCTTTATGTGAATGCTTAAAAAACCCCTACCTAGTTACGTCTTCATAACACTTCTCCTAGGCAGAGAAAAATCCTACCAAAGATGAAGGTAAAGTACTGTATGGTTTTTATGCCCAACATGTTACAAGTGTCTTGTTAGGAGAGTCATCCCCTGGATAAAATTTTTTAAAAAAGTAAAAGTAAGACATAATTTGATTTTCCAAATCTGCAATACTTTGAATCTGGACAAAAGATGTATAAGTGCATTATTTGGTTTCAGTTTTCCATCATCAGCACAATAAATATGGCTGTCTTTCTTTTTCCATCTGGGCCCATTCTGTGAATCTCTATACATATACCCATGGATGCATGGGCTGTGTGTAACTTACTGAGCAGAACTGTATTTGCAACACAATTATAATCAGTTGCGATCCATTCTTGTATGAACAATGCTATAAAATTATATTGTAATGCATGCTTCATTAGACACAATAGCCATTTTCAAGTACAAATTCAAAACATTTCCCATTATGAGTTATTAGGCTTCCAGGTTAGGCCTATTTTAGTACAGGCTTGTAAAATTTGAAGTTGTATCCATGCTTATCTGAATAAGCTAGTCCATTAGGGGTTTCAAATTTATTCTGGAAAATCATGAAAACAGCTTTGCTAATGTCATTTCTATTATGCTTGGAGCATCGCCTAAACTAAAGTGTCCAGGGACTAGTCAACCTCCACAAGTTTTGGCATTTATTCTTTCTTCCTGGATTTCACTAGCTCTCAACAGACAAGCCAGTCTAAAGAAAATGAACATTTTAGAATTGGTTGTGGTAGTAGCCATCGGATCTACTACATTCAATCTTAATACTGAAACCATGTTCCTATATGGTAGGGATTTTAGAAATCAGCCTCCTCTCTTGGGGTTAGCCAATAATAGCCATGGAATGTAAATTGATACAGACTGTACATCTGTATATCAATGGGGCAAAATTCTGGTTACATGACTTTCAGGCCAACTGTCACCACACTGCTTTCCTTTTAACTTAACAAAAACTACATAAAAGACAAATGATTTCCTTGCCATTTACTGAAGACTGTGCGTATTAGCAATATGTGTGGATCACCCAATTGAAACAGTCCTGGTGGCCCTGACACCTTTTTCAAAACTTCAAATATTGTCCCATCAAGGCTTTGTGTATGTGTGTATGTCTGTGAAGAGGGTATTTTGCCTAGTGGTTAAGAGGTTTACATTTCATTTTGGAGCTCCTGGGCTCAATTCCCGGCTCCATCTCTCCTCAACAGCAGATCTTTTGAGGCAGCAGTAATGGCTCAAGTAATTGGCTTCTTGTCAGTTGGAGAACTGGGATGAATTCTTGGCTTCTGGTCCAGTCCTGGCCTCCAGCCCCAGCCATTGTGCACATTTGAGGAGTGAACAATTAGATGGGCTCTCTCATTTGTCTGTCTCTCTCTCTCTGTTACTCTGTCTCTCCCTTTCTCTTTGCCTCCATAAACTGTTTACATATATGTCATCCTTAACATATGGATATCTATTTGCTTACTTTCTGGTACTATAAACTTTCTCTCTTATAATTTGATATACAACTATGGAGAAAAATGGAGAGAGAGAGAGAGAGAGAGAGAGACCTATGAAGTCATTATTTCCTTATTCAATAATGACTGGAGAACATATCATAATCATAGACATTAAATAGCACTATACTATATTTAACAAAACCTTCATTTTGAAGCATAGTACACATGTAAAACAGTGCAGAAATCATGAGCGTATAGCCTGATTAACTTTCACAAAGCAAACACACTCATGTAAATAGCACCCAGATCAAGATGCTGTCGTATCTTTACACCTGTAAACATATTCTATTTATATTTAACTTTGTAAGTGAAATTGCATTTTGTGATCACACCAGAGTGCTCTTGAAGAGGATTGACAAAGTCCTAAATTGTTTGAATAATCAAGCCTGCATTCAGCTTTTGATTACTAACTGCAATATTCAAAAGCTTTCAGTTGAGCCTGAACAAAGAAAATGGATTAAAACCAGACATGAGCATTCTTTCCCACACTTTTTAATAAATAATCATATCAGGCAATCATAATCTTAAATAGTTTATATGCAGAAATATTCATTTGTGCCTGGACATATGCTGTGCTGTGTGTAAACTGATAATTTTATAGTGCACATTGCACTTCTTTATCTTCTTATTAAAATGTCTTACTCTGCACAAGTAAGGTCATCAAAATATTAAATACTACACAAGAGTTATTAATTAGACACTAATAGTGTTTTCACAAGAGTCATCACCAAAATTTGGGATTAATTCATCATTCAAATACAATTATTTCAGTGAGTTAACTTATCTTTAGATCCTGAACTACCTTTGAATTTTCTATTACTAATAGGTTAATTTCTTCTCATTGTTAGAGACAATTTCTTCTCCTGTATCTTTCACCTGTTCTTACTAAAGTAGGATTTTGAAATTTGAAAACAACTCAATGCTGGAGAAAATAGTTCATGAGTTATGCCAGTTAATGGTACAAGAGCAACATGTGGAAGAACCAAGCTGAACACCCAACTTTCTTTTTTTTTTTTTTGGTGGGGAGAGATTTATTTATTATTTGAAAGAGATACTGGGAAACAAAGGTGGAGACAGAAAGAAAGAGATATCTTACATCCATTGGTTCATTCTCCAATTGGCTACAGAGGCCTGGGCTGGCCAGACTGAAGCCAGGAGCCAGGAGCTTTATCCAGGTCTCTCAGGTGGCTGCAGGGGTCCAAGCTCTTGGGCCATTTCTGCTGCTTTGCTAGGCACATTAGTATGTAGCTGGACTGGAAGTGAAGCAGTGCTGGCACTCATACGGTATTGCCAGCATTGTGGCTGGTGACTTAATTCATTACACTACAACACTAGCCCGACATCCAACTTTCAGTTCTCCTGTTTACATATCAAGTTTTGCTTGGAGAGACAGGCAAGCTAATTGAACTGACAGAGAGGAAATCTCCCTCTTAACGATATAATCATTTGGTTGCAATGAATTTACTTATTCATGCATCTATTACATATGTGTCAAGATTATAACAGGAGTTTGATTATAATTGACTGAATGAATACTGTGGTAAAGGCTATTGTACTACTATGTTGCTTTGCAGAGACAGTTAAGCCTTTCTTACCTCTGTATCAATGTCAACTTTGTATGACAAGGTCAAGTTACTCTTGGCTTTCTTGATCTACATGTCCAAGGTCATTGCTCAACCACAGCGCAACTAAATTTTCTCCAGATTTTTTTTAATCTACTTTAGGCATTATAGCATTGAGCACTTTATTTTCACATGACAAAGTCTCCAAGATGAAGATAAAGTTGGATTTGAAGAATCAGATAAAAAATCCACTCTGAGTAAGCCAGTCAAGGGTTTCCCAGTCTTGGGATTTTTCAGGTAATATAAACACTCTCCTGGAAAGTCCATTCTCTTCTTTAACTCAAAAACCTAAATCTTTTAATGATGTCAATCTTAACTTCCTAAAGTACTATCATATCTGTAGTGTTTTTACATTTTATCACAATTGATAAAATGAAACAAACATATTTAGTCATGATTATTTAATACCTTTGTTGAATGTAGAGATTGCCTTAGCAAGTCTGTGTTAAATGAACTGCCATCTGCATTTAAAAAAAAAAAAAAAGTGTTCATCTCCCAAATTATCCAGGAGGGCTTCCTGTTGCCAGCCATATCTGAATCAATCTCCCTTTCCATAGATCACTCTCAGTACGTTTCCACCTTATGCTAGTAATTCTGTGAGTTTCTGTTCCTCATCACTAGGTTTAAAGCTTCTTACTGGGAGGAGTTTCAGCTGATTCATGTAAGAATCCCCTTGGCTGTCATGATCAACTATAATTAGCAATTGTTCATTAAATCGCAGTTGAATTGCATCTATATTCTTTCACCCTTATTCTTTTATACAGGTCAACTGGATATACTCTTCAATGAAAATTACAAATATTCTAAAAATATTATAAGAATAATTCCAGAGGAAATAAGTATTTTAATACATATCTTATTTCTAATATTAAAATGATGGTATGGAATAAGATTTCAAAGATGGTGAGCATATTAAAATTTATTTTGATATTCAGATGATAAAATTTTGTTAATGTTAGCATATTAATCTGTCAGGTTATAATATTAAACAGAATCAATTTTTGTAATTGAGAGCTATGTTTCATCCTCAGAATTATGCTAGGAGACAGTAAAAAGGTAAATAAGATTAAAGAATTGTCATAGAGACCTTACATTTCAATGGTTAATGAGGATAATAGTCAATGTCAAGCATGGAGTACCATGCTTGCTGTAGCATGCAGCGCTTCTATAGCATTTACATAATACCTCCAGGGCAGAAAAATGAAAGACACAGAAAAAAAAAACTAGCAACAATGTCGCTGTGACAATAATCCATTATATATTATATGAAATCAATTCATTACATAAAATAACATAAACATTTCAGAACTATAGTTGGTCTTCAGGCAAGTGTTTGAACTAGCAATTAAGACACTTGTATCTCATTTAGGACTACCAAGATTCTTCTCTCCTGTCTTATACAAATAAATAAAAAGTTAAGTAAATATTGATTTCTTATGTCATAATTTTCAAGGTGTTTTCACATTTAGCATTTATTTCCAAAGTGATCTGTTTTGTCTTTTACTACCAAAACTATGTTTACGTATTGTTACAAAGGAAAAAAAAGGAATATTAAACATATTTCTTAAAGATATTTCATTTATGAAAAGATTTATTTATTTACAGAGAGAGAGCTTCCATCCACTGGTTCACTCCCCAAATAGCCATAAGCCAGGGCTGAACCAAGGCAATAGCCAAGAGCTTCTTTGAGTCGCCCACATTTGTGGCTGAAATCCAAACACTTGGATCATCTTCTATTGCTTTTCCAGGCTCTTAAGCAGAGAGCTGGATTGGAAGTGGAGCATCCAGGAGCTTGAACTGCTACCCATATGGGTTACTGTCATTGAAGACTGCAGCCTTACCCACTGTGCCACAACACAGGCTCCTTGAGCGTTTTTTTTTTTTTTTTTTTTTTTCCAAACGCTTAAGTTCTGAGCATTATGGAGATCTGCCTTGTCCTTATCCTGGCATGCTTATATATATATAATAGGAATGTAAATGAAAATGAAGATTACTTCTTCCAAGTACTAGAAAATTTAATTTAAAGTCAATACATGATTTAAATCTATTATTTTGGAGGAATAATGATTTACCAAAACATCTTAAGTTACAAAAAAATGAATAAAATAAAGTACGAAATCTCTAAAGTCCATCTTAGCACGGAGGACTAAACACAACCAAAGAGGCCGAGCTGAACTGAGCTACACTGTGATTGACTGCTATGCTGACTACTGAGGGGTCTTGAGGTATTGTCATATAGAAACTGAGCACCAGGTCTGAGTCAAAAATCTGATTGTTGGTGATGGGCACTTGGCACAGTAGTGAAGACTCAGCTTGGGATGCCTGCATACCATATCTGCCTGCCTGGTTTTCAGTCCTGGCTCTGTTCCTGTTTCCAGATTCGGGCGATGCACCTCCTGAGGGGCAGTAGGTGATGGCTTAAATACTTGAGCCTCTGTCACCCACATGGACACTTGGGATTGAGTTTCCTGCTCCCAGTCTTGGCCAGATCCAGTCCAGCTCTTGTGGACATTTGGGGAGTGATCTCTTTGCCTCGGCTGCCTCTCTTTCTCTGGTTTTCAAATGAAATAAAAGAAATAAGTAAATACATTTAAAAAAATTTGGATGGGAAAAAAACAGGTAATTCACGACTATGAATTTACACACATGCACATCTCTTGAAATTATTAGAAACATTGTCATTGACTAGCAGTGTTACTTGGCAGAGAAAACAAAAAAAAAAAATTCCTTTGAAAGGATTCACCCTCTGATGAGCAGATGGAAAATCTCTGATGCAAGAAAGAATAGTGATCAAAAAGCTGGTATACATGTAGGTAATGATAGAGGAATATTAACTATATAGAAGTGTAACAGTGTTTTAACTGCAAAAGGTATTCTAAATGTTTAATAACAATATTTTAACTGGAAAGAAATGGTAGCCAAAATGTCCTGATGTTCTGTTTCTATGTAAGTGCAGAGTAAAAGTTAATCATTACACAGTGAAAAACATAATCACAGAACTAACTCACAAAAGAGAAAACTATATGGAGTATGTGGGATCCACAACATAAGATCATATCTTAAAATTGAATATAACATTAATTTCATTACATATAAATGAGTCAAATACATCATGTAAAAGTCTAAGAAAATTTGCATTTTAAAAGCCATACATATTCATATACTGTTCACTCCAAACATATTTTAATATTAAGTGTAAAAAGATTAAAATTAAAAATATAATAAAAATTAAAATACATATTAGGAAATAAAAATATGTAACATTAAAATAAAATGAAAATATGCAAACTTATGGAATGTTTCTATAGCAAGAGAGAACCTTATATCATTGCTTATATTACAAACAATAGATGACAGCAAGGTAAGAAGTATATATCTCTGGTGATATTTCCTGTGTTACAGAAGCCCACCCCATTTTTAGCTGACAGAGCTAAACATAAAATTCAATGTTCAATTTGTTATTTGCTAATTTGAACTGAATCTCACCAGATCTGTTATGTAAAACTTCAGTTACTAGTCAAAAAGTAAAAGAGTATAAGAAATGAAAGCAGTGCATATTTTAAAACGTATTTGGATGACTCAGAGACTCTGAACCATAAAGCCCTGCTGAGTGATGCTGGCCAGAAGCAGCCACCTGTCCATCTGTGCCTGATGAGACTTTCCCTGCCTTGCTTGAATGACCTTGCCTGAGGAGTTGCTCTGAATAGAAAGCCAGTGTCCTCAGGTCACTTCCTCATCGCCTCCAGTCCTCAACAAGAGTTATATGGAAGGCAGGGTCAAAAAGTCTGAATTCAGCGGAGAAAACTTTACAAACAATCTGCAATATTTTCCTAATTTATATTGGCAAACATATTGAACACACACACACATATATGTATATATGTATATGTGTATATGTATATGTGTATATATATATATATATATATATATATATATATTCTAGTCCCAGTTGGGGTGCCGGATTCTGTCCCAGTTGCTCCTCTTCCAGTCCAGCTCTCTGCTGTGGCCTGGAGGGCAGAGGAGAATGGCCCAAGTGCTTGGGTCCCAGCACCCGCATAGGAGACTAGGAGGAAGTACCCGGCTCCTGGCTTTGGATCGGCGCAGAGCCAGCCATGGCGGTCATTAGGGGAGTGAACCAATGGAAGGAAGACCTTTCTGTCTCTCTCTCACTATCTATAACTCTCTGTTTCTCTCTCACTGTCTAACTCTGCATGGCAAAAAATAAAAATATAAATAAATAAAATAAAAAAATAAAATGAAATCAACATATTTTAATTCCATTTTCCACATATTTTCTAAAGTAACATTATACACCTCTAGTACTTATGAATGCATTGATAAAAGTGCACTTAATGGAGAGGAAGAGACTTTGTGTTAGGTCAGACAACTAGGATTGGATCCACTTGTTAAATTTGATTACTGGTTTTTATCTCAAAGATGTTCAGTGTTATATAAAGCTGAGAGAGGAATTCCGATAGGATTTTTGGGGAAACAGGATTATTGGAATGTATTTAATGTTTGTGATTCAATGGACTACTCCAAATCACCTGGCCCTAGTCAACTAAAGTTACTGTATCTAATGTCACCAATACCAACTTTGATGCTATTTAGCTATCGTCTTAATCAACCTATCATCTTTTTATATCTGAAATACTCTTTATTAGGAACATTTTTCCCATAATTGGAATTCTATGTCAGAATTGACTAAATAGTGTAGAAATTCTAATTGTGGTGGTAAATATAGCAAGTATCTATAATTTTCAAAGAGTTTGACTGCCAATTTTGTTGGGAACCATAAGTAGCAGTTTTATATTTGGGTTTAATACTGAATATGAATACAGATCTTAAAATTCACATTATTAAAATATAGACAAGAATTAGCATTAATATTTAGGCATTCTCAGTAATTTTGTATTAATATATAAATATTGTTAACAGAAGCAATGCTGCTTTTATTGGCCATAAGGAATCTCAACTGGTAAAAGCATACTGATCCTTCAGGTTAGGCTTAGATTGTCCAGCTAAGAAGAATAACCATGAGAAGCCAAATATTCTCCAGTCACCTGATATCCTTTCTACTCAGGGTGTCTGACTGAGCTCATTCAGAGATCTCATTCACAGTTGGGATGTTATGGAAGGTCTCTCCAGAGCACTCATCGCTACCAAAAACCAATAATAATATCTGGGAAAACAGTCCACTTGTGAAAATTTAATATTTTCTCCTTGATTAATAAAAATAAGATGTTTCCTTAAAACCACAAATGAACAAAGAACAAATTCATTTTAATGACGCAAGAACTTGTGGGGTCTTTTCTAAATAAAGGTGGATGTGCAGCTATATAAAATATACTTCTTTCTTCATCCTCAAAATATTATTTAAAATATCATACATTGTTCTTTTAAAAATTGTATTTATTGATTTGTAAGTTGGAGGGACACACACACATGCCCCATCTGCTGTTTTACTCCATGGATGTTTGCAAAAGCTGGACTGAGTCAGGTCTGAGGGGAGGAATAGGCAACTTAATCCAGCTCTCCCTAGGAATGGCAGGAATCCCGTTACTTGACACATTGTTCCTGCACATAAGCAGGAAGCTGGAGACAGGATACAGAGCCAGCTCTGGAATGTAGGTCCTCTGTGATAGGATGCAGAAATCATAACTGGTGATTAGCACCTAATCCTAATTCCTGTCTCCACCCCCATTGTTCATTTCTTGATATTAGTATCATTTAAAACTGACAACAAAACTGCCCAAGGCAATAAGTTGACAGGACTATTTCACTGTTGGATATTTCAAGTTTGTGCCATTTGGGGCTGGGATAAGTTACAATGGTTAAAAGTCAATTTGTAATGTTCAAGGATCAATTTTTTTTTCTTTTTTCTTTCTTTCTTTTCTATTTTTTTTTTTTGACAGGTAGAGTTAGACAGTGAGAGAGTGAGAGACAGAGAGAGAAAGGTCTTCCTTCCATTGGTTCACCCTCCAAATGGCTGCTACTGCTGGCATGCTGCGCAGATCCGAAGCCAGGAGCCAGGTGCTTCCTCCTGGTCTCCCATGCGGGTGCAGAGCCCAAGCACTTGGGCCATCCTCCACTGTACTTCCGGGCCACAGCAGAGAGCTGGAGTGGAAGAGGAGCAACTAAGACAGAATCCAGCACCCCAGTCGGGACTAGAACTTGGGGTTCTGGCATCACAGGCAGAGGATTAGCCTAGTGAGCCACAGTGCCGGCTGGCGATCAATTTGTTTTCAAAATCTAAGAGGCAAAGTCAAGAGACTGAAAAGTGGAAATGAATTCACAACAAGTAGTTATGTTACCACCTGGAAATAGCATAAATAAAAATGAATGAATTAAATGACCTTTCTTATTTGCATAAAGACTAACTAGAAACAGACTGTTTTAAATTACTTCCATTTGGATAAATTGTATAACCTGAGAAGTTTGCTTTTCAGAGTCCTCTGATTCATTAGAAAAACGAACTAATCTTATTTGCTATCGTGTTACCTACTCTTGAGTAAAGCCACAACTGGGGAGCTCAGTTATAGCTCAAGTGAGCATTAGTAGTGCCTTAAGTATATAGTTGCAACCTGCCATGTTCACATCTTTCAAATAGTCAAAAACTCATGTTATTTGGTGGATTGACAAAGAGAACACTGGCAATAGTTACTCGTGTTCAATAGCCGTTTGCATTTACATGGTTTTTGCTGCCAAATTTCCTTTTGATGGGGGTGGGGGTATTGAATACTTACACTATTGTTAGCTTATCAAATTGAGAAAAAAATAAACCAAATAAAAACTGCTGTATTTTTATAAGCCTCAAAGATGGATAAATTTTGGAGAAAAAAGGATATGCAAAATTTCAGCAATTACACATTCAACACATTTGACTAGGGAAACTTCTGCTCTCTCAAATTGCATTGAAATTACCATGAAGATAATCAGGGAAGAAAGGGGATGCAGAAAATCTATACATATCTCTTAAAATATCTATGAGAGATACATGCACCATGAATCACAAGAAATTTCTCCAAAAAAGAATGACTATAGGATCCATGTGGTAGACAAGCAGAGGGAAGTAAATGTAGCCCAAAACTCACATTAATTGGCTACTCCAAATATGAGAGTTTTTTCTGTCCGTTGGGAAAAATTTCACACCCCAAAGAAAAACATGTAGGAAGCAAAGTCAAGCCATAAAATACTACCAAAACAATTCATCAAGGACCTCCTATGGAAGAGATGAGCAGCTCTCTGTTAATGAACTTCAGATCTCCACAAAATACGGGAAGTAAAATAAACAAAGCAAATACAACAAGCAAAATGAAATGGTGTGCCATCTTGGAGTAAAACAGAGAAGATACTAGCATTGCTTTTCTGCTGATATTCAGAAAACCTGAAGGGTATTCAGACTCTAACCATACCAGATTCCTTGCCTGCCATATAAGAATTAAATCTATTAATTAAATTCTGTAGAAACAGAAATGGTATTTCAGGCAAGCATTATGCATTTAAAAACTCACATTTGAAGTTTTGGCACATGTAGCCTCGAAGGACTTTTAAGATATAAAGATACTGTTTAGGGGCCAGTGTTGTGGAGCAGTGGATAAAAGGGCCACCTGCAATTCTAGCATCCCATATGGAATCTGGGTCATGTCCTGGCTTCTCCACTTCTGATCCAGCTCTCTGCTAGTGGACTGAGAAAAGCAGTGAAGATGACCTAAATGCTTGGGTCCATGCTGCCACTTGGGGTACCCATATGGAACTACGGATTTCTGGATTCAGCTTGACCGAGCCATTTTCATTGCTGCCATCTTGGGAGAGAACCAACAGATGGAAGATCTCTCAATCTCTTGATATCTCTCTCTGTCTCTTCCCCCTCCCTCTCTTTCCCTCTCTCTATCTCCCCTTCTATAACTCTTTCAAATAAAGAAATTCATATATATATATATTTCACAATTTTGTAAATAGTTAAATTATTTGTAAATTTCCAGACTATAGTTTATAATTTTAAATGAATTATGTAAGTATTTTATATTAATCTGATAAAATATAATTATAGAAGTCATATACCAGTAATCATTTATTTTAAAATACATTATGAAACTTTTCTTTTATTATTGGAAATCTTATATACTATTCATGACCTTGACATTATATTTCTATTACAACTTCCTTTGAAATTTTATGCCAGTGTAGCATATTCTCATTCTTCA
Source organism: Lepus europaeus (assembly GCF_033115175.1). Classification (NCBI taxonomy): domain Eukaryota; kingdom Metazoa; phylum Chordata; class Mammalia; order Lagomorpha; family Leporidae; genus Lepus; species Lepus europaeus. Next base: position 15,405,570 of record NC_084848.1, read on the forward strand.
AGTTTTATTTATACCTATATTGCATGTCTCCACAACAGTTGTAAAGTACATTTGTATGTAAGCATAATGCACACACAGGTACTTCAAAAAATTAATGAAAAGTGCAATTAGAATATTATTTTGTCACAAAAATATAAAAGGCATGAATACTTTCTATAATACATATTTTCCATTAACTTTTTGGAAACTCTGTATGTATGTATGTATGTCATAACTGGGGGATAGTTAAAAACAAAGTTCATTTGTGTTCCATATATACCTCATACACATGGACTTAATTTTGTACAATATGTTAAGTGTGCATGTGTATTTATTGTGACTCATATTGTTAGGTCAAATGTAGAATATTTTACTTGTGGCACTTTGTTGGTGCTTAAATATTTGGATTTTGTTGAATTTCAGATTTTTGAATGTATGGATTAGGAGTACTAAATTTATTTACTGAAATCTAGTAACTTTGATTGTCTTCGAAATTAATTTCTCTAGAAATAGTTTCTCTATTGTTAAGTCTTTAAATGTTTTAAATAAATCTTCTGGATTTAGTTTCAGTATTTGCAGCATGGAATTAATGAACACAGTCGAAATATATTACAACTGTTAAAACGATTAACAACAGCAGTTCTGCATTTTCCTTTTGGTTGGCATGGGGGTTGGCATAGATTTCTGGATGGTGATTGGTATGTCTGTCTTTTATAAATTAGGGAAAGGGAAGATTGTTAAAAAGGAAGAAGAATAAGATAACGTTAGGAGTTTTCATAGCATACTTGTTGTTAATAAGATCAGTTTTGAGAAAGAACTTACCTCTATTATGCAGCAAATGGTTTCCATAATAGCATACCTCTTGAAATGCCTTCATGTACTCATTAGTGTACACATACTATAGTTTGAAGTACACTATTTTAATACACCAAAAGTGCAGACATTTTGAATGCAAAAGTACAACCTAAAATGTATGTTTATTATACTGTGTTTAATAAACAGCAGTCAACTTTGTGATACAGAGTTTGAATAGAAAGATCACTCAAAGATTCAAATTTTCCATTTCCAAGAAAAGCTATTTGAAATAATGATAAAACATATTCAAAAGGAAAATGGTCACAAAGTTTTAAACAGCAATCATTAAAGATGAATCTTTAGTTGATATGTTTATAACTAACCGTAGTGCTATCTTAATTTAGAGATTTAGAAGAGTAATACCATCAATTATTTATACACACACATTACCAATTATATAACCTGCTCATTCAAAAATATGTGTTTTGTACCGTAGGTAAAAACAAGGAAGGATATACAATTAACTGTTAAAAGTGATTCTTCTGGGAAATATGTTTAAAGAAATATTGAGAATCAACATTGTGGTGTAGCAGGTAAAGCTGCTGCTTGGGATGCCAGCATCCAATATGGGTGCTGGTTTGAAACCCAGCTATTCCACTTCCAGTCCAGCTCACTCTTAATGGCTGTGGAAGGCAGCAGAGGATGACTCAATTGCTTGGGTTCCTGCCACTCATGTGGGAGACTAGGATGAAGTGCCTGCCTTCAGGCTGGCCCAGCTCTGGCCATTGCAGCCATTTGGGGAGTGAGCCAGCTTATCAAAGATTCTCTCTGAACCACCTTCTCTGGATGTAACTCTGACTTTCAAATAAATAAATAAATCTTAAGGAAATATATTAAACTTATATAACAATTAAAATATATTAAAAATTTTAAAAAAGAAAACAATATCTGCATGGTATGACAAATATTAGTTTCAAATTTTACTTTCCTTCATATATTTTCTAGATGAAGAGGTTGAAAATAATGAACCCAATGTATACACACAAACAGATACATTGTGGCATGGCTAGAGATAATTCATATGCTCATTACCTTACATCCTTTTTTATGGTGGGAACACTTGAAATATATTCTTTAAGCAATTTTCAAGACTATAATAATTTATGATTATTGACTATAGCCTGCATGTTATACAATAAATCTTGAACTTAATCCTCCTATATAACTGGGATTTTTTAACGTCTGAATAGTATCTACCTACATCTCCATTCTAAGACATTGGTAACGACTGTTCTACACTGTACTTCTATGAGTTTAATTTTTTTTTAGACTATACATATAAGTGAGATCATGTGACTTTGCCTTGATCTTCTTGGGTTTTATCACTAATAGCCTCCTCTGGATTCACCTACATTATTGAAAATGACAAGATTCCCTTTTATGACTAGTATTCCATTGTGTACATATACCACACTTTTTTTATTCATTCATGTGTTGATGATTACTTACATTGACTTAGTACCTTGGTAATTATGACAAATGCTGAAACAAACATGAAAGTGAAGTTATCTCTTTAACATACTGATTTCATTTTTCTTTGATATATGCAGGTTAGAGGGATATGGTAGTTTTATTTTAACTTTTGAAGAAATTCAAATACTGTCTTACATAATAGTTGCTAAGACTACATTGACATAAACAGTGTGCAAATATCCCTTTTTCTCCACATCCTTGACAACAATTGTTATGTCTCTTTTGTTTGACAAAAGACATCCAACAGGTGTGCAGTGGCTTTGTGGTGGTGGTTGTAATTAGCATTTTTGTCATGATGAGTGATACTGACCATTTCTTCATTTACCTGTTGATCATTTGTGTGCATTTTTATTTATTTATTATTTTTTTGACAGGCAGAGTGGACAGAGAGAGAGAGACAGAGAGAAAGGTATTCTTTTACCTTTGGTTCACCCTCCAATGGCCGCTGCGGCCGGCGTGCTGTGGCCAGTGCACCGCGCTGATCCAAAGCCAGGAGCCAGGTGCTCCTCCTGGTCTCCCACGCGGGTGCAGGGCCCAAGGACTTGGGCCATTCTCCACTGCACTCCCGGGCCACAGCAGAGAGCTGGACTGGAAGAGGAGCAACCGGGACAGAATCCGGCGCACCAACCGGGACTAGAACCCCGGGGTGCCGGCGCCGCAAGGTAGAGGATTAGCCTATTGAGCCGTGGCGCCGGCCTGTGTGTGTATTTTTGAGAAAAGTTTATTCAGATCTTTTGGGCATTTGGAAGTTAATTTAAGTTTCCAAATTCTTTTTATAAAAATATTATTGGGGATAGGTGACCTACTCAAAGGTAGTTAGTAACCCAGTATATGCACAGGGATATTTTTGTTTTGTCAATATCATGTCAGTTAATTCTCAAATTATTATTGCTAATGCATAAGAAGCTGACTATTTTGCATATTTTCTAATGCCAAGGCACCTTAATTGACTTATCTTTTGTCTTGAATGATAGCAGGTTATTACTTCTAGCTTTGGACAGCTAGAGTGAAAATTGTAAAATCTGGAGAATAAATGATATAATATCATATTTCAATAGAACAGGAAATGACCAGATCACACCAGTAAGTAGTTTGTAAGCAAAGCCCCGATAGTTTTGACACTGAAAGAGAATCTGTACATCGTATTGTGACTCAAGGGCAGTGCTCTGCCTGGGATCTCTGAAGCAGGGAGCTTTGTATGACAGGAGAAACAATTGCAGTGGATCGTATTTGTCAGTAGAGTCTTTGAGTTACAATAGAAATTATTTCAAGAAAAGTGGCTGTATATGTTTGTGCATCTTTCTGGAAAGTTTTGTAGTTGCCAGACTAGTTTTGTAAACAGCTTGATTAGCAACTTTTGGATATTTGTGTTTTTTATTATAAGTTCAGAAAATATATTATTGAATTGTTTTTACAATTACTAACATTGGCTAAAATGGTTTTTCTCAACAGTATTCGTGATAAGATTCTTTTTTTTTCTTTTGAATTCCTGCCTTAAAAGAGAACATTTTGTATTTCTCTGTGAATTAAATAGGGATTGTATAAGGAAAAGTAATATATTTTATTTTATTACAATATTTTATCCCTATTTAATATGTTATAGGAAAACGGATTTTCTAAAATTTACATGTAACATATATTGAAATTATAAAAGGGAACATCAAAATTTTATGGAAAATTTGAACTAAAGATAAGGTTATGGCACCAAAAACATTTTATTGATTGATTGATTTAGATTCAGGCAGAGAGAGCTCCTAGCTGTAACTTGACGTCCAAATACCTGCAATAGCTGACCTGAAACTAGGAACTAAGAAATGAACCCAGGTCTCCCATGTGAGTTGCAGGAACCCAACCATTTGAGCCATCAATACTGCCTCCCATGGTCTGCAATATCAGGTAGCTGGAATCCAGAGCAGCGGCCAAGTATTAAACTCAGGCACTTCTAGATGGCATACAGGGCTCTTAAAAGCTAAGTCAGTTGTCCATGTGGTCTCACAGATTTTTGAAATCCATGAGTAATGTTCTTTATAGGATATATTTTCCATGACCTTTTTAAAAATTCTGCTCATATGTGTATGTTCATACATTTTGCATTAACTGTGTATATATTTAACTCATTTAGTTTTGGAGAATTTTATGGTATAATATATGTAATACATAACATATGTTTATAAAAACTTATATTATTAATTGAACTCATCATTGTGTACCTAGATTGTTGTGAATGAACCATTGAGGCTGATCGTTATTAAGATCATTCATAAACAGGTATTACATTATTTGAGCATTGCTATCTAGATTCACACTTCCTAGGTTAGTATGCTGGACAATTTCCTTAGTAGTTATATAAATTTCATCAAACTTATCAAAGTCCCTGTGCCTCAATTTCTTCACTTGATAAAATATGAATAATAATACTATCCTACATTTTGTTTTCACAATTAAAATAGAGAGGTAGATTAGATAGATAGATCAACACTTAGAAATACCCGTTAAAATCAAAGGTTAGAGAAGTACCATGATTCATCAGACAATAAAAAGAACTTCACACCATGACAGTGCTTCATCAGGGACCCTCTGATTAAAGACAGTGCCCTTGAAACACATCTGTGCACATATATTCAGGCACATAAAACACACACATACATACACACACAGGGAGAAAGATTGCAAATGTTGACCAGTGCAATCAGTTAACGGTGCTCTTTGGTTGACCCGAGAGTTGAATTATTCTGATTTTGGTTACAGTGAACAAAAATGGGCAATTAGGATGATAGGATGATATGATAGTGATGGCTGAAGCAGTAGTTAGCTTATTAAGATTTAGTCGGATAATCTTAGAATTGTGGGAAGGAATGGGGATAATTAGAGGGAATTTTTGCCATCAAAAGTGGATATATTCTCTGCCACAGTGTTTTTTTTTTTTACCTTACTATTATTTATGATATATAAATTGACTGAGGAAAATGATTTACATTTACACACATGGAATGTACACCTGGACATGAATGGATTGACCTTATCCTTCAATTGTATCATAATCCTAGTAGTGAAAATCTGTTCTTGGATAAGTTCACAGGAAGGTCTTCCTTACTCCATTCATACTGATGCTTAATTAGTATACCTTGTTAGCCCCAAATATTGCCTTCGTCCTTACCTACTGACTTTGATAAAAATGGTTTTTCTCAGGGACCTGATTCAACACTTAAACATGGACTCATTTTTCTAGGTCATTTATTTATTTATTTTTTTTTTATTTTACAGATAGAGTTAGACAATGAGAGAGACTGAGAGAAAGGTCTTCCGACTGTTGGTTCACCCCCCAAATGGCTGCTATGGCCGGCGCTGCGCCAATCCAAAGCCAGGAGCCAGGTGCTTCCTCCTGGTCTCCCATGTGGTTGCAGGAGCCCAAGGACTTGGGCCATCCTCCACTGCCTTCCCGGGGCACAACAGAGAGCTGGACTGGAAGAGGAGCAACCGGGACTAGAACCTTGCGCCCATATGGGATGCTGGCACTACAGGTGGAAGATTAACCAAGTGAGCCACGGCGCCGGTCCTCTCTAAGTCATTTATTAAAGATGAGTGAGGAGGTGGAATTCTGCACTCACTTCAAGCAGAGGCGCTCAGAATGCTTGAAAAGTCCATTCCAACTTTGCTTCAGACAAAGCTCTTCTCATGCTTACTGTGACTTACTGTTTTATTTTTTATTTTTATTTTTTGTGACTTATTCTTTTAATTACAAAATGTACTGTTGATTTTTTCCCTGTATTTCTAGCTAAAAAGGAAAAAAAAAACACTTGTATTTGCATGCATGCATGCATACACACTTTTAAACACAAACACATTTATATTAAGATGACATTTTACTCTTTACCACATACTTTATGAAAGTAACTAGGAATGATGCTTTGCTTACTATAACATGTTCAATGTGTAACAGACTAGCAGAGGCACACACAATGGCCCAATATACCTGCCCTATATTCTTGAATCATATGACTCCTTAAAAATTCCAGTGTTGCCGGTGCCACAGCTCAACAGGCTAATCCTCCTCCTGCGGCGCCGGCACACCGGGTTCTAATCCCGGTCTGGGCGCCAGATTCTGTCCCGGTTGCCCCTCTTCCAGTCCAGCTCTCTTGCTGTGGCCCAGGAGTGCAGTGGAGGATGGCCCAAGTGCTTGGGCCCTGCACCCCATGGGAGACCAGGAGAAGCACCTGGCTCCTGGCTTCAGATCAGTGTGGTGCGCCTGCCCCACCGTGCTGGCCGCAGGGGCCATTGGAGGCTGAACCAACAGCAAAGGAAGACCTTTCTCTCTGTCTCTCTCCCTCACTGTCCACTCTGCCTGCCAAAAAAAAAAAAAAAATGTCGTTTTTCATTTGACAAACATGAACTTGAGAAAAACAAGGGAGAATTCTTCAACTTTCAACAGATAGTAATAAAACATAAAACAATCAATGAATTTTCCCTCGAGCTGAATATGAATCACCTGGAGCACTCTTTCATTTTCTCCACTCCACAACACAGAATTATCTTCTTGGATAAAGGCAGAGGTTACCTTATCACCTGCTCAAATCAATATCAACTCTGCTTGAGGATCCACTGGCTAAAATTGTATATCAGATGCTAAAAGCAAGAGTGAATCATTTCATAGCATTTCCTTGACTTCTTTACTCTTTTCTTCAGTACATGAATAACAGTCAAGACAATGGGGCTTTCCTCAAAGTGCCAGTGCAGACTCACTTGTTAAGTGCAGTTTGTGATTTCAGATTTTTCTTGGAAAATATAAACCTTAAAAATCACCAACATTTCTGTGCAGATGACTCAGATGAAATCCAACTGAGAAATAGATGATTAAGTGAATATTTCCTAGTTACTGGTATAAAATTTCAGAAGAGTTAAGGTGAAATTATTCCTAGTTAACTTACTTGAAGATAATCCAATCAAGGGTGATCTTTGTGATTATGTTTATATTTATTTTTTTAAATGTGAAACACAGAGAGATCACTGCTTTGCTAAAATGTTTACTTTTCATGTTCTTACTTTAATCTAGTAGATATACAGGGTGACACAAGAGTTTGTTGTGTCATTCCTTGCAGACAATAACTTGTAAAAAATTTAAAAAACACAAAAGGCATGCATCTATTATTCATGACTAAGAACTGCTGGGAAAATGTATGCATTATGTTAGTGGCTTGAAAGAAGCAGGGAAAAACCTTTAGTGGCCAGTTTGGTAGCTGTTTTTGCACAATTATTAAATGCATATACCATTGGGCTATGAATTTAATAACTATTTTATTTTTGAAAAAAATTTGTGTAGTTTCACCAGTGTTAAATTGTATTCAAGAATTGTCATATGTGTGTAAATAGGTTATTAAATGAATATGTGAAATACATATTTTTCTTTTTATATCTTTCTTGGATGTGATCCAAATGCAGGAATCTCAAACAGCTGGATATCCTATTAATCAGACTAGAGACATTATAAATCTCCCTATGTTTAAACCACCTCAGATTTGTATGTTCCTGTCTCTTCCACTAGATTGCATTATCCTCCACCAAATAAAGAAAAGCCATCAGTGAGAAAGAGTGAGAGATGAAGAGAAATACGAGAGATTAAGGGTTGAGAGAAATATAATGTATATTTGCAAGGCTACATTTGAGATATGGAAGATATATTCTCAACTATATTTAAGTCATCTTAAAAGGTGAACTAACTTACAATCTACGCAATTTAAAATGATACAAAAATTCTATTTTTCCAAGCTAATATTGTCTAAGAATGTGATATAATCATATTTTTTCGGTTTTAAGTTTTTCTGGAGATTTTTCATAGCACCTAGTAGTACTGATTAATTTGTTCCATTGCACTGTTTCCAAACTGTGCCACAAACACATATAAGGAAAGGTAAAATAAATCAATAATCAATGAACTAAACTGAAGATAGAAGAGGCACAAGGTTAAGTAGAAGAAATAGAAGATGAAGAAGTAGGACAGGTGTATTAAGAAAAAAATGCAGATTTCAAAACATTTTGCACCGAGAGTAATTTATTTTCTACTTACTTACTTATGGCTTTTACTTACTTACTTACTCACTTATTTAGAGAGGCATAGAGACAGAGGAAGACAGAGGAGGAGAGTGATAGACATACAGCAGAGAAACAGCTCCCATCTGCTTTTCATCCCCCAAACGCATGCAGCAGCCAGGGCATGTGGACACCCTCTACTATGTAGCCAAGTTGGATGCAAGTTTGGCTATCTTACAGACTCGATTTTTGTGACTTTGTCTGAAGTCAGGGCTGTTCTCCTGGGACTGAGCTTTAAAACTGAAGTCTGACACTAAATTCAGTTGCTTATATTAGAATTGATTTACATTCTAGGACAATTAGCTGATGTCTGGAGAGCTGGAGTAGTAACTAGTTATGGGGGAAAATTCCCACATATTTGGTTTCAGAAGGGTTTTTGAATAGAGAAGCAGTTTTGAAATATTTATAGAAATTATATTGCTGTTAAACCCTGTGATCTTGAGCTTATTTAATACATTTGGTAGTTTTTGTGACTTTTCTCTTTGTTTTCTTACATACAGAATTAGGTCATCAAAAATAAAAACAATGTAACATCTGCCTTTCCGATCGTGAGTTCTTTTATTTCTTTACCATTTCCTTCTGATATTTGTGTGTTTGTCATTTAATTGCACTGGGAAGCTCTCTACTACAGCATTAATGCTTACTGGTCATAGCCTCATTATTATTTCAGTGATAGAATGAATGTAATGCCTCCCTTGTCTAATGGGGAGTTGTGAGAACAGTCATTCTTGCCCTTTTTCTTGCCTTTTTCTAATTCTAAGGAGAATCATATGGACTTACACTGCTAAGAGTTGAATTAACTGCATGATTTGTGTAGACATCTTTAACCGATTTGAGGAACTTTCCATTTATTTTTAGTCTGTTAAATGTTACTATCATGGGGATTGGCTCTGTGGTGTAATGGTTGAAGCGACCACCTGCAGTGCAGGCATCTCATATGGGAGCTGATTCAAGTCCCAGGTGCACCACTTCCGATCCAGTTCTCTGCTATGGCTTGGGGAAGCAGTAGAAGATGTCCCAAGTGCTTGGGCCCCTGCAGTAGCATGGGAAATCCATAAGAAGCTTCTGGTCCTGGCTTCAGATTGGCCCAGCTCCTGCTGTTACGGCCATTTGAGGAGTGAACCAGAGAATGGAAGACTTCTTTCTCTCTCTGCCTCTGCCTCTCTGTAACTCTCCTTTCAAATAAATAAATAAATAATAAAAAAGTTACAATCGTATTGGACAGGATTTTTGCTATATTGTTTGCTTCTATGGAGTACATTGTCATTTCTCAGCCTTGTTTTAATTCAAACTGTTGTCTATGTTGTAGTATCCAGGTTGACAATAGTGTTTTATTTTACAAGAAAACATAATTAACTTAGACTATTAATAAAAGTATGCTTAAGTTCATTTCATTTTACTTATCTTGTACACAGAAATATATCCAAATATATTAAAACTACTTTCACTAAATTTAAAGGTATTGGGATTGGTGTTCTGGCATATCAGGTAAAGTCACCATCTGCAAAGCTAGAATCCCATTAGGCCCTAGTTCCTATCCCAGCTGCTCCATAACCAATCTCTCTCCTTGCTAATGGCCTAAGAAAAGCAGGGGAAGATGGCCTAAATGCTTGGGACCCTGCATCCACATGGGAGACTTGGAAGGAGCTCTGGATTCCAGGATTTGGCCTGAAACAGCCCTAACCACTGCAACCATTTGGGGAATGAGCCAGTGAATAGACGATTTCTCTGTCTCTTCCTCTCTCTCTGTAACTTTGCCTTTCATATATAAAAAAAATTTATAAAATTTAAAAATACCTTCACAACTCTTTATTTTTTTTTTGCTAAAATGGCCAATTTATTTTAATCAAAAAATCTGCAGAGGCCTTATACACGAACAATACAAAGGCACAATAATTCATTAAACTATGTAAAATACCTCAAAATTGGAATATTGAAATGGATATCACAGTTAATAGGGAAAAATGGAAAATTTGTAAAGCCTCATTAATATTTGTGAAATTTATATCTTTGAAAAATGCCATATGCTGCTGAAGAGAAGTATGATTTTAATAATCTAATATATTAATTAAACTTTTTGATATTATGATTTAGTGGAATATGTTTTGATATGCACGAGAAGTTCAAAAAGCTTATGGAAAATGTGTATTGTGAAAATACAATGTGCCGGCGCCACGGCTCAATAGGCTAATCCTCCGCCTTGTGGTGCCGGCACACCGGGTTCTAGTCCCAGTCGGGATTCTGTCCCGGTTGCCCCTCTTCCAGGCCAGCTCTCTGCTGTGCCCGGGAGTGCAGTGGAGGATGGCCCAAGTGCTTGGGCCCTGCACCCCATGGGAGACCAGGAGAAGCACCTGGCTCCTGCCTTCAGATCAGCGCTGTGCACCAGCCGCAGCGGCCATTGGAGGGTGACCCAACGGCAAAGGAAGACCTTTCTCTCTGTCTCTCTCTCTCACTGTCCACTCTGCCTGTCAAAAAAAAAAAAAAAAAAAAAAAAAAGAAAAAAAAAGAAAATACAATGCATGAATTTCAAAAATTTTTGCACCAAAGTAAACTTACCTTTTCATTCTATTTTTTCCTTGAACTTTTAAAAGCACTCTCATTAGAATAGAAGTGTAGCACATTTTTTCTCTTACAACTATATGAAAAATATTCTCATCATAATTTTTCCAAGAATTCCAGTTTCTACAAAACAAAAATAGCTGTTATCTTGTTGTCTCTTCAACTAACTTTGTATATAACTATCAATTATATATTTTATTTTTTTCTGAAATAGACTCCTATGCTATTGTCAGAATGTGCAATGTTCAGACTTGTAGGAATTAGAGGCTACAATGATTTCAGTAGATGACCAAGAATTTTACATATAATAATAGTACTTCAAGTTCAGTTTTTAAGTGCAATTATCAAAGGATTCATTCACACAGTTGTTCAATCATCCAGTTGTTTATACCATCATTTGATTAGGTATAACTGTTTAAAAGGAATGATTGCACAGAATATTATATTTGAAATAAATCTTGAAGTATCTGGTACATTTCAGGGAACATATAATAATATGAATCATTCTGGAAGGCATTTGTCTCTAGAATTTGTCTTTAAGCCTGCAGAGACTAGCAACTTCCTAACCTCCTAACAGATATGCCTTCTGAGGTATACACACTAGCTGAAAATATGCCAATCTTGCTATCATCTTCAGCAGACCTTGTAATCAAGCTGCCAGGACTGTCAATGATAGCTTATAGTTGTCTTAGAAATAAAAAACTAAGGCCTTTCAAAATTATTTATTAAAAAATAAAGAGGGTAATATTTCAGGCTTCTGTAAAGTGTCATTCTAGACCAATTCACATATTATATTAACTCCACATGCACTGCTCAAAAATGGGCTAAGTGAAGAAACTGAAGGGCAAGAAGTTAAATAGACCATTTAAGGTGTAATAAATTTTTCAATTGGAAATTGAACTCAACATCTCATTATAAGCCCACGTATTTCCTGTATTTATGTTGCATAATAAGGATTTTTTGTTTTGTTTATCATTTTTTAGATTTATTTTATTTATTTGAAAGGCAGAGTTACAGAGAGAGAGAGAGAGAGAGAGAGAGAGAGAAGAGATAATCTTCCATCCTCTGGTTCACTCCCCAAAAAGCTGCAATGGCTGGGTTGGCCAAGCCAAAGTCAGTAGCCAGGAGCTTGTTCCAGACATCCCTGTGGGTGTAGTGGCCCAAGCACTTAAGCCATCTTCCCTTACCTTTCCAGCCATATTAGCAGAGATCTAGATTGGAAGCGGAGCAGCTGGGACTTGAACTTGTGTCCATATGGGATGCTGGCATCACAGGTGGAAGATTTACCCACTACACCTCAATTCTGGCCCCTGCATAATAAGGATTAATTTATTTCTGTGTCCAAATTCATATAATATTTTTAGGTGTCTTTGTAGAGATCTCTTACTCCATTAGTGAAGTAACAATTCAGATATAAAAGATTTGTATTTATTTTTCTACTTCCAAATCACACAATTATAAAGCATCCTGGATATTTATAGTTCATCAGAATATTGTTTAACAAAAAATCTAATCTATTTCCCTAAAACTTCAGAATCAGATTATTCTGGTTAATCCAATTTACAGAAAAGTTTTTTGATTTAACCAATTTTCTTTTTTATAATCTTCTTTCCTTCCTTCCTTCCTTCCTACCTTCTCCCCTCTCCCCCTCCCTCCCTCCCTTCCTCCCTCTGTCCTCTTGCTCCTTCTCCTCCTCCTCCTTTTTCTCCTCTTCCTCCTCCTCCTTCTTCTTCTTCTTGTTCTTCTTCTTGTTCTTCTTCTTCTTCTCTCTCTCTCTCTCTCTCTCTCTCTCTCTCTCTGTCAAAGTCAAAGTGACAGAGAGAAGAGAAACAGAGAAAGAAAGGAACACAGAGAGACAGATTTTTCATTGCTGGTTTGCTCTGCAAATACCCAAAACAATCAGGTTGGAGCCAGGCAGAAATCAGGAGCCAAATACTCCATCCAGTCTCCCACATGGGTGGTAGAGGCCTAAGTACTTGAACCATCTTCTGCTACCTTCCCATGGGGTGTATTAGTAGGAAACCAGACCAGTTGCAGAGCAGCCAGAACTTGAACTGGCACTTCAATATGGGATGTTGGCAGAGTCACAAGCATTGTCTTAACCTGCTGTACCACAACAATGGCCCATTTTTTTATATGTATATCAAATAACATGAAAAGAGGATTCACAAATGTCCAAAATAGACAATGCTGGCCAACACTGGCTAGAACTGAAGCCAGGAACCAAGAATTCAATCCTACTCTCTCACATGAGGCATGGGAACCCATTCACTTAAGCCATAACCACACTGCCTCCCAGGGTCTGCACGAGCAAGAAGGTAGAATCAGAAGCTGGAGTCTGGAATCACATCCAGGCAGTTTGATGTGGTCTGTGGGTGTCTTACCTGACATCTTCATCAGTAGAACAAACACCCATTCCTTCACTTGTTTCTTTTTTTATTTTTTTATTTTTTGACAGGCAGAGTGGACAGTGAGAGAGAGAGACAGAGAGAAAGGTCTTCCTTTTGCCGTTGGTTCACCCTCCAATGGCTGCCGCGGTAGCGCGCTGCAGCCGGCACACTGCGCTGATCCGATGGCAGGAGCCAGGTGCTTATCTTGGTCTCCCATGGGGTGCAGGGCCCAAGCACTTGGGCCATCCTCCACTGCACTCCCGGGCCACAGCAGAGAGCTGGCCTGGAAGAGGGGCAACCGGGACAGGATCGGTGCCCTGACTGGGACTAGAACCCGGTATGCCGGCGCCGCAAGGTGGAGGATTAGCCTAGTGAGCCGCGGCGCCGGCCTCCTTCATTTGTTTCTTTAAGCACTGCTTACTATCAGGGATATGCCACCTTCTACTGCCTGGACTACATTTATAGTAAGAACTGTTTCACAGTGTGTCTGTATTGTTGTATTATACCTGGCATTCATTTTGGATTTAAATTTATTGGCATCTGTACTTCTATGTTAATAGAGACTATCCTAAAACAAATCTGTCTCTATTTAGAATAACACAGCCAAAGTCTCTTATTCCAGTTTTACAATAAAATGCAGATTTCAGACTAAATAAAATATTCTATGTATTTTTTAAAAAGCTAAATACCACTCAGAATGCCATGCCAGTCAATTAACTAGGGCAAAGGGGAAAGTTCAATACAATGATGTTCTTGGATGCATTGCATTTTATTTGATTATGAACAGGATTCATTTTTATTTAATTTGCCATCATGTCTCTCAGTGTTTTATTCTTAGATAAATAAGTGACTAAAGGCATGTTGAGCCAATTACTCTCATTCTGTTCCTAAACTGGCATTATTACAGTAGCAGGATATAAATGGTCTCATGCTTGCTTACACATTAATAGTGACCAATGATGCAAAATATATTGCTATATTCATATTTATTTGTTTCTTTGCTTGAAACTAATGGAGTTGATGAATTCCATGTTGTGCTTTGTTTTGTCTTTTTGAAACCCAGTGGCATCACACCTTCTACCAATAAGAAAACCAGTTTTATGTCTAGAAGCTACAGTGGATGCTGAGTTATAGCACAGTTAGAAGGAAAACTTTTTAATGATTTTGCTTTGATTCTAGATTTCCAATAATATATATGTTCAATTCTGTGACAACACAATAACTACAGTCTATTAGAACTTTTCAGGGGTGAAAGTCTTCAGACTTGGTGTGTTTCCTCACGAAAGTTAATATTCAAGTGCTTGCTGATGGCTCCCTCAGAGACTAAAGGGCGGAAGATAAAAATATCGGCATTGAAGTTGAGGACTAAAGCACTAGAATTAAACAGAACTAGAATTTTCTCATGACTGTTTGACTTAGTAAATGTGTTAATATGGACACATTAATTAAATTTCACATATGAATTTTCATATCTAAAATGAGGATTATAGTAACTACTTTTTAAAATAGGGTTGTAAGTATGAAAGGAGATAATTAATGGGAGATAGCATTAAATAAGCCTAAATGCTCACAGTAATCAGAATACAGTCTTGCTCTTGACATCAAGTTCCCTCCTGATCCAACCAAGCATGGAATTCAGGCCCCTCTGTTCCAGTAGCACCGTGAGTCTGTTTCTGATGTTCACCTTTTCCTGAATGGTGGCCGTGTGCTGCTTCGCAAGTGTTTCTAGAGTTCATTCCTACTTCTCTCTACTCTCACACGTACTGCTAGAGAATGCTGCTCAGTTCAGGGAAAGACACATGTCCCTTTCTCATAGCATATCTTTATGAGTCTTTGCTGAGAGCTCTTCCTTCGTAAATCACTTGCACACAGTCCTCTCCTCAAGGTCTGCTTCTGGAAAAACAAGGTAACCTCAAAGGGTGCATTTTTAAAGAGAATGGATTTGAAGTAAAGTAGAGGACATGAATTATTAAGAAAATATCAGACATCATTTAAATTCAACAACAGGTATTTCAAGAAATAAGAACACTCATTTATTCTTATAAGTTCGGTGTCATGGCACAGTGGATGAAGTCATAGCTTGAAACGTCCTATATTAGAAGGCCTGTGACCAAGTCTCCCTTCACTTCTTGTTCAGCATCCTGCTAATATATCCTCAGACTCAATGGCTGGTGGCCAAAGTACTTGCGTTCCTACTATCCATATGAGAAGTGAGACCTAGATGGAGTTCCTGGCTTCTGGCTTTGTCCCAGTCTAGTCCTTGCTGTTGTGGGTCTTTGAGGAGTTAATCAGCAGATGGAAGATCTCTCAATGTCTCTCACTTTCTGTCACTCTGCTTTTCAAATAAATAAATAGTAAACACACCTAATATAAATTAATAATGATTTTTAACAATATCAAATGTCTGTTCAGCATTAAATTATACAATTGTCTCATTTTAGTTATTAATTTTGTTTGTTTGAATTGGAGTCTACATGAAATTCACTTGTGAATTGGTTGACAATTCTTAAAGTTTCTTTTACAAGTTCTGCTCAGTTTGCTGTTTTCCCCTGATTTATTTGTTGAAGATACTGGGTTGTTTGTCCTGTAAATTTCCCATAGTCTGCATTTTGCTGATTACAATCCCCTGGTGCAGATTATGTTCTGCTATAAATTGGTAGCTGTTTATAGATCGAGGCTTGATCAGATTCAGTTTTGCTTCTTCTAGCACGACTGCATTATTGGGAGTTGATGAGTTCTTCCATCAGGAAATGCATAATGTCTGATTCATTCTCTTTTTTATGCTAACAGTTCTTTGCTATCAGTAGTTCAGATAAAAGTTACAAAACAATCATCTCTAATTTAATGAGGTAGTCTTTATTTATCAAATGGAAACTTCTATAAAGATAAAATTCCCTTCATCTTATATTTGGTTTATCAATTTTATAGTTTGTATCAAAAAGCAGTGAAACTGCTTGATATTTTTATTTACCCGTTTCAAAATAATAGGCTGTTCCCTAATATCGCTCACGAATGGCTGACTTTTCTCATTTTGTTGTGATTATGAATGCAAACATATATTTAATGCCTTTCATTCCATAATATTTATTATCCTTATTAAGACTCAAGTTATCTCCTTTTTAGCCAATGGCATCTTCTTCAAATTGAGTCTCACTTCTTTTTGGTATCACACTTAAATTATACTATGACAAAAGATTCCAGGCACATTTCCTGTCCCAGACCTGAAATCACCTATTTCTCCAAAACGTCCCGTCCTTTTCCCATTTACTTTAGAAAGCCTTTCATGTGTTACTTCCATAATATTCGAGATGGAAGTTCACTGTTAAAAGTACTGGCTTTAGTATTTTTAAGACAATGATTGTGTTTCCTTAGTCATTCTGAGATTTCTCTTCAAATATTCCTTTTTTACCTTTGAAGTTACTTGTTACCTGTAACATTGGTATTCCTCTATGTTTTTATTTCCTTATCACTCCTCTCATCATTTTGTTACTTTCCTTTTTGATACATTAAACAAAAAATGATAAACACACTTATATAAATGCAATAGTAATTGCTAGCATCTCTGTGTATTGAGAGAAGGCCTAATTCTGAGTCAACACGTTCCATATCAAGCAAATTTGTATTAATAACTAACCATATGTCAGGTCCTTTGAGGTATTAGGAAAAGTCAGTAAATAAAACAAAGTTTATGTTCAATTGTCAGGAGAGAGAGCATAAACCAATTAAACAAATACATACATGCATGCTCAGGCACACACAGAAATAAGGAGATTTGAAAAACTTCCTGGAAATGGAATTAAAAAGCAGGTTTATTTTGGTCCAAAAATGTTGAAATTCCTGTACAGTTTTTTCATAGTATGGGTTTTTCATGAATATGTTGAAGACCACTGACATTTGAAGTTACAAAGTGCTATACAGAAATTTATAAGTGTTGTACAGAAAATGGTAATTGGCGAGATAGTTTTTGAGTACCCTGGAGGGCTGCCATTTTACAGAGCAAGTACTGTAGGCTTCTCTGAGAAGTTGACACTTTTTATGCCTGAGGGAGTTTTGGGAATCCATTTGCATCCATCTGGGGTACAGGTCCCAGAGACAGGGAACAGCAAACGCAAAGGCACTTTGCCTATCATGGCTAAGAAATAGCAGTCATCTGGGTTTGGGGGGAAATGGAGTTGGAGAAGGGGAGTAGGAGATAAGGTCAGATCAATTAGGATCAGGAGAGGCAGAACATGGAAGACTTTATAATCTTGAGAATATTAGCTTAAACTGAGTGATTGAGAAGAATCTGAGGCTGTTGGATAGAGTGACATAGTCTAAGTCACAAACTTAAGGGATATCTGAGGCTGACATGTGCCAAATAGATTGTAAAGAAGCAGAACAGGTAGCAGGGGGCGTTTTCTCAGAGGTTAATACAATAGTTTCAGCCAAAGACCAAAGTATTAGTGGTAGTAGTAGTAAGAAGAGGATAGGTTTTCCTAATTGAGAACACATTCCCAGGGGGCCAGTGCTGTTGTGTAGAGGGTGAATCTACCGCATGCAGTGCCAGCATCCCACATGGATGCCAGTTTGGGTCCTGGCTGCTCCACTTCCGATCCAGCTGGAAAAGCAGTAGAAGATGGCCTGAGTGCTTGGGCCTCTGCACCCACGTGGGAGACATGGAAGAAACTCCTGGCTCCTGGCTTTGGATTGATTTAGCTCTGGCCGTTGAGGCCATCTGGGGAGTGAACCAGTGAATGAAAGACGTCTCTCTCTCTCTCTCTCGCTCTGCCTCTGCCTCTCTGTAAATCTGCCTATCAAATAAATAAATATATCTTTTAAAAAAGAGAGAGAGAGAACCCATTCCATATCAACACCAGCAACTGGAGAATTGCCTCAATGTGCTTGTGAGAGCCAGGAAGCACTAGATTTTTGATGCATTAAAGTCTTCTAATCAACCCAGGCAAGATATATTATAAAGAAAACAATCTTGTCCATCTTCGTTCACTCGTGTTTGGAGTACTGCCTTGCATTTACTGTTTCATGTGGCTCATGCCATGAACAAGTTGCACTATGTAGTCATTACTTCTTTCTGCTGTGGTCCCCACGTCCTACATGAAGGTCAACCAGCTCATCCTACCTTTCTTACTTACACTCGAGATTCCTATTCGTCCATGCTTGGCTCATCCTTCAACATCTAGTAACTTCCCCCACATCTTATGCATGCAATTTGATATTCCAATTTGCTCCTATGACAAGCTTTTGGAACATACAAATTACTCTTTGTCACTCATTCAACCGTTTCATTATGAACTTCATACAAAATAATTCACAATTACACAACTTCATGAGTAAAACACAAATTGTATCATGAATACTAAGGTCCTAGGATGAAAATTGGTTATTCAAACTTATTGACCTTGGCTTAAGAGTACTACAACTGGAGAAGCATGACAGGAAACAGATATGGAGAGTTGACTACCATCTGGAGAAATGGCTGAGAATGAAGTGCCCATCAAACAGCAGTGCCACAACATTTGAGGTAACTTCCATGACCAATGTTGAATTGAGAAAATTCAACTAATTCCAACATACATGATGATCTCTGAGTTTCCATGTATCAAATCATGATATGAGCCATACATTGGTAAAGCCATAATTGCCAGTGCACTCTCCTGGACTTTTGACAAAGTCAACTGCCTTATTAGTATACTCCAGAATAGTTGACATTTGTTCACCCAAAATGGCAGATACTCAGTTAAAACTGGCTTTTTCCAAAAGGAGAAATATATTAAAGAAAATTCTTGGATAAAGAAACCAATGACCCCAAAGAACCAAATGGCTTTAGCAGCTTTTTCTTCATCTATCTTTTGTTCATTTCTATATATCTTCTCCTTAATATGGATATCTTCCATTTCAATTCAGATATTGCTGTGAATTTTACATAATATGACTCATATATCCCTGAAGATAGTACTCCAATCTTGTTGGGTCCAAGTGCAGAAATTTCTGTGAAAATTTCATTAGTACTGTTGCAATCAGTTCTCACCCTTAAATCAGGCAATTGGGTTTTTTCAGCTGTGTTGATAATCAAGATGTTCTTATTATGAGCCAGGTTTGAGTCATGCATTTTATTTAGAGACCAGAAAAAAAAAGAAGTATCATGGATACTTCTGCTGAAATAATGAAAATGGAGAAAGCAACCAAATTATTAATTAACAAAGTGCTAAGACAGACTAGAATAAATGCATATTGTGTTCTCTTCTGTGCATGTCCCCCTCCCCCTTATTATATGGCAATTATAACTCCATCTTAGTCTATGTCATGCTTTTGTAAACAGAATATTACAGATGGGGTAATTTATAAACCATAGAAGTTTATTTAGCTCATGGTTCTGAGAGCTTGGAAGTCCCAGATCAAGGGGCCATATTGACAAGGGTCTAATTGCTATATCATAATGTGGTAGAAGGCATGTTATGGCAAAAGAGCAAGAAACAAAATTGAAAACCTCAAATTATTTTTAATCTGCATTAATCCGTTCATGATGATAGGGCCCTCAGTGTATATATACCAACCAGTGATCCCCAACTTCCAACAGTGCTGCACTGGGGATTAAATTTCCAACATATGAACTTCAGGGGAAGTCTTGAAGCATAGCTGCTTCCCAGCATATATTACTTTGTACATAGTTATCACTATATACTCCATATATACAGTTATGATATTAAGCCAATTAGAAATTATTATGGTAGATAATATAAGAATGGCTGGGTGCCATAAGTAATTGCAATTTATAATTTACTATTTTATATATATAAAATAAGTAAATGTACTATAAAATTTTCTATTATAGAAGCTTTATAATAATCAAGAAAAAATAATTCTCAAATTAATAATAGTTGCTTTGGCAGATCAACAAACAGGATGCCTTTTCAAGAAAATAACTAAGGGCTACAAACATTAGTTTACCAGTTTTATTACTATTAGATATACTAAAATATATGCTTTTACTCTTTAGTCTTTCAGTATTAGCTGGACATATTAATGTGCTAAAATTCATTTTCTAAGTACATGTATTACAACTTTATTGAGAGTTCCTACTTTAAAAATACATATTTTCCCCTAAGTAATTTTATAGTTGCTAAGCAATTCACCCTATTGCATACTAAAATATACATAATGCAATTGAGACAAGAAATGGGAGTGGGCAAAGGTGAGGAAAAAATACAGCAATTTATATTCAATTGGAAAAGTAACAGTTGGCAATTTGAGAGCAGTGGAAAGCTACACTTGCACTGGTATGAAATTGTAAAAAAATTGCTTCATACAGAATTCTCTTCATATGAATATCAGCACAGTTATTGTCCCAGCAAGTCAAGAACTCAGGGTGTTTTTTTGAGGTTGAGATATTTCCATGTTTACAAATCTATTTAAAATATAAAACATCTGATTTGTGGAGATCAGGCATAAAAATATGCAAAACTTTCAGTTTGGCATGGGTGAGTACATGTTATCTCAGGACAAATCTTTGCTTTTAAGAAACATTAATAGATTGATTCCCCCATGGAAGTCTTAATGAAGAAAATCAGGCTAACTAGCATCAATCACTTTGAAAAAAGACATAAGGAGATGATTTATATATTGAAAAAGGAAATTCAAAATTGCTTTGGTTGGCAGACGTTATGACTGAGGAGAAGGTAAATCAAGTTGTATGAATGAGAGAATGATAGAACACAAAACTAGAAATGACATGGAAAGAGTAATGCAAACTGATGTAGGATTATACCAAGGTCTACCTGTTCATGGAAGAGTTTGAATATTTCTCTGCATGTGGCTGGTGAGGAAGCCCTTTTGGTGATAGGTTCTCTGCTACTACCACTTGGTTTCTGATGTGGTGGAAAGGATTATCAATTGTTTTTGTCTACTTGATGATTTAAAAGTTATTCACTAAGAGAGGGAGAAGAAAGAGGATTGGGAGTATGGGTGGAAGGGTGGGCAGGGTCAGAAGAATCACCATGGCTTTAGTTGTAATTATGAAATGTAACTGTAAAGCTGTATAGTTCTGCATAAATTCTTATGGACTTATTACTAAGGATTCAGTTTAAAAATTTGCCATGGGACCCTAGATCCCCTAAAACTGGGGGACAAAGGTACCATCTTCAGTATAAAAGTGATCATATGGATAGGATTAAGTGTCTAGTAATAATAATAGAATTAGAAAGGAACTAATGCTCCAACATGGGAAGTACTCCACATAGAAGATTCATAGAATGAAAATCACCTTATATAGCACTCTGACCTCAGAATCAGCACTTAAGGCACTCTGGTCTGGCTGAAAAGCCCAGAAGAGCATTTCAGGCATGGAAAGCCAAGACACTGTGGCAAAAAAAAAGTGTCCTATGTGAAGGACTTTGGTGGGTAAGATCCCAATGAAAGAAATGGTCATCAAAGAAGGAGGTACTTTCCTCTGAAGAGAGGAGAAAATTTCTACTTGGTTATGGCCTTTTCTAAATACTGATGGAGTTTGAGGATTTAAAAGCCTTCCATAGCCTAGACAGCTCATATCAAGTGCCCTGGGTGATCACAGAAATCATACATAAGAGTGTTAATTTTTAAATAAACATCAGGAGTCACTATGCAGTAACTTCCCATGCAAGATCTCTGTCCTCAAAGAGTTGTATTATAATTATGTCTAAGTGCTCGCAAAGAATCTATCATTCTTGGGTGCTTCTTTAAAGTTAATTAATTTTCTTAAAAAAAAAAAAAACAAAGAAGTGAAATTAACTTCATGATGCAATGACTTTGAATATCTCTTGTCTCCACTGTTGAGGAACAGGTTTTTTTGTCTTTGTTTTTCATGCAAATTGTTGAACCCTTTACTTAGCACAGACTTGGACTTCTGTGTATAAAGTTAATTGAAAATAAATCTTAGTGGAGAATGGGAGTGGGAATGGGGAGGGAGGAGAAAGAGGAGTAGGGGAATGAATGGAAGGGTGGGTATGGTGGGAAGATTCACTATTTTCCTAAAGTTTTACTTATGAAATGCGTGAAGTTTGTATTACTTAAAGAAAAGGTTTATTGGGGGGCTTATTCACTCAATAAACCATTCCTGAGTGTGTTCATGATGGTGTTTCTGAATGAGATAGCCACTGAATCAGAGGACTGAATAAAGACCTGCAATCATCAGTGTGGATGGACACCATCCAATCTACTGAAGGCTGAAAGTCCCAATTCAAAAAGAAGAGAGAGGAAAAGCAAACACATTCTCTCCCTCTCTCTCTCAGAGCTGAAACATCCATCTTCTTCTCTGACGTTTTGGAGCTCCTGGTTTTCAGGCCTTCAGACCCAGGGACTTAAATCAGCACCACCTGCCCCACTCCCATTCCCACACCTTCCATATTACTTCACCCCCAGTTCTCAAGACTTCATCACTGGACAGAATTAACACTGTGCCTTTTCCTGTTTTTTTTAGTTAGTAGATGGAAAATGTGGGACTATGGGTGCTCCATTATAAGTGAGCTGATTTCTGTAACAAATCCGCCCTTATCTATCTATTATCTATCTATCTATCTATCTATCTCTCTATCTCTCTACCTATCTATCTCTATCCATCCATCCACCCACCCATCCATCTCCTTTTGGTTCTGTTTTTCTAGATATCTTTAACTAAGACAGTGGACAACAAATGTGTTTCAATATTCAGACCCCAGCCAAGGATTAGATCAAGAAAATTGAGTGTGTATATAAATTCTAGTGTTCTGCACAAGAAGGAGATTATGATCACAAAAATGTATTGAATACTTCAAACAGCCAGAAGAGAGGATTTTGAATGCTCTTATCACCAGAAATGATAAGTGCGTGAGACTACTATGGGTATTCTAAATAAACTAATTTGAGGGGGCTGGCACCATGGCATACTAGGTTAATCCTCCGCCTGCAGAGCTGGCATTTCATATGGGCACCGGCTCTAGTCCTGGTTGTTCCTCTTCCAGTCCAGCTCTCTGCTGTGGCCTAGGATAGCAGTGCAGGATGGCCCAAGTGCTTGGGCCCCTGCACCTGCATGGGAGACCAGGAGGAAGCACCTGGGTCCTGGCTTCGGATTGGCGCAGCACCGGCCATCGCGGCCATTTGGGGAGTGAACCAATGGAAGGAAGACCTTTCTCTCTGTCTCTCTCTCTCACTGTCTGTAACTCTACCAGTCAAATAAATAAATAAATAAAAATCTTTAATAAGCTAATTTGATTACTGTACAATATATACACATATGAAAACATCACATTGTATTCCATTAATCTCTATAATTATTCAGCCAATTACTAAATAAATAAATGTGCTACATATATCTGCATAGATTGATTTTTAAATTTTAAAATAGAAGTTATTTGGTATGATGTAGATTTTGGAATAAAATATTACATTTAAACACTGGTCTACCTTTTACAAAATCATGGCAATTAGACCAATTACTTAAAATTTTTTAATTAACCTAACTCACAAGTTAACTGTGAAGACCCAAGTGCTTTCAAAAAACCACAGATGAATCTCAAATAGAAGACTTGGTGCAGTGAATTGTAAATCATTGTTCTTTGTGGACTCTGAATGTATAAGGTCTTATGTGAATCATTGTTGAACTCCAATACACAATAGTCTCAAAATATCACTAATTGAATGATAGAAACTGTCTTCTCCATAGTAAAGAACATCTCATTCTCAACATACAAATCTAAATGAATCATGATTAGTTAATGGGTAGTTAGGAATGTCCATGTTGGTATTGCTAAGCTTTGTGATGGCATCCTGGACATTCAATATTACTATACCACTGACTCCTGGATGTACTGGATAATACAAATTTTTCAAGACACAAGAATAGATGAAAACATTTCATAATCTGTTCTATAAAAGGAGAAAATTTTTAATTATTTCTATTTTAAGATCAAAATGAGAGTTTTATATCATAAAATGAGAGACCCAGAATTTAATTATTTAGTATTCCTCTTGTAGAAAAATAAATTGGTAAATCAATTTGTTATTCAATGATGATATACTGAGCCTACAAGTGTCATTGGCATTTATCAATAAATTTATTCATTTCATAAACTTTCTATCCTTGTCTATGGTACCGTCACTCCAACAACACTCAAGACTTTCTATCTTTTGAAATTCTCATTTTTCCTACATCTTAATTTTATGTATTTTTATCCCCAGAAGGATTTGACTGCTTTTAGACTTTTTGTTGTGTAAGACAACATGAGGTAAGTTCAAGACCTTATGCTCCAGCTCAAAATCTGCCTGAACTTCCCTTAAAACATTAAGCCATTAACAGCAGTATTTGTCAATCAACTGTTTGAAACAAACAAACAAAAATCTGCCAGGCTAAATGCTTCAGCAGGTCAATAGCTCGCATTTGATGAGATGGGATATAAATGCTTGTCAATTAGGTTCCAAAGACAGTCACACTTCCTTTGTGTATTTAAGAATCATATGAGGATAATGAGGGAAGTTACTTTCAAATGCTGACAACTCAGTTTTTTTGAGACTCCTTCTACTTCATGGTGAAACAAAAACCCTGAATATAAAATAGAAGAGAACATATGTTGATGTATAGATATGCTTTTCCTGTTTTCAAATTTTTTCTACCTCCCACTCATTACTCACTTTAATTTCTGTTTCTCTGCAAATTTTCGCTTATGCCACCTACCTTAGGTGGTATCTCCATTTAATACCCATAACATATGTTGTCACGCCAGAGTACTGATCATAGTTCATTGAATTCTTTTTTAATGCTTATTTTTTTCTTGTTAACTTTAAACTTTTAAAAGATGGAGACTGTATTTGTCCTTTTTGCTGTTTTTTCCCAGTGCCAACTTCAGTTTTCAGTACACAAGAGGCCAACAAAAATTTCATGGAAAAACGTATTGTGAAAAGTCCATGCATGTATTTCAAAACAAGTCTTCATCAAAATAAAATTAACTTTTATTTCCATTTTCCATGAGCTTTTTGAAGTTCCCTTGTATAATATGTGTTCAATGGGAATTTTTGAAAGAATGGAGAATTGACTAAAAGGAAAGCTAGCACCCTTATTTTTCTTCCCATTAATCACAACAGAAACACCAAATACAGATAAACTCACATGCAGACACACACACACACACAAATACAACAGACAATATACATGCAATTTACCAAAGGCAAATTTGGCCTTTTGTGACTCTACTAGTCTTTTCTACGGCTGCCATCACAAAATGTCATAGACTGGGTTATTTAAAAACCAGAAATTAATGTCTAAGTTTACGTTGGCAGCAGGGTTGCTTTCTCTCGAGGCCTCGCTCCTTGGTTTACTAATGGCAGTCTTTCTGTTGTGCCTTAACATAGCCTTTGCTCTGAATGCATACATTCCTGGTGTCTCTTTTCCAATAAGGGCACCAGCTATTTTGAATTAGGACCCTGCCCTTATGATCTTAGTTAAACTTTATCTCTTGTGAAGTTCTGTCTTAAATACATTCACACTGTGAGTTAGGGATTCTTCTCACCCTTTAATCAAGGTAGATTTTAGAAAGATGAAATTCAGTCCATAACAGTGACATAAAAATAAATATTAGGGCCGGCGCCGTAGCTTGACAGGCTAATGCTCTGCCTTGCAGCGCCTGCACACCAGGTTCTAGTCCCGGTCAAGGCGCCGGATTCTATCCCGGTTGCCCCTCTTCCAGGTCAGCTCTCTGCTATGGCCCGGGAAGGCAGTGGAGGATGGCCCAAGTGCTTGGGCCCTGCACCCACATGGGAGACCAGGAGAAGCCCCTGGCTCATGGCTTCGGATCAGCGAGATGCGCCTGCCACAGCGGCCATTGGAGGGTGAACCAACGGCAAAGGAAGACCTTTCTCTCTGTCTCTCTCTCTCACTATCCACTCTGCCTGTCAAAAAATAAATAAATAAATAATTACATAAATATTAGAGATATTTTTATACACAGGATATTCCTGGTCTCTGTAATTTAAAAACAGAAAATTGTAGCAAATGTTGATGTAATAATGCATAACGAATATGTTGTTATTTACACAAATATGCATTTGTTGCATGATCTCTCCAGATTTATTTTCTATGGATGTAGTAGAGAGAGCTGGAGAATGTAGTGCTGAAGAATTTAAAATTCAAGGACTTGTTTATTGAAAAACCTCACACATTTTGTTTGCATGCCACTCTGTTTGCTGTAATTGCCCAATATAAGTTTAAATATACCTAATAGCTTTTGCTACCCACTGACAAAACTGTGATATGATCATGTAAGTCAAACATGGACAGTTTGCCTAAAAGTGACTGAGCTATTTACTTGTAAAATGAACCATTTCTTTTTTATGCCTGTTTTGCATTTTAAGTATAATATATGCATACTGAGAAGCAAACTTAGAGAATAAAAGAAAATACTTGTTCTCATAAAATGATTGTGGTGTATTAGATTTGCTAGATTTTTTGTAAGTCATTAGTGGACTTTATTCAACATCAAATTTACAAAATCATACAATAAAGAGTCTTGCAGTTCTTGTGCATTTTTCTTTAAGTCTAGCAAATAACATTAATATTATACCCAGTTTGTAGGTGAGTAATTTGAACTCACATACTTTATTTTTTTCAAGATTTATTTATTTATTTGAAAGGCAGAGTTACAGAGAGGCAGAGGCAGAGAGAGAGAGAGAGAGAGAGAGAGAGAGAGAGAGAGAGAGAGAAAGGTCTTCCATCTGCTGGTTCACTCCTCAGTTGGCCTCAATGGCCAAAGCTGCACCTATCTGAAGCCAGGAGCCAGGAGCTTCTTCCTCCAGGTCTCCCATGGGGGTGCAGGGGTTCAGGGACTTTGGCCATCATAACTGCTTTCCCAGGCCACAGCACCTCTGCTGTGGATCGGAAGTGGAGTAGCTGGGACACAAACAGGTGCCCATACGGGATGCCGGCACTGCAGGCAGCAGCTTTACCTGCTATGCCACAGTGCTGGCCCCTGAGCTCACATACTTTAAACATTATGGGGCTGGTATTGTGGTGTAGTGGGTTAAGCTGTCCTGAGATAATGGCATCCATATGAGCACCATTTCATGTCCCGGCTGTACCAGTTCTGATCCAGCTCACTGCTAATGTGCCTGAGAAAGCAGCACAAGATGACTCAATTATTTGGGTCCCTACTGAAATCGGACATGAGCCCCTAAAATTTACACAAAAATGTGGCCCCTTAAAGTTCCCCAGAAGTGCTATCTAGGATGCCATACAATTTGGGGTGCCATGTGATTTCACCATGAGCTTATTACTAAATCCCCAATATTAATAAGCCCGAGAGGGTTCTTGCCTAATATTTAGAGAAGAATTCTAAATACCGGCACAGATAAACGAGGCAGCATGGTACATTTTAGGCTTTTATTTAGTGCGAGAGGTATCTAGGAAAGTGAGGATTTTAGTTCAGGTAGGAGAGAGGGGAAACAGCGCCCATACCAAGCAGAGAGCAGGCCAAAAGCCACGTGCAGCAGGCACCTCGAGCTACTATCCACCGCTTATCACCCGCAGCAAAGCAGAGGCAGAGCGCTTTATTTAAGAGAGAGAGAGGTAAATACGGTTCATACCAAGCACCAGGAACCAGCCACGTGGAGGAGCAGCATCTAGGCCGGGAAGCCTAGGAAGCGTGGAGGCGCTGGGCTACAGCAAGGCCCTCCTTGCAAGAGGCCAGGGAAAAGAGAAGGGGCCGGGCCACACTGTGTGCCTGCCTACTTCACCTACCACCCATGTGGGAGACCCAGATGAGTTCTTGGCTCTTGGCTTTGGCATGGCCCAGGTCTGGCAGTTGGGATCATTTGGAGAGTGAGGAAAATATTCTCTCCCCCCCACCCCTTTCTCTTCTCCTCTGTAACATTGTCTTTCAAATAAATAAATAAATAAATAAATATTGAGGGAAAAAATTGCCCAAGTTACACAGCTGACATGTGAAGAGGTTGGGATGCAAAGATAGGTTTGTTAAGCTTGCTTGCCCTGAAATCCCTCCAGTTGAACACCTGCAGGGTTCCCCAGTGTGCCTTCTTCTTCTTTTTTTTTTTTTTTTTTTTTTGCTTTTTCTAACTTTCACAAACCTTCCTATTTGTGATTAAAATTAAATGCCCTATTTGTCCTGCAACAAACTGAAAGAATAAAAGGGAATCCTTAGAGTCTTGTCTTTGCGTGATAAGAGAGGTAAATTTCCCATTTCTCACACCTCTAATAATACTAATTCAAGAGCAGATTCACTGTCATAGGGAGTGTTAAAGCTCTGTGAATATACAAGAATGTCTTAACAATCCTCAGACAACTGTGCTTGCTCTGACCAGTGGATTGGAAATGGATGCACCCATGTTCTAAGGCAGTAAGAAATATTTGGAAACTCTCCCTGCAACTCTTTTGCCCTTTTCAGTGGAAACCATGCATAGAGACAGCAGCACCATAAGAGGGAAGCATGAAGAATCCATAAATCAATACTTGGAGCTTACCTGGAAATCCACTGGACCTGTAGTAGAATTAAAACAGGTAGAAATGCAAATTTGCTTATTCAGTCTAATCTCATTAATGCAGACACATGCAAGAGACTTAATAAAAAGCCCAGTAATTGATTCAAAATCTTGAAGTTAAAGGGAATCAGTATGCTCTCAGCTTGGAGTATCAGAAAATTTGACCATAAATTATTTAAACAGTAGGAAATGTAATCCCTCATACAAAAATCATTCTGGGATTGTAACTTAGAGACTGTGTTCACAATGTGCCTGCAGCAGCTCCAAAGATGACATTATGAATGTGAATATTCAAGCCAAGAAGAATACATTCCATTCTCATATCTCAGGTTTAGCAGAGAGAAAGATTTGTATCACTTTTATATTTGCAATGCCCTTTTATAACTAAGTGTCCAGTTTTGTATCATGTTCTCCTGTCTAAACTGATTATAGGATGATAGGACAACAAAGTTGGTTTTGTAGTCAAATTATTCATTACCTGGGCTGGAAAACTCAAGAAATGAATGGTTGCTTAATTTCTAAATAAACTCGGGTTTCTATTGGCAATGGAAAAAAGTAAATTTATATGATAACTACTTAGTAGAAAATAGTGTCCAAATCTAAGAAACTTAGAGAACTAAGTACAAATTTTTCTCGATGTGATACATCCAAATTCAATATAATTTTAAGCTCAAACTATGGCTAAAATATACTACTATATCTTTAAAGTTTCTTTCTTTTCCCAGGAGGTCAATGGGTCAATATTTTTAGTAGCTGCAAACATGTTTTCACTGAGTTAACCCAACATAGGAGTAAATAATGGTTCCAATTGGAGTAAAATTTTCATACAATGCTCAACTCTTAATTCAACCTCTTTTTAAATCACAAATGAGTTCCACTATTGGCTTCCTGATTTTGAGTTATTATGACCTTCATTGATTCTCGCTCATGCTAAACTAGTTGCATTGGTGTTAGATAGACAATACTGAGTTAAGAAACATTCACTTTTAAATATTAGAACGTGTGAATATTTTTAGGTTAGGGTCCATTTAGGTGTAAAAATTTATTTGACTTGCCATTTAGAATTCTTGCAGACATTAATGAACCCTGATTTTAAAGGATATTTTACATTTAGAGAACTTCATATTTATTTAATGCATGTCAAAGATGCTGCATGATGAAAACATTCTAAGTGTGACGAATATTCAGGAGCTAAAGGAAAGAATCCTATTTTATGCCTAAAAATACCATAGTTTGCAAATGTGATTTCTACGCTAATCCAATATGAAAATCCACAGTGTGTATGCTTTTAAAGAGTTTGTATTATAATCCCCACCCCTTCAAAGTATGAATTTAAATGATTGGTGCTAATGTGCACACAGAAACAGGTGGGTTATTGGCTCTTCAGAGTCACTGGAGTGAGGAGATGCATGATGTGTGAAATGAGAAATCTGACCCAAAGCTCAGAGGGAGTTGCGAAAGGACTGTGTCATGATCCCTGGCAAGGCCCTCTTAGTACTTGTGTGAGAATCACACAGGTGCATAATAGGAGCTTCCTGAGTCTCATCTCAGAGCCAGGAGGGGGCAGGCGAATGTGCTTTAATGAGCTCTTTATGCCTGTCCTTGTTTGAGTACATCTTTCTTACTCCTCCAGCTACCTAGAGTTGTAACAATTAATAGTCCACATTACACCAATGGGAGTTTGGAAGTAATTTAGTGTCTGTTGGTTTCCAGACCAGTTTTAGGACTGGCAATACAGCAGGGACCTATCAACATGGGTGTGATAGCCCTCAGTAACACAGAAGTTATGTCCCAAATATGCACAATGGTATGAATCAACAGGCATGTGCATATCCTGCGACCTCAGCTGCACCTAGGATTGATTATCCAATACCAACAGAATATTCTCAGTAAGACTTTAGAAGTATATGCAAATGTCTGTTTTTCACAACTGCTCTTTCTATTGTGTGTTATCAGAATAGACAGCTATTTAAGAAACATGGGAAATGCAGAAATGACTGCCATGCAGTGGTAATTATGATGCACTTTTTTGCTATTTAAGTTGGATATATCTCTCCATTCCTGAAACAATTTTTAGTTTGTTTTTTTTTGTATTAGAAAATGCAGGCAGTGTTTTCAGAAAAGTAACTGTACAGTTATTTGAAATAAAGTAAATGAAGGCAATGCATGGCCTTCCAATAAAAATATTTGAAGACTGAAAAAAAATAGTCTATCACAAAGTGTTAGGTGAGAATTATTCCTTCTTTCTAGATGAGGATTTTTTTTGAAAGTCAGAGTTACACAGAGAGAGGAGAGGCAGAGAGAGAGAGAGAGGCACTCCAGCTGATGGTTCACTCCCCAATTGGCCGCAAAAGCCAGAGCTGTGCCAATCTGAAGCCAGGAGCCAGGAGCTTCTTCCAGGTCTTCCACGTGGGTGTAGGGACCCAAGGAATTGGATCAGCTTCTACTGTTTTCCCAGTCCATAGCAGAGAGCTGGATCAGAAGTGGAGCAACCAGGATTAGAATCGGTGCCCATATGGGATGCCAGCACTGCAGGCCAGGGTGTTAACTCACTGTGCCACAGCACCGGTCCCAAGATGGAGAATTAAGATTAATGAAACTATCTCTTAATCTGATTCCTCTTAGCAAGCCATTTTGTCTCCTGATGTTTGCATCTCTCCACCTATGTCTTCTATAGAAGAAATAACACAAATCAACCTATCATCATAACAGCAAACACTGATTGGCAATACACACTATGAGTAAGGCTCTGGAGTAAACTTTCATGAAGACTGCTGCATTTAATACTCATAGGAACCTCTAAAATACACGCAAACATTGTCTTTACAGATGAGAGAATGGAGGTGCAGAGAAGTTGAACGACTTCTCTAGTTACTTGAAAGATCACAGCCTGGTCTCTGAACACTTTCTCAGGGAAGGGTATTGCTTTCTTTCAACTTCAGTCATGGATATGGGTTTGGACAAAGACAGGCACACTGGAATCAAGGTAGATCACTTAGACTCTTTCTTGAACTTCTCTTAAAGTTCAGTCACTAGTCCTTAGAATCCTTGTTTCTACCCAGTGTTTTTATTATATATGTTAGATATACTTGTAGGAAGGAGGATATCAGAAAAAAGAGGAAAGAGGGGCATATTGGAAAAAAGGGAGAGGAAAGGAGAGAATTGAAGAAGAGAATGTTAAAGTGATCTCCTTCCATGTATTATTCTAGTCTTCAATAATTATATCTACTTTTTTAGTAAAGGCAGAGTTATAGAGAGAGCAAGAGACAGAGAGTGTGAGATAGAGAGTGAAGGAGATCTCCCATCATTTAGTTTACTCCACAAATGGCCACAATGGCTAGGGATGGGCCAGGCTTTGCATTCTACCAAAGTCTCCTACATAGGCACCAGGGACCCAACCATTCGAGCCATCCTTCATTGTTTTCCCAGGCACCCTAGCAGGGACCTGTATCAGACATGGAGCTTCAAGGACTTGAACCAGTGCTCTGATAGGGGATTCTGGCTTATCAAGCTTTGCCCCAATCTGTTTTGCCACAACATGGCCCCAAATTAAAAATTTTTCGAAGAGTCCCATGCTTAAAATGAACTCAGTGTTTTCAGAAATTCTAAAGCAGTATCAGGTTCTTCACATGATCACTAAAGATAAATCTGCTCCTTGAGATAATCTCCTAATCATAGAATAGCCAGAAGTCAAATTATGTTCATAATGTCCTTTAAGAAGACCCTCCAACTTAAATCTCCCAATCAGCTTAATCCTATGAATATAAACAAAAACTGACACTATTAAAATCTCTTAAATTGGATTTATTAGTGCAGTACTAAAGGAGCACAGTTTTTTTTTTTTTTTGGTAAAGTGTTGAAGCTTTGATAAAGTCTTCTATGTCTAAAACACTCAATACTTATCCCTAAAGTTTCCTATAGCATTTATTTATAATAAAATAATTCAAATGATTCATGATATATTTGTAATGTAAAGAGTGTGATTAATTTAGCATGGTAGTAAAAGATAATTTGTATACAGTTTGATATTTCAGAAACTTAGGATGGCAGCTCAAATAATTTGCAGAGGCATTTTTGACATACTTAGATGAAATAAATGCCACATTATGATTTCACAACTAAATAATGGCAACCAAAAAAAACTTGTTTCTGTACAATCAACATTCATCTCCAGCAAATCAACCAGTAAGGCAACCCTCAGCTCTACATATTCAGTGAGGCTGTTTCTGATAGGAAATGACTTGATAGAAGTTCTGTCTTTCAAAACTATAAATATAGTGATAACAACAGGTAAAAGTTACTGAAATATATTTTGATCCAGCTACCTGCCACTGTACCTGGGAAAACAATGGATGATGGACAAGCTACTTGGGTCCTTGACACCCTCATAGGAGTTTCTGGATCCTAGCTTCTGCCTGAACCAGCTCTAGCCATTGGGGTCATTTGGGGAGTGAACCATTTGAAGGAATATTTCTCTCTCTTTATCCATGGATCCCTCCCTACCCCCCTCTCCCTGCCTCTCTGTAATCCTGCCCTTCAAAGAAGGAAAGAAATCTTTCGAAAAGTAAACTGTACATTTGTATGGTCCTTTAAAATTTAAATAAAATCACTACATACCTCATTTAATTTAATCTTCATGAAATTCCTGGAAGAATAAGTGAACAAAAAATTATCATTTTGATATTTGGCTGGTGCCACGGCTCACTAGGCTAATCCTCTGCCTGTGGTGCCGGCACCTCAGGTTCTAGTCCTGGTTGGGGTGCCGGATTCTGTCCCGGTTGCTCCTCTTTCAGTCCAGCTCTCTGCTGTGGCCGGGGAAGGCAGTGGAGGATGGCCCAAGTGCTTGGGCCCTGCACCCGCATGGGAGACCAGGAGGAATACCTGGCTCCTGGCTTCAGATTGGCGCAGCGCAGCGGCCATAGTGGCCATTTTGGGGGTGAACCAATAGAAGGAAGACCTTTCTCTCTGTCTCTCTCTCTCTCTCACTGTCTAACTCTGCCTGTCAAAAAAAATTATCATTTTGATATTAAACTTAAGATTTTTGAGGCTCAGAGAGGACTAATTCATGGAAAAGCCTGGGCTGCATAAGAAATAGGGATGGACAGGTAGAGGAAAAAGTTAAATGATTTTTTTATGGAAATGGAAAAATAAATAAAAAATATAAAGAAAGATTTTAAAGAATATATGAAGGAATTTAAAGGTGATTAAGGTATCAAGGGAGAGAATGTGGTGCATATTAAGTCGTAGACAATACCACATACTGAGTTGTGGGGTCATGCAATTGTGGGATAGATATAGTAAGCAATTTACCTTCTCCAGTCATAAGTTTACCCATGTTAATATCTGCATCACCAGGGTTTTTATGATGGCAATGTATGAAAGATACCCATAGGAAACTCTCTATGAAGAACAGTCACTGAGATAATAACCCTGAAGAAAGTGAAATAGAAGCTTCTTTTGTGGTTGGGTGACCCTGGAAGCAATGTAGAAAAGTAGAAAGCAATGAGACCTTGAGTTCAAGGGTGATAATGGATGTAACATCATTTTAACATAAGCAATTCTATTGTTCTCCCTCAAATCCTTCACTGGTTTCCAATGATGTTTGGAATAAATGCCCTATTCCAAACTATTATCTTTCAATCATTAATGAGCACTGGGCTTGTGGGCTGATCTAGGAGTAGGAAGTACATGCTTGGCAGTGTTTCCACTGCACTCTCCTATTGGTTTATCTCTCAAAGAGCTCTTCTTGCTCTCTGATCTCCAGCCACACTGAGATTCTTTTATTTCCTTCTAGTTAATCTACCAGGAATGTTCTTTTCCCAACTCCTCACCTGGTCTCAATTGAAAAATTCTTGTTCAGATAAGAGTTCCATGATCTTTTGTCTTTTCTTAGTTAACTGTTAAAATTTTAGATTATATAAATATATATTTATGCATTCATATTTGAGCAATTAAATTATTGACAGAAATATTGAAGTATCAGCTAACATCAGCTGAGGTTCTCTGAACCATGGTACTCTGGACAATAGGAAAACAAAAAGGAGACCTCATCAGATAGATTTCTAATTTGCTGAGGAATATGAACCATTTCTATGTCATTTCAAGATAACCATGCAAGGTATGCCTGATATATGATAGTGATTAATTGCTGAATTAAGAAGAAAATATTCTTTAAGTATGAGAGTTGGACAGAGCATGAGTCTGTCAGTGGTTCAAAGAACTATGCAAGAAATCATCAAGGGATTTAGGAATCACATATCTAAAGATTGCTACAATGATTCTAATTTGAAATAAGGTATTCTTACAGTTATTCAAGCCTGTGGATTAATAGTGTGTGAGTACATGCATAGATGCATGTGTCTGTGTATGTGTGTTTTGCCTCTTCATTTGTGTGCATTTTTTATGTATCTGTGTTTTGCTTTGCATATTTCTAGGAGAGAGTAAGTGGAGCATGTGACAATGAAGCCAGTGTTTTGAAAGTAGTGGGAAATGTGCCACTTGATGGATGTCATTTGGCTTTGGCGCCCGTTCCAGGACTCGACCATGGTAACATTACTAAAAATCTTCACAAATAATCCATTTTATGGAGAATGTAACCATAATAAATTAGACAGTGCTCACTCAACAAAATTAAACAATTTTAGACCCCTTATGATATGACAAGAGGCATATACTTGGTTACTTGCATACTTTCAATAGATAAATATCCTACTGCTATCTTACACAAGGTAAATACAAAATATAATTGACATTTTAATATTATTTTAGAGACATGATGATACTGAATATCTACTAAATCTGAGGAACATTTTCCCTGTTAGAGACAGCAGTTTGCTTCATCAGTTTCAACAGCTTTATTTTATTTTCCAATTTGACAAGAAGTACAAATGTAGAAGACAAGTATTCCACTGTGTCCATGGATATGGTGTCATTAAAAAATTACAAGATTGTCACCAATTAACTAGTGGAAAAAAACATTGCACTTAGCAAAGTCATGATAGGATAAGTCTGAAATCAGACAGTTTAGAACATCTATGAAATAAATAGAGAGTATAAGTGCAAAATTCTAACTTCCTAGGAGTTTTTTCTTAATCCTTTCATGAGCATGGGTTTAGTGGTTGGATCTGGGATGAGAAAGTTTAGGTCATGATCAGGCAGGAAAATGGGCGTTTTTGAAACCTGGAGCTGAGCAATTCAAAACTTATCACTCCTCTAAATACAGTTTCCCTAAAATCTATTCTAAATCAGAAATACAATTTGTCATTGGCTGTTAACATTTACATCATGTCATTGCTTCCATTGTTTACTATATTTTGGAGTTACATTATTTATATTTATTTATTTGGTTATTGTGTCCCTACTTCAAGTATGGATGCTGTGAGGTCATGGACTTTGCTGATAATATTCACATTTATTTCCTTAATTTCTCAAAGGGTGCTCAAAACAAAAGGGTTTCTAAGAAAATATGTACAGTGAAGGATATGAAAACAGTACCAGGAATCACAAAAGATAGAATAACCATGGCATTATAACATGATAATTATCTGCTCAGGATTTTTCTACATGTTTTGCTCCTGTACCTTAAACATTTCATACTGTGACTATAGAAAAATATATTATTTAAAACATTCAAAACCAAAAAGTGCTCACTGCATTTATTATAGAATTCTGTTGATGACTTTATTTCATTATAATTTTAACACTGGTTCCTCCCATGTGAATTAAATGGATTAATTTTGAATACCAGCATGATTTTACCATTGGAGGAAGAATAATCTTTTCATTTATTATCACTTGTGTATATATTCAATTACTCATTCCTGTTAACAATTTTTGGGTAGCTGATGTCCATCAACGTAGTCCTCATGAGTTCTATACAAAAAATTGGTTTTGATAGGAAGAAAGTTAAAAAAAGCTAGATGGGAATGGGATTGTGCACAGCATACTGTGAGAACACTGACAAGTAGACCCTGACCTGAGAAGTGGTGAAGGAAGTCTGTGTGAGAAGGATGAACAGGAAAAGGTAGAGGTAAGATCAGACTGAAGAAGCTAATTGTATGGCAAACATGGAACTGTATTCTGGTATTACTCTGCAGGTTATATTTCAGAATGCTGAGAGATAAAACTGTAGCAACAGCTGAGAGTCATATCACAGGATCATTTCATATCATGCACACTAGAGGTAATGTACATTCAAAACTTACCTGCCATCCTTTATAACTAAAGCAAGAATAGTATCATTATAGCACAGGAAGCAAGAGCTTGCAAGATCAGTAAACTGAGTTAGAAGCAGAATCCTCAGGGTGATAGTGTGTTCGAAGGGTAAGAGGTAAGCCTTCTTAAACAACAAAGCAAAGCTGGAGTCATCACAATACCAGACTTCAAGACATACCACAGGGCAGTTATAATCAAAGCAAACTGGGACTGGTACAAAAATAGAGACATAGAAAAATGGAATATTAGAGAAAAAATGGAAATTAATCCACCCTTCTACAACATACTAATCCTTGACAAATGAGCTGAAACCAATCTCTGAAAAAAGGACAGTCTTTTCAACAAATGGTGCTGGGAAAGGTAGCTCTATGAGTGCAGAGATATGACACAAGATCCCTATTTTACACCTTAAACAAAAATCAACACAAAACAGATTGAAGGTCTAAATCTATGACCTGATATCATCAAATTATTAGAGGAAAACAACTTTGACATTCTGTAAGACATTGGCATAATCAAAGACTTCTTGAAAAAGACCAGAAGCACAGAAAATTAAAGTGAAAATAGGTAAATGGGATTACATCAAACTAAGAAGGTTCTGCACAGCAAAGGAAACACACAACAAAGTGAAGAGGCAACCGACAGAATGGGAGAAAATATTTTAAACTATGCCACTAACAAAGGATTAATATGGCCGGCACCATGGCTCACTTGGTTAATCCTCCACCTGCGGCACCAGCATCCCATATAGGTGCCAGGTTCTAGTCCCGGCTGCCCCTCTCCCAGTCCAGCTCTAAGCTGTGACCTAGGAGGGCAGTGGAGGATGGCCCAAGTGCTTGGGCCCCTGTTCACACATGGAAGACCACGAAGAAGCACTTGGCTCCTGGCTTTGGATCAGCACAGCGCCAGCCATTGCACCCATTTGGGGAATGAACCAATGGAAGGAAGACCTTTCTGTCTGTCTCTCTCTCTCACTGTCTATAACTCTACCTGTCAAATAAAAAAAAAGATTAATATTCAGGATCTGTAAAGAGCTCAAGAAACTCAACAAAAACAAAACAAACAAACCAGTTTAGAAATGAGCAAAGGACTTGAGCAGGCCATTTTAAAGGATGATATACAAATGGCCAACAGGCACAGAAAAAGATGCTCAGGATCATTAGCCATTAGAGAAATGTAAGTAAAAACCACAGTGACTTTTCACTTCACCCCACTTATAGTGACTATCATCCAAAAATAAGAAAATAATAAATGATGATAGGGATGTAGAGAAAAACATCCCATAATACACTGTTGGAAGGAATGAACACTAGTACAACCATTATGAAAGACTGTATGAAGATTCCTCAAAAAAATGTAATATTAATGTACCATATGACCCAGGCATTCTTTTCTTGTGAATTTACCCAAAGGAAATGAAAACAGAATATGAAAGAGTTATCTGTACCCCTATGTTTATTATAGCTCATTTCACAATAGCAAAGTCATGGAATCAACCCAGATACCCATCAACTGATGGCTGGATAAATGATTGTGGTATATATGTATATACATAGATATATATATTAAATGATATATATAGTATATATTATACATAATTCCATTATATATATATATATATATAATGGAAGAGTAATCAACAATAAAATGAATGAACATACTGTCATTTGCAACAAAATGGATGTAACTGCAAATCATTATACTTAACAAAATAATCCAATCTCAAAAAGACATATATCATGTATTCTCTCTGACATATGGCAGTTAATATAGAATACAAAAAAATATTTAAGAATGAAATGATCAGTTTGGGATATGATTGTTGTTTTTATCCCTTGTCTATACTAATGTAGAACTGTGGTCTTCTTACTTTTACTTATTGAATATTGATTAGTGGTGAATTAAGCCTGTGCATATAGAGTGGATTAAAATTATGTCTTTGCAAAACCTGAACAAGAGAAGAGAGGGAGGGAAAGATATTGGAGGGGAGCAGGGGAGCGAGGGAAGTGGGGTTGTCTTCTTGGAACTCTACCTATGGAACACATAAAATCTGTTCTCTATATATTAATTAATTTTAAAAATAAAGGAGTGAATAAAAGACAAATAGCATATATATATACATACATATATATATGGTATTTATTATAGATATATTAGAGGCCAAGAAGTCTCACAATCTGCTATTTGCGAGCTAGAGGCCCAGAAAAGCTAGCAAAGGCCTGCAAGCAGAAAGCTTCAATATCAATGCATAGAGAATGCATGTCTCACTCAGGGGAGAGAGTGAATTAACATTTTCCCCTTCTTCCACCTTTTTTTCTTCTGAGCCCTCAAAGAAATGGGTGATGTTCCTCCACATTGGTGAGGGCTGACCTTCCTACTCAGTCTCCTGACTCACGTGTAATCTCTTCCAGAGACTCCCTCACAAACACCAAGATATAGTATTTTGCCAGCTATCTAGTCGTCCCTTAACCCAGCGCAGCAAACTAAAGTTAGCCACCAAAGTAATCAATGTTGTCGTCTTATAGATTCAGAAATTTACCTTATTTAGTCCATCCAGAATTCTCAGTAGCTAAGGATGAAAAAATTAATATGAGACAGATAATGTTATGTCTAACTATATAAAAAAAAACACTTATATCAACTTGTCAGTCTCTTTTCATCTGGGCAACAGCTTAGAACCTGAACAAGAGGGGGACAAATTTATTGATAAAGACGTTAAAATAACCCTCCCCTCCAGAATACATATAAACACAAAAAAATATATTAGCCCTGTTACCCTCCCCCATCCCCTAGTTCCCAATCATGGACAACTAATAGTCTACTCACTGTCTTTATAGATTTGCCTTTTCTTCCCATTGCACGTATAGGGGATTGTACAATATGTGATCCATTCACATAGCATAATGTTTTAATTTTCATCCACATTTGTATCACTACTTATCTTTTTTTACAGCTGAATATATTCTGTTGGAGGGATAATCTGCATGTTAACCCATTCATCTGTAGATGTATACTTTGCTTTGTGGCTATAAAAAATACTCATGTAATCATGTGCTTCTTGTGTGATCATACAATTTGTTTTCTCTTTTTGTTTATCTAGATATATGGTAATGCTGTTAGTATGTTTTTTATATTAAAATTATATATGTGTGTACTATCTGGGTACAGGATATGAGTGTATGGATGTGTGGAGGGTGACGGATTGATTGTTTGAAGAGATGAAAGGAGTGCAATAGAACTTATATATGAATATAGTTTTATATTTTAACAACAAATGTGTTTGTTTCTTTACACATAAAATAGGCATACAGACACAGCATATATTTAAAGTATGTGCACTTAAAACACATAGAATTGAAATAACAATTTATAATTTTCCTCTGTTAAATAAAATATCTAAACTCTAAATAAAAAAATAAGTTATAATTAACTCATGCTACTGTAATGGGAAAACTAAAAAAAAGTATGCATAGAATACATCAAGAGTACTAAAACTAAATGCATGTACATGTGTCACTCTTTAAATCCCCTTCACTACAATCTATATTATAAACTTAAAAATCATTTATTATGAAACAGAAGCATGGAGGGAAAGAAAAACAGACAGATCCAACATCTGCTGATTCTTGCTCCAATACAAATAGCTGGGACTGGGCCAGATTAAAGCCAGCGGTCAGAAATTCAGTCCAGAGCTCCCGTGTGGGTACCGGGACACACCTCCTTGAGCTGTCACATGCTGCCTCCCAGGGTGTTCTTTAGCAGTTAGCTGAAATGGGGAGCAGAGCTGGGACTTGAATTCAGACACTCTGAAATGGGATTCGGGCATCCTAACTGGATCTTAACTGCTAGGCAAAATGCCTGGTACATTTTCTTAAAATATTCTTTCTTCAGATATAAGTTTATTGTACTTACAGTTCTCAGATTTCTGTGGGGGTGTATTTTTTTCCTACAAATAAGAATATGTTCAATCAAAACTTCATATGTGTGAAGTTGAACATCTTTTGCTTTGATACTGTGTATAACCCTTGCCTATGTTCCTGCTGAAACATGGTTGTTTTACTATTTACTGTTGAATTCTTTATTTAGTGAGACCAATAAGCCTTTGGCTATAATGTAACTAAAAAATGTTATATCAAAAAATAATAAAGCATTAAATTTTTTCAGGTTATAAATATGACTTGTAAAATAGTAAATTTGAAATATAAAAGTGAAATCATTTATTATCTAAATAGTTAAATATAAACTATTTCTATTTTATAGGAAATATGTTTATCTTTTTATGTACATAATTTCTACATAAATATATATTAATTCATCCTGTTATTGATTCAATGATAAATCATTGACATTTATTTGTGACAATTGGTGCCCTTATATTTTACAAGGACCCATATCTCTACTTTTAATACTCTAAGACCTTTGATGGAACCATTATTTTTTTAATTATGAATATTATTAGAAGAACCATCCTTGCACATGTAAATGTACTATTTTACATATTTTTGTCTCATAATAAGTTCCTAGATGTGGAATTCATGTTCTAAATGCATCTATATAATAAAGATGTGGGATTAAATATGAATATTATTCCTTTCCAGAGTTTAAAGCATGATTTTTACAATACTATCATCAAGATTATATTAACTTTTTTCGTTGCTCATCACTTTGGTAGGTAAAAATGTATCTACCATGTGTATAACATGTGATTGCTGATGAGGCTGAATAGCTCTTACTCTTAGAAATACTTTCTTGTTCTGTGTAAGTATAGTCTATTACTTTTCCATATTTGTACTGAGATTCAGGTTTTTGTTCTTTTATTAGTGATTTATTAAATTCTATTAGTACAACTTATTGGATACCATGTGCTAGACACACCTAAAGGCACCAAAATTACAGCAGCAAGAAGAAAGAAAAAAAACAGTAACAATAGCAAAAATAAATGCATAGCATACACACATATGTAGTCCATACATGCAAACTTTAGCTTTATTTCATTAAAGATCAAACATGTTGAAGATATTTTCCTAAATTTTTCAGTAATATGTTATAAATCGCTTCTTAGCCTAAATGTTGAGATTTATGATCTCACTACTGTTATTTCTCCTTCCCAGGTGATGGTATCCTTTCCTAATTCTAGATTTCTCTATTAGATAAATATTATATAATATGGAGTATTATTAAACTGTAAATTAAGAAAGAAACAACCCCTTTTCAAGATTTCTAAGCATTCTCAGGTTAATTTTGAAGAAAATATAGGCACTAGGGTCAAATATAGCTTTATTCAATTCTGGGTATCCTTTTACCATCATGCTCAGCCTTGTGCTATCAGCCAGCAGTGCCCACATCTGCAATGTTAGTAGGACAGAATGGGTCATGAAGATAAGGGAGTTTATTGTTTTGTTGTGTATGTTCTGTCCTATTTTTTTTTTTTTTTTGACAGAGTGGATAGTGAGAGAGAGAGAGACAGAGAGAAAGGTCTTCCTTTTTGCCGCTGGTTCACCCTCCAATGGCTGCTGCGGCTGGCACACCGCGCTGATCCGAAGGCAGGAGCCAGGTGCTTCTGGTCTCCCATGTGGGTGCAGGGCCCAAGCACTTGGGCCATCCTCCACTGCCTTCCCGGGGCACAGCAGAGAGCTGGCCTGGAAGAGTGGCAACCGGGATAGAATCCGGCGCCCCAACCGGGATTAGAACCCGGTGTGCCGGCGCCGCAAGGCAGAGGATTAGCCTATTGAGCCACGGCGCTGGCCCCTGTCCTAATTTAATTTGTGAAATTAGGAACATGCTTACAAACAAGAAAAAAGACACACTAAAAAATCTTAGCTCCAACGCTCCATATAGTTAGAGATTTGAGAAATAGTCCTGCCTATATAGACAAGAGTCCTAGCTAAGCTTATTCTATGTGTACTTTCCAGGTAAACATAATAAATGCCTTGGCTGCAGTAAGAGCTCACATAAGTTCCCATCAAGGCATTTTTCAGACCTTCATTATAAATGTAATTTGAATCTTTTTTGGTCATAGCATTCAATATCTACTCTTCTCACCCCATAATATTATCATCTTTTTATCATCTTTGTCTTTGCTCTTTAAAACAATATTTAAATATTTAAATGCAAACTGTTAGATTATTATTTCAAATGCACTTATATTGTTTTTTAATGAAATGCAGAGAAATATCCAAACTTTGGAGTACTTTGTGTAGTCTATAAAGTGTCTCAACATGTCTTTAGAAAACATTTTTCTGGGCTGTAAAAAATGTTACTCTTAGATGTAATTTTCCAATGATTCTGAAAAAAAAAAAAAAAGAACTGTAGGACAACTGCAGATGAGATATCTCTCACACTCTCTCCCTCTCAAATAAAAGTTTTCTTTTCATTTTAAATGTGTTTAAAATGAAATATATGTGCATAGTACCTCTCTGGCTTTGGATGGGTAACAGTATACTCTAAAGGTTATTCCGACAAGGAAGTGCTAATGAAGTAAATACCTCTGCAGTGGAGGAAAAGTTGGAAATATTTTTCATTTTGTTGAAGAAGGCAAAGTGGCAATCAGAGTAAATATCTGAATAATCATATGGAGGAGAGCCATATGCAGGAGTCCTGCTAATCAGTATACTCACCTAGAATTGTTGGGTGGTTACTGGTGACATAAACTAGAGTGTCAATTTGTTGGGTCAACAACAGGAGCCACTGTGCACTTGCTCCTCATGTGGGATCTCTGTCCTTAATGTGCTGTACATTGTGATTTAATGCTATAACTAGTACTCAAACAGTATGTTTCACTTTGTGTTTCTATGTGGGTGCAAACTGTTGAAATCTTTATACTAAATTGATCTTCTGTATATAAAGAGAATTGAAAATGAATCTTGATGTGAATGGAAAGGGAGAGGGAGCGGGAGAGGGGAGGGTTGCGGGTGGGAGGGAAGTTATGGGAGGGGGAAGCCATTGTAATCCATAAGCTGTACACTGGAAATTTATATTCATTAAATAAAAGTTAAAAAAAATAATAATTAATTATTTCAGTCAATACACTGAAATTTGTTACTGCCAACTAGCCCACTGTAACTAATGCAATCATATTTTAAGATGATTCTGTATATCAAGTTGGTTATGAGACTTGGAAATGATATTGATGGCTTGAAAATAAGTAATAAATAATAGCAAATAATTAGAAAAAATATTAAATATGGAGGTCAGTGCTGTAGCATAGCAGGGTAATCCTCTGCCTGTGGCTCAGGGATCTCAATAAGAGCCAGTTTGTGTCCCAGTTGCTCCACTGTTGATCCAGCTCTCTGCTCACGGCCTGGGAAGGCATGGAAGATGGCACAAGTGCTTGGGTCCCAGTACCTACATTGAAATCCTTGAATAAACTCCTGGATACTTGTTTTTGGATCGGTTCAGCTCTGGCCATTTGCACCCATCTGGGGAATAAATCACGGGATACAACCTCTCTCAGTCGCTCCCTCTCTCTGTCTGTAACTCTGTCTTTTAAATAAGTAAATAAATAGATAAAATATGAAAAAATTTAAGTAACAGCTTGGCCTGTCAATGTTAAGAACTATTAGGTGGCTGCTTTATCCCTTCTCAAGTTGAGTGATGTCCTACATCAGCTCAAGAGCTGCATCATTTGATGGGGAAGAAGTCTTGGAAATCCAATTTAACAGCAGAATCAATGTTGCTTTGTGTGTAATTTTATCACCACCTCATCAAAACCATTAGAAAAGTTTTTTTTTTGTTTTTTTTTTTTTAAATTTTAGTGATTGTTTGAAACAGCAGATACTGAAAAATATAAAATTGTGTTTGCTATTCTGGGTCAATGAGAGTAAATTGACCTAGATTCTCTAATGACTAATTCAAGCTATTTTTTTAATTAAAACAATTTACATGTATTAAACACTATTGTGTTTCTGATTTTCATAATACTTTAGGGACCATGAGGTGTTT
This sequence comes from Lepus europaeus, assembly GCF_033115175.1. NCBI lineage: Eukaryota > Metazoa > Chordata > Mammalia > Lagomorpha > Leporidae > Lepus > Lepus europaeus. The sequence continues at coordinate 15,450,554 of NC_084848.1, forward strand.
TGCAAATATTAAACCCTTTAAAGTTCACTAATCTCAATGGCCATGAGAGAGTTAGAAATTGTTTTAAAGCACCTGAGCACTACCAAAATCCAACCATTTTTTAAGGTAACCAGCTATATGATTTCATAATGTAGAGTTTCTTACAGCTGGGCTTTGGAAACAGGAGATGGGCCATATAATTTTTGGTGTTACTAAGGATGCCAAAGTCAGAGTGTAGGTCCAGCCATTTCTAGGTTCACTCTTTATTCTGAAGAATTTGGTTTAAAATAGACTATCTTTGTTTATGTATAGGCCAAAGAACATTCAAAAGCTCCCTTAACTTATATAAATTTACATAAATACATAACTTTATGAAAAATACATAAACTTTATGAAGTGTACTTATAGGACACAACTATTAATTGTGCCAATGTTGGGGCCAGCACTGTGGCGCAGCAGGTTAACGCCATGGCCTGAAGTGCTGGCATCCCATTTGAATGCTGGTTCTAGTCCTGGCTGCTCCTCTTCCAACCCAAACTCTGCTATGGCCTGGGAAAGCAGTACAAGATGGCCCAAGTCCTTGGGCCCCTACACCCACGTGGGAGACCCGGAAGAAGCTCCTGGCTCCTGGCTTCAGATCAACGCAGCTCCGGCCGTTGCAGCCATCTGGGGAGTGAACCATCGGATGGAAGACCTCTCTCTTTCTGCCTCTCCTCTCTCTGTGTAACTCTGACTTCCAAATAAATAAATAAATCTTAAAAAAAAAATTGGGCTGATGTTGTCTGCCTTTCTATCTTCCTAGGCCTTTCCAATGTCAAGGGCGTTATAAGTCATGCTAGCTTCTTTATCCGTTTTTGCAGAAGGACACCCCCCCCCCAAAAAAAAAATCAAACCAAAGTAAGTCAATTTTATAACATTTAGCTTTATGTCTTTGGAAATACACACAATATACACGCCACTGGAAGTATATATACATACATTTATATGTGTGCTTTCTATGAAAGCTATGATGAGCTAAAGCATACAAAAAAGTACATGAAAATGCAAAAGTAATTGTAAATTTTGACTAAACAAAGAGTAATTTACTGATTTTAAGTCTAAATTCATTCAACCTAGGGGAAAGCATTTTATCTAGCAGCCTGATGATCACAGGCCCAAGAGTGCCTGGGTTCAGTTCTTTTTCTGTCTCCTGACTCCAGCTTTCTGGCCTTGCAGACTGTGGGCAGCAATGGTAATGACTCGAGTAATTGAGGCCCCGACTCTGGCTCTCAGTTAGCAGTGTCTGGGAGATCTCTGTCTCTCAGCAGTCTCTAGGATTCATTCATTCAACCACTGCTTTATTCATTTATGGTACACTAGAACCAGGTGCTATTAGATTTGAAGAAAGCCAAGAATCCTAATACGAAGTCTTTCTCTCTGACATGTAATTTTCTGCCAAAAAATAGAAGAAAGCTGGCTACAATTAAAGTTTATATTTTCTGCAATATTTAAAGAACTGCTACTATGTAGAACTTGCAGTTTCTGGTTTTAACTTTGCTGACCTTGGGTAAGTCAATTATTTCCTGGAAAAACTTTCTTTCTTGAATAAATGGGAACAATAAGAGCATGAACAAGAGTATGGCTATGAGAATTAAGTGAAGTAATGTCTATAGCACAAATAAGCTAGAATTAGGAAGGTAGCATTAAATGCTAGATCTATGGACTGAAGTTATTCTACCAATAGCTTGTTCTTTCAGAAGCAAGGTATTCTGCAGATATAGCACATTAAGTAACCAAGTCTTCATGAGGCAATAGAAAAAAAAAAAAGAAAGAAAAACAGAAACAGTGTACATTTAGGTGAAATTCAGTTTCCTGCAAGTTTTTGGCAGCTGTAGAACTATCTTATAGGTGTTATTTGAAAAATTTTTCCTATCTGGGCTTAGTCTAGTTGGATTTAAAAAAGGGCAGTGATTATTTTTGGGTAAACTCAATTTTGTGTACAGGTCATCAGTAGAGGCAGTTTTTTCTCTTTCCCTTTTTCTTTCTAATAAGTTACAATGGGTGGTGTATGAATGAATGCATTTGTGTTATAAAATGAAATAAAGTGTTTATGTAATCTTTTTAAGAAAAGGATAAGTGGAAATACATGCATGGACTTAACACATTGTCATCTGCCCTAGTTGATCCCTTTGTGGGTTTCCTTAGAATTTAAACTTACATACATTATACATTGCAGCTTCTTGGTGAAGGATGTAGGTAGCCTTCAGTCAATAGTGTTTAAGGGAGAAGTCCCAGACTGTCATATTTGAGTTGTCATATTTTGAATTGTGTTAATATTGTGGGCTAATCCCACTTGTGGTACCTTTGTAATGATGTTTGAACATGCTTACGATGATGATAAATTCACTTATTGAGAATGACAGAAGCTGTATATGTTTTTGAGAATTTTGATTATATGTTTTATAAGAATGTTGAAGAATAGTAAGCAGTTTCTTTTTCTGTTTCATCAGACATGACTTTTTCTAAAGATGCAATTGTCACAATCCATACATCCCAGGATAATCCTGAGGCATGGTGGATTACTTTGGCTTCCACGGCTGGTCTTTGCCTTCACTTACTCAATACACATGCTACAAGTATGTACTCTGCACTAATTGTTCATGGAAAGATTTGTGTATCTCCAAAGTGTGTAAAACTGTAAGATTATTTGTATGATTATTATTTTGGCTCAAACTTTATTTTAATCTTTATTTGTGACGAAAGTTTTAGCATCTCTAGGCTATTTATGACATTAATATTTGGAGATGTAGTAAAGTTTTCAGTTTTTCTTTGGTGGATATTTCTTCTTTATTTATTTTGTAGTGAAAACAGATTCCTACTTGTTATGCAAACATAATTGACAGCCTCTGAGAAGTAACGTTAAACATCTCAGAACATTACAGAGCAATTTAATCATGTTATGGTGTATCACAGGGGTTTGTGTTTATAACATACCAATCTACAACAGTCATATAACCATGTAATTTCTTTATTTCATGTGTTCATCATTAATCCTCAAATAGTTTGTTAATCCACAAAATTCAGCCATGCTTTTCAAATGTCTATATCTGAAGTAATAAGATATCTTCTTATATTGTTTAGGAACTGATTCTGAAGATGTTTTGCAAAGAAGTGTTTCTCAAATAGTCTGGGAATTGGGGAGCATTCAGGAAAACTTTTCGAGAACATGCAGGTGAAATTGTCACTCCTATAGCAGGCTGCTTTTAAAAAGTCTCATTACTTCGTGTCCAAACTTTCTACAGTGAACAAGGCATTCAATAAATGGCCTTTTGATGGGGTAAATCAATATTAAACTTGAAACTAGAAAAGCACGTCCCTCCTCTTCTAAAGTGCTGGATTCTTCTTCTTACTTCTTTGACAAGAAATTATCCAGAAATTTTCCACAAGGCCTGCCTTTAATGAAACTCTCATGTTAGACTCTAGATGCCTAGAAATGCCTTCTTGACGGCTTACTCCTGATCATGTGGTCTTATTTCATTACGATTATCATTATAGCCCTCGCTAGGGGGTTCTGCTTAGTTTTCCAGAGTTACAATTCCCTATTGACTATGATTAAACTGTTTTTGGATTCACAGGCCTGGAAAATTTAAACAATCCAATTTAATGAAAAACAATTTCCATAGCCATCTGGCAATGGTCTGAATATTTCTAGAAGTTAACTTTTTGCATATTAAACTTCTGAAAGAAATAATTAAATCAGCTTTCAAAATAGCCCACGTGGAAAGAGAGTCAGCGTTGTATGCTCCCACCAAGCCCACTGATTTGTGTATCTGTTGTGCTTTCTCAGTGGTTTAGGAGCAAAGCAGAGCATTTATACAAATTATAATTGATGGGGGCCTGAGTGCTGAGAATTCCGGAATAGCCTCTTGGGTAAGGCAGATAGTTAGAGACTAAGAAATTAATCTTATCTGCTTGGATTCTTTCATCAAGGCAAGATTTAAATCAATTAATTATAATTTAGGAAATTTTAAAAGCCACAAAGCTTTCATAATGAAAATTGTGTTTAGGTAATTAAGAAGAAAGTTTTTTCTATTTGAAAAGATAGCTCCACAAAATGCCACTTTGCTCATTCCTGAAGTTGCCTATAAACTTTATCATTTTGCTTTTGTTTTCTTTCTCAAGAACAATACAAAAATTATGAAAAAAACTGACCAGTTTTTGATTATAGTGTTTCAGTTCTTTAAACATAAAACCCCTTAAAGAAATAGATTAATTTTGTGTTATTTTGAATCCTTCAATCCTGAATATGATTTGTGTAACTGTTAAATGACATTATCTATTTGCTCTCTAGGAGAAATTTGAAAACAAAATAATCAAACATGTCATTGAGCCTAAAAAGACATTTTAACCTAGTTTATTAGTTGACAGAGCTGGTAAAATATACCATCTAACATATATATTGAGTCTTCTATGAAAGTCTGTACAGATAAAAATTGAGAAAACTTGGAGGTACTTTAATAAATTTTTTGTCAAGTATTCATCATATGGTAAGACCAGGTGGAGTGGAATTGATTTTATAGTCAAATTTGAAAAGTGTCTCTTCTCTTCAGATTTCTATCACTTTTGTGTGACCATAAGCCACACCCCTTTCTGGTATTCACATTCTCTAAATATATATAGATAATAATACCAACAATAATCACTGAGTTAAGTAGAATAAGAATGTGAAAGGGGAAATATTAGGTGCAGTTCCTTTGTATATAATCATTTGAATATATTTCCATAGAATTCAGGGCACTGATAGATACTTCAGTTAACAGAATATAAAGTTTATGCAAATAAGAAATCCCTTGCTTTATCACCCACCTCTTGATACCATTAATGGAAATGAATGTACTTCATAGAAGCCAAATACATTTTATTTCATTTTAAAGTTGAACATTTGTAGAGCTAAACATTCACGGGTAGCCAATATCCACATTAATGATTCTGGTAAATCTAAATCCAAGATACATTTGGAATCTTAATCTAAAGCAACAGTAATAAAATATTTGATTGAGCTGACAAAACATTAGCTGTTTGCATAAGTAATTATGTTAGTATCATTAACAAAAATTTGCTTACAAAGTCAGTGGCCTTTTGTAAAAGAAACAAATCTAAAGCTCTAGACTATTTTATATTATTCTCAGGCCTCTTTTTGTCTTTTTTTTAGCTTTCACTCTTACCAAGGTAATAATCCTCAGGAAGCAAAAAGGACCTTAGTCTGTCCCTGCTGTTTATCACATTCCTGAAATCATAATCCTCTCTGTTAACTGTAATCATCTCTGTAGGAATTAATTGTGATGTCACGAAGGATTATGACATTAAGTGGGAAACAGGCAGCAGGAAACTAGCTCTACGAAGAGCAACATCCCTTTCATATGAAAGTATGTGCTGTATATATATCATGCTTTTGTTTAAGAATGGGATCCGATTAAATAAAGATGAATAATAGCTAAGACTGTTAGCTTTTCTTATTGACTTTTCAGATAAATTTTAGGGCTAAATTTTAGTAAACCTCTAAAGTTGAATTATTTTTAGACAATTATATCAGGAATTATATATGTGTATATATATCCTCTATATTATACTATTACATGATGTTTATCACAAAATTGCATTTTTTCATATTGTGATTTGAATATAGTTTATCCTCTGACTCCTGTAGGACTTTAATCCTCAAAGGCATCTGTTAATGCTATTAAGAAGCTGGAAACTTAATACCACTATGTTGTTCAAAGTAAAAGCATTAAAAGTGATTGTGTTAGGGAAAATTATTCTGAGTGGAGAGTCTATGAATCACGGTGGCTTTCATAAGAGGAGAGAAAGGGACCACAAAGACAAATACATGAATGGCTTTCTTTCTATTGCCATGTAATGCCTTATGTCTCTTGGGGAGACTTCCAGCAAAAAGACCATCCACCATGAAGCGATGTCGCAGAGGGGCGAGGCTTTGCTAGAGCCTGAACCTTGCTGTTTGGACGTTAGCAGACAAAACAATGAGCTACATCAACTTCTTTGTTAAAAAAAGTGAAGTTAGTCCACTTTTGTTATTTAGTGGTAGTAACAGAAACAACATACTAGTACATAAGGCATATTCATCATGGATTCTAAAGCTTAACTTCACAATATAATTACTTAGGAGACTTGAAAAAATATGGCAGCTCTGACACACCTCTCAGATCATCTTGCTTCACTGAGAATTTTGAAATCACACAGATGATTCTCATGTGCAGTGAGTTCAAGGACACTGTTCCATATCATTATACTCAGAGCAGACAATCATCATATGAATCATTGCTTCATCTCTCATAGACCCTTAAGATAAAATTTTAGAACTATATTTCCTGAACATTATTTTAACATCTGAGTGTATCTCCAGATAATATATCAGATTTTAATTGAAAAAGAATACCATTTTCTGAAGGATTTAGTGTGAGAGGAAACAAACACATGATCTTGGACCTTGAAAGTAAAAGCATGCTAGCTGGTGCTGTGGAGTAGCCAATAAAGCCACTGCCTGCAGTGCGAGCAGGCAAGTCCCGGCTGCTCCACTTCGGATACAGCTCTCTGCTATGGCCTGGGAAAGCAGTAGAAGATGACGCAAGTCCTTGGGCCCTTGCACCCATGTGGGAGACCCGGAAGAAGCTCCTGGCTCCTGGCTTCGGATCAGCGCAGCTCCGGCCATTGCTGCAATTGGGGAGTGAACCAGCAGATGGAAGACTCTCTCTCTCTCTCTCTCTCTTTGTCTATATCTCTGCCTCTCCTTCTCTCTCTGTGTAACTCTGATTTTAAAATAAATAAATAAATAAATAAATCTTTAAAAAAATAGTAAAAGCATGCTAATTACCCAGAAGTAGCAACAGCATGGCAAAGCCTAATAGATCACTACTTCTAGCAAAAAGACAATTTTTATAATAAGTGCTTTTCAATTCAAAAACTGCTGCCCTTGCTGGACTTGTCTGTGAGCATTTTGGGGACATTCTCCAGGAATTCCCAAATATATGTGAGATGCAGGCCATTTGATAGAATGAGGACCAGGTTTCAGTTACTATTGTTAATTTAATCATATTTGCTCTTTTCCATGTCAAAAGTATTTGAAACTTAGACAACTTAAAAGTGTGGAATGGATATTTTGTTTGGCACCCCTTAGTTAACAGCTCATAGAGGAAACACAAAGTGAACACTCCAGCAGATAACACCTGGAGGTTTAGCTGTAGACACAGCATCAGGGCCACAGAGTAGCTCCAGTGCATCTCCATGTGAATCGTGCATCTCTACATGGATGAAGAAAGGAGTCTTCTGTGGGAAGCTGCAGCTCCATAGACTTAGGGTTCCTGGTCTGGAAAGATGGATCCGCACTCATGAAGTCACCTCCCAGGTTAAGGGATTGCATGCAGTTCACGATAGCCCATCTTCCAGGGGCAGGCTTGGAAACAATGTGGATACAGGTGATTAAGCCATCTCTGAGCTCCAAATAGGAAGAAATACTTTCCTTACCCTCCAGAACTCTGCCTGAGAGCATTCCATTACACACGATCTGAGCTTGGTAAAGATGTTCAGAGAGCCCACTCTTCAGAAAGTGAGCAGTGCCAAAACAACAAATGTGTTCAATCTTTCTGGGTCATGTTTCCTGCTGATTGATCTGCAACCAACAGAAACCAACTGAGTTAGGTTACTTAGGTTAAAATGGATTTATTTTGCAATGGATACAGATCCACCTTGCCCTACGCCTACAGGCTAGAATCAGAATTAACTATATTTATTTGCCCAAAATAGTAGAGAAAGCTTTGCATGTATGTGTGCATTTTAAATAATTTAAAACGTAGCACCTCATCAGGATGTGTGTGTGTGTGTGTCTGTTGTTATAGGTAAAGGCAGAGCCAAATTGTTCAGCACAGTAAATATCAGGATTTTTGAGTTTCTGGACACACTTCAAGATGGAAGAAATTAATTGAGCTAGTTGCAAGACTAGGGGCTAACAAAACTCAACAGGCAACAGATTCCAAAAGAGTAGCAAATAAAAGGGAAAAGAATGTACTTGATCAAGAATGATTGAGAACTTAAAAAGCCTGAGTATTTTAAATTACAAGTATACATTTTGCTGTAAGGTACAAAAATGCAATCTCTATTATGATCTTCAAAATAGGATTGCAAGTAGATTGCAAACAGTTGTCTTTGTAATTAACGTTTTGGGGAAATAAATAAATATTGCGTTTGATTTTTGAGAACTTGTAGGATGGAGAAATGAGATAGTCACAAAATATTGAGAAATAAGAGAAATTATGAAATTAAAATAGATAGTGAATGAATACAATAAACCCAAAAAGTTTGTTGTCTCTGTAAGGCAAAGAAATGACAATTAAATCTCTTGAATAAGCTCTTTGCATATAGAAAGTATGCAATAAATGATAAGAGTAGGTGATTATTATAAGTAATCTCCCATATTTTGGGAATTCACTTGAGGAAATATGATATAAGTATTTATACAATGAGATGGCTTGATAACCTGGAATATCTTGGTTTAATTGGAAATGTATATATATATATATATATATATATATATATATATATATAAGATTTTATTTATTTGAGAGATAGAGTTACAGTGAGAGGGAGAGACATAAAAGTCTATCTTCTGTTGGTTCACTCCCCAAATGGCTACAACGCCGGAGCTGCGTTGATCTGAAGCCAATAGCAGGTACAGGGGCCCAAGCACTTCTGCTTCTGCTTTCCCATGCCATAGCAGAGAACTGGATTGGAAGAGGAGCAGCCAGGACTAGAACTGGCGTCCATATGGGATGCCAGGGCCACAGGTGGAGGATTAACCTACCATGGCACAGTGCTACCCCCTAATTGGAAGTATTTTTAATATCCAAGATAGTTGGTTTCCAAAGTATTGAAGTTTCTATTTATGTGCTTTTGTTCGAGCATCTAATTATTCCCACTAGCAAATAAAGGTAATTTCCTTTGAGCTTGGTGCTGCACTTGATGATAACAAAGCAAACCATGCAGAAGAAAGTTGGCATAGAAATCAAGGTTTCTGAAGACACCATATTTTCCAATTGCAATGTTTGTGCTTCCAAAATAATAAAAAAAGACAGGAAGTAAGAGATTTGGTGTAGTGGAGGGGAGTGGATCCATCATTCCCTGGCAGGGTGCATGTTCCTCTTTGCATTGTCTGCAAATCCCTTTTATTAAACAACTTTATAAAAGCCTACTGTTATGATATATTAGAACAATAAGGGTAAATCTACATCTATTTCCAAGATAAATTACTCCCAAATTTAATCACAGAAAGCACATTTTCACCCTCATAACAGCTCTAGAAAAAGTACTGGTGGTCGTATTTCCTATTAGTGAAAATAAGTACTTTAATAAACTGTTCAGGATCTCCCAGGTATTGTAAATGGAAGCCACTATCAGAATTGGTCTCAATAACATAATAGATAGACACCAAAAATCCACATGTCGTAACAGAGCACAAATTAAACACAGACTTTGGATTGTTTTAACATTTAAATGCAGCTTTTTGAAAAATGATTTAATTTTTCTTTTAATCATGGTGCCAGCTTTTTATAGTGAAAAATAGTAAACTTTGCACCCCTTTTGACCTTTATAAGATATACTATAGTCAACAAACTCTTCATTTTAATTTTGCTAAATCCTTAACATAGAACCTTATGATTGGTATATATGTGAAGAAGGGAAGTGCCAGGATTCCTAATAGGCCCTCATATTTGCTGCTTTGTTGCAAGGAGATGTTACTGTATAATGTTGAATTCATTTTATCCTGAATGTATGAATTTCAAACTTGGAATTTCAGTTTAAAAAAAAGGAAAGAAATCAAAGCAATTTCAACCAGTCAATTACACTGGATATTTTGATAAGAAAACTACATTTCCCCCCACTCCTCAAACTGGACAATGTAGAGTTTTTTCTCATGATCTGTAGGTTCACCATTCGGTAGAACATACTCTCATATATTTTGAAACCACTCAGGCATTTTAAACAAAATGAAGTATATTCATCATGAAAACTTGTATTTCCTATTAAAATATCACTTTATGCAATCTGTCTCTACTTTTCAACAGAATATTCTTAGGTTTAAGAAATCTATATTTGCATATTTATGTACAGGTGCATATGTGTGTGTGTGTGTGTGCGTGTTTCTTTGCTTCAATGTTAACCTATCTACAGCTTTAACATTGTGATTAAGACACCATTTTTAATAAATCTGAAACATAAATAAAACAAATCAAGACTGATCCTTAGGGGCCAGCGCTGTGGCATAGCAGGTAAAGCTACCGCCTGCAGTACCGGCATCCCATGTGGGCACCGGTTCGAGTCTTGGCTGCTCCACTTTTGATCCAGCTCTGTGCTGTGGCCTGGGAAAGCAGTAGAAGGTGGCCCAAGTCCCTCATGCAAGGCCTGCAAGAAGTTCCTAGCTCCTGGCTTTGGACCGGCACAGGTCCATGGCCAACTGGGGAGTGAATGAGCGGATGGAAGACCTTTCTCTGTCTCTGTGTCTCCTTCTCACTCTGTGTAACTCTTTCAAGTAAAATAAAAAAAAAAATCTTTAAAAAAAAACTGATCCTTGATATTTTTAGTCATATCTAATTTCCATTTACTAATAATTATGCTAATATGTTATTATAGCACTTAGTTATTTTATTACTAATATTCATTTCTTCTTATGTCTCATTAGAATATATAAAGCTCTCTCTCTCTCTCTCTCTCTCTCTATATATATATATATATTTATTTATTTACCCATAGAAAAATCATAATAATTATCACCCTTAAAATCATATTGATTATGGGGCCAGTTCTGTGACACAATGGGTTAAAACCCCATCCTGCAGCACCAGCATCTCAGGTGAGTGCCTGTTTAAGTCCTGGCTGCTACACTTCTGATCCAGCTCCATGCTAATGATTCTGGGGAACCATGAGTGATGGCCCAAGTCCTTGGCCTCTCCACTCATGTGGGAGACTTAGAAGAAGCTCTTGGCTCCTGGCTTCAGATTGGCTAAGATCTGGCCATTGTGGCCATTTGGGAAATGAACCAGCAGATGAAATATCTCTGTCTCTGCCTCTCTGTAACTCTTTCAAATAAATCTTTAAAAAAATCATATTTATTATAAGAATCACCATAATAATTGCCAAAAATTTTGTTCTGAAAAATAGCACAAAAGGAGGCTGGTACAATAGGTTAAGCTGCTACTTACAATGCCGGTGTTTCATATCTAAGTACCAGTTCAAGTCCCAGATGCTCTATTTCTATTTCAGCTCCATGTTAATCACCTGGGAAAGCAGTAGTAGATAGTCCAAGTGCTTGGGGTTCTGCCACCCATGTGAGAGTCCTGGATGGAGTTCCAGGCTACCAGCTTAGGCATGGAGCAGTCCCAGCCATTGCAGCCTTTTGGGGTCAAATCAGTGGATGAAACATTCTCTTTCTCTCCGTCTGTCTTTCTGTTGCTCTGCCTTTAAAATAAATAATCTTTAAAAATAGCATGAGGCCTTTCAAAGATAATTTATCTGCTAACATTTATTATTAGAGAAACAATGTAGATACCTGGACTCTTTAGATCAAGCAACCTTGATGTTGACCAGAAGACTCTTTAAGACTTGGACATAAAAGATACTACACCTCCTGTAATAATTGTGATAAATACAGAAATAGGTCTCTTCAAAAGTTAATGGAAAAAGTTTATTACAAATAAAACTACTATGCAGGAATTTAAAAAATTTGCAACAGAACAGACATTTTGTAAGTCTCATTTTCATAAGAATACTTTGAAGATCTCTCATGCTCAACTGTCAAATATCCTATGAATAAAAATGTACTAAACATGAGATCAGTAAGCTACTGAGGAAGATAAACAAACCATTTACTCGAGATTGGATATTCTACTACCTAACTGTGGGAAACAAATGACATCTACTAGTCTTGCAGAAAGAATGGAAGGTCCAAATGGAGGCTTCATTCAGGCTATCAGAAGTTTGTTAGTTAAAATAGTTACATAGATTATGTTTTGGTTTGTGTGTGTGTGTGTGTATGTTTGTATGTGTGTATAATTTTATTTTATTTAATGAATTGATCAGTTATTATGTTAAAGGTGACATATCAGATACTTAAAAACAGGTAAAGTGAAATTCCTACTTAGTGCCAATGGTAAAACCCAAATATTCACAACTAAAGTGTATTCACAACTAAGACTTTCTGCAGATTTTTTTTTTCATTCCACTTCCTATCCTGGGAAGCTGGAATTGCAACATCTTCTACAATTGTTCTCAATAGTGTCTGGTTATCCACTGTGGTGACTAGCTTATTCTTGCATCAACACTGGTAGTGTTGTGTAACTGTGCCCTGACTCCATCAGTGACCTTCTTAATGCAGACTTCTTGATTTAAGGTGATAATTTTTCTCAAAGCAAAAATATCGGTTTTGATATCATGGAGGAGAATTAAAACTGAGTTTGTAATTTCAAAAAGTTTAATATTAAAGTGAAATTTCTACTTTTAAATGTAAACTACAGCAGCAGAAGATGCATAGTAGTATTTTATTTAATTCTCTCTTTGCTAAGAGAGAAAGAAGGGGAGGGAGAACTGGGAGATTCTATAAACAAATGGGAAAATTGTCATATGTAGCAATTCTTTCCCATTGGCCCTGGAATTGTCAGTAGCTAGCACGCTCAGCCATCCTCATCCTGATTGGTAGTCCCACAGACCATGCTGTGAACTGGACCAAATGATGAAGCTTAGGAAAAGTGGATTCTTACTTTGAGAAGATGAATCTCACCAGGTGGCTCTTCCCAGCTCCAGACTCCTGGGCTTTGGTGAGTCTGTCTCAGAACCAAGACTGGGAAATACCAGGGTTATGGTATTCCTCCCTTGCTAGCAAATTTTCTTTTCTTTCTTTCTTTTTTTTTTTAATTCCAGGGTTCATGTTGCTTTTCAATTTTGCTAAATCTATTAGTTTTATGGGAGCATTGCCAGATGCAGTACTGAATTTTCTATGTTTGGCATCCCAGGAACAGAGCAAGGAAATTAGCTTTTGCTTTAAGCTGAATTTTACCTCTGTGCAGCCAGAAAACCATAGCTCACATTAGAAGCAAAATGGGTATTTAATTTAGACTATAATATAGTCCTGAACTCCCTGTGATGTTTTCCATTTCCATTCTTTTCCTCCCAGATGAACTGACATATGTCTCATTTTTAGAATGAAAAGCAAAGAACATATTCAGTTTGGGCTGTCATAGCATAGAGACAAAAATGTAATTCAGAATTATCTTCTTTTAAAATGTGCCTTTGAATTGACAGTGCAGTATTGTATACTATATAATACAAGCTTTTTATGTAACATTTTAATATGCTACCTTAAAATCTTGACAATTTTTACTGACATTTTGCATTAACATTTCAGTTACCTATTTGACAATATCGCACTCCTGAAATAAGAAGTTTAGTGGTTGACTTTTTTTCCTCTGAGTATTAATAAAAGAAGGAATAATTTGCTCACCATGTCACTCATTGTATTTCAGTACCTTTTGCTAAATATCCAAATGCATGCTTTTCTAAGGCTCTACAGTTGTTGAACAAGAACTGCTATACAGATCTGTGTTTCTTTTTAATACCCAGAAGGCAACATGGACATATTAATTAGCTATTTAAGCATGCTGGAAAAGTTCTTTCATGAATTTGTCTAAGTTCTAAGGTATTTCTGATGCTAATCCTGAATCAGAAAGTTTGCTTTTGACTCTCATGGTGACACTGATTTTTTATTATTATTATTAATTTTCTATAATGACTACAAAGTTATATTTTACTTATACAACTTGACTCCAAAAGAAATGGCAGGGAACTCAGCCAGCTACTCCACAACACCCATTTTGGACTTGATTTAAGAGATTATTTTCTCAAAGCAAAAATGTCCATTTTAATCTCATGTGTCCTGTTATCTAAGATGACTTACAGCAACACATTTTAAATATAAATTTATAATCACAAAAGTAGCAGAGAAGATGAACAGTAGGATTGTATATAATTACAAATATACTAAGAAATAAAGAAAGGTACCTTGTAAGCTATAAAAATGCTTTGAGAAAGTAGAAAAACACCAGCTAAAAACAAAATAGAAACAGTTTTCTTATTCAGCATTGGTTTCCTGCAAAAGTCACATCGTTATTATGCACAGCCTCATTTCTTCAAAGCTAGAGGCGACAATATTGCTCCTTTTCTTTCATCACACCTAGACCACTTCACAATTGTCCATTCCATTTTTATGCCAAAAAGTACCAGTCACAGGGGAACTCCCTGATTTTTGCCTTTAAAATATTCCCTTTGTGTTGTGTATTCAGAAAGCTATGGTTCAATTTGGCATTTTTGTTCTTTTCAGAAACTTGTAGTTATTTTGCCTTTCAAACATTCTTAAAGATGCGTTTTCTAGTTTGTGGGAAAGTTCACAGTTTCTTTAATACCCAATGACAAGCGGCAGCCTGAGGACTGGTGCACCCTCTCAATTTGTATGCCTCATCATTTTGTAGCTAGAATTTTGTAAGACTAGAATCGTGATTCTAGTCTTACATTGTTAGACATTTCCATGTCCACTGCAGGCAGAAAGGGAAAGACGCTCTAGCAAATGTTCTGAGGGGAAATAAAAAGGGCGATATCCTCAGAATGTGAAGTTGCAGATAGATAATCAGAATGGTGGGTCATTTCCAATTGCAACTGTGAGAGAGACAGAGAAGGAGAGATAAGAAGGAAAAGAATGAGAGGAGGAGGAGAAGAAAAGGATGAAGAAGAGGAAGAGGAGGAGAAGAAGAAGAAAAATAGGAGGAGCGGGGAGGAGGGTGAGAAGGGGGGAGGAGGGTGAGAAGGGGGGAGGAGGGTGTCGAGGAGGATGAGGACTAGGAGAAGTGGGGGGAAGAGGGGAAGAGAAGCAGCATCAGCAGGAGCAGTGGTGGGGGGAAGAGAAGAAAGTGGTGGAGGAAGGAGAAAAGTGAGGAAAGAAGACCATGGGAAGGTGGATGGGTGATTTATTCAGGAAGCAGTTGAGAGCCTCTTGCAGTGGTTCTTGACCTATTTTTGACAAGAAACATATTGTTTTTCAATACGGAAATAATGAATTCACTTTCCAGAAAATAAGTGTTCTGTCCTGTAAGTACATTTCATAAAAAGTCTAGTTTCCGCAGACCTCCAAGTTGATATGTTCCCCATTAAAAAAGAGTGAATGAGAAGCTGGACTTTGATTGACACCATCTCCCTGAGACAGAAAGCCGTGATCTGCTGTGACTACATTGCCTGCCTCACAACCACGGACTCAGGAAACCCTGTGCTGCAGAAAGTAAGCAAGGCTGTACGCAGTGAAGAGGCACAGGGATTGGTCTGCTCTTAAATTGTGTGGTATTTTTTTAATGCTTTCGACATTAGCATAAATTTTCTCTGCTACTTCACATTCCCCTGTTTAATGGCAATTATGAAATTCACCTTCATACCTTCCTCCTCTCTCACAGTTCTTTCTCTTTGAAGAGTTATTTGTTTATTTATTTATTTGAAAAGCAGAGGGACACAAAGAGAACAAGAAATCTTCTATTCGCTGATTTGCTCCCTAAATGGTCACAATTGCTATGGATGGGCCAAGAGCAAGCCAGAAATTTCAATCTCCGTCCAGGTCTCTCATGTTAGGGGCAGGGCCCAAGTACTTGGTCCATCTTCCAGTGTTTTCCCAAGCACATTAGTGGGGAGATGAATTGGAAACAGAGGGGCTGAGACTCTTGAACTAGTGCTCTGATATGGATGCCAGCATCCCAAGCAGAATCTTAATCCACAGCACAACAACACTGGCTCCTTATTTTTTTTTATTGAAGATCACAACACCAAACTTCAAAATAGTTTGCTTATATTTTTCCACAAAGAATTGTTTACATTTATAAACATTTTATCACAATTTTACAAGGTTGCTTCTGGTTGAAAAGAGATAAGAATATTACATTTTATAGAGATTTATATTTGATAAGATGAAATATATACTGTAATTGAAATTAATATTTCACACTTTGATAAGACAGCCTTTAACTTATTGAATAATGCACACTCAATCTGAAAGAATGCATGTGAATTTTTATCCTTAGTTTTGTTTCATGTAACTTAAACTTAATCATGCTAGAAGAAAGTCCAGTCAGAAACTCTTTATGCATGAATTTTTTTGACTTTAGAACATTCCATTAACCTTAACATTTCTAAATAAAATGCAGGATAAGCAGGAAAATCAATAAATTTAAGGCATATTTACGAACCCTTGTGGGAATTTCTGCAAAGCCAGCATTTTTCATCCTTGTGTTCTGCAATTGAGGCTGTGCCTTTCTTTTGTGAAACAGAGAGTCCTAATGAGATCATGAATGCTCTCTCACACAAGTGTAGAAAGATCCTATGTGGAAACAAAGGGTCTAGAAATAGATTCCCTTAAACTGAATGCACTCAGAAAGTCTTTATGTATCTATTTCCCTTCTTGTCTGAGGACTGCTGACCTCAATGTAAACTCAGTTTTCCAGTATGATTCACAAGGCTCTCTGATCTGGCTCTGCTCACCTTTTCACAACCCTTACCAATCCCTTCTCTCCTTTATTTTTTTCTCATAGAAAATAAATATTTGGGATTTTTATATACAACACTTTCCAACAAAGTTGTCTCTTTGATCTCAACTTCCATTGGATGGTGAGAATATACTGTATATTTACACACCTACAAATCTCATTGACATAAATTTGTCTTTCTGATGAGTATCTTGTTATGTCCAATTCACTAGATCAACTCCAAAATCCTATGCTTAGTAAAGCTATACTCATGTTTCACTTTTTTTTAAACATTATTTATTTGAAAGGCAGAGTTAAAGAGAGGCAGAGGGGGAGAGAGAGAGAGAGACAGACAGAGACAGAGACAGAGACAGAGAGGTCTTCCATCTGCTGGTTCACTAAATGGCTGCAATGGCCAGAGCTGTGCTGATCCGAAGCCAGGAGCCAGGAGCTTCTTTCGGGTTTTCCACATGGTTGCAGGGGCCAAAGGACTTGGACCATCTTTTATTGCTTTCCCAGGCCATACAGAGAGCTGGATCAGAAGAGGAGTAGCCAGAACTAGAACTAGTGCCCGTATGGAATTCTGGCACTGCAGGCGGCATTACCTGCTAAGCCACCACGCAGGCCCCTCTCATATTTCACTCTTTTAATCTATCTAGATTTTTGGCATATTTTAAAATCACCATATATATATATATACATATATATATATTTTTTATCATCACCATCCTCAAACTATTGGGCACTAAAATAATCAGACCTTGAATATAACAATCAGTAAAGTCTCTGGTTTCCAGGCATTATTCAAAGTTCAGATTTGAAGGGCAAAATATTTATCAACTCTTCTTATGTGTGCCACTTCTTAAATGCTTCCTCACAAATCTAAGAGATGATGGCAACTTTTTCTCTGAGAGCAACAGTATGCCCATGCTCTGTTCAGGTTTGTACCTGGAAAAATGTCTGTTTTTTTTGTTTTGTTTTGTTTTGTTTTGGTTTGGTTTTTTTTCCTGCTAGGACACAAGGTGGAGCTGGTGAGAGGCAGGAGGGATGGAGAGGGTTCTGTTCTCTCCAGGATGGATGGTAGCTTATTCTTCACTGAAGTTCAAACTTTCTTTACTTTAGTCTTGAACTAACTTTATTATTTATATATTTTATACAAAATGGTAAATATTGGAAGTGACTTATATGTTATTAAATAATACTAAGTTTAATAATTATAACAAATTATATATGTTGAAAATATTTAAACATATTAGTCATATATTTGTATTATAAGCATCTTTGAAAGAAAAAAATGCTTAACTGTGTTGTTTGTGTTGTTTGACTCATTGTCAAAGGCAATTATGGAAAAGTGCCATGAAACTTGTATACATGATCATTTCCCTGAAAAATGTGAAGTATATCCTTGCATTTTCTCATTAAAAAGCATTGAAAAGCATAACTACTTTGTTCTCCTCCATGGGAATATCAATTGATCCACAAATGCAATGCACATGTGGAAGAAGTTATAATGACAGAATATAAAGAAGGGAAAAGAACAAAATAAAATGAACCTATTACAATTAGCATTTATTCTTACTACTTTGACCCGCTATGGTCATCATGTGATGGATTAAATGTTATACAAAATTACAAGACAATGAGAAGACCATCACCCAGGCATGTCTAAAGTCCTTGTTTCTTTCTACAGGAAACTCCTGTCAACAGTCAGCATATCCTCTTCCTTAAGATAACTTTTCTATGCATCTTTGGGTGTAAATGGATATAAATATGTACTCTCATAAAATAATATAATTTTATTTATGTAGTTTTATAGTATATGCATGAAATATTTCTCTTGCTATTAATATCCATTTACCTATCTCATCCTTCATAATTGGCATATAGAATATCATAATATGAACCTGTTGGTTAATTTAACTGTTTAATAATCATGGATATCTACAGTATTTTTTAACTTCTGCTACTACAATGGATGCTAGACTAAAACTTCCATGTGTGTTCACAATATCCCCTCACGCTCTGGGTCCATGGCCTGGCAACTATCTTTCTCCAGTTTCTCCATTTCTATTGAAGTCCCAAGACAACAGTAGTCTTCCACACACCTTGCAAAATGACTTGGAGAGCTTCCCACATTTCCTTGTGTTTTATACTGTTTTTATATGGTAGGAATTATTTGTTTTCTCAGAGTTTGATATCACTTGCTTTTGAAACATCTGTGTCCTTTTAATTTTTTTATTAAACTTTTATTTAATGAATATAAATTTCCAAAGTATAGCTTATGGGTTACAATGGCTTCCCCCCTCCCATAACTTCCCTCCCGCCTGCAACCCTCCCCTTTCCCGCTCCCTCTCCTCTTCCAATCACATCAAGATTCATTTTCAATTCTCTTTATATACAGAAGATCAGTTTAGTATATATTAGGTAAAGATTTCAACAGTTTGCCCCCATATAGCAACACAATGTGAAAAAAATACTGTTGGAGTACTAGTTATAGCATTAAATAACAGTGTACAGCACATTAAAGACAGAGATCCTACATAATATTTTTTTAAAAATTAATTTTCTATGCCATTTCCAATTTAACACCAGGTTTTTTTTTCATTTCCAATTATCTTTATATACAGAAGATCGATTCAGTATATAAATAGTAAAGATCTCATCAGTTTGTACCCACACAGAAACACAAAGTGTAAAAATACTGTTTCAGTACTAGTTATAGCATCACTGCACATTAGACAACACATTAAGGACAGATCTCACATGGGACGTAAGTACACAGTGACTCTTGATGTTGATTTAACAATTTAACACTCTTGTTTATGGTGTCAATAATCTCCCTAGGCTCTAGTCATGAGTTGCCAGGGCTATGGAAGCCTTTAGGGTTCGCCGACTTTGATCTTATTCCGAAAGGGTCATAGTCAAAGTGGAAGTTCTCCACTTTGACTATGCATATTGGAAATTTTGACATTCCCATATTCCAAATAATTTTTGAAATTGCAACATATGCACAAATTGGTTTCGATGACATACACATACAAATTATACAATATTTTATATGGTGGTATGTTTTCTCAGCCTCTCCATTTAACATTTCTTGTTTAACTCATGTTGAATATAAAGTATTTAAGTCATGTTGAACAAGAATTTTACAATAATATAACTATTGACTATTTTTCATCACACCAAAAACAAGTCATCATTACACGTAATCCTATAAACAAACTAAATGATATTGACATGTGAAATTGAAGTTCATATATTACAGATAAAACAAAGAAAATAAATTAACTTTTCCAGTACCACAAATTCAAACCTTATAGCTAAAATTCATATAGTTTAAATGCAAATGAATGATACTTATTATATATTATGCTTATTATTAAAGAACCTCGTATATACTTAGGACATTTAATTGCTTTCTGTCATTGTTGTTATTTTGAAGGAACCTAACTTAATAAAGAAAATATTTATTTTGGATTATGGTTCTTTTTTTTACTTAAATTTGTCAAATTTAAGATTAAACAAATTTCATGTAATTCATACATACAGATTTAGGAACACAGTGATACTTCCCACCCTACCATCCCTCCCATGCATGATCCTACCCTTATTACTTTTCCTTTTTTACAATGATCTACTTTTAGTTCACTTTATAGTCATAAAGTTAACCCTACACTAAGTAAAGAGTTCAACAAGAAGTAAAAAGAAAAAAAAAATTGATCCTCAACAGTAGAGACAAGGGTTGTATACAATCATCGAATCTCAATTTCACTCATATACATTGCATTCTCGGTACTTTATTAGTTACTACAGATCAATGAAAACTTATGGTATTTACCTTTTGGAGACTGGTTTATTTTACTAAGTATAATGCTTTCCAATTGCATCCATTTTGTTGAAAAGGATAATATTTCATATCTCTTTTACAGCTGAATAGTATTCCATATTATTATATATAATATAATATATACATATATATATATATATAGCCAAAATTTCTTTATCCAGTCATCAGTCTTTATCCAGACATCTGGGTTGATTCCATATCTTAGCTGTGAATCGAATTGTAATTAACATGGGAGTACAGATAACTTTTATTTGCTGATTTCATTTCTTTTTGGGTAAATTTTCTGGACTGAGATGGCTGGGTCATATTGAAGATATATTTTCAGATTTCTGAGGTACCTACATAATGTCTTCCACAATGGCTATACCAGTTTACATTCTCACCAACAGTGTATTAGGGTACCTTTTCACCCACTTCTTTGCCAGCATTTATTGTTCATTGGTTTCTGCATGACAGCCATTCTAACTGGGGTGAGGTAAAACCTTATTGTGGTTTTGGTGTGCATTTCCATGATGGCTAGTCATCCTGAGCATTTTTTCATGCGTCTTTTGGCAATTTTAATTTCCTCTTGAAAAAGGCCTATTCAAGTCCTTTGCCCATTTCTTTACTGGACTGATGGTTTTGTTGTTGTTGAGCTTCTTGAGTTCTTTTTAGATTCCAGATATTAATTTATTTACCAGTAGCATAGTTTGCAAAGATTTTCTCCCATTCTATCAGTTGCCTCTCCACTTTGCTGAGTGTTTCCTTTGCAGTGCAAGAGCTTCTCAGCTGTATGTAATCCATTTGTCTATTTTGGCTTTGATTGTGGTTCTGGGGTCTTTTCTAAGAATTCTTTGCCTATGCCAATGTCTTACAGAGTTTTGCCAATGTTCTCCTCTTTTAATTTAATGTTATCACTTCTCAGATTTAGTTCTTTGATCCAGTTTTAGTTGATTTTATAAAGATGTAAGGTAAGTGTCTTGTTTCATACTTCTGTATGCGGTTATCCAATTTTTCCAGCACTATTTGTTGAAAAGACTATACTTTCTTCAGGGATAGATTTTATTCTCTTTGCCAAAGATAAGTTGGTTGTAAATATGTAGATTGATTTCTGGGGATTGTAATCTGTTCCATCGGTCTAACTAGGAGACTTTCTGCCTTTACATTCTTTCATAATGATTGCTATCTTTTTCTGTGTTTCTGTGTTTAGCACCTCTTTAAATATAATTCATAAGGCTGGACAAGTGGTGACAAATTCTTTCAATTTCTGCTTATTATGGAAGACTTTTATTTCACCTTCATTCATAAATGAGAACTTTGCAAGGTATATTATTCTGGGTTGACGGTTTTTCTTTCTTTTTTATTTTTTTTAAAGATTTTTATTTATTGATTTGACACGTAGAGTTACAGACAGTGAGAGAGATAGAGAGAAAGGTCTTCCTTCTGTTGGTTCACTCCCCAAATGGCTGCAACGGCCAGAGCTATGCCGATCCGAAGCCAGGAACCAGGTGCTTCCTCCTGGTCTCCCATGTGAGTGCAGGGGCCCAAGCACTTGAGCCATCCTCCACTGCTATCCCAGGCCACAGCTGAAAGCTGGATTAGAAGAGGAACAACTGGGACTAGAACCGGTGCCCATATGAGATGCTGGTGCCGCAGGCAGAGGATCAACCTAGTGTACTATGGCGCTGGCCCGACAGTTTTTTTTTTTTTTTTTTTAAAGACTTGGACCATGTCTCTCGATTTTTTCCTAATCTGTATGGTTTCTGATGAGAAATCAGCTGTTCTTCAGAATTCCTAAGACCCATATGTTTGGTTATTTTATAGTTTTCCATAAATCTTGAACATTGTTTTTATTTTTCTAATTTCTTCTTCTTTTTTTTCCCCCTTTGGAACTAAGATGTTTCCCAAAATTTGTCTTCTAGCTTGAATATTCTTTCTTCTAACTCCCCAGGTCTGTTAAGGCTTTCCACTGTATCTTTTTTTTTTTTTTTAACTTTTATTTGAACTTTATTTTTTTATCAAACTTTACATTTCTAGTACTTCGGTTTGAATTTTCTTCAAAATCCCAATTTCATGGGAAAATTTTCCTCCATATATATTTTTTGAGAGGCAGAGTTAGACAGTGAGCGAGAGAGACAGAGAGAAAGGCCTTCCTTCCATTGGTTCACTCCCCAAATGGCTGCTACGGCTGGTGTGCTGCGCTGATCCGAAGCCAGGAGCCAGGTGCTTCCTCCTGGTCCCCCATGCGGGTGCAGGGCCCAGGCACTTGGGCCATCCTCCACTGCCTTCCCGGGCCGCAGCAGAGAGCTGGACTGGAAGAGGAGCTGCTGGGACAGAACTTGGCTCCCCAACCAGGACTAGAATCCGGGGTACTGGCGCCGCAGGCGGAGGATTGACCTAGTGAGCCACAGCGCTGGCCAATTTTCCTCCATATAATGTATGGAGATTTTTTAACTCGTGAATTTGCTTCTCATTGCTTCTGAGTCAATCTTTTGAATTTCTTTTTTTGCATTTCATCAATCTCTTTGTCTTCACATAATATTCAAGTGGTATTGTGTTCCTTAGAGGGAATCATGTTGTCTTCCTTCTTCTTGTTTCTTGAACTTCTGCATTTATTTTTAGGCATTTGTAAAACTATTTGTTGGTTTTGTCCTCTGATGGCTTTTATCTTGAACTATACCTTGTGGCTTAGTGGAATATCTGCTTTTTCAGTGATGACCCAGAGTCATGTGGCCAGGGATCTCTGGTCCATGCACCAAGGCAGGGCGAGTATCCAGGGTGATGCAGAAGTTGGGCATGGTAGTTGTCCTCTGTTGTCAGCAGGGGGAGGGTCTGATTATTTCTGTTGGTGTAATAATATTCTCACCTCCTCTCTTCCATAGTGGGATTAGCCCCCAGGCAAGTACAACACACCCGTGCTGCCACATGAACTGCAGAATGGATCTGTGTGGTCCTCATGGATCCTGCTGCAGTGGCTCATCCCTGGCAATCCAGGAGCTCTGAGCCCCCTGCATTAGACAGATTGCCCAGAGACCCAGATGCACTCTGTACCCTATCTTGCTGTTACATATTTCCACAGTCTCAGCACACAAGGCTCCCACAGTCATAGGGTGCAGACGATCCTCTCTGCCCCACAATCTCTCCCATCCACAGAGAGAGCAGAGAGGTTCCCAAAGCCAGCTGCCTGTGTAGTGTTCCACCTTGGTGGTATGAGCCCCAGGGCTTGTGATGTGTTGAGAGCCTGGGGAGACCTCATAGTCCTACATGGGTACCCAGTCCCCTGTCAACTCTCCCAGTCACACTCAAAGTCAGTGTGGAACATGGATATTTTTTTCCTCTGGTAAAATTCCCAGATCACAAGCACATAAGAGCCACAACAACTACTGCTGTCAAAATTTTGTCTTCTCCCCACCAGTTGCCAGGCACCCTTGCTCTCCCAAGCTGGCATATCCTTGGCTATCGGTTGTGGGGGATTGTTTGCTGTTTCTACCCTCATTGCTGTGTGCCCACACCTTCCAAATGATCCCTGGTGTCCCTGTTCCTTCTATAAAATTTCCACTGCAGATTTGTCTCCAACTCTCTCCTAGGAATGTACTTCTTCCACTTTTTCTGTTATTTTCCCCTTGTCTAGAGCTTGTTTGGGTGAAAAAAAACTGTACAGGTATAATACCTGTGTGTATATCTGTGTATATGTGTAACATGTCTATTATATGTATATCTGTGCATATTCATTTGCGTTTGATTATCCTGGGCTCTAGACAAGCTCTATCAGATGATTTATAAATTTTATCCTTTTAATAAATTGTATTTCATTATTTTGTTGCATCTTCTCTAACCTATCCTTTATTTTCCCCTGGAACATCATGAACACATTTAAAATTTTGAAATCCATGCCTGACGTTTCTTTTGTAAACGCTGCATTACATACTCTCATTACATACTATTTAATAAGTCCCATCTGTGTCATTATTAAGATTTTAATTGATTCTTCTTAGTCCTTTATTCTGCTCAATTATCATAAATCAAAATAATTTTTATCACAATTTGAGTCCGTTCTGTGAACTCAATGTGTTTCCTCATTTTCCTGAGAATATCAATATAATGAAATATTAGGGTCTATCATATTTTCATTGTTTACTATTCTTCCTCACGAGAATATTTTTTATATTTAATTAATTTCTTTACTTTCATGGTTTTGGATTTTCATAAATGGTAATTTCTGCTTGTTTGCTCACCTTTATAGTTGAAGTTATCTGTGCTATCAAATACCAAACCTTACCCAAAGTGTGCATCAGTTAGAAAATATGTTTAGGTAGGGCTGCTCATATTCTGCTTATTTAGATCTTTGCAAAGAGATTGGGGGAAAAATGTAACCATTGGCAAGTGTCTTCATCAGTTACTGGTACTATACTAAAGACCCACAGGCTAGGTGGTTTAAAAACATTGGACATTTATTGCTCACACTTTTTAAAGGTGAAGGTCTGAGATCAAGGTACCATCATGATCTGGTTCTGGTGAGGGTTGTGGCTTGCCTACTCCATGCATTTTCACACGGTAGAACAAGACTGAGAGAGCTCTCTATAGTTTCTTTAACAAGAGCATTAATCCCCTGCTTATTCTGGTTGGTCTAATTATTTAATCACCATTCACTTAATTACCTCCCTACAGCTCCACTTCCAAGTGACAGTACATTAAAACCATGGTTTCAACATATTAATTACACTATGACATGGAAAGTTCATCCATTAGAGCAAGTTATTTCACCTTCTCTTCTGATCTGTGAGTGTTCTGTGCCCAGCTTCTTCTATGTTCTGCTCAATTCCGGAAGGAGGCACAATCACCAAATGGCCAAGAACACACTGGAGTGAACATTGAGAGACATTTCAAGCCTGTGAATCCACCTTCCATGAAAACACAATTCATTATGCTCTAAATGCTCTAATGCAAATATTTACTGTTGAATTTGTCACGAGTTAAGGATGAAGCTCTCTTTGTCCTGGTACCATTTTGAAGCAATACTTTTTAGCACATTGTGCTGTCATTCCCCTACCTAGTTAGGAACTCTCTTGCCTTCAGCCTATCAGGATTTTCCAAAGTTTTATTTTCATAATGATTCTTATTTTCCATGGTGGGTATTAATTTATTTCTAAAGTATCACTTCTTTTGTCTTAAGGATTTAAAAAGGGATGTAATATATATGTATATAAACTATTTTTAATGTTTTTCATGCATTATACATTTAATTATATCAAGCCTTTTGAGGAGGTTGGAATTTTTGGTAACCTCTGTTGTATCTCAATAGACTTCAAAAATCATTGTTTAGTATATCATGGATAATCATATGTATATCTATTGAAATTACGGGAATCAACCTTGGATTATATGAGTCAAAATTGAATGCTAACGCACAATAAAATACTGAAAATTCTAGAGCCATCATCATTTCTTTTTTCTGGCTTGCCCCTTTCTCTCATTCTGGGAGAACAATTTTAAGAGAAACCTAAGCTGCAAATACATTTTATGCCCCTTGAGTAAAAATCCAAGGTGTATATTTTAGAGAATTGATGAGAGAAATGATTTTAATTAATTGCACATCAGTAACATGCATTTTTCCAAGTTAACATTTGGGAAAAATGCATTTTGAAAGCATAATATTTTGGAAAACCATGGTAAATATCTCTCCTGTCCTGTATTATGCACAGAGATGACCATGCTAGAGATAGATGTATCTATACATTGCCAGAGGAGAGAGGGGTAGAATCAACAAGCAAGAACTTCGTTACTTAGAAACAAAAGAAAAGCACATAAATCCATCATATGTCTAAGATAAAACTAAAAGAAGGCAAAAGAGGGGGAGGAGGAAGAGATGGAAGGGACTGATTTAAATTATCGGATGTTCCAGAATTATCATGAATCTGAGGTCAAAGAAAAGAAACTCAATCAAGCACTCCCACATGGATGGCAAGGACCGAATTACTTTAACCATAGTCACTACTTCCCAGAGTTTACAATGGCAGGAAGTTGGAGTCAAGAGCTAGAGGTGGGTGTTAAACCTAGGTATTCCAGAATGGAACACTGATAACTTATGTCAACACTAGGCCAAAGGTCTACCCCTAAAACAATAGGATTTAAATGTTCTTATCACACACATACATTCATGTGCACACACACAAACACAAACACACAAGGTTTCTATGATTATTAGAGGTGATAGATATGTTAATTAGCTTGATTGTGGTGATAACCTCATAATGAATACATATCAAAATGTAATACTGTATATCAATTTTTATTTTCAATTATATCTCAACAAAGTTGGATTTAAAAAAACAGTTATTGCCTTGTAAAGCAAATCTAAACCTCATGTTTAAATATCATTAATTTATATTGAACTAAGTATTTCTATTTAGTAAAGGAAACATTTAAAGTATTATCAAACCATGTTTTGGTTTCTGAATTGAAAGAAACTTGAATGAGGTAACCATTCCCAGTTCTAATATACTTGTAGGAAGACTAGGGATTCTCTGTTTTTATTTCTGAGATTTTATTTTAAGTTCAACATGAAACTACTAATGTCTTAGGGGAATATTATTAGACTTAAAAAGTAATTTAGTGAAGGATTTTGAACTCATTTGGCATTAACAAGTTAAACTGAAAATTAAAATATCACCAAATTTGATCTTGCCCTACTTACATGATAAATGTGGACATATGTCATACACTAATGCATACACATTAGTATTAAGATGTCAGATTTAGTCACAGTAAAATAAAGAGAAAACTATCACTCACCAGCGAATAAAGTGTAGATGTTAAAGATCATAAAATGAGTTGATAACACAACCTACTCTTAGTAATCTCCATCCATTATATATATGGAATAATTGGTGTTTATGTTCCTTTTTTCTAATGTTTTAGAAGCATGAGCCCTATTTCCAAGGACAGAAAAAGGGAAACAAGGTCACTCTTCTAAAGGCAAAACTTAGTTGAACAAATTAGATAGATCAATGATATTGCTTATATACAACTCTTAAAGAATCCAGCCTGCAAGACCTCAATGAAACTTAGTTGAAAATAAAGTTATCTAAATAAAAATGTGTTAACAAAACATGGACCTGTACAACCAAAAAAATACAGTAAAGATAACCCCCGATGCAGAGAATGATGGCATTTATCTAAAGTCAGACAGAGGTTGGGGTTCCTCAGTCAATGGACTTCCAGTATTCTTGATGTAACAGACAAGGTCTTCTCCGCATTTGACACAAATTTACCAGTTCACTTGGATCAACTATCTTAACTTTCTTTTTCTGTTCCCAAGCTCAGCAATACATTTGTTCTTTCCATAGTTTATGAGAAAGAATTGCTAATTTTTATGTGTCCTTTAATAATAAGATGCTGGATTCTGAGAGCCTACTATGTATACTGGGTCAGTCAAGATAATGTTATAGACTATAATGGAAATATAGTGAAAATTGACATAATGGAATTTTACTTCATTCAAGCCCAGAGTCTCAATGTGAACCGTAAGTGGGCCCCAGGTATATAGGATCCAAGATCCTGACTTTATTCTATCTTCTGCCCCATAGACATAGAATTCAACTAGTGAACAGAAAGAAAGGATGGAGAAGGCACTG
Source organism: Lepus europaeus (assembly GCF_033115175.1). NCBI lineage: Eukaryota > Metazoa > Chordata > Mammalia > Lagomorpha > Leporidae > Lepus > Lepus europaeus. The sequence continues at coordinate 15,478,588 of NC_084848.1, forward strand.
CATCATTACATTCATTAGTAGAAAAGAGTAGGATGCTACATTTAACTTCAAGGGGTGTTATAAAATGCAGAATTCAAGAATGTCTGTGGCAAACTTAACTCATCTATGCTCATAGAATTCAGAGTGGGTGGTTGCCTGGGTAGAACTACTTGATAAGCCATCAATCTCATTTCTGTATATATACTTAAATTAAATAGGATAAGGTTGAATGGGGCTGGATTGGAAAGAAGATGAAGCTTGTCTGGAAAGAGTTGCTTGATTCCATAGGACATTCTAGAAATGTTCTATAACCCAATACTGTAGTGGTATTTCAGGCATACAAAGTTGCCAAATTCATCCAACTCCACTGTACAAGTAAATGCATTTTATAGTATGTATATTTTTACTCAGTAAAGTTTCATGGTCATTTAAAAGGAAATAGAGTAAAAGACTATTCCATCTACATACTATATGACAAATTAACTAAAATTTAGTGGCTTGAAAATCATTTCGCTGGGGTTGGTGTTTCAGTAAAGGTACGTCCTGCAATGCCAGCATCCCATATAATATGGGTCAAGAGTTTAGACCCCTACCACCCATGTGAGAGGTCCAGATGAAGCTCCTAATTCCTGGAAGTTGCAATCATCTGGGAAGTGAACTAGTGGATGGAAGACCTTCTCTCTCTCTCTCTCTCTCTCTCTCTCTCAACTCTTTCAACTAAACAAATGAGTCTTTTTAAAAAATCATTTTCTATGCACACAATTTGTGAGTCAAAAATTGCAAAGGCCAGCCTGGACTACCCTGCACAGAAAATGGATTACTCATAGCTGACAGGTAATTTTGTCTATTGGCTTGGAGCTTAACTGTGTGGTCAAATAGTGTCTGGCCTCTTTAAAATGGCCAACCAGACAATCAGCCATCTTGTATGGTGGTGCAGGACTTCTAAGGCAGGTATCCCAGGGATGGGGACAGCATTGTGGGTAAAGCTGCTGCCTGTGACACTGACATCCCATATAGGTGCCAGTTCATATCCTGGCTTCTCCACTTACAATTCAGCTCCCTGCTAATTGCCTGGGAAACAGCAGCAGATGGCTCAAGTATCTGGGCCCCTGTACCCAGCTGAGAGACTCTAATGGAGCTCTTAGCATTTGAAATCTCTCTCTCTCTCTCTCTTTTTTATTTATTTGACAGGTAGAGTTATAGACAGTGAGAGAGAGACAGAGAGAAAGGTCTTCCTTCCATTGGTTCACTCCCCAAATGGCTGCTACGGCTGGCGCTTCGCTGATCCGAAGCCAGGAGCCAACTGCTTCTTCTTGGTCTCCCATGCGGGTTCAGAGGCCCAAGCACTTGGGCCATCCTCCACTGCCCTTGCGGGCCACAGCAGAGAGCTGGAGGGGAAGAGGAGCAACCGGGACTAGAACCGGTACCCATATGGGATGCCAGTGCTGCAGGTGGAGGATTAACTAAGTGAGCCAAGGTGCTGGCCCCAAAAGATCTCTCTCTTTATCCCTCTCCCCCTCTTGTTGTCTCTGACTTTCAAATAAATAAATATATCTTTAGAAAAGTATCCCAGGGATACTTGGCTCTATTTTCAGCATATTTTATTAGTTAAACCCTGAAAAAGTAATGAGTAATTACATAGACCCCCCCCCAACTCTAAGTGGATGGAATGTCAGAATTTGGGTGCATGTTTTAAAATCACTGTATCTAGTGCTCTGACCAAACATTATTTATATTCCTCCCACAAGCAAGATAATCCTTTCCCCCTCTTTTTCAGCCCCACACATCTACACACATACAGTCCCGAAGTATCTTTCTATTAGGGCACCAACTCAAAATCTAGAAATCTCATCATTTCACCCCGGTACAATATTTATGTAGTAGTTAACTATTGCTGCATAAGAATTACCCCAACAGGGGTGGGGTGGTGGGTGCAGCATTGTGACACAGCAGGTTAAGTTGTTGCTTGGGACACCCACATCCCATGCCAGAATATGTGGTTCAAATCTCAGCTATACTGCTGCCAGTCCAACTTCTTGTTAATGCATCCTGGGAAGCAGTTAGTGATGCATCAACTGCTTGGGCCCCTGCCACCCACAAGGGAGAGACAGATAGAGTTCTACACTCCTGGTTTAAGCTTGAATTTGTATTGCTCAGCTGTTGCAGGCATATGGGGAATGATACAGTTGATAAAATCTGCCTCTCTCTCTCTTTCAAGTAGGTGAAAATAAATTGATACTTTAAAAAGGATTACACTACAACAGTAGTTAAATCAATAATTTATTTTCATACAATCTGTAGGCTAGGATTTCACACACAGGACAAAACAGATGCTCTTTTTTCCCCCTACACTCTCTGGGACCTCAGCTTGGAAGAGTCAAAGGATAGTCTAAGTGATGACTAAATGACTGGGTGCTAAATTATTTTAAGGTTCTTTCACTCCCATGTTTAGAGACTGGGCTGTGAGGATGCAAGAACTGGCTCTATTAGAAAGATATCAGTAGCTCCTACACACCACATCTCCATTTAGGTTACTGCCCCACAACACAGTAAGTGCAACATTGATAGGAACACATCATGGCAAATCATGGTTTCAAGTGTGAATGTGGACACACTGCCTTTATTCTCTGAAATTCACTGTATGCCCTCTGATCCAGATTATAAGGGGAGGGCTCATAAGTTCCAGCAGGGAATAAGACTAGTGACAAGGAATTTACTAGACATATTTTAAAATATCTTAAAAAGGGGTACCATTGGAGGACATTTTTTTTTTCGAAAGAAAAAATGGAATTGCTCTCTCAATGAGATGCTTATCACAATGTAATGAGATATTAGGTAAATTTCTAAATGTGTCGAAATTGTCTGTCATTTCCTTGAATTAAAAATGATCTCATCTCCAGAAGCCATTAATATTGAACATTATAGGTATTTTGCTTTGGTTCCTTTCCCCTACTCTATCACTGTGCACTATAAAATTGAACGTGCAGACTGGAGAGAGGGAAAATGACTCATGTCACCTGGGAGCCACAGGCACTTCCAGAAGTGGTTAGCCAGGACTATATAGTAAAAGGGTGGCCCATCTTCTATTTTCTGTTCAAAAAAGTACTATATTCACGTGTGAATGACTCTTAGAAAATACAATACTGTGTTCTTTAGATACACAGTTGTCAGGTGACAATGAATGCTAAATGTCAAGAATTGAACTGTGCCTCAGTGCTAAACACTTTGTGGTGACTTTGGATGGATAGTCTCATACTTCAGTTTGTTTTATGTGATGAATGAGGTTAACCCTTGATACTCTGAAACTCATTTTAGGGGTGCAAAACTGACTCCATCCTCTTACTACAGATTTTATGTTCATTTGTTTAGGACTGTGTGGCTCCTCCTAGTTTTGGAACAAATCTTGGGACTTTATTCTTTGTATATACTGCCAAGGCTTTTATTACTTGTTTCAGACCCAAATATGCATTGTTTTTCATCTTGTATTATTATTTGCAGTAACATTTTAGAGGAAAAATCTTTGAAACCAACTGATAATAAAACTTCAAGAGAACTTACCTGATATGACTTTCTAGGGTCCAGCATTGTGGCGTAGCAGGTAAAGCCGCCGCCTGCAGTACCAGAATCCCATATGGGTGCCGGTTCAAGTCCTGGCTGCTCCATTTCCAATCCAGCTCTCTGTTTTGGCCTGGGAAAGCAGTAGAAGATGACCCAAGTTGTTGGGCCCTTGCACCCATGTGGGAGACCTAGAAGAATCTCCTGGCTTCAGATCGGCACAGCTCCAGCCATTGCAACCAACTGGGGAGTGATCCAGCAGATGGAAGACCTTTCTCTCTCTCTCTCTCTCTCTCTCTCTCTCTCTGCCTCTCCTTTTCTCTTTCTCTCTCTCTCTCTCTCTCTCTCTCTCTCTGCCTATCCTTTTCTCTTTCTCTCTCTCTCTCTCTCTCTCTGCCTATCCTTTTCCCTATCTCTCTCTCTCTCTCTCTCTCTCTCTGCCTATCCTTTTCCCTATCTCTCTCTCTCTCTCTCTCTCTCTCTCTCTCTCTCTCTCTCTCTTTGTAACTCTGTCAAATAAATAAATAAATCTTAAAAAAAAGGACTTTCTAGACCACAGGGACATAAATGGTTAATTCTTCACCTGGTAAAATTGGGCACAAGCAAAATGACCCAGAGAATAACACTGTGGCATTTTATTGTCTAAGATTCTGCCAATTTGACTTGACTTTTACAGTTCTTTGCCAGGGACATGAGCTGATTAGACCACACAGTGTACAGTGTTCACTCAGATATGCACCTGCCAAGAAGGCTTTTTGCTCCTCCATGTCCACTTGCAGGTGGTAGAGTGAGACTCTGTGAGACTACACATGGCCCTTCTCCAGGCAATTAGAAGTCAACTGAACACAGCCCAGACAAGCTCAAGTCTCACTTCAAATCTCCCCGACTGTTGTCCAGATGAGCTAAAATCTTACTTAATTTTAATATTCTATCCTTTCCCTTTTTTCATTCATATGCTTTACATTTTATACTGTATATATTAGATACCACAAATCAGAAGAAAACTATTTGTCTTTTTGGGTCTGGCTTATTCCACAAAGAACAACATGGCATCCATTTTGTCGCAAAAGACATGGTTTCATTCTTTTTTATGGCTGACTAATATTTCATGAAGTCTGTATACCAACTTTTCTTTACCCAAACATCAGTTGATAGACATCTGTCATTTCCACAATAAAAGTATCTCCTATCTTGACCAGTCATCTCCATGCATTGTTTAGGCCTAAATTGTAAATTTAACACTACCTGAATTTGTTTATAGTTTTCCTCCAAACAAAGAACACTTATTTACAGAAACAATTGTGTTTAATCTTGAGGATACTGAAAACACAATATATTCTCAAGTAAATGTTCAGCTCCCATCATCAGAAACCTAAGATATTTGCTCTGTATACAAGACATCAGAAATAAATGTAAGCTTAAAACACAGAGAGAATAGACAAATATCATTTGTTTTCTCTGATTGGAGACAACTAACTGAGCACCAAAGGGGAAACCTGTTGTAGTGAAATGGACACTATGAGAAACAGTGACTTGATCAGCTCTTGTCCTGACTGTTGATGTAACACTTTATCCTTTTTAGCATTTTTTTGTTCTAGTACTAGTGATTGAACTCTGTAGTTAACACACTTACGTGTTTAAATTTTAACTGAAAAGTGATCCCTGTTTAATATAAGAGTGGGAAAAAGAGAGGGAGGAGATGTACAATTTGGGACATGCTCAATTGGACTTGTCCCAAATGGTGGAGTTAGAAATGTGCCAGGGGATTCCAATACAATCCCATCAAGGTGGCATGTACTAATGCCATCTCACTAGTCCAAGTGATCAACTTCAGTTCACAATTGATCACACTGATATGTCTAAGAGTCAAAAGGATCACACAAACAAGACTAGTGTCTGCTAATACTAACTGATAGAATCAAAGAGGGAGAGAACGATCCAACATGGGAAGCAGGATACACAGCAGACTCATAGAATGGCAGATGTCCTAAATAGCACTCTGGCCTCAGAATCAGCCCTTAAGGCATTCAGATCAGGCTCAAGAGCCCATGAGAGTATTTTAGGCATGGAAAGCCAAGACACTCTGGAAAAAAAAAAAAAAAGAAGAAGACTTAAATGAAAGATCTCTGCAATTGAGATCCCAGTGGAAAGAAAGGGGCCATCAAAGAAGGAGGTACCTTTCTCTGAAGGGAGGAGAGAATTTCCACTTTGACTATGACCTGGTCGGAATAAGATCAAAGTTGGCGAACACAAAAGGCTTCCATAGCCTTGGCAACTCATGACTAGAGCCTAGGAAGGTTACTGATGCCATAAACAAGAGTGTCAAATTGTTAAGTCAACAACATGAGTCACTGTGTACTTACATCTCATGTGGGATCTGTCCTTAATGTGTTGTCCAATGTGAGGTAATGCTATTACAGTATTTTTACACTTTGTGTTTCTGTGTGGGTACAAACTGATGAAATCTTTACTTAGTATATACTGAATCGATCTTCTGTATATAAAGATTTGAAAATGAAAAAAAAAACTTGGTTTTAAATTGGAAATTGCATAGAAAATTCATCAATTTTTAAAAAATATCATGTAGGCTGGCGCTGAGGCTCACTAGGCTAATCCTCCGCCTTGCGGAGGATTAGTTGCCCCTCATCCAGGCCAGCTCTCTGCTGTGGCCAGGGAGTGCAATGGAGGATGACCCAAGTGCTTGGGCCCTGCAGCCTATGGGAGACCAGGATAAGCACCTGGCTCCTGCCATCGGATCAGCGCGGTGCACCAGCTGCAGCGCGCCACCCGCGGCGGCCATTGGAGGGTGAACCAATGGCAAAAGAAGACCTTTCTCTCTCTCTCTCACTGTCCACTCTGCCTGTCCAAAAAAAAAAAAAAATATCATGTAGGATCTCTGTCCTTAATGTGCTGTACATTGTGATTTAATGCTATAACTAGTACTCCAACAGTATTTTTCACTTTGTGTTTCTGTGTGGGTGCAAACTGTTGAAATCTTTACTTAATATATACTAAACTGATCTTCTGTATATAAAGAGAATTGAAAATTAATCTTGATGTGAATGGGAGGGGAGAGGAAGCGGGAAAGGGGAGGGTTGTGGGTGGGAGGGAAGTTATGGGGGGGAGCCATTGTAATCCATAAGCTGTACTTTGGAAATTTATATTCGTTAAATAAAAGTTTTTAAATTGAATTTCCTCCCTTGGGGGGGGGGGAAACAGAGAGAATAGAGTGTATTTGCTCTTATTTGTTAAATACAGCCCAGAATTCTTTGTTGCAATGGCACATCATTATACTTTTTCATTCTATTTTCTTTGATTTCATTTTAGACATTTATAATAAAAAATATGATGTAAGTCTACTCTTTTTTTCAGCAAGAGAAAGAGAAACACCTGGGAATCAATAAATATTTTTTGAAAATATTAATTATTTTGTTCAAGAACATAGCAGTGATTGCTAATGTGATAGCTTATATTCTTTTTTTTTTTTTTTTTTTTTTTTTGACAGGCAGAGTGGATAGTGAGAGAGAGAGACAGAGAGAAAGGTCTTCCTTTTTGCCGTTGGTTCACCCTCCAATGGCCGCTGCGGCCGGCACATCTCGCTGATCCGAAGCCAGGAGCCAGGTGCTTCTCCTGGTCTCCCATGCGGGTGCAGAGCCCAAGGACTTGGGCCATCCTCCACTGCCTTCCCGGGCCATAGCAGAGAGCTGGCCTGGAAGAGGGGCAACCGGGATAGAATCCAGCACCCCGACAGGGACTAGAACCCGGTGTGCCAGCACCGCAAGGCGGAGGATTAGCCTGTTAAACCACTGCACCAGCCACTTATATTCTTATAATCAAGATTTTTTTCATGGATTGACATGCATAAATCTACTGTTTATAATCAGGATTAGATTTGGTGCAGTCGTTAAAGTGATACTTGGGATGCCTGCATACCATATCAGAGTGCTGGTTCGAGTCACAGCTATTCCACCTCCAATCCAGCTCTGTACTAATGTGCCTGGGAAGCAGCAGATGATGGCTCAAGTTCTTGAGTCCTTACCACCCACATGAGAGACCCAAGTTTAATTCAGGCTCCTGGTTTTTGCCTGGAGCAGACCTGTCTGTCGCCAACATTTGGGAAATGAAGTAATGAATGGGAGATCTAGGTGTTTTGCATCTCTCTCTCTCTGTCTTGCTCTTTCTCTGCCTTTCATATAAATAAATAACTTTAAGAAATAAAAATAAAATCACCTGAATGGTGTCTATGTTCCAAGGGTCTTCCCCACTTTCAATTGTCTGAAACCCATAAAAAATAATCTTGGTGAAGTAAGATGAAGTCTTCCCCATATGAAAGAAAATAAGAAATTAAAATAATTACCTGAAATGTCTAATAATGCTTTGCCCTTTTATCCTAACATTAATCATCAATCCACATAACAAAGGACTAACTGTGACAGTGTCCATTTCATTAAACTTCCTTTGTCCTAAGACATATTGCTTGGTGTACTCCACTGATTTATTTTCTCCCTCTTTTGAAAAGTTTTGTTTCTTTTCTGAAAAGATAATAGTGAGTTTTCTGTTACATGCCGTTCTTGTTTTTAGGTAATTGTTCCATCTGCAAAAATATATTATAATAGATTCCTCACAAAAGAGCTATTCAATCCATTGCATTTTACTATGGAAACCATCTCAGGAAAATGGGAGAACTAAGGACACACATGAATGCTTCTCTACCTACCTAGTTCCTTGCCACATTTCAGAAACTCAGCCCTTGAAATCAACTAAGGAAAAATGAGTATATGTGTGTGTGTGTGTGTGTGTTGTTTAAGTCTATCCATCTACTTGAAAGGCTATATATATATATATATATATATATAGAGAGAGAGAGAGAGAGAGAAAGACATCTCATACATCATAATCAGACAGTTAATATTCTTAGTTTATTTCTTCCTATTTTTTAAAATAATGATAGAGTCATATGAAGTTGCAAAAAATGCACAGTCTGTTCCTCCAGGTTCTCCCATTGGTGATTCTTATTTTACACAGCACATTGCCAAAATAAGGGAACTGATTTCTGTAAAAAAAATTCTGACTGTATTATAGACCTTATTCTGATTTTATCCGTTTTTAAATAGAAATGATTTCATTTGATTTGTAATATGAAATGTTTTATCAAATATATGAATTTGTGTAACCACCATGGTTTCAGGATATGGAGTCATGCCATCAGACCATGCAATCCCTTAATGCATCATGTTTATAGGAGTGGTGTTTCTTAATAATAAATCCTTGGAATCACTGAGCTCTTCCCTTTCACTAAAATTTCAAGACTGTGATGTAAACAGAATCATGCCATGTACAAGTTTTTGAGATTTTTGTTTAACTCAATGAACCATCCTTGAGATTCAACCAAATTGCTATATATATCAACAATCCTGTTCCTTCACTGCTCGAGGACATCCCACAGTGTGGATATACCACAGCTTGTTCAACCATTCCCCTATGAGAGGACATTAGGCTTGTTTCCAGTTTTTGGTTATTGCAAGTAAAACCACAAAAAACATTGACGTCCAGGTTTTGTATAAACATAAATTTTTATTTCTTTATGTAAAATACTCAGGAGTATGATTGCGAGGATTTATATTTAGCTTTACAAGAAAATATGAAACATATCTTTCCCTATTATAATGAATTTTAACTATTGAGGAAACTGTCAAATAAATATTCTATTTTACTTCTCCATCAGTGTATGATAGAGTTATATACTTTTACCAGCAGTTGTCATTGTCTCTATATATTTGTTTGTGGAGTTCTAATATGCATGTACTTTATCTCATTGCATCATTACTGTGCATTTCCGTTATGATCACTTGTGTTGAACATATTTTCATGTGTTTATTTGCCATTTATTCTTTATGAAAATATTTTCCATTTTATCAACATCAAGTTTAGAAAATTCTGTATATATGTATGTGTCTGTGACTTCCAACTACTTCCCCTCAGTGTGTAGCTTACCTTTTATTCTTTGTAGAACAACCATTTGCAGAGCAAAAGTTGTAAAGTTCCAGTTCATTTCTACTTATAACATAGACATATATAGTAAATACTTGACTTAGAAAATGTTTATTTTAGAATTTTATTTACTTATTTGAGAGAAGGCTTCTATCTACTTGTTCACTCCTCAAATGTCTATGACAACTTGTGTAGGCCAGAGCCAGAGCCAGGAACCGGAAATGCAATCCAGGTCTTCCCCATGGGTTGTAGGAACCCAAATAATCTGAGCCATTTCCACTGCTCCTCAGCATCTGAATTAGCGAGAAGCTGGATTCAGGAATCTTAAGTGGGAGCTGAACCCAGCAAATCTAAAACAGGATATGTGTCTCTTAACTGTTAAGCTAAATGCCTGCTTCCAAAAATGTATGTTTCAGTTATTAATTGTGTGTGTTTGTACATGTGCATTAACATTTTTGGAAACACATTAAAGAAATAAAATGGGGGCCTGCCACTGTAGCGTAGTGGGTAAAGCTGCCGCCTCTAGTGCCAGAATCCCATATGGGTACCAGTTCAAGTCTTGGCTGCTCCAGTTCTGATCCAGCTCTCTGTTATGGCCTGGGAAAGCAGTAGAGATGGCCCAAGTCCTTGGATCCCTGAATCCATCAGTCAGCTCTGGCTGTTGAGGCCAACTGGGGAGTGAACCAGCAGATGGAAGTCATCTCTTTCTCTCTCTGCCTCTGTCTCTCTGTAATTTTTCCTTTCAAATAAATGAATACATCTTAAAAAAAAAGAAGAAATAAAATGAATTAGAAATACTAAAGTCGGAGCTGGCGCTGTGGCTCACTTGGTTAATCCTCTGCCTGCAGCGCCGGCATCCCATATGGGTGCCGGGTTCTGGTCCGGGCTGGTCCTCTTCCAGTCCAGCTCTCTGCTGTGGCCCAGGAGGGCAGTGGAGGATGGCCCAAGTGCTTGGGCCCCTGCACCCGCATGGGAGACCAGGAAGAAGCACCTGGATCCTGGCTTTGGATCTGCACAGCGCCAGCCATAGAGGCCATTGTGGGTGAACCAACAGAATGAAGACCTTTCTCTGTCTCTCTCTCTCACTTGTCTATAATTCTACCTGTCAAATAAGTAAAAAAAAAAAGAAAGAAAAGAAAAAAGAAACACTGAAGAGCATTATTAGGATTCAATAAAATGCCTTGACAAGTTATTGATTTCTTTATGCAATATGAGTTTGAGGGAACTTGAGTCTTTCTAATACTAATATTTCAACAATAACTTTGATGTATGCAAATGATATTTTGCTCTTTAATAACTGACTTATCAGCTAACTGCTTTTAAGTATTTCAAATATATAAACTAACTTTTCTTTAAAATAAAAAAGGCAATTTTATTCTGAGTGATTGTTTTGAAATACTTTACCATATATCTAAATTTATCATAAATCAGTACTGCTGAATTTATGCAGTGTCACTCAACAGAAAAATGTTTTTTAGGGCTGAATGATCAATCTATAAAGCTACACTTAACAGGAACATTGTGTCCACATTTTACTTTGAGTCAGCTTCCTTAACAATACCCAAATATATAATGCTTTACCTGAAAATCTCAAATCTTGTGAGGCAGTATTATATTTAAAGGGGGACAACTGAAAAATAAAGCCAAAAATGTTTTCGAGGGGGAAGATTTCGAATGTGTCTGATTACAGCATGTCCTAATTATAGAAACAGGACATTTGAAGAGCAATCAATAGATTCAGAATAATGAAATGATTGTGCCCATATTCACACTAAGGATTAAATGAAGACAAAGTTTCCTAATTTTGTATGCAACCATTTAATGTTTTAAAGCCAAAAGAAGTAAGAGTGATGTAAAAATAACACATAATTACGTTGTTGATAGTTATGGGATTATTTGAATGTCATTTATAGCGAATGTTTTCTTCTCCAACATTTCATAGTTTGAGATGTATAAAGAACTCCAGAGATCTTCTAAATCAAACCAAGAGGCAAAACACTGCATTTACAAGAGAGCTGAAGTCTTTGTCACATTAAAATGATTAGTGAATCCAGAACAAGGAGGTGATAGAGCACTGAGAAAGTTAGTTAATTTCCCTGTGCCTCAGTTTATTCATCTGTAAAAAGGCGAGGATTACTCTATCTGTATCTGTATATGACTGCTAGATCTATATCTGTTGTCTTAGGATGGTTGTATTGTATAGGTTAACATATGTAAACATTTTCAGAAATACTTGACATTGAAATGTGCTATAGAAGAATTGATGGCTAGAATTTCCATTTCAAAACATCATATTTTGCATTAGATTTATCTGCCAGGAGATTGTATGAGCCAAGGCTGAATTCCATGCAATTTCTAGGAACAGAATCTGTAGAATTGTTTGAATCTTCTTGCATTAAATACTTTTCACAGAAAATAAGTTGGATGATTTAAAACATGTTCATGAGGGTTGCAGGAAAAACAATTCTGGAATAGACCTCTATAATTTTACATTTGGATCTTGCACAGTGTCTGTGCACTGCCCCAACAATAATCAGAGTAGATAGACAAGGCGAGGGAAGACAGCATCACCGTTCTGGTGGGCAGATGGATAGCACTGCAATTAAGGCATTGTGCGATTTTGCTAAGCAACTGTTCCTCATTGAACCTCAAACTACACATCTGCACAACTGAATCAAAGAGTAAGGAAGCAAAGAACATCACAGCAAGAACTGAGATCGGGAACGTTTGGGAGGATGTAGGCATCTCCAGAGTTAGCAGTTTCTGCATCTCTGTAACTAACAATAATAATAAATGATCCCAATTTGTATCATCTAGAGACACTAATTACAGACATGCAAAAGAGACAGATAACTAAGTCTCTAACAAAAGAGGGAATGGATGATATCCCCAAATAAACAGAAGAAAGAGAAAGAAAAGACCAAATAAAAATGGAGCAGAAGAATCTAGCCCCAAAGTTAGTCCTGAATAGTCTATGAAATTCAGAAGGAAGGAAGATTGCTGCAATATGTCATTGCCAAAGGTGATTGGAGCAGGACAATTCTTAGAAAGTCTACTGTTAAAACGTCTGGGAAAGTCAGAGGGAGCTCAAGGCAGATAGACAGAGATGCTCCATGTAGGTGCAGGAACAGGTTGCTTGCCCTCGGCCAACCACCTGACTCACTTTCAATGGCAACTTGGGATGCTATCCAAGCAAAGTGTGCTTCACAAACATGAGGCCTGTGCAGTCACAGGGAGCCCCTTACCTGCAAATGCATACACTTCATTTAATGTTCTGTTGTCATCATCTTGAAATGCTTGATGACGTTTGAAAAAAGGGCTTCATAATTTCACTGTGGATTGGACTTTACAAAGTTATGTAGCTCATTTTGTTTCTAAGAATACGTGTTGCTGGACAAGATTGAAAATTATCGGTTATTTTGATAGAGCAGCCCTGCATCAATTAACACAAATATGGTAATTAAAAAGCATTATAATTTTTGAGTTGCCTTATGATTTTTTAATTTAGATACTAAGTCAGTTTCTTGAATATACTCCAATCTTCTAGAAGTCTTGTCTAAATATTTTAGACAACCCCAAATGAAAAACATAAAATTTCACAACAAAATAGTATTTTTGGCATCTAATCCATGCAACTTCTCTATCAGCAACCTAAATTGAAATCCTTCAAGATGGCATGTGTATTAACAACTTACTTGTAACATGCAGAATGGGCCTGGGTGGCACCACCATTTATTTCCTCAGTGCCTATTGGACTGCAGGGATTGTTGCGCTTGTTCTATTACATGATCTGCAGAGAACACATGTGCATGGTATATACTCTTGATTTTAATTTAGCCCAGATTGTGGATATATTACTCTATATATTTATAGAATATACCTATTTATGTTCTGTGACACTAACTTTTTCCCAAATTCTTCAGGTTTGAAATTCCAGTTAAGTACTGTTGAAATCGTTACCTAATATATACTAAACTGATCTTCTATATATAAAGAGAATTGAAAATGAATCATGATGTGATTGGAAGGGGAGAGGGAGCGGGAAAGGGGAGGGTTATGGGTGGGAGGGAAGTTTTGGGAGGGGGAAGCCATTGTAACCCATAAGCTGTACTTTGGAAATTCATATTCATTAAATAAAAGTTTAAAAAAAAAAGCAGTCATTCTACATCACAAAGGCAGAACCTGTGATCAGAAAATACTTGAGACCAACAAGCTTAGAGAGTTTCACAAAACATTTAGATACATTTCACAAAACCTTTTAAATACAAGATTGCAAATGCACAACAATTTAAAGAACTTGATGTAAAAAGAGATGTTTTATGGTTCAAATGCAGTTCCCAGAGCCATTTTTCTGTAATGACTTTGGCTTTGAGTTCTACTTTTTTTCTTCTAAAGGAGAAATGGCTTCATGGCTCTAACATATAAGTAAAATGCTTTTACACCTATTTCTTGACTTTCAAATGTAAACACCATTTATTGCCTGTCTGTAATAATAATAAAGCAATACTGAGCATTATTTTCTCTTATCTGCACCATGTTATCTCCACAACCTTCCCTTTTCTATATTTATATCCAGATTATAAAGGCCATCTGATGCAGTACTGTAACCTCAAAACTGTAAGACAAAGGAGACCTTTTCTTTCCGAAGAAGTATCTTAGTCAAAATAATGAAAAATGAGCTTACACAGCAATAATAATATTGCGGAAGAAATAATTAAATTCATTTAATAATAATTAAATTCATTTAATCCTTAGTGGTAAACTTCATCTTCAATATTTGGCAAAACCTGCTTCTCAGTGTTGGTTTCAAACTTTGGACCTGGAAGCTGTGGAGACGCACATCATTGCTATTTCTGGAGTACTTACACTGGTCTGTGATCAACAATGCTGTGATTACATTTTTTGTTCCTATTAATAAGCTCAATGACCTCTGTTCATACAATCAAAGCAGTTCATTTGAGTTTAGAGTTAGAATACCAATGAGCAAATAGGGACATTCCTATATCCAACATTCTGGACATAACTAGAAAGAATATCTTTAGATATATTTTGTGAAACTGTGTCATTTGAAATCTAAATGGATGTTTATCATTGCAATGTTCAGTTTTCCAACAATTGAAGAGTGCTGATTATTCATAAATATAGATAAATAGATAAGTTTTTTGGTAAATAGTATAACTCCCAAGAAGTTACCCAAGCAAAGTAACTTTTGGAAGAATAAATATCTTTTTGGGGCCATGTTAAGCCATTTTAAATTATAAAAAGATTAATAGAGATTAGTTGTATCAAATTTTAATCTCAATGCAAGTGTTTATCATTCTACCATTTGTAACATGAAATATAGTTTTAGGTGCTTGGTCACTTAAGTCCATTAACTCAAAGATTTTAAGAGAAAAATTTAGTTGAGAATTGTTTCTATCTTGAGAGGATAACTTAATTCTATTTCAACATTGTCTCCTAAACTCATCACAAAACTCTACCAAAATACCAAATATTAATACCAAATAAAATATCAAAGATAAACAATGTGCCAGTGCCGCGGCTCACTTGGCTAATCCTCTGCCTGCGGCTCCTGCACCGCGGGTTCTAGTCCCGGTTGGGGAGCCGGATTCTGTCTTGGTTGTTCCTCTTCCAGTCCAGCTCTCTGCTGTGGATGGGAAGGCAGTGGAGGATGGCCCAGGTGCTTGGGCCCCTGCACCTGCATGGGAGACCAGGAGGAAGCACCTGGCTCCTGGCTTTGCATTGGCGCAGCACGCCAGCTGTAGCGGCCACTTGTGGGGTGAACCAACGGAGAGAAGACTTTCTCTCTCTTTTTCTCTCTCAGTGTATAACTCTGCCTGTCAAAAAAAAAAAGATAAATAATGTTTGATTTAGTATTAAATCAAATACAAAATACTAATGCCAAGTACAATATCAAAGATAAATAATGTTTGATTTAGTATTGAAACATGAAAGTGTCAAAAATTATTTGGAAAATTAGAAAAATATATGCTCCACATATGAACAGAGAGAGAGAATTAGACTGTATAACAGAATAATCTCAAATGAATGATACCAATCCCATTGCAGTTAAAAGTCTCTTTTTCTTATGTACTGATCATAGAAGGTGGTCTTAGGTAGCAGATAATTTGCTATAATACAGTTGTTCAGCTCTCACCTTTCTATATCTTGACCTTCCCTTTTTCCTAGAGGGAAACATCATCTGCCTCCATCTAGAGGAGAGAGACAGCAGGGTACGGGACAGAGGATACACTTATTACTTGAAAATTATGTGCTTCAATCCAGAGATAACTTCCACATTGTTTATAAAATAGTGATATTTTACAATATTCTATTTATTTATATCCTGTGTCAAATATTTTTAAATTTGTAGAAAATCAGATTTTGGGGGGCTTGATATCTTGGTGGTCTAATGATAAATTAATTTTTTCTCTTGCCTTATGTGCTAAGCTATAGGTGACTACTGGATTTTCCAAGCTAAGAAGAGGATGAATCAAATGGAGGGAGTATTTATATAACAGAAACTCAATACAAAAAGTGTTGAGTAACAATTATTAGCTAGAAATAACTTTGTGACGACTAGCTTACCATGTTGTATGCTCGGTCTTCAGTTGAATGTTCAGAAGAATAACTTCAGGGCAGCTTATTTAAGCGAATACTGACCATCAGCACAAAGATGGGTGACTACCTGTTACATGTTTTTCCATAGCTAAAGAAGCACTATTCAATATTCAAGAGAAAAAGGTCATGGTTTTTCTTTTGTCTTTTTTTTTTTTTTCTATTCTAATATAAGAATTTTGGGGCTGGTTCTGTGGCGCAGCGGGTAGAGCCATCGCCAGCAGTGCTGGCATCCCATATGGGTGCTGATGGAGACCCGGTTGCTCCAATTCCAATCCAGCTCTCTGCTATGGCCTAGGAAAGCAGTAGAAATTAGCCCAAGTCCTTGGGCTCCTGCACCAGCATGGGAGGCTTGAAACAAGATATTCCACCACGGGATGCAATATCTCGGTCACTAGGCCAAATGCCTGACCCTGGCAATCTTAATACACTTCAATATAACAATTTTTAAATGATTTATGTTTTATTCTTTTTTTAAGAAAATTATTTATTTGAAAGAATTAGAGAGAGAGGTAGAGCCAGAGAGAGAGAGAGGTCTTCAATTCCATCGGTTCACTCCCCAAATGACCTTAACAGCCAGAGCTGAGCTGATCAGAAGCCTGGAGCTTCTTCAGGGTCTTCCACACAGGTGCATTAATTTTTTATTTTCCTCAATAATTCCTTCAACAAAGAAGTATTTTCTTTATTATTATTTTATTTTATTATTTATTTATTTTTAAAGATTTATTTTATTTTTTGAAAAGCAAAATTATATATATAGAGAGAGAGTAAGAAGGAGAGATGGAGAGAAAGATCTTCCATATGCTGGTTCATTCCCCAAATGGCCTCAATGGCCAGGGCTGGGCCAAACTGATGCCAGGAGCATCTTCCAGGTCTCCCACGTGGGTGCAGGGGCCCAAGTACTTGGACCATCTTCCACTGTTTTGCCAGGCCCATTTCCAGAGAGCTGAATTGGAAGTGGAGCAGCCAGGACTTGAACTGGTGCCCACATAGGATGCCGACACTGCAGGTAGAGGCTTTTCCTGCTATTCCACAATGTTGACCCCCTATTTTATTATTTTAAAGATTTACTTATTGTAGATTTATATCTCACCCTTGATATTATTTACTGCTAATGTTTGACTAAAGATCAAGTATTTCTTTTCAAGTAAGCAGACAGCTGTAACTCCAGACTATAATTGTATTTGTCATTTTTGATTTGTGCTTTAAAGCTAATACTCTCAATCTGCTGCAAAGGCATTGCAATAACTGGATATGATAAGATGTCGAGATGCAAGTGGGCATTGATGCACTATTTTGTTATTTTGAAGCCAATTGTGCTTCATTGTCACACTCGGGCCCCATTTCTCCTTAAACTGCTGTATGAGTCATTGAAATTCACAAAAATTATTCTGAATTAAATAAAACAATGCAAAACACTGAAAGAAGACAATCAAAATACTCATAGGTACACTCCTGAAAACGATGCAAAAGTGGTTCATCACCTAGCTTGTTACACTTCACATTTTTAGATTTACTTATTTACTAATTATTTGAAAGGCAGAGTGATGGGAGGGTGAGAGAGACAGAGAGAGAGAGAAACTCAGAGAGACTCAGAGAGACTCAGAAAGAGAAAGAGGAAGAAAGAGAGAGAACAAGAGAGCTTCCCTCTGCCCGATATCCACAACAGCCAGGAGCCAGGAACTCCATCTGAGTGTCCAATGTGGGTGGCAGAGACCCATGGATTCGGGCCATCATCTGCTGCTAAGTACTTGTCAAGGATTTCTGTGACGAGAAGGAACATGATATAAGAAATGGAAAACAGCATGATGTCTCCTGTTCCATCCATTTTGATACAAATGGTAGAATTTCATGCTTATTATAGCTGAATAATAGTCCATTGTATGTACATACAGCATCCTATGTAGGAGCTAAAATTTACAAAAATAAAAACAAAAAAATGAATATTCATGTCTGTAATATAGCTGTGAATATAGTTTTGTCAGTTTTTTATATCTTTATCAAGTGAAGGTTTAGAAACCTCAAGTGAATGGTTAAGAATTATGAGAGTATTTTAGGCATGGAAAGCCAAGACACTCTGGAAAAAATAAAGAAAAAAAAAAAGACCTAAATGAAAGATTTCTGCGAGTGAGATCCCAATGGAAAGAACGGGCCATCAAAGAGGAAGGCACCTTTCTCTCAAGGGAGGAGACAACTTCCACTTTGACTATGACCTTGTCTAAATAAGATCAGAGTTGGCGAACTCAAAAGGCTTCCATAACCTTGGCAGCTCATGACAAGAGCCTAGGGTGATTACTGACATCATAAACAAGAGTGTCAATTTGTTAAGTCAACAACAGGAGTCACTGTGCACTTACTCCTCATGTAGGATCTCTGTCCTTAATGTGTTGTACATTATGAATGAATGCTATAACTAGTACTCAAACAGTATTTTACATTTTGTGTTTCTGTGTGGGTACAAACTGCTGAAATCTTACTTAATGTTAGGGAGCAATTCATGGAGAAAGTAACTGTAGAGCCGTGTGAAAGAAAGTAACTGTGCAGTAGCCAGCTTGAAAGAAAAGTAGAAAGGTAACCAAGCTAGCTGGTAAGATTTGAAAAGGGACGGCCTAACTAGATGGCCTAACCACAAACCACAAACTGTCGTTGCCATGACTACGGGACCCTGGGAGTTTGGAATGTGGGTGGGGCTAGCCTCTAGAAACTGTATATAAGGGGACCCTGGGACACTGTAAACCGGAGGCTGCTCAGCCTCTCTCCCATCCTTACCGCCTTGTGCCCGTGGGGAGAAGCTCCTGGTCCGCAGTGCCTAGTGCCCGTGGGGAGAAGCTCCTGGTCCGCAGTGCCCAGTGCCCGTGGGGAGAAGCTCCTGGTCCGCAGTGCCTAGTGCCCGTGGGGAGAAGCTCCTGGTCCGTAGTGCCCAGTGCCCGCAGGAGCAGGCTTGAGCGATCTCTCCTCCTAGTCGCCTGGAGTACCAATAAAGTGTGTTTAGCTTGATCTTCCTCAGTCTCCTGGACTCTTCCTTCACAGCATCTGGCCAGTTCCCAAAGGGGGAGATCCTGGCACTTAACATATGCTAAACTGATCTTCTGTGTATAAAGAGAGTTGACAATGAATCTTGATGTGAATGGAAGGGGAGAGGGGAGGGTAGTTATGGGGTGGGGGGGAAGCCATGGTAATCCATAAGCTGTACTTTGGAAATTTATCTTTATTAAAAAAAAGAATTATGTACTACTATATTTTAAATGATCTGTGATTATTTCGAAGTTTGCTGTGAGTGAAAATGGACAATTTTTTCATTTGATTATATTTGTTTATAAACCTTGCCTATATTCCCGCTTAATTATTGTCTTTTTACTTCTTATTCGTTGAACTCTTTACTGGAGGATTAAACCTTTAACTATAATGCAAATCAAAAATATGCTATCAGAAATTAATAAGAAACCGGAATGAAAGAAGGAAAGAAACAAAAAGAAAGAATAAAGAAGGAAAAGAAGGCAGACAGGCAGGCAGGCAGGCAAGAAGGAAGGAAGGAAGGAAGGAAGGAAAGAAGGAAGGAAGGAAGGAAGGCAGGAAGGCAGGCAGGCAGGAAGGCAGGCAGGCAGGCAAGAAGGCAGGAAGGCAGGAAGGCAGGAAGGCAGGAAGGCAGGAAGGCAGGAAGGAAGGAAGGAAGGAAGGAAGGAAGGAAGGAGGGAAGATGGAGAAAAGTATCATTATATTCTTAGAATTGTGTCTATGAACTAAATGAAATCAGTTCTCTTCATATCAATATCACATTAACAGAAGAACTGATGAGAATTGTGCTGTAGTAATGATCATGTATTTGCTGTGACCCTGAACATCTAATTTATTATAAATTCCTTTTTTTAAAGTAAAAAATAATTCTCAAAAACTTACTTTATTTCTCTAGCATTTTGACGCATATTCTGTTTTTCTGCAGCCTTAAAAAACGCCCAGGCTTTCCTTTCTCATGGAGCTGTGCCCGTGGATACTCCCTGGGTCTTACCATTTGCCAAGTCACTCACCATTTGCACTGCTGTTCCCTGTTGTAGGATAACTCAATGTGTGAAAGCACTTCTGCAGCTTCTAACTGGTTGGCTTTGCCTCTTATCATTTAAACAGAAAGACATTCAATAGTTTCTGCTAGGATTTTCTTCACCTTCTCTGCTGTTTAGAGATAATTGTAATTGAATACTTACAGTATGGAAATTTTATTTTGATGTGTAACCTACTAAAGTTTGGTTTTTCTTCAAGTGCAGTAACAGTTTGCATTTTGCTAAACAGTTATATTCATGACAACTATTTAGTTGTAAATATGATTTAAATACAACTCAGTAACTAGTAAAACCATTCATTTACTTTCTAATTAGTCTACTTGGGTCACAGCTGGAATTTCATAGTGTGGTTTCAGATATGACTAGAAAGCACTAACAATAATGTCCCAATATTTAACATTTTTATTATCTAAATATATATAGACATATATATTATCCACATAAAATATAAAATAGCTTTCATAATATTAAATAAAACTTAATATGATTTATACACACTATTTGCCAATCTGATTAGAGCTAAAAATAGAATAACAGAACTGTAGTTAGTTATCCATGTTGGACCCAAATGTAATTTTGAATGTTCTCTATGATTTTGAGATTTAAATAAACTAGTTTATAATGTATCCCTGCTGTAAGAGTCTGTCTCTGAATCAAGATATCAGACTAGACGTGTGGTCCCTGCTGCCAAAAAGTGACAAGCAGTTTTGGACATTGCACATGTCTGAGTGATGGCTTTATCCCATCCACACATCTGCTTTTGGTAAAGTTCTTGTCGTCTTGTAGCACATTGCAGATATTTCAAGGACGGGAAAGAATGCTGATCAGAAATGAATTATCTGTAACTTTGATGCAAATTTTGCTTATGAGCTCAGTTCTTTTGCATCTATAATCAGTAAATTTTAATAGCTTACTCAATAATAAATTCCTCTATGTGCCATCTCTAAAAGTCCTCAATCAGTGAACTTGTAGGTCAATGGTAGCATTTCACAAGTAAGCAGATAATTGCACTGCTGTGGCCATAGATATAATAGAGTTGTATCCATGGTGCCATGGCAGTGGAAAGAAGGGGTGGCTGCACATATTTGAAGGCCCAGGGAATAATTTCTGGAACAGATTACCTAAAACAAATACATACCATATAATAGACTCATAGAAACATAAGAGAATTTTGACAATATCTAGTTTATGTTTGACTTACAGATAAAACATTTAATATTTAGAAAAGGAACACATGGGGGCTGACTATGTGGCATAGAAGTTTAACCTTCTGCTTGCAGTGTTGGCATCCCATATGGGTGCTAGTTCAAGTCTCAGCTTTTCCACTTCATACCGAGCTCCCTGCTAATGTGCATGGGAAAGCAGTGGAAGATGGCCCCAGTACTTGGGCCTCTCCACACACATGGGTGACCCAAAGAAGCTGCTGGCTCCTGGTTTCATCCTGGCCCAGCCACAGCCATTGCGGTTATTCTGGGGAGTAAACCAGCAGATGGAAACTCTCTCTCTCTCTCTCTCTCTCTCTTTATCTCACCCCACCCCCACGCCCCACCTCTGGTTTTCCTTCTCTGTAACTCTGACTTTAA
Organism: Lepus europaeus; assembly: GCF_033115175.1. Lineage (NCBI taxonomy): Eukaryota > Metazoa > Chordata > Mammalia > Lagomorpha > Leporidae > Lepus > Lepus europaeus. The sequence continues at coordinate 15,500,369 of NC_084848.1, forward strand.
AAGAAAAAAGATTCGGGGCACCGATCCTGTCCCGCTTGCCCCTCTTCCAGGCCAGCTCTCTGCTGTGGCCAGGGAGTGCAGTGGAGGATGGCCCAAGTGCTTGGATCCTGCACCCCATGGGAGACCAGGATAAGCACCTGGCTCCTGCCATCAGATCAGCGCGGTGCGCTGGCCGCAGCACGCCTACTGCGGCGGCCATTGGAGGGTGAACCAACGGCAAAAGGAAGACCTTTCTCTCTGTCTCTCTCTCTCACTGTCCACTCTGCCTGTTAAAAAATAAAAAAATTTAAAAAAAAAGAAAAAAGAAAATGAATACATGATTTTATTTAAGAAGGAACTGATGCTTGGACTCAGAACTTTACTACAACTTAAATCTCTCTGAACCTTTCTATATATTGTGATCAGTTTCTCTATCTAGTTGCTATGAATTTGCTCTCTCCAGATCTAATTTCATAACAGGTTACCCCACCTTGTGCTGATGCGTGTTCAATCACCAGTGGTCATGTGGGGTGGGGCTAGGGTTATGTCATTCAAATATGGCTGGAGCTCACCCCATAATTGACAGCTGGCTCTTGGAAAGAGAACTTAATAAACATGTGGCATTTTTTACCAGAAAAAAGAGATTCTACCCTCAAAATTACCTTATGAACTTTTAATTACCAAATACAAAATTCCTGTGCTTGACACTCTGAGTGCAAATGTCATGAGGAATTTTCGACAAAAAGTGAATTCATGATAGTGACATGGAGAAAACTGATGGAAGCCACTGTAAAACGTCAGCGCAAGAACTCGCTCTGTAAGTGACAGAAAAAAAGTTTCTTCAAAACCACATGGCGATGTATTCTGAGAAAAATGCTGCTTTGTGAATTTGCCTCCAGTTATTTATGGAGAATATGAACAAAAAGAGAGCTGAAAGAAAACCAGGAAAAGAAGGGAAGGCGAGGAGAGGCGAGGGGAGGGGAGGGGAGGGGAGGGGAGGGGAGGGAAGGGAAGGGAAGAGAGAGAGAGAGAGAGAGAGAGAGAAGAGGGGTAAAAGGAAAGATAGGCAAGGCAAAGCAAGGCAAGACAAGGAAGGAGTCTGGCCAAAGTTGGATTGTTAAAAGTTTGTTTAATACAACAGGTCCTTGAAGCAGGAATGATAAGGAAACCAAGTCAAATCTGCATCCAGACTATCAGATTCAAGAAACAAGGTCGTGGGGAACAGCATCAGCAATCAACCTCTTGGCTCAGGATGCCAGCATTGCTACAGGTCTCAGAGAACTCACCCAGGTAATTTATTATTCAGACTTCTGAGACTAATGGAGTACCATGTTGAGTCCATATTTTGATTGAACAAAGGTTATGAAAGAGGTCCTTAGAAAGCTCATGGAAAATATATAACATTTAAAAACTGCATGGATTTAAATATTTTACACCAAAATAGACATATTTTATTTTATTTTATTTTTTTTGACAGGTGGAGTTAGACACTGAGAGAGAGAGAAAGGTCTTCCTTCCATTGGTTCATCTCCCAAATGGCCGCTACGGCCAGTGCGCTGCGTCGATGCGAAGCCTGGAGCCGGATGCTTCCTCCTGGTCTCCCATGTGGGTGCAGGGCCCAAGCACTTGGGCCATCCTCTACTGCCTTCTTGGGCAACAGCAGAGAGCTGGACTGGAAGAGGAGCAACTGGGACAGAATCCAGCACCCCGACTGGGACTAGAACTGGGGTGCCAGCGCCACAGGTGAAGGATTAGCCTAGTGAGCCATGGTGCCAGCCTAATTGTATTTTCCAAGAATATTTTTAAGTCCCTTGTACAAAATTAGTGAAGTGTGTTCTTTTGTAAGTGAAACACTCTTGCTGATATAGCATATGACAGAGAAGTAGGTACTTTATTGTGACGGTGACTGGGAAAAATCAAGCCAAATAGGCACATTTATGCTATATATTTTGTTGTTCTTTGCATAATGGTTATAGGCCATTGTAAGTTATATGCATGCTCAAGGCTGTTTCTGTAAAGGAAGATAAAAAGGAAGGTAAGTTAGGTAAGTTGAGGCCTCTTGGATCCAAATAAAGTTAGTAAGTAAACCCTGGAGATTGTTTTCTCTGGACTTTGTTAGCATACAAAGCTCTTCACAATTGAGAGGCCTATCTAAAGAGGTCCAAACCTTATACTCCATTCTCATGTTCTGGAATGTATTTGTTCCTCTACCCATCTCCTGTCTAGAGGCTAGAGCAAGAGGCTGCCATGACAAAGTAACGGAATAAAAAGGAGACAGGTAATTGCATGTTAAGAACACATTGAGCACAACAAGATATATGATGGAAGTTTAATTTTCACAATGCAAAAATAAAGGTTTTTTTATTATGATTTTTGGCTAGTCCAGTAAAGCTTCTGGCCACTTTCAAGATTTTCTTTCTTCCCTTTACCTCTTGTTCCCTTAGGATTCCTACTCTCCCTGGCCCCTGCACATTGACAGCATGTAAAATACAGAATGAGGTTCAATCACCTGTATGAGATGTTAGACACAAATGAGTTGAGACCTTACTTATGGGAATAAAGGGCCTAAATGGACTGAAAAACTGGTGGGACAAGGGGCAAAAAAGAAAACAGACCCTGAGTCCCTCTGCTGCTGTAGCAATAGCCAAAGGTCATATCTAAAATAAGCATGAGGACAATATGAATGCTTCTGGACCCGTACTACCCTGTAGATATTGTATATGCCCGGTAAGAATATGTGAATCCAATATGGTTCCTTGACCTGTTGTACAGGACTTTGTCTGCAAAATTGATTCACTTGCTGTAGCTAGCATGTTAGTGATCCAACCATTTGTTTACATGATAATATACGATGTCAGGTTTAAAGATGGAAATGGACAATGCATCACTGAGTTAAAGAAAAACTTGGGCAAAGTGATCATGTTTCATAGGAGCCATGAAGACAGAGAATATTTGGAGCATAATTGATTGTCATGGTTTAGGTTCTGTGAATTCTGAACTCAGACACACTTGGTGCAATATCTAAGCCCTCCCTTCATGGTTCTGAGTGCCTAAGTATTTTGTGTTTATATTCTTCAGTTGTCTTCTATATAAGAGCATGCATTAAGACTCAGGCACAAATTAAACAAGATATTTCTATCAAAATATTTGGCAATAGAAAAAAACAGGAAATAAAAGCAATTAATATTATTGTAATATTTAATATGAGGATAAATGAGTTTTTAAATACTGGCTTATCACTTTCTAGCCAGGAAATCCTACACCCAGCCAGTCCAGATTGCTTTGAGCTTCAAAGTAATCTGTAAATTGTAAGATGAATTGCAATTTCTTTTAATTAATTTCTTCTGGTTTCTCACATTGGAAGAAATAAACTTTTAATTGATGACATATGGGTTCTCAACGTGAAGAAACAAATTACCAGCATAGAACAGTGTTTCACAGAAATATTGAAGTTGGAAAATATAGTTAATTGAATATTTGGATAATTCAAATTTATTATATTATACTTTATTTTATTCCATTAATATTTCAGAGGGAAATTTTATTCCTTGTAGCTATTTTAATAAATGCAGTCAAATAATCATTGTTAAAGGTTCTTGAGGGCCTGGCACTGTGGTGTAGTAGGTTAAGCCTCCTCCTGCGGTGCCAGCATCCTGAAAACCAGTTCGATCCCAGCTGCCCCATTTTCAAACCAGCTCCCTGCTAATGTGCTTGCTTGGTAGAGCAGTGGAAGATGGCCCAAGTGCTTAGGTCCCTGTACCCACGTGGGAGACCTGGAAGAAGCTCCTGGCTCCTGGTTTCGGATTGGCCCAGTTCCAGCCTTTGCACCAATTTGTGGAGTGAACCATCAGAATGGAAAACCTCTCTCTCTGTCTCTCCCTCTCTCTGTAAATCTGCCTCTCAAATAAACAAATAAATCTTTAAACAATAACAACAAAAAATTACAGTATTGCTTCTCAAATATTCAATAGATACAGAACTTAGGTTCTGGAAAACACACTTCAGAATCTGAGAATATCCCATTGTGAGCATTATTATGTTCAAGAAAGAACATATCAATCAGACAAAAATGGTTAATCAGCTATAGAGACTTAAAACATGACTTGCAGAGGTAAAATCAGCAGGTCCTAGTGAAGCACAGTTCAAAGGTTTTCCAAGAAAGACAATCTTTAAGGAAGCACTTACGGAATTATTGATACACCTTTCTTGAGAGAAAGGAAGACTTCCTCAAGCCAGTTCTCCTAATATCCTCAAGCCAATTCTATTAATATCAGTAACATTATTTTCACTGTGGGAAATTCAGTAAGTGAAGCCAAATTATAATGGGATTGGCACCAGAACAGAACATTATAGGATTAGCATAAGAAGGTCCCGAGCACAATTTGGTCTCATTGTTATTTTCCTACTGTGAAAATAACAAGTTACTTCTGCTTAGTATCTGGTCTACATGGATGGCACAAACTAGTTAACTAGTGTAATCTGGACCTCATGTTTCAGTCTGCTTGAACACTGGTATGAAAGCTTTCCTGAGAAAATAATTTTTCTTAATGTGTAGACCTAACAACTTTTGGGCCATGAAAATCTAACCATCAAATCCAGCCTGAGATATAGTCTCCAATATAGATAGGTTGGTTTCTCTTGAAACATCCAGAGAAGACCAAGTTATCATTAAACTATTCGCATCACCCTCATTTTATAGAAAAACTTATTAGCAGTGGTCAATTAGTATTCTTTTGACTTTAAGGTTTCTCAATAACCTACTATTTCTATCATAAATTAAAAACTTCTTAGCTCCATATTTATCTGTCCACACTGGGATGTCTAAATACATTTCTATATTAGTTGTCTGAAAGCAGAACCCTTGTTTTCACTCTCCAAATCTGAAAATAATGCTATTATTTACCTAATTGCTGGAGCCTAAAACCTGGGAGTATCCCCTGGGTTTCTCCCTCAGCGCCACACATGATAGCAATTCCTGTCAAATGTTCATTCCAAACATGTCCTGAATCAAATCCATTTGCCTCTTTTAATCTCCCTTTCCACTCCAATCAACTCTCCCTTTTATCCGAATAGTCTCCTAACTGGCCTTTCAGCTTCTACGTTCCCTGTTCTAATAATTTCTGTACATAACAGCCAGTAAGGATTCACAGTCTAAGCTGAATCAGCTTGTGCCATTTTCATGTGTCCAGTATTTAAAATTCACATATCGAATACTGCTGATTTATAGGACAGTTTGCCCTCTGCGTCATGGCCTCTGTAATTTCAATGCCCCTGGTTGCCCACCAGTTTCCAGCCCCACTAAAGTGCTTTTTCCTTTCTCTTCTGTTCCCTTTCTTTTTCTCTTTTTTAACTCTCAGATCCCTCACTTGATTCTCAGATTTGTTTTTTCACATATGTTCATTCCTATCGTTCACCTCTAAGTTTCTCCACTTAGGCGGCTTTGCCAGATTAGCTGAACTAGTCACCCACAGGCATTCTTTTGTGCAGAACTACACTTGTTTTCTTCATAACACACACCATTTCCTCATAGATTCTCCTTTCGTTCTGTCTGTGAAAGCAGGGGTGCTGTGTAACAAATTCGTGGTTGTTTTCCCTGTACCTAGAAAGACAAATGACTATATTCAACTCTATTGAAAGAATGGATTGCACAAGGAATTTAGATCAGAGAAGGCAGAAAGAAAAGACAAGTTTGAGATGATACGGTCCATTTCCGTTATTTTTAAAACCCTGGCCTAGGTAGGTGACTGAATTTCCCTAGAGGCTCTCAATCAGTTAATGATGAAATCAGAAATAAAGTAAATGTTTTCTGATTGCTAGTTGAGAGCACATTTAATAAATCATATTTTTTTTGATAGCTCTACATTTTTAGAGGCACACATAGAAGTTGTGGAGCTTCGCTAACTTTATTTTGCATTTAAAATTCTCTTACTTGAATATACCATAAAATTTTGAAATGGTTGACAAAAATAGAACAGCTCTTGGACTAAGAGTTACACACACACATACATATAAATATATAATCTCTAAGTAATTCACCAACCTTTTTTTATGTTCTATAAAATAGGGTAATAATTATTCTAAACTCTGCTTTTGAAAAAGACTCATTTTTAAATCAGCATTTCACATATATTCCAGTAAATTTTGGCCTAAGTTTAAAAATGTGATGCTTGCTTTTGTCTTTAGTGAATTAAAACATATATGAGAGAAAAGAAAGAAAAACCCTGAACTTGATTGTATCTCATAACTGATTTTGCATCATAGATAATGAAATGTCCCACATACTATGGAATCAGACTGCCATATTCCATGGTTTATTTCATTTTTCATGATTTAACATCTGACAAGATAAATTATTTATCAAGGGTGTTGGGAAGGACTCATGAAAGGATATCATCCATACCCATATTGGATTTTTTATTATTTATCTATTTATTTATTTATTTATTTATTGACAGGCAGAGTGGACAGTGAGAGAGAGAGACAGAGAGAAAGGTATTCCTTTGCCGTTGGTTCACCCCACAATGGCCTCTGCGGCTGCCGCACCGTGCTGATCCAAAGCCAGGAGCCAGGTGCTTCTCCTGGTCTCCCATGGGGTGCAGGGCCCAAGCACTTGTGCCATCCTCCACTGCCTTCCCAGGCCACAGCAGAGAGCTGGACTGGAAGAGGGGCAACCGGGACAGGATCCGGCACTCCAACCAGGACTAGAACTCAGGGTGTTGGTGCTGCAGGCAGAGGGTTAGCCTATTGAGCTGTGGAGCCGGCCCCCTTATTGTTTTAGTATATTTTGCCATAATAGTTAAACTTGAGAATGGAATTTGGCTAGGAGAAGATAAAAACAGCAAAAATGGTATTCTTGCTCCTCTGTGTCTGTAATCTAAATTAAAGGTAACTCTAGAGTCAACATTTGCTTCAGGCATTATCAGTTCTAATTTTATTGTTTTCCCCTTTGATAATCCAAATTACAGTTCACATTTCTATGGCATTTCCTTTGGAGAAATAACTGTTGAAAATTACTATCTCTCAGTTATAGCCTGGCTTCATTAAAAGGTCTTTTGGATTGGTAACTTGCAAATGAATGCATGATTTTTAGTTTGATCACTAATGTGAAGACCTTAGAGATAGACATTTTATTTAAAATTCCAGTGTTTTGTTGTTAATCAAATATATTCCCCTTAGGGGTTCCTCTCATGATCAGGGAGGCTATGAATGATTCAGGTTTGAAAAATCCCTTCACACTGAACTGAATTTAATCCATCAGTGTTGTTAGAGTACAGTGAAAGAATAAGGCTGAGAACACTTGACCATATGAAGTGCAAATTTGTTCTCCTCTTAAAGCAAATGATGCAAAGGAAAGACAAGTAGAACACTGAGTTGATTTCCTCTTTGATATACTACATGAAGTTTTTTTTTTTTTTTCCTTATTCTCTCTCCAAACATGCTCCTAATCAGCTGAGGCCTCACGAGAGCAGCAATTCATTATGGTAGAATTAAGAGACATTTCTGTAAATGATATATCTCACCCTCAATTGTTCCAAAGAAGAGAAAAGGTGAATGAATTTGAGCCTTGAAAAATGTCTGGATAATAAATGTCTCCACTTATATACTGGGGTGGGATTCTTATTTTGTGAATGTCACACATTTGTAGTTTATCTACTAAATTTGCACAAGTTACATTTTCCTCATAATTAATTGGTAGTTCACAGTGGTGAGGATATAAAAACAAAACCAACAATTGGAAAGAGAGTTTTTGAAGTCAATCTGCAAGTGGTTTCTATAATCATTATAATAAATTGTGTTTATATTCTTCAAAAATTAAAAATAAACTTAGAAACCAGAAACAAATATCATTTTGTTCCATATTTATGCACTGTTTAGAGAGGGTTGATATTTTCTTGTGTCCATCAGTATTACCACTTCTCATTTACACTGTGAATAGAAGAAGTTATATTCTAATAATTCATAAGCTCTGACTCCCCCTACTTGAACCATGTGAATGACACTTACCTGATTTTTGCTGTCCATTTTGGGCACAGGTCAAGTCACACACAGGAGGATACTTGGTCACAAGGGTGAAGAACATGTTTAATTTGTCTTTGTGTCAAAGCCCTATCAGGTTTTCCTGAAGTATAACTACTTCCTTAGCAAATAAAAACATGAAAATAAATTCACAAATCATAGTGCTCAGCTGAAAGAAGCAGAACAAGCTCCACATATGGACTCATTCTGTCTGTATCTTTCCATTCACTACATTGTTATGCTGCATTTGGCCTTCAAAACATATTTTGAGATTTCCCGTTTTCCAAGCCATCAGCAATTTTCCAAATGATATTTTCAGCTTTCTTAGGGACAATGAAATGAAAAAAAATGAGTTACAAAGAAGAGATAATGGTGGGTAGTTATTTAGAGCCTTCTCTGCTCACTGCCTTTTTTAGTGGGCGAATGAATTTCAATGATTCATTTCTTCTGAGCTATGGTTGTGGGAGAGTATTTCTTGGGATGGATTAAATTGACTGAAAACTAATGTAACCAGAGTGAAGAATTAACATGGTTTTAAAATCATTTTATTTATTAGTGGTGAGTAGTAAATTCAGAAGTCAACTTTCCACCCATAAATCAGCATGGAAGAGTACTTTTTTTCTCTCATGAGTGTTTAGCATGGGAGACATACATTAATGTATTCAGTAAAACTGTAATTATATTAAGTAACTGTCAGAATATCTCTAAGGATAATTTACTTTTTTGACATCTTATAATGGTCATCCAAAATTATGAAATGCCATGAAGGAAGCTTTAAGTAAATAACTTTTAAATAACTTTTGTAGTGGATAAAAAGTTGATGAAAATGATATAATTTAACTTGCATACACACACAACCCCCTTTGTAATCCAATACACAGACACATATTCAATAACTTATAAAATAAATGATTTGTTATTAAAGGCAGAATATGAAGTATAAAATAATAATGGTTTATTTGTCATATTCTCTCAGAGTAGGGAATTATTCTTTTTCTTAATGTATGATAGGGATGATGGAGATGAAGAAAACATACCACAAATAATCAGAGTGCTTCTTGGCAGAAGTGGGTTGTGTGAATACTGTGCATATCGTAATTTCAATTAAAAGGAAATGTATGGTTTAGTGCCAAACAAGGTTACTTGAGATATTTTGCTCAAGTTAATACAGAAGTGTAACCTTACTACATGGGCCAGCATCTGCCTGTCTTATAGCATGCTCTGATAATAACAAGTAGTTCTGTCACGTGAGTGTTAGGCTTTGCTGCAAACTTCTGACAATACATGTAACAAGGGCCACAAGATGCACCGGATCTTGTTTTGAAAGACTCATGGACACTATAGGCAGTTTTAGATAATCCAGATATTGCTGTTGTCTTGCAAAATTTTTCAATATGTTGGAAAAGGAAATATGCTGACAGGGAATCACAGCCTCCTATAATATTATTCCAAGTGATGATAAAGTAAAAGACAGAAAAGCAGTGTTCTCTTTAACATGTCAACAAAAGGCAAAGTAGAGCAAAGTATTACCAGAACTGGCTGGTAGAAATCTAATGTGAGCTAAAAATCTACCAATATATACAATTTAAAATTTTCTAGATGCCATTAAAATTATAAACAAGAAAAGGGGTGTGGGGGGGAAAGTAGGAAACATACAACAGAACAGGTGAGTGAATATTAATGATATGAGGGCACTTCAAAAAGTTTGTGGAAACTGAAATTAAATGTTTATTTTGAGGCTAACAATTTCTGAAATCTATGCACAGCTTATTTATACTATGAATTTTCCATACATTTTGAAGACTCCTCATATATTTCAGCCAATTCTATCCATCAGTTTGAAATGTAGTGTTAATATTACTATTAAATTATTTTAATGTTAAAATTATTAATGAAATATTTTAATTGTTTTTATGCAAAATCTTTCCACTATAGTGTGTAGCTACAATTTACTCTACCCAACTTAAACTGTTCATGATACAGGTGGTTAGTAACTTCCCAAATGAGAACACTCAGATTTAGGCAGGCATTATCTGTAATTTAGCAAGAAAACAGAGGAAGGAAACTTGATGTCACTCATTTCCTCAAAAAACCACATGTTGGAGCAAACATATCAAGTTAGAGTTCAGAAGATAGGTCCGTGCTCCTGCCACCATCTTTACGTTTGAGAAAAAAGTGTCCAAATTAATGGAGGAGATTGAGAGGGTTGAGTATATATGCCTAAGAATGAAAATGGAGTTGAGGTTAATGATATGTAAGAGATCCATAAGGAACCAGAAAACAAGGCAACAAGAATCTGTGCACTCTATTGAGCTGCCTGTGGATCTAGCCTGCTCAATTAATCCTGTATCTTTGTGTGTACCTGCCAGATGTTTCTGAGATCCCAGTGGATTTGAAGTAAAGATCTCAGACCAACACACCTGCTCTGGCACTGCAGGTCTGACAGTGCTGCTGTCTGAAGCACTGATGCTCTATGAGTCAGAATAAACGGGTCGTGTGGGGGAGGAACAGATGCTCCAGTTTGCCCACGGCAGTTTCCACTGTGCTTTTCACCCTCAGATGTGTTCTGTCTGGAAGGTGAATTATGTATGTTCACTTCATGCAGCAAACACAGAAGGGCTCAGAGACTGTCAAGGAATCCCATACTTAGGTATGGGTCAAAGATGATTGTTACATTCCCAAAGTCAGCACAGATGAGAAAACGTGGAATCTTAATTCATTATTTCTTATAAAAAGAAGGAACTACGCTAACTTCTTTATATCTAAGTTGACTTATTTCAAATAGGAATATTTTTCTCTCTCTCTGACTCTGCTTCTCTATGTAATTTCACATCCATTTAAATTCCACAATTGCTGTCATCCTTAATAAAACTGAGTTTTAAATCCACATAGCAAGCATCCTAGCTGTGTCTCACCTCTGTTTAGATATTTCCTAAAATCATCAGACTTATTTATTCTGAACTTATAGTTATAAAATATATTTGTAATAAACAGCTCTAAATAAAGTGGTTTATTAACATCCTCACCTTGGATCTTATTTTATTAAAATAATGATTACTACCTCTTTACAGGCCTCTCAGTTATGAGCTTTAGGGGAAATTTCAAGTTTCCAATTAACTTTGAATGTGACTAGAGCTTTATAAATGAGGAATGATTTAGGTGTAAATTTATGGCATATAAAAGATTATAGTTAACTACGTGCTAAAGTAAAAAAACCTAGCTATCTGGAAAGTATTTGTTTATAGAGGAACATAAACAGCCTCCATTAGGGAAATTTACAAGAATGTAGGGGATGATCAGAATGTATCTAATGCATTTATATGTAGATATAAAATATGTAATTTATTATATTGATTTTTCTGCTACCAAAGATGCAGCATTCATGGTAACTTTACCTGATTTTCCAAGAAATATTAACAGGGTGGCTTCTTTTAACATTTGTGTGAATCCAAATCCAAACAAGTTTTTTGTATTATAGGCTCTGGGTAGAGATCTTATTTAAAAAAAATTAATATAAAGAGAACAGATTTTGTTCATTTTATGGTGTATTTATAATGACTACATGAATGTGGACGTCTTACACTTTATGATTTTCTTTTAAAGATATGGAATATCACTTCTTTTGTTTTTACTTTCAGTTTTTAATTATTTATTTCATGACCAATGAGGGTGGGGAGGGGACAGACAGAGAACTCTAATCCACTGGTTCATTCCTCAGATGTCCAAAACAACCAGGGCTGGGCTGAACCAAATCCAAGAGCCAAGAAATTAAGTCTGACATAGGATGGCAGGATTTCAATTACCTGGGCCATCAATGCTGCCTCTAGGGTCCATATTAGTATGAATTTGGAGTGATGAGCTGGAATCCTGTATTGAAACCGGTTCTAACATGAGATATAGGTATCTTAATGGCTAGTCCAAATGTTGATTGCTATTTATTTGCCTTTTATAAAGCCATCAATTGGGGACCGGTGCTGTGGCACAGCAGAATGAAGTCCCAGCCCACAGTGCCAGAATCCCACATGGGCTTAGGTTAGAGTCCTGGCTGCTCCGCTTCTGATCCAGCTCCCTGACAATGAGCCTGGGAAAGCAGCAGAGGATGGCCCAAGTCTTTGAGTCCTTCCATATACATTGGAGACTTGGAGGAAGCTCCTGCCTCCTGGCTTCAGATCTGCTGCTCTGGTTTGAGGAGTGAATCAGCAGATGAAAGACTTATCTCTCTGTCTTTACCTGTTTCTGTACTGTAACTCTGCCTTTCAAATAAATAAAATAAATCTAAAAAAATAGCCATCAATTGACATTGACAAAAAATCATATGCATTGTCTATGTACAATAAGAATAAGCAAAAATTTACTGGTGAGAAGTACCAGTCATGCAATGATAGTATGTAGATATCAGCATGTAATTTTGTTTGCTTTTTGCAAAAAAAAAAAAAAATGATGTCTTAACACTGGGTATTTGTTTTTTCACTGATAAGAAAATTTAATGAAGACATAATCAATTATTATCATCCCTAACAAAATGAACAAAATTTACTTATTCTAGTTTAATGTCTAGTCCTGGTTAATTTTTCTTTTAGAGCCTGCCTACCAATTTTCTGACTCACAATCAAAATATTTTTAACTTTATGTTAATGTGTGCACACACATTTACATGCTGATCTTCTGTTTAAATTGCTGTTGAATTTGCTACTATATTTAAATTTTTAAATTAATGTAAATTGAACAAGTTTCATGTATTTCATAAATACAAATTTAGGAACATAATGACACTTCCCACCTTACCCTCTCTTCTGTCCATACTCCTTCCCTCCCTCCTTCTTCTTTTCTTATTCTTTCTTTTCATTTTTATGTGGACATGCTTTCAGTTAATTTTTTAATCAAACCCTAATGCTCTACTAAGTAAAGGATTCAACAAATAGTAAGGAGAAAGAAATGAACAAAAAGCACTGTCCCTCAACAATAGAGAAAAGGAACAAAAACAACATATCTCAAAATGTCAATTTCACTTACATACATTACATTTTTTGCACTGTATTAGTTACCACAGATCAGGGAAAATATGATATTTGTCTTTTGGGGATTGGCTTATTTAACTAAATATAATGGTTTCAAGTTGCATCCATTTTGTTGCAAAAGATGGGATTTCATTCTTTTTTACAGCTGAGTAGTACTCAATAGTGTATATATATATGCCACATTTTCATTATACAGTTATCAGTTGTTGGGCATCTGTGGTTCCATATCTTAGCTATTGTGAATTGAGCTATAATAAGCATGAGAGTACAGATAATCATTTCATATACTGATTTCATTTCATTTGTGTAAATCTCTAGGAGTAGGATGGCTGGGTCATATGGTAAATATATTTTCAGATTTCTGAGTAATCTTCACACTGTCTTCTACAATATCTGTACTAGTTTACATTCCCACCAATGATGTGTATTAGAGTGCCGTTTTCACCACATCCTTGCCAGCATTTATTGTTTGTTGATTTCTGTATGAAAGCCATTCTAACTGAGGTGAGGTGAAACATCATTGTGGTTTTTATTTGTATTTCCCCGATGGTTAATTTTCCAGAGCATTTTTTTTTTTTTTAAATTTTTTGACAGGCAGAGTGGACAGTAGAGGGAGATAGAGAGAAAGGTCTTCCTTTGCCGTTGGTTCACCCTCCAATGGCCGCCGCGGTAGGCGCGCTGCGGCCGGCGCACCGCGCTGTTCCGATGGCAGGAGCCAGGTGCTTCTCCTGGTCTCCCATGGGGTGCAGGGCCCAAGCACTTGGGCCATCCTCCACTGCACTCCCGGACCATAGCAGAGAGCTGGCCTGGAAGAGGGGCAACCGGGACAGGATCGGTGCCCTGACCGGGACTAGAACCCGGTGTGCCGGCACCGCAAGGCGGAGGATTAGCCTAGTGAGCCGCGGCGCCGGCTCCAGAGCATTTTTTAGTGTGTCTGTTAGCCATTTGAATTTCATCCTTTGATGAAATTGATCCTGTTTGTTTTCTAATGGAAGCTGTGGTGAAAGTTTTACTTTTATGTTGAAGTATTACAGAAATTTGCAAACACACTAAAAAGCTGAAATAAGTAATTACAATACATTCCATATGCATGTATTTGCATGTATGCAGTTCATATTATTTTATTTTGACTTATAAAGAGAGTAAGCATTTCTTGAATCTCTCTCTCTGTAAATGTTGCCCCTTTAAAATTTTTTTATTTTTTTTTCTTGGTTGTTAAAAAGCTAGGTTGCTTGTTGTATACTGTTCCCCAGTCTGGGCAACTGTATGAATCAATATATATCAATGAAATACATTTTCCATTCTCTCCTTTTTTATTTTTTAATTTTTATTGATATAAAGAGAAAAGATATCACGTATTTTAGAAGTAAAATTCTACAATCGCCAACCTTACCTTCCTCCATGTATCTGCTCTTCTTCTTTCTTTTCTTTTTCTCCTTTAATTTTTGCAATAACATCATTTCAGTTTACTTTATAATCACAGGCTCAATATACCACTAGCCATAATGTTCAACAAGTGAAAAGTAGAAAGACCACTGTTCCACAATTGTATAGATAAGGGCTAAAAACAATAAACGTACTATATTCAAGCATTACTATCAAGAGTTTAAAATAATGAGAAGTTTATTTTCTTGGGTCATTTTGTCTATGTGCCAAAAGATCATTGTTTTTATTTGAGGTCCAATCATTTTAATAAAGTTGATCTATGATTGATTTTGATCAATGGGATAAACTACTTGAAATGTATAATGTAATATAAAATTCTCATTCTATTGAATATATATATATATATATATGTACTATGGAGTAGTACTCAGCCATAAAAAATGACAAAATCCTGATTCGCAGCAAAATGATTGCAACTGGAGAACATTATGCTAAGTGTTTTCTCTTCTTTGTTGTAGTTAATATGTGTGGAGAGTATAAAAATTGTGTGAATGTCATATACTTATAAGTAGGCTTCACTGAACTATATCATGTAAATGACAATATACTTTTATTTCACACATTAAAAAACGAAACGGGAGGAATAGTGAGGACTCTTGGAGTACTAGAAATGCTTTGTTCGTATATGCAATTCCTGGTATGTATCTGTATTTCAAAAAATTTTTTTTAAATCCTCTTCATTTTAACAAAGATAAATATGTGAATTGCAAGTTTTAGTGTTTCTTCTGATCTGTTGACTTGTTTCTTCATTGATTATAACTATGATGCAACTTGCAATGTTTTATCTTCTCCTACATGGGTGACATGAACTCAAGTACTTGGGTCATCATCCTCTATCTTCTGGAAGCATTAACAGGAAGCAGGATTGAAAGTAGAGATGTCAGGCCTCTGATATGCAGGCATCCCAAGCAGTAGCTGAACCCACTGAACTGTAATATTCACCCTCTTTTATTATTTATTATAGATATGTTTGTGCATTTCAGTTCAGTTGTTTCCAATGACTTTAATCTCACTTTTCAAACACTCTTGTTTTTATTCTATTCCCATTTCTGAATTTTCTAATGTTAGTTTAAGCTGTACTAACATAGTTTCTATCCTTTTTCTGATTTATTTTAGTTCATTGTGAAATGGTAGTATTCTCCTTTCATCAGTTTTGTGAACGTGCATTTCTGATATGTTGTTCTTCACGTATGTTCCTATAAATATAAATTTCAAAATGAATAAACTTCATTAAGAAATGATACACTGACACAAAAAAAGAAGAAGAGGATAACATAAAGTAGAATTATACACATTTTATCAGTTTGATAACATGGCAAAAAGAGTAGCGAGATTTGAAAGGGAGTTCCTAAAATGCGATTTGGAGACGTGCTCAAAGAAAGCACAACTGAAGAGATGTTGGACTACTGGTCTAGAGGTAACTCTAAAATACGAGTCAACAAACTGGACTACAGGTTAAATCCAGTGTGTCTCATTTTGTGTAAATGAGGTTTTATTGAAACAACCATATGATTTCTTCACTTACTTTCTCCAGTTACTTTTTTATTACAGAAAGAATTAAATAACTAAAGAGCACTTGGCATGCAAAAACTAAAATATCTGGGGCTGGTTTTGTGATGTAGTGGGTTAAACTACCACTTGAGACATTGCATCCTACACTGGAGAGCTAGTGTGCTGGCTGCTCTACTTCCAATCCAGCTCTCTGCTAATGTGTCTGGGAAGTCTGGAGAAGATGACAAGTGCTGGAGCTCTTGACACCCACACAGAGACCCGATGGATTCCTGGATCCTGATTTTTGCTTGGCCCAGCACTGGCTGTTGGAGTATTTTGGGGAATAAACAATGGAGGGAAGATCTCTCTGTGTCTTTCTCCCTTTCTCTCTGTTCCTCCTTCTCTCTTTGTAAAACTGTCTTTCAAATAAACAAGTAAATAATAAATAAATCTTTTAAGAAAAAAATGTTTATTATCAGTCACCTTATAGTTCAGTTGGTTATTCTGAAAGTTGTATTCATCAGTTTCTAATATCACCAGACCTCGTTGTGTCACAATTCATCTGCACACCTGCATGTTGGATGAACATCATCTATTTTTGATGTTGTCCTATGACTGGCCTGTAATATCTTCTGTAGTATTCATTCTTTTCGGATTCTTATATGTGGGGATTTGTGGAAACTCTTTGCTATTTAATTTTTGGGGGGACTTCTTTTTCTATTCAAATAGCTGTATTTCTTACAGAGACATTCAATGAGGCTATGCTCTCCTGCTTCCATCTTTCTTGAGTTTACTAAAGCTTTTAAAAATATTTAAACAGTTTTATGAGTAAACTGAACAACCTTATTTGCAGTATTAAACTATGTACAAGACTTTTGTTGCATCAGACAGTGTAAAGTTCAATTTTAGGTCTAACCACTTTCAAATTCTCAAAAATACAAAACTGAAATTTGTTATATTCTAGTATAGTAAATTTCATTTCTCAAGTTTTCATTTTAAATCTAAGCCCATGATAGCTAACTTTATTCAATAATATATATGCATTTAAAACTGGATATTGTATTTTTGAAATGCAAAGTGAAAAAATATATAAGATCCTCACCTCCTAGCCATTATCTTGGGGAAGATGAATTCTACAAAGACATGTATTTGTTAGAAATTTGCAGGACATTCTTGCTTTTTAGCAACTCTCCCTCTCTCTTTTAACCTTAGAATATGTCTTTGTATGAAAATAACATTTGGGATCTGGCATGGGAAATGAATAAAACCCAAAGAGTCGCTGGTTGTGATGGGATTAATATAAAAATATAGTACAATGCACCAGTTTAGCCATTGTTAAAACAGGGAAACAGTTGTCTTTGAGCTTCCAAGTGATTCTCCAAGGTCTCAACTACTAACACCCTCCCCATCTCTGCCTTCAACCTTCAACAGGGTGCATGGATTGTCAGATGCATTAGTTACAGAGTACACTTAAAAGTCTTTGGTCAGGGCCGACACTGTGGCATAGTGTGTAAAGCCACCACTTGCAGTGCCAATGTCCCATGTGGATGCAGTTCAAGTCCTGGCTGCTCCACTTCTGATGCATCTCTCTACTATGGCTGGGAAATCAGTAGAAGATAGTCACATTGCTTGCCCCCTTCCCCCAGTGGGAGACCCTGAAGAAGCTCTTGGCTCCTGGCTTCGGATCAAGGGTAGCTCTGGCCATTGCAGCCATTTTGAGAGTGAACCAGTGGATGGAAGACCTCCCTCTCTCTCTATAACTGCCTCACTGTAACTCTGCTTTTCAAATAAATAAATAAATTTTTTAAAGTCTCTGGTCAAAGTTCCAATTATATACCTTGTATAATTTCTAATTTGTCAGTGTCATATTGTCTGGCAGGCAATAGTTTTAATTATCGCTCATTAAATAAATGTTAATCAGTTAGCTATTTAAAATATTACAAACATGTTTAAAGGATTTGGTTTCTAGTCCCCCAAAGTCCCTTCAGAATTAAAAAAAAATCATCTTTATTTAGAAGTTTGCAACTTAGCAATGAAAACAAATATCTAGTTTATAATTTGCTATGAAATATGGCAAGCCTACACTGTTTAATATATGATTTGGATGAATGTTCTAGTATTTTATATTGTTCTTAGATTTTGAAAACAAAAGCTTCCTGTTTCAGGACAAAAATAAAACATATAATATTTAAAAACTGACAATAGAAATGAATATTGTAATTTCTGCTTGTATTTGAGTATAGATGACTTTCAGCCCACTGGTAGTAATAACAAAAACACAGATATTTAAAGAAATATACTTTATTTTAAGGCTAGTGAAGAATGATGAGCTAAATTCCATAGAAAAATAAGCCCTTTATATACAAGCTTAAAGCTGTGACAAGTTTCATCCTGAAAGAGCACTTGGTCTACGCATGACTACAAGAGGAAAGTCCCACAGACAGGGAGAAACATGCATGGAGGAGGGAAAAAAATCAGCTAATTGTTTGATGACAGTGTGGACTAGCATGACAAATTAAAATAAGGAAAAGCTCTGAAAACAAATAAAATTGCTCAGTCACGTGATTCTCCCTTCCCTTTGAATTGTGCCAAGGAAGCAGTAGTGAAAGAGGAGACATTTGTTCTTGCACATATGGGTGACACTTGGATGCAGAAAGATTCCTGAAGTTGAATACAAAACTATACACAACTGCAGTCAAATAATCCTTTATTTCACATACCAACAGACTCAGAAAGGCGACTGTGGGAACACAGGTTAGGCACAGTGCTCAACACATTTCAAATCAACGTAGTAAAAGTGACATTACAGTACGAGATTGATACGAATTTAAGAGTAATCTGAATAATCAGCTTCTCATCCCAGTTTCAAGGCAGAGGGAAGAGATTTTGGTCCCTAGAGAAGAACACAACAAAGCAAAAATTGTTGCACTTTAATTACCACTGTTTCTTTATCCACAAATCTGGAATGCCATAACACAAAATATTAGATATTTAAAAAAACAGAAAAATGTGTTTTATAATAAAGCAGACTGATAAATACTTACTGAAGTTAGAAAGCACTGGCATTAATTTTTATACATGTGTCTCAAAGTTGAAAACAGATTTTTATGGTTAAAAAAGAGAAGAAACATTATAGAAAATAAGTAGAATTTTCTCAAAGAACCAAATGGAAACTCTAGAATTGATGAAAACAACTGCAATTAATAAAAACTACACACTGGAGAATGAAAGAGCAGCAAACATGAGGATAAATCAACAGATATCCAAAATGAACAAACACGCAGAAAAAGCTTTAAACGAGCCGAGCACCAGTGACCTATTGAATAACTAGGTGATCATCTACATGAGGTGGAAGAGAAGACTGTGCAGAGACTAATGTGACAAAAACAAAGAAACAATGGCTGAAGTCTTCCAAACCTGGACAAACACAGGAAGTTTCATATTAAGAATATCAACAAACCTGAGGAAGGAAAACTCTCTCTCTCGCTCTCTCTTGCTCTCTCTCGCTCTTGCTTTCTCTCTCTCTCTCTCCCTCTCACACACACACACTGCCTGGACATATAATTGTTAAAATCAAAAAGAAAAGAGGAAAGAAAGGTATTAACAAAAAGGAAGACCAACAAAACAGTGACAACTGACTTACTCACTGGCAGAAACATTGCAAGCAGGCAGTAAAATGGTGTATTTAATGAGCTGAAAGGAAAAACAGAAGCTAATATTTTAAAAATACTAAACCCATAAAGAACTTCTCAAAATAGAATCTGATAATGAGCAAAAATAAATTTCTTTAAGGAAGCTAAAAAATACATTATTAGAAAAACAAAGTTGTGAGACTATGTCTCTCACTGTAAAATATGTGTGACTTTTAATTTTATGTGTCTACTTGGATAGGCTATGGAGCACAGCTGTTTGGTCAAAACTAGTCTAAGTGTTGCTGTGAAGGTAATTTGTGAAAGTGTTTAGCATTTAAATCAGTTTACTTTGATTAAAGCAGATTGCTTTCCATGCTGTGAGTGGGCCTCATCTAAGACCTTATGAGTAAACTAAATTTACCTGAAGAAGAATGAATTCTACATAAATGCTGCAATATGGAAACCCTGTGTAAGTTCCCAGCCTACTCACTAGCCTTGCAAATTTTGGAAACAAGAACACAACATTCACTCTTTCTTAAAATTTCTAGGTAGCTGGAAAACTAAAGATTTCACACTTGCTAGCACCCTCCCCGCCACCATCCTCCCACATGCAGTGATGCAAGCCAATTCCTGAAAATACGTATCTCTAGATAAGCAGATATAGATTGTGTGTGTGTGTTTTCAATTGGTCTGGTTCTGTCTCTGAACTACTATGAAAACATAGTATGACAAATATATTTTCTAGACTAAAGAAAAAACATTAGATAAAAGTTTGTGTCTACTGGAAAGAATGAAGTGTATTGGAGGTAGCAAACAGGTGAATGAATATAAAACGTATTTTTCTGCCCATTAATTGTTGAAAGACAATTTGTTTGAAAGAGAAAGAGTAATACTAAACATACAGGGATACATGACATATATAGAGGTAAAATGTATAGCCATTGTAAGCATATTGGATTGGGAAGTATAAATGTAAATATACTTTTATGTGTCTCACATGTATAAATAGATCAAATATCAGTTGGAGATATTATTATCATCATTGTCTTCATAAAATGACAAAGCACTTCAAAAATATAAACCAATAAACATACAGAACTAAAGAATGAAATATGGAAATACATAAGCACATCTGTATATGAAACAAATTAGTACCTAGATTATTGGAAGAGCACTTTTGATCAACTTGACCTTATTAATATTTACAGAAAATTGAATCAAACATGGGCAGAGCACATTATTTTTAAGTGCATGGAGAAATTTTAAAGTATAAATCATGTATCTTCCATAAACAAACTCCAGTGGATTCAGAAGACTATTTTTCAACTACAGTGGAATTAAAGTAGAAATGAATGATAAATCTCTGAATATTTGCAAATTAATCCACATTTCTAAATTAGACAGTGGTTCAAATAAAAAATTAAATGGAAAACCGTACAAATTTTCAAATGAGTGTTATTTGAAATAGCTAAAGTTAGAAGAAAATGCACAGGTTCTTACATTAAACATTTAAAGTTACAGGAACTCAATTATCTAAATTCCACAGTGAAAAACTGGAATAAAAGAGCATAGTTTGGAAAGTAGTACCCATCAATTTCAGCTTTATTCAGTTGCCTAGAAGTGAGGCACACGGCAAAGGGCCAAGGAAAGAGCAAAGCCTCACCAGTGTAACCGGTCAATCTGTGGTTAAGAAAGCCAACGGGATTGAGTTTCATATCAACTAGGCATCTCAACTAAACAGGGTTTCTCATGGAAATCACTGTGATTTCCATCCTTCTGTAGAGACAGAAGTAAAATGATATTTATGGCTTCCTTTCTAAATGAACTTCTGTTTCATGTTTCAGATCTTTTAAATTATGATATAAATAAATGAAACAATAAATGTTTCAATGAATAGTCTGTCACAGGATGTGTCTCAGCTATCTCCTGTGAACTTTTAGAGGTTGTGGTAAATACTCTGAATAGAGATCCATGCCACCCATTTATTTCCACACATTTAAATACTTTGTCATTCATTTTCCTAAAAACTAATTGAGCATCATCTTTCCTTGTCTTAGTACTTATGATTCAGTTTTTTCTATGAGTGGAATGATGCAGAGACACTTGATGCTTTTTTTCTTAAAAGTGATCTGAACTTAAAAGGTTAAGATTTTGTTTTTATCCCCTTTGTCAGAATACAACCACCATGATATGTGCATAGAGTAACTTTGTCTTACATCTTAAAAACTCTTTGAATCTTAAAGATGTCTGCAGAGATAGCCATATGACAATGGGTTGAGACTGGGCATATAATTTTGCAGAGTATCATCTCTATATAATATATAAATTTGAAACCCAATGGAAAATTTTAAGCACTCATGAAAGACACAAAAATTTTTATATTGGATGAGGCATTTGAATGAGCAGATAAGATGCCACTTGGGATACTCACATCCCATATCAGAGTGCCTACATTTAAGCCCCTTCTCTATTCCCAATTCTATCTTTGTGCTAATGTGCACCCTGACATGAAGCATGTAATGATTCAAGTACTTTAGTCCCTGACACTCACCTGTGAAAATTGAATTGAATTTTTGTTCTTCCTGGCTTTGCCTGTTCCAGCCACAGCCTCTGTGGGCACTCGTAGAATGAACTAGCATGTGGAAGATTTCTGTCTGTCTTCCTGTCTCTGTTTCTCTGCCTTTCAACCAAATAATTTTTAATTGACTCAAAAAATCCTTAAAAAAATATCAAAATATTTGTACTTTTCCTTCTGAATCTCATTTCTTAGGAGAAAAGCATTTTATGTTCTATAAAGCTTTGAGTTAAATTTGGGATGGGGTAGAATGAAATAATAGTCTCAATTAAGATAGGTCCCTGCCATCAAAAGTTATAATTACTGACATTCATATTTTTGTAGATGCACAAATCAAGGCATAGTAGGTTAATAAATTTTCTAAGTTCTAAAAATTTGATCTTAATAATATGCTGAAGTATCCATTTTACCATGTGTTGCATCTTAATAAATCTCAAGTAAAGCACTATCATAATATCTCACATAAAATATCAAAATATGCTTATTTCATATTTATATATCTATTTTTCTTCTCCTTTCTTGTCATTCATCAAATTTCTAAATGAGTATATACTATCTTAATTGTGGCGTTCCTATTACTTAGAAATGTATTTATGACATTAAACATTTTTGTAATTTTATACTGAGTATCTGAAGACAGCTTCAACTGCTCATAACCCTCTTAATGTATGCACCAGTTAAGGGAGTTTACTAAACTTCAACTGTCTGAATTTCCATTGTGCCAGAGACTCTACTAAAAATGACCTTTACAGTAGAAAGTATTTACTATTTTATTCTTTTTAGTATTTTCTTTTTCTACTTAATATCATTGGTTGAATTCTTTAATTAACACAGAAATATTCTTAGGTAGTTAAACCCAATTAAAAATTGATCCCTAGGCCGGCGCCGCGGCTCACTAGGCTAATCCTCCGCCTTGCGGCGCCGGCACACCAGGTTCTAGTCCCGGTCAGGGCACCAATCCTGTCCCGGTTGCCCCTCTTCCAGGCCAGCTCTCTGCTGTGGCCAGGGAGTGCAGTGGAGGATGGCCCAAGTGCTTGGGCCCTGCACCCATGGGAGACCAGGAGAAGCACCTGGCTCCTGCCATCGGATCAGCGCGGTGCACCAGCTGCAGCGCGCCAGCCGCGGCAGCCATTGGAGGGTGAACCAATGGCAAAAGAAGACCTTTCTCTCTGTCTCTCTCTCTCACTGTCCACTCTGCCTATCAAAAAAATAAAATAAAATAAAATAAAATAAAATAAAATAAAATAAAAATTGATCCCTGTAAAAAATAAAAGTGGGAATAAGAAAGGGAGGAGATGTACAGTTCAGCACACATTCCCACAGACTTATACCTAAGGGTAAAGCTAAAAATTTGCCATTAATTTGGCATTTACCAAATGTCATTAAGTGGGCAGGTACTAATGCCATGTTACATGTTAAAGTGATCATAGTAAGTGTGCAACTGATCATATAGATAGGATTAAGTGTCATAAAGATAGGATTAAGTGGCTTAACAGGCTAATCCTCCTCCTTGCAGCACCAGCACACCGGGTTCTAGTCCTGGTTGGGGCGTTGGATTCTATCCCAGTTGCCCCTCTTCCAGGCCAGCTCTCTGCTATGGCCCGGGAAGGCAGTGGAGGATGGCCCAAGTGCTTGGGCCCTGCACCCACATGGGAGACCAGGAGAAGCACCTGGCTCCTGGCTTTGGATCAGCGCGATGAGCCGGCCGCAGCGGCCATTGGAGGGTGAACCAACGGCAAAAAGGAAGACCTTTCTCTCTGTCTCTCTCTCTCACTATCCACTCTGTCTGTCAAAAAAAATAAATAAATAAAAATTAAAAAAAGGAATCACGTAAATAAGACCAAGTATCTAGCAATAACAATTGATAGAATTAAAAAGGAGAGAATGATCCAACATGGGAAGCAGGGCACCCAGCAGACTCAGAATGACAAATGCCCTAAATAGCACTCTGATCTCAGAATCAGCTCTTAAGGCATTCGGATCTGGCTAAAAAGCCCATAAGAGCATTTCAGGCAGGGAAAGCCAAGACACGGTGGCAAAAAATGATCTACACACATAAAAATGATCTCTGTGAGTGAGAATGAAGTGGAAAAAAGGGGCTATCAAAGAAGGATGTACTTTTCTCTGAAAAGAAGGGAGAACTTCCACTTTGCTCATGGTCCCGTCTAAATACTGATAGAGTTTGTGGACTCAAAGGGATTCCATAGCCTTTGCAGCTCATGTTATGAGCCTTAGGTGATCACTGACATCATAAATAAGAGTGTCAGTGGTTAAATCAACAACATGATTGTGCTGTGTACTTGCTCCATATGTAGGACCTCTGTTTTTAATGTGTTGTAGTATGAGAATTAACAGTAAAACTAGTCTTTCAAACAGTACTTTATACTTTGTGTGTCTGTGTGGGTGCAAACTGTTGAAATCTGCTTAGTATAGAGTTGATCTTCTGTATATAAAGATAATTGAAAATGAATCTTAATGAGGAATGGGATGGGAGATGGAGTAGGAGGTGGAGTGTAGGAGGTTTGGGGGTGGGAGGTCAGGTATGGGAGAAAGAACTGCAATATTCCAAAAGCTGTACCCATGAAATTTATATTTATTAAATAAAAGCTTTCTTAAAAAAGAAAGTATACACTATCTCCCCTCATGTAATGTGAAAGTACTTTGAAGTTCTAAGCCCTTCTTTCCCTCTCTACCACCCCACAGTAAAGAAAATTGACAAGGGAGCCATGATTAGATCTTTGTAATCTGTACAAAGATCATGAACATGATTTGAAAAGTTTTGCTGTTGTGTGTTTTTTTGTTTTGCTTCCTGCAACTTGAAGTATACATGTGTTTAGATAAAGTTCATCGTGGTCTCTGCTGTCATACATAGGTTTGTATGGTATTTGGAGATCATGTAAAGGGCAAGATTAAATTATAGTGTCAGGTGAAATGCAATAGCTGGAGCAGTGCTCAATCTCAAATGGCAAAGATCCAATTTTCCAAGGGTACTATTACTCTCAAAATGTTATCCATCCAAGCGATTCTCCCGGAGTTCAACAGGTAAATTATATCACCATTCATGCATTCATGCTTTATTAATGGAAATATTGCCACTGTGGTGGTTTAAGCACTGTCCAAATTTAGTGAGAGTCACTAGATCATTCCAAGAGAGGTCACTTAGCTTTCATGTGTCCTCTGTTCATAGACTTCACCTATGACTCAGAGACCTCCCCTCCCCTGCAGACAATAATCTAGGACAAGATGCACATTCCTCACTTTTTGATTGGAAAAATGTAGCTCAGGGTTGTAGTTCCATTGAGTAGAACACAAACTGCAACATGGTATACAGTCCATAAACACTTACTTTAATGACCATAAAATACATATTAAACAGCAATTATGTCATCAGTACATTGAACACATATCTCCTGAGCATATTTGCATATTTGCAGAGATAAAATGACATACAGTCACTATTTCTTAATGTTCTAAAAACGTTTCATTAAATATACTATCTGTGGTGCTCAGAATATTAGGATTTCTTTAAAAAAACACCAAATATTACTATAGCTTTATAGCATTTGTTGGAGATATAGATAAAGAAGAAATTAATTCTACCTCAAGAACTACCATGTAAACTTCACAGAAGAAGTGACATCAGAAGTGACTCTTTTAGATCTGCAAAGTAATTGTTAGACTGTAGAACACAGGGACATTCAAGCCAATAGAAAGCACACATCCAAAGGCACAGTAAAAGGGAATCAATGTATAGAATTAGTGAATTAAAAAATATTTTAGGGGCCAGAGAGAATGAATCTCCTATCTGATTTTACATTCTCCCAATACCCTCAATAGCTGGGGCTGAAGTTGAGGCTAGGAACTCTATTCAGGTTTCTCATTTAGGGTGGAAGGAAGCCAATTACTTTAACCTTCACTGCTGACTCCCAAGGTCATCATGTTTAGCAGGAAGCTGGCATCAGGAGTTATGGGTACTCTGATGTGGGCCGCAGGCATCCTATCTAATGGTTTAAACCACTAGACCAAACATATGCCTCATACGCGTAAAGTTCTAATGTTTCTGATGTGCAGAGTTTAGAGTGAGGTGCGAGGGGTTGAAAATGAAAGGGTATGGGATTTTAAGATTCTGTTATTGGATTGAACCAGATTGGTCAATTGGAGGTTTAGCAACAGATTTAAGCCAGGCTGTGGCATGATCATGTTTCTGGTTTGAAGACAGCAAAATAGAAATGGAATAGATGGAACTGGAATCAGAAGGCATAACCTGTTGCCAAATGGTTTGATTTTACTGAATTTCATACAGAGCCCCATCAAATGAGAGTTCTGATTTGTATACAGTAAACTACTTGTGACCTAAGAAAAAGTAATATACAAAACATCTGGGTTCAAAAAGGAACATCTTTTTAATGGGGGTGAAGGCAGGAAGAGTGTAGTCTCTTTTCATAGTAGAACTCAGAATAGACAAATTCAGGAAATGTATTTCAAAATGTATCATTTTCTAGATGTGTTTGAGGAAAGGAAACTTCAAGTTGCAAGGGCATATCACTGGCACTATAGCCTAGAAAATGTGGAGAGAAAGAACTGTGCAGTGGCATAAATATGGCTAGCTGGTGAAAAAGTTACACAACCAAAAAGAAATGTGTGCAAAATTTAAAATTTTCAAAATCACTGAAAGTTAAAAGTTGATTTTTTACTGTGTAATTCGACGATAGATGATAGATATATTAGGCACTTGAATAGTCTACATTTTCCTGATAAAGAGAGTGATTTTGGGGATAGTTAGAAAGACACAAAGTAGCCCAGCATATAAAGCAGGCTATGTTTGCCTTTTGTGAGTTCTATAAGCGGTATCAGTGTTATCAACTTTACAAGTTTATAAGACAATAAAAGACCACAAGCTTGGTAGGGAAGGTGGCATTTAACTGGCATTATTGGGGTGAGTCCTTCTAGACTTAACTCCATTGAGAATTGGATTTTTTTACTAACAATTGGATCTGTCAATATTCTAGCTGGAGGCCGGTGCCGTGGCTTAACAGGCTAATCCTCCACCATGCAGCGCCGGCACACCGGGTTCTAGTCCCGGTTGGGGTGTTGGATTCTATCCCGGTTGCCCCTCTTCCAGGCCAGCTCTCTGCTATGGCCCAGGAAGGCAGCGGAGGATGGCCCAAGTGCTTGGGCCCTGCACCCCATGGGAGACCAGGAGAAGCACCTGGCTCCTGGCTTCGGATCAGCGTGGTGCGCCGGCCGCAGCGGCCATTGGAGGGTGAACCAACAGCAAAAAGGAAGACCTTTCTCTCTGTCTCTCTCTCTCTCTCTCACTATCCACTCTGCCTGTCAAAAAAAAAAAAAAAAAAAAAATTCTAGCTGGAGACACCCCCATAAGCAGAAAGGAACATCACTGCCTGGAATGAAACGAATGCAGAGTGAATCTGGTTTCAATATAGGAGCCCCATATGGAAGAAACGTTGAAGATTGGACTGAAGCTTTTGAAATACTTTTGGTTTTACATGATTGTTTTCTTTGAAATGATATTATGCCTCTTCTGATCCAGCAATAGTTATTGACTTATTATGAATATTTTAACAGTTAATCTAAGCAAAAATCTAAGTCCATGCACTGAGTCTGGCAAGAACAAAGATACACACACCCTATGACCTGAATTTCAATTCTCAACTAAGTGTTGTTGGAAGTCACCTGTAACTGTATGTGTGTACTAGCTAACAACCAGAAATCACATCAGAATGTTTCATTTGGAGAATAAATATGTTATATCATAGCTTTGTAATCAGATTCCATAATGAATTAGATAGATATATGTTTATGAAATGGGGTAAATATCAAAATCATAACTTGAAGTGAAAAAAACAAGTTGCAAAGTGATTTATATACTATGAAATCAATTGAAAACTCATTAAAAACATCAATCACACATTATTGAAGATGCATATCTATAAAAATATTAATTGTGATGGATCCAAAACTTGAGGTTCATGATCATATTTTGGGAGTTATATAGAATATTAAGTTTTTTGTTAAATCAAAATTACCATAAAAAGATATTCATATGATGGTGGAATATAGCAATCTTCAATATATTATTCTTTATACTTTTGCCTAATTTTTAAGTATTCTGTCATAGCAAGGTAGGATCCACACTAATGAACAGGGTTTCAACTGATGAATCAAATTCTATTTATTAATTTTTGTTGTATTCAAAATAGCTAAACTGTGGACTCTCTGTTATAAAAATCAACAGAGTGAGACATTTTTTAAGGAATGTGGTTCAACATTTGCAAGGTAGTTGTTTCAAGCTTTACTGAATTTTCTCCCTGAACTTCACTGAAGACTAATGGGAATACCAAGAGTTTCTATCTGCCCAGAGTATGTACAGATATACTGGAGATAGGCAGTTTTTGCCTGAAGGGTTACAAATTTCAACAGGATGAACTTGTTCCTCACAAATCAAGAACAAAAAAATTATTTAAAAAGGCAGTTACAGAAGCAATCAACCTATAAACAAAATTACTGATATTAAAAACCCACAATATAGAGAAAAATCCCATCATATTTACACTGATATTTTCTTAATTTGTTTGTTTTTACCCTAAGAAGAAAAACCTAGGTTTTATTAAGTTAGTCTATTCCTTATTCTCTACAACAGCAAGTAAACACACGGATACATGACAATCAAATAATGCATTTTCTAACCATACAGTTAATCTAGTTTCTGATGGAAATTAAGTGATGCTGAAACAGACAGACAAAACACTAGTGCCTGGGCTACGTCTGCTGAAAAATAAGCTCACCAATAGAGAGAGGTTGACCCTCGGGGGAGAGACCCACAGACCTAAATAATTGCTTTCTGTAGGAGTTAATAAGATGCAAACACCTATTGATTTGCTGATAATTAGATATCAGTAACTATTTCACATGTGACAAAGCAATGAAAAATGAGTCAAAGTCACCAAGAAAGTTTATTATCTATGCTTGGTCAAAATCATGTGAGATGCAATATTACAGCATACCTCGTGTTCTGAAATATGGCATTTGTGGAGGAAAGAGCGGCCTTCTGGGTCCTTCTCTTTTTATCATCAATGCAAAAATACTTGTCCTTTTCTTAAGTTAAAATATGCAAATAAGCAAATCCGTGAGTTATGGGAAATGGTAATAATTATCTATATGTGTAAGAATGATAATGGAGTGAAGATCATAATCCAGAAATAGAAAAACAGTGAATTTATAGAAACAAAACTCTATACACAGACCTAGAAGTTGTTGATAATTAACCAGATATCTTGTTTATGACACATATAGTAGCATGTAACATAGCACAATTTCTGTACAAATCTCCATATAAAAACAGTAACAGGGTCTGGCATTGTGGCCTATGGGGCAAAGCCATAGCTTGTGATACGGGCATTCCATACAGCTGCCGGTTCTAGTCCCAGCTTCTCCACTTCCAAGCCAGTTCCCTGCTAATGGTCTGTGGAAATCGGAGGAGGGTGCTAAAAGCGTCCAAGCTCATGGCTCCTGGCTTTGATGGCCTAGCCCTGGCTGCTGCAGCCATTTGGGGAATAAACCAGTGGAAAGAAGACATCTCTCTCTCTCTGTCTCTCTCTCTCTCTCTTTCTCTCCCTCTCCATTTCTCCTTCTCCTTTTCTCCTTTCTCTGTAACTCTTTCAAATAGATAAATAAGTCTTTAAAAATGAACAACTTGTATGCATGTTTCAAAGGTAACATAAATGGGGTAGACATTTGGAATAGATGTTACAATGTCTATATATAGACATTGCTGGTCTATATATAGAATCAGCAAAGGATAATGTGTTTCTTCCATTTTCAATAAATTAGCTTATTTAAGAAACTAAATAAATTGTGACATTTCCTAAAACCCATAATTTTTTTTTTTTAATTTTTGACAGGCAGAGTGGACAGTGAGAGAGAGAGAGAGAAAGGTCTTCCTTTTGCCGTTGGTTCACTCGCCAATGGCCGCCATGGCCGGCGCACTGCGGCCGGCGCACCACGCTGATCCGAAGGCAGGAGCCAGGTGCTTCTCCTGGTCTCCCATGGGGTGCAGGGCCCAAGCACTTGGGCCATCCTCCACTACACTCCTGGGCCACAGCAGAGAGCTGGCCTGGAAGAGGGGCAACCGGGATAGAATCCGGTGCCCCGACTGGGGCTAGAACCCAGTGTGCTGGCGCCGCAAGGTGGAGGATTAGCCTGTTGAGCCACGGCACCAGCCCTAAAACCCATATTTTTAAAGCTGCAAAAAGACCGATACTTTATGTAGAAAAAAAGGTAAGGGAGGGAGAGAGGAAGGGAAGTATCATTATATTTTTAGAATTATATTTATGAACTATATGGAAACTGTTCTCTGTATTAAAATGTTAATATGAATATGAAAATTGATTAGAATTTTGTTGTAGTAATTATCATGCACTCGCTGTGATTCTGAGAATCTAATTTATTAATAAATACCTTTAAAAACAAAAATACTAAAAATTAAAAATAATATAATGTATTAAAATAAGTATTTATTATTCAATTATACCAAATTGAGCTTGTTTGGGGAGGTGAAATACCTTATAACTGAATAATTTTCCTTCAATTGAAGTAGTCTTCTGTATGTTCTATAGAAAAGTACCTTTTTTCTTTTATTAATGAAGAAAGAATCAGGGCACATCTTCTATGCCAATTTTCCTATGGAAAAATAAACCAATACACTTTGGAAAAGAGATGGGAAAAAGCTGAAGTTTGTTGGCTGCACTTAGATTAACAAACACATGTTAGACCATACAAATGTTTTTATTTCACATCAATTAATTTTACATCCTGAAAGCATGTCATATCATTTTATAGATTATGCAATTACTAGTATTGGATTGATAATGTTCACTCATAAATTTCAAAGCAATCAATTAAATTGAGTGGAGAAGGAATGGGTATAAAGATACATTTATATATAATGTGGAGTAGTAAAATATGCACTGAAAAATACAACATCCATTTACAACTAGCTTGGATAAAGTACTCTGAAGTACAATTTTACATTGCAATCATTCATCTCATTTCTTATAATTTTGCTGTTCACATTAACTTGTCTCTGAAGTTTAAATATTTCCTTATACATTCCTTATTTATGCACTAAAATCAAATTCAAATCTCATGAACGTATTTCATTTTAAAGTGAATATGTCTATATCAGAGGAGAAGTTACAAATTTATAAAATAATCATCATGGTAGGTGATTGATACTGAAGCAATTCTGGCAAGGTTCTTAGGGAAAAAAAATGTGCTATCCTCAAATTATAACAATTGCTGTGTCTAGGATAGGTGCCTTTGGTCTTCTTCCTATGCTAAAGGGGAAAGTGGTGTTACTATTGAAAAGGTTGCTGTCCAGATTGATAGAAGCAAAGAAAATGTCAAAAATTTTCCAAAATGTCAAATGTGACTAAAATTCTAATAATTCAGGGAAATGTCAACAAGAATATACCCAAAGATACCTTTCAAGAATCAGCTCATTCTTTTTTATTTAGCTGTTCCCCCCTTTGGTTTAAGTTAATGTGTATCGTCTTGAGTGGCGTTCCCTAGCACTAGGTCTGAGTTAATGTGCTTTCAAATAGTTTGGAAAGCTTCTCTGAGCTTCTACCTCCTTATTTACCAAGAAGTCACTAGTGGGTTTCTTTGTGCTCACACTCTCCTTATTTCACCTATATAAACATTGTTATTTAGTTGTGGAGGGCAGTGCTCCTCATAGTGTTCATCTTAAGAATATCACATTTTAAGAATATCAGCTCAATGTGCGTGCACTAGAGATGAAAGCATATCAAAATACATATCTATATTTTCCGTATTAAAATGATGACTTCACAACTCCTATATTTTGTCCTCAATTCCACAGCATCATAGTTTTAAGAAAGAAAAAGAATACATTTAAAAGAAAATGTTTATTTGTTTGTTTGTTTTTGCTTTGTCCTTGCCGAAGGCAATTATCCTTATTTTATCTATTTCTTAAAACAAAGAAAAATAGTATAATTCTGCTTAACAGCAAAGGGGTCCACATAAAGCAATAAAATGATGCATGTGAAGTATTTTGAAAAATATAAATCAGTAAAAATGCAAGTTATAATGATGGAATCATATGTTAGAGTATCTTGGTCAATGTTGCCAAGATACAATGATCAGGATTAATCCATCAGTGTCACCAATTTCACATGATGCCAAAATATGAGGTTTTTTCCTACATCTATTTACAAATATCCAGATGTTTAGCATTATTCAGGCACATTGTTGATCTTTCTAACAAAATAATCCATATATGTTGGCAATATTGGCAATGTTCATCAATGCTGAGCCTGTACTTTATCCCTTAATGTAATTCAGGTGTTTCTAAGTGTTAACACATTCACTGAATTACACTCACATAGTTAATGAAAATAGTATGATCTCATAAATATAGCAATTTAAACTAGCACCCATTCCTAGATCATTCTTTCAAATCACGAGTGATGAAGTACCACCAGTTTTTCTAACATGTTTATGAATATGGTCATGGTGGAGCCTGGCATTGGCCAGTTGGCCAACTGGCCAACACTACATGGCATAGCATGTAGCATTTTGTTCAATGGCCCCAAGTTGAACAGATTACTTGGTTTGAATCCCTCGGGATAGCGTGAAAAGTCACTTTGTTGAGTTCTAGTTTGTCTTGGCTTTCAATAGTACAGCACATGAGGGATAAAATTTGGCACTCTGTATCTAAACTGTCATTTGGAAATTTCAGATCTGGATTCTCTTCCCAGAATTTAGAAATCTTAATTCAAAACATACACTACTTCCTGAGCACTGATGCCTTAACCTCTTGCAAAGAAGGAAAAGGTGACTTCTGAATGTCACCTGACTTTGCGCAGCACCTCACCCACCTTGCAGCATGGGGTTTTCAGTGATGGCAGTTAGGATATCCTCAAAGTGTTAACAAATCCTAACATTCTGTAATTAAGCATTTCACTGGCTTATTGCATTTAAGATGAATCAAGGGGTGGGCATTTGGAAAAACAACTAAGACACTGGTTATGATACAACCCAAATAGGAGTTCCTGGATGCCAGTGCCAGCTTGGTTCCTAATTCCAGTTTCCTTCTAATGTGTACCCAGGGGAGGAAGTAGGTGATGGCTCCAGTAGCTGGATCTCTGCCACTCACATAGGAGACCTTGATTGAGTTCTGACTCCCAGCTTCTGCCTGACCCAGCCTAGGTCATTGTAGATATTTGAGGAGTGAATCAGCAGATGGGATCTTTCTGTCAGTCAAATAAGCAAATAAAATAAACTGAAGTGAAATTGAAATGAATGAATCAAATTCATTTACTAAAAAATTGTTTGCAAGTTGATTTATTTGATTACTAAGTCTCCACAACATCATTGACTACTTCCTTAATAGAAAATCATGAGGACTCCAAAGAATACAGTTTATGTTTATGGTCTTGCAAAATATATATCCTGAAATACTTACTGTAATTCCCATCTTGAAATTATTATATTAACGGGGCTGGCGCTATGGCTCAGCGGGTTAATGCCCTGGCCTGAAGTGTCAGCATCCCATGTGGGCGCCGGTTAAAGACCCGGCTGCTCCACTTCCAATCCAGCTCTCTGCTATGGCCTGGGAAAGCAGTAGAAGATCGCCCCAGTCCTTGGGCCCCTGCACCCACGTGAGCCACCCAGAGGAAGCTCCTGGCTCCTGGCTTCAGATTGGCGCAGCTCCGGTCGTTGCAACCATCTGGGGATTTGAACCATTTGATAGAAGACCTCTCTCTCTCTCTCTGCCTTTCCTCTCTCTGTGTAACTCTGACTTTCAAATAAATAAATAAATATTTCTAAAAAGTATTATATTAAAATAATAATAAATAATCATCAGTGATAGAAATATCATCATTTAGTCAAGAGAATGCTTCTATGTCTGAACTTCTTTTGGCAAAGGACATATTTTTCTTACAGTATGTTGAACTCACAATATTGTACAAATATGCCATGCCCCACACATATTTTATCTTCTTATTTTAATAAATAGATAACATACCTATATAAATATGTTCAAACCTTAACTATATAACTTCACAATCTTTCTTAAAGTGAACATCCCCAAAAAGTACTCTGATCAAGAAAGCTCTCAGATCACAGCCATCTAAGTCTGTTTTATGCACTTCGTAGACATTAGCTGTCTCCAAATCTAGCCAATATCTATACTTCTATCATCATGGATTAGATTTAACTTTCTAATTTTTAGAATTTTATTTAAAAAGCAGAATCCTAGAGAGACAAAAATTGATGGACATATCTCGTCTATCCATTGGTTCATTTCTCATCTGCAGATGGAAGACCTCTTTCTCTGTCTTTGCCTCTCTCTCTTCTCTTTAACTCTGCCTCTCAAGTAAATAAATAAACCTTGGGGCTGGCATTGTGGTATAGCAGGTAAAGCTGCTTCTTGCAGTGCTGATAACACATATTGGCACCGGTTCAAGTCCTGGCTGTAGCACTTCCAATCTAGTTATCTGCTATAGCCTGGGAAAGCAGTAGACTAGGGCCTAAATTCTTGGGCCCCTGCATCCATGTGAGACACCAGGAAGAAGCTCCTGGTTCCTAACTTTGGATTGGCTCAGCTCCCTCTGTTGTGGTCATTTGAGAAGTGAACCAGTGGATAGAAGACTTCTCTCTAAATCTGTCTCTCTCTCTTTCTCTCTGTCTCTCTGATTCTGCCTCTCTGTAATTCTGACTTTCAAATAAATAAATAAATAAATATTAAAAATAAATCTTTCAAAAAATAATAAAGGTGCTATTATATTTACACGCTGAGCTCTTGTGTGCATTGTGGTAAGTATGTGTTTAGTTTGATGAGACTACCAAACTGTCCTCAAAAGAAGCAATATCACTTTGCACTCCCATCAGCCTTGGAAGAGAATCCTTGTTGCCTCACTTCTTCTCCAGCACTTGGTGCAGTCAGTGTTTGGGATTTTGACTATTCTACAAGGTGTTTAGTGCTATCTTATTGTTTCAATTTACAGTTCATTAATGAATGATGAATATTGGCCACACTTTCATAATTTACTTGCCATTTGTTTATCTGTGCAGGTCTTCTGTCATTTTGTTGCTGTTGTTGCTTTTCTTTACTGCTGACTTTTTAAGAATTCTCTGTACATTTTGGATAACAATTTTTTACCTTATTTGTGTTCTGTAATTTTTTCACATTCAGAGTTTTCTTTGCATTCTCTACAGTACCTTTCAGGGAAAGAATTTCTTAATTATAGTGAATTACGGCTTAATGATTATTTCATGGATTATGTGTTTAATGTATCTAAAATGTAATCATTATCCCAGACTATCCAGAACATTTTTTCCTTTTATCTTCCAGGCATACATTCTCTTGTTACACTACCATTAGCTGAAAATACTAATTGTGATTCATAATGTAGACTTTGTTCCTTTGTCGAAGAGAAGTTGACTATATTTTTGTGTTGTTTCTGGCCTCCTTTTTATATTCCGTTAATAATTTTGTTCATTCTTGTGCCTATAATATCACATTGCTTCCACTAATTGTGGTTTTATAATAACTTTTGATATTAGATAGTGTCTGTCATTTAGAATTCTTCTTTCCTTCGATGTTTTATTGGCTATTCTAGGTTTTTGCTTCCTCATATTCATTTCAGAATCAGTTTGTCAAAATTTGTACTACAACTGGTGGGGATTTTGGCAATGGTTGTGTTGAATCTATGAAACAACTTGGAAAGAACTGAATTCTTCACAATTTCAACTCTCCCTGTTCATAGTCATGGAGAATCTTTCCAATTGTTTAGTCTTTATTTCTCTCATCAGAGCTTTGTAGTTTTTTTCATACAGATCTTGAATACATTTGATACACTTATAGCTAAGCATTCATTATTGGAGATGCTAATGTCACTAATACTGTAGTTTTAATTCCTAATTCCCCCTTTTCACTTCAGACATATAAGAAAGTGGCTAATCTTTGCATAATGCTCTTGTATGCTACAATCTTGCTATAATCAGTTACTAGTTCCAAGAGTTTTTGATCAACTAAATGGATTTTAAATCTCAATGTATCTGTGAAATCAGCAACCACTTATGAATCAAGAAAGAGAACATGAGTATCAAATCTTTGTTATTTTCTTTATGTTTGAAGTGCTCATTACTATTTTATCATAGGTGCTGAATATGACAGTTTTTGTTTTGCTGTAAATATATGTTTTCAACTATATTTAATATATTTTCTTGGATGCAGATTTATAGTCCCAAATTGCATTTATTTTATCATTTAAATACATCACTTTCATTTTCTGGATAGAATTATTATTAAAAAGTTAGCCATCATCATTTCCAATCCTGGGAAGATGTAGAGACATTTTCCAAATATCTAACCCACCATTACAACTAAAAGCCGTGGCCTTATATATGAAACACATATGTCTCTCAAGTACGGACAGAAGGTAATATGGCTGGGAACTTCATGGTCCAAAGAACAGCACTGGTGTTGAGTTTCCTGACACTTCTTTTTCATCTTATTTATCCTCGACTTGAAATAAAATGATCTGGAAATATGGAAAAATGTTAATAAGTACAGATGAAAAATATCTTAAAAACCACTTTCTAGAAAAAGGACAGGAAAAATATAATATTAGTAAGGCAGAAAATGTTTACCTAATAGTCATTCTACCAAAAACATGTACTACAGAAAATTCTGTGGTCCTCAAATTGCAGACCTCCACTCACGTCAGAAAATCTTGAGTGGGGAACACTCAGACTGAAAGCATCTCAAACTGAGATAAAATAGATAATCTATACTTTCCAGCACTCATAAGGACCTGGAAATTATCTGGTGTAGATCATAATAAAAATATATCAGTGTATCATTACAAACATGCTCAAGACAAATGAGGAAATGTAAACTATCAACAGAAAATAGAAAATATAAAAATTGCCAAACAGTGACATTATAAATAAAAATATACAAAGGAAATAAAAAGAAAACACATACATGCTCAGTGGCATCACCAAGGTGACAATAGAAAAAATCTGAGAACTCATAGACAAAATGATAGAAATTGCCCAATGTGAATAATAGAGAAATACTCTGAAAAAAATAATGCACAAAGCCTTAGATGTCTGTAATTCTGTAACAAAAGTTATAGCAATTTAGTTACCAAAAACCCAGGAAGAGATGAGAAAAAAACAGGATAAAAAAAAAAAAACTGGACAGGATTTCATCCTTTTCTACAGCTGAGTAATATTCCAAAGTGTATAATGGATTCAACTGGAAACTATTACACATAATGAAATAAGCCAGTCCTGAAAAACAAATATCATATGTTTTTCCTTATCTGTGGTAGCCAATAGAGTACCAAAAACGTAATGCATATCAGTGATACTGACATTTTGAGATTTGATTATTGTTTATAGCCCTTGTCTCTACTATTGAGGACAGTGTTTTTTCTTCTATTTGCTGAATTCTTTACTTAGTGGTGGGTTAAGCTTATGATTATATAATGAACTGAAAGTATGCCATTGTAAAAATTAAAAGAATAAGAAAGGAAGGAGGAGAGAGTGTAGGAGCACGGGCAGGAGGGAGAGTAGGGTGAGAAGTATCACTATACTTAATATATATATGTATAAAATACATGAATTTTGTTCACTTTACATAAATAAAAATTTGAAAAGAAAATGCTGAAAGAAACCATGACCAAAAACCTCCCAAATTTGTCAAAAGATACAAACATACGTATTCCAGAATCTACACAAACACTAAACAGTGTTTTGAATCTCTAAAGAGAGAAATTTAGAAAATATATAAAACACAAACATTTAATGCGTGACAGATTGGGAGACAGGAGGAGGGAAGGAGGAAGGGAGAGTGGGAAGGGGGTGGGGAAGAGAGAGAAGCTGAAGAAACTACACTTTATCTCTA
Organism: Lepus europaeus; assembly: GCF_033115175.1. Taxonomy (NCBI): domain Eukaryota; kingdom Metazoa; phylum Chordata; class Mammalia; order Lagomorpha; family Leporidae; genus Lepus; species Lepus europaeus. Next base: position 15,538,490 of record NC_084848.1, read on the forward strand.
CTGTAAGTGAGCCGCATCCGGTGAGGTGACTTGAGCTGGAGCATCAGTACTTAATTGCCTTTAGCCTCAGAGTGCAGATCTTGAAAGCGCTCTGTAATCATGTGAGACAATTCCTTATAATAAATCTACTACAATTCTCCATGAGCATCTCTCTGACTATCGACATCTGGATTCGTGTATGTTTGCTATTACTGCTATTTGTTTGAGAAACTCAGACAATCACAAATGTGTTCTCCCTTTCCCCTTCTTAAGGATAACCAACTGTATTCTTTTAAACTATTTCTATCAAAATATGAATATCTTTCATTCATTAGTACGTTCGTTCTTCTTTTAGGTGACATAATATTATGTACAATTAAATTTGTGGCACTAACTTTTAAAGATCTATCTGTGTTGATTCTCTATGTTTTCACACAGCGCTTCTCATCCAAGCAGGGGAAACATTTCTGAGCTTTCTAGACTAAAAGATGTTTGTAAGGCATCTGTCTTTAAGGCATGTGTCTTTCTCAAATCTCAAAATAGTATGGAGCTTATGCTGAAAGTCCTTTAAGATATTAAAATGTAGGAACAAATCTGAATAGAGAACAGGAGTTCCCTAATTAAGAAATTCCTGTGTTACTCCTTGGTGTATACCCTCCCTGATTTTGTCCTGTGGTGAAGTGCATCAGGGGGAATATTTTCTTGTGTCTAAGCCTATCAATTATTCCTGTGTTCCTCTTGATTTACAGAAACAGCAAAGATAGTAGGACTAAGAGAACATTGGGGCAATAGGACTTCTATAGCAAATAGGGCAGTCAGATGACTAAGAACAAAAGGTTCTTCCACACTACATTAGGCCATTGAGGATCTACACTATCATAGAGTGCAAAGGGAACTTTTGGGAAAATAAGAATATCTTTAATGATCCCAAGGCAGATTGGTAACTCCAAGTTAAAAGTAAGATACCAAACTAATCTAAGGCAGGAAGTAATATGAAGGAGGTTGAATGCCTGTAATCCTGGACTAAAATTCATGTTTGCAATAAGATATTCCCCATAGAAAGATTATTTGAGGACTAAAGTTATTCTCTTTCACAAACGTTGGATTTAGTTCTCATAAACATGTTTTAAAATTAGTTGAAATAGGAGATACCAAACCACTCATTAAACTAGATTGTGCTAGCTTAGTGCTCACAGTTAGGCTTCAAAGTTGGCAATCCATGGAAATATTGATTAAAAGTTCACTTTTCCTTAAATAATCATAATTCAATATTTTTGCAAAATAGGACATGTGACAGTATTCAGATTATTCTTCATCTGATATTACTGTCATCACTTACATGTAATATTTACAGAACACTTAATATTAGCTTTGGAATTAGAATTCAGAAACAACCTGTCTACAACAACATTTCTAAAACTCCATATTAAGTATATGTAAAACAATAATATCTCTAAATAGCTTTAACAATAACCCAAAACCCAGGAATTTATATATTTATTATTATTGCTGGACATGAATTCAATCTCTCTTTTTCCTCCATATTAGGGAAAAATAGTTCTACTGTTTCACTTTCTACTAATTTTCTGTGGTGCTTGTTTCAAGGAAATCATTCTTTTATAGTGGCTGTAGCCAATGAGCATATATGTTTACTTGTTAGCTCAAATATATAAGAAGGACTTGAGGATTTTTTTTCTCTGACCCCAAGAAATGTTGATATTTATAGAGAGCACTTCTTGATGTTCCTAAAAAAAGAATAAATACAAACAAACAAAAATAAAACACATACAAAACATTATCAAACAAGCAAATCAAAATTCTAGAATGGCAGAGCAAAGTTGGAGTACTGAGACAACATATGGGTCTTTGGCTATTTCTCAACAGGAAACATGTTTCTATCTCTTCCATTGATTTCCTTTCAAGCAATCTGTCATATTATTCAAAAAGCCATTTCACATTGAAGGTAATTTAAAATGTTGTATTTGATGCATGGGACTTCATACACAAGTTCTTACTTACTAAATATGAAAGAATTCCTCATTTAACAGTGAAGAAATCAGAAAAAAATCACTTCCCCTGCAGAATTCATATTCCTGCGAGTGTATATGCAGTTGGGATGTAGTGAGACATAGTGAATTGGAAGAAAGTAAAAGAGGAAAGTTAATAGCGTATGCTAGGAAGAGGGTCTTATTACATTAAGTCTAAAGCAACAATATAATAACTGTATGGCTTATAAACAGAAACTTATTATATTTGGGGGGTTTAGGAAGTCCAAGATCAAAGCACCTCAGATTTAGTGTGTGTTGAGGGCCCACTTATCAGCTGTCTTACTATATCCTCACATGGCTGAAATAGGAAGGATGCCTCTCTTCAGGCCTGTTTTATAAGGTGACTTATCACCTCACAAAGTTTCCATTTCCACATACAATTTCACAGGTAGTTAGGCTACGACTTAGGAATACTGGGGATGAATAAGCATATGGTTTATAGCATAAAGATGGACTTGTGATTTTAATCACAGGTGGCCCCATTTAGAAATAAAGATCTGAGGATGACTGAGGAAGAGCCCACAGGCTATCTCAGGAAGAATCACTCCAAATGGTGTTATCATAGAAAACCAAGTAAAAGAGTACTGAGGGTTAATCACAGAGGGGCCTATAGACTATTTTATTGATTTATTTTTACCTTGAGTTAGACAGAAGCTGCTGGAGTAACATGATATGAGTTAGTTTTTAAACAGTCACTGTATAGCGGTCTCAAGGTTGAATGCATGGAGGTTACAAGGCAGAGAAAGAGAGACATTTACAACAACGCCATGCCTGGGGTTGACTGGAGTAAAGTGCCTATGGAGGAAGGGACAAGATGTGCTGGTCAGAACCTAGATCCAATCTGCAAGAAAGGGTAAATAGTTTACTAGTGAACTGCATAGAAGATGGGGAAGAAACTGAGGGGGTGAGAAGTGTTTGTCTTGAAGAACTAGAAATATCAGATTGCAAAGACTAGATTTCAGGGTGTTATTCCAGGCCAGAAGCAATGTCTGGAAATAGAAATAGAGGTATTACAACCATAGCAATGAGTGAAATTGACATATAGATGACTGGTGGTATGGAAGGAAAAAAAAAGAGAGAAAGAAAGTTTTTTTTTTCCAAATAGAAAATATCATATCTAATGCTTACTAGTATTAACATCTTCACTTACTTCATTTAATTTTCTTTAATTTTTAAAATTATTAACTTGTGATGGAGAGAGAGAGAGAGAGATGATACAGAGCAAGAAAAAGAGAGCATGAACTAGAGAGATGGAGATCTAAAAGAGAGCTGGGGGATATGAACACAAACACAATCCAGGTTTCCTAAATGTGTGGCAGGGACTCAACTCCTTGAGCCACCAGCTCCTGCCTCTAAGAGTCTGCATTGGCAGGAAGTTGAAATCAGGGTGGAGTCAGGAATTGAACCCAGGTACTCTGAGATAAGGGATGCAGTCATCTTAACCAGTGTCTTACCTGCTAGGACACACGGCTCTCAAACTTGCTTCATGTAGTAACATTTACTACCTCAACCATGTGCCAGACACTGTGAAGAAATGGGGATGCAGTAATAAAGTAGTTATGACCCTTTCCTCGGAATTGTCCACTCTAATTTAGGAATGAGGAATACAATAACAATAGTAAATCATAATGACCTTGGAGAGTTATATGAGGTTTACATAAAAGATGGAGATAAAGTCATTAATGGAATTATTATAAAAGCTCTGTAGTGTCCCAGAAATATAGATGTGACAATATTATGTAATGATGATGATAACAATAACAGCAATGATAGTAGTTAAACCTACTTGATCTGAGGGAGAACAGCAACACTGAAGAGCTTGAATATGGTGAATGTGAAGTATTTTTGGAGCCTATCTGAGGAAGGTGAAGCAGTGCATGGATGACCAATCCAGAATTCCCAGGGATTATCCATGTTCATTCTATAAATACTCTCTGCCAAGCAGAATATTCTGAAAGAAACAAAAATGGATTAGTGATAGAACCATGGGGAAACCAGCATTTAGGAGTTTTATAAGGAGCAGAAAGGGATAGTCAGAAAAGAAGGAAGACAGTAAGAGACCTTTGATGGTGCTTTAATGATATTTCAAAAAGAAGCATTAGAGAACAGGCTCCTATATCTAGTACGATAACGACTGAAATTTATCAATTAAATTTGGCAATAAGTACATTATTGGCAATGTCTGCCAAAACAATTTCAATAGAGTCAAGGCAGACTACAATGCAATGAGTTAAACAGCAAATAAGAAGCCAAGAATCTGGGCCTGGACTTAACATGTTAAAACCCCCTTGCAAGGAAGGAGGGTACTGGAACAGTAAACCAGCACAAGGAGTTCTCTGTTATCTGCTGCTGTGACTGTTCTTTTCAAAAAATTACAAAAGAAAAACCAAAAGGAAAGAAATTCCAGTGCACATTGCAGTTTTGCCACAAATACAGTGTTTTGTTAAACACTGTTTTGAATCTTTGTCAGGAAGATTCTCAGAAGCTATATACTACTGTAGCTTTGATTAACTGTTATTATCTTTCTTTCTTTTTTTTCTTTTTTTTTTTTTTTTTTTGACAGGCAGAGTTAGACAGTGAGAGAGAGAGACAGAGAGAAAGGTCTTCCTTTTGCCGTTGGTTCACCCCCCAAATGGCCGCTGTGGCCATCGCACTGTGTTGATCTGAAGCCAGGAGCCAGGTGCTTCCTCCTGGTCTCCCATGTGGGTGCAGGGCCCAAGGACCAGGGCCATCCTCCACTGCACTCCCGGGCCACAGCAGACAGCTGGACTGGAAGAGGAGCAACCCGGACAGAATCCGGCGCCCCAACTGGGACTAGAACCCCGGGGTGCCGGCGTCGCATGCAGAAGATTAGCCAAGTGAGCTACAGCGCCGGCCAACTGTGAGTATCTTGAAGTTTACTGTATATGGATGAATTAGACATCTTGTTGCTTGATTATTGTTTATGGCCTTTGCCTGCTGAACTATGGACTTTATGCTTTTGATTGTTGAACACTTCAATTAGTGGAGGATTAAGCCTTGAACTATAATGTAAATTGAAAATATGTTATCTCAAAAAAAAATGGGGCCAGTGTTGTAGCATAGTGGACAAAGCTACAAAGCCACCTATAATGCTGCATCCTATATGGGCACTAGTTCATGTCCTGGTTGCTCCACTTCCAATCTACCTCCCTGCTAGCGACTGGGTAAAAGACGTAGAAGATGACCTAACTACTTGGGGCCCTGCTACCCACATGGGAGACCTGAAAGAAGTTTCTGGCTACTGGCATTGACCTCACCCATTCCCGACCATTGCAGATATTTAAGGAGTGAACCAGTGGATGGAAGAGCATGCACACTTGCTCTCTCTCTCTCACTCACTCACTCTCTCTCTTTCCTCTCTCCTTCTCCTTGTAACTCTGACTTTCAAAATAAATCATTAAAAAATTAAAAGCTTGTGGAAAATGGAATTAAAATTATTTTACTTTGATACAAATTTTTTTAAATCTGTGCAGTTTTTTCATAATATGCATTTTTCATGATCTGTTAGTATACCCAGCATGCTAGATGAAGAAAGGAACTAATTAGCAAACCTAAAACAGAAAACAGAAGAATTACAAGATGTGACATGTCACTACTGAAAGTGATGGGATAATGACCAAAAATACAGCTCAATGTTTGTTAAGTAAGGACACATCTAGAAAACTTGAAACTTGAAGCTGGTCAAATTTTAAAAAATTTATACTTACATGGCCTTAAATCAATTTTTAAATATTTTATGTGAATTAGGAAGATTAAAAAAAAAACAACTAAGAATATTGGTAATTCTTCATTTTGTAAATATAAGAGAAAGTAGCCTATGTCCAAGAGAGAGAAATCTCACATGGGTCTGATCCTTCTATTTCTGACTCTCTCTAGAAGTTTTGAAGTAACTCTCCAGTCTTCTCTCCCAACTATGAATGCACTAACCATAGGATGATGCTACCTCCCACACTTTTTTCAGATCGATGTTTATTTCTTCAACAGTAATCCAGACAACGTCTCCATTATCTGTCTTTTTTTTTTTTTTTTTTTTTTGACAGGCAGAGTGGATAGTGAGAGAGAGAGAAAGGTCTTCCTTTTTGCTGTTGGTTTACCCTCCAATGGCCACTGCGGCCGGCACACTGCAGCCGGCGCACCGTGCTGATCCGAAGCCAGGAGCCAGGTGCTTCTCCTGGTCTTCCATGGGGTGCAGGGCCCAAGGACTTGGGCCACCCTTCACTGCCTTCTCGGGCCATAGCAGAGAGCTGGCCTGGAAGAGGGGGAACCGGGATAGTATCCGGCGCCCCAAATGGGACTAGAACCCGGTGTGCCGGCGCCGCAAGGCGGAGGATTAGCCTGTTAAGCCATGGTGCCGGCCAATTATCTGTCTTCTAACATCCTCAGACTCTCCTGGGTCACCAACATCCTCAGACTCTCCTGGGTCACCACACCTTGAGTTTCTCTTTTTGCCCTGCTCTCACTAAAGGTATTTTGTGAAAACATTTTTTATAAAATTTCTTACTAAAACATGCAGTTGATGCTCAGTTCCGCAGAACAAACTGCGTTTGTATTATCCGTCCATTAATTAATTTTATTTTTTTCATACTAGGGCCTGGAGATATTTTTGAAAGGAAGAGAAACAGGCAGTGAGAGGTTAACTGTGAAGATGTGAAAATTCATATCCAAATAATTCCTTATCATATTTTTCTAGTCTCAGAATAGTCACTGTAGGATTAGAATCAAAATGATAGGGGACTAGGAAAGTGACATGTATACAGGAAACAATAAAGTCTAAGACAATAATGGTGATTGAGAAAGGAGTGAGGTGACTCAAAGCCAGCTCACATCATTAAGGATGAAAATAGGACAGTGAGAGAGAAAGCCCAGAGAGAGCAGAGCCATTTCCTATAGAGAACAAACTGAATGACTCAAGAATATGTGAGTCATCATAATAGGATCTTGCCAGAATAAAACAGGCATTGGCACAAAGAGCAGATAGGAAAACTGGAGCCTGGTGAGGAGTTGGGTCACAGATAGTGTGTGCTGTATTTTTAGCTATTATGGGTATCTATTTGGTTATTCTCTTAAATGGTGGTGAGTCCAGAGATGCTGAGAAGGTGGGATTGGGGAAATCAGTATAAATATTCATATCAAACACCTATATCCAAATAGAGCGAGAGAGAAAGAGAGAGAGAGAGAGAGAGGAGAGAGAGAGAGTGAGAGAGAGAACAAAAATCACAGAAAGTTAGATCATGGCAGATTGCAAATATATATCTTAATGGTCTAGCACTAAATGTATTCAATAGTTCAGGAGCTCATAAAAAAAAGTGCAAAACATGGAGGAAGAAATCAATTTTAACTTTACCAAAATGTGAATTCAAGATAATTTTGTTTTACTTTAATTGAATAATTTCTTTTTTTTTTTTTTTGTTTGATAGATAGTTATGCAGTGAGAGAGAGAGACAGAGAGAAAGGTCTTCCTTCTAGTGGTTAACTCCCCAAATACCGCTACGGCTGGAGCTACAACAATCTGAAGACAGGAGCCAGGTACTTCCTCCTGGTCTCCCACGTGGATGCAGGGCCCAAGCACTTGGGCCATCCTCCACTGCCTTCCTGGGCCACAGCAGAGAGCTGGACTGGAAGAGGAGCAACTGGGACTAGAACCCGGCACCCATATGGGATGCTGGCACTGCAGGCGGAGGATTAACCAAGTGAGCCACGGCCAGGGCCCTTAATTGAATAATGTCATCCCTGTTTTTTTTCTCAGTGTTCTACGTTTACATTCTATAATGGATGAATAACTAAACTCAAATGTCTTCCAAATACAAATACAGCTCTCCATTTGATTGCAGTAAGTCAGAAATCCCAATGTACATATGATAATTCCATTTGAAAAAAAGTCTCCATCTCCTCTCACTTTCTAGACTGCTCAGTCATATTCTCCAGCAGAAGGACCTATGTCCTCTATGCTGACGATACTTAAGTCTCCACAGTAGGGACAAAAATGCAGAAACAGCCTTGAATGCTGAAATATGCTACACTTCTACAGTCAGTATTCATTATACAACCACATAAAACAGCAGTTACGAATGATTTATATATAAAGCATATACCAAATATTTCAAAGGTATGCATGTCAATATTTACATGGATTCCACCTGGAATACATTATTAGCAAAATGTGAAAGCAAACAACAAAAAAGGAGTGGAAGTTCAAAAGAAAGAAGGAGGTAAGTAAATTGAGCAAGAGTACAAATTTCTATCACAAAATTTTTATTCAAAATTTTAGAAAAAAGAAAAATCAGCTTGTTGAAGAATTAAAAATGATTAAAGAAAGATTAGGATTTTGTTGAATTTTTGAAGACAGAAATAGTAATAATCTAAAGGCCCCGAATTTCATATTTTTTTTTTGACAGGCAGAGTTAGACAGCGAGAGAGAGAGAGAGAGAGAGAGAGAGAGAGAAAGGTCTTCCTTTTCCATTGGTTCACCCCCAAGTGGCCGCTACGGCCGGCGCATTGCGGCCTGCGAGCTGTGCCGATCTGAAGCCAGGAGCCAGGTGCTTCTCTTGGTCTCCCATGCGGGTGCAGGGCCCAAGCACTTGGGCCATCCTCCACTGCCTTCCCGGGCCACAGCAGAGAGCTGGACTGGAAGAGGAGCAACCAGGACAGAACCGGCGCCCCAACCGGGACTAGAACCCGGGGTGCCAGCACCGCAGGCGGAGGATTAGCCTACTGAGCCGCGGTGCCGGCACCAAATTTCATCTTCTTAAAAACATGTTTGCTTTAATAACAATTTTATATCAGAATTAGGAGTGTAATTTCACAAAATAGAAGGAAATGACAATCCAAATATCCATTGACATGTTTACAAGTACTGGACAATGAAATAATGTATTTAAAGTACTAAAAAATAATAAAAGAAAATACACAGGAGATGGAAAAAATATATTCAACAAGCAATTGCTAGAAGAATGGCTGACATTTCATCAATAATAACAGATGTGGTAATAATATACAATCACATTGGTCTAGATTTAATGCCTGGTATACTACTCTAGATTGGAAGTAAAATTAACAAAAAATCGATACATACAAAAAGCTAAGTTTATGATTCAAAGTTGTATGGAGGTGTGTCTACAAATCCATATGTAAATTCTTCAAGAAGTCACAGTAGAAAGAAAGGAACAATGGCAAGTGTTGTTTATAGGTAATAGTGAATTAGAACAGCATTATTGCTGATACAAATAAATTGGTTCAACTGCATAGAAAATATCTGCTTGAATAGATCAATGAGCTAATAGGGCTATTAATACTTATAGGTACACATTTTCATGAATTAGCTAATCTTCACTTTGCATAAGCATTTCCAGGGAGTTCAAGAGTAGGAATTCTCCTTAAATCTCTGGGAGATGTGAACTTGACATCGAAATTCAAAAGAACAATATGACAATACTGAGTGTGAATGTGTTAGGTAATAGTAAACCAAATGTTTACAAAACACTGAACAACTAAAAAAAAAAATCAATGCTACCAATGCATAACACCATTCAATAAAATGCAATTCAAACTGTATTGTGCTTTTTAAAATTATAATACAAGGAAATAATTTAACATGGTACACAGGATCTACCAAAACAATACTTCAAACATTACATTATTGACAAAATATTAGAAATATTTTAATTAAAATGAGGAACAGTCATTTTTTATAACATATACATTTTATTTGAAGTTCTAGCCAGTGAAGTGAAAACAGGGAAAAAATAACTACTACTATGATTGAACAAGAAGAAGCAGTGTTATTGTTATTAGAACACAAGATTGTTATTATTGAAAATCCATGAGCATTTGGAAACGAAATATGGTGACTAATAAAGTCACTCAGTAAGGCTGTTGGTTACAAGATCAATACATAAAAAACAAATTCAATTGAGAACATATTAGAAAACGTCATTCAATAAGATCAATATGTAAAAGCAAATTCAATGGAAGCAAATTAGAAAATATGATTTAAAGTACAGTCTTTTCACAATGACAAAGCATCTGTAAGCCAATTAGTAAAAACTAATAGAAGAAATACAAGTCTTTGAAAAATAGATAGTTTCATATAAGGAAACCAATGAAAATAATTGTGTTTATGAATGAAAATATTTAACATAATAAGATAGCAGTTTCCCAGAATCAATATATAAATTTAATTGCAATTCTAGTTAGTAATTCAGCAGGAGTTTGTTATTCTACTTGAACTAATTCTAAAATCAGAGAATGATGATAAGGGACGAGGGCTACTAAAGAACTTTTAGAAGAGAGTGCATGCAGCAGTTATTCTGCCAGATTTCCAGGTTTATTACAATGTATGATTCTTCAGGTGGCAAAATAATGGGACAGGATATGCAAATAGAGAAGAAAATAAAATAGAGAATCCTGAAACAGAATCATGCATATCAAGTATTAGGGTATGGGGCCGGCGCCATGGCTCAATAGGCTAATCCTCTGCCTGCGGCGCCGGCACACCGGGTTCTAGTCCCGGCCAGGGAGCCGGATTCTGTCCTGGTTGCCTCTCTTCCAGGCCAGCTCTCTGCTGTGGTCCGGGAGTGCAGTGGAGGATGGCCCAAGTGCTGGGGCCCTGTACCCTATGGGAGACCAGGATAAGCACCTGGCTCCTGCCTTCGGATCAGCACAGTGCACCAGCCCCAGCGCAGCGGCCATTGGAGGGTGAACCAACGGCAAAAGGAAGACCTTTCTCTCTGTTTCTCTCTCTCACTGTCCACTCTGCCTGTAAAAAAATATAAATAAATAAAAAGTATTAGGGTATGAGCAGATACAGAAATCAGTTAAGAAAAGAATGGACGGATCCTTAGGTATCCTGTGGGAAATTGTTAACCATAAGATAAAATGTCAATTTTTATTCAAGTCCTAAAAATATATATCAAATAGTTAAAGATAAAAATAAAAGTACAAGTTTAAGATTTCTGAAAGATAACATGAAATCAGATTTTTATTTCATCATATAGAAAAGGACTTTAAGAATAATCAGGGGCCGGTGCTGTGGCTCAGTGAGTTAAAGCCCCAGCCTGCAGCGCTGGCATCCCATATGGGTGCTGGTTCGAGTTCCAGCTGCTCCTCTTCCTATCCAGCTCTCTGCTATGACCTGGGAAAGCAGCAGAGGATGGCTCAAGTTCTTGGGCCCCTGCACCCGCGTGGAAGACCCAGAAGAAGCTCCAGGCTTCTGATCAGCTCAGCACTGGCCAATGTGGTCATTTGGGGAGTGAACCAATGTAAAGGAAGACCTCTCTCTCTCTCTGGCTCTACCTCTCTCTGAAATTCTTTCAAATAAATAGATTTTTTTAAAAAAGAATAAAACATAAATCATATAAAAATTGTTATATTGAAGTCTATTGGGATTGCCAGGGTCTGGCATTTGGCCTAGTGTTCGAGACACTGCATCCCATGGTGGAATATCTTGCTTCAGTGCTTCTGTTTCAGCTTTCTGCTGAAGTTCACCCTGGGAGATAGCAGGTGGAGCATCAAGTACTTGAAGTCTGTGCTGTTGACGTGGCTCTGACCCAGTCACAGCTAATACTGATATTTGAGTGTCAACCAACTGATGGAAGAGTTCTCTCTATATATATTTATTTGCCTTTCAAATGAAAAGTAATTATAACTTGAAAAATCCCAAATTCTTTATGACAATAATTGTTGCTCATAATTAGATAAAGCATGATAGACTCAGAAAGAAAATTTAAGATGTATAAGGTTTTATATGTGTTATTGAAGCATATAAAATCTCTGCACATAAAGATAAAATAAGACAATATATGACCAGGCAAGACCTAGAAATAAATACTGTGTAGGTGTAGGTTCAATTTTTCTGGTACTGTGATTTTTGAAATCTTTAAAATTAATACTACACTAAATAAGTTGGTATAAAATAAAATTATCCTTGAACTCTCAAGTAGGTTTATATTGCCACAATATATGAGAGTGCAACTTTTAATGTGATAACATTGAAAAGGCTAACAGAGCACTAATTCTAAGAATAAATTTGAGGATGGGGAGAAAAATTTACTCAGTTACTAAACCTCGGCATGAAGTGCATTATGATTTGAAATTTTATAATTATATTTTTAAAAATCAGCTTTAAAACACATGAGCTATCATATTGAGGGAATACAGTATCTCTTTCTACAGTGAATAATTCGTAGCACAGGATAGAGAGTGCCCAAGTTCTCCTGATTAGAGATCAGTTCTACAGAGAATTCTATTCTCTGAACCTTCATTTGTTGTTGGAGAAACACCAAGATGTCTTGGAAGTGACTCACAACAACATCAGGTTTATTCTGTTTAAAGTGTTTGTTATTTAATGAGTTTGTTATTAACTTTTGCCAAAATAACCATTTATTACTTGATGTTTGTTCAAATTGTTTTACCATCTGCCTATCTTTTATTTACTTTTATTTATACACTTGCTAATAATAACTTCTCGTGGTATGAAAATATCTCTATTGCTGAGGCAAGCATAGTATAACAGGGATAGTCTAGTATTTTCAGAAAAACATATTAAAAATGGGACTGAGGGGCCAGCATTGTGGTGCAGTAGGTTAACCCTCCACCTGTGGTGCTGGCATCCCATATGGGCATTGGTTCTAGTCCTGGCTGCTCCTCTTCTAATCCAGCTTTCTGCTATGGCCTGTGAAAGGCCAAATGCTTGGGTCCCTGCACCCATGTGGGAGACCTGAAAGAAACTCTTGGCTCCTGGCTTCAGAATGGCCCAGCTCTGGCCATTGTGCCCATTTGGGGAGAACAAGAACAACAATTTTTGTTAACATGTAAAATCATTATTAGAGGGGCTGTTTTTGTGGTCCAGTTAGTTAAAGCCATGGGCCAGCATACCACATGGCCATCAGTTCCAGTCCAGGCTGCTCTACTTCTGATCTGGTTCCCTGCTAATGTGCCTGAGAAAGCAGCTGAGGATGGTCCAAGTCCTTGGGCCCTTGCACCCAAGTGGGAGATCCAGAAGAAACTCCTGGCTCCTGGCTTTAGCCTGGCCCAGCACTGGCTGTTGGGGCCATTTTCTCTTTCCTTCACTCTCTCTTAACTCTGCCTTTAAAATAAATAAATAAATCTTTAAAAAAATTAAAAAAAAAATTAGCAGAAGATTTTTGTTACCAGCTAAACATGCTAGTTTTATATCATCATAGTAAATTATATAAATAAAAATAGTTAATTTAATAATAGTTTGATTTTTGAATTATCTTAACAGAATGAATTTTTCAAATGTGTTTTCAAAATGTCTAACAAACATCTAATAAAATTGCAGGCAATCTTATAAATATTCAAATAATAATATGTTAAAATGTGTTAGGAAAGTATCATTAATGTTTGTTGGAATGGCTAAGAAAATAAAATATGGCTAAGCAATTGGTTAAACTATAAAAAATAATAGGTGGGAATTTGGCCTAGGGATTGAGCTGCCACTTGGGATGCAGACAGCTCATATAGGACAGAGTACCTGGGTTAGAGACCCATCTCCTGTCCAGAATTTTCCCAGCCTCCATCTGATGGGCACTCTGGGAGGCCGCAGGTGTTGGCTCAGGTGAGTGGATTCCTGCTATCTATGTGGGAGACCTGGATTGAGTTGCTGGCTCCAACATTGGTCTCAGTGTTGTTGGCATATGGGGAGTGAACCAATGGATAATATCTCTCTTTATCTCTGTATGACTCTTTCTCTTGGTCTTTCAAATAAATAAATAACATATTGACTGATAGATATTCAAAATGTATTTTAGTGCTTCCTTTTGTTTAGAGATCCTTGCTTTGGAAGAAAAATAAATGGATCACCCTAATCATGTTATGGATATTTTATAGATAAGAATGCAGGCTAACTTTGTTGTCCTGAGATAAATAACTCCACACTGAATGAAAATTGAATGATAAAGAGTAAATGATGTCAAAATAAGAACGCATATATTTTATTTTGGAATAGTACCAATTTTTATAAAAATGATTAAGTTGAACAGCAGAAATACTGTGAAATGATTTAAAATTACTTATATAGAGAAACTTTTCAAACCTTGAGTTGAAATTAATTTTGTTATAATTAGTCAAATAGTAAGCTAAAAATAACCATTTTCCATTGCATGGACAGAGCAAATTTTTTTTTTTTTTAGATTGCAGTTACTGTTTGAAAACTATTGCCTTATTTCTCCAGTAGATTTATGTAAAAACCAAACATAGATGGTCTGTGAGAATATTAGGGATTTGTAAAAGACAGAGGGCTTTAAGCAATCAGTAGAAGTACAAAATCCTAAAATAATTCTGACATGAGTAAATATGGAGAAAGAAAAAAAGATATGATTAGAATTCAAGGAGTTGATTTTCTCCTTTTTTTTTTTTCCCTTCAAGGGAATTTTTGTCCTGAGAGAAAAGCACAGATTCCTTAGATAGTATTTCAAATTATGAATCTTCCTGTGGACAGAGTTTCCTAGGCTGTCTGCAAATCCAGAAACTGGCAAAAAACTAAAGTCCATAACAACTTATAATGCATCTAGAGGGAAAGACATACTTTTATTCATCAGTTATTGACATTTATTTCTTAACTGATGAAATGCAGTATAGCCATTGCTTGGGACCATGTCTTGTTTGGCAAAGGAAGAATTGCAGCTGGAGCCTAAAATTTTTTTCTCAAACATTCTCTTCTCCTATTTCCTTCTCAACAAATCCAAGACTTCGAAATTATCAATTAAGAGTTGGGATGTGGAAGAAATATTCCACGTCACATGATTTTAATTGATTGTTTGAGAGGCAGAGAGAGTGAGTGAGAATATATTCCCAACCCCAGGTTCATGCATCAAGTGAAAAATTGTTGGGCTGACTGGAAGCTGGGAACTGGCAACAATCCAGGTCTCCCAGTGGGTCTAAGGAACCTGATAGCTTGAGCTATCACTGCTGCTTCTAAGAGTCTACAGTGGTGGGGAAAACTAGTCAGAATCCAAAGCTGGGAGATTCCAGTGTGGGATAAAAAGATCTTCACATAGGCTAAATATCCACTCCCACAGATACTTTTAAAATTTCTCTCAAAAATTTAGTGTGAGTAGGAATTTATTTAAATTTTGAGAAATATTCAGGTATAGTTGTTTGTATTATTTTTATTCATTTAAAGCTTTATTTATTTATTTATTAGAAAGGCAGAGTAAGAGTGAGAGGGAAAAGAGAGAGAGAGAGAGAGAGAGAGAGAGAGAGAGAGAGAGAATCTCCCACTCTCTGGTCCACAAATGAATGCAGCAGCCAGGTCTGAGACAGGCTCAAGACAGAAATGAATAACTTCATCCTGGTCTTCCATGTAGGTGGAAGGGTCAGATTTACTTGGGTTTCCTTCTACTGCCTTCCCAACTACATCATCAGAAACCTAGTTTGGAAGTGGAGCAGTCAGGACTCAACTGGGGGTCCTATGTGAAATGCCAGCATCGCAAGGGGTGGGTTAACACACTGTGCCTCTGTTTTAAAAAAATACCAAAATACCTTGTTACAACAAAATATTTTAACTTTCCAAACCAAATACCACTTTATCCTATCCTGTCCTGACATTTTACAAACCATGACTTTATCTCATTCCCATCTTTTATATCAATTAAGCAACAACTAGAGCAACCGATCAATAACGCATTATTCCTGTTTTTCTTTAGATAGTCCAGAAAACAGAGCTGTAAGGAAATATTTGGTAGTGATTTCCTGCTGTGCTACTTTGAATCCCTTTTAAAGGACTACAAAATATCACTAAAGCAGCCGGTGCAGGAGATTGAAACTTATTAAAACAGGTAATGCTTCATTTTCCACAGGCCTCTTCTTGAGAAGAGGTCATTTCAAAAAAAAAAAAAAAAAAAAAAGGAAGGAGAAGAAATAGCATTTCCATAATGTCATTAACATTTGACATTAAGTGAAAAATATTCCTTCCATTCCTATCCAAAACATAGCAAAGCAGCACAAACAGTAACATACTACATACAAAGTATCATTAAGAAAACTTGCCTAAAGCCTTCCATTAATCCCCTTTGGGTTGGACAGCTGTGAGGGGAACTTCACTTTACCCCGTCCCCACCGACTACAGCGTTTGTCTGGAAATATCATGAAGTCTGAGCTCCTTTGAGAATGTTCAGCACTTCAGCCTCCAGCCTCAGCTGGAAACACTGTAAGTAAGGTCTTTCATGTGGTATTTCAGCATTTCTCACTCCAGCCCCTGAAAGAAATGGAAACAAACCTTGTCTATGTTTATCATAACTCTAGCAAGGAGGTTGAATTTCAAGATTGTTCTTCCAGGAGGGTGAAAGGTCAGTCTGGGAGTGAAAAGAAATAACAAAAGTTATTCTCATCCCACTTCAGTTCTTCTTCAATCTGACCTCCTCATTCTTATTGGGGATCCACGGTGTTGGCAATGGGGATCCATGACATTTGTGGGAGTGATTATCTTTCCATAGCCATTTCTTCTCATTTATACATATATCTGCTTGACATGCAGCAACATATTTCATGAGGCATACGATGGTACTAACAGTAGCTCTTGTTTATACATCTGTAAAGGACTGTGTATTCCAGCTTATTTTTCAAATCACATTGTCATTTCAAGTACAGAAAGCAACTAAATGTTACATTAGTATGCACTGAGACATCACATTCAGAGTCAGTTCTTGTTCTCATTTTCAGTTAGATCTTTTGCTTCTTAGCTTTGCACATATTTAAAGTTTAAAAATTCTTGCATCTGCATTATTTTGCATGATTCACGTTATTCTAAGTGGTAGACAGTCAGTGATATCACAGTTGTACAAAGGAGAGCGGTTTTGCTTTTGGTGATCAAGTAACTTACCTAAGGAAAAACAGATTACTAATAATAAGAACCACAGCTGAAAATAAGGTTATCTGAATGCATATATGGCCTGTGCTTTCAATAAAATACCTGAGGATCTATTGGATTCAAAATATATATTATATTATTTATACAGAATTACAAGTCTGGACACTTTCCCTCAAGGTATTTCCTCCAGAGGTGGAGTAAGAGGACATATACACATTTATGATGACAAGCAATGCAAGTGAGTGGTAAACAAATGATCAAATCATATCCATGACTACTCCAAAAATAAAGAAATCCCATGCCCTGAGGTTGTGAGATAACACTTCACAAAGGATGCTATATTGATGCATTTCTCACATTGCATTATAACCTAGTCTACACTTGCCTGCAGGACACGGGGAGATGCTGAAAATGTAGTAACATAATATCAAATATGTCGACCACTTACTAAGTACCAGGAGTTTTTTTCATTTATTGTGTTACGCAAATCTTAATGAAGACCTATGCATCAATTACCATGCTACCCTTTGGAGCCTGCAGAACGGAACAGAGACTATACGGGGGAAATGGTCTTGATTATAATGCTGTCCTTCTTGTGAGACAACTTATCTATTCTGGTTCCATTTAATTTTCTATGATAAATGTTAATGATCAAATACATCTTTATAGTGTATGTACAGAACTTAACTGTTTTTAACAAGTCTAAAAATATGGAAGGGAATGATTAATCAATTTGTCCTTTTATAATGTTCTATGTTCTGAAGGGGGAAAAAAGAAATATCTTCCTTAAATTTTTCTTCACAATTCTCCAAGTGCTCTCAGAGAAGAATGTCTGTCCCAAAATGGAAGAAAAACCTGGAAACTAGATCTCTATATCTAGTGCTATCTGTGCCTGGTATTGCTTTGGCTATGCTTCCTAAATAATTTCCCTCATTTGTAAAATGGAAGAAAAATTAGGTCATGTTTCTTGGGACATGAGATAAGGAGGAATGAATTTCTTCATTTCTGCCTCCAAGGAATATTATAAAATAGTCATAATATCTACAATTTTTTGTCTTATTGAGAGTCAATCTGTCAAAAACAGCATGCAAACTATGCAGGAGCCTTGTAATGAGAAAGCAAAGCAAGAATGTGGATGCCCAATCTCTATCTTCGTCTCTCGTATAAGTATTATATCCTGTATCTACAGTGAGTGCAGTTTGGCACCATCAAGGAAATCTAATGGCTGAGTGACAGAATTCTTCTTTTTTAGGAGTCTCAATTGTTTCTGGAAATATGCAAAAACAGTTATACTCCCACAACTCCATTTGACAAGGTAACTAAAATCTCAATAGAGGTAGGTATCAAAATTAACTTAATCCTCAAATTTCTCTTGCACACATTCTATAATAATGCTTTTTAGTTTTTTACAAATCTTTAATTTTTAGATTATGCCTAGAATCACTTGACGTGATTTTTTTTTGAAATGTAAATAAGGAGTATAAAGTCATTCTGAAGACTTATCATATATTTAGATGGAGAGATACAATTTTTCTTGAAGTAATTCTAAAGAACTTATTCTTAGAATTATCTTTAATAGTGTTGTCAGTCTACAACTTTAATCTACCTTTGTAATTATATGCTTTTGTTTATTGGTCTTAAAATTAATTTTTCTTTCTAAAAATGGGCAGATACAATAATATTGCAACTGTTTTATGAAAAATACTTCAAGGTATTTGATTTTCAAAATAAGGAATTTTAAAGTACTATAGGCTTTTTAAAAAATGGGAGGCAATCAATCAATCACTTCTTCAGGCAGGATTTTATCTCCTCTCCTTGATTAAAAGAGTTAAATTGCAAAAAATATTTTAAAATTCAGAAAATATTAAGTTCTCTTTGTATACTGTATTAACCGGGGTGAGAGGAGAAAAAACTAAGAAAATCTTTCAGATGAAAGTACTGCAAATAAGTACAGCATTTGGATGATCCTCGAGTAACCTTTCCTGTCTCTTTCATGTGTTGCTCTGGGAATGTATTAATCTTTAAAGCCCTCTTACATTATAAATATTGCTTATGTTACAAATCATGCAAATTTATCCCCCTTTCATTACTTCAGAGCTTCCTAGGTCAAGAGTTATCTTTCAAACAACATCAACTATTTTCACTAAACCATATTACATATCTATGTCAGTTCATATTCAAGTGCATGATATAGCACCATAATAAATCCCTCCTAGCCTTTGGCAAGGGTAGTAATGTGAGATAGTGCTGAGAAGAAAGAATTTTATAGCTTAAGTGTATAGTGCCCAGAAAGTTAAACAAATAATAAGCAACCCCTATGACCAAAGAACTTTCAAAATAGCAAGAAACAATCTCCATGGTGTTAGTACCAGAGCATGTGAAAGGAAACTCTCCTATGGGTATCTATCATAGAGGGTAGGATGATTTTCCACTCATAAATGAGGTGCCAAAGTGACCAGCAAAAGAAAACATACCATCACAAAATTTATGATAAAATGTGACTCAAAAGCACTATCTGGAACTGCTGTTAAGTAAATTTACGAATTCTTCACATCAAGAGTCAGTTGGTCTTTATGTCTATTCCTCTCTCTAGTCTTCCAAGACGTATACACTCGGTGAAAACATCTAACTCCTTCACTGAGTATTTCAAGTCTGTTTCCTTCCAAAATAGCAGCTCCCCGAGGGCAAAACAAACTCTCTAAAGCATTG
Source organism: Lepus europaeus (assembly GCF_033115175.1). NCBI lineage: Eukaryota > Metazoa > Chordata > Mammalia > Lagomorpha > Leporidae > Lepus > Lepus europaeus. Next base: position 15,558,074 of record NC_084848.1, read on the forward strand.
AGCAGACCTTGTAACTACAATGTAAAAAAAGGTAATATATTCATCAGTATATTGACAGGATAATCATAATACGTTTCATTTCTTGTAACAGTAGAATCTTGGAAGTTCTTATACTTGATATAATTATGCAATTCATTTAGTGGATTACCCTTGATAAATGTCTAATTTATAAGACAATTTAAGAAATAAAGCCATATTTTATTCAACCTTAGTATTACTGAGCCTACCACATATCACCTAATTTGAAAGTATACTGGTTGAAACACATTTACTTGTGAACCAATCAATGTTGCAAATGAATTTTACCTCTTTTATTTCTCTCTACATACTATTGGGCTAACTTTTGCTTATTGCTATTTGCAGATGAGAGTAGTAAAGATAGGAAGTGATAGCCACAAGGTCTATGCATATAATGTGTGGCATTGAATGCTAGGAACTTAAGACCCCTTGGACCTGATTTCCACTCTCAGTGGAATGGAAGAAACCATAAAAAATGAACGATAAGAGACAAATATTTTCTTCTTTCAGAAATATTAAAAATAATTTGCTAAAGAAAACTACACAGCAAACAAACAAAGAATCCCCAGGCAAGAGTAGCCCCATTGGAATAAGTTCCTAGTTGCTTTTTAGGAAATGTGAAATATAAGTGTCTACTCTTGTTAAGGGCTGTAAAGCTTGGTATATTTGCAAATGAAAGAATTATTTGACTCTATATACAAGTCAGTGTGGGGAAGACACTTTTTTTTCCAATGATGATGATATAATGATAATGATAGTGAAAATGATGAAGAAAAATAGCTTTTCTTTGTTAGTTATAAACTGAACATAAACATGGATTATTGGATGACATGAATTGAACACATTGGAAGAAAATTAATTTTTGTATTTATGTTTGTGGATGAGGAGATAGTGGGAGTTAGGAGAGAAAGCTGATTTAAAAGTGATCCAAAATACACAACATGTTAATAACTACAGGCTGCTTTACAAAAGCTTATCAGTGCAGTAATTTAATTTATTGCAAAGAAGAGAACAGGGCCAAATTTGTCGTTATGCCCCTCAGAGTAGATATTACCCAAAGAAAGGAACTCTGTAGTTTTAAGCAAAACTATGTGGCTTGGGAGGGGTTTGTGGCAACTCCTGATAAAGTTCAGAGGTCAAACACAAAATAAAGCAACAATATTAACAAGAAGAGCCTTTCTAATTAGTGATTGGCACTTAATGGTCAGGGCCCATTTTCATTTTGTTTTTACTCTACATGGGCTAATTATGGGAATAAAATAGGATTTAAATGTGAAGCAACTTATCAATAATATTGTAATTATTTACTAAGATAGACATTCATCTCATTGCTGTATTCAATTAAGAGAACTTCTTGGAACTATGTAAGTGTGGTCAGGAACATTGTATAATTGGAACATTCTGTAAAAGATTTCTGCAATAACTCTTCAAATCATTGAACTAGACTTACAAGAAGTAGTAAGGCTTGCTTGATTTATCAACATTATATCTGATGTTAGTGTCATGCATAAAAATAATATAAATAAATAAAAAGTATTAGGGTATGAGCAGATACAGAAATCAGTTAAGAAAAGAATGGACGGATCCTTAGGTATCCTGTGGGAAATTGTTAACCATAAGATAAAATGTCAATTTTTATTCAAGTCCTAAAAATATATATCAAATAGTTAAAGATAAAAATAAAAGTACAAGTTTAAGATTTCTGAAAGATAACATGAAATCAGATTTTTATTTCATCATATAGAAAAGGACTTTAAGAATAATCAGGGGCCGGTGCTGTGGCTCAGTGAGTTAAAGCCCCAGCCTGCAGCGCTGGCATCCCATATGGGTGCTGGTTCGAGTTCCAGCTGCTCCTCTTCCTATCCAGCTCTCTGCTATGACCTGGGAAAGCAGCAGAGGATGGCTCAAGTTCTTGGGCCCCTGCACCCGCGTGGAAGACCCAGAAGAAGCTCCAGGCTTCTGATCAGCTCAGCACTGGCCAATGTGGTCATTTGGGGAGTGAACCAATGTAAAGGAAGACCTCTCTCTCTCTCTGGCTCTACCTCTCTCTGAAATTCTTTCAAATAAATAGATTTTTTTAAAAAAGAATAAAACATAAATCATATAAAAATTGTTATATTGAAGTCTATTGGGATTGCCAGGGTCTGGCATTTGGCCTAGTGTTCGAGACACTGCATCCCATGGTGGAATATCTTGCTTCAGTGCTTCTGTTTCAGCTTTCTGCTGAAGTTCACCCTGGGAGATAGCAGGTGGAGCATCAAGTACTTGAAGTCTGTGCTGTTGACGTGGCTCTGACCCAGTCACAGCTAATACTGATATTTGAGTGTCAACCAACTGATGGAAGAGTTCTCTCTATATATATTTATTTGCCTTTCAAATGAAAAGTAATTATAACTTGAAAAATCCCAAATTCTTTATGACAATAATTGTTGCTCATAATTAGATAAAGCATGATAGACTCAGAAAGAAAATTTAAGATGTATAAGGTTTTATATGTGTTATTGAAGCATATAAAATCTCTGCACATAAAGATAAAATAAGACAATATATGACCAGGCAAGACCTAGAAATAAATACTGTGTAGGTGTAGGTTCAATTTTTCTGGTACTGTGATTTTTGAAATCTTTAAAATTAATACTACACTAAATAAGTTGGTATAAAATAAAATTATCCTTGAACTCTCAAGTAGGTTTATATTGCCACAATATATGAGAGTGCAACTTTTAATGTGATAACATTGAAAAGGCTAACAGAGCACTAATTCTAAGAATAAATTTGAGGATGGGGAGAAAAATTTACTCAGTTACTAAACCTCGGCATGAAGTGCATTATGATTTGAAATTTTATAATTATATTTTTAAAAATCAGCTTTAAAACACATGAGCTATCATATTGAGGGAATAAAATAAAATAGCCTCCTAGGTCCTCAGGCCCTCATTTCTGTTCTCAGAGTTGGTTTAGAGAGGACATGATTGAAGGAAGAAATCAGGAAATCCCAAAGGCAATGGCTTCTGGGAAGCCTGGTTAAGTCTGCACCCTCTGTGCACTGATCCTTGTGTAGCCAAGGGGACAAGCAACAATTTCCCCTTCTTTATCACTTCCAAACTGAACGGCTCCCATCCCACCCCATATCTAAGACTATGTGATTACAGACTCAAAGGTATATTCCTTTGATCATATCATTAAGCATCTGTTTGACTTTTAGGAGTCATGTTAATAGGTATTTAATAGGCTTCTTTAGTTTGCAAAAACAAAACAAAACAAAACAAAAAGCCCTGAAAGTAAGGTCCTAACTTCAGTGAACACATTATTCTTTATATTGACACAATATATTAAGCATATATTTACTATTTATATTATAGTACATATATTTATTTCTTTTTCATGAATGCAACATAAATGTAATCTTTCCATACCTTATTCCTCTAATAATCAGTGAATCAGTGTTTGAGCCAATTTCTGAAGTTGAATTTTTCTGCCATTTATCCCCTGCTTCTATTATTTGCATAAAGATATCAGCACAGACATGTACTTAAACCTCTTAGCCATTTAACATTATAATAAATTACAGCAATTTAAAATCCTTTGAGCTGCATTTAGTTTAGTGATTATTAATTTTGGAGATATAAGGTTCTGTAAAAAAAGTGTGGGGTTGCTCATAAATATGCATTATATGTGTCAGTTTTCTTCAGCTCTGGTGAATGACAGGATTATTTTACAGTACAAAAATCAACGATATAAAATCCATGAAAGTTGGCCGGCGCCATGGCTCAATAGGCTAATCCTCTCCGCCTGCGGTACCGGCAAACTGGGTTCTAGTCCCGGTCGGGGTGCCAGATTCTGTCCCGGTTGCTTCTCTTCCAGTCCAGCTCTCTGCTGTGGCCAGGGAGTGCAGGGGAGGATGGCCCAAGTGCTTGGGCCCTGCACCCCATGGGAGACCAGGAGAAGCACCTGGCTCCTGACTTTGTATCAGCGCGGTGCGCTGGCCACAGCATGCCAGCTGCAACGGCCATTGGAGGGTGAACCAATGGTAAAGGAAGACCTTTCTCTCTGTCTCTCTCTCTCTCACTATCCACTCTGCCTGTCCAAAAAAAAAAAAAAAATCCATGAAAGTTAAATTTAGTGGAAGACAGAAAGAGAGGAAGGAAGGAAAGAAGGGAGGAAGGAAATAAAGCAGGGAGGTGAGAGGATTGGAGGGAGGGAAGGAAAGGAGGAAGGAAGAAGGGAGGCAGGAAGAATGGAGGGGGAGAGGAATGGAGGGAGGAAGGGAAGGAGGAAGGAAAGAGGGCAGGAGGGAGGAGGGAAGGAAAAGAAAGGAAGGGGGGAGAAGGGAAGGGAAAAGGTAGAAGGGAAGAAGGGAGTAGGTGAGGGAAAAAGGGCACACAAGGAAGAAAGAACACGAGACTCGGAAACCCACTCCTTCAGTATCTCAATGGTTGTTGAGATACAGTCAACATTAGGTGTTCCATATTCAGTGATTCTTACAAATTGTGAATTCTGTCAAACAGGACTGATCAAAAAAAAAAAAAAACCATACAGAGACTATTTCTCAGACAATGCCTAGTCTAGCAATGGATATTGCATAATTAGCAGAATCAAATAACACCCATAGGAAGAAAACATTGCTATGAATGCATTTCAAATGCTAAGTTGAAAATGCACTGTAATATTAAGGAACGGAAAAGTCAGAGTAAAAGATGAATGGCTATACTAATTAAATAAATAATTTGATCAGGAGTGCAAAGAGGAAAGAAAGATGAATTATCACATTTTCTTTAAATTTATTTATGTAAAGGGAATGAATGATGCACTTGATACATACAGTTTTAGGGATATAATGATACTTCTCATAGTTCCTCCTTCCCCTCCTTGCTGTCACCCTCTCTCCTCCTTCCTTTCTTATTTTTCTTTTAATTTTTGTGATGACAAGCTTTGTTTACTTTATATCATAAGCTTAACTCTCCATTAAATAATGAATTCAACAAGTACTAAGTGCTAAGTCCAATGTTCCTCCATAGTTTAGACAAGAGCTATAAACAATAATCAAATCTCAAGATGTCAGTTTCATTCATACACAACGTGTGTTTTTTCTCTTTTGCACAAATTCATTGAAATTATATTTAAAATAATATAACCTTATATAAGAATTGAACTCTAAAAGAAAATTAAAACCTAGAAATTTAAAAGTGTTTAGCTCTGGACATGCAGTGTGGTGTGTGTGTGTGTGTGTGTGTTATTTAGATGAGAAGATACACACATATTAATATAGAGAGATCTATATATAGGCAGGAGACAGGAGCTTCCTCCTGATCTTCCAGGTGGGGGCAGGGGCCCAAGTCCTTGGGCCATCCTGCACTACTTTCCCAGGCCATAGCAGAGAGCTGGATCAGAAGTGGAGCAGTCATGAATCAACCATATGGCGAGTACATGGGATTCTGGTACTGCAAGCTGTGGCTTTACCCACTACACCACAGCACCACCCCATACTTTTATTTTAGAGAGACATTTTTTTCTCTCCCACAGGCTGACATAGACTATCAACTCTCCAAAACACACAGATTTAAAAGGAATAAAATGTAAGTAGTGCTTACAAATTCCTATACAACTGTGCATAGATAAGCATAGCAAATGTGCCTGAATTATTTATTTTATTGGGGTTTCAACGATGGCTGGAAATGATTATTTGTTCAGCATGCAAATAATACAAAGATGAAATATGTTCTGTTGCAATCTGTTCCCTATCCCAGCTAATATCCAAGGTGGTTATCTACCTCCAAGACCAGAAATGAGTAACCAATGATTGGTTAGCTGCTACCTGCTTTTGTCAAAAATTGTATTGAAACATAATCACACCCAGTTATTTACATATTATTTATGAGTACATTTGTGCCATGACATCAGAACTGATCTGTAGAAACAATTGTTTGAAACTCTAAACCTAAAATTTTACTGCTTAGACTTTTATAGAAAAAGTTTGCCAATCCCTGCCCTAGATACTCTGAAGCAATGACCTTATTTAAGATGTCTGAGAACTTAGAAATATATAATAATATATTTAATTAAAGGGGCCGGCACTGTGGCACAATAGGTTAAGCATTTTCCTCCAGCACAGGCATCCCATATGGGCACCAGTTCGAGTCCCGGCTGCTCCACTTCGATCCAGCTCTCTGCTGATAGCCTGGGAAATCAGTGGAAGGTGGCCCAAGTGCTTAGGCCCCTACACCCACGTGGGAGACCCAGAAGAAGCTCCTGGCTCCCGGCTTCGGATCGGTGCAGGTCCAGATGTTGCGGCCAGTTGGAGAGTGAACCAGAGGATGAAAGACCTCTCTTTCTCTGTCTCTCCTCTCTCTGTGTAACTCTGGCTTTCAAACAGATTTAAAAAAAATCATTAAAATGAGGTAAAAGTATGCCACTCTAAAATCACAGTCAATTTCTGCTTCCAAAATACATGATTTTTTAATGTTGATTTTTTGGCATGTGTTGTTCTCTGTTTCTTAGTCGGAAATTTTCTTTTTCCTACATTCCCTTTCAGCTTGTAAAACTCCACCCACCCTTCCAGGTTCAAACTAAACATCATTTCTCCAAAGGAAGATTTTCTGCCCTATTATTAACGAAAGGAATAGTTGTTCATTCTTTTTTTTTTTTTTTTTTTTTTTTTTACAGGCAGAGTGGACAGTGAGAGAGAGAGACAGAGAGAAAGGTCTTCCTTTTCATTGGTTCACCCTCCAATGGCCGCTGCGGCTGGCACACTGCACTGATCTGAAACCAGGAGCCAGGTGATTCTCCTGGTCTCCCATGCAGGTGCAGGGCCAAGGACTTGAGCTATCCTCCTCTGCACTCCCGGGCCACAGCAGAGAGCTGGACTGGAAGAGGAGCAACCGGGACAGAATCCGGCGCCCCAACCAGGACTAGAACCCGGGGTGCCGGCACCGCAGGCAGAGGATTAGCCTAGTGAGCCGTGGCGCTGGCCATTGTCTATTCTTATGTCTCATTTAGCACTAGACAGCCTTTAGAGCATTTAACAAATTATGTTGCAATTATTTATTTGTGTGGAAACTACTGTTGTAAAGCAGAACAAGTTTCTCCACATTTTATTTTCTAGATCCTAATTTTTCAAGCTTAAGTTGTGCTCAGTAGATGAGGAAAGGAGATAACTGAGATAAGGCAATGGAGAAACAAAAGAGGAGAAAAAACAAATTAGAGATGAAAGGAGGAACAATGGCAAAAATGATGGAATGAAAAATTATGAATTTAACAATATTAATACTGTGTGATTTTTACATGCTGTAGGGGTAACCATTGTATGTATAAAATAACAGTTTAACATAAGGCTTTTAAAGGAGATTAAACAGAATATCATTGCTAATTATTTCATAGAAAACCATGGTAAAAAATGCTGAGTAATCATCACTCATGTGTCTTCTAGTGCTATTGATAATCAATTTACTTCTAAATAAATGCTTATATTAACTCATTTTATATATGCCAGTGCTTTCTTTCCATATCACCAACAACTGAAATAAGTGAGGTGAAGACATAGTAAATAGGATTATTTAAATGAAGCTATTTTAGTACTTTACTGAGCATATAGACATCAACATATAGAAAATTTGTTCATCTTCTGTCATCAAAATTAAAACCAAACTTTATACACATCTCCTAGCAAATTGTCCTTATACAATTAATTCTCCAGGAAAATAATTACTGAAAATATATTTGAAGGTGGCCGGTGCTGTGGCACATCGGGTTAATGCCCTGGCCAGAAGTGCCAACATCCCATATGGGTGCTGGTTTGAGACTCAGCTGCTCCACTTCTGATTCAGCTCTCTGCTGATAGCCTGGGAAAGCAGTCAAAGATGGCCCGGGTCCTTGGGCCCCTGCACCCATGTGGGAGACCCGGAAGAAGCTCCTGTCTCTTGGATTCAGATCAGTAAAGCTCCAGCTGTTGTGGCCAACTGGGGAGTGAACCATTGGATGGAAGACTTCTCTCTCTCTCTTACTCTCCTGTGTAACTCTCTCTTCTCTCTGTGTAACTCTGACTTTCAAATAAATAAATAAAGCTTTAAAATATATATATATTTGAAGGTTGGGTTTCCTTATTGAAACAATATCATAATTGAAATCCACCATACACAGCTTACTGATTTCACCTGCTGTTGGAATTCCAGTTTATTTGAAACAGTTACCTATTAAAGACCAATCTGGCAAAAATCTCATGAGTCTGATTGGGCACCAGAATTTGCAATTTCACTGGTATTCTTCCCTACCCATGCATTGATTAAGACTTTAAGTGCTGTTGTGTTTCCATTTTTTTAAAAGATTTATTTAATTTATTTGAAAGTCAGAGTTACACAGAGAGAGGAGAGGCAGAGAGAGAGAGAGAGAGAGAGAGGTCTTCCATACGCTGGTTTACTCCTCAATTGGCCGCAATGGCCAGAGCTGCGCTGATCCAAAGCCAGGAGCCAGGAGCTTCTTCCGGGTCTCCCACATGGCTGCAGGGGCCCAAGGACTTGGGCCATCTTCTACTGCTTTCCCAGGCCATAGCAAAGAGCTGGATCGGAAGTGGAGCTGCTGGGACACGAACCAGCTCCCATATGGAATGCTCCATTTGTTTTTATATTAATATTTGTTAACATTTTTGAATCTTGACATGTTACAATAAAAATGTTTTCTTCTCCAGAAATCTGTGTTAACCTTCCTCCAGGTGATGGTTGCCTTCAAAGAGAACCTGGTCATGAGTTTGCTCCCTTGTGTAAGACACACTGGTTGCAAGCAGCCTGCTGAGTCTCCTGCACTCCCAGAGGCTGTTGAGTTGGCAGTTTTTGCTGGATGCCTGCCATGCAGTTTTCTCAATACCCAGGGTTTGCATTTGTGCGGAGCCAAGGTGCACACGTTCTCTTTCACATTTCAAGCCGTTATCTCTTCTGCCTTCAATGATTTTTATGGATGAACAAACCAGGTCACTAAAGATAAGGCACTGTCATTCTCCACTAAATCTTCCCACGTTTTAAGAACTGCCCTGAAACTGAACTTCTGCTAAGAATTTCTGATTAGAACGGGAACAAACGCCATATATCCCCGATATTTCTTTTCATCAAAGAAAGGAGTTGAAGTTCTTAGTTTCATCCCAGTTTATTACCTCTTTGACCATGCAGAAGTCATTTGCTTCTCCAAATCTGATTCTTGATACAACGTGAGAATAACAATATATTGCTCACTTCTTAAACTCCTAGGGAGACTTAAATGAAGTTACATACATCAATGTACTAACCATAAAGTGTAATTCATTAGAAATTGTCTTTCTCTTCTTTCAAATGAATCAGACATGGCACAGTAAAACTTACTCTCTGAAGATTCTATTTTCATTTTCAAAATGTTTTTTTTTTTGTTTTATTCATGCTTTAAAACATATCATGTTTAAGAAAGGTGGGGGAAGAGTAAGTCATAGGCATTGAAAAAAAATCTCTTGCCTTTGATTCCAGGCCAAAGGAATTTATTAGCTATTTAGCATGCTCTCTCTACCTCCAGTTTATATTCTTCTGCTTCTATTTTTATCACTACCAGTGAAGCGAGGAATTGTGCCTGCTGTCATAAATACTCTGTGATATCTGAATACATTGTCAAAAATATTTTTTATGTTTGTGGCTATATGAAGTACAGTTTGGATAGCAATGACAAGTTTGCTAAATAGAAAAGTTAATAAAATAATACTGAGATACTTTGGTAATTGGTCTAATTCATGTATCTCATCACCATCTGAAGACTCCATGATAACTCTTATGGATATAACAATTTTGTTTTATGTTTTTACATATCCATCAAGGTATAATTGTTGTAAATTAAGTTACACACACATATTTAGAAGAATTTTAATATATTTTCTTTATGTGTACATTTCAAGATATTTAGAAGATAGTTATTTTAAATGTACTTAGAAAATGGCAAGTTATATAGGTCTTTAATCATTCATTCATTCATTCATTCAATCTCTATTGATCACCTCCCCTGATCCAGGCACTGTGATAGTGCTAGAAACATAGTGTTAACAAAAAAAAATTCCCACTATTTGGCAGCCTATTTTCTAGTAGGAAAAAATGGGGCAGAAAAAGAGGAATAGGAAGAGGTTTAAAGGGAGTAGTGTCTACTCTATTACAGATAATGATTAGTGAAATCACTAAAATATGATATTTTAGTAGAGAACTGCAAGAAATGGAAGAGTGAATCACCTGCCGCTGTGGTGTAAGTGTGAACAGCAAATGCGAAGGTGCTGAAGCAGGTTTGTACATGGAGCCTTTGGGACACAAGAGGACATTGTAGCTGAAATGAAGGAGTAGAAGAGAAAAACTGGACATAAACAATTTAGGGGAAGCTGAAATATACATATATACACACACATATATATATATAATTTGTGTATATAACAATTCATCACTCCTCTGCACGAGGTAGCTTACGCCCTTCTACATGACCTCTTGGGATTCTTTCTTATCAACTCTGTTCTTAATTCACTTGTTTACAAAGAAGACTCAGATTCTATCTGCCCATGTATTAAATGTGGAGACACGCCCAAAACATATCTGAAGATTACCGTGTCTCTTACTTTACTCTTCTCACTATCCCCAATGCAGCTGCATGAGCTGCATGAGCCATGACTTCTGAGGAAATTATCTACAAAGTTTTGAGCTTCAGCAGAAATTAATTTCCTGTTTATGAATCTTCTTTTGAAAAGTGCAAAAGATATTTCCATCTAATATTCAACCAATATTCCAAATTTCACATGCCTCTAACTTCACATGCAGGAGTAATTTTATGTGTCAACTTTACTGGGCCACGGAGTGACCAGATGTTGGTCAAATGCTATTTCTTGGTGTGCCTATAAGATCGTTCCTGGTTGAGACCAACCATTCAATCAGTGGACTTAGCAAAGCAGATTGCCCACCCTAATGTGAATGGGACTTGCCCATCCCTTGGGGACATGCATATAATAAAATGTGGAGTCATAAAGAATTGTTTCAGGTGGGGACTTTGTTCTTTGCTACCTTCAGGACCAGGCTGAGACTGTAACTTACATTATTGACTATCATGGATGTCAGACCTTCAGTTGAATTTTTGGGTCTTCAGCTTCCTGATAGCAAATACTGTAGTCTTCTCAGTATTCACAACTGTGTGAGATAATACTTTTCAAAATAAGCAACACCCATAAATATATATATTTACTATACATTATATTAGTATTATATAAATATTTATATATGATAAAATATTTTATTGGCTTTTTTTCTCTGATGAGCTCTAATGGCTAATATGTGATTTTGACAATGACACTCACTTTTCAAAAATTTTGAATAATTCTTCAAGCAGTCCCTCAAACACCTCCTTAAAATATAATAGCTATCATAATTTTATTAATGAAAACTGATATTAAAACACTATAAACACTCATGTTAAATGCAAGAAGATGACCGATAAGTTCTGAATGTACTTTAACTATTAAAGACTCTTTCCCAAAAATGCTTATGTAAATATTGCTTGAGTAATAGTATGTTTTTAATAATTGGAAAGGAAATGAACATTTTTAAGTTTGTTATCACTTCGCAAAGATAAGTGATTTGCTGTCTGCTTTGTGAAAACTAGATTGACTTTTATCAAGTGTCCTGGTTAATTGAGTCTCAGGTAAGCCTAATAAGTTTTCACTTTAAATTAAGTCTCACTTGATTACTCTTGTCCATATATCTGAAGGGTCATTTATGTTATCACTCAGGCTAATTAATATCCATGACACCTGTGAGTCAAAGTAAGCTGTGTCCTACATTACAAACATTCTGCTTACTACCAACTTCACACCATTAATAAAGTGTTTGAGAGGGAATATAACCATCACTTACTGCTTGAAGAAATCAAAATTTGAAAGAAAACATAAATCAAATTTCATCTATGCCATCAGTCAGTGAACCAAGCGTTAGGTTTTTTTTTTTGTTTTTTTTTTTTTGACAAATCAAAATGATGTGCAGATTTCCATCTTGGCATATCATACATTCATATAAAAATCACTATTTGTTATTGAATACTTATGAATGTACTACAAACAAAAATATTCATATGTGTAAAAGATTAAGTATGTATCTTCATTCTGAAAAAGATGAAGTCAAGGTGGGCACTATGGTAGAGCAGGTTAAGCTGTAACCTGGGACATCTCATGGAAAAGGGCTGATTCCAGTCCCAGGAGTTCCACTTAGATCCACCTTCATGTTAATGCATCCTGGGAGGCAGTGGATGATGGCTCAAGAGCTTAGAACCTAGCCACCCAAGTCAGAGACCTGTTGTGGGCATTTAGGAAGTGAACCAGGAAGTGGAAGGTCTCTATCCCACTTCTCTTCCTCTCCTTTCCCTTCCCTCCTCTTCCCTGCTTTCCCTTCCCTTCTCTCTCTCTCTCTCCTCTTTTCTCTTCCTCTCTCCCCCTTTTACTTTCCACCTCTCTCTCTTTCTCACTTTGCCTTTCAAGTACATTAAAACATAAATAAATAAATAAATATTTAAAAATAAATTTACATAAAAATGAAAAGGAAAAACATATCTACATGGAACTGTTTTATCATACCTTCATTTTTATAAATCAGAATACCAGTCAATAACACAACAGACATAAAACTCCACAAATGTAATACTTATAAAAGTAATTTTTAGTAACTCCACAATAATCTCAACAAAATACCAGATAATCGAACCCAACAACACGCCAAAAAGGTCATTCACACAGACCAAGTAAGATTTATCCCAGGGATGCAGGGTAGGTTCAACATATGCAAATCAATAAACTAATGATGCATCATATTAATAAATTGAATAATAAAAACCATGTGACCTGGGCTGGTGCTGTGGTGCAAGGGTTAAAGCCCTGGCCTGAAGCCCTGGAATTCCATATGGACACCTGTTCTAGTCCTTGCTGCTCCTCTTCCAATCCAGCTCTCCGCTATAGCCTGGGAAAGCAGTAGAAGATGGCTCAAGTCCTTGGACCCCTGCACCCATATAGGAGACCCAGAAGAGACTCTTGGCTCCTGGCTTTGGATCAGCACAGCTACAGCCGTTGCAGCCATCTGGGGAGTGAACCAACAGATGGAAGACCTCTCTCTCTGTCCCTACCTCTCTCTGTAATTCTGTCTTTCAAATAAATAAAATAAATCTTTAAAAAAATGACCATTTCAAAAGATGCAGAGAAAGCATTTAATAAAATACAGCATGCTTTCATGAAGAAAACCTTAAGCAAATTGGGTATACAAGGAGCATACCTCTACATAATCATGACAATAAATGACAAAACCCATAGCCAGCAAATTATTGAATATGAAGAGCTGGAAGCATTTTCACTAAGATCCAGAACCAGACAAGGATGCCCCTCATACCATTAGTTTTCAGTATACTTGTGGAAGTTTTAGCCAGAGTCATTAGGCAAGAAAAATAAATCTAATGGATAACAATGGAAAAGTCAGAGACCACATTATCCCTGTTTGTATACGATATGGTCCTATATCAAGAGGCATCATGGCCAGCACTGTGGCTCACTAGGCTAATCCTCTGCCTGCGGCGCCTGCACCCTGAGTTCTAGTCCCGGTTGGGGCGCTGGATTCTGTCCTGGTTGCTCCTCTTCCAGTCCAGCTCTCTGCTGTGGCCTGGGAAGGCAATGGAGGATGGCCCAAGTGGTTGGGCCCTGTACCTGCATGGGAGACCAGGACGAAGCACCTGGATCCTGGCTTTGGATCTGCACAGCGTGCCGGCCGCAACATGCCAGCCGAAGCGGCCATTTGAGGGGTGAACCAACGGATAAAGGAAGACCTTTCTCTCTGTCTCTCTCTCTCACTGTCCACTCTGCCTGTCAAAAAAATTTTTTTAAAAAAAGAGGCATCAAAAGACTCCACTAAGACTATGTGAACTCCTAAGAATGGCAAAGTTAAGGGTCCAAAATCAACACACAAAAATCAACAGCATTTGTATAAACAATGCTATAGCTGAGAAAGAACTTTTAAGATCAGTTCCATTCACAACATCTACCAAAAATTGTAAATACCTTGAGATAAATTTAGTTAAGAGTTTGAAAAAACTCTACTATGAAAATTGTAAAACATTAAGGCAAGAAATAGAAGAGGATACCACAAAAATGAAAACATTTTTATGTTCATAGATTGGAAGAATTAATATTATTAAAATGTCCATACTACTCAAAGCATTTTACAGATTCAGTGTGATCCTTATCAAAATACTAAGGACATACTTCTAAGATCTAGAAAAAAATGACCCTAAAATTGACATGGAAACACAAGAGACCCTGAATAGCTAAAGTAAACTTAAATAATAAAAACAAAACTGGAGGCCTCACAATACCAGATTTCAAGAGATATTGCAGAGGAGTTATAATCAACACAATCTGTTAATGACAAAAACATAGACATGTGGACTAATGGAACAGAACAAAAACCTTAGAAATTAATCCACACATCTACAACCAGCTAATATTTGACAAACCAGCTAAAGTCACTGCATGGAAAATGGACAGTCTTTTCAACAAATTGTGTAAGAAAATTTGGATCTCCACATGCAGAAATATGAAACAAGACCCCTACTTTACACCATATGCAAGAGTCAACTCACAGAATACCAAGGATCTAAAGCTAAGACCTGAAACCTTCAAATTCCTTTAGGAAAATCTAGGGGAAATATTGCAAGACATTGGCATAGGCAAAGATTTCTTGGCTAAGACCCCAGAAGCCCAGGCAATAAAAGCAAAAACAGACAAATTGTATTACGACAAGCTAAGAAGCTTCTACACAGCAAAGGAAACACTCAACAACAACAACAACAACAAAACAGGCAACTTACAGAATGGAAGAAAATATTTGCACACTATGCAACTGATAAGAATATGTAAAGAGTTCAAGAAACTCAACAACAACAAAACAAACAGTCCTTTTAAGAAATGGGCAAAGGACACGATCAAGCATTTTCAGAAGATGGAATATAAATGCTCAGGATTACTAATTATCAAGGAAATGGGAATAAAAACCACAGTAAGTTTCTCACCCCAGTTAGAATGGCTATTATCCAAAAATCAATAAACTTCAACTGCTGGTGAGTCTGTGGAATAGAAAGTTCCCTAACTCACTGATGAAAGTAATGTAGTTCCCTAACACACTGTTGCAAGTAATGTAAACTAGCACAACTATTTCAGAAAATAATATGCAGATCTCTTAGAAATATGAAAATAGATCTACCATGTAACCCAGCCTTCCCACTTCTGTTAATTTACACAGGGGAAATGAAATCAGCACATGAAAGAGTTACCTGTACTTCCATGTTTACAGCAGCTCAATTCACAATAGCTAAGATATGGAATCAACACAGATGTGCATCAGCTGATGACTGGATAAAGAAAATGTGGTTTATATACATGAGGGGATACTACTCAGCCATAAGAAATAATGAAATCCTGTCTTTTGCAACAAGATGGATTCTACTGGAGTCCCTTAATGTAGATGAGTGAAAATGACATTTTGCTGTTTTATTACTTTTATAGCCTTTGTCTATGTTCCTGCAGAATAGTGATATTTCTACTTTTCACTTGTTGAACTCTTTATTTAGAAGACAATTATGCCTGTGGTTTTAAAGGAAACTGGAAGTATGTTATTTAAAAAATAAAAAGAAAGAAAGGAAGGCGGAAGAGAGTGAGAGAAATATCATTATTTCAATTGTATCTATCAAATGTATGAAATCTCTTCTCTTAAAATGAACAAAAGTTTTTCCAATAAAAATCATAATTTTGAAATCTGTTGTGGCAAAAAGTGGCTGAAGTAGTTAACAAAATTCCTAAGTGATTATTTTTCATACCTTCAAATTTTCCTCATCAGTGCAGTAGTAACATGAGGATTACCTTAGGGCTCTTGGCCTTCTAAATATATTCTCCTACAGTACTGAACACAAATGTGCTTAGAAATAAAATGTGCAATCTAAAAATAGTGTCCCCCAATATTCTTTTTTTAAAAGATTTATTTATTTTATTGGAAAGTCAGAGATACACAGAGAAAGAAGGAGGGGCAGATAAAGAAAAGTCTTCCATCCACTGTTTCACTCCCACATTGGCCGTAACAGCTGGAGCTTCACCGATCCGAAGCCGGGAGCCAAATATTTCTTCTGGGTCTCCCACGTGGGTGCAAGGACCCAAGGATTTGAGCCATCTTCCACTGCTTTTCCAGGCCATAGCAGAGAGCTGGATTGGAAATGGAGCAGCAGGACTCAAATGGGCGCCCATATGGGATGCCGGCGCTGCAGGCGGCAGCTTTTTGTGCTATGCCACAGTGCCAGACCCCCCAATATTCTTACTAGCTGCAAAGTCTAGTTAAAGAGGAACTGTTCAGTGGATAAATCTGGGAAGCAATGACCTATTCAAATAATCAAAATTAATTGTGTGTATACAATGCAAATGCAATTCATGTGCCTACAGATCTGACACACCAGAAAAGCCAGAATAGTATACCACTAGTATGGTTTTTTTTGCCAAAATATGAAACCTGGATATGATCCTATGCAAATACCAGACAAAACCAAGTGGAAAGACAATGTACAAAATAAATGTTTGCAGTTTTCAAAATTTTCAAGTTGTTGAAAAACAGACAGAAAAAAAATCCAAAATAAACAGATTAAGGTGCTATAGTAACTGAAAGCAATCTGTGATTTTGGATTGGTTCTTGGGCTAGAAAATTTATCTTTACTATAGGCCACACTTAGCCTCAAAGTACATTTTAGAAAAATAGAAGGAAAGAGTGCAGAGCTAAAATATGATAAAATTGTAACATTTGGAGACGGTGTGAGAAAACTCTGCATCATTTTTGGAACTTTTCTACAGCTTTAGTTTATTCCTATACAAAAAGTACAAAAAAAAAGAAATAAAACCATAACATAAAATGATCTATGTTGATGTACAGTAAAATGCTTTTCCTGCTGAGTTCTGACAAAACATAATGAAAGTGATTCTCATTGCAATTCCAAGCTAGAAAAAAAAAAATTTTTTTTTTTACTTAGCCCATCTTTCTCTTACCAACACCATACTTTTGTACTCAGAAGGTGAAGATCTATAAACCAACAAAGATAAAGTCACTCATTCAATTTATAAAAAGCGTTAAATGAATCAATGTTTAATTTTATTCATGTTCACACTTACTAAATATAGTCTGATGTTTTTAAGGAAAATGTTAGAATTTGTATCTCTGTATTGACATTTTCCTAACATAGAGTAGAAACTCACAAAGTGATAAACTCTAAAAATCTATTTCCTGATAATACAACTACCGGAATTCTATTTATTTAGACAGTCTTCATATTTTATGGAGTATTAGCTCTAACACAGCACCATGTTGACAATACATTTTACTAACTGTTGATTCCCCTCCTCACTCCCTCTTTAACAAACTCTTGTTAAACTTGGAGAAAACAGTCTCATGAACCAAAGTTAAATATGGAGCTAGTGTTTGGTAGAACCAGAGGAAAGACTAATAGCTGAGACAATAATTAACATTTGGATAATACAGAAAATTTATATTTTATTTTATTAGGAAACCAATGTCTGACTATGTTTAAGATAGAGTTGATCAATGCATTTGCTATCATGATAGAAGGTACATAGTAGTGGTCCCCTGTTAAGCTAGCTTGCAGGCTAAGGAATCAGCTTGATTTGCTTGGTCTAGAATAGTAGTATAACAATTTGGTTGAGGCTGCACCTGTGCTCCTAATCTCCATAGCCTGCACCATTCCCTTATTGCCTTCACTCATGTACAGGATAGCATCTGATTGTTGTTTAAATCTATGAGCTCTAATGTAATAGGAAAAGGTAAGCACATACATAATAATAAAAACAAATTTTAAAAAGGACGAGAAATAAATGTTTTGAAATTAT
This sequence comes from Lepus europaeus, assembly GCF_033115175.1. Lineage (NCBI taxonomy): Eukaryota > Metazoa > Chordata > Mammalia > Lagomorpha > Leporidae > Lepus > Lepus europaeus. The sequence continues at coordinate 15,576,030 of NC_084848.1, forward strand.
TGAGTAACCTTGAGATAAAAGATGGTTTACTTTTTGCTTGAGAGAAGTAAGCATAGTACTTCCTAGGGGAGGTAGAATGTTTTTCAAGAACTTCAAGGGTGTTCATGAAGATATATATATACATAGGTGTTACTGAAAAGAGTGATACAGGATACAGGAAGCAATTTCTGTAGGACACAATTTCCTCTTTCTAAATTTTTTATGTGGCCGTTATATTTTCTATAATATTTCTGTAGAAGAGTTACAGATATCAAAATACAGCTCCTCACTTTATTCTAAATATGCCATTAAAATAAATAAAGACATTGGATTTCTAGGATTCTAGATCAAAAGAATGAGAAGGGAGAAAAGAAGGAAGGAAAGAATGGAAGATGGGATGGAGGAAGGAAGAGAAATAGATGGTGTCACTAGTACTGCATGTTTCCTTGGAAAAGCAGGTGGTCTGCACTCCCCTATGCAAGTTTCCATAGACAAGTAATTCACGCTTTTCTCTGCATGCACAGTCCAGAGTTCAGAGATCTCTGTGACAATGAGGATTTTGTTTAGAGTAAATGAAGGATAGCTCAAGAACTTCAAGGAAAGCTAAATATTGTAAAATTTTTAAATCGATTTGTTTTGGGACCAGCACTGTGATACAGCAGATTAAACCCCCAGCCCATAGTGCTGGCATCCCATACGGGTGTTGGTTCATGTCCTGGCTGCTCCTCTTCCAATCCAACTCTCTGCTACGGCCTGAGAAATCAGTAGAAGACGGCCTAAGTCCTTGGGACCCTGCACCCACGTGAGAGACCCAGAGGAAGCTCCTGGCTCCTGGCTCCTGGCTTCTGGCTTTGGATCAGTTCAGCTCTGGCTATTGAAGTCATTTGGGGAGTGAACCAATGGAATGGAAGACTTCTCTCTGGCTCTACCTCTCTCTGTAATTCTGTATTTCAAGTAAATGAAGTAATTCTTTAAAAATATATATATTTGTTGGCCGGTGCCACAGCTCACTAATCCTCCGCCTTGGGCGCCAGCACCCCAGGTTCTAGTCCCGGTCGGGGTGCCGGATTCTATCGCGGTTGCTCCTCTTCCAGTCCAGCTTTCTGCTATGGCCTGGGAGTGCAGTGGAGGATGGCCCAAGTGCTTGGGCCCTGCACCCACATGGGAGACCAGGACGAAGCACCTGGATCCTGACTTCGGATCTGCGCAGCGTGCCGGCCGTAACATGCCAGCCGAAGCGGCCACTTGGGAGGTGAATTAACGGAAAAAGAAAGACCTTTCTCTCTGTCTCTCTCTCTCACTGTCTAACTCTGCCTGTATATATATGTGTGTGTGTGTATATATATATATATATATATATATATTTGTTTGTTTTATTCTTCAATTTATTCATTACAATCTTAAAATCTATTTTTTAAAAGATTTATTTATTTGAAAGAGTTACAGAGAGGCAGAGACAGGGACAGAGAAAGAGATAGAGATAGAGAAAGAGTTCTTCCATCCACCGGTTCACTCCCCAGATGGCGGCAAGGGCTGGAGCTGTGCCAATCTGAAACCAGGAGCCAGGAGCTTCTTCCAGGTCTTCCACATGGATGCAGTGGCCCCAGGATTTGGACCATCTTCTACAGCTTTCCCAGGCTATAGCAGAGAGTTGGATTGGAAAAGGAGCAGACAGGACTCAAACTGGTACCCATATGTGATGCTAGCACTGCAAGAGGCAGCTTTACCTGCTATGCCACAGCACCAGCCCCCAATATTAAAGTCTATTCTGGTCTGGAGAAAGATATTGGTGACATTTATTAGCACTCTGCGTAGCGGAAATGTTGCAGACACTTAGACTTGGTCATGTGTTTGCAATTTGATTTGACTATTATCCTCCTAGCATTGATGTATATAAAGATGTTTTTGTCCACCAAATTTATGTGTTATTTATAATTATTCATTTTTGCAATCAAAGAGTGCTGCATAACTAGTAAGCAGGTTCTTTGAAAAAAAAAGTGAATTTCACAACAGTAAATTTATGGCTTTCTATCAAAATACAATGAACAATTTACTTAATCATCTTTTGATGATATTGAATTTCTCATATTTAGAGATATCTGAAAACACTTCATACTCATTTTATCTCAGTAGGTACCTTGATGTCTTCGAGTGTCAACATTATGCCTCACCTTGTCAGAAAATGGCAATGCTATGTTTGGTCAAGACGGTCATACATTTAGTCATGACTGTCATACCTGTAGAATCTAATTTTAGGGAAACGTTTTCAAACATGTTGTTTGTTGATAAGCTAAATATCAGATGGTCACATCTCAAGTGAACCTGTATAGTGAATGTCTAAGGGGACACTTTCCAAGTTGTTTTGTTTTCAACATAGGTACTAAATTAATGCCTTTCATTTAAATGCTGATCCCACTAGACTATTTTTGAAAGCCTGTTTTATACTTAAAATGGTAATTTCTATTTAATCACAAGGGATAAATCAATTCTGATGAAATTCAAATATAAAGTGGATTTAACTATCACCATGATTCCTTCATCTCTTTCAGCTGAATCACTAGCTACTTACTTTCTCATTCCTACCCACACCACAAATATCAGCATATATAATATTTCAGGCTCCATAACATTTCTACTAATATAAAGTGCCAACAAATTTGCTGTTGAATCTGCAGGAACCAATGCTCTAGGGATTTTCTGCTAGTTTTAGAAACTAGGGAAAGTGAGATATAAAGATTACTATAATATCAGAAGTCTTAGTGTTTTTTTAAACTTTAGTTAAAATGAATATGTAAAGGTGAAATAATGTTAAAAAGATAAAAAACATTTGAGAAATGTTATTTCTAGTCCAACATGTGTCACCAGGGATAACAGAAATGAGATAACTTTACATTCTCATTGTTCTTACTCTTCCTTTTTTCTGAAGGATCAGACAAAATGTTATGGAGCTATTAGAGGAAGTCATAATTGCTGTGATATTTTCTCTCTTATCACAATGGAAAAACAAATATTTTATAGCAGTTCTTACCTAGCATTCTGTCTTTGTCATGGGGTCTTGGATCAGATCTAGCAAGGATAGGGACAATGTCTTTTAGAGATTGTTTAACAACAAATGTCACAATCTTGAGAATATAATATATTAATATTTAGATGGGACTGTCAAACATTCAGTTAACAAAAAAAAAAATACTCACTCATCTCCACTACTGTAATGCAACGAGACAAATAGCTAATTTTATCCAGGGCTAATACAATGGAAAACCTACATGCTTTGACTTATCCATTCACTAGGTGAAGGATCACAACTCCTTCCATTCAGTTTTAGTTTTCAAACATCAGAAAACTTCAAAAAGATGCTAAGTGTTCCAACATGTCTAAATTTCCCATTTTGGATGTTTACAAGACTCATTGCTTCTAGTTCCACATGTTAATTGTTTAACTGATCTACATCATTTGTATCATCTACCCCTGCTGAATAATAAAATGTATACCATAAACTGACCATTAAATTGAGTAGTTACTAATTGCTCTGGTTGTCTACTAAGATTGCTTCATGGATACCACTGACTCATTTTAAGGATATGTTCATTATAGATGCTACTTTTTTAAAAAAGATTTATTTTATTTATTGGAAAGACAGAGCCGCAGAGAGAGGTAGAAACAGAGAGAGGTCTTCCATCCACTGGTTCACTTCCCAGATGACCACAGCGGCCGGAGCTGCACCCATCTGAAGCCAGGAGCCAGGAGTTTCTTCCAGGTCTCCCACATGGGTGCAGGGTCCCAAGGACTTGAGCCATCTTCTACTGCTATCCCAGACCATAGCAAAGAGCTAGATCGGAAGAGGAGCAGCCGGGACTAGAACCAGTGCCCATATGGGATGTTGGCACTTCAGGCCAGGGCATTAACCTGCTGTGCCACAGCGCCGGCCCCTGTAGATGCTACTTTGACTATGGCCATAAATACAATACAATTTGAGACAGTTTATTTAAATATGCTTATGTAGTTGAGTTTCACAAATATTTTTAAACCAAATTTCTAGTTTATTGTTAAATGGCATGCCAAATCAGCAGCTTATTCTGAGGCCTGTTCCTCTCTGGCCCCTACCCATTCCTCTCTCTACTCTTACCTTTCTTCCTTCCTTCCCTGTCTACATATTTCCAATATAACTCAAAGTCTAGAAATGTGAATATAGATACGAATTGACTTAATTGAAACAACTAGTTTGGTCATACCTGCTCCTTATTTTTTGATTTATTCTATTTTTCTGTTAAAATAAGCAGAACAAACTCAAGGCACAGTATTTAACCAATGCAGAAGTAACATTTGCTGGTTACATTTAAATTGTTAAATTTTGGAAGTTTGTCTTTTCTGAATTTTTGAATGCTTTTATTAAATTAACACTACTTATTAAATATCTAAATTGCACTGAACCCCAAAAAATACAAAATGAGGAGATTATTCTTGCTGCTCAGGATGTCGACTGTGAAGTATAAGGAAATAGATTCACTCACTAATATTTCAGTGTTTTATTTTGAAAAGTACAGTGCAATGTGGTGAATTAAATGGATTTAGCAAATGTTAAGAAAGGAAGGAATCTCAGTATAAGCCTGACTTCTAGATATTCATAATATATAGAAAAGAAGTGGGGCTGGCACCATGGCTCAACAAGCTAATTCTCCGCCTAGCGGCACCGGCACACCAGGTTCTAGTCCCAGTCGGGGTGCCGGATTCTGTCCTGGTTGCCCCTCTTCCAGGCCAGTTCTCTGCTGTGGCCAGGGAGTGCAGTGGAGGATGGCCCAAGTGCTTGGGCCCTGCACCCCATGGGAGACCAGGAGAAGCACCTGGCTCCTGCCTTCGGATCAGCGTGGTGCGCCGGCCATTGGAGGGTGAACCAACAGCAAAGGAAGACTTTTCTCTCTGTCTCTCTCTCTCTCTCTCACTGTCCACTCTGCCTATAAAAAAAAAAAAAAAAAAAAAAAAAAAAAAAAAGAAGGAAAGAAAGAAAAGAAGTGATTATGCCATGAAAAGGACTCAGAAGCTATTGTAGGACTGATCAGGTGAGAGAGTATTGAGAACATTTATCTTTAATCTGAGAAATAGATGTGCCTTTCCTAGTGTCACAATAGGAGGTTGAGAATTGTGTCAATTTCTAGAGATGTAGTAGCTAAGATTCCATCTCAGCGAGATAGCAAAGAACATTAAGGAAACCTGATGGCCAGAGAAAGGACAATTAATCAAGACTCAAGAAAAGACCAATCTTGGGGAGAAAAACAATTCAATAAGCAAACAACAACTAATAAAAGTAAAATAATTTGAAATGGTTCAATTGCATCTGCAAGAAGTTTTTCTGAATATAAAATCACTAAAACTGCTTTTAAAATGTATTTATTTATGTATTTGTTTGAAAGGTAGAGAGAGCAAGAAAGAGATCTTCCACCCTCTGATTTACCCCCAAGATGCCTACAACAGACAGGGCTAGGCCAAGCAAGAGCCAGATGCCCAGAATCCAATCCAGGACTCCCACATGTATGGCAGGTACTCAGGTACTTGAGCCATCATTTGCTGCCTCCCATGGTGCACATTAGCAGGAAGCTGAATTGGAAGTAGAGTATGGACCTAAACCCAGGTAATCCCATATGCAATGTGGACTTTCCAAGTAGTGGTAGTGGTTTAACTACTGTGCCAAATCCACCACACACACACACACACACACACAAAATTAAACTACATTCAGGTGATAAATGGAATGGGATGTGGTCATTTTGTATGTATATTAGTGTTTTGAAATACAAAAGATAATAAAAACAAGCCAACAATTTAAAGGAGATAGAAGACTAAGAAGACAGATGCTAAGGACTTACAAAGAATTAGTGCAGAATCATAAAGTGGGGAGGGGAGGCATAAACTGGAAGAGAAGCACATATAAATGTGCTGTTATATATAATAGAAGCTTTTCTAAGTTTTACCAGGATCACTGAGAAAAAAAGACCATAACTTTATGCAGAGTTTTGTAAAATCGCTACATTTCAATAATCAAAACAGCAATATGACAACTCCGAATACTCAAGAGAAAATCTACATGAAAAGAACTGTTACCGAAGAATCTTATGTCAAGCCAAGGTAACATTCTCTGTCCATGTGAAAAAAGAAATTATGTTTTCAGCATACATTCAATATATAATCCATGTATGTAAGAAGGATGTACTTTATAATGGATTCTAATCAAACTGAAGATGCGAATTGCAGAGAACTGGGGGAAAAAAAGGATGATGAAGTTGAGAGACACTATAAAGGAAATTCAATGTGGGAAATAATATACCTACATGTTGAATCATGTGAAATATTCATTTTTTTTGATGAAGGTCAGATACCAGCAATTTCATTTCATTCAAGTTCTTTCTTTTTTTTTAAGATTTATTTTATTTATTTGACAGGCAGAGTTACAGAGAGAGGTAGAGACAGAGAGAGAGTCTTCCATCCACTGGTTCACTCCCCAGATAGCTGCAACCACTGGAGCTGAGCTAATCTGAAGCCAGAAGCCAGGAGCTTCTTCTGGGTCTCCCAAATGGGTGCAGGGTCCCAAGGACGTGGGCCATCTTCTACTGCTTTTCTAGGCCATAGTAGAGAGCTGGACCGGAAGAAGAGCAGCCAGGACTAGAACCGGCACCTATATGGGATGCCGGCGCTTCAGGCCAGGGCGATAACCCACTGTACCACAGCACTGGCCCCTCAAGTTATTTCAAAAGCTAAGGGCTATGGGAAAGGAAGTGAAGATGAGAAGAGTTAAAATATTTAAAATTTATTTTATTGAGAAAATAAAGAGAAATAAATTATCTGGACTGGAAAGGATAGATAGAATCTTGTTTACATATAAAAATAAATATACATTGGGATTGAATTGTCAGAAAGGGAAGTTTGAAAATGAACAAGGACTGAAGACTATAAATTTGAAATCTGGAGGAAGATTGGAAGAATAATGTAAGTGTAGCTGGTGTTTTTCATGAAATGAAAATATATTACATTTTATCATCAAAAGACTGTGATGCTGTGTTTAAAAATATAGTTTATGTAATTTATTAGAAATATACTTAAAACTGAAAAACTGGACCTCTCTTCTTTGGCTTCATTCAATTTATGATATGCATTCCTGCCTGATGTGTCCATCACTTACAGTTCATCAGGGCTATAATCCTAAATAAATCCTAAATTCAGCCCCAATCTAACATCTTGTTAAGAATGATCAATGAATTGGGGGAAACTTGGGAAGAGAAGACATTCAGTGTAGGGATGAGTGTGGCTTCTGTGACAAATACATGATTTTCAGGGGTAAGAAAGATTTGCTTTTCCCCTATTTCAAAATACCTAAGCTAGAATTGTCTACATCAAAATGACCATTAAAAACGGTTGAGGGAAACAGTATGTGAACATTAACTTTCATTATTCATTTGTTCAAATTCATGGTCATTGACTAAACAAAGAATGTTCTTTTGTGTGAAAAGTTTTACTAACCATTGCAATGATGGTTATTTATACTGATATCTCACAAAATTATGGAGACAGAAATACTATAGTTCTCAAATCATGCTACAGAATGACTTTAACTGTACATCAATAAAAGCTATGGAGTCAGGTGAGAAAGAGAAAGAAACAGAAAAAGTAAAAAAAAAAGCAGGGAAGAAAGTAGTGATATCAATTTTATAATTTACATTTATAATCTTTCTGATTCTAAAAGGCTTGGGTGAGCTATTACATATGGGGTAATGGGTTATTCTTCTGTCTGAATATCCATTTCTCCCAGGGTTTTGTGCCCCTGTGTTATCAAAATTTCAATCTACAACAGAGCCTTATTTGTTTCCTAGGTCTGCTTTAAGAAATTGCCACAAAACAGGTATTTAAGAGAGTAGAAAATACTGCATTGCCTCACAGTACTGGAGGTTAAAGTTCTAAATCAAGCCGTGGCCAGCGCCACAGATCAATAGGCTAATCCTCTGCCTGCAGCGCCGGCACACCGGGTTCTAGTCCCAGTCGGGGCGCCGGATTCTGTCCCAATTGCCCCTCTTCCAGGCCAGCTCTCTGCTGTGGCCTGGGAGTGCAGTGGAGGATGACCCAAGTGCTTGGGCCCTGCACCCACATGAGAGACCAGGGAGAAGCACCTGGATCCGGATCAGCGCGGTGCGCTGGCCGCAGCGGCCATTGGAGGGTGACCCAACGGCAAAAGGAAGACCTTTCTCTCTATCTCACTCTCTCACTGTCCACTCTGCCTGTCTAAATAAATAAATAAATAAATCAAGCAGTCATCAGAATTCTGCTCTCACTGAAAGTTTTAGTAGAGAATCTTTTCCATTTTCTTTCTTAGTTTCTGTTGCAGCTCATCATATTTGGCATTCCTTGGCTTTCGGCACATCCCTTCCATCTCTACCTCTATTTTTACCTTCATTTATATCTCTATCTATTCTTCTTTGCTTTTTAATAGTACGGCAGTGATTTTGGATTATGGGTCCACTCGATTAGAGTATAACCTCATGTTAATTAAATATATTTGCAATTTACCTATTTCCAAACAAAGTTGCATTCCTGGATTCCAGGAAGTGTGTGGATTTAGTGATGGTAAGGGGAGGGGTTTTTTATCCAGCACATTATCTGAACTGACTTAACTCAATAGAGCTTTTTAAACTCATACATATTTGCTATTACATATTAACTTCAAGCTTTAGAATAAAATAAAATACGCCACTTGTTTAAATGACTTAGGATACCAAGATTTAGGGAGTTATCTTAAGGTAGAAAAAAAGGACAGAAGGACCCTTTCACATCCTTAAAATCATACCATTGATGCTCAAATCCTCTCTATCTAATTGTTCATTGTTAAAAAGGGTAGGTAAATGTCCTCAGGCCATCCTCTTAATCAAATCATACAGAGAGCAAGCACAGGGGAGAATTCACAGGGGCTTGCAGAATAATTGCTTGATCTATGGTTAGAGCATCACTAAGCAGACTTGTAAATTGGGAAACAGAGCTTAAGTGTCAAAAAATGGCTGCTTTGCAGTAAATTAGTTCAGATCACAGAGCATTTTCTCTTCATCAATTGTGACTTACAATGCAGCTAAGAAACAAGAAGAGAATATGACTCATATCTTGCACAGAAGTGTTTGTTGAGAAACACAGTCTCTGCTTTCAGGTCATGATCACAATGAGTCTGCTGTTCTACGATGGACATAGAAATCATTAAACCCACAGCAGACGAGTGACGGATTAAGGTCGACCTAACTCCTTACAAACAGAATCCAAAATAAAACAATTTTTTTTTAAAAAAAAGTCTTGGCTTCCAATGCACAGTTGTCAATTTTAGTCAGTTCTTTCCACAAAGCAGGAGTATGGGAAAGGCTACATAAAACTTACCATTTATAAAAATGGTTCTTACAGTTTAAATTAAGAAAAATGTGAAAGAAAAAAAAATGAGAGGGAAATGCAGGAGTGTTAGGGCAGGCATTTGGGACACAATGAGTTAGTTTTGGCAGAAAGTTTGTTCTAGAATTCAAATGATAGTGACTTCTAACAGATATTTTGACCTCCTTCTTAAACAAATGCTTGTTTGGTAGGTACATTTGAAATAGGAGCTAAAAAAATGTTTCAGTTGGCTGTGTGTTTGACTCTCTGGGAGTTTAGTACCTGTCAGGTGAATTAGAAAACAGGGTTCCATTTATATTAATAGGAGAAAATTATATTTAATGAACTGCTAACACTGAGTGTTCTCCAAGGTATGTTCAAATTAGGTCTAACTTAGAAGGCTAATATGAGTTTTTGACAATATGAGAAAAATTACTTACAGAGAAAAAAACTAAATTGAAATTTTTAGTAACAAAAGCATTTGTTAAACATATATTAAGTGACAGATATTCTAAGTGCCTTTCCTACTTTATTATTTAAACATCACATTTTATAGGTAAGAATAGTCTATATGGAAGAGAATTGCCCACAGTCACAAAGTGGAATGTTGCAGAGTTGGAATTAAAAAAAACATGGATTGCAAAAGGTATACACTTATATCACTTCTAATGCCACCCAGAAAATGATGCATCTAAAAAGAAAAGTTCAGCAAGGTAACAATCCTTTCTCTTTCTACACATAAGGACATTTAAAATCATAGATCTAAGTGATTGTACAGAAACCACAAAACATACAGAACTGCATGTAAATTATTCTGTCAAAGGAACCAAGCTTCATTTTGTAATGTTTCTTAACATAACTCAAACATAGAGATTTAAATGTTTCCATGTAGAAACAGAATAGAATACTTATAGACAGAGTTGGTGCCTAAAATAGAGTTAGCAACAAACATAATACTAATGTAAACCACCAATTATTTGGTTGCATGCTATGAGATGGTTACCTTAATCAACATTATTCCTCAATGGCTGTCAAAACATTTAATATTTTGGACCTCAGATCCAGAGTTATTTTAATCACACTCCTCTTTTTCATTATTATTGGTCATATCCAATGTACACAAAAAAATCACATTTTTCCTTTATCATCTCTGTTCCCCTCTCTTGTTTCTATCCCTTGTCATTATCAATTATTCAAACTGCTCCATCTTTTTTAATATAGCTGCATAATATTTGCACATATGGTTTCATATGTATGTGTTTTTATTCTACACACATATAATTGTGGTACAAAATTTGTTCCCCTGTCTACTTTTCTTGGCTAACATTTAATTGTAAGGAATTTCAATTTTATAGCACATTTGTAAAACATTTACCCTGAACACATATACCCATTACCGAGATTCAAACATGAAAATTTATGTGCCATAGTCTATCCATCCATTAACATATCATATGTTAGAATCATATCAAAGCTCATTGAATATAGCAGTACACACATGCTTGAAGATATCATCTGCATTTCATTACCTACAGTGTAATATTTGTATACAGTTTTATCAGTGAAATAGAACTTTAAAAATTGTGCCTTGCAAGTGAGGTATCTTTCTGTCAGCAACTTGTAACATTTGTTAAAATTTCTGTTACCGTTCCATGTTTTTTTGAGATCCTGATCTTTTTTTAATTTTGTTTCATTCTGGATTGTTTCTATGTATGTATCATCACTTTGTACCCTGTGCCATCTACACTTTATTATTTAACTATTTAGTGAATTATTTAATTGCTAATTTCCTATAATTTTTATTTTTTAATTGGATATATCTGTATTTTATATACTCACATATACTTTCTATTAATTAAATGAGCATACCAATAATTGGTGCTTAAAAATTATAATTCAAAAGCTGCAGGCATTTACATGTTGCTATAGGTTGACTGCTTTCTCTCTTCGACAATATTATCCTAATTCCTCACATGTTGAGTAATTGTGATTGTGACTTGATTATTAAGGAAGTTATGTTGTGGAGGCTATGAAATCTCAGAATATTGTGTTTTGATGTTTTTATTGCAGAAGAAAAAAAAATCCCATTGTACTCAAACATGAACTCTGTCTCAAGCAGCTGAGTGTGTATCATTTCAGCTCTTGTTTTGCACTGAGCTTCTGGCATTTGGCTGTACCACATGAATGTTCAGGGGTCAGCCAGAAGTGTGCTCATAGTTTTTCTACAGATCATCCAACTCTTGGCCCTGTTCTTACCAGGCTCCATGCAATGATTTCCAGTGCTTGTGGTTGTCCCAGATTCTATTCACTGGCTGCTCATGCCAGAAAGACTGTATGCTTTCTTCCTTTTTTAGGATTTATTTTATTGAAAGGTAGAGTTGAGAGAGAGAGAGAACAGAGAGAGAGAGAGAGAGAGAGAGAGAGGAGAGGGGTCTTCAATCCACTGGTTCACTCCCCAAATGGCCACAACGGCTAAGGATGGGCCAGGCCAAAGCCAGGACCAGTAGCTTCCTCTGGGTTTCCCACTTGGATGCAGAGGAACAAGGATTTAGGCCATCTTCCATTGTTTTCCCAGGTGCTTCTGCCAGATTGGAAGCAGAGCAGCCATGATTTGAAGAGATGCTTACTGGGGATTGTGGCACTGCAGTCGGCAGCATAACCCACTATGTCACAGAGCCAGCCCAAGACTGTAGGCTTTCTATTAAACTTCTAGTCACCCTGTGACTTAATTTTGCCCTACCTTCATGCTAAAAACCCTGAAAGAGAGAACACATTGTGTACCAATTCTTTCTTTCAAATTTGAACTCTCTCTTCAAATCCCATGCTTTTATTTACTTTTCAGGTTTTTTGGATTATTATTAAGAATTTATGGTTTTAATCTTTGGAGTCTGTGTTTGGGCAGGTCAGATACATGGAGAACAGAAATAGGAAAAGTTAATTTTTCACATTTATTTTGTTCTCTGTGCAAATAGTTTGCTGCTTTGGGCTCCTTTGTTGGTATTGCTTTTGGATACATATTTTACTCATCTTTTCCATAGCAACTTTTTAATACCCATAATTATGTTCTTTTCTCCCTGTAATTTATTGACTATGAATACTTTAAACATTTTACAAACCAGAGAAAAGGGGAATTAAGCCCTATCAACTTTCTCTAAAATATCATAGAAACCAATTGGGCCTTATTATTAGTGTGCAGTTTTTTTTTTTTTTTATGGATTTTATTTTGTGCTTTTTTCTCTCTCCTTCCCTCCCTTGCTTTCCTGCTTTTAATTTCTTTTTTTACTTTTTTTCCTTTTTTGCCTTAATTTATTTCACTACAATAAACTTTACTAAGTTATTTTTTACTGTTCATTTACCTTGTATCTCTCAGATTCCCATATGATCTAGCATTTTCTTAGGGAGTTCTTTCTTTGGAAATTTTTTTAATTAATTACTTATTTTTAAGTAACACTTAAAGTTGTTCTATACAATATCTCCTTTTCTCTCTCTAAATTTTAGTAATTTGAACAGCAGAATGGCAGAGACAGAAGGGAGTTGCATGGGGAGAGAAACTTCTACCCACTGCTCCCCAAAATGACTTCATCAACCAGGGCTGAAGCCAGGAGACCAGAACCCAATCTGGATGTCTCATGCGGGTAGCAAGGACCCAGGTATTTTAGCCACTAAATACTGCTGCCAAGAGTGCACACAAGTAGGAAGCTGGAAAGGAAGTAGTGCCAGATGCAAACCCAGATGTTCCGACATGGGGCGTTGGCATCTCAAGTAGCAGACAAATCACTACACACATTTCTCAGCTATCTGGAAATTAATGTACTTTCATTAAACATCTGAAGAATTTCTAGAACTGGGCCAGAGAGTGTTATACCAGCTCGTGAACAATTTTCATTTCTCATTTTCATTTCATTTCTTGTTAGGAATTTGATATTATATCACACAGTGCCTTATTACTCTTTCTAAACTGATGATTATTGTTAAATGTTTATGTCCATTTTATCACTATTGTATTAATTTTCTGTCAAAATGCATTAAAATATTCGTTACTATTAAAATAATAACAATTGAATATACGTACCGTAATGCATTTAATCATGTCTGTAATTTTGGAATTTGAATTGCATGATTTGTTGCCATTTAAAAATGATGTTCTGATGAACATTTTTGTCTGTGCATACTAAGTTTCCCACTGTACCAAATTACTATAAAGCAGCTCATTTAAAAACATAAATTTGCTCTCTCACTTTCACAGTACTGACACTTCCTTTCTAATACTTCTGACTTTATAATGCAAATTTTGTGATCCTCATTTAGAAATGTGTATTTAGAAATATGTATATGCTACATTTCTCACCTACAGTTTACTAGTCTCAAATTAAGTTACTATGTATATTGAATCCTTTCTATATGTATGCATGATTTGGGTTAAACAGTGCTCCTCTCCCAATGCATATGTTGAAGATATAACCCCAATGTGGCTGTATTTGGAGACAGGGCCTTTATGAAGGGAATTAAGGTTAAATGAGGTTACAAGGGGATCCTAAATCCACAAAAACTGGTGTCCTCAAAGGAAGAGAAATAAAAATGAATGATCTCTCTTTTCAAGCACGTACAAGAAGAAGGGCATGGGACTACCCCCAAGAATGGAGGTAGCTGCCTACAAGTCTGGAAGAGAGGCCTCACCAGAAACTGACTCTCCTGGTGCAACTTTGAACCTGCAGAACTGTAAGTCAGTGGTATTTTGACATGGCAGCCTGTGCAGTGTACTGCGTAGTATATGTGTATATGCTACAAATAGTAGATCTGCAGTCATGGCCCATGTAACAATGTTTCCTCAATGATAGACAACACATGATAGTGGTCCTTAAGAATACATAGTCTGGGGCTGGCGCTGTGGCGTAGCAAGTAAAGCTGCCACCTGCAGTGTCAGCATCCCATATGGGCGCCAGCTGGAGTCCTGGCTGCTCCAATTCCAATCCAGCTCTCTGCTGTGGCCTGGGAAAGAAGTAGAGGATGGCCCAAGTCCTTGGGCCCCTGTACCCACATGGGAGACCTGGAAGAAGCTCCTGGCTCCTGGCTCCTGGCTTTGGATTGGCTCAGCTCCAGCCCTTGGCTATCTGGGGAGTGAACCAGTGGCTAGAAGACCTTTTTCTCTTTCTCTCTCTCTCTCTCTCTCTCTGCCTCTCTGTAACTCTGCCTTCCAATAAATAAATAAATCTTTAAAAAATAGTTATTAAAAAAAGAATACATAGCCTAGTAATGATATAATCATCTTAACTTCTCCAAGTACATTCTGTGACGTTCAAAGGATGACAAAACTGTGAAATGAGCCATTTCTTAGAACATATCACCATCAATAAGCAACAAAAGACTACATATTTAAAGAATCTCTCCTGGCTTTTACAACTGTACAGTTCTCTTTAGAATGTGGAATGAAAACATGTTTATCACTGAGTTAAATAAAAAATGTGGTATCTTTGTCTTTATTTACGTACTCACTTGTTCAATTCACTCATATCTGTTTACAAACCATGCCTAACTGTGTAGTTGCCCATTCTGTTGGTACCTGTGACGTGATCCCTCTTAATTGAAAAGACATTTTTTTTTGGACAGGCAGAGTTAGACAGTGAGAGAGAGAGACAGAAAGAAAGGTCTTCCTTCCATTGGTTCACCCCCAAAATGGCCACCATAACCAGTGTGCTGTGCCTGGTGCACTGCGCTGATGCGAAGCCAGGAGCAGGGTGCTTCCTCCTGGTCTCTCATGCGGGTGCAGGGCCCAAGCACTTGGGCCATCCTCCACTGCCTTCGCAGGCCACAGCAGAGAGCTGGACTGGAAGAGGGGCAACCGGGACAGAATCTGGCGCCCTGACTGTGACTAGAACCCGGGTGCCTGCGCCGCAGGTGGAGGATTAGCCAAGTGAGCTGTGGCACGGGCTGAAAAGACATTCTTGAATGTGAACAAGTAATAGGAAAGCAAGTTTATTTTGATAAGTTAGGAGAAAAAATGTGTTCCCGGGATATTTGAGCACAGTATCTCTGTAGCAAAAAAAAAAAAAAAAAAAAAAAAAAAAAAAATCCACAGCTGCAACATTTTGCTTACCCTAGGCATTTCCCTAATGTTCCTCACTCTGTGATGAAAGATATTTGACTCAAAAATCCATTCTTTAAACCCTTTTCCCTCACTTCTTTAATAATGTCTATTTTCCTTTCCCCACTGTGGTGTTATTGGATTCGTAACAGCAGTTCTGCATAGTATCATTTACCTGTAAGCTAAACCAGCACATTCAAGGAGTTGCAAATTATGAAATCTGATTTGGTAGCTCCATGCTAAATGACAATCAGATGGAAAACATACTGAAATAAAAATGTACTGTGAAAATGTGCCAGTAGGTGTCATTTTCCTTATGAGCAGAAATTTCACTACTGGAGCAAGATAGCACAAACTGTGATAATGTCATTCATAGTACAGCGATTACAAGGGAATTGTTAAAATGCTGCTTTAGAGAGAAGAATGTTAAGACTGAGAGAGACATGAGAGAACATAAAGAGTGCGAGTTATGAACAACAGGTCGTGAGCTGAGTCTGTGGGCCAGTTAGGCCATTTATGAGGATGGGGTCTCGGACAATGTCTTTAGATTTCTGAGTCTTGGTTTCCTCTGCTTATTGAATGACCTGTTATAAAATAGCAGTATATAATGATCAATAGGGTGGAAAACAGAAACGATTCTGTATACTTACTTCAAGAAGGGATTTTGTCTTGGTTCATTTTACGTTGTTATCACAGAGAGCCACAGTCTGGTGGTTTCTAATAAACAGAGATTACTGTGCCTTCTGGTTCTGAAAGCTGAGAAGTCCAAGACCAAGGAGCCACATCTGATGAACACCTTCTTGCTACATCAACACATGGTGGAAGACATCACATGGTTAGAGAGAGCAAGAGAAGGCCTAATTTACTTTTATAATAAACCTATTCTTGAGATACCAAACCCACTCCTGTGATAACAGAATTGATCTATTTACAAGATCAGTACCCTCATGAACTCATGGTCTCTTAAAGATTTCACCCTTTCCTTAAAGATTTCTTTTATTTATTTGAAAGACAGAGTTGGGGGGGTGTCTTCCATCTGCTGGTTCACTCCCCAAATGGCTACAACAGCAGAAGCTGAGCTGATCCAAAATCAGAAACCAGGAACTTCTTCCAGGCCCCCACGCAGGTGCAGGAGCCCACACTTGGTCCAAGCACTTGGGCCATCCACTACTATTCCCCAGGCCGTAAAAGAGAGCTGGATCAGAAGTGGAGCAGCCTAGACTTGAGCCAGTGCCCATATGGGATATCGGCACTGCAGGCCAGGGCTTTAAACCACTTCACCACAGTGTCAGCCCCAAAGATTCCACCTTTCAAACATTATTGCACTGGGGATTAAGTTTCCATCACATGACCTCTGAGGTACACATTCAATTTATAGCAGATTTAATACAGAGAATTAAAGGCTTGGGAAACTGTTGGGATAATGAAGGCTACAAAAGGCACGAAACTGCTGCTCTCACTGCAGACTATGAAGTACAGAAATCACTGAGAACTGCAAACAGGAGCCCCAACATCAAGTAGGCTGATTCACATTTTTACACAGAAATCTGAGTGCAAAATCTATATGCTGTCTTCCCAAGCCCCACTCTACAACCAATGCAACTCAGTATCATTTCTATCCCTTTCAATTTTGAACAACAGTTTCTCATTTGTGGGGCACAAATGATACTCTGATGGCAGGAAGTCTGGAAAGTACAGCTTCCAAGCTTCCAGCTCCTTTAAGAAGGATGATGACGGAGGAAAGTGTGAGAATGTGAAAGGGGTTCCAAAAGACAATTGCTAAAATAATTCCAAATAGAAGATGCTCACCAATCTCATCCAACCCACACACTGGCTTCATCTGCTTTACCTACAAAATGCAACTTAAAGTCATTTCACTAGGATCTCCCAATACTGTAATCACCATAATTCAAGAAAATCTTGTTTCTCACCTGGACTATTACAATAGTAGCTTTAGTTTTCCTCTTTCCATTTTTCACTTTTATTTTCCATGATCAGTTTGGATATGCTATGGGTGCAAATATCCCAAAATTGCAATGGCTTAGTCCAACTAATATCCCTTTCTTGAATACGTTGTGTGTCACAGAGCCTTTCAAAGGACTCTGTTGCCTGTAACCACTCAGGGTCTCATTTGGACTCCAGAGTTTTACAGAAACAGCATCAGCAGCACTTAGCTTCCTCCCTGGCCACAGCATGAGAAGTGAGCGAACTGGAGAATTGTTCATACAGTTTCTGCTGGTAGATCTTTAGTGACACAGTCCAACTCAACTCCAAGAAATGTGATGAATGGAAGGTTAGAATGAAATGAACATTTATGTCATACCTTCTACAGTTTCCAAATTTTAGCCAAAATAATATTTATGAAATATAAATCAAATTATATCATTCTTCTTCCTAAAAAAAATTTGGAACATCCATTGTGTATAGATTAAACATGAACCTTTGATTATAGCCTACCTGAATCCACAGGATCTGGAGTGTCTTTAAAAAATATTCATGTGTAAGGCAGCACACACACACACACACATACAGAGAGAGAGAGAGAGAGAGAGAGAGAGAGAGAGAACCACCTATTGGTTCACTACCCAAATGCCTGTCACAGCCAGGCTGGGCCACCTGGAACCCAGTGACCCAGAACTCAATCCAGGTCTCCCATGTGGATGGCAGAGTTTCAAACCACAAGCACCTGAAACACCATATTTTATCTCTCAGGATGCATATAGCAGAAAACCAGAATTGGAGGCAGAGTCAGGACTTGAACCCAGGCACTATGTTGGCACTATGTTGGCATTCCATGTGGCTTCCCCATGTGCACCAAACACTTGCCTGTGGAATGTCATTTTTTATGTTACCTTTTGTCACTTCTCCTACACACAAGCTGTCAGTTTTCCTTAAATCATTCAAGCATGACAAGGTTCCTGTGCAGGCCTTTTCACCTGCCAGTTTTTCTAACATGAATTATGATCAACAAACTCCATGGAGGATTAGGTCCTTTTAATTCTTCAGGACTCTGATAAATTTTCAGCTCCACTCTTTACTCTGTATAAAAACTTACTCTCTGAAAACTTAACTTCATTTTCACAAGCAATAAACTGTTTACAAATATATTTTTTGTCTAAAACCCCTTAAAATGAAATAATGAGGTATGTTACCATTGCAGTCTTATCTTTGCCTTGTTCCCAACACACAAAAGAGCATCTATCACATAGTAATCAATCCACCAGTATATGTTGAGTGAAAATATAAATCAAAAAATTCTATTTTTATTGATAAAAATCATTTTAAAAGGATTAATAGAAATTGAAGTCCTGTTAGAAACAGATTAAGCTAAGAATATCTCCTTGTCTTCTTTCAGAGTTAAGCAAATTTAAAAGCCTTATGTGTTTTCTAATTTCTTTAAAGAGTACTACCTGTTCATGAATTTTTCTCTACCTGCATTTATTGAGACATAGGCACACCAGTTAAGAAATCAATATAATAATCCATTTGAAGAGGAAAAAAACCAGCTAAACAAAAATCATAGATTTGCTAATTAAAGTGCATTTTGTCTGAAAACTTGCACTTTTAGCAATTAGCTGATAACTGTTAGTAACTATGGCATCATTTTTGTTTTTGTAACTTAACAGGACGTTTCCCCTTTCTTCAAATGCATACACTTACTTGAAAAATCATTGAACTATGTTGGTCCTAATTGGATTATTAAGGAATAATCCTGGAAGATCATGACAAGTAGCATTTGCATGAGTTAATACTAAACTCAGCCATCCTTAGTAATTTCTAAATGAAATGAGGTTCTGTGGTAGAGAGGTGTGAGCACATAATTGAACTCAAATATGAATTCTAAGCAAGAGTCTTTTAACAGTCTTAGATTGGCTAACATATTTTGGGGCCCAAGATTTCACAGCTATATTACTTCAAAGTATTATGAGGATCTTTGGGGCATTTTTGAATAAAATTATTGTCATGGTTCCTGTCACAACAAATATTATTTACTACTTCACTCAAATATGAACAGAAAAGAATTTATAATATGATTAATTCAACAGTATTTCCCAATGATGGTATTTTTATTTTAGAACAAACTTGAAAGTCAAAAGAATGGCTAGAAAACTCAAATTAGAAAAAAGAGCAGATTATCCCAGCACAGAGTACATGAAATTCCAGACAAACCTGGAGATAATACAAGACACAAAGAATAAGACAAAGCAAGTGTTAACAAGCTTACTTGAGCCCAGGACTTTATAAGATGGGAAGAGGGTAAACTTTTAATATAAAGTAAAAATCTATTAATCACTACACTTCAAGGAAGGCTCTCAAATCTTTTAAACTATCTATTTGATAAAGAAAGCAACTATAAAGACATAATTAAAATTGGAATTAATTTACATGGTGAAAAAGAAAGTTTACATTTCACTTATTAAAAACTTTCACTCCTTAACTTGTTAGACATGACAAGCAGTAGGGGAGAGTGATAAATTCAAACTGTATTTTGAAGGTAGCTGTCCAAAAGATACAGGCCTGTATTTTTGATAGCCATAATAGGCTCTATTTTTAGGAGAGATTTAAAAATTAAATGTGGGGTTGGCACTGTGGCATAGCAAGTAAAGCTGCTGCCTACAGTGCCAGCATCCCATATGGGTGCCGGTTCAAGTCCTAGCTGTGCCATTTTTGAGGAAAGCAGTAGAAGATAACCCAAGTCCTCAGGCCAATTCACCCACATTGGAGGTCCGGAACAAGCTCCTGGCTTCTGAATTCGGATAGGTGCACCTCCAGCCGTTGCAGCCATCTGGGGAGTGAACCAGTGGATGGAGACCTCTCTCTCTCTCTCTCTCTCTGACTCTGTAACTGTCTTTCAAATAAATAAATAGATGGGATGGTTGTGGGTGGGAGGGAGGTTATGGGGGGAAAAGTCGCTGTAATTCAAAAGTTGTACTTTGGAAATTTATACTTATTAAATAAAAGTTGAAAAAAATGAAACGCATGTACCCATTTTCTCCCACAGGATTTATAAATGGACCAATTAAAATAATACAGAAATTAAAAATTTAGCATATGAACAGCTTTCCATAAAGTGATTTGATTGCATGCCAACAAAATATCAATGTAGATGAATTATTAACTGATTCTGTTTTTATCTGGTTGTAATTGAGAAAGCAAATTGTTTTCTTCAGAAATAACTTTCTGTGCACTATGCATTACATGCTGGTGTTGAAACCACTGTTGCTAAACTATCTGTCTGAAGTTAAAGTTTGAAAGCAACAGAAAGGTGCCCCATACAGAAATGAGTTTAGGAAACACTAGATTGAAGAAAATGAAAACATTTTTGTTGCAGTCTTGATCAGCTTTTACTATTACTGGCTGCTGTGATCTCAGAGGATAATATAGTATGTAGTGTTTTCCAAATGAATTTTTCCATGGAATATAGTCTGAAATATAAGCCTATATTTCACAGACTATAATCTATGAAAATAAACATCTTTCAAAAGCTTAGGGCATAATGAAACTATTTGGTGACAAGCAAATTAGAGTTTATCTGTTTCTCTTTAAGCAGAAAAAAAAAGAAAACTTCACTATCAGAACAGCTTCTGGGGAATGCTGCAGATGTGTGACAGAAACTTTTAAGAAATTAAGATAATTAACAATGCTTACCAAATCAGAGCAGGTGAGCCAATCTTCAACTGCTTTTGCACTATGACATGAGAGCATCCATTGATGAGGTTGCCAAATAAATTCAGGCAGTAGCTCTAAAAACCATTCACTTCGAATACAGAGCCAGATAAATGAGCATGTATACACAATGCTTACTACCTCTGGAAAACACGGAAATAATTTACTGTTTTGGATCTCTGGTGTTGTCCTTGTACAATCCTTTCTCTTTCTTTAGTCCAACTGTAATATGTTCATACTCCAAGACTCTACTCAAATTATGCTTTTACTACCAAGGCTGCCTACCCAAAATTTCTTTTAGTCTTTATTTATTTATTTTCATCTTATTTGGAGAGCAGAGAGAGAGACAGAGAGAGATTGAGAGACAGAAAATTCACTTGTTCACTCCCCAAATGCCAACAGCAGCCAGGGCTGGGTCGAGGCTGAGCCTAGAACTCTATGTTGGTCTAAGTGGATGATAGGAACTCAACTACTTGGGCCATCATCCACTACTTCCCAGGGTGTGCAATGACAAGGAGCTTTACCAAAAACAGTGCAGGAGCTTGAACTCACTCACTCTGATATGGGATTCAGGCTCCCCAGGCAGCATCTCAGCCACTATACCAAATGTCTGCCTCTGCCCTACATCAAAACTTTCTTGACCACTCCAATCTCATCATTTAGATCATTTAAATAGGTTGTCATTCATTTTACTTTTACAATATAAATATTTTCTACTTTAAGTAAAAGGATACAATGAGGAAATAAACATCTTTATTTGCTTTTATTAGAGTTATTTCTCTCCCTCCATTGAGGTCTACTATACAAGGTAAGAACAGAAATCCAGGCAGTGTCCAACTTTTTTTTTTTTTATCCATGCACTGTGCTGGACATAAAGAATGTACCCACTATATCATTAAAGAGGTGAATGCAGCTATGGTATAGTGGAGTAATAACGACATGATCTCTGAGACCAGGTTTCAACTCCTGGCCTGTCATTCATCAGCTCTACCTCCCTCAAGTTCCATTTCCATCTCTATGGAAGAGCTACCACATTACCAATTGTGTAAGAGTTTGTTAAGAGCTAAAGAAAATAATGTGACACATCTCACATATTTTAGACAATCAATAAATATTTAAATAGTTATCATTGATTTTCTTTTTTCAATTAATTATCTCACAATATGTATTTCCTTAATACTGTGGCTTTTTTTTTTAATCTATAGAAAGATCTTGTTGAAAAAAATCTAGTTACTCAAAATCTGGAACATATCTTTGTTTTCCATGAATTCAATCCCTTTATGGGTAATTAGGCTCTTAATTAAATTTGCAATATTTTCCATTCGCTCTAATCAATCAAATGTAGTACCACACACATATTCACTGAACACCCCGCTAATTCTTTTAAGAACCTGAAATGCATCACAATCTCCTTCCTACATTCCTATTGCATAGGTACTATGAAATTTAGTTAGATGTGAGAAGAAAACTAATTTTTTAAAATCATGATGAATACTGCTGAAGTCCAGGGATTCAGAAAGCAAATGCATCCAAAATTAATTTGTTTTGGGGCCAGTGATGTGGCACAGTGGATTAAGCTGCTGCCCTTGACACCCGCATTCCATATCAGTTTTACTCCTGACTGCTCCACCTCTGGTTTAGCTCCCTGCTAATGCATTTGGGAAGGTAGTGGAAGATTATCCAAATATCAGGTCCCAAACACCCATTTGGGATACCTGCATGTACTTTCTGGCTCCTGCCTTTGTCTTGGCCCAGCCCTAGTCATTGCAGGCATTTGGGGAGTCAGTCAGTAGATGGAAGCTTTCTCTCTCTCTCTCTCTCTCTCTCTCTCTCTCCCTCCCTCCCTCCCTCCCTCTCTCTCTCTCTGTAGCTGCCTTTCAAATAAAATAAAAATATTTCAAAAATTTCTTAGGTTTATTGATATAAGACTAGTACACTTCTACTCTTTCTTAAATGTATTCATTTTAAAAGATGCTATTCAATTTGTAATTGATGGAATCAGGAGTTTAATCTCATGGAAAAGAAAAAAATTCAGGCTTCTGAGGAAGAAATCTTGAAGCCTAGCACCTCTGCCTGAGTATCCGTTCACATCTGTCCTAAATCAGTAACTCCTTTAACTCTCCCTACTTTATTCAATCATCCTTTATTTTAATAAATAGTTACTGGCAATGTGTTACATGACGAAACCTGGGGGTAAAACAGTAAAAGAAATACAATCCCTAAACTCAAATTGTTAATAGTTAAGGAAACAAAGCTAAGCCCAGAGTCTCTGGGAGCAAAGAAAACAGAGAACTGACCCACATGTAAAAAACACTCTGAGCTGCTTTTCCAGGCTAAATCCCCCACACCATGTTACTAAGCACAGCATTCTAAATAGCAGAGATTTGGAAAATGCCTGGAAAATAAATCAATCAGCTTAAACTGACATAAAATCCAGCAAGACATTCAATTAAAAAAACTATCAAAATTCACACTACAAACAATAATTGCATTTATATACCTGCATACCAACATCTATTTGTATTCTGCTAATATTCACCAAACATGAACCAGGTATCAGCAACAACAGTGAAGTTTCCTTGTTAATATAATGTCACATAAGGATGAGGTGATAGCCAGTGGAGTAGCATCATAGAAACAAGGCGGTAGCAACATACAAATGCAAGGGGGTGTGCTGCAGGTAGAAATCTACTTAATACATGCCCTGGTACATTATGAGAATTCCAAATTTAATCAGTTTGTTTGGTGGGCCTACCTTCTTGCTGTACAAGCATAATACATTTTTATTTATTTATTTATTTATTTTGACAGGCAGAGTGGACAGTGAGAGAGAGAGAGAGACAGAGAGAAAGGTCTTCCTTTTCCATTGGTTCACCCTCCAATGGCTGCCGCTGCTGGCGCACTGCAGCCAGCGCACCGCGCTGATCCGATGGCAGGAGCCAGGTGCTTCTCCTGGTCTCCCATGGGGTGCAGGGCTCAAGCACTTGGGCCATCCTCCACTGCACTCCCTGGCCATAGCAGAGAGCTGGCCTGGAAGAGGGGCAACTGGGACAGAATTGGTGCCCCGACCGGGACTAGAATCCGGTGTGCTGGCACCACAAGGCGGAGAATTAGCCTAGTGAGCTGCGGCGCCAGCCAACGGCCAACATAATACATTTGATTGATGATAAAAGATGAAAGAATTCTGGGGAATGAAAATAAATTTCAACTTTTTGACAAAAAAAAAAGAAGACATGTTTGCAAGAAATTCAGATAATCCTTTGAAATTTTTATATGCTCATCCCAAATGGTCTCTTGATATCACCTGGAATACTCTACACCATCCTAAGAAATACAAAGTCTTGGCAGAAATTTTTCTACTTCAATTGTTTAGAGTGTGCACCATAGTGAAAAGCTTGGATTATTGCTATATTTTCATACAGAGCTACAGTGATAGGCAACAATAAATTCTTATTTTTTTTAAAAATGTGGGTGAAATAATAGGTTAGTAATAAAATTATTGGGACAATATTATAAAGACCTAAAAGGATGTTTTGCAATATGAGATTGAACTAAAATCTAACACATATAGTAGAAAATTTCAATAATATTTGCAACATTCAAAGTATAATTTACATGGAAGAATCATTTCTGCTTAAGGAAAATAAAGAAATATTTTGAAAATTATTTATTCATTTGCAAGGTAGAGACAAAGAAAAGGGGAGAGAGAAGGATCCTCCATCTACTGGTTCACTTCCCAAATGGCTGCAATGGTTAGGCCTGGGCCCAGTTGAAGCCAGGAGCCAGGAACTTCTTCTGGGTCTCCCATGTGAGTGCAGGGGCCTAAACACTTGGGCCATCTCCCACTGCTTTCCCAGATGCATGAGCAGGGAGCTGGATTGGAAGTGGAGCAGCTGGTACTCAGATTGGTACCCATATGGGATGACAGCCCTGCGGTGGAGGCTTAACCTTCTGTGCCACAGCACCGGCCCCACAAATCTTAATTATTTATTTTCTATCTCATTTAAGAACATACTAACAATTTTGATTCAACAAATTTCAAAATTTCTTAATGTTTTACAAGTATTAGGTACTTTTTGTATTAAAAATGAATAAATCCAACACACTTAGAGAATAACTATTTTAAAATAATTCATTCAAACTTAAAAATAAATTTCACTGAATTAAAAAAAAATAAAGTAGAATTAAAACACTAAAACTCTTAGCACAAAGATTAGGTTGATACCTCAAACTTTAATTATCAAAAATCCATCATTTTCTATACTTTTTTTTTTTTTTTTTGCCAGGCAGAGTTAGACAGTGAGAGAGAGAGAGAGAGAGACACAGAGAGAGTTATAGACAGTGAGAGAGAGAGACAGAGAGAAAGGTCTTCCTTCTGTTGGTTCACCCCCCAAATGGCCACTACAGCCAGCGCTGAGCTGATCTGAAGCCAGGAGCCAGGTGCTTCCTCCTGGTCTCCCAAGCGGGTGCAGGGCCCAAGCACTTGAGCCATCCTCCAATGCACTCCCGGGCCATAGCAGAGAGCTGGACTGGAAGAGGGGCAACCGGGACAGAATCCAGCATCCCAACCGAGACTAGAACCTGGGGTGCCAGCGCCGCAGGCAGAGGATTAGCCTAGTGAGCCGCGGCGCCAGCTCTACACTTTCATATACACTTCTGCAGATCTGTGGATGATCAGGGACATTGGATAAATGATTCATTTCTCCAAGTGAACCATTCTATTTGGTAAGATGTATATGTAAAAAAAATTAGATTTTCTTAGTAAGAAAATGTGTTTAAATATATAATGTTCTTATGTAAACAAGTTTCATGATTCCCAAGGGAGATTCATTTGATGTACAGAGTGGGGGGGGGGGGTGGATTTCTTAAAATGCCGCATGTCCTGTGATGATTGAGGGTCCCCTAAAAAAGATATTCTTATGAAAATAGCTCCACTAGAAATAGCATAAATATGAAGTTAATGTCTTATCATTTGGTTGTGGGGATTTTTGATTATTTCTTACCTTACATACAACTCAGTTTGCCTGAAACTCAGAAACTGTTAAAATCAGAAGCACCAGCTACTGTTTCCCAGAATAATAATCTGAACTGAAGCAAAATGGAAACAGCCAATTTTCAGTAAGAAGATTCTAGAGTAAAATATGTAAAGTGAAAAAAAAAAACAACTAGTCGCTATAGAGGCTTAAGGTCTATGTTGAAAATCAATGTTCACAGCAAATATTGTTAAGGCTGAGAGGCCCTCTGAATACGGTTACAAGGATAAGATGCTGTACTGTGGGGAAGAATTAGAATGAGAACTGAAAGAGAGACCTAGGGAAAGGGAGATGGAAGGGATAGAAAAGGAGGGAGTCAACGGCAGGAGACAGAGAGAACATGATTGGTCTAGTTTGTATGCACATGTGGCCCCTCAGCAATGAGTGGAGATCTAAACTTGGAATTATCAGATTCCAATGGACAAGGTCTGTCGGATAAAGCAGCCTCCTCGACTCCAGCTCTGTGTGGCCATGAGAGCAGTGCAATTGTGTCAACGCTCTGCTTTTCTCCCTCCCTGACCTCAGAAGTGACTCTGACTGATTAGACCCCTGGGATTCTTGTACAATTCATGGAAGAATAAGGGAGCTCAAGTTGGCAAAATTAGACTTCCCAAGTTACGAGGAGTCTCTGGCAGTTACTTAGAAAAAATAAGCTGCTGTATTCATATCTTGAGTTTATGGAGCAGTTCACGAAAGTAAGCAAAAGTGTAATGAGTGGGAGGAGATTTATCATGTAAATTTTTGAACCATTTTAATCTCGTTCCAGAGGCAACAAAGAAGGCATAAAAACATCAAGTGGTTTATTTAGGATCACAAGTGACCAAATGGTTCAGTGCTCTCTCTACTTTCCAAAGCTACTTCAAAACATAAAATTAAAATAAATTTTTAGAGGAAGTGGATACATATCTAAAAGATAAACTTGATAGATGTGTAACATTTGCCCAAGTTTTATTAATATAATTAAAATGGTACCTTCACAAAGTACATAAGGTAATTTTCTTAAAATCTACCAAGTATTCTAATATATATTTATGTCATTAAAATAAATGAATCTAACTGAAAAAATTAAAATTTAGTATATATGTTTATGTATGACTAATAGTGAATGAAACTGACTATGCAATAGGAATAATTATAATATTTAATTGATTTTTTTGCTTTTTAAGACTGGAGTAAGTATTCATTTGAGGATCTCAGAAACGAATGACTCAATCAATGTCTTTAAAATTGTTTTTCTAAATCACCTAAATGAAAGATCTCTGTGAGTGAGATCTCAGTGGAAAGAATGGGCCATCAAAGAAGGAGGTACCTTTCTCTGAAGGGAGGAGAGAACTTCCACTTTGATTATGGCCTCATCTAAATGATGTCAGAGTGAGACCTCAAGAGGCTTCCATAGCCTTGGCAGCTCATGTCAAGAGCCTTGGATGATTACTGACGTCATAAATAAGAGTGTCAATTGTTAAATCAACAACAAAAATTTTAATATTGAGACAACTTATTTAAATTATATCTAGAGATTTAGAATGTTTAAATAGAGTGACTTTTCAATATTTACCTTTTCAGGCTGAGTAATAGGATTACATTTTTTCATTTCAATTTAACTTTGTAAGTGTAAGAAATAGAAATGATTTGAAGTATAGCAATCGTCTTTTTTTTAAATCAAAATACACTTTGTATTTGTGGAGTCAAATAAGTTTAAGTATTTATGAGGGTGTATGGAAACGCGTTTCATTTACTTTAAGTTTGTCCATCTAACAATGTTGCGGGTTTAGAAAGCACAGTCTTAAGAGAATGGAAATTGCTGCTACTTTTAAAAAAGGTTTATACAGCTTTGACCTATCTTGATGGACTGAAGGGATGGTGATGAAAACTGTAATCTTAATAAATCTCCCACAGCTAGAGGTTTAAAACTCATACTGTTTCAAATTAGTGAGGACAGCAATATTTATTTGCTGCTGAATTCCAGTCAGCATGGCATTTCAGCAGGAAACACTTTATAAGACTTAAACTTATGAGTAGCAAAGTTGAAAACTCATGTGAAAGAAAAGGAACAGAAATTAAACACAGTCAGTGATTCACTCTAAATCAAAAAGGAAAGAAACCAAATTTTTTCATTTCTTTCTCTTTGACTTTCCTCACTACTGTTGGCTTTTATTGCAAATATAGCAATGGATCCTGGCATTAATTCAGGACTTTATATGTTCTAAGGGCTTTGAAATGCATCATCTCATTGTACTAGCACAGTGATGGAGGAAAATACTGTCTTCTGCTATAGAAGAGATAACTGATAATACAGTCAGCTGTTTAAAAATGCATATTATGTTTACACTTGTATGTTAGATGTGATAAGAAATTATATTAGATAACATTGCCAGAGCATTGGACCTCTATCAAGAGTTCATTTTGGTATGAAGCTGAGATGTACCATAAGGTCAGTCACAACAACCAGATTGTGAGAACTTGTGACTTTATTCAGCTCCACGGATTATAATACTATCCCATGAATATGACTCTTGAACTTATACCTTCAACGTATCATTCTCTGAGTTCTAACTTCAAATTTATTAAATAACTCAAACTTGATTTATCAAAATTGATTGATGATTCTCTACCCAAACACTCTCTTTTATTTCTAAATAACCAGCATCACCGTTACTATATTGCTCAGCAAACAAACTGTAGAAATCATGCCTAGCAGTTTATCCACAAGAAAACACTGTTGGTCTTACTTTGAAAATAGGTTCCAAGTTTCACTATCTTTATGATAATACTACATCCCAACTCTCACCACATGAACCTTCTGCCTGGTCTCTCTGCTTCTATCTTTTTTTTTTTTTTTTTGAAAGGTAGAGTTAGACAGTGAGAGAGAGAAAGACAGGGAGAAAGGTCTTCCTTCCATTGGTTCACCCCCAAGTGGCTGCTACAGCCAAGGCTGCGCCAATCCAAAGCCAGGAGCCAGGTTCTTCCTGGTCTCCCATGTGGGTGCAGGGGCCCAAGCACTTGGGCCATCCTCCACTGCCTTCCCTGGGCCACAGCAGAGAGCTGGGCTGGAATGGGAGCAGCCGGGACTAGAACCCGGCACCCATATGGGATGCTGGCTCTGCATGCGGAAGAGTAACCAAGTGAGCCATGGCGCCGGCCC
The DNA here is from genome assembly GCF_033115175.1 of Lepus europaeus. Taxonomy (NCBI): domain Eukaryota; kingdom Metazoa; phylum Chordata; class Mammalia; order Lagomorpha; family Leporidae; genus Lepus; species Lepus europaeus. The sequence goes on from NC_084848.1 coordinate 15,605,320, forward strand.
CTCTGCTTCTATCTTTAATCCCTATAGACTGTGGTTCACAAAGCAACCAGATAAATTTTATCAAAACATGAATCACATTAAGGTATAATCTAGTTCAAGCTTCATTTTTTCCCATATATTTATCGTAGAATATAGAGTCCTTATATTGTTGGCAGGCCATTGCTCCAATGCCATTTCTATAAGCTATACCACTTATCAAGATGATTTCCTTGTTCATCTTGAATATACCAAACACAAGGCCATGGCAGGGCTTATGTACTTCAAGCCCTTTTTGCCTAGAATCTCCTCTACTCATACAACTTCATTTATTTGCTCATTTATTTATTGTACTCTTCCTTTCTTGAGTGTAAACTCCGTTACAGCAGGATTTTTCCCTCATGTTTGCTGTCCTATCTCTAGCATTTAGAACAATGTCTAGTTGAGTGTGGACTAAAGGCAAGGAGGCAGAAGGGCAGTTAATAAAGTGAAGCAAAGGTGAAAGGAACGAGGAGAGAAGAAAAGAGGATAGTAATGAGTAGAATAGCAGAACTCTAGCCTTCATTTATGCAAGTGACAATGGGACATGTTGCTGTGCCAGTAATATACAAATCATGGCCAGAACATCAAAGGCAGATCACTTAATTGAATCGGTTTTGGAAACTGGAACATCTTTCAGTAAAACAGAAGCTAGCTAGAGTATTATTAGTTATATTACAAGGAAAGGTATTACTATTGGATCTACATGTTGAGAAGAGAAAATAAATTTAAGGAGGTATCTTTGGGTGATTTTTCCTTAACATTCTAAGTAAACCAGATAATAACTAGAGAATAGGGAAATTCTATTTAAAAATTACAATGATAATAAAAATCATAATAATGCTAACTATTAATTATAGTGACATTTTACCATACTCAAGATGGCAGAATACCTTATCAAATTATTTAAAATTCAGTAATTATTATTGTGTGATAAAATTAGAGCCCTGATATCATGGAGCTTACATTCTAATAGGAAAGAGTGATATTAAGATGAAACAGATTAAATAAGTTTAGCTAATAGACAATTGATACAAAAATGTCCTTGTATGCAGTACAAGATAAGTTATATACCTAGTCTAAGATCACAGAGTTCATCAGTGGTAGAGGCAAGATTCAAGTAGCAACTTCCTCAACTTAAAAAGTAATACTTTTTGCATTATAGTATTTTAAAAGAAGAAAATATTTTCATTCTCCTGAGTGAACTCTGAGGATAAAGGAATGGCTTTGGAGTACATGAATATGATCGAATATAGGAATGAAACTGGATTTACAAACAAGGATTTCTAGGTCTAATTCAGAGGGTGTTTCCTCTGTCCAAAATAGCATCCATTTCTCTTCATTACTCTATCTGTTATTTCTTAATGGTATTTTCTTGAATATTCTAGACATTAGACAAAATTTGACACCTGCAAATAAAAACATGAAACATATAGGCGTGAGTGCTTAAGAAGAAAGACTAAATTATCCATGAAGCTAAAAATTCCTTTTGGTTGTATGTATCATGTTGGTCACTAAAGTCAAATGGGGCAGAACAGAGCTCTTGATAATCACTGAGTTAAAAAAAAAAAATTGATCCTCATCTCACAATCCAAAGTCACCATCCTAACACATTAATGACATTGATATACGGTCCCAGATTTCCCTTATTTCCAAAATTCCTCTGTCCATTCTTTTGAAATATTCTGTCCAAGTCTTCATAATCATTCCATAGCCACCTAAATCTAAGTCACTGTCAATTTTCTGTACTACTGGAAGAGCTTTACTAAGCTACACTGCTTTCCTTTTTGATATTTAAAAGTCTTTTTTTTTTTAATAAGCAGCTGAGTTAACTTGAAATCTTATGAAAATTTTCTGAAAACAGAAAGAATTAGCCCCAGTGCGCAGGGTCTGGTGTGTCACAACTGCTAACATTCTACTGAGTAAAATAGACTCCAAGCCCAAAATCAGATTGAAAAGGCACATAGAACATACAAAATGAGTCAAGCATCCCCATGCAGCATGAATTTGTGGCCGAATTTACAGTTCATTATAACCTTAGAATATGAAAATCTCTTTATTTGGGGTTTCTCTATATGACTCTAATTCTGCTGCAACTTCCAATTTATTGCATGTTATTTTTCTTCTCTGATAGAAGGGTGCATGCAGGTCTTTCTTGGATTCCCCCCAACATATGTTTGTTTACATGCTAAGTCTTGTTTGCTAAATCAGAGACTGAGAGTCAAATCAAGTTCACTATTTGATTTTGAAAACAAGGTTATGTTGAGACACAGCAACAGCCTTTCCTTGTGTGTGCATGTGTTTAAAATTTATTTATTCATTTGAAAGGCAGAGTTACAGAGAGAGACAGAGAGAGAGAGAGAAAGATCTTCCATCCACTGGTTAATTCCCTAAATAGTCATAACAGGCAAGGATGGGCTAGGTCAAAGCCAAGATCCTGGAACTCCATCTGGGTCTCTCATGTGGGTGCAGGGCCCAAGGACTTAGACCATCTTCCTCTGCTTTCCCAGGCACTAGCAGAGAGCTGGATTGGATATGGAACAGTGGGGAATCGAACTATTGCCCATACAGGATGCCAGCATTGCAGTCCATGACTTACTCCACTGCACTACAGCTCTGGCCCTATATATATATATATATATATATATATATATATATATATATATGCATATATATAATTGATGACTAATTCTGTGTTACAACAAAGTTGAGTAGTCATGGCAGAGACTATGTAGGCTACAAAATATAAACTATTCCTGATCTGACTCTTCTTTGAAATAGTTTGCCAACTCCTGTGCTGGCTAGTCTCTCCTTGGATTGCTTAATCCCTTCAGCTTCACATGGTTTCTCCTTCATGACACCCTGTTTTCTTACAAATTGTATTATCTTTTACAAACTTCTTTGAATAGGCAATATAAACCAATCCCATTACCTAAATTTATACCACTCCATAGGATAACAACCTATTATTTTAACATTTTAATTATTCATTTATTTACTGATTAACTCTTGTTACTGGAATGTTCTCTGACAGAGTATATTTGTCAGTCTTTGTAACTCTTTAAAATAATACTTGACACATAAGAGATTCCCAACAAATATCTACTGAATAAATGGATAAATAGAAGAAAAGAGACAGTTCTCTGAAAATAAATGTATTGTATTAAGCTGACTTCTAAGAATATGTATACAAGAAGCAAACTGGAAGACAATACAATTAAGTGCTTAAGTGAACAATTAACTAAACAAAATTGTTAAATGAGAAATTAAGCAAATGACCAATCCCCAAATAATAGAAGTTTCCATAAATTTCACACCTAATGAAGTTATAAATGTTCTCTAATGCAACCTTAAATTTTTGGTTAAAGTCCATTTCAGCCAGTCAAAACATGCTAAGGTAGTAAGAATAGAGTACAGATTCAGTGACTCTTCAGCCAAATTGGATTTGAAATCCCGTAGATATAGAGAATGAATCTGCAACTCAACAGCTGACCCAGGTGCCTTAGCTTCACAAGCATTGACAAAATGTCAAAGTGACAGAAAAATCATCTTGGCTTTCTCATCAGCCCTGAGCTGTCATGCATTTAAGCCATTTAATTGTTACAACTGATAGGCAATGGGATAAAATCATTGACTCAAAACAGTAGATGTTTGCTAAAGAAAGTAATCCAGAAAAATGACTCACAGTTTTTCTACTTTAAAAGGATACTTTACAAGGTTAGTTTGTGAATGAAATGACTCATTCATTCATGTATTTATTCACTCACTTTTTTGTGTACTCATTAAAGCTAAGGTTACACATGTAAAAGAATACTCTTACTTTCAAAGCAAAGTTGACTCACAAATCATTTATTAACAGCTTAGTATTGTATTCTCTGTCTGCTGCATATTTCTGTGCATCTGCAGGACAATTATTTGTCTTATCTGCTTGGTATAAAATATGTGCGCCAGAGCTGGGAGGAAGCTAAAACAAGTTAAAATGTCTTGCCTTTTGGGTAAAATTTCCAGGCATATAGTGATGCAGGGCATGTCAAAATATTTTCTTCAAAATAAAAGATAAGATGATATAATTTCCAACACTACTGAATAAGAGGATCAAGGTTTGATATTCTTTAGATATATGCCACATTTTACTGTGCTCAATCAACTGTGACACTATGAGAATCAAGGGAAGACCTTAAAGCACATTCAACAGCAGTACAAGTTGATTTTCCACTTAGGCTTTATAACCAAGAAATTCATGGGTGGTCAAAGTGTCTTCAACATATAAGGATCTTTCTGTTAGACCACAATCGATGTATCATAAGCAAATTCCCTCTTCTGAAGGTAATTTTTCTGCAATAAATTTTTAAATACCATCTAGCATACTGCAGTGTTCTGGTTATGACTGAATGATTGCTTTAGAGACATTAAGCAGCTATAGAAGCTAAATGCCCATGAATGAGAGTTATCTGATCCTTCAAACCATAGATTTGGTCATGCCAACCAAACTCCATTATTAGAGTAGAAATGGTATATTTGGTATATTTTATGGCAGAATGAATTCTGAAGGAGAATGTAAGTTGCATGAGAATGTAAGTTGCAATTTGTAAACCAGGAAAAAGGTTACTTTCGCTGTTTGAATTCATACCTCATGTGAACTTGAAGAGTGCCTTATGATAAATTGAATAAAAAATTAAAGAAAATGACTAATTAAAATATAGACAATACTGTGGCATTCTGCAAAATAGTCTACTTCAACTCCACAGTCTTACATTGGAGTAGAAAAATCAGTAGGAAAACTTCAAGCAACACAATTATTGATCTTCTTTGAAAGGAGAAACAATGAAAGGTGAGTTTCCATTTTGGTTCATGAAGAAGAAGTAAGAACAAGATGGGATACTAATGACATGAAGCACTGGGAAAGATGTATATAAGTCACTATTTCTAAATGGAACTGGGGTAGGGGAATCTGTTGTCCTAGTCTAATTCCCTAGAAAAGCCATCCCAGAATTGGTGTAGAAACTATGGTCAAGAGATAAGTAACTAAATAGTAACAAAATCTATAATAGCTCACAATTTTCCAGAAAATAGTTTTAGGTTGTTCATATATATAACTACAACCCAGTTGAGGTGTGGACTAATATAAAATGGACAGAAGATAGAAAGTAAAAGAAGTAACTATTAAGCAGCAACTATTAAACCATGATCATTGGCAAAAGTGAGCCAAGAGTAGACATGCATATTCTTCTTATTGACTTGATACTTTATATAATATATATAAATATATACAATATATTTATATAATATATAAATATATATTTATAAATATATATAATATATAATATATCATAATAAATATATAATATATAATATGTAATATATATAATATATGTATAATATATATGATATATAATATATATTTATAATATATAATATATATTTATATATAATATATATACACATTGATCATTTTTCCTGTATTATTCTTTTTTCTTCATTAAAGCGATTTTTGTTCATTGTGTTTAAATTTATAACCATAGCCTACAACTGAACTATAATTACATTTATTTGTAACTTTAATAATTTATTGCAGGTTATTATGAGAGATTGTGTTATTATGAGAGATTGTATTTGAGCAAGGAAAAAAATGACCTTCTACGAGAATAGAGGTTTTGGGGCAATACATGAGCCCTCTTCAGAGGAATAAGAACAGTTTCATCAAATGAATTGGAAGGATGGTATTGCCATTACTGTTTGTAAGTTTAATGAGGTAAAAAGAAATACTCATGTTAATGTATGGGTGGAATGTACCACATTATTTATTACCAAATCAGAATATCCTCTCACATTAATCTCATCATTCTAGAGAGAATGTGGCACTTATATTTTCTATAACTTCCGTTAGTATTATCCAGGTTATTCAATGAAGGATACATTAGCAAAGTATGGAAGATAGAAGGGGGAAACCATGATTCTGTGGTTGCAGTTCAGAGAAGGTGGACTCAGGCAAGTGCTGTGAATCTTTCCAGTACTGTAAAATCTGAGACCTGTAAGAAACACTTCCATGTGAGCCTGACACTTACAGGCTTCACTGAAAACTTCCAAGCTCCTGATCCTGTAGAACAGTCAGTGTAGATCATATCCAGATTTTTGCTATATAGCTGGCACTTCCTGTTTCTATGATTCTGACTCTAACAGTGATTTCTTTGGATTTTTCTCATTTGATAAGATACAAATATATTGTGTTTGTATTTGAAATAATAAGATTGGCTCTGGATGAACTAGACTGATACTACTACAGTCTGAGGTTTGTAATAGAGACAAAAATTATGATAATCTGTTATAAAAATTATCATCTAAAAGAAAACTGTAAGGAAACTATGGAAGCATTATAAAAAGTTCCTCAATCTAACCAGAAACATTTTACATGTCCAATAATAGTAGTTGAATGAATGGGTGAGAAGTGAATGTACATACAAATTTGTCTAGGGGTTATCTGAAGAATCAAGGATTGAAAATATGAGACTATAATACATATTGGAAATTGGCTCATCAATGTCTATTTGAAAGGTTTTCAGATGTGACATGTTTGGGAAGCAAAGTATCATAATTCAAACTCTCTTTCAGGTCTAGTTTTATAAGAGATTAGGTTCTGCCTGTCACCTTCTATATGCATCATTTTACCATTGGATTGCATGGAGAGAGAATCAGAACTTGGAAATGTCACATGGCCAAGATTAAATTAGAAGTTTGTTGGCCTCCCATTCTTTTCATGGAGCAGAAGTAATAGCTTCATTTGTTGACCAGATCCCTAGAAAAATCTGAAGAATATCTCTAAAGATCAGCCTAGAATCTATTTATTCAGCCTTTCCAGTAATTTGTTATTATTATTATCTTTAAGGAAATGTCATATTGTTTAGTGGTAGTAGATGATGTTTTATCCAAATACTAATTCTTAACAAAACGCATGGTCTCCAGACAGAAGAAATTACAGAAATGAGAACCACAGGACCAACAGCATGATGTACAGAAATTCTCTATGGCAAAAGCGCAGACAGCACATGAAGGAAAGGCATCAGATAAGACTGGTAAATTTGGTTATCAGATTATAAATCACAAGAATAACATCAGTGGGAGCTGGAGCTATGGCAGAGAAGGTAAAATTTCCCTGAGGCTCCAGTAACCCAAATGGGTTCAAGTCCCAATTGTTCCACTTCTGATCCAGCTCCCTGCTAATGTACCTGGGAAAACAGAGAAGAATGGCCCAAATGCTTGGGCCCCAGCACCCATGTGGGAGACCTGGAAGAAGCTCCTGGCTCTTAGCTTCTGACTGGCCTAGCTTTGGCCATTGCAGCCATTTGGAGTGTGAAAAAATAGATGTAAGATCTCTCTTTATCTTTCTGTGTCTCTCTTCCTCTCTGTGTCTCTGTGTGCAACTCTGCCTTTCAAAAAAAAAAAAAAAAAAAAGAACAACATCAGTGTATTAGTAGCACTAAAATTACACTATCACTGAATAGTTAGCATCATATTTTGTATTTCTAAAATGTATTTTCTGAGTTTTCCCTCTCCAGTCTCTAGCCAGGGTATTAAATACACAATACTTTGACTTCTATGTGGTTTGACCTCCAAAGCTTCATGTGTTGAAGGCTTTTTCCTCAGTGAGTCAATACTGCAGTGGAAGAACCTTTAAGACAGGGATCAAGGAATGTTCCTTAGGTCACTGAGGGCATTGCCCTAGGAAGGGATTAAGGTGGTTCTTTTTATTTTTTAAAGATTTATTTATTTATTTGTAAAGTGAAGTTACATAGAGGGAGAAGCAGAGACAGAGAGGAATAGGTCTTCTATTCACTGCTTCACTTCTCCACTGGCCGCAGCAGCCAGGGCATGGCAGATCCGAAGCAAGAGCTTTATCTAGGTCTCCCATGTCGGGGCAGGGGCCCAAGCACTTGGGCCATCTTCCACTGCTTTCCCAGGCACATTAGCAGGGACCTGAGTCGGAAGTAGAGCAGCAGAGACTTGAACAAGCTCCCATATAGAATGACAATACTGTATTAAGCTGCAGCTTAATCTGCCAGGCCACAGCACAGGCCACATAAGGTTGTTTCTGTGAGATCTCTCGGTTGGTTACAAGAGGTTTTCTGTAACAGGAACAAAATGGGCCCCTTCCCCTAACTCTGACTTCCTGACTTGCAGAGCTCTGTCGCTCTGCATGCACTCCCATCATTATGATGATTTCCACTGTTAGGCACTCATTGGAGAACAAATCAATCATCCAATCCTGGATTTTCAGCTTTTAAAAATGTGAGTTAAATAAACTCCTTTTCTTTGTAAGTGTTTTGTTTCAGGCATTTTGCTATAGTACTGAAAACAGATTAATATTCCATTTATTATAGGAAATAAGGACACAAACAAAAGTGCCCATTAAATGTCAGCACTTACTAATTACTCATATTATTTTCTCCAAAGATCCAAGTATCCTTTAGTTTAAATTAAAACCTTAGTTCTGAGATCAGTTTCAACCTATCAGACTTTCACTACCTTATGCCCCAAATCTATTGAGTTGCAAGATCTGCAATACCAAGATAAATGAAGACTACTCTGTTGATATATATTATCTTGTTTTACTAACTCAATAGTTAGTATTGTGCTTGCATTATATAGTATGTTATCAATTACAGTTGGTAAGTGAATTATTTAGAAGTCTACCTCAAATATTTTGAATAAGCGAATTCATTCTTCCCATGAAATTCTAGGTAAAATATTGTCAGTGATGCATCTGTCCTATTATGTGTGCTGCTGCCCAATTTTTCACTGTCTCTAGAATCTCAGACAGTGTTTTGCAAGAAGACAATGTCTGTGTATAAAGTACAAGAGTGGTTCAGTTATGAAGACTAGTACAAGAGAATAGCATAAGAGGCATTAACATAAATTAGCATTGGTTATGATTGGCCAGAACTGGAATGTATAATTATTTACTTGTTAAAAAAAAGGGTTCTTTCAGAAAATCAATTTTAGCCAAACAAGACATATGGTATTTGTCAATATCTCTTTATTTATCTACCTATCTATCTACCCATCTATCTATCTACCTACCTATTATTTTTCTATTGATTGGGGCAACTATTTAGGGAATACTGTATATTTTAAAGTCAGAGTTACAGAGTATACAGAGTGAAAGAGCCAGAGAGAGAGAGAGAGAGAGAGAATATTCCTTCTACTGCTTCAGCCTCCAAATGGCCACAACAGCCAGGACTGGATCAGGCAGAAGCCAGGAGTATGGAACTCCCTCTGAATATCCCACATGGGTGGCAGAGCCCCAAGCACTTTGTCCATCTTCTGCTGCTTTCCTAGGTGCATTAGCAGGGAGCTGGATCAGAAGTGAAAAAGCTGGGACTTGAACTGGAGTCCATATGGGATGCTGGCACTGTAGGCAGAGGCTTAAATTTCTGCATCAAAACACCAGTCCCTATTCAGTGTTTTCTAAACTAGTTCCTTACTGGAATTATTCAGTTACTAGAACTACATGGAACCTATATCTCTTGACTGAAAAGAAAAATTTAAATTTCAGTACTCACTAAGTTGCAGAACATCCTAATATTAACCGGAAAATCTGAATCAGAGCCAGATTTTCTCTTTGACTAATTTTAAATGTAACTCAAATCTCTAGAGTAAAATTCTTTTCTTATATTATCTTAGTTTTTCATAGAAAACCTGGCATTTAAATAGCATAGTATTTTCTAGATATATAATTATTAGAGTAATTTTCCTTACCATGCTTATTAATCTTTTATCTTTAGTAACCAAATAATAAAGTCCAGCAATTTCTACTGAAAATAAAGTAAGCTTCTCTAAAAGTTGAAGCACCTGTTCACAATTTATATTTATTAAATCCTTAAAGGACATTGTGATCAACTTATTTCATTTTCCCTGGCCCTTCTAATGAGTCAAATTCTTTATATTACATGGCTCACTGAAATTGTTGAGAATAATTCAAAATGGTACAGAGCAGAGATTTGAAACTTTAGGAATGATTCAATTCAAGGGACACAGAAACTATTGTTTCAGCCAATGAGCCACTTACAATTATGTAGCATTATCAGTGGAAAATCAGCCGAGATATTCATTACATATTTCTCATTACCAAAGATCACATAAAGAGGCTGTATACTACTTCCCCAATCCCTAAATACAAAGCTGGTTTATAATATTTCTATATTTTTGTATTTGAGTTTGGTTTGTGATTGCGTTATGATTGATTTCATTTGAAGATACAGTATTCCTCAAGTGTTTCAGTATTCATTCAAAATATAATGGAAGGCTTTTGGTCAATGTATTATATATGAAAAGAGATATTAATAAAATTCATCTTTTGATTCTCATGGTCCCAAGAAGTGATTCACTCATTGAGACTGTTTAGAAAGTTGGTAAGATAGTATAAGAAAAGGACTCTTGTTTCCCGGGGCACTGATGTGCCCAGAATTCATTCTCTCCTCTGAATTAATCAGACAACTGATAAGAAAAGAACTTCACAAACTTTGCAAAATCATTTAAAAGATAATTTCACTAGATATTCATGTCAAGAACTCCATAGAGATTGTCATGAGTATTTTCATTCCTGTGCTCATTTATAAGCATTCTCTTCCTTAAAAATAGAATAATTGCAATTACTATCTCACACATACCGCACTCTCATCAAATTTCTCTTGTCCTGTTTCAATCAACCAAATGTCTTCATTGACATGATAGGCTCTACCAATCTAAAATTTACTCCTTTTCTAAGCATCAATTTCAAAGTCTTGCTTGTTTCTGATGCTAGATTTTCTTCCATTACTCTTTTTTTAGTGACTTTCATTTTTTTAACTTTTATTTAATAAATATAAATATAAATTTCCAAGGGACAGCTTTTGGATTACAGTGGCTTTTCTCCCCCATAACTTCCCTCCCACCCGCAACCCTCCCATCTCCCGCTCCCTCTCCCATTCCATTCACATCAAGATTCATTTTATATACAGAAGATCTTTATATATTTTTCATTTATATAAATATATAAAATTTATTCATTTTATATACAAAAGATCAACTTAGTATATATTAAGTAGAGATTTCAACAGTTTGTACCCACACAGAAACACAAAATATAAAGTACTGTTTGAATACTAGTTATCTTCTATTACTCTTTTTTTTTTTTTTTTTTTTTTTTTGACAGGCGGAGTGGACAGTGAGAGAGACAGAGAGAAAGGTCTTCCTTTTTGCTGTTGATTCACCCTCCAATGGCCGTTGTGGCCGGTGCACTGCGCTGATCCGAAGGCAGGAGCCAGGTGCTTCTCCTGGTCTCCCATGGGGTGCAGGGCCCAAGCACTTGGGCCATCCTCCACTGCACTCCCAGGCCACAGCAGAGAGCTGGCCTGGAAGAGGGGCAACCAGGGCAGAATCGGTGTCCCGACCAGGGCTAGAACCTGGTGTGCCGGTGCTGCAAGGTGGAGGATTAGCCTAGTAAGCCGTGGCGTCGGCCTATTACCCTTGAGGAATTCTTTTGTTCTTGCTCAGGAAACATCCCCAACCATTCTTTGAATTCCAGGTTTGTTTTATTTATCTACCTGTCTTCATCTACCTATTAATCTATGTAGTCATATGTATGTGTGTATATGTAATTTTATAATAGCCATCACTTTCACCTTTCCCTCCCTTTGTTTTCTGCATTTAAATACACTTAATCAATTGGAAAGGTATTTGCCCCTCCCTATAGCCAGGCATCTTCTCTTATTTACAATTACATTCGTTTTTAGGATACAAAACCCAAAATATAAGTGGATAACCAGACAGAAATATATTTCTATCTTTTGAGATGGAATCAGAAGCCTAAGAGTCCAAGAATCTATGAAGTTATTAAGAATCCAGGTCCTGGGCCAGCACCATGGCTCACTTGGTTAATCCTCCACTTGCAGTGCCAGCATCCCATAAGGGCGCTGGGTTCTAGTTCTGTTAGGTAGGAAGTCAGTTATGAGCTTATGTGTGTGTGACAGGCCTAAAGAGAAGACATCTATATGCATCTGCATCTCAAAGTCATCCTAACAATGTTTCAGGGGAAGCCCAGATTTCACATCCTGCCTGCCCTGCCCCCTTTTACCTGATAACCTGCCAGGTGGAGGCCTTCACTCCTCCGGCTTCCTGCCTGATAAATCTTCCACAATCTCCCAGGTGCAGCCCAGTATCTGCATCTCAAACACCCTGCTCCCTTCCTCAGGTCTGATAACATTTGCATCCATAAAGTCCTTTGTTTCAGACCTTCAAGAGAAGTTTTTCTATTTACATCCAAAAAGCCCTTTTGTTCCAAGAGGAGCAGAGGTGGGGAAGCAAGACCCATCTCCTTAAAACCCCCAGCCTCAACTGGACTGCACGCTCAGCTCTCTGCATCTTTGCTGAGTTGCCCGCCTGGCCTGGCCTGGCCTGGCCAGGTGTACTCTCCACTCACCCATGCAGCCCCCCCCCTCCCCCAGTCTGAGGGACTGGGCACTCTCTCTCAGGTCCTGTCTGGAGAGGTGCCCATCCGTCCTTACAGATGTTCCTTCTTAATAAACCTTGCTATTTTACCTCCCACTACTCTCTGTCTCACGCCTGAATTCTTTCTTGCGCGAAGACAAGAACCCTGCAATTTCTCCGGTAACAGTTCCAGTTGCTCCTCTTCCAGTCCAGCTCTCTGCTGTGGCCTGGGAGGGCAGTGGAGGATGGCCGAAGTGCTTGGGCCCCTGCACCTGCATGGGAGACCAGGAGGAAGCACCTGGCTCCTGGCTTTGGATAAGTGCAGCACTGGCTGTAGCAGCCATTTGGGGAGTGAACCAACGGAAGGGATACCTTTCTCTCTGTCTGTCTGTCTGTCTCTCTCTCACTCTCTATGACTCTACCTGTAAAACAAATTCTAAAAAAAATAACTCAGGTCCTTTCATTCATTTCAGTAACATCAGTAGGGTAGAATCTTCAGCAGATTGGCCAAGAATAGCCACTTCAATTTCTGGCATTGTATTTCATTCCAGATGACAGAATGGAAGACTAATAAAGACAGAGGACATCAGTTGAGATTGGCAGCACTCTTTTAAAAAGACTTTCTGGATGCCCACACCCAACACATCCTCTTACAGTGTCAGATGGAACATCATGCTAAGTTATAAAAGGGGATGGGAAATATAGAGTGTTCCAAGTGATCATTAGATTTGCTAAAATTGCAGGATTCATCTCCCGCAGAAGAAATATCACTAGCATTTCTGCTTCATTCCTTTAAATATATTTTTTGCTTCCCCTTCCCCACACTACTCTTTCGTTCTACTCATCTGGCATCCATCCCCACAACTTCATTGAAACTGTTGTTGCAAGGGCCACATCTTTCTTTTACCTATCCTTATATCTGTTTTCAGTAGCAGGATAATTAATGATTAGCTCACCCAGGGAGAACTTCTTTGGTGACCTGTGGAACACAATGGCCCTCAGATTTACATAAATTTATTTGCTATCAGTCCTCTATATGGGATCTTCTTCCAAGCTCCAAGCTTTTCATATTAAAGTTACTTCAAAGCTAAGCTCTGTACCCTCTCCTCAGTCCACACTCTTTCTCAAAGTCATTTCAGTTAATCAGATGGCTGTATGTATCACTCATATTTCTGTAAGTCAACCCTCTATATGTATTTCTTTGGAGCTTTAAAGTTGTATCCAACTGCTTCATTTGTATCACAACTTGACTGTCTCAGAGACAACTGAAACCAAAGAATTTCTCATCATATCATCCCTTGATCACATAAAACTTATTACATTTCCTCATTATGGTTTTCTATAATCCTGTTTTTATTTTAAATAAATCATCATCCTTTCAATTATGTGTTCATTTTATGAACTTATTCTGTTTGATATTGATCATCTTCATCACAACCCTAAACCCAAAAAGTAAGGGCTACTTCATGCTCACCATTTTATCATCCCAAATACCACCCAGAGCATGTTTTGTTACTCAGTATTTGTTGAATGATAAAAATGATTTACCCAGGGGCATAGAGTAAATTCCATGATGAGCACCCACAGAAAGTACACAGGGCACATGTGTAAGAAGAATTGTTTAAAGTTCAATCACAGGAAATTATGCCACAGAGAAACGGGTGAAGACACACAGCAGGACAGGAAAATGCCACTGTAAAAGAACAATAACCTTATCCAAAGATGAGGTGAAATGCAGCCAATAAAATAATACAGGAAATAAAGATTGTGAAAGAGATTTTTTTAAAGATTTGCAAATTGTGATGCAAAGTTCCTGTAAGTACACCCCCTGTTAAAATGGAGAAAGTGTGATTCCCCAAGCAACTTGTCAGTGAAAAAAGAAGCAGTGAAAAGACAGCTAGATGGAAGCAACCACAAATTCTGTTCCATTTAGAACATACGCATCTCCTTAGAGTCAGAGGAGGGAATACAATGGCTGGCTTAAGTCATAGGACCAGAATGAGTTTGTGAGTTTTCATGGATTCATTTCTGCTGCTTATAAACAGAATTTATAGTTTTTGAGTTCTCTGATTTTCATGATCCTGAAAACCATGAAAATTACTTCTCAATTCAATATAATAACAGTAACTAAATTTTATTGAAAAATAACTTTTCATAGGTGCTTTCTTAATATTAATTATTTTATTGTATTCTCATAACATTAAAGGAAATCAATGCTATTCTCTCCACTTTATGGTTGAGGACAAAAGCACAAGTAAATTAATTCATTTACTTTTGGTCAGACGATGGTAAAAGGGAGAAAGTTGATGTGAACACCAGCATCTCTCATTCTAATAACTGGCCTCTTATTATTATATTATGCTGTCTTTCATTAAAAATATATTTAAGTGGGAATGTGTTCACCCTAACAGTTACAACTCCAGTTAATATGCTTATGTCCGATATCAGTGTAGCTGGGGTTCAAGTCCTGATTTTTATTCTTTCTGATTCCAGCTTGGTGCTAATGCAGACCCTGGGAGGTGGCAGGTGATGACTAAGGTATTTGGGTCCCTGTCACTCATGTGGGAGACCTGGATTGATTTCCCAAATCCCAGCTCTGGACATTAAGGGCATTTGGGAAGTGAACCAGCAGACAGGAATGCATATGATCTGTCTCTCCTTCTCTCTCTCTCTTTCTCTGTCACTCTCTCACTCGCTCTCTCTCCCTCTCTCTCTCTCCCTTTCCCTCTCTCACATCTCTCTGCTTCTTTATAAAAAAAAAAAAAATGCTGAGGCAGAATACCATTGCATTGCCATGCTACCCTTGAGGGAGACCCAGATTGAGTTACAGATTCCTGGCTTTGGCCTGACTAAGCACTGGCTACTGAGGGCTTTTAGGGAGTGAACCAAAAGATGGAAGACCTCTCTCTCTCTCTCTCTCTCTCCCCCTCTCCCTCTCCCTCTCCCTCTCCCTCTCTCTTTAATGTGTGTGTGTGTCTTACTGCCTTTTATATAAATGATAATAAATAAAAAGTTTAAGAATTCAGTTAGAAATATTGAAACACAGGAAGGGGAGAACGAGTGGGAAAGGGGAGGGTTGCAGGGGGGGGAGTTGTGGGGGGGAAAGCCTTTGTAATTCATAAGCTGTACTTTGGAAATTTATATTCACTAAATAAAAAAAGAAATATTAAAACACAGATAAACAATTTAAATCCTGATAATCTTCTAGACTTATCAAGCACATAGCCACTTGAACAGTTACATAAAATGCAGACTGAATGTCATCTTCTAACTCTTCAACTCCTCTTTCAAAAACAGAATATTTATATAATGGTAAATTTAACAAATAATTATTTAACTAGGGCTAAATATCTGAATGGCATTCTATCCAACCAGTGATTAGCATCAACCTAATCGGTATGCCAGAATTTAAAAATCTAAGGAAATAAAATACATACTGATGAAACAAGGGGTAAGCAAGAGAGCACACCATAAATAGTTGGACTGTAGGCTGTGGATGTTAGCACTGAAAAAATTAGAGAGGAAAGATACAAACTCAAAAGAAGCTCACAGGGGAAATATTCATAGATGAGGAGGAATTTGAGTTGGTTTAAGATGTGAAATAGATATTACCATGCCAAGAGAAGTAAGAGAGCAGGGAGGAATACATGAATGACAACACTGGCTTGTTCCATGAACTGAAGTAGTCCTAAAAGACATGGTTCTTTGGTTATGAAGATGGACATAATGCCATCATTTTCATCAGTTGGCTACAAGGCAGTCCTGACTTTAGGAAAATTCAATACTTGTCTTAGTTACTGTATTTTCATATATACTCAAATCACAGCATGTAACAGATTCCTCTTACCTTTGCTTACAAATTTCTTTAAAGCATCTGTTACCATTACACCAATGAGTTTTGCTATTTCCAGTGACATTTAGCTGCTCATACTCCAGGACTATTGGTTCTTTCAGTTGAGTAGCCTGCAATGGAGGGAATATCCTCAGGATTCAAAGACATGGTCTCAGTCAGGCAGAACACATTGCTATTGTCATGCTGAGGCTGTTTCTACCCTCACCTCATCCCTGGCATTTTACAGAATCTGTTAAGAGGAGATGTCGATAATGTAGGATTTGCAATTGTTAGATGTTCAAATATTATAAAAACTAACAATACTTTTCCTAGTGATTAGTGAGATTTACTTAATTCTGTCTGTATACTCTTCTTCAGTATTTTGAATGCCTAAACCAGAATTATTTCATTGAAGTTTGAGAAAGAATTATAAAATGTATAAAGTTTGAAGTGTATCTGTCTCTACCAGTGGATAGTTATTAACAAAGATAGGATTCTGGTCCCACTTGATACCCAACATGTAGTCAGAATGTCAATGTCTGTCAATGAATATTTATTGAATTTAAAATGAACATAATTAAAAAAAAGGCAAGAGAGATCTTAAAATTCTCAACCTACTGCCCTTTTCATAACTGAAGACAAAGTATATAAAATGAAATTGATCTCAATAAAGTAAGTATAAACTTAGTGTCATGGATATCTAGAAGACATAAAAGAAGTGTCAAAATAAAGAAAGAGTTTGGAAACTATAATTTAAATATCTCTTTTCGTAGAGATATTAAAAACTCAAATAGTGAAGCCAATTGTCCAGGCTATACACAAATATGTGTGTCACAGAAGGATTACAAATCAGGACTTCCATGTTCTTTGTCTACTCAATTTGTTATCATATGTTGTCTGTGCTTTTAAACTCCATATGAATTTGCCCTAATTCACATCAATTGACTTGGGAATCATATGTTATGTAGATTCACCTAGGGAAACTCAGAAAATAGTTTATATTTTTCCCATTTGCTTCTAAATTTTTTTCTGAGTACTGAAATAATTCTATATACAGATAACTTCTCCATCATATGTGGCTGTCCAGTTCAAACCAACTTGCCTCACTTATAGAAATAACTTTGCCTAAGACTTGCTCAGTCTCTTCTCTTCTCCACCTGTTTCTTCTTTCCTATCCCTGATTCCTATTTATTTAATAAAGAGAAGGTTCATATAACTTATTTTCTATTATAAATGACACCTTCTATCCTGCTATTCTTCATCCTTAAGTCTTAGTTAGACATAGTTTTTTTTTTTTTTCAAAAGTAATAACTATTTACCTCTAAAAGTAACTATGCTTCAAGGTAGTAAAACAATAGTTTGCACACTAATTCTATTTTCTTTGCTTTATCTTTAATCTTAAGGGGAAAATCTTCCATCTTTCACCATGAAGTATATCATCTGTGCATCTTGGCATGCCATTTATGAGGCTAAGGAAGTACTGTTCAGTTTTAGCATACTACATATTTTAATATATTATCATTAATTAGTGTAATGTATTTCTTGGAATTTATTTTTATGTTCATATTTTTTGCTATTCTATTGTGTTTATTTTGTAACAAGCATTGTTTTCATTTCAAATATCAACTTAATTTGGCATTCTGGGTTAAATCCATTTGGTCATGATATGTAATTTCTTTTAATGGTGTTGGATTTGATTTGCTCATGTTTTGTTTGGAATTTACATGTCTATATTTCTTATGTCATTGCATCAGAAGACCTTTGACCTAAAAAATGAATTGGGAGATATTTCCTTCTTCTGAAAGATTGTTTGTAAGATTAATATTATGTATCCCATACATTTTCAATAGATTTTATCCATAAAAATATTTGAGCTTAGAGTTATCTAACATAAGGTTTTGGTCTGTTAAATTTATTTCTTGTATGTAGAGAAAGTTATAGTGGAAAAGTCTTCTCAAAGATGTCCACATTCTAATTTCCACAACCTATGAATATGTTAATTTCCATTACAAAGTAGAATTATGATAGTAGTTATTAATCACCTGATTTTAAGATGGGAAATTTATCCATATTAGCTAAGTGGACCAAATGTCATAATATGTCTATAAATGTAGAAGAAGAAGGCAGAAAGTCTAGTATCAGAGTGATGTAATTCAAGAAATACTCAAATCATCATTGCCTGGTTTGAAATACATGAAGGGAATTGAGCCAAGAAATTCAGATGTTCTCTAGAAGATAAGAGATAAGGAGATAAGAGTACCTCCAGAAGAATAGTGATCTGGTAGTTTCTTGATTTTTAGCTTGTGAGATCCACTTCAGTTGTAAATCTTTAATTTTTCCCAACTAACAGTCCTAAATTTGGCAAGAACTATATAAATTTGTACTTGAATGTCTATTGCTATTGTGAGCTTCTTGAAGTTCATAATGAAGTTGTTTATATTCTATCCAAAATATGAAATTAAGCCAATACAGAAATTCCATAAGTCAACAATGATAAATTACAAAATTCAAAGAAGTCATACATAACTTTACTATTTTAGTAATTGATCAATATGTTCAAACTGAAGATATTAGAGTTGATTCAGGATACTGAACACATCCCTCACTAATAGACTTGTCCAGAAGCCATATATTTGATAAAATTGTTAATAACAAATATAGTAAACCACAATATCAACATTAACATTCTAATAGGACATATAGTATATCATTAAATAGGAATTTAAAAATAATGTACAACCAATAGTTGTAAATAAATGATTTTTAAATTTAAATTAACAAAAATATTTTATCTAACTCATTCTTACAAATTGATAAAACATTAAAAAATTAATCAAATATGTTGATATAAATTTTTTAAATAAGGAGAAAAAGACTCACATGTTCTAAGCCAAGCATTTGACCCATTCCTCATTATTAAGTTCTAAAAGTATAGATCTGCAAGCATTTGAATCATTTTGATTCATATATAAACCATGAATTTATTACTCACCTATGAAATATAATTTTGCATTTATAAAATTTATAAAACTTTCTTAAGATATTTTTATTTGTTTTTCTTCTTTGACAGTCTTTGAAACAGAAGCAAAATAATTTAATTTCAACAATTCATAATCCACTTACTTGTGCTAGTTCTAAATTTGGGGCTGGCATTGTAGTGTAGTGGGTAGGGCCTTGGCCTGAAGGGCCAGTATCTCAGGTAGACTCTGGTTCCTGAGAACCTGTTCTGGCCGCTCTTCTCCTGATTCAGCTCTCTGCTATGGTCTGGGAAAGCAATAGAAGATGGCCCAAGTGCTTGAGCCCCTGTATTCATGTGGGAGATCCTGAAGAAGCTCCTGGCTCCTGCACTCGGATCGGCCCAGCTCTGGCTGTTGTGGCCATTAGGGAATGAAACAGACAATGGAAGACCTTTCTCTCTGTCTCTCCCTCTCTCTATGTGTAGCTCTGTCTCTGAAATAAATATATAAACCTTTTTAAAAAAATCCAAATTCACTTGTAATGAAAAAGATAATTTTTACTAAATAATGGTGATAACCTAAAAAGGAGGCAGAAAAAGTCATTTTTTATGTTCTCAAATTCATTGAATTACTATTGATAACAAGAAGGAAAATTTGGTGAGTTAACATGTCAAACCTTTTTTTAAAAAAAAAGGCATAGAAATTTAAAATCTTGAGTTGTCATGTCTCATAAAAAAGTATACTATTTTCTTTGCTTCATATGATTTTCAGCTTCACTTTTATTTTCACAGAATCAGGCAGATTTGCTATCCTGGTTTTATAGACAAAGAGATTCATATTTAGGTTCAATTTCAGACATTATGACCGTGAGCCCATTGTCCTTTTAACTAACTCATAGCTAGAACCAAAATATAAATTCTCTTGATTTTGACTTTAATCTCACCCAATAAATTGAAGAGGTCCCTTCTGAAATCCCCATTAATTAACTCTGTAGGACAGAAAGTCTCATGGGTAGTTTCCATGCTGATCAGAACCACATCAACTAAAATAAAAAACATCAAAAACACGGAGGAAAGAAAACAAAGAGCAAGAACAGAAAAAAGCAAGAGAAAAGGCTCTACTCAGGGAGCTCAGCACTGGTGGGAAGTTAATGGCACACAGGAATGGTACAAATGATACTGCCTAGTCCATGTCTGCGCTGTGAAGTTAAAAATAAATGCTAAAAAAGTATGTTTGGTAAATGAGAGGGAGCTCTGATTTTAATTGGCATGTTTGAAGCATGTTGACATTGTACCCAAAGTAAGTATAGGTCTGCTGGGGATGGATTGGGGTGGGGGGTTATGAAGACTCCAGTGACCTATTTTTAAAGGCTAATTTGTGTTCTGTTTTGTTTTTCTCCAAACAAGGTGGAGATTGGCAAAGGGCTACTGATCAAAGCCTGTAATTTAATTAAGACTAAATTGCAAATTCCAATTATTTGGCACCAAAGAAGCTTGTCTAGCAAGTCAATACACTATTCAAGAGCATCTCTTCTTGAATGCATCAGAAACAGAAATACAAAGACATCATTCTGAACATATTTCCCATTCTTGATGACTTAAAAATATAAATGGTGCAACTGCAGAAGGCAGTAAAAGTCACCTTTTTAAAGGAAATTGCATTATTAATTGGAAGTTGACTTCCTAACGTTATTTGCAGGAAAGAAAAAGAAAGATGATTAACAATAAATGACCACAGCATTATCAAGCATTTGGATAGAAAACTGAGATATGTTCCTCTGTTAAAATAACACAACTAAAGTTTGCAACAGAGATTTAAGAAATCCGTGTTACAATTTGTTAAGCCAATATTCACACCACAATGGCATCTACCTTCAAGGTTCTTACTCCTTTTATCCTATAAAGATTTTTCATTACTTTTCTGTTCTTCTTCTATTCCCTAAATAATAATTTCAATAAATGGAAATGAGACTATTTTGTCTTTTTTTATTAAATAAAATCTGTTAATGTCCTCTCATAACTAACCTAAGGTTATTTGGGGACATGAGGAGAAGGCAGAGAAAGTTTCAAAATAATTTTATTTTAGATGGCAAACCCAAATCCACAGATGATGACTTTAGAGTTCACAGAAATGTGTATTATGGAAAAATGGTGCAGACATTTCAGTTTTGCACCAAATAAACCTATCTTTTAAATCTGTTTTTGTACAAGCTTTCTAAAGTAAGTAGACTTATACAGATCCACTCATTTAAAATTTAATCAATTCTCCCATAAAAAGGGCATGATTATCTTATTGTGGTTAAGTGGTTATACAAATCATAAAATCAGGAAAAGTAGACAATAAAATCCCTGATTTCTAGAAAAACGCTCTGATCATAAACCCAAAGGTTCTTCCCCAATTAATATTAGTTCTTTTTCCCCCCATTTCCACAGGAATTTAAAAGCTACTTTTATGTCTGATCTTAGGGTTTTGCTTGTTTTTATCACATTTTTAATAGATAAATAATCAATGCTGGTGCCGCGGCTCACTAGGCTAATCCTCTGCCTTGCGGCACTGGCACATCAGGTTTCTAGTCCCGGTCTGGGCGCCGGATTCTGTCCTGGTTGCCCCTCTTCCAGGCCAGCTCTCTGCTGTGGCTAGGGAGTGCAGTGGAGCATGGCCCAAGTGCTTGGGCCCTGCACCCCATGGGAGACCAGGAGAAGCACTTGGCTCCTGCCATCAGATCAATGTGGTGCGCTGGCCGCAGCGCGCCAGCTGCGGCGGCCATTGAAGGGTGAACCAACGGCAAAAGGAAGACCTTTCTTTCTGTCTCTCTCTCTCTCACTATCTACTCTGCCTGTGAAAAAAATAAAAAATAAAATAAAATAAAAATAAAAATAAATAATCAAATGGCCACAAAAATCAATGGAGCTTAACAGTTGCATTTGTCAAAACTGAATCAGACTAAAGAAAAGGTAAACCAGATCCTTATCTAATACTGTGTTCAATAGAGAAGTCCTGATAGGTCCAACAGGTTACAGGTCCAGCAGTGAATTTAAGAGAAGAAGGTGTGATGCAGCATCCTGTGATGAGAATGAAGATTTTCTAAACAAAATCCACAAACAATGAACTAGAAAGAATTCAATCACGGTTCAAAATAAAAAGAATTCTCTTAGAGAACACCATGAAGAGAGCCAAGGAACATATGATAAGAGCTAACATCTGTATAGTGCTTACTGATCAGCTGAAGAACATGTCTTCACCACTATAGCACGCAATTTCCCCATGGTCAAGTGAGAGATACGTTTGCAGTACCCAAAACCATCAAGGGCTAAGAATACTATCCAAAATCCTGCAAATTATGATCACCAATGACAAAAAGGCTAATTCTCCAAAGGTAAAAAAGAACATGGGTATATTAAAACAATTTACAATGTTGAAATCATTAAAACAGCAACAAATTCTAAACCACATTATAACCAGACCTGTAAATTAAAACCACAAAAGATACTGCTTTTTACTTCTTAAGCTAGTCAATTATAAAATGCTAGCTAAAACAAGTTAATGTTGCAATCTAAGTAGATGTTGCAATAAAAGATCAGGGCTAAATAACTGGGGCAATTCAAATCTCGTACAGATATTATAGACAATTATGAGGTAATACTAAATCAGTTTAAGTATTCATTTACACCTAGGTATATATATCCCCAAAGCGTCATCACATAATTAATTCTTTTAAAAGATTTATTTACTTATTTGAAAGGCAGAGTTACAGAGAAGGATATACAGAGAGATCTTCCATCTGTGGGTCACTCCCCAAATGGGCACAATGACTGATGCAGGGCTGGGCTAAATCCAGGAGCCAGGAACTTCATATGGGTTGCCAACGTGGGTACAGGGGCCTAAGCACTTGGGCCATCCATCATTGCTTTCCCAGGAGCATTAACAGAGAGCTGAATAGAAGTGGAGTAGCTGGTGTAAGGCCACCACAAAACACACCAAACACCGGAGTAAGGGAAAGAGTTTATTGTGGGAAACCTGACAGACTGGAGGGAAGGGGCAAAGAAGGAAAAGAGGGAGAAGGAGAGCGTAAAAGAGAGAGAGAGAGACACAGAGAGAGAGAGAGAGAGAGGTCAGGAGACAGAGAGAAGGAGAGGGAGAGGGAGAAGAACAGAGAGAGGGAGAGAAAGACATGTTCAGGAACGGTCCTTTTAAAACTTGGGGGTGGGGCAGGCAGGGAAGTAGGAGCATGGAATCCATTAGGATGAGGGTGGAGCTTGACACGGGTGGTCGGACACATGGCTTCCAGCAATGGCTGCGGAGGCTAGAGCCTAGGATGGTGTCAGGGTGTAGATCGTGCCATAGATAAGACTGCGCCATTTTCCAAACAGCTGGGACACAAACCAGACCCTATATGGGATGTGGCATTACAGGAAGCAGTTTTACTTGCTATGTTATGATTTCAGGCCTCTCTTCTCTGATTGTTGTTTGTACTTAACATTATTGGTTTAGTTGAGCAGGGAATTTTTTGTAACACTCCGTGTGAAAGAAAACAGTGGTTTCCACCTTCAGCTCGATATAATATATATCTCCTGAACTATTATACTAACCTTCCTCTCTATCCCTTAATTTTGTTTTTTTCTCAGCACACAAGCTAGCATGATCATTTCTGACATAAATACAGACATGTGCCCCAAATCCTCAAATTATTCCACATTCACAGAGTATCAAAGCCAAAATCGGGGTGTGCATTCAATCTAGCAGTTAAGGCCCTAGTTCTCCCACGTCTTATGGAATACCTGGGTTCCATGTTCAATTAAGGCTCCTAATTCCAGCTTCTTACTAACGCAGTTTGTAGAAGGCAGTGGTGATAGCTCAAGTAATTGGGTTCCTGCTCCTCATGTAGGGATCCTGGTATTCGAGGAGACAAACAGCAGATAGGATCTCACTCTCTCTATCCCTCTCCTCCTACCCCCATTCCCCTTCTCTCTGTCTTTTTGCATTTCATTTTTTTAATACAAATTTTTTCAAGTACCTAGACAGTGTGGGACAAGCCTACCCTGACTCTCTATGAACCTTAACACCCTGAATGCTCTTCTTGGATTACATGTTGTCATGTGTACACAAAACAGGACCACAGCCAGAATTTAAAAGAAAATCAAATGTATTAAGTCAACATAACAAGGCATGCTTGAGAAGTGAATAAAAAACAATTTAACTCTTTTGAATTATAGCACATTCACATTGTATTTAATACATACATATATACATATACACTGACACATATGTTCATGAGTGCATATATTGATTTATATTTATATATATGCACACAATACATGCAAATATATTTTATAAATGTATAATTTTGTAAGAATATATCAAAACCTTTTTTCTCCTTCCACTAAGTTAATAAGCTTTTTCATAAGCTAGCACTCTTCCATTCTAATGATTTGAGGGAATACTGACAATGTGTATTTTTATGTCATTAATTTTAATCTCTCTAGTTACATTCTAAAATCAATTACTTACAAATTTCCCTGCTCCCTTTTTAAGTTATATACTGAAAATCAGTCACATTGCAGTGATTCATGTTTAAGAATCAGGGGAAAGTTTTGCCTATAGGGAAAATTCTTCCAATAGGTAGAGGCTCCCTAATTTCAAAATGGGTAAAACTGATTTTCTGGCTCAAAGGGAGGTTCTGTAATTTATTTACAATGTCTTATTAATCATAAGAACTTCTTTATTTGCTATCTTATTTGGTTTAAAGTTTCCATGAATTTGCTATCATTTCCATTTTTGTTTTTTCATGTATACTAAGTACTAAGTACTACATATATATACACATATATTGAAGTTGCCATAACTCTAATCTTAGTACTCAAAAATGATTTAACAGCTGGAATTTAATTTTTATCCTCCAGTAAATTATTCAAAAGAAAAAAAATGATATAATGTGCAAACATCATTCATCTGCATAATAAATTAAAATTTCACAGATCCTTGAAAAATGTTGAGTTTCCTAGTAAAACAAATGTGTACATTCACACCCACCATAGAGGGTAACACACAACTCTGTCCACTATGAAAGGACCTTTATGTACTTTACAGGATTTATGAAGAGAAGTCCTTTTAAACACCACTGAATGATACCATCTGTAGTTGGAAGTATAGCAGGTATTCAATATCATGTCACAGAGAAAAGGGCAATATGATCTATAGCTTGAAGTTGTCATAGATCCCTGGATAGTTAGAATGGTTTGCATAAACTTTAAAAAAACAAACATACATTCATTCTAAAACACATACATGAAGCAAAATTTATTCATATTATTGCCACACAAAGATAACCATGTTTATTATATGTTTTCTTACATTAAATGCATTGGTCTTATGTTTGGCATATTATAGTCATTCAGTAAAAATTAGCTATGAACTGGTTTCAAAATATTTGTGGACAAAATAATAAAGGATAATGAGAATCTTACATGAAGTTTTTGAGCCCCCCCTTAAATTATTATTCATAATATTCCTGGTAGTTTGAGTAAAGTATTATGTGTCAAATAAAAGTTTTATTACTTGTTGTAACTACTCCTCTCTTTTTTCTATATGAGCATGTAAATAAATATTCTTAGATTTTAAGTGAAATATAGCATTCCCTTTTATCTTAACATATTCATTAATGACAAAAATAAACATAATTGTTATTGATCTTTCAGTATCACTGGAAGGCACAAAAAACATACTGCATAGAGTAACCCATATTCTATCTTATAAATCTTTGTGGTAGACACTGATGTATAAGCTGAGTAAAAGAGAGGTCAAAAATTTGACTCAGTGTACACAAAAGTAAGGAAGAAGGTAGTCAGTCTCTAAGTCCAAATGAGTACTCCTGAGCCCATTATTTTTTATATCATTAGAGGACTACTCACATATTATTCTTTAAAAATCTACTTGAAAGAAAAAGTAATGAAAAGAGGAGGGAAAGTGGAGAGGGAAAAGTGATAGAGATCTTCCATCTGCTGGTTCATTCTCCAAATGTTCTTAATAACTAGGGTTGATTCAAACCAAACTCATAATATAGGAACTGCATCCAAGTCTCCCACTTGGGCAGGAACTCAACTATTTGGGCCATCTTCTACTTCCTTTCTGGGCACATTAGCAGGAAGCTGGATCAGAAGCAGAGTAGCCTGGACTCAAAACAGCACTCTGATAAGGGATGCTGACATCCAAAGCAGTGTCTTAACCTGCTGCACCACAACAGCCACACTATTCAAACATCTTGTTGAAGACAAGGGATTCTGCATCCTGTACATATTGCACTATACTGAAAATCTATAGGACTGACTGAATGTAATCATATCTGAGACCTTTTAGGGTAGAATTGAAAACCTGAAAGTAGACGCTGCTCAATATTGACATGAAACTTGTGGGTGGGAGAGGAAGTAAGTAGTGACTGTGAAAGACACTCCCATGTAAATTGTCTTTATCTAAAGACAGTCTTGGCAAACTTATCTCCTTAAGATGTACTTAAAACATACTGTTTTATGCCAAAATAGTAGTGTAAAATTTTAGGTCAATAAAGCACAGTACTCTAATACTAATACATCTCTGTCTACATTAGGTTACTCCAGGAAACCAGGGTGCCTATGATTACATGTAGGGTTCTGTCTGGAGCTCATAACTGATTCTGGTGCAAACTAGCATCTGGAGCTCAGGCAATGTAATTATCCTGTAGAAGCCCTAACTTCCTCTCAGACAAAATGAGAATAATGACTGTCACATAAAAACTACATAACATTTTAGGAAAGAGATGTTGATGTCAGTGATTGTTAAAAACTTATCTCCTATTTCTTACTTGCAAATTCCATTTCTAATGCTATCAAATGTACGCCTTTCTCCAGGCTTAGCTTAAATCATTTCTTCTGGTGAAATGTTTTCAGTGTATTCCAATTCCCATAATTTTCTCCCTATGTGACTCTACAACACTGTGTAGTCCTTACTCAACTATTAATTGTGACCTTCCTCTTAATCCTCTGTTGCCTTGAGTCTTAATTTATCTCATATTTTCCTTTTTAACTGCATAGAACTCTATTTTCTTTCCCCAAATCCTCTATATAAATAGCAAAAATTATGTATTATATTTGTTTTTACAAGAGCATCTATTCTTCCAGAGTTAGAATTCAATATATAAATGGATAAATAAATGAGTGGTGCCAATTGAAGAAATTATAACTATCTTTTCATCAAAAATGAAATAATTTGTACATATTTTATTTATTTGCTTAAAAGGTCAAACAACAGAGAGAGAAGGAGAGAGAGAAAAGGAGAGGGGAGGCTTTTCCATTTGATGGCTAATTACCTAAATGGGAAAAGAAAGAAAAAAAATGTCAACAAATTATATTTCCAAGTATGTCTTTGAAGTTTTTTTTTTAAATTGAGGGTTGCAAAAGGAATGTTATGTCTCTTAATTTCTGTATTAAGCAGAAATAATTGTCTCTAAGGTTATCTTGATTCCACTGTCAAATTATAGTCATCTTACAATGAAAAGATGTTTTTCATCTTCAGGAAAAATGCACAGCTTATCAGAATAATTTCAAAATAAAAGCTAACAAGGGAAACTCTAAAAGTGAAAAGACAAAAAATAAAACAGTGAAACACTGATAAAGGCTGGTGAAATTGTAGATAAAGTGAAAAGCTTGATTGCTCATCACTCCATTATAAAGAGGTCTATAAAGGAGTGCCTCACATCCTTCTTTCTACAAGTACAATCATCTGTGACTTCAAGTCCCCTTGGATTTTCAATTTTTCTGCCCTTATATGATACAAATCATCTTAGCAATTGAAGGTCCTGCACCTGAGGTATGAAGCAAGCACCATGTAAGCTGAATCACCTCCTTAAGGCCACTCAGGGGCTCAGAAAGCCACTTGGCATGATGACCTGGGCACTCCAATTGGAACTTATTACAAGCATTCACTCAGCTCAGACCCTCAGTCTCCTCTACGCCACTCTAGAAGTATTCTGGAATACAGTGATTATGATGACCTTGATGAGGATATTTGGAGGTAAGATAAAAGGCATGAATGTAACTAATGAACTGTTGTTACCTTCATTCCTTATCAAGAATCACATGTCTTTAAGATTATGGCATGAAGAGTTAAAGCAAGGAGTACAACATTTAAAATAA
This sequence comes from Lepus europaeus, assembly GCF_033115175.1. Taxonomy (NCBI): domain Eukaryota; kingdom Metazoa; phylum Chordata; class Mammalia; order Lagomorpha; family Leporidae; genus Lepus; species Lepus europaeus. The sequence continues at coordinate 15,633,750 of NC_084848.1, forward strand.
TATAAAATGAAAATGAAATGAAGCAAGAGTCTTTATCACTATCAAAAGGCTATTTCTATCCAATGCAACTGAATTAATTCTGCTTCCTTGCCTCTCTTGCCCACCAATCTTGTGCATATTCTTTAACTTCCATTTTTAACTATTCTACTTCTAGTTCTGTTAATTAAATTTTTCTTTAAATATTTTAGGGTGGCAAAGGGAACTTTTTGAAGCTTGAAATTTTCTATATCTTGTTCGTGGTTCTGGCTAATGGTCTATGAGCTTTGCAAAAATTATATTTTTATCACTTTTTTAGTTATTAACATATAAAGAACAGATTTCATGAATTTCATAGATGCATTTCCAAGTCTACAAAGATACTCTGCTCCTTCCCTCCTCCTTCTTTTCTTTTTGTCTTTTATTTTAATATTCTGCAGTAGGATACTTAATTTACTTTACAATCACATGCTCAAACCTTGAAATACAGAGCTCTACAAGTAAAGGGTAGATAGACCATTGTTCCACTGGGGTATAAACAAGTGTTACAGACAACCATCAATTCACAAAATGTTAGGTTAGCTCAATGTACATTACTTTTGTTTGGAACTTTATGTATTTGTTAAAACCAATCAGAGAAAGTATGATATTTGTCTTTTAATGATCTCCAGTTGTATCTATTCTGTTGCAAAAGACAGGATCCCATTCTTTTCTTATGACTGAGTAGTTTACCATTGTGTAAATAAACCACATTTTCTTTATCCAGTCATCAGTCCAATAGACATCTGAGTTGATTCAAATCTTAGCTATTGTGAATTGAGCTGTTGTAAATACCATGATACAGATAACCCTTCCATATGCTGATTTCATTTCCTTTGGGTAATTCCTGGGAGTGGGATGGCTGAATAATATGGTGGATCTATTTTCAGATTTCTGAGGAAGCTCCAGACTGTCTTCCACAATGATTTTACTAGTTTACATTCCCACCAACACTATTTAGGGTAAGTTTTTCTCCAAATCCTTGCCAGGGTTGCTATTTTTGATTATTGGATGCCAGCTATTCTAACTGGTGTAACATAAAACCTCACTGTAGTTTTTCTTTGCATATGCCTGCTAGCTAGTGATCCTGAGCATGTATTCCTGTGTCTGATGATCATTTGTATTTCATCCTTTGAAAATTACCTGCTCATGTCCTTTGCCCATTTCTTAACTGAATTGTTTGTTTTTGTTGATTTTCTTTGAACTGTAAACTTCAGAGGATAAATTTTACTGGAATTTAATCGTGCCTCAAAATTGTATTGTCAAAACTCATTATATATATATATATATATATATATATATATTTCAGTAGCTTGCATTCCTTCCTGTCCTTTAACAACAATAACATTAATTCCATGACATTTTGTATATTTTATAGCATTCAAAATATCACACTTTAACCTGTCTCTGTTCAATTTGCAGTTTATTGGTAGATTTTCTTCAGCAACTTTGGAGCATCATCCATTAGAGCCAAAGTGGATGGGAGCTATCTTTCTGAACATCTTGTTTCCCTCTCTCTCTTTCTCTCCCTCTCTTTTCTCTCTCAAGTAAAATGAAAATTAACAACAAAAAATTTTCAGGTTCATTTGATATTCTTCACATGTGAAAATTTCTCATACAAATTTCTCTTAGACAAAAAAGGAAAATCATTCCCATTAATATTCAAAGTGGCATTTCTTTCATTTTACAGATCTCTTATAAGTCTAGATTATTTAGGACTCCACAAGCTCAACTTTAGTTTTATGGAAAATAGATTAATCTTACAAAATAGTAATGATTAACTAATTTGAAAGGAACAGAGAAAATCATTTTGTTAATATTTCCTAGAGGATTAAATTCCAGGGCAACAGCAATCTGTGGTTTGGATTATATGATATAGATCTCTAGCATATTTGATAAACAAATAAAAGAGTAGCCCTTTTTTATTTGAAAGGCAGAGAGAGAGAGAGGAAGAGACAAAGAGTGACAAGAGACAGAGGGAGATCTTTCATATCCTTGTTCACTCTCTAAATGCCTGTGACAACTAGAGCCGGGCAAGACAGAGCCAGAAATTGGGAATTTAATAAAGTATTCCATGTGGGTGGCAAGATCCAATGACTTGAGTCATCACCAGCTGCCTCTCACGGTGCCCATTAGCAGGAATTTGGAATGCGGAACAGAACCTGGACTCAGATCCAGGAGCTTCTATATGGAATGCAGGTGTCCAAAAGGAGGCTTAGCTACCACACCAAACACCTACCACCAGAACTTCTTTATTTTATTAAATTAGACAGCCACATATACCTTAAATGTGTGTAGAGAAGGCAGGCTGAAAAGCAAAACAGAACTGAAGAACTCATGCCTATAATTTTGCATGTATATTTATTTAAATGTGTATCTGTGTAACAACTGATACTAAGACCTTTCCTGTTCTCAGAGAACTCATGAAATAGTAGGGAAGAGAAATCCAGTAATAGATTGCCTTATAAGTCAACACATATCCTAGGATCCCATGTTTTAAAAAGGTATTGTAAGGCAGCAGAAAGGATACAGTCATTAATTTTATCTTGGAAACAGTGAGGAATGCTTTGAATATTATAAAAGGATGCTGAATTTGCTCACCAACATTTGCAGGTCCCAGAGCTAGAGTACAGATAGGCTCCTATATACCAGAGGGCAAAATATTTAGAACTTACAAATCAAAGCAATATACTGGTAGATAAAGTATATTTTACCAGGACTTCATAGCAATATCATTGCAAGTAAGAGCAGAGTGGATTACATGACACAGTGGGTCTTTGACAAAGTCAGACATCAACAATGACTGATTATCATATTTCTTTTGTGCTCAATGGCTAGGCCAGAAGTGTTCTAACCAGTAATAAAATGCCTATATACCGGAAAGATGGTTTTTTGCATTAGTTTTCTACCATTACATAATAAATTACCACACACTTAGCATCATAAAACCTCAAAAATTTATTATCTCACATTTTGTATGAGTTGCGAGTCCAGACACTGGTTGGGTAAGTCCTCTGTGCAGTCATATGGCTGAAAATAAAGATACTTGTCACTGCTACAGTCTCAGCTGAGGTTCACACAGTTGTTCTAATACCACAGTTGTTGGCAGAATTCACTTCTTCATGGTTGTAAGACAAAAATTCCGATTTTCCTCTGGGCTCTTAATCAGAAACCATGCTTCAGCCCCTAGAATCTATCTGCATCCATAGCCACATATAGGAAGTATGTAGACCAGGTGAATTCATCACAATCCTATAAAATAAGTGACTCAGTGATACATTAGCATTGGAAAGATTTACTTCATGGGAGCCTTTGTGTAAACTAAAAATGTTGATAGAATTTAAATTTGAGGAACAGAAGCTTTTGAAGAGGCTGTCTGCAGCCTCTCTCATATCCAATGAGAAGATGCCAGTGAAAGTAAGGTATCATAATCTACATTCACAGAAAATAAATTATTCTGTACATAATACTCTGATTTCAAGAAATGAACTCTTCCTGTGAGAAAATTCTCATTGTATCTGTGCTTTATTTCATTCTTGTGCTAAATTTGCTAAAATAAAATAGATCTTAAACATTACTTTTCATGCCTACATTTTGCATTTTGGGTGTATTATTGCCCATGTAACTGTTCTGAAACAATGTTTCAGTTTTATGTAACTGTAAAATGGAACTGTATTTTTTCAACAGAGTAAGCCAGCAAGATTGACCTAAAAGTTGTGATCTCTGGTAAACATTCAACCACTTTGATGAAAAGTTTTAAAATGCAGTTAGCAATTGCTCTTGAAATTATTAGAGAAGATATATTCAGCACATAATTTTGTTGTCTTACTTGTTAGTATTTTATCACATCAAGGAGTTGTACTGGGTGTTTTGTTCTTTTTTATTTTTTTAAGATAAAGTAAAACACTTGAGTGAGAGCTGATGTGTCTGTACAGATCCAATACATTAATTGTTGTGATAGTGGGCTATAATACGATGCTTGTGATTTTTGGTTCAACCAGAATACATGAAACTCTTCCAAAACAGATTGTGATATTGCAGACACTAACAGTGCCAGAAATTGATGAAAAGGAAATGTGTCGGCCGGCGCCGCGGCTCAATAGGCTAATCCTCCGCCTTGCGGCGCCGGCACACCGGGTTCTAGTCCCGGTCGGGGCACCAATCCTGTCCCGGTTGCCCCTCTTCCAGGCCAGCTCTCTGCTGTGGCCAGGGAGTGCAGTGGAGGATGGCCCAAGTGCTTGGGCCCTGCACCCCATGGGAGACCAGGAGAAGCACCTGGCTCCTGCCATCGGATCAGCGCGGTGCGCCGGCCGCAGCGCGCCTACCGCGGCGGCCATTGGAGGGTGAACCAACGGCAAAAGGAAGACTTTTCTCTCTGTCTCTCTCTCTCACTGTCCACTCTGCCTGTCAAAAAAAAAAAAAAAATTAAAAAAAAAAAGGAAATGTGTCTTTAGCTGTTGGTGTATTGAAAACTCTGCCATGTATTTGAGTCTTATACCTCTCCCCATTATTTAATCTAATAATTGATAAATGAGTATAATAACAGGGGCACATCCTTTTGGGGTGTGCGGGAGGCACCTAAAGAACAGCTGTTCATACACACCTCTGTTCCTCCCAGGACATGGTTGGAGCCAGTTTGTAAAAAATTTCACTTACATCTCTCTGATGGGAACTGGAGGTCAGCAACAGAGATCACAGTGGCACAGCAACTAAAAGATTCAATCAACATCAACATGCATGTTTGAAAAGGTAGGGAGCAACCTTTGCCTCACCTGGACTCTGTTTTTGAAAATGTTGGGTTTGCCAGCTTCTCATTATGAAAAAACATCAAGAAAAAAGACCTAAGATTGAAAGGCATTAGGTCATCTTTGTTCCACTGGTATTCCAATGGATTTCATGATTGAAGTTTCCTTTGTTTAAACTGAATAAATGGTGTATCACATCTTATACAATTTGATAAAAATATATCCATTTTTTGTCTGAAACTAGAATATATGATAGATCTATATAGATAGATGAGGACAGAGATTGATGACAGCTAGATTGGTGAGCAACATATTCATTGAAAATAGATGTGTAACATTTGTCAATTTTATTTAGACAATTTTTATAGTGCCAATAACAAAAAAATCTTAGACATAGAATATGTAGAAATAAAGCATAAGGATTTTTGCCTAGACTTTTTGATGACACTACCTATGTCACAGTCACTATTATGTTTCAGTTTATCAAGTTAATGCTAAGCTACCTAGGAAGGTAATTTTTTAAAAGATATATTTATTTATTTAATAGTCAAGGTTACACAGAGAGAAGGAGAGGCAGATGGAAGGGAGAGAGAGGTCTTCCATCCACTGGTTCACTTCCCAGTTGGCCGCAACAGCCGGAGCTGCGCCGATCTGAAGCTAGGAGCCAGGAGCTTCTTCCAGGTCTCCCATGTGGGTGCAGGGGCCCAAGGACATGGGCCATCTTGTACTGCTTTCCCAGGTCATAGCAGAGAGTTAAATCAGAAGTAGAGTAGCTGGGACTTGAACTGGTGCCTATATGGGATGCCGGCACCTCAGGTGGCGGCTTCACCCGCTATACCACAGTGTCAGCCCCAGAAGTAATTTCTTAAAACACGGTATTCATCCTGCCCGGCCAGTAGCTCAACAACACCACAAAAGCTCATTAGAAAATCAGCAAGAAGAGAAAGATTTTAATGACCTTTTTTTTTTTTTTCTCCTTCTAAGCCTTATACCACAGTGGGAAAACTGAGTATAAAGAAGGAAAAAATAGTGGCCAGCATTGTGGCATAGCAGGTAAAGCTACCACCCGAGATACCGGCATCCCTTATGGGTTCCAGCAGCACCACTTCCTATCCAGCTCCCTGCTAATGTGCCTGGGAAAGCCACAGAAGATGGCCCAAGATTATGGATCTCTGCACTTTTGCGGGATTCCTGGAGGAAGTTACTTGCCCCTGGCTTTAGTCCGGTCTAGCCCTGGCCATTGCTGCCATGAGGAGAGTGAACCAGTGCATGGAAGCTATCTCTTTCTCTGTTTCACTCTCTCTCTCTCTCTCTCTCTCTCTATATATATATATATATATACATATATATCTGACATTCAAAGAAACAAAATAAGTTTTTAAAAATAAAAAAGAGAATACAAGTGAACTTCAAAAAATCTTTGTGGAAATATAGTACCAAACAATAAAACATTTTTGAAATCCATGCATATAAGGGATATTCAAAAGTTTCCTGAAAAATACACATTATGAAAAAATCCTGTGTGCATTTCAAAACTTTTAGAACTAAATTAAAGTTATGTTTTAAAGGAATTTCCCAAAGACCTTTTGATGTACCTTGTAAACATAGGTAAGACTATACAGACTGGTCAAGGAACTAGAAAAAGTATTTTTGCAGGTCACCATCTGTCCCGTTGATTATCTCTGACCCTACCTAAGCAGAAGTTTAAATTCAATGTTTCAGGAAAATTACATGTGACATCTTATTTTCATCTTCATTTTAATTGTATATTTTATTTTCCCTTAAAATTTAAACACTAAACATTGAAAATAATATCAGATAATGCTGAAATAAATAAACTGAACAAAGATATCAATGATATAGAATGAGCAGCTCACAGTCTGATCCTTTAGGGAATGTGAGTTGGGCAGTAAATGCTGAATGAGCCCATCCTTGTGCTTGCATTCAGGTGTGGGATAACTGCATTGTTTCCTCCTACAGCTCTGTAATAAACTGGTGTGTAAATCTTCCCCATATTCTGAAGCTTTTTCATGAACCACCTTCTTACATGTTGTTGTGCAACTCCAGTTTTCTTTTGATTTCTGCCTTGGCTGATATTCATGTTTACTTAGTACAATAACAGAATTTGTCTATTATTTTCTTTGCCTAACCTCATGAAAGTACTAATGGACCTCCAATAACAGGAGCTGAAAAGGTTGAATTTTGGCTATTGGTAGGCACAGCCAAGACATCAAAGTAGATGATCTGTACATGAATATGGACTCAGAAGCCAGAAGCCAAAAGAGATGGGGAGACTATTTAGTGGAAGCAGGGATAGTATTTGAGTAGTGATGACACGGGTAAAAAAAATAGGCTGTTCTCATGGTGTGGCCTTAACTCTGCAAGGGGGAATCAATCATTCCAGTTTTCTTTGAATGTATGGGGTTTCTCAAGACATCAATGTTAGATGATAAAACTGGGTAAGTCCCAATCTAGGATGAGTTGGTTACCCTAGATCTAAGTCCTCCAATTTATTTTTCTTCTCAGTTTGGATCTTCAGCTTTCTGATGAATTCTGTGAGCTATCTGTTATTTCTGAAAAAGTCCTCCCTTTTTAAAATTAGCAGAGGCCTGTTTTTGATTTCTCCATGACAGAACCCTGAATGGCATAGAAATTGGCACAGGAAGTGGATTTCAGGCAAGAAAGCTTCAGGGAAATCAGGTAATCTGGCATTGGTTATCTTGCTATGAGAAAAATATTTAATATTCAGCAAAAGGATATTGGGTGGAACAGAAGGCTAAGTTCTCATTAGTAATAGCCTGGAATTAAGTATACAGTGAGGGCTGTTCTTGAGGAAACAAAGTGGCTATTGCTATTGAAAGTAGAAAGAATATAAAACATTGAGGACTGATTGTAGAGTGCTGCTGTGGATAGCAGGGATAGTTCAAGTAATTGTGTTTCTCCCACTCGTGTGGAAGAACTGGATCGAGTTTTAAGCTCTCAACTTTGGACCACCCCAGAACTAACCACTGGAGGCATTTGGGAGTGAGTCAGTGGATGGTAGATGAGAGGGTTCACTCTCTAACTCTCTTGCTGTCTCTATTTCTCAAATAAATAAAAACACAAAATGTATTTTAAAAGTCCTCTGGACTCTACAGTGACAAATCAAGTGGCATTTTTTATAAAATGGAGGAAAGAATAGAGACACTATGGAAAATTCAAATAATTGAGTGAAATTTTCTTGCTCAGTTATGCATTCAACCTTTGAGGCCTCAAAAAGAGGTGAAAAGGTAACTTCTACAACAAAAACTTAAAATCTATTGGGTTGGAGAGCACGAATGTTTCTAAGCATCATTTCCATGGTGACAGGGGATGGGGTGGTTTAAATGCTCTCCCTTGTCAAATGGAAATAAGAGAACCACAGAGCAGCATGATGTTCAGAAGTGGAAGGAGGCCCATGAGAGAATGCAGGCCACCTGATAACCTGTGTAGTGAGACTAGCAGAGCTACTGACAGTGTTTAGCTGACAACAGGGGTCATAGAGCAAATATTACAGAGGTGCACATCTCAGGGATGTGCTACATGATTTTTAAAACCAACCATGGTGGGGCCTTGTGATTTCTAGCCCAGTTTCTATTTAAAATTATTTCATGGACTTGAAAATACTCTGGTTATTGGGTGGGTATTGAGGAAGAAAAATTTTGTCAAGTGTTCTAATCTCCCATCATTTTCTCGATTCCTCCTTCTTTATTCTTCTAAATGGTATTTGTCATCTTAAAGAAAGTCTTCAAGTAAAGAAGGAGCCCGGTAACCTTAAGGAAGTACTTGTTACACTTACAATAGCGCTAGTTCTATAGATATTCTTCCTTAAAGAAGAGACAGAAAAACACCCAGAAAATGATGGGTTATTTTTCTAAGTAGTTACTGAAATAACATTTTGAGATGTTTGCACTCCCTTCCCCAATGTGTTTCAAAAGACTTTCTTGTAAAAGTTACCTTCTGGTTCCTTTTTGGGGGCCACAATTAATGGCTGAGTCCATGAGCGCATGACTGAGCAAAAATAATGTACTCTATTACTCTAATCTCCCACAGTTTTGTGATTTCTCACTTACGTTCTATTTGTAAATTATTTCAGGGACCTAAAGACCTTTAAATAGAGACCTTTAAACAAAGACGTGGACCTGAGGAATTTAATGCTGTAACTAGAATAGTTCTAATTCTGTAAGCATTCTTCCACTAAAAAAGAGATAGGGGAACATCCAGAAAATGATAAATATATGCCTCAAGCACTTAGTGTCTGTTAATTTCTGGGTATTTAGACCTTGTGATATAAGGCATAGTAATAAACAATATTGTAACACTTGTGCATATCATAAGAGGGCTAATAGGCTTCAAACATTATCATATTTACTTTCCTAGGTCTTGGGTGTGTGGTTGAAATACTTCCTCAGAAATGACAGGCTCCCACATTAGTTCTCTGTACCACAGGCTGTTTGAATGAAATGATCATATAGAAATCTCTGGAACTTCCTTTCCATGTCAAAGTAAATAAGAATAGTTGCAATCTAAGTGTAACCACAAATAAGGCCAACACAATTAAATAGGTGAAATTTGCCAAGTCAGTGATTCTGATCACATCCCTTCTGGTTCTCCAGCCCAGCTGCTGCAGAAGTTGCTAGATTTGAGACTAGTGGAGGACTATGGGTGAACATCATTAGATAATGTTTTCAATTGCAGCTGGTGCACAAAAGAGTAAAACCTTGATACTTGGCATGCACTCTTCATCTGATGTTCTTTTTCTCTACCGTGGCATTGCTGTCGTTCCAAAGGAACATGTATCTTAGGATTTCCTTTGCTGTGATAAATCACTTAGTCAATAGGTTGTCTGATTATTTCACAATCCACAGAAATTCTTAGAGGTCCACATCATTCAACATACCTATTGATCATATTTGGAACACAGGGAGAAACTAATGTTTTAGATGCATTCTAGAGGATGGGAGATAAAATCCTTGAAAATAGAAATGCTTACTCCCTCTCACGTTGCATAGGGTCATGTGATCTGGGTTATGTCAGGATGGTCTCATTGCCGCCTTTCTTTTTGCTATTGTTATGTAATGATCTCTTGATTTTGAAGTCAACCTGTACTATATTAGGGTGAACAGTGTTGTTACACTTGCCAGATGGCCAATAATGCTGTCAACTTCAAGTGTGACCCAGGTCCAGGAAAGTGTCTGCAGCTGGGTTTGTCCAAAGTGTAAGGTACCTTTCCCCTTCACTCTTGTAATCCAGTCTATTCTAGGACAGAGCAAAGTGCCAAATAAAGGCTATGCAAAACTTATCAGCTCAGGGATCAAAGCTATTCTTTCTTAAGCACATGCTTCTTTTCCTTTTGAAACTAAGTTTTGGGCTGTGTAGAGGATGCATGTGTAACCAAGTAATGTGAGCTGTCTTCCATGAACTGGGTTCTCTTTTACCAACCTAGTCAATATAAAGAATAAATATCTTACTTGTGCTATAAAAAATATCATATTTCACTTTTATCTTAATTTACCAAGGTACGTGGTATTTCTCCATTTTGTTTACCCAGAAACACATGAAAATGATGTAACCACAAACAACTCTTAAAAGCAGCATTCCAATAGCACCAGTTAATTGCATCTATCCATACTCTCACAAGGTATTTGCAATGAACTGCTGATTGAAGACAGGGAAAAATTATCATCAGCCAAATGACTAAAGCTGATTTCACATACTATGATTTTTGTTGTTTGCCTTGTTTTGTCTTTTTTGTTATACAATCTGCTTCCTTTACCTTTTGCTTTTATCTGGTTCTCAAAATTATAGGATTTGGGAAATGTGATTTTTACAAATGCTTTAAAACTTTATGAGGTAAGCTTTTCTAATTCTTCACAACCAGGCAAATGGAGTAGACAGAAATTCTCTGAAAATTACAAAAGCCTTTGCCTCCAGAATTGAAGATGGTGTTGGGAATGAAATACAATATCCTGTGGGTTGTCTTGTTTTGTTTTGTTTGTGCATTTATGTGTGTGTGTGTGTGTGTGTGGCTTTCACAGAAGTATACAACCCCTTCCAAAACTGTCACACATAATTTGATACAAATGGGTTATCTGTCTTTTTGTTTAAACACAGAAGAGGTAAAGAGAAAAATTAGTCACCTGTAAGTTATTGAGAAGGTGGTTGGCTCTCTGGGACTCAGGATAAGGGTAATTAGCTGGGAAGCCCACACTCTAATTCGCCTGAAGAGAAACAAATGAAAAAAATTATACACTATGCATATGCATCTATGTGTGTGTGTGTTTACATTTTCAGCACGAACGTTACTTTAATCTGCCTGGATTCAGCTTTCTCTCTCCCATTTTGAGTGAAATCCAGGTGCCAACGCCAATAGTGTAATACTTATTTAATAGGCAGCAGTGGGTGGCACTCTTTTTTTTAACCTCTTGAATTTCTCTTATTCCTTGCCAGACACAGCTTTCACCCCTAACATCCACTGAATTTTGCAGAACAAGTCAGCTGTAAGACAATTCTGCATGCCTCTTATTTTTGAGTTCCTAGTAATTTGCTCAACAAATAGCAGAAAGCCGAGTTATGTGCTTCTCACATGAAGTTTCCTTGACTTTGGAAATGCAAGACTCATCACGTATATGACAAGACTTGAGCATGCTGTTACAGTTTTCAACATTAGGATTTTTTCCTTTATAGTGCATTTTTATATTTCACCTTTTCCTCCACATTTTTAAAATTATTTTGTTAAAAGCAAAGCATTCTGTATAAAAGCCTTCATTCAAAAAGTGTTGACAAATCTATCTGTCTCCCAAGATAAAACTTAAGCTAGGAAAAAGAAAGTGGAAATATATCTGTAAATTTTATAATGAAATCAGAATAAATACACCTTAATGAAATTGAGATATCCATTTGATGAGGGAGTGTACTATCTGTCAAAGGTGGTTTGAAAGACAGGCATAGAATCTAGTAGAGTATACCTGTGGTTTCAATGTAAACCCTTAAACTCATGGATACCATCTCTGTACTATATTTTTAGATGAAATTATATGCTAAAATAAAACTTCAAACACACTCATTTCCCTCAAAGGCAGCAGCACTGAGAAAACAGAAACATATGTGATGCAGATGTCTCCCGCCTGGTATCCTTGTCACATCTTCCATTTGCTTGACCCTCATCCCCTGAGTCTTGGTACCTTGGAAGTCACTCCTCCATTCGTTCTTTACCATTCCAGCACAGCTACCAGCATCTGCTACCTTCACCCCAAAACAGCTGCAGCTAGGCCTATGGTCCCAACTCCTTTCTTTTATTTATTCCGCCTATCTTATCTTCAGGGTGACACTTTCTGCCCATTTTAGAAAGAGAATTGCCCAAAGTCCTGCCATTTTGTTGCTGTCTCTTTCACTATCATGAAATGTAACGTGGGGCTGTTCTATCACTAAGATCCCTTTATCTTCAGTAAACCCCCTCTCTGTTAACAGACACCACTCACGTCACACTATCTGGTCCTACTGCCTCAGAAACAGAATCCTTACTTGTGCCTGCAGTTCATGATTCAAAATCACATTTCAGAAAAATGGCTAATTGCAAGTTGTTCCATACCTTGGAAGTGCCACATTAAAGAAAAAGAGTGGTGATTCCTCTCTCTCTTCCTGGGACAAGTTTCTGTTAGGATATCCATGATTACTTTAGTAAATTCTGGAGGAATTTGTAGCTAGGAGGGAAACAGGAAGTCGGGGTTTTGAATTGTTAATGTGTTTGCTTTCTAACAAGGAACTTGTTTAAGACTACTTTGCATCTCTCCTGTGTGTAATACTATTATGAGAATATGGCAGGTTCTCAGTATTTTGTAATCTTAAAAAGAAAACAACATCAGAATGAATAAAAGATTTATTGGATTTTAATGACATATCATTGGTCTTAAATCTCTCAAAAATGAAAAGGGGAACTAAAGAGCTTCTAAAAAGAGAGAACATATTCAAAGCAAGACTCACTCTCCAGTTAATGTTTGTCTACTAAGAATTTACAAGTTCTTGATAGATAGATGCATACATAAGTTTAATAGTCTTACTTCAATGCTTACAAAAAGTTTTAAGAACAAAAGGAAAAGTAAGGGTCTTGCCCTCTTTAGTAATAGAAATTAATTATTTCCTTTGTTTTTCTCACAGGCTGAGATATTGGGGAATCAAGTTTAAAAATAACTTTGAATGTCTTTCTGAGTGTTTCTTTCACATAAAAGGCTGATATGTTAGTCAGGGAAGGCAAATGGTTAATTCTATAAATACTTATCTATAAGAACGTCTGTTAATTCTAGCTGGACTACAGTTAAGGCAGCGGGGTGGGTTGGTCTTTTAGAAGTTAGTTTAAACCCTTGTTTTAAAAAGAACAAGAATATTAACTTTTGTCATACATTGTCCCAATGAATTACCATTTTATAAAAGTCATAAGTATGGGAAGTTTTTGCAGTTGTAGAGCTGCTACCTTGTTATCTAAATCTAACCTGAACATTCTCCACATAGCATGGCAGTGGCACACCTTAGAGGTAGTTGTGTGCTCACTCTGGGATTTAGACCCTGACACTGAAATCTACACACATACATATCCCGAAGAAATTCAAATTCAATTCTTCCAAAGCAAATAATATTATGATCAATATTTTTAAGTACAGGGAGAAAAGTTTTCATAGAAATTAGCAAATTAAATTTCCTGATTCATATACATCAAAATACAGCTGGTTCACCAGATGTTTTACATATTTTTTGGATGTATTACTGCATTGTGGTTTAGTCTCTTCTCCAGTGCTAATATAGTTCAGTTATTCTTTGTAAAAATAATCTCATCTGATGCTCATTATGAATGTGTATGTCAGCTTTTTGGTCATAATAATAACTTATGATTTGCTATGAAATAATTTTGAAGGCCAAGTATGAAAGTTACTGATAGTATGTTAGAAATACCAGTAGAAATCCTAGATACAAATTCATTATTCATTAAAACATTTAATAATTATACAGACTGCAACAGCGAATGTTTACAACCCTGTCACAACTTCTGGGGAGGTCAGAATCCAAGCACATGGAATGTTGATGCCCTGGCCTTCATGCTTCTAAAGCACAGAGACCCTTTCTCTTTATGTCTTATCATTTATTCTTTTCTCCTTTTAGCCAGAAGGGAAGGAGCCTCCCAATATGATTTATTCCAGGCCTTCAACCTACCCCCAGTTTGGCCCTGAATGGTGCCTTTGAAGGCTAAAGGAGGTCCAGATGAAAGAGAGGCTGACTGGAAAAGTCCACAGAGAAATGCATTACAGAGATTAACATGCCACAGCCTCTTAATCAAAGATCTTGAGCAAAAATCAACAGGCCAGAGAACCTGCATCCGGAAGTTGTAGAAGTAAGGATGTGGAGAGAAAGGACATCTGGACAGGAAGGAGGGATTTAAATAATCTCTACAGTCCTGTTCTAGCAGAAAGTAAGAAAATGCAAGTCTGGGATGAATAAAAGAAATAGTAAGTCGAATTTATTAAGTTAATGGGAAAATTATTTCCTTGGATATACACATTGTACAATACTGTGATGAGAAACTAAAAGTACTGTACACTTACTGCATTCTACACATTGTTATTTGTGGTATAATTATCTTATTTCACTTATATTTGTCTGCTGAGGTAGGTGATATTACCCCAAATTGTGGATGAGAAAACAAACTGTTAGAGGGATATGGATTTGATCAATCTTAAATGTCAATAAATGCAGCTAAGAAACCTCATGGCTGAAAAAAATGAGAGTGGAAATTCAATCTGAAGTCCTGTTCCAGAGTCTATCCTTTTTACATTAATCCACATTGCTTTCTAAACTTTGCTACTATAAAGTAGTTCATAGAAAATTAGTATTATGAAGAACACGCACAGGTTTTAAAAAAAATTGAGGGTCATAATAAATCTACCTTTCTAAAAAATTTTTTGAGAGACAGTTTTATGAAGAAAGAGAGAGAGAGAGAGAGATCCCATCCATTGATTTACTCCCCAAATACTCAAGACAGCCAGATCTGAGCAAGGGCCAGGTACAGAAGCAGAGATCACAATCCCCATCTCACATCTCAGGAGTCACTCAATTACTTGAGCCACCACCACTGCCTTCTAGGTTCTGTAGAAACAGGGAGCTGAAATCAGAAGCTGCAATTGGGACAGGAGCTTTTTAACTTCTAGACTAAAAACCCACTCTCATAAATTTATCTTTTAATTTTATTTTTCCAAAGGCATTTGCAGAACCATCATATAAATTATAGATAGATTCTTGAAAGACAATATGATATTGAAATCATAGCTCCTAGATCCCAATATTTAGTGTACAAGATTCACTTGGCAAAAACGTAAGACTCACTGGTCCACTTTCTGACAATCCTCAGCAGGTCTAAGGTGGTCTTGGGTTACACTGAGAATACTTTTATAATCCCAGTGTTTCAGTCATGATTCTTGATAGCATAAAATGAGGCTGACTTTGGCTTATATGATCCAAAATCCAACCTGTTGGATGGTTCAGGTGGCAGAACAATGGTCTCAAATAGGTTTCAAAATCTCAATTCCTGAGAATATGTTAACTTATATAGATAATGGGATTTTGCAGATATAATTAAACTAAGGATCTTAAAATGAGAGAAATTATCTTGGTTTAGAACTTCCTTAAGGAACACTGGAACCCTGACTTTAGGCCAGTGAGACTGGTTTGGGTTTTCTGACATCTGGAATTGTGAGATAAATGTGTATTGTTTAAACCACTGCATTTGGGATAATCTGTATAGCAGCAGCAAGAAAGTATTACAAAGGTGATTTGAGATGCTCATACTTATTTGCCCTTCTAAATACAGAGTTATGTACCTGGGTGCAGTGAGTACTATCATCTCTCTGAAGGGGGGATGAGCAGATGTCTTCATATATTTTTATCTGTTGAGTGTGCCCATCCGCCAATTTCTAAGCACCTCTCCCAGTGCCCTTTGGTATCTGTAGACATTTTCAGAGGATTTCTCTTGCGCTATTGGAGAAGAAATATCTTGACATTGTAAATGTCCAAAGTCTCTCCTCAACTCTAACTGATGGACAGTAGCATCCAGAGATGATCACATTTTAAGCTTTCTCTTATCCATGCAAATTCTCTTAATTCTCCATTAGGCCTGATAACCACCAGATACCATTGTATCACTCATGTTAGATGTTCAGCGAATGTGTTTCAAAGAAATGCATCAGGGAATGCAAAAATGAATGGGAATATCACTAATATTACAGGTCCTATTTAGTTTTGACTGATGGATAACAAATGCAGTTTTCCAAACAAGTACTCTCAGAAAAAGACAGCAATTGATGTAAAGGATTTGTGTTTTCCTTTTTACTACAAATGAGGTGTGATAAGTGGCACTGTGCTTTGGATCTCTCTCTGGCACACTTACACACATGAATAACATCCACCCAAGTTCCTTAGCCAAAAGTTGCCTTGAGAGAAATCCCATCATTGATGAAATGACAATGGTTGTCTGGCTGGCTCCACAGTTAATTTGTAAATCATTCACAAAAGACCCATAAACTGTTCCATGCACTTAGCTTTAAATATGGCAATTGAGGGAACCGCATTTTCTCCAACAGAAAATGACAGAAAGCTGACAGACTGACATTCATATTGCTCAGGCCAACTCAGGATAGAGACCTACATTCCTCAGCTTAGTGGAAATGATTCAGCATAATGACCGAGGGAAGCTAGACTGATTTTTAACTTATTCATGTCTACCACACCATCTCCAATTTTACTATTTTACACTTCTCTCAAAATGGATGATTTGTTTGAAAGTACAGAAATATAGAACACTGTAGGAACAAGCTGCTTTCTTTCTATTTTAATCTAATGCAAAATGATGATTTTTGTCTATGAAAAAATTTTATCTGCATTTCTTCAAAAACTTGATTTAATCTTCATAGGTTATATGAATCATATCTGTTACTTTGAAGTTTTCTAGTTTATTGCATATAGTTTTTCATAGTATTTTCTTATGATCCTTTGTATTTTTGTGGTGTCAACTGTAATGTTTCTTTTTTCATCTCTACTTTTATTTATTTGAGTTTTTCTTTTTTTCCTTTGTTAGTGTGGCAAGAAGTTTATTAATTTTGTTTATCTTCTCAAAAAACCAACTTTTTGATTTGTTGTCTTTTGTATATTTTTTAGTTCTAATTTAATTTGTTTCTGCACTGATCCTTATTATTTCTCTCCTCCTGCTAATTTGGGGTTTGGTTTCTTCTTGTTTTTCTAAGTCTTCAAGATATATCACTAATCTTTAATTTGAGACATTTCTATCTTTTTTTAAAGATTTTATTTATTTATTTGACAGTAGAGTTATAGATAGTGAGAGAGAGACAGAGAGAAAGGTCTTCCTTCCGTTGGTTCACTCCCCAAATGGCCACTATGGCTGGAGCTATGCTGATCCAAAGCCAGGAACCAGGTGCTTCTTCCTGGTTTCCCATGCAGGTGCAGGGGCCCAAGCATTTGGGCCATCCTCCACTGCTTTCCCGGGCCACAGCAGAAAGCTGGACTGGAAGAGAAGCAACCGGGACTAGAACCCGGCGCCCATATGGGATGCTGTCTCTGTAGGTGGAGGATTAACCTAGTGCACCAGGGTGCCGGCCTCAAAACATTTCTCTTTTAATGTAAGCACTTAATGCTATAGGCTTCCCTTTTAATACTGCCTTTGCTGTATCTCACAGGTTTTGATATGCTTTGTTTTTATTTTCATTTATTTCAAGAAAATTTCTGACTTTTTAATTTCTTCAATGACCTATTGATCACTCAATAGCATGTTGGTTAATTTTCAAATATTCATGAGTGTTCTATTGTTCTTCTTTCATTAATTTTTAGTTTTATTTCTTTATGGTCTGAGAAGATAGATGGTGCAATTTCAATATTTTTAAATTTGCTGACACTTGATTTGTAGGCTGAATATGTGATCTATCCAAAAAAAATGTTCCATGTGCTGATGAGAAGAGTGTGTATTCTGTAGTTGTTGGGTGAAATGTCTTGTAAATGTCTGGTAGATCCATTTGCTCAATAATGTTTTATTCTGATGTATCTTTATTGATTTTTTTTGTCTGGATAATCTATCTATTGATGAAACTGGGGTGTTGAAATAACCCACTAATAATGTATTGGAGTCTATCTCTCTTTTAGGTCTAATAGTATTTTCTTTATATATCTGGTTGGTCTTATGTTGGATACAAATATATTTATGATTATTATATCTTCTTGCTGAATTGAATCTTTTATCTAAATATAATGTCTTTTTTTTTTTTTGACAGGCAGAGTGGACAGTAGAGAGACAGAGAGAAAGGTCTCCCTTTACTGTTGGTTCACCCCCCAATGGCCGCTGCGGCCAGCACGCTGTGGCTGGCACACCGCGCTGATCCGAAGCCAGGAGCCAGGTGCTTCTCCTGGTCTCCCATGCGGGTGCAGGGCCCAAGGACTTGGGCCATCCTCCACTGCCTTCCCGGGCCACAGCAGAGAGCTGGACTGGAAGAGGAGCGACCTGGACAGCATCCGGCACCCCGACCGGGACAAGAACCTGGTGTGCCGGCACCACAGGCGGAGGATTAGCCTAGTGAGCCACAGCACCAGCCAAATATAATGTCTTTCGTTATCTTTTTTTACAGTTTTTAATTTAAAGTGTTTTTTATCAGATATCAGGATAGCTAAGCCTGTTTTCTTTTGGTTTCCATTTGACTGTTATATCTTTTTCCAACCCTTCACTTTCAGACTGTGTGTTTCTTTGTGAAGTGAGTTTCTTATAGGTAGAATATAGTGGGGTCCTGGTTTTTTATCCATTCAGCCAGTCGAAATCTTTTGGTTGATGTACTGAATCCTTTTACATTGAAGGTTTGTATTCATATAAGAACTAAGACCTATCATTTTGTTGAATGGATAATCATTCTACCTCTTCTGATAATGAATTTGGTGCTTTTACGTGTTTTCATGAAGTTTACTTCTAATGCAAGATGCCCTTCAGAATTTCTTGTAAGGCTGCTCTTGTGGTGGTGAATTCTTAGTGTTTACTTATCTGGAAACTAATGCATTTCTATTTCACTTTGAAAGGATAGCTTTGCTGGATATAATATTCTTGGTTGGAAGATTTTTTTTTTTCTTTTAAGAACTTGACTATATTTTCCTACTATCTTCTGTCCTTTGTTTCTGCTGAGAAGTCTGATGTTAATCTAAGTGGTTTCCTTTATATGTAACTTTACACTTTTCTTTTATTTTCTTTAGGATTGGTTCCTTGTCTATAACTTTTGACAATGTGATGACAATATACCTTGAAGATCTTTTTGTTTGAGTCCACTTGAGATTCTTTGAGCTTCTGTTTGTCCATGTCTCTTTCAAGACCTCAGATATTCTCAGCTATTATTTCATTTAGCAGGTTCTCAAGGTCTTTTTTTCTTTTCTTCTCTTTCAGAAATACCCATAATACAAATATTTGGTTATTTAATTGTATCACATATTTCAAGTTGACTTTCTTCATTCTTTTTAAGATTCCTTTATCTTTAATTTTATCTGATTGGGTTATTTCAAAATTCTTCTCTTTGAAGTGAGAAATTATTTCCTCTTTTTGGTCTACTCTGCTGTTAAAGTTCTCAATCATATTTTTTATTTCAATAATTTAAGATATAATCTCCAAAATTTCTATTTGGTTCTTCTTAATTAGTTCTATCTCCTTAGTAATATTTCTATTCATATCACTCATTTATTCCCTCATTTCTTTAACATGTCTATCTGTATTCTCTTATGTTGCACTGAGTTTCCTTATAATCATTATTTTGAATTCTATATCTGTCATTTCAAGATAAACACAATCATAACAAGAAAAGAAGTTGAAGCAATATTCAAAACTTTCATCAGGTAAAAGTCCAGGACCTGATGACTTTACTATTAAATTCTACAAAACAGTCAAAGAGGAAGTGACTCTAATACTCTTCAAACTATTCCAAAATATTGAACTGGATGGAACTCTGCCAAACTTTTTTCTTTATGAGGCTAACATTACTTTGATACCAAAACCAATGACATTACGTTAGAACTACAGACCTATATCCTTAATGAACGTAGTTGAAAAGATGCTCAACCAAATACTAGCAAATTGAATCCAAAACTACATCAAAAATATCTCACAAAATAATCAAGTAGGATTTATTCCAGATATGCAAGGATGGTTCAACAATTTAAAATCAACAAATGTGATAAATCACATCACTAGAATGAAGAACAAAAACTGTACGGTCATCTCAATAGATTCAAAGAAAACATTTGATAAGATCCAACTCCCCTTCATGATAAAAACCCTCCACAAATTAGGTATATAAAGAACATTCTTAAAAATTACAAAGGCTATATATTACAAACCATCAGCCAATATCAGACTGAATGGAGAAAAATTTCCCCTCAGATCTGGAACAAGATGAGAATGCCTACTTTCACCACTCTTATTCGATATAGTACTTAAACATTTAGCAAGAGAAATTAGGGAGGAGAAAGAAATACATGGCACAAATTGGAAAAGAGCAAGTCAAATTTGCAGGTGACACAATACTGTACATGGAAAAATCTAAACCCTCCACTAAAAAGCTGTTAGAATTGATAAATCAATTCAGTAAAGTAACAGGTTACAAAATATAAAAAATCAGTAGTTTTATATGCTAATGATGAATTCACAGAAAGAGGAATCAAAAAAGAAATCCCATTCACAATAGCCACATTTTTTAAATATTTAGGAATAAATTTACCTAAAGAAGTGAAAGATATCTCCATTGAGAATTATTGAGCATTGATAAAAGAAATCATCAAGGACACAAAGTAAGGTATTCCCTGCTCATGGATCGGAATCAATATCATTAAAATGTCTATTACCTATAGCAATCTGCAGATCCAATGCAATCCCTCTCAAAATACCAATGGCATTTTTTACAGAATTAGAAAAAACAATCCTTGGCCAGCGCCGTGGCTTAACAGGCTAATCCTCTGCCTTGTGGTGCTGGCACACCAGGTTCTAGTCCCAGTTGGGGCGCTGGATTCTATCCCGGTTGCCCCTCTTCCAGGTCAGCTCTCTGCTGTGGCTCGGAAAGGCAGTGGAGGATGGCCCAAGTCATTGGGCCCTGTACCTGCATGGGAGACCAGGAGAAGCATCTGGCTCCTGGCTTCGGATCAGCGAGATGCGCCGGCCTCAGCGGCCATTGGAGGGTGAAACAATGGCAAAAAGGAAGACCTTTCTCTCTGTCTCTCTCTCTCTCTCACTATCCACTCTGCCTGGCCCCCCCCCAAAAAAAAATCCTAAAATTCATAAGGAATCATAAAAGACCTTGAATAGCCAAAGTGATGCTGACCAAGAAAAACCAAGCTGGATGCATCAAATACCTGATTTCAAAGCACACTACAAAGCTACAGTAATTAAAACAGCTTGGTACTGGTGTGAAAAAAACAAGACATAGGCTGGCACTGTGGCTCACTAGGCTAATCCTCCGCCTGCGGTGCCAGCACCCCGGGTTCTTCCCCTGGTCAGGGCGCCGGATTCTGTCCTGGTTGCTGCTCTTCCAGTCCAGCTCTCTGCTGTGGCCCAGGAGTGCAATGGAGGATGGCCCAGGTCCTTGGGCCCTCCACCCACATGGGAGACCAGGAGAAGCACCTGGCTTCTGGCTTCGGATCAGCATGGCCACTTAGGGGGTGAAACAATGGAAAAAAGGAAAACCTTTCTCTCTGTCTCTCTCATTGTCTAACTCTGCCTGTCAAAACAAACAAACAAACAAACAAACAAAAATAAGACATGGATCAATGGAATAGAATAAAGGGGCCCCAGAAATTAGTCCAGGTACATACAGCCAACTGATGTTCGACAGAAGTTCTCAGACCATACAGTGGAGTATGGTCTTCAACAAATAAGACTGGCAAAACTGGTTGTATATGTGTAGAAAAATGAAATTAGATCCATTCCTCTCAACATATACAAAATTTAACTCAATAGATCAAAAACCTAAATTTAAAACCTGAAACTATGAAATTTCTGGAAGAAAATGTAGTGGAAACACTCAAAGACATCGTTTTAGGGGATCACTTCTTAAACAAGAACCTCAAAGCACAGGCAACAGAAACAAAACTAAATAAATGAGAATATATAAAGCTCAGAAGCTTTTGAAAAGCAAAGGAAATGATCAATAGAGTGAAGAGACATGCAACAGAATTGGGAAAATATTTACAAATCACATATCTGACAACGGATTAATATCCTGAAAGCATCAGTGACTTAAAAAACTCAACAATAAAAAAGCAATCAATCCAGCTGAGAAATGGGCAAAGGACTTCAACAGACAGTTCTCAAAAGAAGGAACACAAATGGCCAGCAAATATATGAAAAAGTCTTCAACATCACAAGCCATCAGGGAAACGCAAATCAAAACCACAGTGAGATATCACCTAACCTCTGTCAAAATTGCTAAAATTGAAAACACAGAGAGTAAAAAATGTTGGTGAAGATGTGGAGAAAGGGAAACACTTATACACAGTAAATTAGTGCAGTCACTGTAGAAAACAGTGTGGAGATTTCTTAAAAAATAGAAATGGACTTGCAATATGATCCCCCTAGTGGGTATATACCCAAAAGACTTCAATACCATGCATCAAAGAGATACCTTCACCATCTTTATAGCACCACCATTCATAATAGCCAAAATTTAGTATTGATCAAGATGTCTATTATCAGATAAAAGGATAAAGAAAATGTGGTATATATAAAAATGGAATATTATTCAGCTATAAAAAGAATCAAATTCTACCATTTGCAGCAAAACGAACACACCTGGAGGACATAACATTCATTGAAATAAGCCAGACTCAGGAAGATAAACACCACATGTTCTCCCTTATATGTCGGAGCAAAAATTTTAAAAAATATGAAGAAAGAAAAAAGAAATATCTATATGTATCAGTATTGCTGAAAATAGTTTTGTAAAATTTTGTTTTTTACTTTTGTCAGATAATGATTAAGAATGCTATACTATTATAGTTTTAATTATCTGTGATTAAAGTTTACTGTATCTGAGTGAAATGTTCATTTTTTCCATTCAATTATCGTTTATAGCTATTTTCTATATTCTCCAAAACTAGAGTATTTTGGTTTAAAACAAAAAATAAACAAACTAAGGTATCTTCACAAAACCATGGTACTTCTATTTTGATTTGTCTTAATAGCGAGATCAGTAAATGAAACAGAACATAGTAACACAATCAACTGGTTTGAAGAAATGCAATTTAAAATAAATAGGACCTTTCAATTAACTGGGGAAATAATTGCAACAAATAGCCCAATAAGTGAAGAGGAAGAAGTCAAGTTAGAACTCTAAGCTCGTCATACACAGTGATAGACATCTAATGGCTTAAAGAACCAACTGTCAACCAAACAACTGTTAGAAACAAATATCAAATGTAAGTTTACACAACTTCAGATAATGGAAATTCTATCTAAAAAGAAACGAAGTCAAAATCAATAAAGGAATAAATCAATACATTTAATTAAGTTAAAACTTAAAATTTCATTTCTGCTGAAATATTTAACAATTAAAATACAAATGACAATTTTTACATAAGAATTTGACCCTGATTTATTAAAGAAACATCCAGGTTCTAGAACATCCTCGTGTATTACTTAGAAAGAGAAATATTCTATAGGAGAAAAATGTGTGTAAGATTTTATAGCCAATTCACAGAACAGACATAAGTGATAAAAAAATGCTCATAATTATGGAAATATTTACATATATATACCTTAAGTTTTATATATATATATATATATATATATATATATATATATATATAAAGAACCACAATAAGATATCACAATATATAAACAAAAATTTCAAGCAAATAAAAAATATTGGGGAATAGAAAGTACAATCCACTGTTGATGGAGTATACCCAAGTAAAGGTTTCATTCAGCCAACTTGGTAACATATACCACAGATTTAAATTCATCTAAACTTTAAATTCAGAAGCTCTATCTCTGCATACTTCTATCCCTTATAAATATTCTCATAAGTGCACAATAATTTAAATAGGAAATGCACTATGAAATTTTCTCATAAATATGAAATAACGGAAATTATTCAAATAGCAGAAATTATCCAAATAACTATCTAAAGGAGAACAGCATATTACATATATATCAGGATATTTTTAAGATGGAATATTATTTAGCAGTTAAAGTAGAAAAGGGGATTATGTAGAGGAAAGAAATTGAGTGTATTCCTTATGTTTTTCAATATTATGACATGAAATATATGCAATTTAATACTAAAAACACAAAAACAATCTCTTTTACAAACTATTTCTAAATTTTGGAATTAGTTACTAACAAATTACTCTTTTAGTCATGAAATTGTTTCATACCAGAAAGAAGTAGCAGAACTCTAATCATTGAATCATTCATGTGAATTAAATATATGATATAAATTATGTAACAAAGTCAACATTCTTGTCTGATTGCTACTCATGTCTTTTTTTTTTTTTTTTTTTTTTTTTTGACAGGCAGAGTTAGGGAGAAAGAGAGACAGAGAGAAAGAGAGAGAAAGGTCTTCCTTCTGTTGGTTCACTCCCCAAATGGCCGCTATGGCCGGCGCGCTGTGCCAATCCGAAGCCAGGAGCCAGGTGCTTCCTCTTGGTCTCCCATGCAGGTGCAGGGCCCAAGCACTTGGGCCACGCTCCACTGCCTTCCCGGGCCACAGCAGAGAGCTGGACTGGAAGAGGAGCAACCGAGACAGAATCCGGCGCCCCAACCGGGACTAGAACCCGGGGTGCTGGCACCGCAGGCGGAAGATTAGCCTAGTGAGCCACAGCGCTGGCCTGCTACTCATGACTTATAGTATGATTTGCTACACACAGTGTCACCTGGAAATCATTCTGGAATTCCAAGATTACAAAAAAAATTTAATTACAACCTTTAAATGTTGAAATTGCAAGGAGGAATTCCTTATATGTTTCCATTAGTCCTCTCTACCAGATTTTTAATTATTATTATTTTAATTTGAGATCAAAGTGACAAAAAGCCCATAGCCAGTGGTTTATTTCTCAAATGCCCACAACAGCTAGGATAAGACCATTACCAAAGACAGGAGCCAGGAATTCCATCCAGGTCCATCAGGGACCCGTTCACTGGAGCCATTCATTCACTGCTGCCTTCTGTGATATGCATTAGCAGGAAGCTGAAGTCAGGAGCCAGAGGCCGTACTCGAACCCAGCTATTCAGAAACTGGGCATGAGCATCTTAACCACTAGGCCCTTAGATTTTTAATTTTTGATTAGTTCCATCTGACTTGACCTTAAGGTTGTCCTTTCTTCTGGAAGCAATCCTGTAATGAGACTCAGTTGAAGATCACTGCCTCCCTTTCTAAACTTCCTTGGTTTGGTTTTATGTTGGTGGGCTCATTATATTCCTATGACCTTCTAAATAACTTCCTGCTTTGCTTTAGAAGCATTTGACTCTCTTTCATTTGGACATTGCTTCCAGGCTAAAATTCAAAGTATATCTAACATGAAATTCAAGCTTAAAAAAATAGAGCACCTTTACAGACATTGCAGGATTAAAGAAAAACTTTGTAGGGTTGGCTTTGACTGTAATACTTCAATGATTGCAGAAACAGAAGGAAGACTTTTTTTCAAGACCCAGTGTGAACAACGACAAAATAAAATGATTGCGGTAAGCCCCAGCCCAACAGCGACATCCCAGGAAACTGACAAACCTGAGGCAGCTCTTTGGATGTCAATGCAAAGGTTGACAGAGCCTGCCATGGAGCCAGATGCTGCTGTCAAACAGAGATGGGAAAAATGGACCGCAGTTTGGTGTCTGTTTCCTGCGATTAGCATCAGCAGCACCCGTCACTCCCTTTTCCACATTAATTAGTAAAGTCTAGTGTGAAGAATTTCAATAAAATATTCGTTCAAAAGTGAGAAAAGAAACATCTGTTTTAGGATTGTTTTTCCTCCTTAAAGTCCATAAAATGTGCATGTGCATGGATGTTGTTGTTTCTGAATTTTGTTTCTGTCCTTAGATGTGTTGACATTAAAAACAGCAATCAACACAGTGAAATGCAGTATCATTTTGTTACTGTTTTTTAAGATATTTTTCCTACTAATAGTATCAATGTCAAGATTTAAATCTTCTTCCCTTCTTTCTTTTAAATTCAGCTTTTGTGTCCTTGTCCAGTTTCATTTCAGAAACAAAATGATATATTAAGAGCAGTAACACTTCTACTATATCAAATTCAAATGGAGACATCCTGTACTGTGAAAAGCAAGGAGTCAGTCACCTAAAACAATTATAACATTTATTTATAGAAATTGTTTTACCTGTTAAATGTAATGGTCATGTGAAAAATGTCAGATTTTGATCCCCATCTCCCCAACATGATAGTTAGGAAAGCAAACAAAAGACACAGAATGGCCAAAGGTAGGACAAATTGTAATCAAGTTTACAATTTATCAATTAAAAATCTGTTGCAAAATTGTAAGTTTCCCTCAGTTCTTTAAGGACATGATAAAAAAAATTGATATTTGAATTGTACTTCACAGTCCACATGAATCTGCCACTTACGTTATATTGTTGATGCACTACAGAAATTTTCAGAAATGAGGAAACTGGATTTGACCAACTTCCCTAAGGTAAAAACGAGAACAGGAACTCAAAACCTTGGATTTCCATTTCCAATTCCAAGGTCCTTCAAGTTAAACTACCAAAGCTTCAAAAGAAGGATATCATGTAATAGAGAAAATGTATACAAATTATGCATAAAAATGTTGTTGCAATTACCCTACAGGCTGGGTCACATACAGTTGTTTCTTAATAAAGAATAGTTATCTCAATTGAAAAATACATATTGCCACAACAAGGAAATTTATTGTCTTATATTTCCCACTGCTTAAGGGATGTGTCATTAGGGTTATTTATACAAAGATATATGCTTATTTGTACTTGCATTAGGGTCATTTGTACAAAGATAAACCATTTGAGTCATTGGTATTAGATTAATTTTGCATCTAATGTCTCATAGGTTTATGGTGTTGATAATCTGTTATGAATAGAGCAGCTGGAATGCAAACGAGGTGCTCATTGAACATTTCTCCATCTTTCTCATCTCTCTGTCTCTGTGCTTCTGTGTATGCATTTTGTCCCCACTCTAAATATTGTCATTCACTTCTATATCCTTTGCTGGGGAAATGATACATATAAACTACCACTATCTGTCCAGGGTTGCACACATGCAATATCTCTATGATAGGATACAAAGGTGACCTATGAGGTGCCTTTACTTGTAACACATTAAGACTGATCACCATGCTTAATTAGTAACAAAAGACAGAACAAATTATGTATAAATTAGGTATCAATGTTTCATGTTGATGTATCTATATAGTATAGTTTATTTTAAAAGAAATGTCGTAATTTATTTTTCTAAGAGAGAAGCACTCCCTCCAGATAGTTAAAATATTTAGAAACATGATTTCTGGGTGAGAGCATTACTTATGGTTTGAAGGCCTACTTTGTGGTCATTTTCAAATCTGTTTATCAATCTTTCAAAGGCAGTTGAATCTCCTTCCAACAATTAAGGGAATTTTATCGTGTTTTCCCTACTTCCATCTCATGCACATTTTTAAGTGGAGAAAGGTCTACAGATGAAAAACTTGTGAATGGATGAGTTATTGAACCTCTAAGTTAAAAAATCATAGAGGGCTGAACGATTCCCATCATGGTCATGACAATAAGGCTAAGAAACTACATTCAGAGCCTGAGAAAGCAGCCTCCTTGAAGATCCCAGGACTTATAACTCCAGATTTAAAGCTGGAAAAACAATGCATGGTCAGCTGGAATTACTTTTTTTTTTTTACCTGATGATTTATTTACTTAAATAATGTGATTGGAACACACATTTGGGCTTGCAGTTAAGAAGTTGGTTAAGGTGCCTGTGTGCCATACCACATCCCACATCAGAGTACCAGGGCTCAATACCAGGCCCTGGCTCCAGACCAGTTTTTGGCTAATGTGGACCCGCTCTCTCCCTCTCTCTCTTCCTCCTTCTCTCTTTCTGTTTTTCAAATAAGTAATTTTTTAAAAAAATATATTTGATCATTTAATTATAATTAAATTGTGAAATACATATAAATTATAAGGTAATTTATAAATTTAATATTGTTATAAATATGAAAATATCTTAGATTTATCCTCTATGAGTAAGATACAAAAAGAGATACATCAAAAGATGACAAATCTATAGTTTTATTGACAGTTGTCAGTTCCTGCTGGGACATTGTTTTGTTTTGTTTTAAATACAGTTTCATTATTTTTAAAGATTTAATTTATTTGAAAGGCAAATTAAGAGAGAGAGACAGAAAAAGAGAGAGACTTTTGACCCACTGGTACACTGCTTGAATACCTATAAGAGCCAGGAATTGGCTAAGCCAAAACCAGGTGCTCCATTTGGGTGCCCCGCATGGGCCGTCATCTACTGCTTTCCAGGTATATTAGCAAGAATCTGGAAGGGAAGTATATAGTGGACAGGATTGAACTAAGCACTCCCAAATGGGATGTGGGTGTCCCCAGAAGCAGGATGCTGTGTCACAAGGCCCACCCCTGGGGCAATTTGAGACATATAGGTTATATATACTATATACATTGTGTACATGGAATCTAAGTGTCTAAGCTATTATAAAATGGTATCTCAATAAAGTGGGAATAAAATTTTATGCAATATTATCATAAAATAACTTGTGCAGTATTTTTGCACCGAATTTAGTTTTATTAATCACATTAAATATTTAATTCTAGGATTTTATTTAATGTTTTATTTAATATTGATCTCTAAGAATATTCAATTTTAATCTTAATTTTCTGTTACCATATCTAAGTCTACTGGAGCTTTTGTAACAAAGTACTATGGACTGGGTAACAAGTTGGAAGTCTGAGATGAGGGTGACAACATTGTTGGGTTCTTGTCAGAGAAGCCTTTATGCTTTGTCCTCACATTGTAGAAAAGGGGGGAGCAAGAGAGAGAGAGAAAGAGAGAGAGAGAGGGATGAAGGGAGAGAGATGATATAGTACCCCTTTTTATAAAGATCCTAACAACATAAAAAAAGCTCTATTATCATTTAAATCCAATTGTCTCCCAAAGACCGTATCTTCAAGTACCAAATTTAACTGAAGTTTCTTATAGATTGAATGTATGTGTTTTCTCAAAATTCGTGTGTTGAAAATTGATCTCTGATGGTATTTTGAGGTGAAAATTTTGAGAGATAATAAAGTCATGAGAACAGAATCATCATGAATGAGATTAGTGTACTTTTAAAAGCAATTCCAGAGAGACTCCTTGCTCCCTCCACGATGTAAGACATATGGGAAAGAGAGAGTTATTCATGAGTGGGGAAATGTCCCTCATCAAATACCAAATCTGTTGATGCTTTGATCTTAGATTTCCCAGTCTCCAGAAATGTGATGGATTAATTTTTGTAGTTTGTAATCCATCCAGTTTAAGGTATTATTACAGCAGCTTGAATAGTCTGGCAGGTCTTCGATATCTAAGTTTTTTGAGATACAATTCAGTCCATAGCGTTCCAGCTTTGAGCCCCAAATGTATGTTCCCTGTTCTTGTCATACACAACATAGGTTCATTCCATCCCAGGAGACTCAAGGATCTTAACTTATTTTTGAATCAACTCTGAAGTCCAAGTTCTCTTCTAAGGCAGATATGAATGAGACTTGGGGTAAAATTAATCCTGAGATAAAACTGCTCTTCAACTATATACTTATGAAAACAGACAGACAAGTTATGAGCTTCCAAAATACAATTGTAGGATAGGAACAGGATTGAAATTTACGTTACAAAAGGGAGAAATGAAAAGAAAGAAAAATGTTTTTGGTCCAAGTCCAAACTTAGCAAGGAAAATTCCCCTGGATTGTCAAGTTTAAGAATAAACCACTTTTAGGATTCATTTCTAGCTTTCTGACTGAATAAACAGTATTATCTCACAGTTCTAGGTGAAGTCTCACACCTGTATCTATCTCTTCTGAGTTGAGATTTCATTGAATAGGAATTCAAAGTATTTTCCCTCTTCTTAAAAAAAATAATAAACTTGGTTCACAGGCAAATATTTCTATATTCCTTTTCCATCAAACTCAAGGAATCAAACCATTTCACCTCATCTCCATCCTCTTCAGCTCGAACTAGTGGTATTTTTGCT
Organism: Lepus europaeus; assembly: GCF_033115175.1. Lineage (NCBI taxonomy): Eukaryota > Metazoa > Chordata > Mammalia > Lagomorpha > Leporidae > Lepus > Lepus europaeus. The sequence continues at coordinate 15,663,809 of NC_084848.1, forward strand.
CATAAATTCCCATAAACACTTAATGGAGTGATAGTCTATCCACATCTTTGGTTTCTTTTCAGAACTTAATTTTTCATTGTCTACCATATGGATAGTGTGAGAGTTTTCCAGTTTTAAGGAGACTTCCCTTGTTCCAAAGATTTATTTTAGCTTCTTTGTCAAAGATATGTTGGTTGTAGGTGCATGGATTTATTTCTGGACTTTTTATTCTGTTTCATTAGTCTACATCTCTGTTTTTGCGGCAGTACCAGGCTATTTTGATGACAACTGCGCTGTAGTATGTCTTGAAATCTGGTAGTGTGATGCCTTTGGTTTTATTTTTGTTGTATAGATTGCTTTATATATTTGGGGACTCTTGTATTTCCATATGGATTTTAGCATCATTTTTCAAGATCTGAGAAGAATGTCATTGGTATCTTGATTGGTATCACAATCAATTTGTAATTACTTTCAGTAGTATGGAGATTTTGATTATATTGATTCTTCCAATCCATGAACATGGAACATCTTTCCATTTATTTATGTCTTCTTCTACTTATTTCTTTAATATTTTGTAATTTTCATAGTAGAGACCTTCGACAACCTTGGTTAAATTTATTCCAAGGTTTTTAATCTTTTGTAGCTATTGTGAATGGGATTGATCTTAGAAAGTCTTTCTCAGCCATGGCATTGTCTGTATACACAAAAGTTATTTATTTTTGTGTGTCGATTTTACATCCTGCCACTTTACCAAACTATTTTATGAGTTGCAGTAGTCTCTTCGTGGAATCTTTTGAATTCCCTAAATATAAAATCTTATCATCACAAATAGGAATAACTTCACTTCCTCCTTTCTTTTTTGTATCCTTTGATTTCTTTTTCTTTCTTTCTTATTTTTAAAAGTTTTTTTTATTTATTTATTTGACAGGTAGAGATACAGACAGTGAGAGGGAGAGGGAGAGAGAAAGGTCATCCTCCCCTTGGTTCACCCACAAAATGGCCGCTACGGCCGGAGCTATAACGATCCGAAGCCAGGAGCCAGGTGCTTCTTCCTGGTCTCCCATGAGGGTGCAGGCACCCATGCACTTGGGCCATCCTCCACTGCCTTCCCAGGCCACAGCAGAGAGCTGGACTGGAAGAGGAGCAACTGGGACTAGAACCCAGTGCCCATATGGGATTCCAGTGCTGAAGACGAAGGATTAGCCAAGTGAGCCAGGACTATATCGAATAGTAATGGTGAGAGTGGGCATCCTTCTCTGGTTCTGGATCTTAAAGGGAATGTATCAAGCTTTTTCCCATTCAACAGCATGCTGACCATGAGTTTGTCATAAATTGCCTTGATTATGTTGAGGAATGTTCCATCTATGCCCAATTTGCTAAAGGTTTTCTTCATGAAAGAATGCTATATTTTATCAAATATGTTCTTTGCATCTATTGAGATAACTGTACAGTGTTGTTCAGTTTGTTAATGTGATGTATCACATTTATTGATTTATGAATGTTGAACCATTTAAATGCCACTTGGTCTGGGTGAATGATCTGATATGTTGCTGGATTCGATTATCTAATATTTTGGTGAGGATTTTTGCACCTATGTTCATCAGGAAAATTGATTTATAGTTCTCTTTCTCTGTTGTATCTTTTTCTGATATAGGAATTAAGTTGATGCAGGCTTCATTAAAGGAGTTTAAGAGGATTCCCTCTCATTCAAGTGTTTGAATAGCTTAAGAAGAATAGGAATTAGTTTTTTAAATATCTGGTAGAATTCAGGAGTGAAGCTGTCCAGTCCTAGGCTTTTCTTTTTCTTTCTTTCCCTTTTTTTTTTTTTTTTTGACATGCAGAGTTAGACAGTGAGAGAGACAGAGAGAAAAGTCTTCCTTTTTCTGTTAGTTCACTTCCCAAATGGCTGCCACGGCCGGCGCGCTGCACCGATCCGAAGCCAGGAGCCAGGTGCTTCCTCCTGGTCTCCCATGCGAGTGCAGGGCCCAAGGACGTGGGCCATCCTCCACTGCACTCCCAGGCCACAGCAGAGAGCTGGACTGGAAGAGGAGCAACCGGGACAGAATCCAGTACCCCAACTGATACTAGAACCCAGGGTGCCAGCGCTGCAGGTGGAGGATTAGCCAACTGAGCCGCAGCGACGGCCCTAGGCTTTTCTTTTTTTGGGAGAGTCTTTATTACTGGTTCAATCTCTGTCTTGGTTATTGACCTGTTTAGGTTTTCTGTGTCTTCATGACTCAATTTTGGTAGATTGCACGTGTCCAGGAATCTACCCATTTATTCTAGGTGTCCCAATTTGTTGACATGCAGCTCTTTGTAGTAATTCCTGATTATTCTTTTTTTTTTAATTTCAGTGGTATCTGTTATATTTCCTTTTTCATCATTGGTTTTACTGATTTGGGTTTTTTCTCTCTCTCTCTCTCTCTCTCTCTCTCTGTTAGTCGGGCCAATGGTGTACCAATTTTGTGTATCTTTTGTGTAGCAGGTAAATTCCATTGCCTATAATTCCAGCAACCCAATGGATTCAAATTCCGACTGCTCTACTTCCAATCCAGCTCCCTGTTAATGTGCCTGAGAAAGTAGCAGAAGAGGCACTAGTACTTGGGCCCTGCAACCACATGGGAGACCCAGAAAAAGCTCTTGGTTCCTGGCTTTGGATCAGCTCAGCATCAGCTGTTGCAGCCATTTTGGGGGTGAATCAGCAGATGGTTCTCTCTCTCTCTTTCTCCTTCTGCCTTTCTGTAACTCTGACTTTCAAATGAATAGATAAATCTCTAAAAACAGTTTTTGAAAACTCTTAAAAAACAATTCAATTTAACTGAACTTTTTTTTTTCAATTTTGTTTAAATCTTCTCTAATTTTAATTATTTATTTCCTCCTTCTAATTTGGGGTTTGGTTTGCTGTTGTTTTCCTAGTTCTTGAGATGAATCGATAGTTCATTTATTTGGGACCTTTCTAGTTTTTTTCATGCAGACATTAATTGCTATAAGCTTCCCTTTTAACACTGCTTTTGCTGTATCCCATATGCTTTGATATGATATGTTGTCATCTTCACTTGTTTCCAGAAATTTTTTTACTTCTCTTCTTATTTTTTCTATGACCCACAGTTCTTTCAGGAGCATGTTGTTCAGTCTCCATGTGTTTGCATGACTCTGGAGTTGTTAATTTCTAGCTTCATTTCATTGTGGTTGGTGAAGATGCAAAGTATGATTTTGATTTTTTTGAACTTGCTGAGACTTGCTTTATGGCCTAGTAAATGGTCTATTATAGAGAAAATTCCATGCACTGTGAAAAGGATGTGTATTCTGCAACTGTGAGGTGAAAAGTTCTATGGATATCAGTTAGGTCCATTTGGTCCATAGTGGCTATTAAGCTCTGTTGTTTATTTGCTGATTTTCTGTCTATTTGATCTGCTCATTGATGAATGTGGGGTGTTGAAGTACCTGGTTACCATTGTGTCATCCCTTAGATCCATTAACATTTTTTTAAATAGCCCGATCAAGTATTTGTTCCCTGTCATCTATTTGGAAGACCAAGATGGAGTTGTGGGCTCCTGGCTTCAGTCTGACCCAGCCCTGACAGTTGTGGGCATGTGGGGAGTAAACATTATGAATATCTCTTGTCCCTAGAAGAACAAGGAATTTTGTCCCCAGATTATCTTCAGTTTCCATACTTCAAGTCAATTATTGCTAGAGCCAGGTCTTTAAAATCTCTCTCTCTCTCTCTCTCTCTCTCTCTCTCTCTCTCTCTCTCTCTCTTTCTCTTCTTAAACCTCCCCACTCCAGTACATATACATGCACACACACACACCCGGACACACAAACACACACTGAAACACATACATCCACCTGATTCTGGAGTTCCTCTAAGGAGTCCTGTCTAATACACTACCAGATTAGCAAGTAATGAACTTTCTCTTTAAAAAACCATGAACTTTGACATTTGGTCTAAAACAGAAGCAAATGTTTGAAGCTACAACTCAGAAAATCCAAAGTAAATAGTACCCTCAAAATTTGGTACTAACATAGACAAAACATTTTTATAGACAGGATCTATAGAATAATTTATCCAACCCCACCTCTTATTATGCCCCTATTTATGTTTGATTCCTTACAAAACAAAAAGAATTGCCAAGAAGCAAAAACTGAAAAATATCTTATTTGACACCAATTCTTTCTTCGTGTCTTCCATTGTAGTTGTGACTATCTGTGAAAGAAAAGGGATCATACTGGTGAAGTGTCCTGTGAGGTTTGACAACTTTATATTTTATCTCTCCCTATTTGGTTTATCTTTTCCATTTCCAATAATATATGTCATATTTTTTTCTAGCTGTGCACTTAACAGGCTTTCCTGGTTTAATTTTTGTCCAGAGGGAGCACTATGTTTGCTTGATTTTGAGGTTGAGCCTTCTCTTTGGATACTTACCATATGTTTTTACAATATATATTATACCAGGTTCATGTTTTCTCAGCACATATTTTTATATGTAGGGGTTAACTAGAATAAAATGAACAGATTAAATTATATTTCAGTCATAGTCTAGCTTAATTTTCCCTTGAATTCACTTCAAACTAAATGCTTCATCCCCATTCATCTTTATTCATTCAACTGTGTCCCGTGGACATTTGCCATTTAAGCACCTGGTAGTTTTCCCCTCTTGGCAGATTCTTGGATTCATCTTAGCTTTTCTTGTGTTTTAGTAGAATTAAGGACATTATTTTTCTCAAAGGTGAGGAGGGTTTTGGGGGAAAGTTAATGTAACTTATTTTCCTTGCCAAAGATATGCTGGGGGTTTAAGAGGTAAATTTCATAGCTACAACTCTCTCCTCTGGGTTCCATACTTGTTATGTATATAAATCTTCACAGTGCATTTGTGAGGACTTAGAAGGTGGAAGCGTCCTAGGGTTTTTGCCAGAAAGCACCAATAAATAGCAGTGCTTTCAATGTCTGTAGAATGTTTTCACTATAAACTAGGAGATTCAGAACACTCAAAAGCATAATCTATGTAACATAACATCAGCATTACACCCAAATTCTATTGTACACTCACTAGACTCCTAGTTTAATAACTTAAGAGTTATGAAGTTAGCCCCATACATCCTTTCCATAATATGGGGCAGCATCTTGATTCCCTTCAAATCAGCGTCCATGTCTACTTTCTCATGCTGTACTTCAGCGGTATTGTTTTTTTTTATGATTTTATCAACTCTACCAATAAATCCAATTGCAGATAAAGTTATGAATTAAGTTCAATGACAATGGAACAAACTGGTCAGCTTTCTCTGTATATACCCTGAAACTGTCATGACTTACATCATAACAGAGCAGAATTTCCTATGATACAAAGGATTTATCTCAATAAATTAATCTCTTTTTGAATAAAGAGTTCACACCCATCAGAGAAATACAAGAGCAAATTACATGATTTTCTTGAAGTCTCTGCAACCACAAATGCAATACGTTCAGTGTGGTAAACATTTTTAATGATGTAATACATTTTCCCAACCACATACGCACATTGATCAAAATCACTGTCAGTAGCATTATCTTCAAAAGTAAAGATCACACACACACATACATACACATTCGTGTACATACTGTAGATAAAATTTTGTTAAACCCTATATTGAAAGACTAAATATAAAAATATTTTTCTAATTGAAGTAATATGCTCAGGGGCCAGCACTATTTTGTAGCAGATTAAGCCACCATCTGTGACACCAGCAGCCTCTAAGGGTGGTGGTCAGTAGGGAGGAGGAAGAGGGAGAGAATGAGAACAGAAAGATGTGTCACACTGTTGTGCAAGTAATAGTGTAATGGTAAGTGATTCTCTGAGTAATTTTTTAGATTCATATCTTAGTAGTAACATAGCATAAATTACATGGCCAAAACTGAATATGCTTTGGGTCTTTAAAAATCTGAGACTCTAACATGTAAATTACTAACCAACTTTGAGGTATGCCTGGGGATTTCTCATTAGTAGACCCAGAGGCTGATGATCACTCTTGTTTGTAGAATATCTGGTTGTGCTCACTTCAGCAGCACATATAGTAAAATTGTAGAATAGCTGGCAAGTCAGCCCCATCTGGTACATAATTGATGTGCTTGGCTTTTAAGAGAGAGCATAGCTTCTTCTCCCTTCACCTCTTCACTATGTCTTGGTTCTAAATGTTTTCCGTAAATATTCTCTATTACTCTCAGTAGCATTTCCATCTCTTAAAAAAGAAATGCCTTGTTTGGAGCAAAGGTGAGGCAGTGGTACATGTATGTGGTAGATCAGCAAGTAGGCATAATGAAGTACAAACTTAATACTTTCTCTAAGATTGAAACTTGGCCCCAAACAAGACAGAGCCCTGGGCCAAGGACTTAATGTATGTACCATCACCCTAACTGCAGTGAGTATGTATAATGGTATCCACGGGGCTCCTTGAACTTCTCAGTTATACTTAATTCCTCCTTATTTCCATTATCCATTGACCATCTAATTGGGAATTAAATCTTTTTTCCTGGAAAAATGTTAAGCATTATTTTGAATCTGATGCTAGTACCATAATGAGCTGGCACCCAAAATGCACCTAAGCTTTCTCAACATTATTCGCATCTTTAGACTCATTTTTGTTTGAATGTGTGTGTAATTATGAAATATTCTGCAAAATTTTTGAAAATATATCTATTTCTATTCTCTCTGCCCTACAAATAGTATTATCACACAATTATGTAAGAAATTTTGAGTCTAGGTCCTTTGAGAAACAAACTCCAAGGGCACAGTAAGTATTTAATGATACTGCCAGTGGTATCCACGAGTAAGAAGGCTGAAATAGAGCTGTGGATGCTGGGAGAGCTGATGGACCTCTATGTATATATTACCCAAAGTGAAGAAAAGGGGAAAGGAGAGATATAAACAGATAGAGGGCTTGCCAACCAAGGAAGTATGCAAGGCCATCAAGAGATCTTGAGCTACAGTCAGCCATTTCAAGAGTCCTGTGTCTTCCAGAAACAAAGCCTTGTTCAAAACTTGGACCATCCCATGGAAATTATAAACTGAACAGTGTGGCCATAGACTTCTGTTCAATGTGCCCATCAGCTAGCTGGTACCCTTGCTCTATACCATCCGCTCTGTTGGAAGCTTGCAGGGAACATTCTCATGGCTGCCATGGGTAGATTTGTTCAGGAAGATATCCTCAGCCTTGTCCTCAATTCGTAACAAAGCAAGATCAATCTTTAGAGAAACGGGAAGTGTCTACAAGATGGAAGAAATTACATAGCACTAAATAACACATAAAATTATGTCACAATACTAATAATATGTCACTCTGCATGGGAATCAGCCTACTCTCACTCACACGCTCTCACTTTCTTGTGTGGGAGAGCCAGAACAGTCTCCAAACTTATATGGAAATTGATAGAAAATTTACTACATTTTGTAGTATGAGGTTACTGCACAGTTAATTTAAATAAAAACCTTATTCCTCAGGAAAAAAAAGATTAAATATTACAAGTGATGCTAGTAAGATTTATTTATCATATATGGATAACATTTTCATTCTCAATTGCAAAATACTATTTTGAAATCCAGTCCTTCACACTTCCAACCTAATATTTTTTAAACAGGTAAATGTCATTTAAGATCAGCAAACTTCAATGTGTGTGACTAAAATGAAGATAGTCTAACTCAATTAAATCCTATTACAAAAATGATGAATACTTATGAATAATGTTTAGCCATGGAAAAATATCCTTTGATATTTCTTTCTAATATTTGCCTTTACTATTTCAAAGAAGCAATAATGTGAATCTACCAACCCATGAGAAATTGATCTTCAGTACTTTAATGTAATTAGTTCTTAATTCCCACTCTAGTCTCTCTGGATCTGCTTAAATTTTGAAACCAATTCAAAGCAATGTTTTAATTATTACAACATGCAGCTTAATGGGAGTTCTTTAGCATCTCAGGGCAAACACCTAACAAATCCCTTTCACCCCCAACCTCTGATGCCTGTACTTAATTTTCAACTTTCCACAAACCAGGCATACATTTGCCACAGAAACATGAAGTAAGATAATCACTGTTACACATTAACACACATCCTGGACCTGCAATTTTGTGTCTCAGGAGAAAGAAATCAAATCTTCTTTCACAGACTTTGGAGGTGGCAGCCACTATAGCTATCCTCTGAGGATATTTGATACATTTCCCAAAAACATTCTCCTGCTCTCATTCCATGTGCTGTGCTATTCTATTGTGTTTGGTGATGAAAAGAAAATTCAGCACTTAGAACATAAGCATTTTTCAAGCAAAGAACCAGATTCTGTGATTCTGTTAGATGAATAGGCTATCGTTTAAGTCTGGTTCAGTTATGTTCCAAGGTGTTATAATTCCTTGACAAATTACAGCTGCATATCAAGTGGTAAGTAGGACCAAAGAAGAATGATATGCTCCAAATTGATACATAAACTGGTTTGAAGCAAATGGATATTTAATTAATTTTTTTCCATCAACTGACCTCTTTTGATTGAACTACATATAGTTTTAAGTGTCCTGCTTCTGGAAAAATTGTGAGTAAAATTTTATCTGGTTATTGCTTCAGAAGATTTTTCTCAAAGACTGAAACAGTGACTACAAATTTCAAATTGACAAATAGTCTTTCATAAGCCAATGTTTGTTTTGTTTTATTCTGTTTTACTATGTATTGTTGTAAGGAAATTCCAAAATAGAAATTCCATATGATCCAGCAATCTCACTACTGGGTATATATAAAGGAAATTCAATTAATATATTTAAGAGATAAGTGCACCCCCATGTAACCAAGATACATAATCAATGTAAGTGTCCATTGATGGACTCAGGAATTAAAAAAAAATACATGGTATAAGCATAATGGAATAAATTCAGCCATAAAAAATTGCCATTTTCAACAACATGCATGGGACTGGGGGACATTTAGCTAAGAAAAATAAGCCAGGCACAGAAAAGCAAATACTGCAATGATATCATATATGCAACTTAAATCAGTCAAATTCGTAGAAGTAGAGAATAAAACAATGGTATTCAGGGGCTGAAGATGGTAAGGAAAATGGAAAGGTATTGATTGATGGTGTAAACGTTTAGTTGCAAGATGAACAGCTTCTGAAAATCTCTTTATAGCGCTGGTAGTAATGGATGTATTAATTTTTGGCAAACGTTGCACAATGTATAAAAACATTATATTGTACATCTTGAACATATTTGATCTTTATTTTTCAAGTAAACATATTTTTAAAATATTAGAAGTTATTTTTATCATGAAAATAATGATTCTAATAGAGCTAGATTAAGTATTATCACATAACTAGTATTTATAGTGAATCTAGTCTTATGCTGATATTATTTAACCAAAATTATTTTTGATCAGATGCAGATACGGACTTATGTCATTTTTGTTCACTTTCACTTAGAGCAGAAACTCTTAGAATAAAGGAAACAGTGAAATGTATATGTGATAAATTACAATACTTGGTCAAGTCACAAAGGGATTCTGGACCAGGAAAAGTGAATATCTACATAGAAGTAGAGGTTCACTGCAATATTTCACTCAGCACAACACAGTGATGCTTTGCTATGGTCTCTTCATTTTGATGCTAGTATAAGCTATGTGATACTACTAGGAATCTGGAGCTGGACTTCGTAAGAGATTTCTAAAGCAATTACAAATTGAAAAGGTGCTGCAAAATGTTAGCTGCCATAATAGAAATCTAGCATGGCTTTGTGATATTCCCAACTGAAGTTATTCAACAGACCATTACCTGAGGCCTGCCTGTCAAGGGACTTTGCAGATATAATGAAAGTCTCAAGCTGGTTATGGAGGTTATGTGGAGGATAGTTGGTTGAGGCTGATCTTGAAATGTAGAATTTTCTATGACTGGAAATTGGAGGGAAGTCAGAAGGATTTAATTGATAAGAGAGAGCTTCTCCATAGTTGATATGGCAGAGAGCACAAGACAGGGTCCTGAACACGGCCCCCAGATGATGAGAGTTCCCAGGCTGTCAACTATTGCTGCAAGGGATAACTTAGGGACATAATGCAATAAAATGAATCCTGCCAACAACCTGAAGGATCCTGGGAACTTATTTTTCCCAAGTTAAGATTCCAAATGAATACATAGCTGGCTAACACCTTGATTTCAATTTTTTTAAGGCACTGAGCAGAGAACATAGTTCTGAAACAAGGAAACAGATAATACTATTTTGTAATCTTAAACTGGTAAGTTATTGATAATTTGTTACATAACAATAGAAAACAAATACAAGCAAGCCTCAAATGTTTACCTTTTTCATAGAAATTTAACATACTAAATTTAACATACTCAGAACTAGTGATACCTTAGTGTTTTCCTATTCTCTCAGGAAGTGTTCTATTGATCTAAGATAAAATAATAGATTAGAGAAACGTCAATTACTAAGTTATTTGTTAGTCACTTTCTGTTTACAATCTGGCAGTTTGGAAATAACTCAATTTCATTACCCTAACCTAAAAGATAAACAAAGATATCTAAAGTTACAACAAAGAAGCTACTACTGCAATTTCATTGTTTGATGATCTGTAGTACATTGTTAATGTTTAAATTGAACCCTCTCAGCTAACATTCTGTTTATATGAATCTGTTCTGAATGCAATTAACTAAAGGAAAGTATAAATATAAAATAACTGTAAGTATAAATTTTGTTTCTCTTATAAATACAGATTTCCAGGTACCTCTAAAAGAAAATTATGACTCAGTGCCCTTGATGTAAGAGCAAGAAATTTGTACGTCTCCCATAATTATACATGGTTCAAAAGGTATCATATTTTTGGGAAACTTCACATTACAACAGTTGCAAACTCACTGGAAGGGCTGACCTGGTTATCTGTAACATGTGGCACAAGAAGGAAAAAGATCATTGATGCCTGGAGGAAGTTCTCATCCTGCAGTGAGGAGAGCACAGAGGCATTAAAAGATTCATAAATATACCATGTAACATATGGTAAACTGAGGCCACAGCCAATGGCAATGAATGTGGAATCCATCGGCTAAAGCCTTTACCACAGGCCATTGTGGTCACAAATGATCTTTTGTTCAATGAACCATAAACCAGATTGTTCCTAAAGCATGAAACCAAGAAATTCTATAGCATGCTCACGAAAACAGTGTTTCTAGAGGGCTTCCAGATATCACAGGGCAGAACTGCAAATGATGGTTTTTTTTTTCCATGATGTCTTTATGTCTAATGCACTCTGGATTATTTGTGTCTTGCTCTTCTATTCTCACTTTCCAGATATTCAAAAATATCTTAAAATTTTGCTATCAGGAAACTTGCTTGATATTCTCAAATTTTTCCTCATTTAAATTAATACAGCTTCTTGAATATATTTAAACTCTTAGGCAAAATATGCAGATCTTCTTGTACATACAGAGATAATCTGATGTTTTTGGAGTGACTATCAATTGGACTTTCCCTCTCATCTACAAATAGTTTCACAATGAAGCCTTCATGTAAACCCAAGTTCAATGCCATTTGAATATTTGCTCTAGCACTTGATTTGACTCTTGAAGATTCTGTACATCTTTTCAATCAATTAATAAACATTTACTGGAAACGTCCCAATGCCTAATACATAGTGGGTGTTCCTGGATAACAAAGAAAATTATGTATTTTATTCTTATGAAGATAAGCATCCAGTTGTTTACCTTACGTTATTCCAATACAAAGCACCATCTGTAAAAATTTTGATGCTTAGAATTCCATGCTTGTTTACATTATTCTTAATGTGCACTAATAAAAATTTTCACACATTTATGCATTTTAAATGTATATGTTGTTAATTACAGATGTTACCTTACTCCAGTAAAACCTCCCTAAAAATTTTGGGAAAGACAGCATTTTTACCTTGTGACAGTCCTTGAATAATTTTGCCACTGTTTTTATCAAGGAGGAAAAAAGGTCCAGAAAAGGGCAAGTAATTTTCTCTGGATTGCAAAGTTAATAATAAGAAGAATCAGGATTTGAATAAAATCAATTTTATTTAGAAATCCATACATTTTTTTTCTTCTGTACCACAATAAGGGCAAAAAAGATTCAAAGCTTTGTCCATAATTTTGATTACACATAGGTACATTCCTCAATAGACAATGCTTATAAAACAACAAAAAAAGAATAGCCACAAATATAAACGACAATTAACTCAAAGTACTTTATACACATCCATATATAAAGGCAAATTCTTAAAATATATTTCAGTGTGAAGAAGGCTGTTGGCTCTCTATCTAGGGTGATTGCAGTTACACAATGCTTTGTTGAGAAAATGTACCCAATAGCACAAAAGTATCTTCATTGTAAAACTGAATGCTAAATTCTGAACAATCTTAAGCCCTAATCAGTAAAATTATTTGTTTTTACCAGTGCCCACCAGGGGGAGCTAGCATATTGACACTTGGAAGTGGAGGCTATGGGTTGTCCCATCAGGTCATAAGGAGTACTAATAATTAAACCCCTTTGTAAGAATTTATTTCTGTGAATAATCTTTAGAGAACAAAAGTCATGCATACATATGGGTACAGAATGTTGGTTCTCAAAAAAAAATTTTTTTTAAACTGAAAGACAACTGGTTTTACGTTTGCATTTTAGTTTTTTGTTTCCTTTTTTTCTATTTAAATTTTTATTAATATAAAGAGAACCATTTTCACGTATTTCATAGGCACAGTTCTAAGAAGATAACTATTACTTCCCTCTTTCCCCCTCCTCTCCTACCTCACTTCTTCCTTCCCTTCTTTTCTTTTCATTACATTTTCAAAAGACATAATACAAAAAAAGTATAGGAATCCCATTTTGAATTTTAACCTTTTAAAATAAAAGTTTTTAGACTTCTAAATTAGATTTTGATGAAAGTTTTCGCATATCAAATGCTTTTTTCAATAGGTATTATTTGTACAGATCTGGCTTATAACTATATGGCTATTGTGTTTCATATTTAATTATTATATAATATTATATTTAATATTTCATATTAAATAGTACTACAACAAGCTGACATATGGACTAAATTATCCATATAAAATTTATACATGAACCATGCTTGTGAATATCTTGGAATCTGAGACTTACTCTTCATTGGGAATAAAGCAAGTAAAAATGTGTAAATTATTTTCCATCAAATAACAGGCAAAAAAAATCTAAGGCATCTATTTATGTCACTAATAATTAGTTACAACATATAAATTCTTTATCTCTTAAGAGGATGGTCAATTCAGGAAAATATCATGTCCAACAAGTTCTTAGGTGTTATTAATACAAAGCAATTTCAAAATAAGCTGCGTTTTACTGATGGAGTACATTTTAATAGTATAGGTTGGACACAAAATTCCTTCCTGCCTTCATCAAAGAGGCTTTTACCCATGGAATTCAAATCATTTCACCATAAGGAAAATCCATATTTTCCATTTGTGGGTGAAAGCTATTTGGCTTTAACAATCCTTCCTCAATCATTTTCATTTTTAATTTAGTCCTTCTTGGATGTCAAGTACATTTCAAAATTATGTCTTTGACACTATAAGAAACAGTGACCTGATCAGCTCTTGTCCTGACTCTAGATGTACAATGTAATACTTTATCCTTTTTAGTATTTGTTGTTGTTGTTGTTGTTGTTCTAGTACTAGTGGTTGAACTCTGTAATTAACACACAATTATCCTTAGGTGTTTAAATTTTAACTGAAAAGTGATCACTGTTAAATTTAAGAGTGGAAAAAGAGAGGGTGGAGATGTACAATTTGGGACATGCTCAATCAGACTTGCCCCAAATGATGGAGTTAGAAATGTGCCAGGGAATTCCAATACAATCCCATCAAGGTGGCATGTACCAATGCCATCTCACTAGTCCAAGTGATCAATTTCAGTTCACAATTGATGGCTCTGATAGGTCTAAGAGTCAAAGGGATCACACAAACAAGACAAGTATCTGCTAATTCTAACTGATAGAATCAAAAAGGGAGAGAAAGATCCAACATGGGAAGTGGGATACACAGCAGACTCATAGAATGGCAGATGTCCTAAACAACACTCTGGCCTCAGAATCAGCCCTTAAGGCATTTGGATCTGGCTGAAGAGCCCATGAGAGTATTGCAGGCATGGAAAGCCAAGATACCATGGAAAAGAAAAAAAAAAAAAAAGAAGAAGACCTAAATGAAAGATCTCTGTGAGTGAGATCCCAGTGGGAAGAATGGGGCCATCAAAGAAGGAGGTACCTTTCTCTGAAGGGAGGCGAGAACTTCCACTTTGACTATGACCCTATCAGAATAAGATCAAAGTCAGCAAACTCTAAAGGCTTCCATAGCCCTGGCAACTCATGACTAGAGCCTAGGGAGATTACTGACTCCATGAACAGGAGTGTCAAATTGTTAAGTCAGCAACAGGAGTCACTGTGTACTTACATCCCATGTGGGATCTGTCCTTAATGTGTTGTCCAATGTGCAGTGATGCTATAACTAGTACTGAAACAATATATTTACACTTTGTGTTTCTGTGTGGGTACAAACTGATGAGGTCTTTACTAATTATATACTGAATCGATCTTCTGTATATAAAGAGAATTGGAAATGAAAAAAAAAAACCTGGTGTTAAATTGGAAATGGCATAGAAAATTAATTAATTTAAAAAAATATTATGTAGGATCTCTGTCTTTAATGTGCTGTACACTCTTATTTAATGCTATAACTAGTACTCCAACAGTATTTTTTTTCACTTTGTGTTGCTATATGGGGGCAAAGTGTTGAAATCGTTACCTAATATATACTAAACTGATCTTCTGTATATAAAGAGAATTGAAAATGAATCATGATGTGATTGGAAGGGGAGAGGGAACGGGAAAGGGGAGGGTTGTGGGTGGGAGGGAAGTTTTGGGAGGGGGAAGCCATTGTAACCCATAAGCTGTACTTTGGAAATTTATTTTCATTAAATAAAAGTTTAATAAAAAAATTATGTCTTTGATTCTAAATACAACCTCCCAATTAGAAGAGAAATATTTTGTTACACAGTCCCTGAATAATTGCATTCTCCTTTTAAAGCATTATCCTTCATTGAAATTGTGTGAGAAATGACAGGACCTCAGTCAATTCTGATAATCATTTCACATTCTTAAGGGGCAAGTGAGAAGTTTATAGAAGGATACTGTTATGTTCTATGATGTGAACCTTAAAAGCGTGTGCCCAAATGTTTCTGTAATTGAATTACATTGAATTTTCTACTGTGAATTTATCATCTATCAATTTATCTCACCCCTTCTCAAGCTTTTCTGTATGTCCAGGACATTGTGAGTTTTAGTTACAAAAGTTTGTTAACTTCTTAGAAAGTATTCTTATTACTGTTACTTATTCATAATTATTGCTTCCAAGTTTAAAGAGATTTTCATCATCCTAATAATCAAGCATTTAATGAGGACATTTACATTCACTGAATTCAGACCCTTCAGAATCTCAAAGCCTTTAATCATGTTTCTTATCCTTCATTTCTCAAGATGAGTCAAATGCAATATACAGCCCTATTATCAGACACAAACTCCTCGAGTCCACTGATGCTGCAGTCAACCCACAAATATTTATCAGGGGCCCGATTTCCCAGTGGCACTGTATCAGGCATTTGGGGACATAGAAATACAATAACTGACTCTACTTACCCTTGTCCTGTCCTGTCCATGTTTGACTTCAGAGTTTATAGGTGCAAGACTATTCCAACAACTGCGTCACTGATAAACAAGCCTGGCAGGAGATTATGTAATCTAACCCCCACCAGTAGGGGAGATATGGACTCAAACCTGTCCTACATGCAGGATAGAATAGTTTAGAAATGAGTCCCAGTTCTACCCTTGTTTTCTTGGATCTGCGAACAGCATTTGATGGTGTTCACTTCTTACTTCATAAAATACATATTTTTGCTTATTGTTCCCAAAAGTCCACTGTCTTTTTTTCTTCCATCATGAGATACTCCTCGTCCCTCCTCGTTCTCACTTGTTTTGTCTTTTTTTTTTTTTTTGCTTTACTTCTAAATACTAGAAGTGCCCAAGTATTAAGAATTAGAGCTTTATCCTAGCCATATCAATCCTGAAAAGCCTGAAAAGAAATCTCTAGAAACAGGAAGCTTCCAGTTACCTGACAACAAGAATTACTACTGCCTAAAGGTTTCTGCCACTTAGTTCCTGATGTGATCTCATTAAGTTTGTATCAGAGAATGCATTGTACCTTACATTTGAAGCTATTTATTGTTCTTATTTTTTGAGAAAGCTGCCTTTAAATATGAACTTCTCTAGTCCATTTATATTGCCATTAATTCTGCCCTCTTATACTTAGCCTACCATTAGGATCTGAGGAATATGCAGCTAAATGCCCATACGCTTTGTAAAAAATATGTTCAGATGTATCTGCAAATACAGCATATACTGAAGCTATATATTTTAAGCAACTTTGTTACATGTATACAACCATGATACCATCACTTACACCAGAATAATAATCATTTTCATCACTGCAGAATATTTTCTCTTGACATTGTTCCTTCAGTTTTACAATTAGACATGGAAGAATGAATGTATGTCAAAATATGAAAGATAGCATTGCATAGTGATCCATAATCAATGATATAGATGTTAACTGATACAGAAATTAAGGGTAAGGAAACTGTTGAGAATAGGATAATTGAGAATGGCTTCAACATTACCTATTCTGTGTATTTTCTAAGCCTGTTTTTCTATGTGCATTTTATTTGATTATTGGTATTAATTATTACTTTATATTTTCCCTGCAGGTATTCTAGGTTTGGACTCTTTTATTTCCTTTAAATCAAGAAAGGATCTCATCATTTGCATCTTAATCCTTTCTCATATCAAATAATTTTGGCTTTTGTATTCTGGATCCAGTAAAAAAACGAAATAAGTTTAGGGTTAGAGAGATCTCACATTCCCTTTTTGCAAAATCCAAGATATCTTGTACGCTCATTCCCTCTTTTTCATTATTTCTACAATCATACTAGGACAAGTTTTTATGTTTTCTATCTATGCTAGTTGTTCACAGGTTTCAACAATAAAATTTATTTTCATTTATTTTCTAGACCACCAAGTTAGGCAGGATTCCATATGTTACTAGTGACAGAAATGTTCTCTTTACTCACATAAATTAAAGGTCCAAGAGTCAGTTGATTTTTGGTGATGTTAGATTAAAAATGATGTTATTGATCTCTCTCTCCCTCTCTCCAAGTTGAACACTGAATTTAGGATTTTAAGACAAAATAAAGAATGTCCAGTCAAATTGGAATTTAAGATGTTAATTTTTTTTTTTTTAGTTTTAAGTGTTCTTCATTAAATGGGGTGTGTGATGTTTATTTTTGTTTTTAATCTTTGCTTTCTCCCCTACCCATAATCTTTCAAACCTATGAAAATATTTGATTGCTATTAGTAAGGTTCTCTTCCTTGGTGCACCCTCATATGCTTATATCACCCAGATCTTTTTTTTTTTTTTTTTTGACAGGCAGAGTGGATAGTGAGAGAGGGTATATTAGGCTTGAAAAAATAAAATACAGGGGCCGGCACTGTGGCACAGTGGGTTAACGACCTGGCCTGAAGAGGCAGTGCCAGTTCGAGTCCTGGCTGCTCCACTTCCAATCCAGCTCTCTGCTATGGCCTGGGAAAGCAGTAGAAGATGGCTCAAGTCCTTGGGCCCCTGCACCCACGTGGGAGACCCGGAGGAAGCTACTGGCTCCTGGCTTCAGATCCGCGCAGCTCCGGCCATGCGGCCAACTGGGGAGTGAACATCGGAGGGAATACCTCTCTCCCTCTCTCTGCCTCTCCTCTCTCTATGTAACTCTGACTTTCAAATAAATAAATAAATCTTTAAAAAAAAAAGAAAAAAGAAAAGAAAAAGTAAAATACAACCAGAAGACACCTTACTCTGGCTCTACATTTGATATTCTTCTTTGATAATAATAAAACATCTTTTATAATTCATTTATATTTAAAAGGAAACATAATTTTATCAGCTGCAACTAATTCACTCTTTATATTGTGTTGGATGTGAATAACATCAACTTGTCAATGCATGGATTATCAGGCACTTGCAAGAACTGCATGTCAAAGCAAACAATTGGGAGTTTCCATTAAGAAAATAGCAGTTGGGTAAGACAAGCCTTGATTCTGGCTGTATCTCTATCTCTTATATCTCTGAGTTGGGATTTTAATAACTGACTTCCCTGGATTAATAAAATGATTAAATAAAAATAATGCATGCAATGACTATATGATGACATTTTTGTGGAAAGTGAAATTTTGTGGAAAGTGAAATAGACAGATATGTTTATTTGGTACGAACATTTTTTAAATTTGTATGAAAATTCTAATAACATACATTATCCATAAGTTTAAAAAAGCATACATGTATTTATTTGATAAACAGAGGGGGTGGGGGCGAGTAAGCTTGCACTCACTGGCTTATGCCCCAAATGCATGAAAGAGTCTGAGTTGGCCAAGCCATACCTAAGAGTCAGGAATAAATCCAGATCTCCACATGGGTACAGGGACTACGTTTCTTGATCCATCACCTGCTCCGAG
This sequence comes from Lepus europaeus, assembly GCF_033115175.1. Classification (NCBI taxonomy): domain Eukaryota; kingdom Metazoa; phylum Chordata; class Mammalia; order Lagomorpha; family Leporidae; genus Lepus; species Lepus europaeus. Next base: position 15,682,391 of record NC_084848.1, read on the forward strand.
GTTACACATTAGTGGGAGCTGAAATCAGGAATAGAGACAGGACTGAAATCTAGGCACTTTGACATGGAAAATGAGCATACCAAGAGGCACCTTAACTGCTGAGCGAAAGTACCTGCCCCTCCATGAACTTTTTGATGACCTCTCATAGCACAGTACCTGACATTTAATAACCTTTCAAAATCATTAACTGTATTATTACCAGCAATGATCTTAAAATAGTCTTCAAGTGATACTCTTTACTTTTTTTCTATTACATCTCTTATTTTCACTCTCACTCTGGTAAGAGACAGGTTAATATTAACTACTCTTGGAAATAAGTGGAGAGTTAATTTGGTCTTATGCTGAAAGGTATTCTTTGATTTACCCCTTGATTCTTGAAAAGAAATTTAATATAATTTTTAATTTTACTTTTAATTAGGTTTTAACAGATTCAATGTGATTTGTAGATACAATTATAAGAACATAATGATATTCCTTTTCTCCTTCTTCCCCCCCTTTTTCCCTCCAACCCTCTTTTCTTCTCCTTTCTTTCATGTCTTTTTTTTTTTTTAGTTTTTGAGATAGCATATTTTAAAATTGCATTACAGTAAAAAGACTTAATACTTCACTGAATAATATTTTTAACAAGTACAAAGCTAAAACACCCTAGTTTAGTGGGAATATAGATAACAGATATAAACAATAATTGGATAGAAAAAATGACCATTTCACTCACATATATTAAATTTTAAAGTAGTTACAGATCATTAATAGTATTGTAGTATAACATCTTACACATTGGTTTGCCAATATTTGACTCCTAAAACAAAGTTTTGGAAAATCTTATTTACAGTAATACTTACACACATCGGCATTTATTTTTTTTTCCTTTCTTTCTTTCTTTTTTGCTTGTTTTTTAAATTTTAGCTCCCACATATAAACAATCCTAAAATTCATATGGAATCACGAAAGATCCCAAATAGCAAAAATGACCCTGGGTAAGAAAAAACAAGCTGCAGGCATCACAATACCTGATTTAAAAGCATACTATTCAACTATAGTAATTGAAATGGATTGATACTGGCATAATAACCAATACACAGCCGGTGCCACGGCTCAATAGGCTAATCCTCCGCCTGCAGCACCGGCACCCCGGGTTGTAGTCCAGCTTGGGGCACCAGATTCAAAATTACTATATCAACAAAATAATGGAAAAAAGTTATTAATAAATGGAATTTAAGTGATACCCTAAAAATTCTATGAATATATTGTTCCAATGTAAATTTATAGTGAGGCATTATATAAAACAAAGTTAAAGATACAGAAACAAATATAATATGAAAAACAAGAAGAATGAAATAAAAAAATCCTACTTTGTTGTTCTGAATTATTGTATAAGCATAAGACAGATTGCAAAATGTTATGGTATGGCCGGTGCCGTGGCTCACTTGGTTAATCTGCTTGCAGCGCCAGCATCTCATATGGGCACTGGTTTGAGTCCCTAGTCCCAGTTGCTCCTCTTCCAGTCCAGCTCTCTGCTGTGGCCCGGGAAAGCAGTGGAGGATGGCCGAAGTGCTTGGGCCCCTGCACCCGCGTGGGAGATCTGGAGGAAGCAATTCGCTCCTGCTTTCAGATTGGCTCAGCTCCGGCCATTTGGGGAGTGAACCAACAGAAGAAAGACATTTCTCTCTGTCTCTTTTGCTCACTGTCTGTAACTCTACCTGTCAAATTAAAAAAAAAAAATTGTTATGGTATGAACAGTCAGACATTAATTCTTAAGGAATTAAACACACGCTACAGAAAATAATATCTAAACACTTTTCCATTATATTTAATTTAATCAATACACAGCAAATACGCTTGTATTGACATATTTTTAATAATATTTATTTATTTATTTGAAATGCAGAGTTACACAGAGAGAGAAGAGACAGAGAGAGAGAGACAGAGAGAGAGAGAAGTCTTTCATCCACTGGTTCACTCCCCAGAAGGCCGCAACGGCCGGAGCCAGGAGCCAGGAGCTTCTTCTGGGTCTCCCACTTGGGTGCAGGGACGCCAGGACTTGGGCCATCTTCTACTGCTTTCCCAGGCCATAGCAGAGAGCTGGATAGGAAGAGGAGCAGCTGGGACTAGAACCGGTGCTCATATGGGATGCTGGCGCTTCAGGACAGGGTGTTAACCTGCTGAGCCACAGCGCCGGCCCTTACATTTTTATCCCATGTTAACCCAACAGCATTGCTATCACTTTCATAATACATAGATTAGCACATCGGTTGGTAGATGCATATACATATACATTTGTACATACAAAGATACATCGGGAGGCTACACATGAAAGACATCTAATGTACATGGAAACATATACTTAACCAAATAATAGAAATTTCAAAAGAGAGCGGATGTTATACGGGGGAGGTATTCAAGCTGTTTAATGTTTCCAAGTTCCCCTTTCTGAGACTCCCTGTGGATATCCACATTGGCAAGAAGTTTACTTCACTCAGAACTTCAAGGCTTTAGAAATCAAAAAATAATTTCTCCTCATGAAAAAGCAATGGTGAGGAACCTGTGGAAAAAAAGTCTAAAGTGCAATGTTGTAGAAAATGAAAGTGATAGCAAATTTGAAATCCTGTATTTGAAACTTCATTAATGCTTATTGTTTAACCTTGGACAGATTTTCTTGGTCAGATGGGAAGTTAACAATGAAGTTGGTTCAAATTTAATTTCACTACTTACTTAATACAAAGCATGGGTGTTTATTTATCTTATCTGAACTTTATTTCCCATGCATATGAAAGTCAAATAAAATTGTATAGTGCTTTGTGCATGATATCTCACAAAGATATCTTGTTTCATTATTTCTTCAATTTCTTTAAAAATTTTTGAAAGGTAGAGAGACATAGACAAACACAGAGAGATGGTTCATCGACTGATTCACGCACCAAATGTCCACAATGCCAGGGCTGGGGCAGCCCAAGTCAGGAGCCCAGAATTCAAATTGAATTTTCCATGTGGATGGAAGACACGTCTTGAGCCAGCATCTGCCGTCTTTCAGTGTGTTCATTACCAAAAACCTAGAATCAGAAGTATACTAGTACTCAAATCCTAGCACTCTATATGGGATGCAGGCATGCCAAGTAGTGTCTTAACCACTGCATTGAACATGTGTCTTCAGTCCCTTAATCAGCATCATTAGAAACTTAGTGAAAGAAATTTATTAAATTTTAAATGTTCTTGACAATGCAAATTAAAAGATATTGCCAAATATAATTGCTATTATACTAAAAATCAATACTATTGGTACTACAACTACTCTTTCAATAGAAATAGTGAAAATTGAGAAAAAGAATTTAACTAGTAAAATGAAAATTTCAGTTCTAAACAGTCTTAGCTATTAACTTATTATATAATATTGGTATACAGCATTATAGGGAAAATTCTAGTTAACAATGTCCCTCGGTTTTATTGTTATATTCTATATCTACAGCTAAACCATTGCATGACTTTAAATAACTCTTAATTCTAACATTCTTAACATACAAGTAAGATGTCAAATGTCTGGTAGTATGTGTTACACCACCCAACTCTCAGTGGTCAATGTTCTTTGAGAGATTATATCAACATTAATAAACATGAGAAATACTCAGAGAGGCGGGTGTATACAATCTCTGTGGGACCACTTCCAGCTGTCTTTGGTGCTATCTAACTTCAAATCCAGAAAATAACAGGACCAACCAACATTTTTTCAAGGTGAATTTATTTATTTCTAAACTCTAGTTTAACATTCCTTCTTCCTGAAATTTTTCCTTTAGAAATTTAAAGATAGAGAAAAAATTATCAATGACTATATATTTTGCTGGTATGATAGTTGTACCATGTGCTTGATGCTAACTCCCTTTTGCTTCCTCCTGTTTATTTAAATCATTCTTCGCTATTGGATTCTGGGAGTGCAATGGTAAGAATATACTGCCTTTATGGTTCCCAGTAATGTAATGGAATCCCATCTTGTGAGATGACCTGATAGAGTCTTCGTCAGCACTTTCACTAAAAACCTCCATTTTTAGTCATTTATAACTCAGCACACAGGACTTCAGAGGGAGTAATACCATCTGTCGTTATTAGGAATGACATTGCCCAAGGTTAGGCCAAACACAAAAAAACCCTTCATCTTCAGTATTTCTTCACTTGTCTCTGTTTACTATGAACTACCTAGTTAAGTTGCAGAAAAAAATATTGAAAAATAAAATTGGATTAATCCCAATCCTGGTGGAAAAGCTGTGAATTGATTGAGGAAAGTATTGATTTATCCACCTTTAGTGTCTTTTGTTCATTATTGTCTAATTGGGACATTTGGCAACTTTTAAGTAAAAGCATACATTTACAAATTGGAATTTTATATTTAATTTAGTTGAAATTTGAAATTAAATTTAGCAGATTTTGACCAAAGGACACTAAGTTCAAATTAGAATCACTATCATCTATATTCTATATTTTTTAACCATGAAACATGATTTGTTTAGTCCTAGCAATTATTTCCATAGGCAGAAAGAAAGGCTTAAAACTCATCCTAAAAATAATAAAAGATTTTCAAAAGGAAATTTAAGACACTGATTTGTTTAGAAGGAGATCAACAAGACTAATCTTGTGATAATATATTTCCTTTCTAGAACAACACTATCTTACAGGACTAAGGTCAGTTCTACCAGAAAACTCTCTGTATGAGAACTATTGATTTTTCACAAAGGATTATTTTATTTGGTTATATTCTCGATGTTGGTGATTTCACCAGCAACTCATTGTGTTTTCTCTTTAAACAATATATTTGCTTGTTTGAAAGGTAGAATGGCAAAGAGAGATGAGAAAGAGAGAGAGAGAGAGAGATCTTTCATCTGCTGGTTCATTCCCCAAATGCCCAGAACAACCAGGTCTGGGGCAAGCAAAAGCCAGGAACCAGAAACTCCATCCTAGTCTCCCTCAGGGGTGGCAGTGGCCCAAGCGCTTGGACCATTTTCTGCTGAATTCTCAGGCACAGTAGCAGAAGCTGGATTGGAAGCAGAGCAGCTAGGACTCAAACCGGTACTCTAGTACCTGTTGCTGCTGTTGGAAGCCGTGGTCTAACAATTCTGTCAAAACCCTGGCCTTTCTTTTGATGGCGATATGAGACAGCCTGTGATTAAATATACAACCAGTTCATTCCCTGAGGTAGAATCAGTAATAATCTTAAAATAAGTCAAAAAAACTTTTAAAAATGCATAGATATTTTCATTGTCAAAAATGAAAGTTTATAAGTGTCTTTCTGTTCTTACCCTTCCCCTTAAGTAACTACTGTCCTTTCTTCTTGATAACTCTAGAGTTTATTCATGCCAGGTATGAAATCATGACTCTACACTCCTAACATGGGACAAGTTACCTCTGTACTCTCCTTTGCCACTTATTAGTCAAGAGATCATTTCATATTAGTAGAGAGAGCTGCTTAATCTTTGCAGCTACAAAATATCCTACTACAGAGATATATTAAATTCTATTGAATTGACACATTACTAATTGACTCATTTTTATTAACAGTGATAAGTGAAATTTCTTATTATTTTTATATTAAATGTTTGAATCAATATTATACTTGTTTCATCAGGGAATTTGGACATTTTCTTTCACTTTTATGTTCTGAAACAGTTTGAATAGTAATGGAAACATCCACTCTTTAAATGTTTGGTAAAATGTTCTTGTCAAAGAGGTGTTGGTGGGGGCCAGTGCTGTGGCACAGCTGCTTAAGCTAGCATCTCATAACGGAGCACCAGTTGGAGTCCTAGGTTCTCTGCTTCTGACCCAGCTCCCTGCAAGTATGCTTGGATGGCAACAGATGATGGCCCATGTGGCTGGATCCCTGCACCACATGGGAGACCCAGATGGAATTCGTGGTTCCTGGCTTTGTTGTAGCATAGCCCTAGCTGTTGTAGGCATTTGGGAAGTGAAACAGTGAATGGAAGATTTCTCCCCGTTTCCTTCTGTCTGTTACTTGGCCTTTTGAACTAACAAGATTTTGTTGTTGATTTTTCTGGGGGTTTTTGTTTGTTTGTTTTATAGGGTTGGCTCTGGTGCTGTTTTGTTGAGAGGCACTCTTACAATACTTTCTATTTCCGTTATAGAAGTTAATCTCAGATTTATCTCATGGGTGGCCAATTTTGGTAAAATAAATTTTTGTAAGAATTTATGGATTTTTATGATGTTAACACTATTCATTATACATATTACATATATATATTACATATATACTATTCATTATTATATTAATTTATTCTTTAATTCTTTTAATTAGTTCATTTTCTCATAGTTTTTCATTTTCTAATTTTATACCCATTGTTTAAATAAGGTAGTTTCTATTATGTCATTTTTATTCAACAACAAGCTTTTGTATTTATATATAATTGCTAGTTTAAAACTTTTTCTAATTCATTAATTTGTCTTATATTTTTACTAACTCTTTCCTTCATATTCCCATCAATCTTTAGTTGTTCTTATTCTAAATTTTTTTGTGGGTTTGGAAAGTTTCATTCATTCATTTCCTTTACTTTTTAATTAATAAAATTACTCAGGGGTAAATTTTCCTTGGTGCACTAATTTTGCTGGATTTTATTCAATCTGAATAATGGTATTTTTATTTATTATTTTGGTTTTCTACAATTCTGCTGTTTGTGTTTGTATATTTTCTTCTTGTTGAGGATACCTTGGCAGAAAAGTATATGTAAATTAATTCATATGTGGGAGGATCCATTTGTTTCTTGCTCTCTATTAATTTGAAGTTTTATTTAGTATTATGATCGGTGATATCTTGCTATTTTACTCTTTGGCATTTAAAAATTGATAATTTTTTGCTCCTGATGTATGGTTAATGTTTATAAATTTTCAATGGACAACTGGAAGGAGGTTGTATTTTCTGTTTCTATGGCTTTCAGAATTAGTCATATGGCAACCAGTTCTGAATATGCTTATATTTTAAATCCTTATTTATATAATTTCCCCTGGACTGAGAGAGAATATAAGTGGGTTTCTCTGCATACCAAACCATAACTTAATATTTACTTAATAAATATTGATATGATATTATTTGAGATATGTAAAACTTTAGGATAACACTGTGAATTGAACTCTTCCTTTTTGCTTACATTTTCCTAGTATATCTTTTTTCCTTTTACTATTTTCAAACTTCCTAAATCATTTTCTCATTTGCTTTTCTCTATTATATGCTAGACTTGCAGCTTAAATTCAGAGTTTACTTTGTGTACCATTTTATAAATCTTGCCTTTAAATTGTGTTTTTACTCAGTTTATATTTATGGTATGATTGATGTATTTTGCCTTAGGTCTGTCAGACAATTTTAGGTTATACTTTCTGTTTTATAGTTTTAATATACAAATCTTGTGTGATCAAATTTCATTGTTCTGGTGTGTGTTCATGTGTGTAGGAACTCTAACGTATAGGGGTATTTGTATTTATTGTGCACTTTATGTTATAATTGATACAATGGTATAATGGAAAAGGTTAAAATATAGAAACTTAGTCCTCTACATTTTTAACATAATGTTTACTTAATGTGAACATTTTTCCTCCTTCTCCCTCTATTTTTTCTTCTCCTCTATCCTTGCCTCAATAGATGATATTACTGCCTGCAAAGATATATGTGAACCCACCATAGGACTTCTCAGCTGCGAGAGAAGAGGCAGCACTCTTCCTCTAACTCCTTTGCACTATTTCTCCCATCTTTGTCTTTCTGCTGCTGTAACAGAACACCACAGTGGGAGTTCTGGAGCCTGGGAAGTCCAAGAGCAAGGTCAGCATCTGCAGAGCTGCTTTGTGCTGCTTCACAACATCAAGACAAGCAAGTACCAGGCATGGTTGCCCAACTCCCTCCATAGTGAACCCAGTCCCACAGTAACGGCACTAATTCGTTCATGAAAGAAGAGCTCCCGTGACCTGATCAACTCTTAGTTCTCACATCCTAATACTGTCCCATTAGCAATTACATTTCAATGTAAGCTTTGGAGGAAACATTCAAACTACAGCACCACTAAGTTTTGTTAGGTTGTTTTCACAATGCCAAAATGTCCATATTTACGTTCTGTTTAGGCAACTAATACTACTTTTAGTATCAACTTTATACTTAAATTTTTTCAAATGTTCTTCACCAGTCCTTTTGTACATTTTCCCCAAACATCCTTTGATTGGCTATCCTTTATCTTCAAGCGGTATTATCAGAAGGAGGTGGGGGTCTAGGACGGGGAATTTGCTTGATTCCTAACAGGTGTATGAAAGTTTTAGGCTTCATAGTTGTTAGAAAACTTGACATACTGTGCACTTCCTGACTTAAACACTTTCCTGTTAGTATCTGATTAATATAAATACATTTTCTTATGACATTAAATGCTGCTGGGAAAATATTAAGCAACAAGATATTTTACCTCCATTAAATGATATACATGTAATAGTCAAATATTTGTGCTCTATGCTTGCCCTGCAACCATGGTATTCTTTTATTTTCTGTATTTCTACAGTTTCAGTATGTATCTGAAGATGTGAGTATTCAAATAGTTTTGGAGAACATTTAATTTTTATTACAATGATTAAATGAACTGTTTTTTTTTTAATTTTGGTGATTTCATTCCAGATACATGAAATAAAATTTTTGTATCAAGTACATCAGGATTTCCTAACTGATGAATCAGGAAACTTGCTAAAAACATAATATTGGGTCTATATGTAAATTGGAGTCACCTAAAACAGTTTTATTTGAATTATACTAGTGTAATCTGTCATATCCATTTCCAAAGTTACCAGATACACAAATATTTGTTGAAATTCCTATGGCTCCCATTGATCTTACCTACACAGTTGTCCCTTGGAATCCTTTAGCAATTAGTTCCAGGACATCCACTGTTACCAAACATTGCAGATATTCACGTTTCTTACATAAAATGGTGCTGTATTTGCATATAACTTATGCATATCACCTGACTAAATTATCTCTAAGTTATTTCTAGTACCTAATACAATGCAAATTCTGCTAGATGAGTAAGTTTACTATATTGGTTAGTGATTAATAACATGAAAAAGTATCTGCCCATGTTCAGTACAATTTTTTTTCAAATATTTTCAATCTGCTGTCTATTGAATCCACAGATGTGGATCCCATGGAAATGGAGAACTACTGTACTTTCAGTTTTGCATTTAATAATGAGACCGTCTTAGGTATAATATTAGTATTTTCTGAAATATTTTTCCATTATGTACTAAAAGTATACTGGAAAACCATTCCTGATCACCTCCAACAATTGTTCATTTATAACTATTTTATATATTTAACATTTAATTAATATTTAATTATATATTTTATAATTATAATTATTCATATTATATCTATATATTAAGCAAGGTATTATATCAATATGTTATTGCAGTTGGGAGAACACTGAGATAGTTTTTATTCACTCTCAGTTTTTATTCACTCTCAGTCTATTCTATGACTCACAGATTATTTTTTCTGGGCTTTAAAGAACTAATAAGTTGCAGATTTTGATAAATAATTAGCCTTGAGCACACACTACCTGCTAAGCACCATTCTAATCCTTTAGGATATGGCAATGAACAAAACACATGAAACCAAAATCCCCTATAGTGAAAGACAGTTCTGTGTCAGATATGATACAGTCATGTTCCAACTGTTGTGAAGAGCAAGTAAGTGCTGGCTCACATATGCATGGATCCCTGAGGTTATTCATGTCTATAGGAACTTCTTAGTTTAAGGTTATCATTCATTCCTGCAATCCTCATCCTCCATCACCCCACAACACTGGCCTGGAAAGGAGTAGTCTGAATGGCCATCTCAGCTTTAGTATTTCTTACAGGAATAGTTCTCATTTGCAACCTCATTCCAGACCAGCTCTTCCCTATGCTCAATTCTGCCTTCCTGACTTCCTTAGTGATATAGTTTTCTAAATAAACCAATCTCCAACTTCCCCTTTATCTCAGAGTCTCTTTTTTTAAACTTTTATTTTACATTTTCTTTATTTACATAAGGTGAACACATTTTATGTATTTCATATATGCAGAATTAGGAGCATAGTGATAGTTACCACCCTACTCTCCCTCCCACCTGTGCTCCCACCCTGCCTTCTCCTTCCTTACTTTTTCTTTTAATTTTTACAATGACACCTTTTCAGTTTATTTTACAATCATAAGACTAATGCTCTACTAAGTAAAGAATTCAACAAATAGTAAGAAGAAGAAAAAAAACAAAAAACGCTGTTTCGCAACAGTAGAGACAAGGGTTCTAGACAATATTCAATCCTCAAAGGAGTCTATTCAAAGGCTCTTCCCATAACACTTGTATTTCACTTGAGGAATAAGGTCATAAACAAAAAGGCAATCAGATATAGTGATACATGTTAAGAATGATTCTTTTTCTTTTTAAGATTTTATTTATTTACCTGAAAGGTAGAGTTACAGACAGTGAAAGGGAGATATAGAGAGAAAGGTTTTCTATCTGCTGGTTCATTCCACAAATGGCTGCAACGGCCGGAGCTGTGCCAATCCAAAGCCAGGAGCCAGGAGCTTCTTCCAGGTCTCCCATGCGGGTGCAGAGGCTCAAGCACTTGGGCCATCTTCTACTGCTTTCCCAGGCCATAGCAGAGACTGGATTGGAGGAGGAGCAGCCGGGACTAGAACCGGCGACCATATGAGATGCTGGAACTCCAGGTAGAGGATTAACCTACTGCGCCACAGCACCGGCCCAAGAATAATTCTTAAGCATTTTTATGAACTAGAAGTTAAACCTCTAGATATACACATTTGTCCTTATGCACATGTGGGTTTTGGGAGTATCTATTTTAGAATTTGGAACATACATAAATAAATGTCTCGTGGCTCCCATTTTCAGAAAAGTCTTAATAGCTTGTTTAATACTCCTAGCTAAACAGATGTTATATATGCAAATACAATTAGAAGACTCAAATTAGAAAAAATGGTAGATCATAGGTTGCTGGATTGGAACTGTCTGGTGATAGCAATAAACTTTGAATAATAAAGTACCCTGCCAATATGAGAGGCCCCATAGCAATACTCTAATAAAGTAGTAATAATATAATTTATGCTCTCACAAAACTACAAGCTATGAAGATCTCCATCTATGGGGATCCGTATTCCCTAGATCACTTTAAACTTTGATGGTAGCTACTGGAATCATGCAAATGTTCAATATCCTGTGCACCTCACTCACCCCATCTGCCAAGTTCACACACAGGACAGGGTTTGCAGGCAGGGAGCAGACCATGAACATAGTTCACAGAGCTGCTAGATGTTATATCCAAGGAGACAATCAGAACCCCATCTGCAATACACATGGCCTAGGGTCTGCTTGATTTTTGTTTTATTTGGAGTATTTGCACCCATCAACCAAGTCCTGGATCAGTGAGCACATAGTAAACAGAAATGATGAGGTTTTAAGAATATGATTATTTCTACAGAAATACATCAGGCTCTTCTTTTCCTGACATTGCCAGGGGAAGAGGCAATTCCAGCATTTCCACATTCCAGAAGTATCTCAAAAGCTAGTTAAATACCTTAATAACCTGCACTCACTCTCCAATCATTACCACTTATATTTATACAGTCAAACATTCACTGTTTTTCAGTACTTTCTCTTGAATAAAAAAAAATGTTTACTTACGGGCTGCATTAATTTAAATCTGATACCTGTGGACATTGGCTTGCCTAGAATTTACTTTCTTTATTTTAATATGATAAAAACATTAGGAAGAAACTTATAATGAAATGATACTTTCAGTTCACATGTTTAAGGGAAAAAGTCAAGGTTAAGCACACAAGGAGTCATAACTAATGATGTGATAATTACAAGTTATACATTTTCATTAAAGCAATTCCCAGAGATTTTTGCTTTGTGATTCCAAGTTTGGCTTGCTTTAATTCCTGTTACACTAAGATGAAAAAGAAGGAATACATGCATTACAGGTTACACATACGTTGCTAAATTACATTGGGCTACTTAAAATATTTTAGGTAGTCCTTCTTTTATGATCATAAACAATATTGCACCTGTGCTAAACTGAGCTTGGAAATATATATTAGTAGTACATGAGCTAAAACATTTTTACACATTTTTTCAGATAATATTGAGGATTGACCCGGTTATAGACTCATTTGACCAAGGTATATGAAGTCTATAATATAATTTGATCATTCAATGCATGTTTTTTTGCTGATACTTCTCCAGCTAATAGAAACCCTTATGGTGCCCTCCCTTAAGAAAGTGTAACAGCAAGGTGCCAGCATTGTGGTAAAGCTGATTAAGTCACCAATTGCAAGCCGAATCCTGTATGATAGTGCTGATTCACGTTCCGACTCCCTGCTAATGCACCTAGGCAAGCAGCAAGTGGTGATGGCCCAAGTACTTGGGCACCTGCTAAACACGTGAGAGATCAGAATGGAGTTCTGGTCTCTGGCTTCTAGCAGGTCCAACTCCAGCCATTTGGGGAGTTAACCAACAGATGAAATATCTCTCTTTCTCTCATTTGCTTGCTCTCTGTCACTCTGCCTTTAAACTATTAAATGAATAAATATTTCATAAGAAAGTTTCATAACAAATATTATAGAATAGTTTGTATTTTCAGTAAAGACTCAGAAAATCAATGATACATTTGTACATCATAAAATCTCCCTTAATTGATACTCAACTTATCCCCAAAACAACCACTTCCTATAACTTTATTCTTTTATATCTCTAGAAAAAGAGGCCTAAACCCCAGTTGAATTTCGTCAAATCTCCACTCTGTGACAGTCTCAGTAGGAACAGAAATGTTCATTTGGGGCCGCATGTCAGTAGAAGCTTGAAAAACTTTTCTTTGAGGAATACAGCCCTGCCTCTTCCATGGCAGGACTCCTGTGGAGACTCATTAAGCGTGCAATTAACAAAAGTGCATTAGCAAAAGGCAGCCTCATCTATGCAAATAATAATAAAAAATTCAATGAACTTCTGCCAGGGGATAGCTTTAAAGGAGACACAGATAAGCACATTTTTCAAATAACCAGAAAATTGCTTTTTAAATTATTTTTTAATGTTGGATGATTTCTTCACATGTCTGTAAGCCACTATACTTATAAACTCAGAACCCAATTTTTGATGCCTACATTTTAAAAAGTGCAATACATATTTTTTACATTCCTCAATGTCATCATTATGAACATCAGAATTGTTTAAACATATTTACAAAATAGAAATAGAAAACTTTCATATTTGAAATTCATAAAATAATTTATGAAGCAAATTCAGTGAGACAAAATAATGCATTTCTGGCATAAAGCTGCATAAACCATTTAGAACTATAATAAAAACACAAATGTATTACCGTATAAGTGTTATCCAAGTGTAATGATTTTAAGGGAACACAATAGCCACTACCAGTTATCCTCCTTGGTTCTAATTTCTTCTGCACAGGTCTACTCAGCAGTGCTTCCTCTGTGTCCCTGTTCCAGCTGAGATCCTGGAATCATCCCTGATTGGCTCATTCAAAGCCATCACTTCTGGGGTAGCAATTTTAATTTTCCTCTCATCTTTTCTATCCTGAGTGACATGACCCTCATTTAATTTCATTTCCCCTGTGGAGATATCCACCTGCTTCAGGGGGTCCATGCACAAGATCCAGCTAAAGTTTTCTTTCTCCTTGGCAAGAAGCAAGATAAGATAGGAGACAGTAGGGAAGTCATTGCTGAATCTGATTAACAGTGCAAAGAGGGATGTTTTTAGGACAGTGAAGGAGAACAGATGTAACCAAAGAATCTTAATTCTTTCCTGGAGAATATTTGAAGTTCTCATTGATACCTGAAACACATAGTGGAAAATACTGGCATTCAGAATATCTGCATGCCTAATCTTGCTGTTGCAATTTTACTAACAGTATTCAACTTGAGTCTAAATTAAGAATCAAAGGATCTGAGTGAGATTCCGAGGTACTTCTCTATGAGAAAATCAATGAACTTTATTATTGGCATCTATTTTAGCTTATTTAAGAAATTTGTTACCATTCTCTAGTTCTCAACTGTATTTTAATATGTGACTGTGTCATATAATTCATGGATGAATAAGTATAATATGACTACTATAAGTAGTAGAACCCTAAATATCCACATGTGATTGAAGTGTTTTACATTTTTCTAAGGAAATTTAAGTTCAAACAAAAGTAGGCCCATTAACTATGAAGCAGACATTATGGAATAAATTGATAAATAATTATGAGCTATTGCCTATCACTCTATCTTCACACTGAGGAGGTAAGTTGAATATAACTTCAAATTGGATGAGAGATATAACGATTCTGCAACATGATTTATTTGATATTCTTTTCCTCCTCCTTCTTCATCTTATCCTCAATCTCTCTGAACTGATTATAGAACTAGAGTGAAAATGCCTGCCTATATATAAATATATTTTTTAATTTTAGCAAAGTAATTTAAATTCTCTGTGGGTGAATCTCTAGACAAACTATTGTGATTTTTTAAAAAATCAGCTCAATTCCAATCTCCCAATTATCCACAGATTCTCCATGAAACACTAGACACTCTTTGTTTTCTAATGGCCACTTGAGATTAGTTGTTCCCAACACCACTGTTCATCCAGCTTATAGAGATGAGCCTACATTACATGATCTCTTTGCTCCCTGATATATGTTTTCATTTTCTTCTTGTTTTTAAAATATAGTGTATATAAAGTTCATAAATCATAAAACTACGGTTTGAAATGTAAATACATCTGTATTACATCTGCCCAGATTCAGAAGTAGAATATTTCCAATTTTCAAAAAGACTGTCTCAAGCCCATCACAGTTATTTCCCTCTTCAAATGAAAATTGTTCTGATGTTTATAACTGTTAGTCAGTTTTGCTCATTTTTATTTTTACCTGATAGATTTCTCACAGAAGGGTTTTTTGTTTTGTTTTTTTTTTTGGTGCAGGGTTTAAGCCCAAGCATGAGACACTGGCACCCATATGAGCACTGGTTCATGTCCTGACTTCTCCACTTCCCATCCAGTGCCCTGATTCTGTGCCTGGGAAAGTAGCAGAAGATGACCCAAATGGTTGAGCCTCTGCCACTATGAGGGAGACTATGCAGTTTGAGAATTTATACAAATGTAGTTTATATACACAATAGAATATTATCTAGCCTCCCCTGCCCCTACTAACTAAATCCTGTCATTGAACTAAAATGGATGGAACTTAAGAACATCATGTTACATGTAAAAAGCCATTGGCACTATGGCTTAGTACCTTAAGCCTCTGCCTACGAGC
This sequence comes from Lepus europaeus, assembly GCF_033115175.1. Classification (NCBI taxonomy): domain Eukaryota; kingdom Metazoa; phylum Chordata; class Mammalia; order Lagomorpha; family Leporidae; genus Lepus; species Lepus europaeus. The sequence continues at coordinate 15,697,717 of NC_084848.1, forward strand.
CAGCATCCCATATGAATGCCAGCTCGCATCCCAAGTTGCTCCTCTTCTGATCCAGCTCTCTGCTTACAGCCTGGGAAAGCAATGGAAGATGGTACAAGTGCTTGGGTCCTGCACCCACACGAGAGAACCAGAAACAGCTCCTGGCTCCTGGCTCCTGGCTCCTGGCTCCTGGCTCCTGGCTCCTGGTTCCTGGCTCCTGGCTCCAGAACCAGCCAGCTCCGGCAGTTGCAACCACTTGGGGAGTGTACCAACAGATGGAAGATCTCTGTCTCTCCCTCTCTGTTTGTAACTTTGCCTCTCAAATAAGTAAATAAATCTTAAAAAAAAAATAGCCAGACACAGAAAAACTATCACTGCATGTTGTTCTTCACATGTGGAAGCCAAAAGTAAGCTCAGTTTGAACACAGAATGATGATTGCTAGGAGGCTGGGAGGAATTTGGGTAACAAAGACCAAATAAGAGTTGGATCAAAGCAGTAAGTTCCTAGAGTTACACAGCATAGTGAGGTGACTATGGTTCATAACAATTGGCATGTATTTTATGAACTGATAATGGAACCAAGCCCCTAGTCTCCAATCATAAAATAATATCAAAGAAGTGGAAATGTTGATTTCCCTGATTTTTTGGTACACATTGTATACATGTATTGAAATTCACAATGTGGGCCAGAGCTGTGGCACAGAGGGTTAATGCCCTGGCTTGAAGTGCTGGCATCCCATATGGGTGCTGGTTTGAGTCCTGGCTGCTCCACTTCCCATCCAGCTCTCTGCTATGGCCTAGGAAAGAAGTAGAAGATGATTCAAGTCCTTGGGCCCCTGCACCCTTGTGGGAGACCTGGAAGAAGCTCCTGGCTCCTGCCTTCGGATTGGTGCAACTCCAGCCGTTGTAGCCAACTGGGGAGTGAACCAGCAGATGGAAGACCTCTCTCTCTCTCTCTCTCCCTCTCTCTCTCTGCCTCTCCTCTCTCTGTGTAACTCTGACTTTCAAAGATATAAATACATTTTTTTAAAAAAAGGAGAAAAGCAGGCCGGCATCGCGGCTCACTAGGCTAATCCTCTGCCTTGCGGCGCCGGCACACTGGGTTCTAGTCCCGGTCGGGGCACCAATCCTGTCCCGGTTGCCCCTCTTCCAGGCCAGCTCTCTGCTGTGGCCAGGGAGTGCAGTGGAGGATGGCCCAAGTACTTGGGTCCTGCACCCCATGGGAGACCAGGAGAAGCACCTGGCTCCTGCCATCGGATCAGCGCGGTGCGCCGGCTGCAGCGCGCCTACCACGGCAGCCATTGGAGGGTGAACCAACGGCAAAAGGAAGACCTTTCTCTCTGTCTCTCTCTCTCACTGTCCACTCTGTCTGTCCAAAAAAAAAAAAAAAAAAGGAGAAAAGCTAGTACCACTCCTTCTGCTGGAGAAAAGGAGAAAAAGCTAGTACCACCACTCCACATACACATACACAGAAATTCACAATGAATCCTATTAAAATGAACAATTATTTAAATATTTTTCAAAATGTAAGTTTATTTTGGTACAAAATTTTTATGGTATCCATGCATATAGATGGTCTTCCAAAGTTCATAAAATATGTTATAAAATAATCTATGACTATATTTCAAAAAATCTGAACAAAAATGAACTTATTTTTTAACTTCATTTTTCCAGGCACTTTTTGAAGTATCTCATATTAAACAGCAGAAAATGAAATGAATAACAGAAGGTTTGTATTCACAGGCAACTAAGTCCTCAGGAATGGCTATAGACATACATGTGAACTATTGTCATTATGAAGACCATCTCAGTTTATTATCAGTAACTGATATCCAGTGTCCTAAGGACTGTGGGCATACAAAGCAAGGAAGAATGTGCTACTTTATCAACAGGGGTTGGTTTTAACATGGCAATTGTGTGTCTGAAATTACTGTCTTTCCCACTTTGGGACAAGAACTATAAGGAGCTCTATAGTGTTTTCTTTTTCTTGATATTTAAATTTGTTTTTAAAATTTTATTTAATAATTTATTTAAGAGACACACAGAGAGACAGAGTGCTCGCATTTACTGATTTACAACTTCAATGCTTACAACAGCCAGAGCTGGGCAAGACCAAAGCCAGGAAGCTCGGAATTCAACCTGATTGTCCCATATGGGTGGCAGAAATCCAATTACTTGAGCCATCATCAGCTGCCTCCCAGGTGTGCATTGGCAAGAAGCTGTAATTGAGAGTTGAACCATGACTCGAACCCACGCATATTGCTATGAGACAAGGGCATCCAAGACACTTCTTCACTGCCAGGCCAAATGCCCAACCCTCTATTGTGTCCTCAATCATTACTTCAGTGACAAATATTTATTGAGGACTTGCAATATGAGGGGCCCTATACCAAATTCCTGGACTCAACTTCCAATAACACAGATGTGGTTTAATCCACAGGTAATTCAGGGTTATGAAGTAGTATACATACCACAAGATTTACTATGATGAAACCTGGATCCTACTTTATGGCATTGCGTATACAATATAGCATGGATCACTGATTTATATTCATCTAAAGGCAGTACTTAAATAAGGATGAAGATGTGAGCCTCATTTCTCACCCCAAAAAACTGATGAGAATTGGGATTTACTGCAAATCTGAACATTTCTCCTTGCTATCTGACTGATCTTGGTCACATTATCTTGACCTAACTTTTTCATTGAGAAAATGTGGAGAATAATGAAATATGAACTATTTGGCTGGATTATTGTGGACCATAAATGGAGATTTATTTATGTATAGACTCTGCATCAGTGCTTGGCATGCACTAAGTGTTTGGTAATGGTTTGTATTATTGTGAAACTAAAATGCCTGTTACATAAACAACACTCTAATTCAGCAAATAATCTAGGCCCTACAATATTCCTGATTTATGTAAAATAAAATATATTTCTCTCATTAGAATGCTCACTATCTGAGATAAAGGGCAGAACTTCTAGGAAAATAAATGTTTAAACTTTATATTGTACTTTTTGAAATAGAGAAGCATGCCATTTTATGTACTAAGATGTTTGAGAAGTAAATCCTAAGTGGACATGCAGTTATAAAGACTCTATGTGGGGTAGTTATTTAGCCTAGTAGTTAAAATGCTAGTTAAGGTATCTATAGCCCAGTTTGGAGTGTCAGGGTTCCATCCTCAGACAACTTCCTGATAATGCAGAATTTCAGAGGCAAAGGTAAGGGCTCTCATGATTGGGTTTCTGCTTTTCTGCCAACCACATGGGAGAACTGGATTGAGTACCCAGTTCCAGCTTTGCTCACTTGCTCTCTCTCTCTCTCGCTCTCTCTCTCACACACACACACAGTCACACTGTGAATATCAAGTAACATGATAATCTGTATTTAAATCCCATCCTGGTTTCCCTTGTCAGGCAGTGCAATTTAAGGGGAACATATGGTTGTGATCAGATTTGGGTTTCATTTCTGGCTTCCATTTTGCAGTCTCCTAGACTATTAATCCTAATTAATCTAGAGAATCAGCTGTATGCCTACCTACTCAAAATGTATAAGTAATTGGTGAAAAATAGTCCACAAATTCTTGTGACCTGACAAGAAGACTAGATGAAATGAAGATAATTTTCCATGGACATCATTTAGCAAGTCCAGAATTCATACTGCCTTACTTGCATTATTGTCATCATTATCTCAATATAACCCCTGAGATCACTGATTCAAGAATTCACCTTTATAAAAATGTTGAGCAACTGGGTGTTGAAAATGCACAGTGTGCTTGAAATGCTTAAATTACAGAGAACAAAGGAACAAAGAATCTATAAGAGGATAAAGCCAATTAATCAAATTGCAAATGGCAATACATTGCCTCCTACTTATCAGCTACACAGTTTGTAAATATTTCCTCCCATTCTGTCAGTTGCTTCTTCACTTTAATGAGTGTTTCTTTTGCAATGAAGTAACTTCCTAGCTTGATGTAGTCTCCTTCATCTATTTTTTGCTTTTATTGGCTGTGCTCTGGAAGGTCTTTTCAAAAAAGTCTTTACCTATGCCAATGTCTTGCAGAATTTCACTTAATCCCAGTTAGAGTGTCTATCAAACTGAAATAAAAAAAAAAACAATAAATGCTGGCAAGGATGTGAGGTAAAATGTACATATACTCTGTTGGTGGGAATTAAATCAGTACAGCCATTGTGAGAGATAGCATGGAGATTCCTCAGAAATCTGAAAATAGTTCCACTATGTAACCCAGCCACCCCACTCCTGGGAATTTATCCAAGCAAAATGATATCAGCACATGAAAGAGTTATCTGTACCCCTATGTTTATTGTGGCTCAATTTACAATAGCTCTGCTATGGAGTCAACTAATGACAGGATAAAGAAAATGTGGTAAATATACCCTATGGAATACTACTCAGCCATAGAAATAATAAAATCTTGTCTTTGGCAACAAAATAGATGCAACTGGAAACCATTATATTCAGTGAAATAAGCCATTCCCATAAGGGCAAATACCATGTTTTCCCTGATTTATGGTAACTAATAGAGCACAAAAAATATAATGTATATAAGCAAAATTGATATTTTGAGATTTGACTGTTGTTTATAGCCCTTGTCTCTACTGTAGAGGAACAGTGATTTTGTTTTTATTTTTTTCTTCTTGCTATTTTTTTTAATTCTTTACTTAGCAGAAAGTTAAACTCATGATTATAAAATAAACTGAATGTAGGTCATTGTAAAAATTGGAACAAATAAGGGAAGTGGATGAAGGGTGGAGTAGTGGGGTAGAAAGTAACACTATACTTCTAAATCTGTATGTATTGATGCATACAATACATGAAATTCGGCCGGTGTCGCGGCTCAATAGGCTAATCCTCTGCCTGCAGCGCCGGCACACTGGGTTCTAGTCCCAGTTGGAGCGCCGGATTCTATTCTGGTTGCCCCTCTTCCAGGCCAGCTCTCTGCAATGGCCCGGGAAGGCAGTGGAGGATGGCCCAAGTCCTTGGGCCCTGCACCCGCATGGGAGACCAGGAGAAGCCCCTGGCTCCTGGCTTCGGATCAGCGAGATGCGCCAGCCGCAATGGCCATTGGAGGGTGAACCAACGGCAAAAAGGAAGACCTTTCTCTCTGTCTCTCTCTCTCTCTCACTGTCCACTCTGCCTGTCCAAAAAAAAAAAACATGAAATTTGTTCACCTTATATAAGTAAAAATGTTATTAAAAATTAAAATGTAAATGACAAAATCCAAAAAAAGATGTATTTCTTGCCATGTAGCTGAAATTTAATATATAAAATATAAATAGCAGTACAAAAGGCACTAAAATATAAATATGATTACACATAATTTGCAAATTATTGGAAAAATCTAAATATAGACTAGTTTATTTGCAAAATATTCAATGCTCTAATATCCAAATAAGTGTGAATTAAGGCACAAACATCAGTAAACAGGCACTCCGGCAAATTTGCAAATTTTAAGTGATGTTACAGGACGTTTTTGAAAATAGCATCAAAAACTGAAACAGGTCTTCTATTTTTAAGAAGAATCTTGTTTCTCTGACATTTTTATGGTTTCCTAAAAGGAAGCATGATAAAATGGAGTCAAAATAGATATTTTAAAGATCGATAAATACACTGAGAAGCCATCCTCTAAAGTACCATAGATATCTATGTTAAGGGGAGAGAGAGAGAGAGTTTTTAAGGAAATAATTATGCAACTTTGATTTATGTGCTACATTATTTTCTCAACTCTAGATTCTGTACATATGGATGAATTGTAGGTTTCTCTCACACATTATGCCAGTGCATCATGGTTTGTTTTAAGTATTTAAGTCTTGTCAGTTGGCACATTTGTTAACTTTTGTGTTTCCCCACAGGTACTGGGAATAGAGGCTGTTTCAGAAATTTTCCCACCAATTAGGATTGCCTAAAGAAATATCTTGTTGTCCATCAGTTTGCCCCCAGCAGGATGTCTATACACATATGTATGGGCTTTGAAAAATGGTATCCACATAGAAGTAATATAATAATAATATTTGTAGAATTGTAGAGTGCCAAAATCATTGAAATGCAAATGCTATACCCATTGTAGGACAGGGGCCTTGTGAGTAGTTTTTATTGATCAATACTGCCTTTGTAATAGTCCAAAAGTATGTTTAGGTTGTTTTTCCTAAGGGACCTTGGTTTCTATAGAAAAAATGGCCCTTTTATCAAATTTGTATAAAAATAATTATTCTACACTTTCTAAGATGCTTGTAAGATTCCAATGAAAAAAACAATGAAATATGCTACGTTACTGTAATGTATTTTCATTAAAAATTCCTTCCTTCTTTACTTTCAACTTTCCTTCCCTCTTCCTGCTTTCTCTCCTTCTTTCTTCTAACAACATAGAATCTGTGGTTTTTCTCAAATTTAACTAGTTGAATTATAAAATAAGCTCTCCACATAATTTACTTATTTATGTCAATCACAAAGTTTATAAATTATATGATTCAAAAGTGAGTTAAAAATTCTAAATCTCAAATGTCACCTATATGAAGTAGGTAAAGGATGACAGGTGGCTTGCTCAATTACATATAACATTGAGTGCCCGGGCCAAGTTTTCAAATTCAGTGCATCCCTGTACCCCTGATATCCAATTTATGATGTCTAAATAAACCTCACTTGAGTAATATCAGTCATATAAATTAACAATCATGTTTAATTTTAAAAAGTCATTCAAAAGAACAACCTTCTTAATTGATTGTATGTTTTACTATTACCTGGGACCAATTTGTGCCTTCTCACTCAAAGTAGGTGATATTTCCCACTGTTTTTGTAAAAACAGTCAGAGAATCATTAGCGAATTAGTGTTTCTTCTAGCCATTCTCACCATTAAACCAAGTGTAGCTATGAATAAATAGCACATTTAAACAACGTTGAGGAGAGAACTCTTTTGGCATACCATTCTCCTTAATGAGTCTGCCAATACATATAAATACCTGTTCTCCAAGTCTGAGAAGCAGTTAACTCACAGAAGTACAGAGTCCTAATGCAAGATTTTGACCTTGCCCACACTGTTGCCTGTTCTATATGTGATGACAATGAGCTGAATCATTTGATGGCATAGATTGTTTACTTATGGTCCTTCTACCAAAGGCTTACAATGTTACACAGAGTTGCATAGACCTGATGCCAAGAAAATAAAATACTCTGTCTACAGTGTCCTAGAAAACTGTTAACACATTGTTAGTAATTTCCAAGCAAGGGTATTATAAAACATATTTCATATTAATGTAGTCTAGCTCAGTGGCAACTTTCTCCTACTAAAGAAATATGGGATTACTAAAATGTAAAGCAAATAGTAAAGTGGACTTCAAACAGTCATGAATTGAACTTTCTCTCCTAGTAGCTTACTAACCAAATAATACATTGTATAAATAACTACAGAGAGCTTTTAAAATATGTTAACTTCCAATGGGTTATATTTGTATAAGCCTTATGAAGTATCACTATTTTATGTACATTTGGCTGAAAGTTTTTAAGCAATGAAAGGTGAAATGTGATTAGTTGTTCAATCTACAGTGAGTTGTTCATCAGCAAAAGTTAATAAGATTCAATTAAGGAATGGATGCTTATGGGAAATTTAATAGTGTGTTCTTACAAAAAAATAAGACTCCCTCTGTATCAGCAATATAGAGATAAATAGTTATTGGGCCCTGGGCTCCATGGAATAGATTAACCAGCTACCTAGTTAAGAAGAAATTTCTTTGGCACAGCTATATTTCTCAATTAGGGGCATCATGGTGAGTTTATAGCTTTTTCCTAAAACATTAATCATTAGACACAGTAGGAAGCAGGATGTTCACCTGGATGGACCATTGGTCAGTTCTCATGTGTAAATTCCTCTATGGAGTTTACAGAATTCTCCAAACCTAAAATCTGACAGAATCTCTACTGGGCTCTTGAGTCTAAATCATCCTCTTGATCAAAGGAGATAGATTTATGCTGCTAAAAAGGAATGCATGCTCTGGTGTAGAACAGAGAAAGTCTACACCACCTGGAGGAGTATGTCCACACTTTATTTACCAGTGATTTTTAAACCACTCTATTATTTTTCTCCCAGAGACCTAGTGTGGTTGTGAGTTTGTTTCGCATCACTTTTTTTTTCTTTTGGATTAGAAGGATTGAATACATAAAACTGAGTGAGTATTTGGCACAACTTCTGAAGTTTCAGGGAGAAAAAATCTCTTCCAATATGACTATTAAATTAGCCACTGCGTTGATTTATTGGCTACTAAACTTTGGAGAATGGGGAGCATTTGTCAGGGGAACCACTCAGTGATGGAAAACTGAAATGTCGACATGAAGATGTACATATTAAACTTACTGTTTTCCATCAAGAATACATGCACTTTTAATGGTTAAAATCAAAAATTAGCAAAAGGAAATTGCACCTCCATTCACTTCAGTTAAGTTAACTCTGCTACATAACCCCAAGAATGCAGTTAGAATCAGGAAGATGGCAACAGTAATAATAGAGTACATGCAAAAAAAAAAAAAAAAAGAGTATTTAAGAAAGTCAACCAATGGTGTTCCAACGAATTGTGTAACTATGAAATTAAAATAGAACTTAAGTGTTCCACGAATCTCAACCACTATCTCCCCAATTTCCTCATCTGGAATCTGCATTGCTCTGCAACATTTATTCATTTAATATCCACTGTGCCTTACTCTGATTTGTGTACAACAATAACCATGTACTATTGAGCCATGCTTTGCTATAAGACATTATGCAGGTGCCCAAGCATACTGTTTCTTGTTGAACTGTATCTATTGTAATAACATTACTTTTGATATTAAAGCAAAAATTTATCCCCTGTGGTTCTCAGATATATTTTTTGCACTCTTCTGTTCAATAGAATCATTGTAATCCCTCTATGAAATGCATCACTTTTTTTTAAGTATTCACTAAATTTCAAGGACTTTATTTAGTTGTTGGGGTTAAAAGGGGACAAACAAACCCAATAAGAAACACAAGCCCATACTCTGCAATGGTTTTGCAATGTTACTCTGACACTTCAATAGAGTATAGCATTGCTCCTGTAGGCAGGAAAGACATGTTGATAGGCTTCAGTGAAAATATCACAAAACCTGGCAGATGTGGGTGGATTGGAAGTGAAAACATAACAAATTATCAACTGGCACAGATGGAAAAGCAGGATCAGAAAGATCAGTCCAGGGGCCGGTGCTGTGGCATAGCAGGTAAAGCTGCTGCCTGCAGTGCCGGCATCCCAGATGGGCGCTGGTTCAAGTCCCGGCTGCTCCACTTCTGATCCAGCTCTCTGCTATGGTTTGGGAAAGCAGTAGAAGATGGCCCAAGTCCTTGAGCCCCTATACCCATGTGGAAGACCCAGGGGAAGCTCCTGGCTCCTGGCTTCAGATCTGCACAGTTCCAGCTATTGCAGCCATCTGAGGTGTGAATCATTGGATGGAAGACCTCTCTCTCTCCCTCTCTCTCTCTCTCTGCCTCTGCCTCTCTGTAACTCTGACTTTCAAATAAGTAAAATAAATCTTTTTTAAAAAAGAAAAATCAGTCCAATAACGAATTCAATGATACAAGAAACCATCCATTCATCCTCATCAAGGACCAAAGAAAGTATATATAGGAGTAAGTGGTTATAAAACACATATCAGTGATAACATCTATAAACTTGAGTAGGCTTCATTCTAAAGGACAAGATGGTTATTGGAAGGAGTAGGAGCTTTAAAATCAGTAGAGTAACATAGAAATTGCATTTAATTTGGTTCCATACCTTGATTTCTTTGTGTATGTTAAAAAGCTATTAATCTTTTCCCAATCTTGGACTCTTCCTTATAGAAGGTGACAAATAATATGGCAGCTCTCAATGTTAAGATGCCGTTCAAAAAAACTTAATACAGTAAAAAATGCTACTGATTGAATGCTACATATCACTGTTAACTATTTTAGTAGAAAATGTTTATTTCCACTTTTTCTTTAATGATGAAGAATGCCTACTTTTTTATTTCTTTTCACTTTATTGCTCTACCAAGTACCCAACTTTTCTATCTTTTCCTGTCATCTTTCACATACAGAATATACCCATTTATTACAAAGAATCTAAATTTTGAAGCAGAATCACTAAAAATAAAATATTAATTATTATGAAAATATTTAGTAAAGCATTGTTCCACTACAAATGTAGAATAGGAAGAAAGTTATAATAATTTTCTACCTAATATGAAAACTAATTATTAAAATTTTGCTTCCCAAATTAAATTTTTTTACTGCTTAACACAGACATATGTTGAAACAAAAAGTGCATTGTACCATTATTCTAACTTCAATACTTCATGGAACATCATCAATTCTGTGCACCAGAGAACACTGTCCATAGGGAAATGGTTGAAATTTATATTTCAAGATTCCTCGGGCTTCTATTATCCTTCCTTGGTTTTTTTTTTGTTTGTTTGTTTTGTTTTTGACAGGTAGAGTTATAGACAGTGAGAGAGACTCAGAGAGAAAGGTCTTCCTTCCGTTGGTTCACTCCCCTAAAGGCCACTGTGGCCGGTGCTGCGCCGATCCGAAGCCAGGAGCCGGTGCTTCCTCCCAGTCTCCCATGTGAGTGCAGGGACCCAAGCACTTAGGCCATTCTCCACTGCCCTCCAGGGCCACAGCAGAGAGATGGACTGGAAGAGGAGCAACCAGGGCTAGTACCCAGTGCCTCAACTGGGACTAGAACCCAGAGTGCTGGTGCCGCAGGCAGAGGATTAGCAAAATGAACCATGGCACCAGCCCTTTCTTGGTTATTAACACCCACCTTTTGAAAGATCATATATTTATGACTAGACTTCCGTAGGATGAGAAATACCATAAAATGAAACATCTGTACAGGGAATTTCTTGACAGTTCCTTCAAAAAAACTTCCATCCCCAAATATAGCTCAGTGCAAATCCTGTGATATGATTAGTGGCCACTTTTGACAATTCTCATACATTCATTCAGGATATCTTCTGAGTTTCAGAAATAAATTTGTTTCAAGGTGGATTAGGCACAGTAATATAAGTCCAATCATTTCCAAGGTCTCAATTTTTCATCCTTCACAATTCAGGCAAATTCACTATTTAATGCATGCATTGATGTAATACAAGTAATTTCCTTCCCTTTTTGTCTTTCTTTGAAAGTAATTTATACCTATCTATGTCACCTGTTACATTCTTCTTTTCACTGCAATTACAGACATCTGCCTCTCAATACCAGATTATAAACATTTAAGGCTTCCCCACTCAATTTCCCGTATTTTTTGCATTGTAGGGGATCAATAAATGTAGTACACTAAGATGATATGAGGTAAATTGCTTTCATACTGATATGAATAAATTCTCAATAAAGAATTTATATGGAAGGCAGGTGATTTTTATTTAATTAATTAGGGAGAGAAAGAGACAGAACACTCCTTCTGCTGGTTCACTCTCCAAATGTCTGTAACAGCCAGGGCTGGGTGAGGACTAGATCTAGGAACCATAAGCTGTATCCAGGTCTCCCACATAGGTGACAATGATCCAGCTATTTGAGCCTTCCTTTGTTGTCTCTCAGGGTCAGCAGGAGCAGAGCTGGGACTAGAACCCAGGTACGCTGACATGGGATGGGGCATCTTCACTGCTAGGCCAAATGGGAGCAAATTTAAACACTTTTTAAAAACCCTTTTCTTGAACATGGATCTCATCCCTTGATTGTTAAATTTATGTGTAATCTTGACCAGACCACGTATACACAGATATTTAGCTTAAAATTATTATGTTGGGTGTGTCTGTGCAGGTGTTTCTAGACAGGTTAACATTTGAATTGGTAAGAATGATCTAAGCAGTTAGCCTTCCCCACCCTGGAGTTTTAAATAGAAGAATAGACAGAATAAGGAATAATTCACACAATGCCTTACTATCTTTGAGCTGGAACATTAGTCTTCTGCTTTAAGTTTGAGACTGAAACTTATATCATCAACTCTCCTAATCCTCAGACTTTGAATTTATTCTTGAACAATGACATTGGACAGGTTTCCAAATTGTCATCTGCAGATCTGAGGACTTAGCCCCCATATGCATAAACCAATAAAGTAAATGTCTATATATCCAAAGATCTTTCAACAGTTCATGGAAGATGTGTAATGTGAAAAAACTTCATGGATTTTACAAATAATTGTACAGAAATAAACTTATCTTTTAATTCCATCTTCCATGAACTTCTTGAAGTATCCACTTACATAATATATATTTGCATATTTACAAATACATATATACATATATTCTCCTTTTAATTGTTTCTCCAGAGAATCCAAACTAATGCATTAATAACTGCTTTGTCAATCCAAGACTCAAAGAAAAATATAAATGAGATTCACATGCTACATAGACACATCCTTTGTTGTCTCCATTGTCACACTAAAGTTGAAAATGAGAGTAAAGACTCAATAATAATGCTTAACTTACAGAGTATTCATATGTTGGACCAATCATGAATAAAACAAGTCTCTTTGCAAGGTCTTCAATGATGCCCTTTCCATCTTGTCTTATTAAGAATAATTAAGCACCTGACACTGGTTGCACACCCCTCTTGTGAATGTCAACCAGCTGTAGATAACATCTCTCCTGAAGCACAGGGACCTCCCTAAGCAGAAACACAATGCAACTTAAAGTTTGGAGGACTAAATAGAGTACCTGCATAAAGCTATTTCATGATTCCTTTAAACTACTTGTCTTTTCTTCTTTAAAGTGGGGAACTTCATAGGAAATCATCACACAATAAAATGAGAAAAATCACAGAAGAAAACACACATATATACACACACAAACAGCCACTACCCACTTCTACCTCCTTGGAAATAGCAAGATCAAACAAGAATGTAACTGACTAACCCAGGTTAGAGAATAATAGTGGCATTTGAGTATCCTTGTGTAAAAGGTGACAAGAAAAACCTAGATAAATAAATAAATAAGCAGTCACACACATCAATGTCAACTACATGTATAAGAATTTTGCAAATCACTTAACAAAGTAGATTTATTGAGCAGGAGTAGTTATTCCAGTTTTCTTATATTTTATTAAATTCATTATTTTTTAAAATCCTGAAACATATATAAGAAACCAAGATAACAAAAATGCCAAATGTCTCAGAAAGATTGTGCTTTTCCTATCCTTCCACCATAAAATTAGAAAAGGAATATGATGACTACTGAAGTGAGGAGAACCCCGTGGCTAACTAGCAAGCTGCTGAGGGGAGACAGAGAAGATATTATCAGGATTTGGAAGGGAGTAGAGCTTTTTGCCTCAGGGCTTATAATAGTAATCTGTAAATCAAGGAGTTATCCATTACTCTAGCATTTCAGCATAGTACAAGGCATTCCAATGTGATATATGAATCAGAATCCAAGGAGATAACAATGTGGATTGTTCAGTATTTGCTCTTTGCGATTCTAATATGCTTATAGAGCCACAATACCTAATTAGGAAAATCCATACCACGTATTTCAAAAAACTCATAGGAATGCATACTATGAAAACAATTTTCATGAATATTTTTAAAAATTGCACCAGATAAAATCTATGTAATTCCATTTGGCACAGATTTTTTGAAGCATTTTCATGTTTCTTCTTTCTTTCTTTTTTTTTTTTTTATTTGACAGAGTTAGACAGTGAGAGAGAGACAGAGAGAAAGGTCTTCCTTCTGTTGGTTCACCCCCACAATGGCCGATCCAAAGCCAGGAGCCAGGTTCTTCCTCCTGGTCTCCTATGACGGTGCTTTGGGCCATTCTCCACTGCCTTCCCGGGCCATAGCAGAGAGCTGGACTGGAAGAGGAGCAACTGGGACTAGCACCCAGCACCGATATGAGATGCGGTCGCCACAGGCGGAGGACTAACCAAGTGAGCCACATGCCGGTCCCCAATGTTTCTTTTTTTTTTTTTAAAGATTTATTTGATATGTATTTATTTGAAAGTCAGAGCTTTAGTGACAGAGGAAGAGATAGAGAAGAAACATAAATTTTTCCATCAGCTGATTCACTCTGCAAATAGTCACAACAGTCATTTCTGGTCCAGGTTGAATTCAGGAGCCAGTAACTCCAGTCTAATTTCTCCTATGGATGGCAAGGGCCCAAGCACTTGGACCATTTTCCACTGCCTTCCCAGGTGCATTATCAGGAAGCTGGATAGGAAGTGGAGCAGCCAAGACTTGAATTCACAACCCATCATGGAATTCTGTCATAGCAACCCATGGCTTAACCACATGTGCCACAATACTTGCCCACCCTCCTATTTTCATGTATCAAAAAAAAAAAAAGACTTTTTATGAAGCACTAACAGAATATGGCTAGGCCCTTATGTTCTCTAGCTAAATTTATAAGGTTTGCATAAATATCAAAGGAAACAATAGAAGGAAGAGTGTATTGAAAAGATAGGAATTAATATAATTCTGTACTTCTTGGAGGGCTGTTGCTGTGGCTGTTGTTTGCTGCGCTCACCATCATGAAGCAGGATCCCTACTGTCAAGTTTCTTGGTCAATAAAGATTAATAAAGTAACATAATTCATATTGCATTATTATGTGGAGCTCTTCCAGTATGGGTTATTTCATTGCAAATACAGACTTGCTTGGCTTTTTGCAAGGTTAGGATAGTCAGTTAATTTCCCAAACTCTATTTTCATTCTAGAAATTCTAATACCATCAGTCAGTTTTTACTCTTGACCCATATCCCACAATGAAATCATCCTCAAGACACCTGCTGATGCAAATTAAGCTATGATCATACACTGATCTTTGTAATTCAGTACTTTTTGTCTTCCTTTTATATTTTCTCAGCAAATAGCAATCCTGCATGGATGTTTAGATGTGATTGACAAATTCTATGAGTAATATGTGCTGATACTGATGTTTTCTTAAAATTTGTATTAGCAAAATATAAAATGAGAGTGAGAAAAAAATTATTCCAAATTTAAGATAAAGTGAGCTTTATTTCAAAGTTGATTATCCTACTCTTCTTTGTAGTCATTTCCAGTCATTGCTGGGTGGGGTCATTAAGGAGAATTGATTATTTAAATAGGACTATATCTTTAGAGGTTGCACTTAGGGCCAGATGAATATTGGATATCTTGGTAATGGAAGCTCTCCCTAAGCGATTAGAGTTCTCTTTCAGAGTGGGTTAAGTGCCATGATAAATACTGTGAGTACGTATCATCCACTCTGTTATCCAAAGATGTGAACAACTCGACATAGAAAGATGATAATTCACATTTGGAACAAACTAATGCAGTTTCAACCCTTTCCAAGGCCCAGGTACATTAAATGCTGCTTGAAGATTGTCTCAGTAGACAAATTGTCCCTTTCTTCCTGCTCAGATTGCTATCTGCAAGAGAATCATGTGCAGGTACAAACAGAATAACTTATCAGAAATGGGAAAGTGCTCCGAGGATCCAGAGGCTCAACTGTTCCCATATGTGCCAGGCTTCAGACTTACTCTGTTTTTCAGGAAGTGAGCAAATCTCTGCTTCACAGCAATTTTCAGAGGCATTTGAGGATGTCTGGGAGCCGGTGGCTGCTGTGAGCACGTATGGGGAGGTTGTCTTGCAGGGGAGCAGATGTGTAGCTTTGAATGGGAATAAAGAAGGAGCTGGAGTGTGCTGTGTTCCTCACTTACCCTTTCCTTAGTTTGGCAGATCATTTTCTTTCAAGTATAGGGAAATAGCATTTCAACATTGTCAAGCACATTTATCAACATATTGATATGCAATCTGAGTTAGTCACTATGAATTGCTTTTTTTTTTTCCCCCAGGGACTGAGAAACGGATAATCAATGTTACCCAGTAAGTACAATTAGTTTTCTGAACGACTGTGTTCCCTTTTCAACAGATTGTAAAACTACCAAATGGGAAGCCTCAACATTCCAAAAATAGCAGTTACTTGACTAATTGCAGATTAACACTTTCTAGGCATCAGTAACATTAGAACATTTCAATGGCTTTACTGTTTTCTTTTCCTTAAAGAGGAAGCAGCAGAACAGCCCAGGGCCCATTACAGAAGCCACCTGCTTATATAACATCACATAGTTGCTATTTTTTTTTTCTTCATGCAAACTCAAGATTCTTAGTACTAAACAGATGTCTTGGGAATGAAGGGAGTAATTTGCAATATTAAGTTTCTTTAAAACAAGACAGAAGGAAATTTGAGTGGTAAAAATGTATACAGATATATAATAAACATTTAAAGATGAATGGGAGGGTGATGGATTACAAAAGCATGAAAAAAATATTAAGACACTGGTAATTCATAAATAATGCAGGCAACATTCAGAACTCCGGTTGGAGTTCAGAGTATTTAAATGCTTGTTCTTTTATCCATAGATTGAACAACTTTTCTCAGAAATCAGTATGTGGCTCTGATACTTTTCTACCACACCACGACATGACCATCACTCCATTTATTTATAGAGACTTAGGTTATATGATTGGAGAAGCCTCTGTCTCCAAGAGCTAAAACCTCTGGGGATGTTTGATCAATTTTAATATTTCTGTCACACGAAACCACTTAGGGAAGGCATCCCTAGCTTTAGTTTGATCCAAAACTCAAGAGCTCTGAGGATTCTTTTTGTAAGAGGGATAGAACTGGTGGTAAGGAACATTTGATTTTCAACCCATGGGAAATTTTCATTCACAGTATTAAATTCTATAGCCTGAACTTCTGAAATTCAAGGTAAAGTCAAACTAGTGAACTAAGAAAACCTGAGGGAAAATGTAAATGATTAGAAATTTGATTTTTATAACACAAAATGCTTTAATGGTTAAGAGCATTGGAGTGGCAATAAGAAAGCCTGGGTTTCAAGTCATGCCTCTGACATTTATTAGCTATGTGACCTCAGGTAGTTAGATACATTTGGTCTCAATTTCTGCTTCTGTAAAGTGGGGATAGTAATCCATAGCATGTTTTTAGTGAAGATTATGTAAAGTGTTAAGGACAATACCTGTCATATGTTATATGTTATAGAATGGTAATTAGCATAAAATAATGACTTTTAAATAATATCTATAATTATGAATATTCTCAGAGACTTCATGTTGTTTTTGGGGGATGGTTTTGCATACAGGCTCAACATACTATTATTTTGAGTCAGTAATTACACATAATTTGAGCTTGAAATTAAATAATCTCTTTCTTGTCTCATGACTTTGATACACATTTCCAACTCTGACTTGAGTACTGAACATGGTATTTCTTGGGTAACAAATGAATCTGAAGAATGATGATGACCTCTACTTAGTTACATAGTTTTCTTCTGAAGTTTGCTTCCATCTGTACTCGTGACCTTAATTGCACCATGATAGGTAAAAATACTTGCAACTTCTGTTGGTTTGCATGATCACAATGGAATACATGGAAAAGCCAATGCAATCATTCAGAACATAGTATTTATTGACCTCCTTCATGTCTCAGACACTCTTCTACATGCTGGAGAAGCATGAGTGACACAGAGATAATTCTCCCTCATATGTTTTCACAAAGAATGATTATTATTCTCGTAGGAAGTATTTTCACCTTGTTTGCAACTTTGATCAACTGTGTCCTGAATATAGATTTCTGATTCACTTATGATTATTTCCTCTCTGGTAAAACATGTGTTCATCTTTGATATCTCTCCAAAAATAGTCTTTCTTAGAAGATCCTTATCAGAGTGGACATTTGGTATAGTGGTTAAAATGCTACTTGGGATGCTCGTATCCCATATTGGAGTGCTGGGATTAAAATCCTGGCCCTTCTTCCAAAGTCAACTTTCTGCTAATGATCACTCTAGGATGCAACAGGTGATGGCCCTAGAGATTGGTCCCTGCCACCCACATGGGAAGCCTGGATTGAGGTACAGTCTCCTGGCTTCCCCAGCTGCCCCAGACATTGGGGATTGAAACACTGAATGGAAGATCTCTCTCTCTCTATCTCTCTCTCCCTCCCTCCCTCCCTCCCTCCCTTCCTCTCTCTCTCTCTCTCTCTCTCTCTCTTTCCTAATCTTTCAAATAAAATGAAGAAAAACAAGATTCTTGGCTTTACTTCCAAGAATTCAGTCAGCATACAAAACTAAGTGTTTAGACCTATTCAAGAACCATTAAGGCCGGCGCCGCGGCTCAATAGGCTAATCCTCCGCCTAGCGGCGCCGGCACACCGGGTTCTAGTCCCGGTCAGGGCACCGATCCTGTCCCGGTTGCCCCTCTTTCAGGCCAGCTCTCTGCTGTGGCCAGGGAGTGCAGTGGAGGATGGCCCAAGTACTTGGTTCCTGCACCCCATGGGAGACCAGGATAAGCCCCTGGCTCCTGCCATTGGATCGGCGCGGTGTGCCGGCTGCAGCGCGCTACCGCGGCGGCCATTGGAGGGTGAACCAACGGCAAAGGAAGACCTTTCTCTCTGTCTCTCTCTCTCACTGTCCACTCTGCCTGTCAAAAAAAAAAAATTAAAAAAAAAGAACCATTAAAGACTCAACAGAATCAAAAACTACATAACTAAAAATTCACAACCATTACAGTTTGCACTCAGTATAAGACCTAATTGAAAATACATATCCTCTACCATCTGAAAGACTGAATTTTGCACAAGGTTCTCTGTTGTGTCTTAAAAGTGAATATAAAGAATAACAAGAAATTATTTGTTCAAGAAATCTGAGAAAGCCTTTGGAAATCTATGAAAAAAAAATCTGAAAGTATTTGGCAGAATAAAGAGATTAAGTGAAAGGAGAAATAAAGATCTATGTCACTTCCTCTTCCCATTTATATGGCTGTGGGAAAAGTTTCTCTTCGATGAGAAATTCAGTGTCCTTTAAGTCAGACCATCCCACTATCCTAATTGTCTTAATTTTAAATTAGTTTGAATAAAGAAGTAGACCAAAAACTTGTTGAGAGGGTCACTGCACAGAACAAGACATTTTAGTTTGCCACAATGTCAAAATCCTATATTTTCCCCACGTCGTGGGGAAAGAGCATCAGGAATTGAGTCACAGCTGAACTTTGGGCATTTACTGGGCAGTGTGACCCCAGTGGACACAAACATGATTAGATAAGCAGGTAGAGAATAAGAGAGAAGCCCAGAAGGAAAAGTAATTCATTTTTTGAGAGTTTGTTAGCCTCTTATTTTCAGCAAAAAACTGTAACTCAATCATGGTCATTCATACACTCATAGTACAGTTAGGGTACTATGCTTGAGGTTATCAACATTAATTAATACAGATTTTAGAAAGAATCATTCTTTCACAAATTTTCCCAGGTCGTCAAATAAACAATCCTAAAAAGTAGGGGGCAGTCTAAAAAAGAAAAGGAACAAAATATTTCTTTTTTTTTAATTTTTTAATTTTAATTTTTATTTTTTTGACAGGCAGAGTGGACAGAGAGAGAGAGAGACAGAGAGAGAGAGAGAGAGAGACAGAGAGAAAGGTCTTCCTTTTTGCGTTGGTTCACCCTCCAATGGCCGCCGCGGTAGGCGCGCTGCAGCCGGCGCACCGCGCTGATCCGATGGCAGGAGCCAGGTGCTTATCCTGGTCTCCCATGGGGTGCAGGGCCCAAAAATATTTCTTAAACCTGTACTCCTTTTTTACCAAGTGGTGAGATAGATCCCCTGTTGCAGGGTCTCCAGAACCAAATGAATTTAAGTGCTGCACTTATGTCATCTTATCTCAAAGGCAAAAGTAATTATTATTGTGACAGGCCCCTTTCATATTATACTGATAATGTAAGATGATACAAGTGTCAGGTTATTATTATCTATGAAAACAGTCAGGAGAGTGTTAGACTGATCCTATAATTCCCACTATGCATTAGCTCTAAGGACAGATAGTCTTGAATTATGTCCTTAATATTTATTCTGTTCATTGTTCAGTTATTACTTTTGGATATTCTGAAATAAATGATCTCACAGGCATCCTAGAAAAGACATTAGCTCTCAACAAGCTGTGCAATGTGTACTTGAGCCAATACTATCGGTAGTATCGGTTGCAATTTGACTTGAACTGGGTATTGCTTAAACTCTTTAAGATTAGCTTTCTGAAGGAGGTACCTTTCTCTGAAGGGAGGAGAGAACTTCCACTTTGACTATGACCCTGTCAGAATGAGATCAAAGTCTGCGAACCCTAAAGGTTTCCATAGCCTTGGCAACTCATGACTAGAGCCTAGGGAGATTACTGACGCCATAAACAAGAGTGTCAAATTGTTAAATCAACAACAGGAGTCACTGTGTACTTTCGTCTCATGTGGGATCTGTCCTTAATGTGTTGTCCAATGTGATGCAATGCTATAACTAGTACTGAAACAGTTTTTGTTTTTTTGTTTTTTTGTTTTTTTTTTATTTTTACTTTTTTGACAGGTAGAGTGGATAGTGAGAGAGAGACAGAGAGAAAGGTCTTCTTTTTTGCCATTGGTTCACCCTCCAATGGCCGCTGCAGCTGGCGCATCGCGCTGATCCAAAGCCAGGAGCCAGGCGCTTCTCCTGGTCTCCCATGTGGGTGCAGGGCCCAAGCACTTGGGCCATCCTCCACTGCCTTCCCGGGCCATAGCAGAGAGCTGGCCTGGAAGAGGGGCAACCGGGATAGAATCCCGCACCCCCACCGAGACTAGAACCCGGTGTGCCAGCACCGCAAGGCAGAGGATTAGCCTGTTAAGCCACGACGCCGGCCCATGAAACAGTATTTTTACACTTTGTGTTTCTGTGTGGGTGCAAACTGATGAAATCCTTTCTTAGTATATACTGAATCAATCTTCCATATATAAAGATAATTGAAAATGAAAAAAAAAAAAAAACCTTGGTTTTAAATTGGAAATTGCATAGAAAATTAAACAATTTTTTAAAAAATATCATGTAGGATCTCTGTCCTTAATGTGCTGTACATTGTGATTTAATGCTATAATTAGTACTCCAACAGTATTTTTCACTTTGTGTTACTATGTGGGGGCAAACTGTTGAAATCTTTGCTTAATATATACTAAACTGATCTTCTGTATATAAAGAGAATTGAAAATGAATCTTGATGTGAATGGAAAGGGAGAGGGAGCGGGAAAGGGGAGGGTTGCGGGTGGGAGGGAAGATATGGGGGGGGGGAGCCATTGTAATCCATAAGCTGTACTTTGGAAATTTATATTAAATTTATTGATATTAAATAAAAGTTAAAAAAAAGAAAAAAATTAGCTTTCTAATTAGTGAAATGACCATAAACAAACTACCAAAATCACAGAGTTGCTTGGAAAACACTTAATTAAAAGCTCATCTAATGTTTACTTTCATGATTCAATTTGATTCCAGCAAAAAATCCAACATATCATGTGTGCATGTGTGTATGCATCTAAACTAATAAGAGGATAGAAGAAATGCCAAAGTACCTAGAATAGTCAGAATTATTTTGAAGAAAAGCAAAGCTGGAGGATGTACTTTACAATACAAAATAATTTGCTGTAACATTATAGTAATTAAGATACTGTGGTACTGACTCAAGGATAAAGAAATACATAAAGGAAAATAACAGCGTCTAGAGATGTACCCAATCACAATTATGTTCAGTTGGGGGAAAGGACGATCTTGTCCATCAATGATGCTAGTGTCATTAGAAAAAAAAAAAAAACACTGAATTTTGACTTCTTTATTTTCACTATGTACAAAAAGTATTCAAGATGAGTCATAGATTTTAATGTAACCATTGAAACAATAAGGTGAAAGCACTACATGATGTCTTCATGAGATCGAGGTAAACAGCTTGCAAAAATCACTAACTCTGAAGGAAAAACTTTTTTTTTTTTTTTTTTGACAGGCAGAGTGGATAGTGAGAGAGAGGACAGAGAGAAAGGTCTTCCTTTTGCTGTTGGTTCACCCTCCAATGGCCGCTGCAGGCCGGCGCACTGCGCTGATCCAAAGCCAGGAGCCAGGTGCTTCTCCTGGTCTCCCATGCGGGTGCAGGGCCCAAGCACTTGGGCCATCCTCCATTGCACTCCCGCGCCATAGCAGAGAGCTGGCCTGGAAGAGGGGCAACCGGGACAGAATCCAGAGCCCCAACCGGGACTAGAACCCGGTGTGCCGGCACCGCAGGTGGAGGATTAGCTTATTGAGCCGCTGTGTCGGCCTGAAGGAAAAACTTTTAAAGACTTTATTAA
Source organism: Lepus europaeus (assembly GCF_033115175.1). Lineage (NCBI taxonomy): Eukaryota > Metazoa > Chordata > Mammalia > Lagomorpha > Leporidae > Lepus > Lepus europaeus. The sequence goes on from NC_084848.1 coordinate 15,719,847, forward strand.
AAACAAGGATTCAATTTCATCAAGAGCTATCATTAAGAGAGCAAAATTTAAGATTAAGAAAATGCAATTCCATACATGTATACAATATAGGGTTTATATTCAGACTATGTCAAGAAATTTTCAAGTGAAGTCAAACAATTTAATTAAAAGCAAGGTAAAGGGATCAGTGCTGTAATACTATGTACCTTACTCTTTAACTGCATGTATACCATATCCCCATACAAAATTTTTGAAAATATATATGTATTATTTTAAATTACCATAATCATCTATGATTGTTTGATTGAGGGCATGGATCAAGTGTCCCAAAACCCTATATTTATGACCCCCACATTCCTCTCCTTTGGATAACTTGGAATTGATGAACATTGTTTACAAATTACAAACTTTAAATTGGGAGAATTTAAGTGCAGATGCTCCTCTACATACAATAGGGTTACATGATAATTGACTTATCATAAGTTAAAATATCATGAGCTGAAAACATACTTAGTGCATGTAATCTACTGAACATCACAGTTTGTCCACACAGTACACTGTAGCAGTGTACTGTACAGGACACAGTACACTGTAGCAGAGTATCAGTTGCTAACCCTCCTAACCATGTGACTGACTGGGAGGTGTAGCTTGTTATGACAGGATCACACTGCATATTGCTTGCCTGGAAAAAAATCAAAATTCAAACTTTGATGTATGGTTTCTGCTGGTTGTAAATCACTTTTACACTTCTGTAAAGATGAAAAATTGCAAGTCAAACCATTGTAAATCGGGGGCCATTTATATTCTTTTCCATGGTTATATCTACTGACAGGCGCCACATTTGCCTGTTGTACCAGACATAGCAAAATTTGAATGCCAAGGAGGGCACAAGAAAACAAGAATGTGAGAGCGATTTTTAATCTATCAAGGATATTACAAAATGTGGTGGGAAAATAATATTATATATTTTATATGTGTGTATGCAGAAAAGTATTATTGAACAATATTCAGAGGGTATTAGACAAAACATAAAGGCAAAGAAAAAATAAGCTTAAAGATTGGAAAGGAAGGAAATGTTAAAGTGTTGTGACTTGGTGAAAGGCATTTAACCTAGCAATTATGGACCAAGTCGTTGGGCCCTGCACCTGCATTGGAGACTCGGAAGAAGCTCCTGGCTCCAGGCTTCTGATCCTCCCAGCTCCAACCGTTGTGGCCATTTGGGGAGTGAACTAGCAGTGAACTCTCTCTCTCTCTTTCTCTCTCTGCCTCTTCCTTTCTGTAACTCTGCCTTTTAAATAAATAAATAAATAAATCTTTAAAAAAATTTAAAAATATAAAATATTGAATCCCACATCATAATGTCTGTGCTCAAAAGCGTATGTTCAATTGAAGAATCAAAGACAAAATATTGGGAAAATAATATATATGATAAATATTTTCTGACTCAATACAAAATTAATGTATAAAAATTAGACATGATACATAAGTAATGATTTTTTTCTCTTTTAATATTTATTTATTTATTTGAAAGGTGGAGTTACACAAAGAGGGAGAGACAGAGAGATAGAGAAAGAAAAAGAGATCTTCCATCCACTAGTTCACTTCCCAAATGGCCACAATGACTAGGGATCAGCCAAGCCAAAGCCAGAAGCCTGGAATTGCATCCAGGTCACCAACTTGGGCCATCCTTCAATGCTTCCCCAGGTGTATTAGCAGGGAACTGAATCAGAAGCAGAAAACCAGAAGTCAAACTGGAGCTCATATGTGATGCTGGCATGCAGGCAGCAGCTTAACATACTGTGCCACAGTGTCAGTTCCAAAATTTATTTTATTTTATTTTTCTGTTATTTAATTTTTGTTAAACTAAAACGAATTAGCTACTATATCAGAAGGGACATAAATTTGAATAGTACCAATCTGGCTCATAGGATCAAAAAATCCTAAAATCACATTCTGCTGAATACTCTAAGCAATGATTTTGGAGAAAAATTAAAATCTTCCCTATAAAATGAAATCAGAAGTAATAAAATATCTGGAAATAAATTTAACGAATATGTAAGATGAATATGAAGGAAAATATATGTCATTATATATGAAGAGTCTCTAGATATCAAGGAGAAAACTATCTAAAATCAAGTAGAAGTGGGCAAAATATAAACCATCTGTACATAGAGAATAAAAAGGAAATGATTGATGAAAATGTAAAGTGTCCTAACCTCTTTCATGAAAAGGAAATACAAATGTGAACCACAGCATGATAGAACTTTTCATCTTTCAGCAAAAATTGAAAAGATTATGAACCCAGAGTTGATGCGATTTTGTAAAAGAATCTTGTCACTTCACAGTTAATGGAATCTAAATTTGAACAATATCTATGGAAACGCACACATTTAAAATACTGTTCTATTTTTAGTTACTTACCCCACATGTGTATTTGCTTCATGATGAAATGTCATTTCTGCAACAATGTTAATTGAATCATCAGTTATTATAACAGGAAGGAAAGAAAGATCCCTGGAAGTCTTATAAGTGTGGGAATTGTTTTATAGACATGTGTAAGTTAGGGTGCACCCATTCAATGCAGCATTCATGCATTGGGGTAATGGAATTGACATTCAGCATGGAATGCTTTTATGTGTGCTGATCTGGAAGAACCTTTAATTCTTATTGTGCGATTAAAACTCAGTGAGCAAAATGGGTGTTACATACTTAGAAGATTATATTTAAAAATGAAAACAACAGATGCCTTAGATGAGGGAAACCAAGTAGCTCATACATTAGTATACCTGTTTAAATTCACTGTTATTTGCAGGTATTGCCTATCAAAAATATGTGCTAACTATTCCTTTTATCAAAAATGAAATATCAAGATGTTCGATAAAGCAATAGATTTACTAGATATGAAAACCTCTAATTTCTCCCAGAATCTGTATTAAAAATCAATGGTTTTTTTTTAATTTTTTTATTTATTTGAGAGGTAGTTAGAGAGAGGGGCAGAGGCAGAGAGAGAAGTCTTTCATCCGCTAGTTCACTCCTCACATGGCCCCAAGGGTCAGAGCTGAGTGGATCTGAAGTCAGGAGCCAGGAGCTTCCTCTGGGTCTCTCGGGTGGGCGCAGGGGACCAGGCACTTAGACCATCCTCCACTGCTTTCCCCGACCATAGCAGACAGCCAGTATGAAAGAGGAGCAGCTGAGACCAGAATTGGCTTCCTTGTGGGACTCTGGCACCACAGGCAGAAGCTTAGCCCACTACACCACAGCACTGGCCCCTGAATGGTTTTTTTTAAACACCATAAACCCACACACTTAAAGAGAATGGAGGGCAGAGAACAATGTGGACATTGTGAAGTATAAATCTAGTATTAGAAATAGGACAGTAGGTGAAGCAACAGTTATAAAACAATTCAAAGGTGAAATTCAAGATCCCAGAAGCTGAAAGCTTCTATATTACTATTTAAAACCCTGAACTGGATCACAATTTATAAAATACCTGTATATACAGACATATGGAGGATGTCAAAGACAAAGGTCAGATTGCACTGTCATCTTTCTATAGGGAAGCCCACATTCATACATACTTGTCTTCCCTCTTACGAAGACTTTTCTCAGAAATATAGTTTGGGCAAAGATCATGAAGTACTTACAGAAAGTCTCTAAAGTGAAAAAAAGCAAAGTCATCTCACAAAGTAAATGAAAGTTACGAAAACAAAGGCAGTATCTCGATTAGGAAAAGTGTTAACAAGTTCCATAATTCATATTTTCAAGAGATAAGAAAAATGTTGAACAATCTAATGTTCTAGAAACATTACAGTGAACATTGAAATGAAACATTGAAAATATGACATGGGAATCTTTTAAATAAAACAGATGTGGGGAAAATGAATTTTAACAACAGTAAACACAAAAAATAGCAAAGAGAAATAAAATTGGAGATAAATTCAATTCAGAAAAAAAATCCAGAATGTGATTTCTTTATAGTTCTGGAAATAGATGAAAAAATTGAGAGGAAAAACTACACCTACAACAAATAAAAAATACAATTTTCCAAATCTGATAGGCCATGAATATTCAAAGAGAAGGGACCTGCATGATGCTTAGCAAAATGAATTAAAAAAAAAAAGAGAGAGAGAGAGAGAGACTTATGCCAGGTTACACTAACTAAAAATTCAGGAAGGAAATGTTTTTTACTTTGAAAACATCAGTACCAGAAATTAGATCACTTTAAAGCAACATATTCAACATTCTGTGGGAAAATTATATCATTTTAAATAATCACTGAACCCAGTAAAAGCAGCAATCAACTGTGAGCATGTATTTTAAAAAGTTTCAGAGAATGTTTTTAAGCATTTGGTTTTCTGTTAGAACTGCCTGTAGACCTTTGCAGATGACACAGCACCCAGCCTCAAGCACCACCTCTCACACAGACAACGATAGTATGCAGTTCCAGGCTGGTTCAGTTGCCTCTGTTTTCTGAAGAAATGTCTCAGGGGATGGAATCCAACAGAAACAGTAGCTCCAACCTGGCAAAGAGGAAAGGAATCACCAGGATTGTGGCTAAGGGAACTTCTAAGACGAGGGTAACAACTATCCATTATGTCTGGAGAAAAACAAGACTAGAAGTCTTAAACCATAGGTCTGCAACAAAATAAGATTGAATATGCGGGTTCCCAGATGTGTTTTATCATTTTGTGACAAGTTTTACAAGGAGGGGAATTTGGTAATAAATGAGTAATAAGGACATTGAAGTCTCAGAAAATGAAAAATGGAAGTCATTTTTAACATCAGAGAAAATAAAAAGATGACAAGTGCATATTGCATGACTTTACTTTGAAGAATATTTATGTCATAATCATGATAATTTAATGCTGAATATTAATTAAATTCAAAGGAAAATATTGGGGGAAAGGGCAGAGTGGAAGAATGTGTGTCTGAAGTAATGATGTATGTGTGGGCGCTAAATCGTCTTCACCCATGGTAGGAAATCAAGAGATAATATCTAAAATCTGAAAATGAGAACCATTCTTTTTAAGTATGCAACTTAAAGATATGAGAGCAAACAGCAAAAGAAAGAGTTTAAGAGCTTGAAAGTTTGGCCGGTTCCTTGGCTCACTTGGTTAATCCTCTGCCTGCAGCGCTGGCATCCCATGTGGGTGCCGGGTTCGAGTCTCAGTTGCTCCTTTTCCAATCCAGCTCTCTGCTGTGGCCTGGGAAGGCAGTGGAGGACGACCCAGATGCTTGGGCCTTGCACCTGCATGGGAGACCAGGAGGAAGCACCTGGCTCCTGCCTTCGGATCAGCACAGCTCCGGCCATAGTGGCCATTTGGGGAGTGAACCAATGGAAGGAAGACCTTTCTCTCTGTCTCTCTCTCTCTCTCACTGTCTATAACTCTACCTGTCAAATAAATTGGGGAAAAAAAAAGAGTTTGAAAGCTATTGGATATAAGAAGTAAAAATCAGTAATGACGGGCCTACACTGCAGTGTAGCAGGTAAAGCCACCACCTGCAATGCCTCCATTCCATTTGGACACCAGTTCGAGTCCCGCTACTCCACTTCCTATCCAGCTCTCTGCTATGGGCCTGGGAAAGCAGTAGAAGATAGACCAAGTTCTTGGGCCCTTGCACCTGCGTGGGATACCCAGAAGACGCTCCTGGTTCCTGGCTTCTGATCAGCTCAGCTCCAGCTGTTGAGGCCACCTGGAGAGTGAACCAGTGGATGGAAGGTCTCTCTCTTTCTCTCTTCCTCTCCTCCCTCTGTGTAACTCTGACTTTCAAATAAGTAAATATTTTTTTTAAAAAAAATCAGTAATGAGTAGGAACAAAAATATGCATTTGTATATATATCACTTGATGCAACTAAAATTTAAATTTAAAAATCAAGATTTACCTATCAGCAGTCAATTATTCCGCTAGCATTTTGTTCTTTGCAAAGCTGTTTAATAATATTTTAAAACATCAAATATTTTAGACTCAACCGACCAGCAGAAGACCACACTGACAAGAGTCTAATTGTGGAACAATTTTTTTTTTTAAATTTTTCTCAAGAAATTGACTATACAACTGACATTTGAGTAAAACTAGTGTACACATCCATTGAATCTGCCAATATTGTATTATCATTAAAAGCACTCTAAAAGGATTCCCTCCATTAAACCAAATGGCCCTGGTCTCGTCTACATATTTGTTTTTGTCTGTATCAGTTGCCTTAGTCTGGGATTAATAACGAACTAACTCCAAAACAGAATAAATTTACTAGCCCATGATTCTGTGGTCCTCGATGTAGTCAGAGCTCATCTGAGTTGTTTGCTGGAACACTTAAGTCATTCATGTGACATTGCCATCTGGAAGCTTATTGGAACTGGGTGGGCATAGGAAGCTTGATGGTGTTGCTGGCTGGCTATTACACGCCGCTTGCAGTCTGGTCTCTTGTCCTTAAACTGCATGGCTCTACATTCTTCACAGGGTAGTTTCAGTGTTTCAAGAGGACAAGAACTAAGTTGTCAGGACTTTCGAGGTTTTGATTCAAAACTGCCACGACATCACTTTCGCCATATCCTATTGATCAAACTAAGTTGCAAAGGCAGCCAGGATTCAAGGGTATGAAAAAATGATCTCCATCTCTTGAGAGGACACGCTGCAAACATTTTGTGGTCATCTTTAATCCACTACATACGCCGACATCGACCCTAATCAGCCTGTTTACAAGTAAGTGGATTTAAAGGGACTTCATAATAATTTTTATTAGGAAGTCTGATGATAGTTTCCACTTTTGTCTTCAAATCTCCTGTACCCCTTCTCATCCACACATATTTACCCTCAGCTTGGAGCCATGGTAGTTTTTCTAATTATTGTAAACATCTGTTTTTCTTTACAATATCACATGTTTCAATCAGGGTAGAACTCTTGTGATGTTCGCTGTCTTATCTTTCATAGTGATTCACTAAGTGCAAGTTTTAAAGCAAAAACAAAGGAGAATTTCCAATATTTTTTTCCTTAATGCCATTAACAGGGTAAGAGATAATCAGCACACCACTACAAGAAAGTATATTTGAAATATTCTAAATAAGATACTTTAGAACATGTAAGTGATTTTTTAAAAAAATAAATCAGACAAGGAAAACAAAGAAAATAACACAATGTCAAATATTAGTTAATTACAGAACAGAAAATCAGTTTCGTGTTTGCAAAAGTTAATTGGAAAAAGATCTCTCTGTTTCTTCTTTTTGAAAATAATTGTCATCATTTTTATTAGCTTTGTTTTTCTTCTTGCTTTTTTGTTTCTTTCAGTGGGAACTATAAGGCAGCTGGCTATTGAAAAAAACAATCTATAGTATCCCAGAACTGTTAGAAAAAAAAAAAAGTGAATTGCTACATTTGGTTCTACTTTTGAGTTGATATATTTTTATTCTAATTAAATAGCTCTAATCATATCTGGTAGAAAAACTCAGAGTAGCAAAAGGTAAATGGATCATAGACTGAGGTCCAGAGAATAAAATTAAAATATATTAAAAGGTAGCAAACTTAAACCAAGAGTTGTATTGTATAATGTGAGGGTAGGAAATGGAAGTAAAAAGAATCCTTTCTGCAGAGCTAAAATATTGAATTATTTAGAGTCACACAATTAAGGGTAAGCCCAGGACCAATAGAATGAAAGCAGGAAAATAAAAATTTTCTCTATCAGAGAAATGTTTCTAACATCAAGGATATAATGAAACTGTCCCCCAGGAGACCTGCTCATCTGACACAGAACTTTTCAATCTTAACAGCTACAATCTCATCTGACCCTGCAGTACCCCAGCATCCCTTAGCTAGGGATCACTGTGGCAGAATGAATTATGTTTTCAAGTCACAGAGACATGGACATTTAATCAGTTATTTTGCCTGTCAGAAATGAATTATAGCAATATCCCACATCATAACAATGCTTATGGCCATCACCAACAGAAATGAGAACTAGTCCTTTCAAAACTATTACCAACATTGTGAGCAGATCTTCTGGCTTAACATGTGAACATGGAAAAGTCTCTGTCCAGTTAATTAGCTGCACTGTTGTTAAGTTCTCTTTTAGGAAAAAATAAATTTCAGCTTCTCAAAGGACATCAGTCTTTCTATGGAGAAAATGGGTGATTATGATATTGCCTTCAAATACATAGCAAAGAAGAAGAAGAAGAAGAGTGGAGTAGGAGGAGGAGGAGGAAGGGGAGGAGGAGGAGGAGGAGGAGGAGGCTGCAGCAAATAAGTAAGTGGAAAAAAAGTCCACTGTAGGGACAGGAGTCTAGAGCAGCAGTTTAACACAGCTCTTGTGAAATCTGAATCCCATACCTTAGTTTTGGGGTTCAAGTCTCTGCGTGACTCCCAATCCAGATTCCTACTAATGCGTATTTTGGGAAGCTGCAGGTAATGACTTGTTTACTTGAGTCCTTTCCACACACATGGAAAACTCAAATGGACCTTGGGCTTCTGGCTTCAGCCTGTCACAACCTGGCTGTCGCAGGCACTGGGGAGTAAAACTAGTGAATGATTTCTCTCTTCTGTCATTCAATGATAGATAAATAAACAAATACATAAATAAACAAATCTATACAAAAGTACCCACAGTGTTGAATATCTCAGTGTTTTATAAAGCTGTGTAGGTTCTTTTATAAAAGAAAGAAAAAACACAGATTCACAATTTTTTTTAAAACACTTCAGGCCAGGTTTGTTTAGGAATTCAGAATTTTTGAGAGTTTAGAAAGGTCATTTGGTGTCTCACCTTAAACCTTCCTATCTGGCCACTAATCAAAATAGCATTATTGCCACTTCTGAAGTGGAACTTACGCCTGTTCACACCATGTGGGAAAGGCCTCACATCTTACAATCATACTTAGTCTCAGGAAGTCAGGTTTGGTTCATGATGGAATGTTGAAATATTTCCAGCTTTCAGGGCTTGGGGAGTTGAGAACAACAGATAAGAACTGTGAACTCATATCTGTTATATTCAGTATTCAAACAAATCATAACACCAAGAAGAAGAAAAGTGTACACACACCTCCAGATACAATGATAATAATTGCATTTGCACACAGCATTTAATAAGCCACTTCTTTTATTTTTTCACTTGGGTTAAAAATAATCACAATCTAACAAAGAAAAATAACAGATAAGTGGAAATCACTGTGATAAAGGATCTTATATCTAAATGTGCCCCCCCCCCAAAGCAAAACCGTTAGCATTTCAGTCAAGGTCGTCCAGTGAGCAGGTGACATATCTCATTCTAAAACCTTGTGTTTAATTTTCAATGTTCTCAACTACTTTCTCTTGCTTAGCTGTATGTCATCCACAAAAAAGATGTCTTTTTTTCACCTTCTTTTTGAAGATATGGAGGTGACTGACTTTAAAGGGTGTTTTGGAAATGAACTTGAAGTTAAAATAACAACTCATTCACAAAAATAAGTTGAAGCAAATATCATAAATTACATAAAAATATTTGCTATGGACCTTTGTACAGGCATAATCATAAAAGTAAAACTGCGGGCAGGACTGTTCAAAGGCAAATATGTCTGTTTCTCTGCAGACATAGTGACTATCCCATTAATAAAATATTGACTGCATTAACACCCAGTCATTCATATTCAATTTTTAAAAAAAGAACAGAGACAGAGAGAGAGAGGGAGAGAGCTTTTATTTTGGAGGCAAGATACCTCCGTATAATAAATCCTCTGTTTCTAGACATTTAATGGCCCTCTTCTCATTTTCCTTTGTATAATAGATTTGAACTAAGATAAAAATCACAAGGATTTTGGTATCCAAAACACCTTATGAATCTCAACAAATCATAGAGTCCAAATGTGCAATGATTTTTTTTTTCACTAAAGTTTGTTGATGCAGAGCTCAACAAGTTTTGGTTTGTTTTAATGTTTCCCTATAACTGTTAAAGACAAACACTGGGCCGGCACTGTGGCTCAATAGGCTAACCCTCGGCCTGCGGCGCCAGCTTCCAGGATTCTAGTCCCAGTCGGGATGCCGGAATCTGCCCCGGTTGCCCCTCTTCCAGTCCAGCTCTCTGCTGTGGCCCAGGAAGGCAGTGGAGGATGGCCCAAGTGCTTGGGCCCTGCACCCGCATGGGAGACCAGAAGAAGCCCCTGACTCCTGGCTTCAGATCAGCGCAGTGCACAGGCCACAGCACGCCGGCCGCAGCGGCCATTGAGGGGTGAACCAACAGCAAAAGGAAGAACTTTCTCTCTGTCTCTCTCTCTCTCACTGTCCACTCTGCCTGTCAAAAAATAAATAAATAAATAAATAAAAATAAAAATAAAGACAATCACTGATCGTATTGACATTCTGTAATAGGATCTGTGTATTTTTATTGCCTCTAAGTATTATTACCAGAATATTTTAAAGTGAATTTTCTGATTTATGTGGAAACATATAAATCTGAAAAAGAAATCTATACAGTAGGAGCTTTAAGTTTCCTATGGAAGTGTAACAACTGGTCAATGCAAATATAATTTTAAATACGATACATGTTCTTCAAACTTTCTCAAGTTGATTTTAAAGATTTGTTTTGGTTCTGTAAAGTCCTCATTTTATAACAAATTTATGTACCAAATGCTATTAGAGAAGTCTGAAAGAATTTTATTTATTGAATTATGTGATATACTGGAATTTGTCTATTCATATTCAGTGCTTGGGTATTTCCTTCGGTAACTGTGCCTTTACAAATATCTTTAGCCCTCCACCAAAGTAAAGGTGTGTTGGGATCATGGCCGTGTTTCTGGTGAAGAAAGTAGGAGTAGGGACACAGTGGTTTTGTTGCTACTTGGGATGCCCTAATTCCATTTTGGAGTTCCCAGTTCAGGTCCTGGCTACTCCACTTCTAATGTAGCTTTCTATTAATACACGCCCTGGGAAGCAGCATGTGATGGCCCAAGTCCACAGGTCTCATCCACCCATGAAGGAAACTCACATGAATTCCAGGTGTATGGATTCATCCCTGGCTAATGTGGGCAACTGGGGAATCTTGTAGATCTAAGATCTCTCTCCATCTCTCTCTCTTTCTCTTTCTGTCTCCCTCTCCCTCTCTGACTTTCCAAAAAAATGAAAATAAATAAATTTAGAGTGTTTTTAAACCAAAAACATGTATATGGGAATAAAATGGGAGTGGATGAAACAAAGAACAGAACCAACATTTCATGAGCTCAGTCTTTTTATCATTAGTCATTATTATGACTGATTTATTCCTCCCATTTTACATAAAAGAATGGAAAGGTAGAAAATAAGAAGGTGAGAAGGAAGCCCCAAGTTACATGGTGAGTAAAAAGTGTAACCATACATTTCCCACCTCTCTGTGCTGCCATGGAAATTTACCATAGCACAAAAACATGCTCAATAGAATTTATATTAGAAATCCATTGTCATTCCATTAAAAATGATACTGTGATTCATTGTTGTTTTGAATTATCTGCACCATTTTCCTCTTTGCTTATGTAATTGAAACCTAACTCTTTGTAATCCTCCTAACAAGAACTTCTTTACTTCCTTCACACAAAGTTGAAGTCAAAAAGTAAGAGCTCTCTTATCGGAGAATTCAGAATCATTACACAGAGAAGATGAAACTTGACATCCTTCCAATTCACTGATGGATATGCAACAATGTGTCCTTGAAATTTCACTCATAATTTTTAAAAATTCCTAACCAGTTATTTCACTTTTCAAGGATATTCAAAACTCAAGGATCAAACTTTTTAGAAAGCACTGATCTCATTACTTCCATACCTTTTTTAGGTTGAATTGTGTCCTTCAAAAAATGTATCCCACATACTAACCTCTAGTTCCTCAGAATGTGACCTTATTTGGAAACAAGTTAAGATTTGTTGCAGATGAAATTACTTAAGACAAGTTCATACTGAAGTAGGATGGGCCTTTAATACAAAATGACTGAAGTCCTTGCAAAAAAGGGAGATTCAGACATAGTTACACACATACACACAAAGGAAAAATGCTATTTGACCATGAAGACAGGAAATTAGGTGATGCATTTACCATTCAAGAAATGCCAAAGATTCTTACAAACCATGAGAAGCCAGGAAAGAGCTTCAAAATAGATTGTTAATCATCACTTTTCAAAGGCACCAACCCTACTACTTTGAGTTGGTACCATGACCTTGGATTCGCAAGTCTCCGGAAACATGAGGCAATGAGTCTCCAAGCTTGTGGTAATTTTTTATGGAAACCTTAGCAAACACAAGCAATACTCAAATAATTATATATCATAAAATTCACTTTTTAAATATTTATTTATTTGAAAGGCAAAGTTACAGACAGGCAGAGACAGAGAGAGAGAGAGAGAGAGAGATCTTCATCCACTGGTTCACTCCCCAAATGGCCACAATGGCCAGCGCTGAGCTGATCTGAAGCTAGGATCCAGGAGCTTCTTCTGGGTCTCCCACCACACAGGTGCAGGGGCCCAAGGACTTGGGCCATTTTCTACCACTTTCCCAGGCCATAGCAGAGAACTGGATCAGAAGTAGAGCGGCCAGGATTTGAACTGGTGCCCATACAAGATGCTGGCACTGCAGGCGGAGGCTTTACCTGCTACACCATGGTACTGGCCCCAATTCACTTTCCAATACATTTACACTATTCCCTTTAAATTATAATTGTACACGTAAATATCTCTAAATAAAATGTCCTCAGTTTACCACTGTTTGTGGAATTTACATGTAAGAAATACAGTCACATTAATTATGTTCAATTTTCTTCTTACTAGCATTTGACCAAGAAACAAATACTAATTTACTACCAAATCACAGCCATAAAGAAGCCTTGTGTACTTGTTTATGCCTTCATTAGTTGACTGCCTGCCAACATCCTATCACTAATGTTATCATTCACTTTTCTTTCTCTACAGAAGAGGTAGGTAAAATTAATTTCTGTCTGTGTTCAAAATAATGGCCTTTATGTTTAGAGCTTACCTCGGTCATACCCTTGTCTTAGATAAATTCACCTGTAACTTATTCCATATTTTATCTCAAGAGAAGAAAGGACCCCACAATATTTTAGAGCTATATTATAATGGATCTTGCTTCCTGGAAAACCCCAGGAAGTATTCCAACAAAAGGATTTTGTACAGAAATTCAAACCCAGCAGGGAACTTTGGATTGGCTGAAAACTAACTTCTTACCTCATCTGACTTTTATAGTTCCATAAAACAAATGAAAACAGTCCTAGATATTGTTTAGGGGAGAGGATCTATCACATTTTTAATGGATGGACACTTCCTATGAAGGGATACCTGTTTCCAATATCCTACTTAGTTTCCTGCACAATGGGTATTTTTTTTTTTTTTTTGACAGGCAGAGTGGACAGTAGAGAGAGACAGAGAGAAAGGTCTTCCTTTTTGCCGTTGGTTCACCCTCCAATGGCCGCCGCGGTAGGTGCGCTGCGGCCGGCGCACCGCGCTGTTCCGATGGCAGGAACCAGGTGCTTATCCTGGTCTCCCATGGGGTGCAGGGCCCAAGAACTTGGGCCATCCTCCACTGCACTCCCTGGCCACAGCAGAGAGCTAGCCTGGAAGAGGGGCAACCGGGACAGGATCGGTGCCCCGACCGGGACTAGAACCCGGTGTGCCGGCGCCGCAAGGTGGAGGATTAGCCTATTGAGCCGCGGCGCCGGCACAATGGGTATTTAATCAATGTTTACTACTCCTAATTGTAATAACATTAAAAACACAATCAGCCATATAAGCTTCAGTTGCTGCTTAACCTATTTCTCACTACAAATAATGAAAATTTCATCCTTGACTAAAGAGCTATGGAAAGAAAGGATGTTTGGATCATAAACCTGAAGAAAGTCTAGGGAAACTACCAAGGCATAATGAACCTGCACCATGAGAGATGCTATCAAAGTAATGATCACTAAACGATAAGTTTCTATGAAACAAATACAACTAATTAGATGGTCAAACCCAAGAGTAAACAGAGGACTACCCCTGATGTTATTTTAAAATATGGAATACAGCTTCTAGACATTATAAAATCCAGTTTAGAAGGAAAAACTTTATACACAGATGATGAAATAATCTTCAACACTGAATCATCCACAGATATTTTTAGATTCTAATAAATTCAACTCAATGTGTGAGTTACAAAATGGAATAATTAAGCAACAAACATATTCAGTAAGAATGTCAACACTGTATTGCATGTTGTGGAGAACGTAAAACACAGTTGCTCTTTCTGTATAACACATGGATTGTGCAAAGAATATTGCACTCATACTGACAATAGATATCTTTGACATCGTAATTTCTACTTTTCAGATAGTTTTAAAGCAACCAAAAAACGTGAAATCTAAAGATGGACAAGAAATCTCAGTGAAAGAAATAACAAAAAGACTTCACCCAGCAGAGTGGACTAAGAACAGACACTAATCTTGCTGCAATAAATGCATTTAAAAAATGAATCATATAAAATACCAGCTCCCAAATTCAAACATAGGCTGACATGACAATCTGAAATTTCTGGGAATATCTGACTCAAAGAGAAACCTCTAGTCACTTGCAACTTCTTTCCCCCAAGTTTCTACCATATACTAAAGGAAGAGTTGTGGGAGACAGCAGGTGACCAGAGAATTAATATGGTGGTAGTTGGTATGAAAGAGATGATTGGTGGTTAAGTGGATACAGATGAAAAACATCATGCATTTTTCCAAGCCCTTTTTGCCTAAGAAGTTAACACCTCAAGCTGCTTTGTGAAGATTCAGTAAACTTTCTTTTGTACAAGGTGCAGGCAAAAACCACATTGCATATGATCTTCCTAACCTTGGGAGAACATTAGGAAATATCTTGAGTCTCAGATCTTGTGCTAATAAGTCATCCCCTTTTACTAGAAGAAAGATAAGACAAACTGAAGGTATAAAACAGAGAATGACATCCACTGGACAGGAATAGTGAAAAATCCCACTTCTGATTATAAGGTAAACAAGCACCACTAAGACTAAAGGTAGACCACTAGAAAACTTTCCTCATTCCCAAAATCATCCTGGCACAGAGCACTAAGCGACAATAAGAGTGGGATCTAAGGGGCCAGTGTTGTGGCATAGTGGATTAAGCCAATGCTTGCCACACCCAGATCCCAAATGTGCACCAGTTGGGTCCCAGCTTCTCCACTTCCAATCCAGCTTCCTGCTAATGCATGAAAGCAGTAGAGGATAGCCTGAGTGGAGTTTCCAGGCTACTGACTTAGGTTTGGCCCAGCCTCAGCCAATGGGGCTATTTGCGGAGTGAACCAGATGATGACAGCTCGCTCTCTCTCTCTCTCTCTCTCTCTGCCTTTTTGATATCCTAAATCAAAAACAAAAAACAACAACAACAAAAAACTGTGATCTGAGACCAACTCTCTAATTCAGACAGTCAGGGATAGCGGCAACCACAGAATAGAGAGGATACAGACACAGCTGTGAGAAAAAATCCCTCTAACACTTCACTTTCATTATGAGCACTAATCCAACATTGCAAAATTTTAGGCTGAAGTCCAGTAAATTGCTATCTAGCAACAATTAGAAGTTAAATCAGATCAATAATTCAGTACTTTAGCTCAATCCTGTAATGATTAACTTTAAATGTTATATTTCACCTTTGTGAGGATAATGTGCCCAGTTGTTCCAATGTCACTCTGAATGTTGCTATGAAAATGACTTTTAGTTGTGATTACCATTTAAATTAGTAGACTTTGAATAAATAATATTACTGCACATGATGTGAGTGAACCTCATCCAATGAATTGGGAGTCTCCTGAGAAAAGACTGAAGTCGCTCAAAAAAGAAAACAAATAAATAATAAAATAGTCCCAAGATTGCCATTGGACTTAAAACCATAGCATTGACAGTTGCTGGAAATTGTAGTCTGTTAGCCTGAGCCAATTCATTAAAATAGCTTTCTCTCTCCAAAGGCACTTCAAAAAGTTCATGGAAAGTAGAATTAAAAGATACGTTATTTTGTTGCAAAAAAAGTTTTAAAACCATACGAAGATTTTAACAACATATATTTTCCATGAACTTGTTTAATAACCCCTTATGCTTGGGCTTCATTTTTTTTAAAAGACTTATTTATTTATTTATTTGGATGCGAGAGTTACAGAGAGAGAAGAGAAGGAAAGATAAAGAGAGAGAGAGAAAGAGAGAGAGAAATTTCCATCTGCTGCTTCACTCCCCAAGTGGCTGCAATAGCCAGGACTGAGCTAGGTTGAAGCCAGGATTCATCAGGGTCTTCCTTGTGAATAGCAGGGGCCCAAGCACTTGGACCATCTCCTATTATTTTTCCAGTCATTAGAAGGGAACTGGTTGGGAAGGGGGGCAACTGGGACATGAACTGCTACTCCTTTGCAAAACAGGTGTTGCAGATGGTGGTACCTGCTATGCCACAAAATCAATCCCTTGCTTTAACCTTTTTTTGCAACAATAGGCTTAACTTATAAGAAGACAAACAAAAATATTGAAATAATTGTCAAGATCTAAGCAACTAACCAAAAAAAGCTCTGAGATAATTCAGATGTTAGATTTCTCCAAAAAATATTTTTAAGTAACAGGAATAAAGGGTTTATGAACCTATTTGAAAAGTTGGATAACACACATGGACCAATAAGAAAATTCAAGAGACAGGTAGAACTAGTGAAAAGAGTCAAATTGAAATGGCAAACATTAAAAAAAAAGCATGAGAGATCAAGACTTTCTTCAATAGGTCTATCAGTAGAACAACTAATGAAAGGTTCAGTGAACTTTGAAATTCAGAGACGTCTCAGACCACATATCTTTGAAAGCAGGCACCTGGATAGTCTGACAAAAAGTGGAACCCCTGGTCAGACTACAGCAACATGAATATATGAATAAAAAATGTCCAAATAAAATGGAGAAAAATAAATAAAACATGACAGCATTCAAGGGCCATGGAACAATATGACATGATGTAATATCCATGTCATTGGAATAACTAAAGAAGAAGAACAATTAAAAAAAACAGAACAGTAAAACATATGTTTAAATAGACATTATCCTAGTATATCCAAGTACAATGAAAGAAATCAAGTTGTTGGCTAAAACTCTTAGAGAATCCAAAGCAGGGAGAATGAGGAGGGTCTAGACATCATAGAAATATACCTCATTACAGACAAGTTATTGAAATCAAAGATGAATGGAAAATAATGAAAGTATCCATAAATGAGAAAAAAGATGCATTACCGCAAAAGAGGAAGACATATTACATCACCAGAAATTTTTAAAAGTATCATAAATCAATTATAAGTATAAAAATAACTATGAAACATATCTAATTACTATAAAAGTAAATATGAAAGAAAAAAGGTAAAAAATAGCAAAATAATTGGCTGAAATTCAACTATATTAATCATTATATTAAATATAAATGAGCTTAACACCACAATTAAAATTCAAAGATTGTTTAATTGGATTTTAAAGAAAAAAAAGGATAAAACAATATGCCATCTACCAGAGACCTTTTCAAAACGTAGACACAAAAATGAAAAACAAAAGGGTAGAAACACTTAAACCAAGTCAACACTAATCTAAAGAAAGCCCGAGTTACATTTTAATTAAATAATGGAAACATCATAATAAGGGTTGTTACCAGTAATAAAATGTATTACATAGCAGCAGCATCTGGTGCAGCAGTTAGATCATCACTTAGGATGCCAGCATTCCATATCAGAGTGCATGTATTCAAGAACTAGCTGCACTCCAATTTCTGCCTTCCTGCCAATGCAAACCTCAGCGGCAGCGGATGATAATTCAAATGCTTGGGTTATGGCACCCATGTGGGAGATGCAGATTGAATTCCCAGTTTCTGGCTTCAGCCTGGTTCAATTTCAGATTTTGCAGGCATTTGAGGAGTGAAAACAGCAGACAGCAGATGGGGTTGTTTCTCTCTCTCTCTCTCTCTCTCTCTCTCTCTCTCTCCCCCCCCACCCCATCCCTCTCTCCCTCTCCCTTTCTCTCTCCTTGCCTCCCTCCCTCCCTCTTTGTGTGTGTGTGCCTGTATGTCTTTCCCTTTCTCCCTCTCTTTCCCCCTTTTTAAAATAAAATTTTTAATATACATTATCTATTTCCTTTAAAAAGAATATTACACAATGACCAATGATGTGATTTATATGAAGATCTTCAATATGTAGAACCGAGAGGAGGAATAGTCAAATCTAGAATTATGTTTGGAAGCTTCAAAACTGTCTTTTCATTAACTGACAAAACATTAAATCAGGAAAGACATTAATTGCCTGAAAATATCATCAATCAACTTGAACTTATTGACATTTATAGAGTACTACTTTCAAATGTAGCACAATACAGGGCTAATGCTGTGGCATAGTATGTAAAGCTGCCGCCTGCAGTGCCAGCATCCCATATGGGTGCCGGTTGAAGTCCCAGCTGCTCCACTTCTGATCCAGCTCTCTGTTATGGCCTGGGAAAGCAGTGGAAGATGGCCCAGGTCCTTGGGCCCCTGCACCCACGTGGGAGATCTGGAAGAAGCTCCTGGCTCCTAGCTTTGGATCAGCACAGCTCCAGCTGTTGTGTCCATTTGGGGAGTGAACCAGCAGATGGAAGATATCTCTCTCTCTCTCTCTTTCTCTCTGTCTCTCTCTCTGCCTCTCCTTCTCTCTCTGTATAACTCTTATTTTCACATAAATAAATAATCTTTAAAAACAAAATATAGCACAATATGTATTTTTTCATGTAAGCATATTATATTCATTGTTATGCATATGGTAGCCACACAAAATATTCTGTTTCAAAAAGATACATTATTGATTCTTAAAAAATTGAAAAGAATTATAATTATTGAAATTGTTTCTAGCATGATGCAATTAAAAGTCTGAAAATGCTTATTAGTGATAAATAATGAGGTGGATATAATAAATGATGTAGGACTTCACAAGATTGCGTAAATAATGAGGGTTGAAGCTCTTGAAAATATATTTTTTCAAAAACAGAACTTATTCTATCTTGATAAATATGTATATTTTAGGTGAGAAGCTTTCTATTTCCTATTCTAATCCATGATTCATTTTCATTGTACTGCTGTATAGTCTGAACTTGAATGATGCTTGTTCCTTGCCATAAATCCTTGATAATATCCTGCTTTCCCATGTATTTCCAGTTTCTCAGTGTATTAAACAAAGTGAGCAAGGGAAAAACTAGTCTGTATATCAACTGTCTTGTGTGGAAAACATATTTTCTCACCAAGATCTTGACCAGAGAAATAGAACTTGAGCCCTGAGTGGCTGATCATGAAAATAAGCTATCTAGATGTAGTCTTATTTATTTATTTATTTATTTATTTATTTATTTATTTTTGACAGGCAGAGTGGACAGTGAGAGAGAGAGAGACAGAGAGAAAGGTCTTCCTTTGCCGTTGGTTCACCCTCCAATGGCTGCCGCGGTGCAGGGAGGAAGTGAAAATAGCAGATTGGGTGCAGGGCCCAAGCACTTGGGCCATCCTCCACTGCACTCCTGGGCCACAGCAGAGAGCTGGCCTGGAAGAGGAGCAACCGGGACAGAATCCGGTGCCCCGACTGGGACTAGAACCTGGTGTGCTGGTGCCGCAAGGCGGAAGATTAGCCTATTGAGCCACGGCGCCAGCCTAGATGTAGTCTTAATCATGAAGAACCAGAGGGCAAGCATGAAAGACACATAGAAAGAGCCTTCTGGATTCAAAGAACAAATATATCCAAGAAGAATTTTAAAGATTTGTTTCCATCTGAAAAGAGACAGAGGGAGAAATGGAGTGGAAAGAACTTCCATCTTCTGGCTCACTCTTTAAATGTCCACAACAGCCATGGATGGCCTGGCCAAAGCCAGGAGACAGGAATTCCTGTCTGGGTCTCCACATGGGTAGCAGGAACCAAATTCCTTGGGCCAGCAAGTAGCAGGAAGCTACATGGGCCTAAGCACAGTAGCAGAAAGCTAGATTCAAGGGACTGGGACTCAAACTGGCACTCTTACATGAAATTAGGTTACACAAGAAGTAGCTTAATCTACTGAGCCACTGTGCCCATGCAATAAGAAGAATTTTATGCAGGAGATACATCAAATACTAAGAGCTAGAAAGAAACAAAGTAAAGAACAAATGTTAGAAAGCTAAAGATTAAACGAGGATGATTGACAAGAATAGTTTTGGAACACACTAGAGCTGGGCAAAACTCGTGCTGCATTGGCCTATTGCTTCAGACCTTGGGGAAAGAAGCTTAACTCAGCATGTGTCATGTGCATCTCTTCCAACATAAGTATTCTAATCTTCGTGTTGCAAACTGATAATCTAAAGAAGAAATACTGCTCAAAAACATGTTGATTTTGACTAAGCAAGTGTCAGAAACCCCAAAATACTAAAAAAAAAATTGTAATTAGTTACTAATGTTTTAAAACTGGAATATTTCTTATTTCTTAGATAAAAATATCTTTTCTTGCCAATCCATCATTCCAACGTGGCAATGATTAGCATGAGTTGAACATCAGTCTTTTCTTTCACAGACTGGATTGCACAAGTCCCTTACATATGTTCTTTATGAATAGTCCCTTTCTACATTCCAAATATCTAGCTGGTTTACATTCAGTACTTCTTTGACCCATAAAGACTTTGGAGAACTTAGCTCTACTCGAATCACAAGGGAGCATTCTGTGATACTCAGAACGTGAATAAATATTCATGTCCTACTCCTTTTACTCTTGTAATTCTGTGCTTGGAATTTCTTTCCCTTTTCTTTCTCTTGGGTGAATTTATTTAAACCATTGAAGCTTCAGGAAAAAAATTTTCTCTTTTATAACAAACTAAAATGCTCAAGTAGAATGCAATTTTTTTTTGCTTTCATAACACTTTCTACCTTTTTCCATTAGAATCATGCCCACGGGCCAGTTGTCCACATATCTCTCTCCTATGTTCTATAATAAAACTGTTGAGATCAGGATTTGCTTCTACTGATTTTCTAGTCCAAATCAATGCACTTCTTGATACATTATAGGCATGTTGAATCCCAAGAGAGGCCATACATGCACCTGGATTTGGGGAGAATTAATTAATGAAGGATGATTATTATCATCTATGAGGACTACCTAAGATGTATTAAGACAAGCACTGATAATGACTATAGACTGTGAGGTGTAGTAAAGAAGCAACAAGATGTGGGACGTCATGGGGTTCAATAGTATTGCACTGTTAGCAACTTCCTATTTCTGTAATAATACTTTTTCAGGAGCATCAACATCTCAGAAACACTGACTTCAATAAAGTTGTAACAATTGATTTCCTGGATCTGTCATCTCTGTATCATCTCCCCATAGGACAAATAAGAAAGGAGAAAAGGGTAGCAGATGCTACACAGGTGAGGACAGAATGAGTTCCTGGGCATACATGAGGACAATCCCTGGGGATATTCATGAATAAAGACTTTTTTAAGAACAACAGCTGCTCTTACAAAAACAGGTCAGATCAGATCGGGGGAGCCACATAAATAGTAGTTGTAGTGCTAACTGAAAAATGTGTATGTGTAAATGTATGTGCACAATATATGCAAACATATGTAAATATATGCACACACACATTTGCGTTTATGTGTATGTTTATAGTCAATTGATTTGTTAATTTTGTTCAGTGTCAAAGAAAATAGATGCAGCACAGAGACAACAGAAAAGAACGATACAGGTTTGGATATTATCTCCCACTGTGGGAGAGCAAATAGAACCACTAATCGAAGAGAACAATTTCGCATATATTCAGTAGAGGAAGGATGGTTGTTTTAACACAGTTTTTTCTCAGCTGCATTTGAAACACACAGATCTTAATTTACACCTAAATGTGTCATACACAATGTAGAATTTATCTTTATAACACTGGCAAGGAAGCTTCCCATCTGGAAACTAACAATTATGATTTATCAAAGCATTCGAATGCAGTTTAGTTTTCAGGTATGAATACAAACTTCACAGACATTTTAGTTTCACGTTCGGTAAACTAAGTAAAAGTTTATTTCATACTTTCCATTTACAGTAAGAGGAATCAAAGTGAAAGGAAGCATAAAGTTTTAAAAGCAAAAATGCTTTAATGGGACCATTACATACACATTTACATATACAGATAATAAACATTTTAAAGATTGATTGTGATGGTATTGTTAAACAGAGAAAAGATAATGGAGGACCGAAAAAACCAAAGGTTTCTGAGGATATGTGAAGAAACACTCTCCAAGGACATGTATTTAAAAAAAGGGATTGGACAAAAACACAGGCAGGCATAGATAGTTTTGTATGGATGAAAGGGGAAATTGAAGATCTTGTCATATTTTCTCTGATAATCAGAAGAGATAATGGTCTTCAGTAGGTGGTTGGAGACTTTGCTGGGCTAGAGATCTGAAATATGTGAGGAAGATCTGAAATTTTAAATGTAGTAGTGGGAAACGTTTTGACGAGAAACCCAGAATAAGATTTACCCTGAATGTTTATGACTGGCACGGAATACTAATACCATAAATGCAATTGTACGAGATACTTAAAGACCCTAGGAATCTGGAAAGACAATGAACAGGAATTCTCACTGAGGTTCATGAAAGACTATAGCTAACTGCTAGCATTTGATTGTGAGGACCCAGGTGTTGGAAGCTTTGTCTCTGATGTGTGGCAGTGTTGCAGTGATAATATCTTAAAGAGCTAGGGCCTGAGAGGAGAGGGGGCTTCAGATCACAGAGGTACTACCATAGGGGGGAAACCAGTCCCTCATGGGACTCTTGTTTGTTCTTTGAAGAGTTGTTAGAAAAGAGCAAGCACATTCCCCTTCTCTGGATTCCTGTCTCACCATTTAATATCTCCCTCTTGTAAGCACCCTACAGGATGGCGTCAGCACGAGGCCTTCACTCCAAAATGATGTAATCACTTGGTTTTGAACTTCTAGCCTCTAAACCTGTGAGCTAAAAATTCCTCTTTTCTTCCTAGAGTACCCCGCATCTGTCATTTCATTGTAATAAAAGGAGTTGATACACTAGGAAAGCAGGATGTATTCAGAGAGTATGATAACTGAATTACTGATTATGTAACAGAAATAATCCACATTTATTTAAAAACACAAAATGTGGGAGATAGGGGTTCAAGTGAGATAGAAGACAACTTCTTCAGAGGTAAGTGCATTAAGTATAGATAGCCTACATGCCACCAAGAATGGAAGTGACAGGATGTGAGTAGAGACAATGTTTATGAGCCTGTTACCACAAATTTGATGATACCCATTAGAAATGAGAATTGTATAACGAAATGTCATTGTGTATGAACTTGTGTACATTTGTATGTGTATGAGCACACACAAGCACGTGTATGTGATTTTTTGTGTTTTGTTTTGGTTTTGTTATTAGTTTTACAACTGAATGTGGAATATTTCTCCTGGAGAATGGGGAGTACAGAAGCACTACCTCACCATCCAAGACTATGACCAGGGGAAAACAAGCTGTTGGCAAGAAGAGGGCAACTGTGGCAATGATGTCTTCAGATGAGTCAAGTTTCACTTGGGGCAAAGGGAGTGAAGAAGTCGAAGTGAAGCTCTTTTGGTGATTCTGGATTTATAGCCCCCGGAGGTACAGTGGAGAAATTTTTGGAAGGTAGGATGTGGCAGACAGCTGGTTCCAGGAAAAGGAATTCTGAAAAGCTGAGGAGAGCAGTATAGTAGAGGGTAAAAGGTTACAAACCTGACAAAGAGGCATTGACCAATTCAAATAGAAAAGAGTGGGATGGGGATGGAGGAAACCTTTGAGCACAGTGATGACAGACTATCCTGAAATTCTGATTCTTTTCAGCTGAGTGACTATTCTCGATAGTTTGCAAGTCTACCTAAGTGTTAGCTATGGTAAAGGTGATGGGAGATAACTTCTTATTGCCATAATAAATTGATACATTCCATTTTTATATTAATTCTCCCTCAAATCTTTTAATGTGAATCATTGCAAAAGAATAATAAGCTCTTAATATATTCCGCATTGATTTTCTTCATCTGCAAATCTAATATCCAATTGTCAAATACGCACATTCCACCAAGGTTATTATATTATAGAACAAAAAGACTGGTAGACAGAAGCCTGCATGGGAACAAAATATTACACTAACTGTGGTGGGTATTTGGTGCAGCCGTTAAGATATCACTTTTATTGCTCACATTCCATTACGGGGTACCTGGGTTCAACTCCTGGCTCTGCTGTGGAACTGGCTTCCTGATAACACATACTTAATGAAACAGCAAGTGATGTCCCAAACTCAAGTACATGGGTCCCTGTAACCCATGTGGAAGATCAGAAATCAGTTTCAGGCTTCCTGACCTGGGAATGGATGAACTCCAGCTGTTGTAAACATTTGAGAAATGAATCAGTGGATGGAAGATCTTTCTCTCTCTCTCTCTTAAATAATACATACACATAAATATTTCTCAGTGTCTCTGCCTTTCAATTAAATCATAAATAAATTTTAACATTTACTTTATCTTATCATGCTTTTCAAACTACCACACACATGAGCTCAGGTTTTTAATCATATGTTTAAAATTTAACTCGTTAATCAATGTCATAATCAGACAGTCTAGCTTATGTTCAATTTTATGATCTGGTAAAAACATAATCATACAATTGCCTATCTTCACCCAACTAAATACCCTGCCAACTATATTTAGATTAGTCTTCCACAAGTAAAACTCAATTTTAAAATCCTTTGTAAAATGGGAGAAAGAAAAGGTGATCACTTATATTGACTATTCCCTTTTTTATTCTGCCAACAATGTTTTCTGGAACACCTTAAACATCTTAGATATTATTAGGCCAAGACTCTGTTCTGAAAAAGGCCATGAGTTGATGGGTTTTGATTCCCTTAATATTTTGGTTGTCATACAGAGTACACATTTCAATTTCTGAATTTCATGTTGAATATTGATTTTTCAACCTTTTAAATAAACAAAGGTCATGATAAGAAAAGATCCTTTAATTTAGTAACAATGCTAGTTTTTTGATTCAAACACAAATGCTGAAACCTAACGATTTCATTTAAACAGATTGTCTTCTTTTCTCAGATTCGAAGCATGCTTGTGACTTGACAGTTGAACAGCTGTTATTTCACATTTCCATAAGTCTGTATGTTTAGAAAAAGGTTAACATACTTCCCTTTTCTGTTCATGTCCAACAAAAACAAAGACAGTTAAACCTAAACCATTTATCTAAGAGAAGGAGGATAGAATTCTTTTCAACTTTTGTATTGTATTCTTTCATTTCAATCTACTCCCCTCCTTGGACACACACAAAAACATATCCCTGGCCCTCCAAAGGAGCCAAAATTTACTTTTTATGGGCATTTGTAGATATACAAGTAATGAAAATAATATTGTTTATTCAGCATCAAATTGTTTATATCTGTCTGTCTTTGTAGCTTTTAAGAATCATCCATTTAAGGCGGTCTACAAAGTTTTCTTTATTGGATGAAACATCAAAACCTCTACAAATGGAAGAAAAAGCTAGAAATGCCTTGGAACCATAATTAACACTTTGCAATACAGATCCAGGATATCTTAGGTTGATTTCAGCTAGTTCATAAAATTTTATGCACACTTTTTTTTGAACCACCTATTGGCATTTGTTTAAGATGTGTTAATTCAAATGGAAGACTCAAAACATTAGTCTTCCTATATTTAAAAAGAATACAATCTCTCAGAATATATAAAAGAAGACATAATCAGTGAACAGTGCTTTTTTGGTAATCTGTTGAAAAGAGAAGAATAAAATGTGATGAACGCCCTTTTCTCTTATCTTGTTTTATTTGTAACCATGATCCACCCTGCCTGTCTTTGAAGTGAATAAAAGCAAAAAAGAAATAAAAGCAGGGGGTGGTGAAGAGAGGAAGAAAAGAAGGAAGGAAAGAAAAGAAACAGCAATTACAGAAACACAAGTGTTCAGTCACTCTAGGTCTTCAGTTAGAGAAGAGTGTTTTAAGGCCAGCTATGTGGCAGGCTCAGTCAAGAAGAGGTAGTCAAGTGATACTGTGCTCAGAGTATACAGCAGGGACATCCACATGAGTCAATGAGCTTCTTAGAGTAGGATATCGATTGTTGCATGCACAGTTAATTAGATTGCCTTTTTAAGGATATCTCACATGTAAAAGTCAAAACTTTAATTTTCCTTGAAACAAATGAATGCAATAAATAGCAAATTTTATTAAAATATTTGAAATTTAAAGATGATCATCAATATTGTTTTATAAAGTATTTCATTCAATATTTATTCAGCACTTATTAAATTCAGATCATCAAATATTTTGAGTGCACTTCCCCATAATAAATCTATTTATAAATATTGAGGACACATAAATGACATATCATGTACAAAGTCCCAGGAATATGGAGATGAATGGTAGATTGCTTCTTCTTTTACAGAGGTGATGACAGACCTGACAGACATAAGCATCCATCATTGATTTGCATTAACACAGTGACAAATAAAATAAGAAACAACAAAAATCTTACTAATGTTAAGAGGGAAAAATATCAATGAACTGGAATGGCAGAGATGCATAGAGATTTCCAAGCAAATAAGGTTTTTCTGATGGCCCACCACGGAAGAAGAGACCTTCCCTAAGTAGTGTCAAAGGAGGAGGAGCAGTCTGATGTATGAATGGTAATGAAGAGTGTAATCAGTTTCAATATATTGTTTTTATGCTTTTCACATACTGTTATTCTATGTGCAATTCTGTATAGGTTTATAACCCAAAAACTTACCTTTTAATACTTACATTGAATTCTTATACATTGAGAAAGCACACTGTGATGTGCTTTAGATATTTGATTTTCATTATCTATAATTTTCATTATATTACCACACATATTTCAGAAAAAAAATAAAATTGAAATACATTCATAGATTTCATCCTGTGGTTGTACAAATGTTATTAAAATGTTTATGACTTGGGCTAACATCATGACTTATCGGGTGAAACCTGTGATTTCGAAATCACATATGGGTGCTGGTTTGAGTCCCGGCTGCTCCACTTCTGATCCATCTCCATTCTAATACGCCTGGAAAAGCAAGAGAAGATGGCCCAAGTGCAGGGTCCCTCCATCCATGGAAGAAGCTCCTGGCTCCCAGCTTCAGCCTCACCCAGTCTTGACCTTTGCAGTTATTCAGGAAGTGATCGAGTGGATGGAAGATCTATTTCTGCTACACTGCCTTTCAAATATCTATAATAAATCTTTTTTAAAAAAAAGTTTCATGATTGATCTCTAAGGAAATTGACTGTATATTCTAAATACCAGTTGCGAGTGAAATATAAGTACTTTAGATTTCCCCAGTTTTCACAAGGGCAACCATTGAATTTCAGCTACTGTTTTCATTCACTAAAATATACCCGGATATTTTGCATTATGCCTGATATAATCCTGCAAAAGTTCATACATTGGAAGCTTAATTCTAGTCACTTGTTAATGATATTTGAAAGTGAGGCCTTTTGAAAGTATTTAGGATTGGTTGAGGTCAGGGAAAAGGGACCCCGGTGATGTCATTTGTGACTTTAAAAGAGGAGGAAATGAGATCCAAACTAGCACACCTGTTCTGTGATCGCCACCGGATGCCCCTGACACACTACAAAGAAGGAAATCTTCGACAGACGTGTACTAGCCTGAACTTCCAGTCTCCAGAAGACTGAATGGAGCAACTCTAATCTTTATAAATTATCTGGTCTCAGACATTTTGTTGTAGCAACAGAAAATGAACTAAGAAAATTCCTGATACACAGAAAATACTCAGTAATTAATTACTATACGAATGAATGAATGGATGGATGGATAGATGGATGCATGTTGGACACCACCCTTTTAATTTGCTTCTGTGGCTTCACTCTCGTATACCAGTTAAGCCACTGCCTGTGGTCTGGCATCTCTTATGGGTGCCTGTTCAAGTCCCATTTGCTCCACTTTCAATCCAGCTCTCTGGGAAATCAGCAGACAATGGCCCAAGTACTTTAGTCCCTGCACCCAAGTAGGAGAAGAGGCTGTAGCTCTTGGCTCCTGGGTTCAGTCTGGCCCAGGTTCAGCTGTTGTAACCATTTAGGTAGTAAACCAGCCGATGGAAGATCTCTGTCTTGTCCTCTCTCTCTCTCTGTAACTCTGCCTGTCAAAAAAATAAATCAAAAAAACTTCCTTCCACTTTTTAAGGGATGTATTTTGTCACCTTAGATTTTGCTTAAAGCCACATGTTGAGTAGCAACTCACAAAATACTCCCATTATTTTGTCTTTATTACTATTTAATATTTAACATGTACTGCATTAGTGTTAAAAATTTATACGGGCCAGAGTTGTGGCTTAGCAGGTTAAGCCACTGCCTGTGACCCTGGCATACCATAGGGGCACTTGTTTGAATTTTGGCTGCTCCATTTCCCATCCATGTCCCCACTAATAAGCCTGGGAGAGCAGTGGAAGATGCCCCTGCCAACCACATGTGAGACCCCCAGATGAAGCTCCTGGCTCCTAGCTTTTGGCCAGTCCAACTGTGACCATTGTAGCAATTTGAGGAGTGAATCAATGGGCTGAAGATCTCTCTGTATGTCTTTGCCCCCTCTCTGTAACTCTGCCTTTCAGACAAATAAATCTTAAGGGGAAAAAAGAATTAATGCCACACAATTTCCAACTTTTAACCAGGAACTATTCTATTAATTATTCCTGCCTAAAATTTGGTGGTAGTTAGAAAAGCTATATTGCAGAGATTTCAATATCAAACTGAATAAAAATAATTGCAGTATGTGTCAAATCCATATTTTTATGAAAAATAGCTAGTGCTTATTCATGAATTAGAATGGTGACATAATGTGCTATAGTTTTTTTTAAAGATTTATTTGAAAGTCAGAATGACAGAGAGAGGGAGAGACAAATCGTGACAAGGAGATGATCAAATACATCCTACAATATCTGTGAAACTTGCACTGATTACATAGTATATTAAAGTTAACAATTTCCTGATAATTATCATCACATGAATTATTTATTAAGCTGTTATCTTCTTTTTAAGATCACTTTGCAATTGATAGCTTATCTACCATTGCCCTCAGTAGATTTTCAAGCCAAGTATTTTGGTCTCTTTTCTAAAACCTGGGGATAGGGATAGCTGTTGAAAAGAGATACAGAGATGCGGATCCAAAAGGAAAAAACTTCCAAGCACTGAAAAAGTAAAATAGTAAAATGTCACAGAACTTTTTGTTTTTGAAAATTAAGCTCATACAAGGGATAGTGCTAAATTGTCCAAGAATAAAGTATTTTAAGGGTAGAAAATGATCAATTCAGATGGCATTTGAAGGACAAATGTAGTTTTCTCTAGGTAAGGGTGAAAGTACTGGATATAGAAGAAAGTTGTTAAATGGTGAGGATTCATTTTCAGTTAAAGAACATGATGTCTAAAGTGACCAGCAAATTGATAGGAAGAACAGAGAGGAAAGACTATTAAAAGTGAACACTTAGAAGCCATTGCAGGCCGGCGCCATGGCTCAATAGGCTAATCCTCCGCCTTGCAGCGCCGGCACACCAGGTTCTAGTCCCAGTCGGGGTGCCGGATTCTGTCCCGGTTGCCCCACTTCCAAGCCAGCTCTCTGCTGTGGCCCGGGAGTGCAGTGGAGGATGGCTGAAGTTCTTGGGCCCTGCACCTGCATGGGAGACCAGGAGAAACACCTGGCTCCTGGCTTCAGATCAGCGCGGTGCGCAGGCTGCGGTGCGCAGGCTGCGGTGCGCCGGCCGGGTGGCCATTGGAGGGTGAACCAATGGCAAAAGGAAGACCTTTCTCTCTGTCTCTCTCTCTCTCTCTCTCTCACTGTTCACTCTGCATGTCAAAAAAGAAGAAGAAAAAGAAGAAGAAGAAGCAGCAGCAGCAGCAGCAGCCATTGCAAAAATCCTTACCCAAATTTGTTAAGGAAGCAGTGGAATAACAGTCCATGCAGGGAATATGGCTATTTGGGCAATAGGTCTAGGGAGCATGATCTGGAGAGACTAATATAATTCTCTAGATGTTTTTCACAATTTATACCTCTGTTCCTCCTTCAAATCTCCAATGGAAGAATCCCTAAAACATATCTGAAACAAGTTGGTTACTTCCATATTGATGGAATTCTAATTAGACTGATAGAAAAATCTTAATAGGCAATATTAAAACATTCCTCTTACTTGATTGTGGTTCAGAAAGCATATGTGTACTAAACATGTCTTGCCTTTTTTCTCTAAAAACTTAATCATTGAAAATAATATTTTAATATATAGAGTTCTGTTTAGTCAGTATTTAAAATCATATAAAATATGTAATTCATATTACATATGAAAATGGGTTGTTTTGGTTGTTTCCTTTTTTTTTTTTTTTAATTTGACAAACTTAGACAGTGAGAGAGACAGAGAGAAAGGTCTTCCTTCCATTGGTTCAAACTCCCCCCCCCCCCCCCACCAAATGGTCACGACAGCCAGTGCTGCGCCGATCTGAAGCCAGGAGCCAGGAGCTTCCTCCTGGTCTCCCACGCGGGTGCAGGGGCCCAAGCACTTCAGCCATCCTCCACTGCCTTCCCGGGCCACAGCAGAGAGCTGGACTGGAAGAGGAGCAGCCAGAACCAGAACCGGTGCCAGCGTCACAGGCGGAGGGTTAACCAAGTGAGCTATGGCACCGGCCCCAGTTGTTTTCTAATAATTTATGTGCATATATGCACACACACATCCCTCTACTCAAATCTCTTCACAACAAAGATTATTTGTTTAATATTTGTAAACATACTGCCAGATATACATTGGCCTTTAAAAAAAATTAGCCATTTTCATAGTTTTTGACATGGCTCATGAGTATTCTTGAACTTTATTTATTTACTTATTTTCTGAGAAAGTGGATCCTTCTCCTATTTTAATCTATGCAGACTATACTCACATTAGATTTTCTTGTACCTATAGACATTTTTGTTTGACATTGGTTTATTGTTACCTGTAACAACTGACTCTTTTTTTCTACTAGACTTCTTAGCCTAAGTCAGATGTTGCAGGTAGCAATAAATTCAATGTCAAATAATAGCAATTGCTAAATCTTTACTTAATATATACTAAACTGATCTTCTGTATATAAAGAGAATTGAAAATGAATCTTGATGTGAATGGAAGGGGAGAGGGAGCGGGAAAGGGGAGGGTTGCGGGTGGGAGGGAAGTTATGGAGGGGAGAAGCCATTATAATCCATAAGCTGTACTTTGGAAATTTATATTCATTAAATAAAAGTTAAAAAAATAATAGCAATTGCTAAATAATGTTGAATAAATAAATATATAAATGAATGATTTTTATCTCATTCTATTATCTTCAAATTTTACAAACACAACCCTGTTCAAATTATTTGAAACACTATATATTATAAGGCAGAAAAATGTATACTGGGAATGTCTCTTGAAATTTCCATTAATTTTGATATCAATCTATTCATTGAAGTGCTTTAGTTTCAGTTGCTTCATCATTTATGAAACCAACTTATTTTATTATATCCAGCCACATTTCTTCTTCCTAAGTATAACATTATTATGAGTTAACTAGTCAATACATTGTTATAGTCCAGACTCACTCTTTCGTTGCATTTTCTTGATGCATTGGTAGAATAATCCAGGTACACAAATTAATTAAAAATTGGAATTTGGAGGTCCAATTATATTTAGATGTAATTCTATTTGCTTAGCTTACAATTTCCTAAGGGACTTCAGTGCTATATTTTTGGGGGGATATATGTGATAATTATTGTTCTGATAGTCATTTTTTTACTGTGTGTTCTACTTTCTCTAGAGTAATTACATATTTTATTTCTAGAGCATTTATGTATTTTACTTATAAATGAATTAATATTGGATAATGTTTTAAACTATTCTGTCAACTGATATTTCTAAAACAGAGGTAAAGTCACTTACACGTAATCTTATACATACATGTGATTTATTTATGTAAAAGCATGTGCCTATAAAAGTTTGCACATGTATATGGGGATGTGTGAGTATATGAAATTCTCAACAATCTTGGAAATTTATCTTTTATTATTGTTATTTTATTTTTCTAATATTTTTGGTTTTTAATGTGACTGAACTCTTTAATTCCTTCAAATTAGTATAATGGAATACACACAAATATGAAGAGTAATATTAATTTGTGGTAATAGATTTTCTTTTTCAAAATTTTAATCCTTTACATTACAAATTTTCAGATACACTATGATACAGCATCTAATTATTCTCTAATATTTTAACAAATATTTAAATAACTTGAATTAACTTTATTCTTTTATTCATTCACTTATCTTTCTGTGTCAGTCTTTTAAATCAGGGCTGGCACTGTGCCGTAGCAGGTAAAGCCTCCGCCTGCAGTGCCTACATCCCACATGGGCGCTGGTTTGAGTCCTAGTTGCTCCACTTCTGATCCAGCTCTCTGCTATGGCCTGGCAAAGCAGTAGAAGACGACCCAAGTCCTTGGGCTCCTGCACCCATGTGGAAGACCCGGAAGAGGCTCCTGGCTCCTGGCTCCTGTCTTTGGATCAGCACAGCTTCGACTGTTGTGGCCAACTGGGGAGTGAACCAGAGGATGTAAGACCTCCCTCTCTCTCTCTCTCTCTCTCTCTCTCTCTCTCTCTCTGCCTCTCCTCTCTCTGTGTAACTCTAACTTTCAAATAAATAAATAAATCTTTTTAAAAAATCTTTTAAATCATATTAACGATGATTAAGAATGTAGCTTAATTACCACTATATCCTAAACCTTATGCAACTTTTGCTATTATATCTCAGTTAAAGCAATGCTTTGTTGAAAATTTTTATATTTTGTTTCTCTACATTGTGTTACATTTATTAACATACTTTGATTAACCGAACTGAATTTATGCAAACATTTAAAGTCAATTTTCTCTCCAAAACATACTCTGTTCTTTTAAGTTTTGAATCTTAGCTGGCTTATAATGCTGCAGTACAGACTATCAGGTGACAATTATCTGGATCTCCAAATTTGAAAAACATTTGCTTTCTGTCCAGTTTTTCATTGCTGCAGTTTGAATGTATCAGAAATTTAATTCCCAATGCAGCATTATTGAGACATAGGACTTATAAGAGATGATTAAGTCATAAGGGCTCTGGCCTTATGAATATATCAGTACCATTGTAGTTGAAATGGATTGGCTATCATTGGAGTGGGTTACTCATAAAAGGGTAAGTTCAGCCCCTTCCCCCTCTCTTCATCTTTTGCACTTTCTCAATAACTGACATCTTCCACTATGAAATGATAGAAAATCTTCACCAGGTGTGACCTTTCAGCCGGACTTCCTGGCCTCCTGAACTGCGAGCTAAATAAACTTTGATTGTTTATAACTTACTCAGTGTGTAGTATTCTGGTAAAGCAGCATAAAGTTGTCTAAGACACTCATATATCTTCCAGTTATGTACTCAGAAACTGTAAAAAAGAAAAAAACAGAAAGAAAAGCTATTAAACAGCTTTGGGTGCCACAAGACAGATTTTATTACAATCTGAAGCTTCTTAAACATACAAAGCTGTGGCACAGGTATCCCATATGGTCATAGGTTTGAGTCTCAGCTGCTCCACTTCCAATCCAGCTCCCTGATAATGGCTTGGGAAAGGTAATAGAAAATGACCCAAATCCTTATACTACTGCTACCCAAGTAGAAAACCAAGACGAAGCTCCTTGGCCATTGCAGCCATTTGTGGGAGTGATCAAGTGGTTGTAAGATCTCTCTCTCTCTCTCTCTTTCTCTGTCGGGGCCTGGTGCTGTGGCGCAGCAGGTTAACGCTCTGGCCTAAAGCGCCAGTATCCCATATGGGCGCCAGTTCGAGACCTGGCTGTTCCACTTCTGATCCAACTCTCTGCTATGGCCTGGGATAGCAGTGGAAGATGGCCCAGATCCTTGGACCCCTGCACACACGTGGGAGATCTGGAAGAAGCTCCTGGCTCCTAGCTTTGGATCAGCTCAGCTCTGGCTGTTGCAGCCAATTAGGGAGTGAACCATCAGATAGAAGACCTCTCTCTCTCTCTCTCTCTCTCTCTCTCTCTCTCTTTCTCTTTCTCTCTGCCTCTCCTCTCTCTGTGTAACTCTGACTTTCAAATAAATAAATGTTTTAAAAATATCTCTCTCTCTCCTTGTCTGTCTATAATTCTGACTTTCAAATAAATAAATAAAGCTATAAAAATTATATAATGCCTCATGATTTAAAGTAGCCTAGGTCTAAGCACTTTTTGATTCTCTTTTCCTGGCTAGCCACACCAACTCCCCTTATAATTTCATACAGGTTCATAGCTTTGAGTAGAATCTATATTCAAATGACAGCCAAACTTTGATGCCCCTTTCTGCAGTTGTCCCCTGAATTCCAGATTTATATATGCAAACATCTCTAGATGACTTAACAACTCTCAAATTTAATTTGTACAATCTCCTTAAAGTGCAGCAGCAGTTCCCATCACACATGATGGCTTTTCCTTTCAACTTTATTGGATCAAGAATGTTGTAATTTTCAATTCCTCATTTTCCCTCCAACCCATTGGAAATTGTATAGGCTTTATCTTCAAAATATCCAGAACCTTATTTCACCAAATCTATTGCTAGTACCATAGTCCAAACCACAATCACCTCTTGCCTGAATAATTGCAGTGAACTCCTGGACTATTTCCCTGATTTCACACTAAAACTCAATCCAACTCTGGGCATGTCGCAGTAGTTAAAGGTATGCAATGAAAGCATAAGTTAAATTACACTTCGATTCAGCTAAACTGCTTTCAGAGCTACCTAATATAAGTGAATTGTTGTATCTCTCCAAAATTTATATACTGAACCTTAATGGTGATGCCTTTGTTAGTGATTAGTTAATGAGGATGGATGCTGTTATCAGTGGAATTCGTACCCTTGCTGTCCCCTTCTAAAGTAAGGAAGTTGCCATCAATGAGGAATTGATGGTCCTCTCCTAACACCAAACATGCCAATTCCTTGACCTGGGGTTTCTCATCCTTAAGAACTACAGAAAGTTAATTTCTGTTTAAAAGTCACTCAATCTATGTTATTTGGTTGTAGCAGCCTGAAAGAACAAAGATAGTTCCCAATATTATTCAGAAAGTTAAGCTTCTTCAGGCAACTCCTTCTATTATACTTTTACTTTATGATATTGATTCAGTCATATTGGTTTTAATAGCATTTTTAGTGCATGTTAGGGAAGGCCTCAACTTGGAGTCTGCTCTGTCTCATAATTTTGCTTGTAATTTTCTTCCTGAAGATAACCATATAAATAACCTCAACATATCTTTCAGGTTTTTACCCTGATTGCCTTTGTTAAAACTGTGTTCTACTTTCTGACCCTCAGTATTGCCAGTGTCTTTACCCTAGCTAATTTGTTTTTTTCAATAAAGAAAAAAACCTGCTATTTGTTTATTTTGATTACATTAGGATTTCTCCTTTGTTATGCTCCTAATAAATTGTAAATTCCTTATAATTAGTGAATTTTTTTCTATTTCCTTCTCCACTTTATCCTTGCCACAAAACACAGCAATATAGTTATTAGGTATTCAAGACACATTTATTAAATGAAAGACTAAATAATAAATGAATGAAAATTGCATTTTCACTAGTTCTTCACTAGTCACATTTTTCATAAGTAAACTACAATGAAGTGTTGAGTCTCTTTGCATTAGTGTTAGCTCAGAACTAATGCCCAACAAATTTTTTAAGAAGATGCAGGTGATTCTGTTTTCTGGATGTAAGGTTACCCATAACAACTGTCTAAGAGTCCCCAGGGGAAGACCAAGAATATTGGGAGTGTATACTTGCATTGCATACTATTCACAGAATCTTGCTTCAACTTAACAGGACTTTACTTCAAACTAACTATCATGATGCTTTAAGTCAGGATAGCAGCCAAACAAATCATCTGATTTTCTTTCTCAGTTATACTAATCATATATGTTGGACATCTCATTTATCTGGGCTCTTTTAAATAAATCAGAATTTTAGGCCACTATGATTTCCAAAGAAGTCCTTTTGTATTTTATGTTCCTCCCCTTAAACGTAACCACTCGAAGATTTTCTCCATTCCCCTAAAACAGTGAGGTCAGTTCAACCATAATATATCTTATAAACATTATGCCAACAAATGCAGCCACTAGCCACTACTTAAATGTGCTCTTGCTTCCTTCACTGTTGTATTTCTCAGGGTATGTGGGGTTTTCATAGTAAACAGTGAGTGGTGGACAGGTTACTCATGACATACTCTCCATCATTTCATTCTCTGATTATGTGGAGTACTTCGCCAGTACCACTTTTTAAATGTTGACCTCTCAATAAGATTTAGTATGAGTCACAACAAAGTGAATAATTATAAGGGAACAACTGTTACTATTCCAAGCTGCTTAAAAGAACACATTAAATCCCAAAGCCTTGATAGCTTTAGCCATTTCTGAGGATTCACACTGGTATAAAATTATGTTTCCCTTGCAGTCAAACATTGACAGCCAATGCCCAAATGTAATAGTTAGGCTCTAATTGATAATACTTAGTAGAGCTCCCAAATTCACTCAGTGAGCCAATTTCCTCTCTGATTTGATTAGTATAGTGACACTCAACCATTAAGCTTCCTCCACACACTGAAGCACTTGGTCATGAAGAAAACTGATGTTCTCTTACAAGATAACCAGTAGAAGTCACAATATCACACAAAGGTGAGATAACAGATCATTGCACCTCTACTCCATTCTGACTACACCATTATAATAACTGTCACTCTCAACCTTACATACAAGTATTACATGAGGTTCACTTTCACCTGTAGAATGTGAGTGGAATTCTTTTATCATTAGTGTGCTTTCTCTACTCCTTTATTCCTCTTTCTCACTTCCAAATGGATTGTAATGACCAGGAAAAACTTGAAACATGTTTCGTAAAAAGAAAGCCAAATCTATAACTTCTGGAATAGACTTAGCAAACAGTAAACAAGAAATAGTAAAACTACATTCAGAGGTTGAATACATAATGGCAAAGTAGTTGGTAAAACTCTTGAGTACAATTTTCTATGGGAAGATTACATAAACTAAACTGGTAGCTGTGGGGAAAACATTGAAAAGAATAAAATATTGATGTCTGTTGACTACTTTTGCATCCTTTTGTGAAAGTTTTACAGGAAAGAAAAATTTTCACAGAAAAATCCAGGATGGAATTGGACAGTTAACATGCAAATCTAAAAGTTGAAAGAATGCTGGGAAATTTATACTATA
The DNA here is from genome assembly GCF_033115175.1 of Lepus europaeus. Taxonomy (NCBI): domain Eukaryota; kingdom Metazoa; phylum Chordata; class Mammalia; order Lagomorpha; family Leporidae; genus Lepus; species Lepus europaeus. The sequence continues at coordinate 15,757,102 of NC_084848.1, forward strand.
AAGGGTGGAAAAATTAACTGTTTCTGATCTCAAAACAATGGGTAATATAATGAAAACTTGAATAACAATGATCACACTGAAACCCAACGATGTAAAAAAATCTCCTCCAGCAATGATGAAATAATAGAGCCTAAAGTTATGATTTTTATTTACATAAATAAAAAGTAGAAATGTTCTTATGGCAGAAACTATATGAAACAATGATTTTTCAGTCATAGGCCAAGAGGCAGAAATGAATAGGACCTCTGAAGAGTACCACAAAAACCTCTGAAGGGAGCACTATGAGTGCTCCAAATTACTGCCTGGAGTTAGATTCCAAACAAAAATCAAGGAGAGGGGCCAGTGCTGTGTCAGTTTAAGCCATCACCTGCAATACCAGCATCCTATATGGGTGATAGTTCAAGTCCCATTGCTCCACTTCTGATACAGCTCCCTACAAACATACCTGGGAAAGCAGCAGCAGATGATCCAACAGGTTGGGCCCCTGCACCCACATGGGAGATGTGGATGAAGCTCAAATGTTGCAATAAACAAGACAATGTGATATTGGCATATGGGCAGATAAATGGAATAAAAAATACACACATATATTATATATACAGAGAGATAGAGAAACAGAAAGACTGCTGATATTTTCAAAAATATCCAGGCTTATTCAATACAGAAAGGATATTCATTTTAGAAAGTTAGTGCACTCATAATTGATATCCATATGCAAAATAATGACTTCTACCTTATCATTCCCATACACAAAAGTTTAATTAAAGAGGAACACTGGCTTAAATGTAAGAGCTAAAATCATAAAAAATTTCTATGAGAAATCATAGGAGAAAATCTTTGGACCTTGAGGTGGGAAATTATCTTTGATAGGACACAAAGAGCATGCATCATAAAACACAAACTGAAATATCAAACATATCTAAACTCTGCTCAACAAAGACCCCTTTATGGGAATTTAATGACAAATCAACAACAGGGAGAAAATATTTGCAATATAAATACTTGACAAATGTCATTTTTTTTCCAAACTATAATATACAGAACTCTATAAGTCAATGAGACAAAGCACAGAAGCAAAGTATTTGAAGACACACTTTATAAAAGAAGATATATAACCATATAAAAATACATACAGCATAATCAACACAGAAAGGAAATAACCATCACAATGAAATCAGTACAAACTTACAAAAATAGTTAAAATCAATAAGACTGATGATACTCCATGTTGGAAGAATAATGGAAACTCATAAATTTCTGGTGGGAATGTAAAATCACACAATCATGTTGGCAGTCTCTTGTAAAGTCAAACATAACTTATCATATTTATCACTCCCATAAAAAGAGAAATGGAAGTATATTCCAACAAAGATTTACATACAAATGGCAATAGATCATAGTTCATGACATCTCATAACCAGAAACTTCCAAAAGTCCATCACAGAGATAATGGAAACACAAATTTGCTAAGTACATAGTACATTTTACTACTCATTAAAAAAAGAAGGAGCTACTGACATCCACAAGGATGAATCTCAAAATCATTAGGCTGAGTAAAGAAAGCAAGGTACAAAATAGTGTATGCTGTATGATTCCTTTTAAAGGAAACTCTAGACAAAGCAAAATAATCTCTAGTGACAGGAAGCAGATGAACAGTTGCCTAGGGCTGGGGGCTGATCACAGCTTGATTTCAAAGGTACATAAGGGAACTCATTAGTGTGCCAGAGATATTTTAAGTCATGATTATGGAAGAGGTTGCACAATTTTATATTTTATAAATATCACCAAATTGAACATATAAATTTGGTAAAATTACTTGTATGTAAACCATAGCTCAATCAGTGATGGAAAACGCAACTTTATAGAAAAGATGACTACTTGTGTATCCCTTCCAACTGAATCTTCATAACTTCAATGTAACCACAATTAATTTAAAAGCTAGGGATATAGAAGTAAGGAAACAAAGAAATAAAGTAGATTTGAGATTATGTTTAATATTTTATGTATGATTATTTATAAATAATACAAAACTAACTGAAATTAGATTTAAAGCCTTCAAAAATTCTGAAGGATTCATTTTGTCAAATAATCATAGCAAACTGAAAAATATTTCAGGTTTTTGAGACTTCCAGCAAGCTTTGGCCTTCAAACCTCTATGTATAGCAAAGGAGCTTTGAGGTTAGACAGTTTGTAAGGAGAACACATTATTTTTCATCTAATAACCCCAAACCTTCCTTCAATTACAGAGTTGTTTCTATGAGCTGTTTACCATATTAGGCACTGCATTCATTTTCTCTTATTGCTGTCATAAATTGCCACAAACTCAAAGGCTTAAAATAACACAAATTTATAATCCTACAGTTTTGTAGGTCATAAGGATGACAAAGTCTTGTTGGACAGAAATCAGCATATCAGTCAGACTGCATTCCTTTCTGCAGACTTTCAGGAGACAACCCATTTCCTGACATTTCCATGTTGCTAGGGGCCACTGGCATTCCTTGACTCATAATCTCCTTTTCCCATTTAGTAAGCCAGCAATGGTGGGTCAAGTTTTTCGAAATCAAATCACCCTAATCTCTTCCTCTGTCTCCTTCTTCTGCTTTTCAGGACTGTAGTCAATACATTGCACTCATAATGATGATCCAAGGTAATTTCCCCATCTCAAGGGCTAATTTTATCACACCTGAAAAGTCCCATGGAATGTAACATATTCACAGATCCTGGGGATTATGATAGCTTTCTTTAGGAGGGTGTTATTCTGCCTACCACAGATGCTTGCCTGCCATGCCTGTCCTTGAGTCTCCTCAAATTCCAATTAACTGCATCACCATCAGGCCAGCAAATAGTTCTAAATGTTACTATGTCTCTCATCTACTCTTAGACTAACATGTTGTTTTGATAAGTTAATTTCTTTTGTAATTCTCATTTCAAAAATGGAGCAACAGATATTCTGAGAGTGTAAAGTCACGTGTAGTAGGAGCAGAATTTTTGTCAATGTGCAAAGCTCATGACTACAGATCCATTCATTTCCTAGAGCAAGACTCTGCCAATCTCATCTATACATTCAGTTTAGTTTGGAAAAAGACTATTTAATAATAGACTAATTTGTGGAAGTTTGCATAAAAATTTGCACATTACTTATGTCACTAAGAGATCACATTCAAACATTCAGTACATAGACCACACTGAAAAAGAAACAGACATATTCAACTCATGACAGCTGAGTATTATTCACTTCCAAATGACTTATATTTGGTGATGCATCTGTTTACCCCAAGGAACCTCTTCCATGTGTGTCTTTGACTGTATTTTAAATAAATTGCCTTAAGATGGGTATATTGTGATTTTACTACATTTTCTGAGCAGCACTCCACAGCTAAGAGGAAGGGTTTATTTTGCCATTGTTAATGTTTGTTTTCCCTCACTATTAATTACTTGCATATTTGTGTGACTTCTATAGAGAAATAAGTTTCTTTAAGAATGCATCATGGTGGGTCCAGCGCTGTGGTGCTGTGGGTTAATGCCCTTGCCTGAAGTGCCAGAGTTCCATATGGGTGCTGGTTCGAGACCCAGCTGCTCCACTTCCAATCCAGCTTATTGATATGGCCTGGAAAAGCAGTAGAATGGCCCAAGTCCTTGGGGGCCCTGCACCCACGTGGGAGATCCAGAAGAAGCTCCTGGCTCCTGGCTTCGGATCAGCACAGCTCCGGCCATTGCGGCCATCTGGGGGAGTGAACCATTGGATGAATGACCTCTCTCTCTCTCTCTCTCTCTCTCTCTCTCTCTCTCTCTGCCTCTCCTCTCTCTGTGTAACTCTGACTTTCAAATAAATAAATAAATAAATAAATCTTTGAAAAAAAAGAATCAATCATGGTAACAATCAAGTAAGTTTGATCTCTCAAATTTAATTCCAGAGTAACTATTTTGTACAGCACCTTTCCAATGAAACATAATCCATATAAACCCAACGATAGACTTACAGGTGATGTCCCTAAGGAGATGGCACAATATGATACCATGGAGGGGTACAAAGTCAGTCACACAGGCAGTTAGTAGGGCTCAGAACAGAATCCAAAGCAATGTTCTGCTGCCTGTTGTAACATAGTGCCAGTTAACACATCACAAACTTTGTGAAATAGTAAGAAGAAAGTTTTCTAATGCTTTTAACCACCTTAAAATGTATCTGAAACTACTGGTTCCACTTCACTGTGGCAACACGAGAAAAAAAAATCAAATAGTTCAGCCCAAAACAACAAAGTTAACGTTGCGATCTATGAGATGGATATTTCTGAAAGATCCGGGGACTTTTATCTACACTAAAGAAACTCTGACAAAGACATATGCTCGAAGCATTCTGGTCATAAGTGCTTAATGCTAAAGGCATTCAGGCAACAAAGATGCAAGAAGCTTTAAAAGCTTTCGGAGTCTAAGGTTGTAACCTTTGGGTATGATGGTGAGGTTGTCATTCCCCTGAAACCAGCACTTCCCCTCAAGTGTCGGTCTTGCCCTTGCCTCCCCACTAAGTGCCTACTCTGAAGTCCTCTGGCCATTACATAAAGCTTTTCAGGAAACATCAGTGCAGACAGATGTTTAACCCCAGACTCTAAGGGGAGTATGCTGTGAGTTGCTAGGTCTGTTGATTAATTTTATATGTACATGCATGCTAATGTAGTCTGACACTGAGGCCCTCACGGCCAGCCAGCCACGTTAAGTAAATAAAGTAGTTAGGGCAAATTTGCACTGCACGTTGTCCGAGCATGAGATGCATTTCAACCCAAGACTTTAAATTACAAAAAGTTGTTCTTTCTCAGCAAGCATCAGTGGCAACTGGTCAGTAGATTCCTAAATCTTCCCTGACTCACTGGTAAGGTACTACCTCATGTTTTAACAGACCTTTGTGGAATATGAAAGAGTGAAGGGAAATGGAAATTAGAACTCAATGATGGCAAAATTGTACAGGAGATTTTAATACTTTGATTACAGTTGGTGACAATCACTACTCAATAATTAAGCTGTCTAATCTCTGTCCATTGGTCTCATATTGTATTTCATGAACTTTATCCAATTACAAACATTACATATGAGGTAGTGTTATTTTTAAAGTACTATTTTTGAGAAAAATCACTTGGTAATAGACCATGTATACATAACAATATTACAGATTCTCCTACTGGTATTGGTAGACAGACTATTGTGGACTAACTTTCATACTGAGAAAAACAAGAAGAGATAGGAAATAAATGATTTTCAAAATGTTTCTGAAATCATTGAAGAAAAATTAAGGCATCCAGGACTAAAGGGATTGAGGTCTTGAAGAGATGAAAAGCTTGGGCATGTACTCAAATATCAGCTTAGCTTTTCCCTTTGAGGCATTTACTATTTCACAGTAGGGGTTTAGAACTGAGGCTGGGGTTGGTACTGTGCTGCAGTAGGTAAAGCCGGCACCTGCAACACTGGTATCTCATATGAGCAATGGTTCCAGTCCCAGCTGTTCAACTTCTGATCCAGCTCCCTGCTAGTACACCTAGGAAGGCAGCAGAAGGTGGCACATGGGCCTCTGCACCAACGTGGAAGACTCAGAAGAAGTTCTTGGCTTCCGGGTTTCAGCCTGGCCCAGCATTCCTCATGTGGACATTTGGGGAGTGAGAAGATTCTCTGTCTCTGTAACTCTGCCTTTGAAATAAATAAAATAATTGAAAATGAAAAAAAAAAAAACAAACCCTGGTGTTAAATTGGAAATTGCATAGAAAATTAATTAATTTTTAAAAAATATCATGTAGGATCTCTATCTTTAATGTGCTGTACACTGTTATTTAATGCTATAACTAGTACTTGAACAGTATTTTTCACTTTGTGTTGCTATGTGGGGGCAACTGTTGTAATCTGCTTAATATATACTGAACTGATCTTCTGTATATAAAGAGAATTGAAAATGAATCTTTATGTGAATGGAAGGGGAGAGGGAGTGGGAAAGAGGAGGGTTGCGGGTGGGAGGGAAGTTATGGGTGGGGGGGGGGAGGAAGCCATTGTAATCCATAAGCTGTACTTTGGAAATTTATATTCATTAAATAAAAGTAAAAAAAAAAAAATCTATTCCCCTACTTGAAAGGCAGAGTTACAAAGAGGTAGAGACAGAGGGAAAGAGAGGTCTTCCATTGCTGGTTCAGTCCCCCCTCCCAAAAAAAAAAAAAAAAAAGAAACTAAATATTAAAAAAAAGAAAGAAAAAAACAAGGCTAGAAAGCTAAGTAGGGGTTTCCAGAAGAATTATTGGATAAGGAGGACAAAGTTTAGAAATCAGGGTGCAACAAGAAGGAGGAATCCAAACACTGCCACTTTCAGTGGAAACCCTCAAGTCCTGTACCTAAACAGGAGAGGAAAACCCTCCTCCACAAAGACTAAAGTCAACTCTCAAATCAAGTTTGATAAAAAGGATCAGTGGGCTGGCGCCCCGGCTCAATAGCTAATCCTCTGCCTGCAGTGCCGGCATCCTGGGTTCTAGTCCTGCTTGGGGCACCGGATTCTGTCCCGGTTGCTCCTCTTCCAGTCCAGCTCTCTGCTGTGACCTGGGAGTGCAGTGGAGGATGCCCTACGTCCTTGGGCCCTGCACCTGCATGGGAGACCAGGAGGAAGCACCTGGCTCCTGGCTTCGGATCAGCGCGGTGTGCGGGCTGCAGCGTGCCGGCTGCAGCGGCCATTTAGGGGGTTATCCAACGAAAAAAAGGAAGACCTTTCTCTCTGTCTCTCTCTCTCACTTTCCACTCTGCCTGTCAAAAACAAAACAAAACAAAACAAAACAGGATCAGTGTTTCACTGCTTTCCAAAAGTAAAAGTACATCTCTCCATGACAAAACCTAACAGAATATGCTTTTGATAATTAATTTAAATTCATTACATTGTATTATTATTAAAATATTTGTATATTTTATGGTAATAATTAAAACAATTATATTATTTATGTTTAATTATGCAGCTGAGGTTCACAGATGTTAGGTGACTTACAAAATTCACACAATTAAAATTATGGTTCAGGCCGGCGCCGTGGCTCAACAGGCTAATCCTCCACCTAGCGGCGCCAGCACACCAGGTTCTAGTCCCAGTCGGGGCGCCGGATTCTGTCCCAGTTGCCCCTCTTCCAGTCCAGCTCTCTGCTGTGGCCCGGGAGTGCAGTGGAGGATGGCCCAAGTGCTTGAGCCCTGCACCGCATGGGAGACCAGGAGAAGCACCTGGCTTCTGCCTTCGGATCAGCGCGATGCGCCAGCAGCAGCGCGCTGGCCACGGCGGCCACTGGAGGGTGAACCAACGGCAAAAGGAAGACCTTTCTCTCTGTCTCTCTCACTGTCCACTCTGCCTGTCAAAAAAAAAAAAAGAAAAATAAATAAATAAATAAAAATATATGGTTCAGATTCAAGATTTAGATTGTTTGATTTCAAAAAACCTTTCTGCAAGTGCAGTGGGTGTACATTTTCAGGGAGTATCTGAAGAGGGTCTGCCTTTAGAATAAAAGCATTTCTATAAGGAACTGTGGGTGTTTTTGAAGAAAACTGTCTATTGTAAAAGACAATCATCTTAGATGTTTTCCCTCTAAGAATTTGGATAAAGTTCTACATAGCACAAGGATGCCTACTAAAATACCTCTCATGAAACAGGTATTTAACCCAGCACTACAGATACCTGTTGGGACACCTGGATCCTCTATCAGAGTCACTGGTTTCCAGTTCCACTTCCACTGCCAATTCCAACTTCCAGCTATAGCATGCTCTGGGGCACTGCAGATGATGGCTCAGCTACTCGAGTCTCTGATACCCATCCAAAGTCTCACATTTAGTCCTGGCTGTGTCCTGCCCCAACCTGACTGAAGTGAGCATTTGAGGAGTGGATTAGTGGGTAAGAGATTTCTACCCATTTGTTTATCTCTCTTCGTCTCTCTTTCAATTAAATAAATAACATTTTAAAAGCATTTATCAAAAGGAAAAACAATAATAAATAACCAATTCAAATAATACTTACTAAGTATTGTTTTTCAGGTACTATTCTATATTTTAGAATGATTGTATTAAGCCTAATGCAGACCAGATATTATTAGAGTGGACAATTAATAAGTAATCAAATAGAAATAGAATTTGGGGAATCATTTGTACTGAACTGATATTTATAGCCAAGTTGGAATGATGGGATAAAAGCTTATTTGGAACTGATTCAAGAAAGAGTAAAAAGTTATTAGAGACATCGTGTATAGGATAGGAAACTACGGAATTCAGAAGATGCCTGTGTGTGAGATTATAGTAACTGAAGTCCTACCTGTTTTGGGAGCTGCAGTAGTGGGAGACAATGACTTCTTAGTGATGGATTCATCCAAAGAACTGTCACTCTGAGTAGTGAATCAAATACGGACAAAATTAAAATAATGAGAACTGTTAGATCAGCGTCTTTTCTTTCCAACCTGTATAATTACAAGTGTTTTGAAAATTAATGTGATAAAAATAAATTTTATTTAATATGATAGAGGAAGAGAAAAAACATAACAGCCTGTCCAAACAATCAACAGGGACAAGCACTAGCATTATTTTATTCTATTTAATGCTTTCGTGAAAAAAACAAAATTTGTAACTTTTCAGTCGGTTGTATAGGCACCTGTTCCAAAAGCATAAGAGAAACAAGGTCCAAACTTAGGTCGCTGCCTCATTAAATTTGTATCTATCTGCAACAGTGCCTCCTAGACCAGAAATCATATTAGTAGTTTAAGAAATTCATGTGTGATATAAATTTAACACAGCATTGTGTTCAGGCATGAAAATCCCTGTAGTGAGTTTGATGCTAAAATCAGTCATCTGAACCTCCTTAATAAAGAGATTTATTTATCTTAAATTATATTTTCTCTAAACTGAGCTGGGCTTTGTGGAAGAGTACAATTTTCTGAACCGAAAGTTTCCAATTGCAACCTGCATTCTAGCTCAATAAATCCAACAGATTTTTCTTCCAATTTCCTAGATGGAATTTCATGACAACTTCATTTTATTTTGAATATTGCAAATCACTCAAAATAATTGAATACTTAAATAGAACAGAAGTAATTTCACTAAAGAAGGCAGAGCAACAACATATGAGAATATTGCAGCTCTAAGATCATTTTCCATATTGCCTAGTCCTACCTCACATTTCCCTTAGTGTATAATCAGTTTTACTACACGGAACACTCCCTACATGATATGCAGGAATTTAAATCTCCTGGATTTAAATTTTTATAGCAAAAAGATGAGCATAATTTGGATAGAAGATAGAAATAAAGTGCTAATCATTAAGTATGGTTCTGACTGTTAACGGAAATAAAATGGTTTTAATTTAGATCATCTCCAAAGTGCTAGAAATTACATAGCTTATTTATCAAAAGGAAATTTGCCTCAGATACAACTGTAAGTTACTCAAGAAATATTTAAGATGGCACAATACATATATCATAAATATGAAAATATTCAATATTGAAACATTAGCTTTGCGGATTTGTTTATATAATGACAAAACAGGACTTAAAAGATTTTTTTAGACAGGAGAATAAATCCCTAGATTGACATCCCGAATGGCTCTTATTTATGCCAAACATGCATCACCCAAACTTTTTTTTAAAGATTTACTTATTTATTTGAAAGGCAGATTTAGAGAGAGTCAGAGTCAGAGAGAGAACAGTCTTCCATCCACTGGTTCACTCCCCAAATGGCAGAGCCATTCAGGATGTCAACGTCCCATAACAAAGTGCACCTGTGTTAAAATCCCAGCTCACACCCTGTTGTAGGTTCCTGCTAATGCGCATCCTGGGAATCAGAGGTTACACCTCAAGTATCTGGTTCCTTTCCACTCAGGTGGGAGATCCAGATTGAGTTCCTGTCTCCTGGCTTTGACCTGGGCTAGCCCTGGCTATTGCAGGCATTTGGACTGTGAATCAACAGATGGAGATTGATCAATCTTTCTCTCTCTCTCTGCCTTTCAATTAAATAAAACTAAATTAAAATTTAAAATAATAAATTCTTTCTTATAACATTATTGGAGAGTGAGATTTGCTTGTAATTTTTTGTAATGTTTTCTAGATAACCAAATAATATCTCTACTCCTTTCAATTTCTGCTTTTTTTTCCCCCATACATTATATGATACATTTCCAGTAACACACACTAAGGACCCTATACTAATTTAATTTTCACTTGATTTTCCAAGGTAATCATTAGGGTTAAAGAATATTTTTAAGGTTTTGTGGAGGTTTTTTATCCCAACACAAGTGACCTCACACACACATACACATGGTCATGCTTTGAATTTTATTTGCTAGTATCAAGCTATGCACTGTCATTTCTCACTAGGCTCAAAGAAATAGAATTAAAACAGCTTCTTCCTGTTTAATGAATGTCAACTCAGAATGACTATTCAGCTCAGCTATTATGTGAGAACTCTTAAAGTCAGTGTCTTTAGTAATTTTTACTCCAGATAATATTAAAAGCAGTTTACATTCTTAAAGCTTTACAAAGTAAGAATTTTGTTATCCAAATTAAGCAACTTTGAATTCAAAGATGCCTGTTAAAGCCAAACATTCCAAAAAACTGTATGTAAATAACCCACTGTTTATTCTACTACTGCTTTCAAAAAGAATTAATTAAATATCAACCTTATGCACCAAATTTCATCCCTCTCTGATTAGAATGCTGAAACCCTACTCGGCAATGTGATTGTGTTTGGAGATAGGGATATTAAGTAGGTAATTAGGGTTACGTGAAGTCACAGTGTGGGTCCCTAATGTGATAAGACTTAAAAGGAAGAGTCAGGAGAGTTCTCTCTTCCTGTGCACACATGGTAAAGGCCATGTGAGGTCACAGTGAGAAGGAAGCCTTGAAAGCCCCAAAGAGAGAACTTACCAGAAACCAATCCTATTGGCATGTTGGTGTTGAACTTGCAGCCCCAAGAATTGTGAGAAAATGAATTTCTGTTTTAAGCCACCCCATCTGTGGTATTTTGTTATGGCAACCTGAGTTAACAAATCTGATGAACTATTAACCCTTTTTTTCCCCACCTATTGATTAGTTTCAGCAGATGAAAGGATTCGAAATTAGAATAAAAGCAATTGTGTTGTATAAGATGATCATGGGACACTGAACAAGAGAATTTAAGAATTGCTTGGTTTTCCTTCTCTACAAAATATTTCCCATTATGGTGTATTGAAATGTGCCTTTGTAGCAGAGAGTTCAGGATTCTATAGTGTAATGAAACCCACTCAATGGTTTCAGCTTATTTTTTAAAATGTATTTTGCTATTTTAAACCACAGTTCTAGTTTGCGGTTGAAAAGAAAAATATGGGCAGTATCTTGGGAAGAAGGCCCAATTGTTGCCAAAAGCAAGGGCCTCCATGGCTTCAGAGCTTAGCAGTGACAGCTTGGAGTGGAGCGCTGAACCTCTGTGGGGAATTTTTTCAGTCTTGTCTGTATGAAAGACATATTGTCCTTGCATGGAAGGCTGCCATGCTCCATCCAGGACTGTGGAAGACTTCATAAAATGGAGGAAACAAAAAGCAAGTATTTTTCTAAGGTCTTTCTCCATTTGCTTTTTCTTTCCACATCAGTCATGATTACCTAAAGAATGCCAGAAACTGTGCTAGGTGCCAAGATAAAGATTTTTTAAAAAGCATAAAACATAGCCCCTGTACTCAATGAACAGTTGTAAAACAAATGATCTACCAAGATCAAGACCATAAATGATATTCTTTGGTCCACTCATTTTCAGCAGCAAATAAACACAGAAGCTAAAATTCCAAAGGAGTTTTTCCTGTGTCCACGCTCTTATTGCATAGTGTCCAGGTCAATAATGAGGCTCATATGGTCAGTGAGATTATCCTAATGACAGAATTTCAGAATCTTAAAATCTCTTCAATTTGCAAATCCTCAGAAACATGCCAGGAGCTTCTATATATGTTCCCATCATGCATCTGGCTCAACCTTCCACCTTATCCCATCCATCCTGCCTTTACTTTCTGACCCGTGATGCTACCTTTATCCTTGCCTTATAACTACTTCACACGTCTGCTTCAACCATCACTTAAATTTCTTACCAGCTCTTATTATTTTCAGGACTCTTTTTATGATAAATATGAGTGGACAAACCAATACGAGTTGGTTAACTGATTAAAAATTAAAGCTGTGCATTTTAGACTCATAAGCAGTGATGCTAGTAGATTTCAAAAGGGCTGTAAACTAGCAGGAAGAAGCTAATCTGGCTCTATTATTGTTGTCTCCCTGTGTTTCCAAATACTTTATTTCACATAGATTGGATTTATTTCATGTAGAATGTATTTGATACTTTTTAATTTTGAGGAAAAATTACATTTAGACAAAATTCATAGGGAGTTTTATTGAAAACAAATTTAATAGGCTGAACTACACTCAGTATTTATATTTCTGAAAGGTAAATACAGTTTACTAAAAGTTGTTCTATAGAAAATACACTGAATAGGTATATGATAGGATTACAAGAGCTTCTATATAAACAAAAAGTGATTTCAACATTTGATACGAGAGACAAGGATGATTATCTTTGAGGAGTAGCTATGAAAAGGTACTTAAGTGATGAATTATAAAAGCCCTCTTCCTTAATGGGAAAGCTGACTTGATCCCTTGTCCCCTGTAAGATAGGTGATCAGGGTAGATGGGAGTTTATGTCTTGGTCATGATCTTCAAAATAATCATCATCTATAGCCTTAAACACTGTAAATTTTAACCTAGGGATTTTTTTCTAGCAATTTATACTAAGAAAATACACAGATAAATCCATTCTAGACAAACAACTAAATAAGAATGTATAGATTTTTATACCCACATTTATCATAAGGGTGTAACCTAAATAAAACTTCAGCCACCTAGCTCTCCATTAATAGTTTGTGGAGTTTTTTTAATTAATTAATTTATTTGAAAGACGTGGAGAGAGAGAGTTTCCATCTACTGGTTTACTTGCCAAATAGCTGCAACAGCCAAGTCTGGGCAAGTCTAAAGCCTGGAGCCAGAATCTCCATTCTGATCTTCTACATGAATGTCAATGGTCCAAGTACTTGGGCCATCTTCTATTGCCTTCCTGGGCACATTTGCAGGAATTGTGGCTCAGAAGTGGAGTAGCAGCTGGCACCGCGGCTCACTTGGCTAATCCTCCGCCTGTGGCACCGGCACCCCGGGTTCTAGTCCTGCTTGGGGCGTCAGATTCTGTCCTGGTTGCTCCTCTTTCAGTCCAGCTCTCTGCTATGGCCCGGGAAGGCAGTGGAGGATGGCCCAAGTGCTTGGGCCCTGCACCTGCATGGGAGACCAGGAGAAGCACCTGGCTCCTGGCTTCGGATCAGCACAGAGAACCAGCTGCAGCACGCTGGCTGTGGCGGCCATTTGTGGGGTGAACCAATGGAAAGGTAAGACCTTTCTGTCTCTCTCTCTCACTGTCTAACTCTGTCTGTTCAATAAAAGAAAAAAAAAAAAGAAGTGGAGTAGCTATGATCCCAACCATCACTCTGATATGATATGTGGGCATGACAAGCAGCAGCCTGACCACTGCACCAGGATGCTGGCCCAAATTGTTTATTAAGTCAGGCTCGTTAAAGAAAAGATTTTACTAGATAATTTCTCCAAATGTAAAAAATGCACCTCTCCAACTTGGGTGGTATCTAGTCTTTTTGCCTCATCAAAAGGGGTAAAGAGAAAATAAAAACTGAGAAACACGTGGTTAGGTCCTGGGCCATTCTCACTACCAAGGGTAAAAGCTGTCATAACTACCACTTAGTAATAATTTGTCCTCTTTTGTGTTTGACTTCTTTTGCTCAATGTTAAATTTATGAGATTTACCCATATTTTGGGTATCCATTCTGTGTCACTGTCAGTCAGTCATTCTCATTATTGAATAGATTTCTATGGTGTGAATATTAAAAATCTATCCATTCTGCCTTCAATGGGCATGTGGGCAGATTCCAATTTGGGGCTATTAATAACAGAACTAAAATACTCTATTTGCAACATTCCTGTCCATTCTTTTCCATGAATATAGGTAACCTTTCTCTTGGGTATAAATCAAAATCTTAATTTGCAGGATCGTAGAGTATGAAACTAATCAATTTTAGCAGATAATACTAAATAGCGGCACAAGGTGATTTTACTTCCGCTGGCAATTGTGATAGGTATGAGTTACTTCACGTCCTTGCCAACACTGGGTATTTTACTGTCTTTCTCATTTTAGATATCCTCTTCATTCTATGTGAAGTCATATTTCTCTGACAACTGATGAATTTGGGCACATTTCTTATACCTATCTTCCACTGTGAAGTATATGTTTAAATCCTCTCACATTTTCCCCCTATTGAGTTGTCCTTTTCTTTTTAAATTGGAGGTTTTTTAAAATATATATATATATATATACACATACATATATACTCTTTTATAAAAGTATGTATGTTAATTCATTGCTAAGTATGTAGAGATATTTGAGCAGGATATAAACATTTAACAAATGCCTTCTGCCAATTTGGGACTTGGTACACTTTGATGAATAATTGTCAATTTGAATATAGCCAACTTTATCAATTTTATTATTCAAAACTAATGTTTCCCATGTTCTGCTCAAAATTTTTTTTGCCTGTTTCAAGGTTACAGACATGTTTTCCAAATTTTCCTCTGAAAGTTCCATATCCTGTATTTAAACCAGCAATCCATTCAATGTTGATTTTTTTGTATGTTTGAGGTATGTGTCCTAAATTATTTTTTTCAAATGAATCTCCAATTCTTAGTATCACATTTTGTGTAATTAATACTAATTTAGTATAATATATTGTACTAAAATGTGGACATTGTTGTATTCATGGAATGAAATATGTGTAAGTCTATTTCTGTATTCTCCACTTGGTTCCATTGGTCACTCACTTTACTTATCTTTTTCCAATGCACACTGTTTTAATAACATAGCTTTATAATAGTGCTTGAGATCAGTTAATAAAGGTCTTTCATCTTGCTTCTTCTTTTTGAAGTTTGTCCTGGCATTCCTTGGTTATTTGCATTTTTAAAATTTAAATTCAGTTGGTTGATTTCTGTAAAATGTACTGCTGGAATTCTCTATTGAGATTAGATTTAATTTACAGTATACGTTGGCAAGAATTAGTGAGGCTTGAATACATGAGAATGATGCATTTCTTTTTAAGATCATTTAAATCATATCAACATTATTTTATACTTTTATTTTGTATATAGGTTTCTTTCAAAATGTGTTAAATTTATTACTTGGTATCGAATTGTTTAGTGGTAACAGTACTTTCTTTTTCTAAGTATTTGGTGCTGGTATAACAGCTATATTTGATTTCTGTAGCTATTTATCTCTACCCAGAAAACTTGATAGATTTTTTAAATTAATTCTTAGAGTTTATGGACTACTTTATCTATCTCTGTAATCACATCATCTGTAAATATTGACAGAATATTTATTCTCTCTTTAGTCTATTTCCTTTGGGAGGGTTTATTGAAACATGGACTAAAAATACTGGTAATGAGCACACATTTGCTTTTCCCAATTCTAGGGGGGAAAAGTCAGTATTTCACCTTTATACATCATGTATGCTGTAAATTTTTTGGAGTTGCTGTTTTTCAAACAGAAGAAAATCAGGGAGCTGAATCTGAAGTGGAGTTGTCAGGAGAGCAATAGGTGCCTATTTGGGATTACAGTATTGCAGATGGCAACTTAACCCACTGTGCCACAATTGCAGGTCCTTTATTACAACACAGTTATACTGCTTTATTTAAGGTCCTGAGAAGTGTTGTTAATAATATGCTTTATTTCCTTAAAATGTAGTGGTCAATATTTGAGATCAAAACTGTATTAACCTTACAGAAGAACTAAAAATCCTTTCCATTTTTTTTCTGTGAATAATTTTAGATAAGATTTGTGCTGTTGGAAAATTATCTTGAAAAATCTATCTGACTCCGAGGTTTGTCATTGTAGAAGATTTCCAAATATGTATTCAAATTTTTTATACAAATTGAAGTATTCAGATTTTCTTTTTTTATTTTTCTCTCAGTCATGTTTTATTGAATTGTTAATTTTTCTAATCCAAATATATCACAAAGTAGGCCAATTTAGACTCATATTATCACTTAATTTTAAAATAATAGTTACTCTTTTTCATGTTCAATATCACTAGTTTTGCCAGCGCCATGGCTCACTTGGCTAATCCTCCGCCTGCAGCGCAGGCACCCCAGGTTCTAGTCCAGTTGGGGCGCCGGATTCTGTCCCAGTTGCCCCTCTTCCAGTCCAGCTCTCTGCTGTGGCCCGGGAAGGCAGTGGAGGATGGCCCAAGTGCTTGGGCCATGCACCCGCATGGGAGACCAGGAGGAAGCACCTGGCTCCTGGCTTCGGATCAGCGCAGCACACTGGCTGCAGCACACCAGCCGTAGCGACCATTTGTGGGGTGAACCAACGGAAAAGGAAGACCTTTCTCTCTGTCTCTCTCTCTCTCACTGTCTAACTCTGCCTGTCAAAAAAAATTGAAAATAAAAAAGTAGTAAAATAAAAATATCACTAGTCTGTATCGTCTTTATTGTTTTCTTGATTATTCTTCCTAGTTGTTTGTCAATTTTATTGGTATGTTTTAGATTTTCTTACATTTATTATAAAGCTATTTTGTATTTCACTAATGTCTTCACTTACTTTTGGTATTTATATCATAGTGCATTATTTTCATTTGACTTGAATTTCTTCTAGAATTTTGTGATTGATACTTACAACATTGTTATTTTTAGCCTTTCTTTTTTTTCTAATATAGCTGTTTAAGCCTATAAATTTACTTCAAAAGATGGTGTTATGGTTGTGTCCCATATTTCAAAAGATTTTGTAGCTTCATTGGCTTTCATTTTAAACTATTTTTCAATTTGCATTTTGAATTCTTCTTTGACCTTAGAATAAGTAGAAATGTCCTGCCTAATTTCTATGGAGTTTGAACTTTTTCGTTTTTTTATTTTTTAATAAATCTTAGCTGAATATTTTTGAGTTTTTTTTCTTTTGTCTATTTTTTAGTGAACCTTAGCTTAACATTTTTGTTAGAAGTCAGAAGCTGAATAATCTCATTCTTTAAAAAAAAGTATTGAGTTTATCCTTGTGCATCCACCTCCTCAGTATTTGCATTAATTCAAATACTTTTATATTGGGGCTAAAAAAACTATCATTTTATTAATTTTTAAATCATTTATTTATTTGAAAGTCAGAGTTACAAAAAGATGGAAGGAGAGGCAGAGAGAGAGAGGGAGTTCTTCCTTTCGCTGGTCCACTCCCCAATTGGCCGCAACAGCTGGAGCTATGCCAATCTGAAGCCAGGAGCCAGGAGCCTCCTCCAGGTCTTCCCAAGCAAATGGAGGGGCCCAAGGTCTTGGGCACTTGAACCGGCACTCATATGGGATGCTGGCACTGCAGACAGCAGCTTAACCTGCTACGCCACAGCACTGGCCCCAAGACTGTGATTTTAAATATAAGATAGGAGAATAGGAAAGGGAAGGTTGAAATCATAACTTGACTAGTTATTCCTGATAGAGTTCTTTAATTAATTACACCCATAATTGCCCTTCATCACAGCCTTGTCTCTTTTTGCAATTATCTTGGATTTCAGTGCCTCAAGCACTCCCCTGGCATAGCTTGCACATTCCCCTGGTGTTTTGGTTTCTGAATTTCTTTATTAGTATTATCCCACCTGTTTGAAACTGATCAAATTTCTTCAAATATTTTGGTTCATTGATTTCTTGTTTTCCTGTTGTTAATCTTGTTTCTTTTACAACTTCAGGCAATCTCAAAGAGAGTTTGGAAAGAAGAAACTGTAAAACTGTGCTCAGTCTGCCATTTTGAACAAGCTTGGGGATCATTTTTAGCAATAATTTCAGTAGTCCACAATGAACTTAACTTTTACAAATGGGTTATAACAACCAGAATTAAGCATGAAATTCAGACATTATAACAAGAAAATATTTTATATAGAGAGAAACGATTAAAGATTGTTCACATTTGCTGTTAAAACGATCCGTCAAGACTGTTGCCGCAGCTCACTAGGCTAATCCTCCGCCTGCGGTGCCGGGGTTCTAGTCCAGTTGGGGCGCCAGATTCTGTCCCCGTTGTTCCTCTTCCAGTCCAGCTCTCTGCTGTGGCCCTGGAAGGCAGTGGAGGATGGCCCAAGTGCTTGGGCCCTGCACCCGCATGGGAGACCAAGAGGAAGCACCTGGCTCCTGGCTTCGGATCAGCGTAGCGCATCAGCCACAGCGGCCACTTGGGGGGTGAACCAATGGAGAAAGGAAGACCTTTCTCTCTGTCTCTCTCTCTCTCACTGTCTTACTCTACCTGTCAATAAAAACAGAAAATAAAAAAATAAAAATGTGTCAAGTTCGATCCAGTGGATGAATTGCTCAGTCACTTGTCTGTATCATGATGGCTTTCATTACCATGCAGACTAAGAGAGTTAAGTTATCTAGCAAGCCAGTGAGATTGTCATTAGAGGGGGTATTTTATGGTCAACAGATTGAAGAAGCAGGGAGAACAGAGACAAAAAGAATGACTCAAAAAAGGCTGCATTCCTAAATACGATTTTTGTGCCAAAACTTCATCAATTTTCTTTTCATCTGCTGATTTTTTCTGGTCCCTTCAAATGAGAATAAAGTCAACTTGTCAAAAGCTGACATTCTTTCTCTGGTAGTTTCACAATTGTTATGGCACTTTTCCTTCTCAAGTTTGAAAAGAGAGGCGAATTCCTAAGAGAGAGAAATGGAGAGTTCAGTGCATTTCTCTGAAAAGATTACAATAAATACTCTCTAGTATGAAAGGGTGAAGATTTAGGTCAGAAAGTAGAAAGCTGTACTCCATTGTCATAAGATTCTCTTTGAAATATTTGTGTCTAATATAACTGGGTCTATTACTACTTGAGATAGTCAGCTGGTACATGAAACACATGAGTCTGTCCAACTTAGACCACTTAGAGCATTCTCTTAAGTCTTACATGTGAGCACTTTATTCTCTTGAAGTTACTTGAAAATTTACCTTTTCCCATTAGCCTAATCAAGCAAAGACAATTAGAATATTTTCCATACAGTACATATTTTGTATGTTTTATATGAACAACTATCACAATCATTTGTTTTATTTTTTAATATTTACTTATTTATTTGAAAATTAGAGTTAGAGAGAGAGAGAGAGAGAGAAAGAGAGAGAGATCTTCCATCAGCTGGTTCATTCCCCAGATGGCTGCAATGACCAGGGCTGATCCAGGCCAAAGCCAAGAGCCAGGAGCTTTTTTTCAGGTCTCCCCATAAGGGTGGAAGGGGCCCAAATATTCAGGCCATCTTGTGCTGCTTATCCCAGGCCATTAGCAGGGAACTGGAGCATAAGTGGAGCAACTAGGACACAAATCAACACCCATATGAGATGCCGGCACTGCAGGTAGAAGCTTTACACACTATATCACAATGCTGGGCATATTTGGCTATCATTTGTGACTAGTTTGAGATATTTACATTTCTAAAATGATGATTTATTTTACCAAGTATATATCAGCAGTGTCCATTCCAACTCTCAGCCAGAGGAGTTTGGGCATGATCATAATTGAATCCCCACGTACAAGGGGCAGCATCTCTCCTTACAGTTTTTCAAGGATGCACCATAGATGGGCATCACTAAGGGTTGTGGCATCCCAGAATAAATCCTTATACGTAGGCCTGTTCTGAGCCACAAGAGACTGATGTGGTCTGGTCTTGCAGTTGACACCATGTTTTGATGAATGGGAACTTGAGCAGTGAAATACTTGAAACAACTTTTATTCAACAAAGTTCTTCAGCAATAAACAATGTTTTTGCACTAGACTTTTGTTTCTTTATTACCAGATTCTTACATAAATTGTCCTTTTACTGTCAGAGGAATTGTGATATTAATGTGCTCCTTCGTTTTTCCATCTTTCTCAGATTTCACCTATTTTCAGCTATTAGCCATTTGTTTCCTGGAAGACATGAAGACCAAACAGAGATCTGGATAATAGTATATTAAAACTGTGGTGTAAATAATAATGATCAGGGACCAGCATTTGTGGCACAGTGAGTTAAGTTGCCACCTGCAACACTGTGATCCCAAATAAGTGCCTATTGCTCTCCTGACAACTCCACTTCAGGTTCAGCTCCCTGTTGATGTACCTGGGAAAATGGTGGAAGATGTCCCAAGTACTTGGGCCCTTGTAACCCACGTGGGAAACCTGGGTCTGCCGGCTTTGGCCCTGGTCGTTGTGGCCACTTGGTGAGTGATCCAGCAGATGGAAGATCTCTCTCTCTCTCTGTCTTCCCCTCTCATTGTAACTCTTTCAAATAAAAAAATAAATTTTTAAAAAAATGAAAATAATTTTTTAAGTTTCCCCCTCAGAAAGGGCAATGAGAGTTGAATAAACTCATTACTGACATCTACTTGTGAGGAAGAGAGGCATCTATTCCGCTTCTTGAAAGACTGCTTCCCAACCCAGTGGCTCATTCCAACATCCTATCCTAAAAGGGGCTGGCTGGAGTTCTAATAAAACTAAGAAAAGAAAGTGGAAAGTTTGTATTATTACATCAATCAAAAGTTGACATATTACTACCATCCGTTCATGTATTTTAGAAATTTTGTTGAAATGTATGTCATATAAATTTCCAAAACCACTATTAAAATATCAAAGGATTATTTTTATTCTTGGTTTACATTCTTGTATAACTTAAAGGACATGAACTTTAGTTCTCTGGAGTTTCCTATAATGTCACAGAATTTATGTTTAAGAAAGTTTTGTAGAAAGTGAGGTCTTCAGTAACAAAACCCACTCTTTTTTTAAAGATTTATTTTATTTATTTGAAATATAATAATATGAAAATATAATATTTGAAAAAATACATGTTATAATAAATAATATCTGAAAAAAATAATCTGAGTTACAGAGAGAGAAGGAAAGACAGAGTTAGCACAGTGCTATCCTCTAGTTCACTCCCCAAATCGCTGTGATGGCCTGGGCTGGGCCAGGCCAAAGCCAGGAGCGAGGAGCTTATTCTAGGTTTCCCATGTGGGTGCAGAGGCTCAAGTATGTGGGCCATCTTCTGCTGCTTTCTCAGGTACATTAGCAGGGAGATGGATTGGAAGCAGAGCAGCGAGGACTTGATCAGACCCATACAGAATGACTGCATCAAAGGTAGCAGCTTTATAGGCTATGCCACAGCACTGGCCCCCAAAAAACCCACTTCTTAATATTATAGACTAGCCAAAGACTTTGTCCTAAAAGTATTTATTATTTATTTATTCACAAATAGACACATGTCATAATTTTATTGAATTCAACATATTTAAAAAATTTAAAAGATGTAATTTTTCAATTTATACCAAAAATATGATCTGTGCATTTAAAAAAATAACAACACTTCAAGGAAAAGCTGAAGAAGTCATTTAGCTCTGTCTAAATTTAAAGTGAGCCAAAAGAAAAAAAAAAAAAAACTACCCAAATACAATTAACTAATTGCTTCACAATTTGGCTTTATTTCCTTGACACTAATGGAGAAATTCTAACACCTACACAGCTGATGAGTAGGGAAGTTATGAGCTTTATCTGAATACAGAAAATCATTTATTTGCTGCCTGGAGAAGAGTGAAAACTGAATAAACACAGGCTATTTCTGTTAGAGTTTATGTTGTGCCAGGCTATGTGCCCTAAGAGAAATTGTCATCCATAGGAAAACATGGACATGGAAACATATAAAATATATATTTTTAATCTACTATGTTTAACACAATGATAAATTTGCTATCACAGCAAATAGAACATTTACCTAAGTAACACAGTGAGCAAGGCTATGAATAATCATTAGCATGATTATGAAATTTCCTTTATGTTGTAGGTTCTCTGGTTCTCTGCTAAGTGTTTTGCATGCATTATTCTCCGACTCCTTTCTAAAGTAAGTACATATAGTTATCTTCATTTTAATCAAAGCCAGTAGCAGCGATCAGAGAGGGAAAATGTTTTCTTTACATGGCTCATTCAGGATCCACTATCACATCTGTCCAATTCCAAAGTCCATTTTTTTAAGGTCTTCCTAATAGACTCGCAGGGAAATCTTTTGATGGAGACACAAACATAATTGAGTTTGGAAAGAAACATGGAATTGGGCAAGCAAAAAAAGAGAATCATGACACAAATTTAATCAAGATGAATGTCCTTCACACACAAGAATAAGGGAGTAAATTTTTTTTATGGAAACCAAAGAAGTTTTTGGTCATGCAGTCATAAATTTCATACTTCACAGTGCAGTTTTGAGACTCAAGAGGTAGACTGGGGTCAAATTGTTAAGGACTCAAACACCAGTTTCTTTAGGTCATAGAAAATGTTTGAAACTTAATCAGGGAAATAGCATGCGTTGGGGTGGCATGTTTTTGCTTTTGTTGTTGTTCTAAAGATCTGTTTATTTATTTGAAAGTCAGAGTTACAGAGAGAAAGAGAGAGATCTTCCATCCACTGGTGTACTCCCCAGATGGCTGCAATGGCCAGGGCTGAGCCAAGCCAAATCTGGGGAGCCAGGAACCTGTTTCAGGCTTCCCACTTGGATATCAGGGGGCCATCTTCATTGCTTTCCCAGGTGCATTAGCAGGGAGCTAGATTGAAAATGAAGCAACTGGGAAAGTAGCCAACATCCACATAGAATGCCCATGTCACAGGTAGTGGCTTTACCAGCTACCACACAACTCCCCAGGTTGCCAAGTTATATAGAAGTTTGAAGGCCAGATGAAATAATCTTCCATGAGCTATTATCAAGGCATCTAATAGGAAAGTGAAGCAAATAAGAATAATAGGAAAGTGAAGCAAATAAGAAAAGAATGACCTCATATTTTATCAGAGTGATCTATGCATTCAAACTTAAGTTCTGACAACAGAGATAGAAGTGGGATTTTGGAAATCAGCGTGGCAAGTGACAGTTGTTGTGTCTTTAGTCTAAGCTGTAGCTATTTTGTGTGCAGCAAGACTGTGATTTGGCCTTTGGTCTGATTGGAGTTGTCATTCTGTTTCAGACAATGAGGTAGTTGGGGCACATACGACTTCCTCACTATTCGGCAGCCACTCTTGCCTGTATTTGATACACACAGTCTGTACACAGCCTTATGAAGCACTTGTTCTAAGTCATAATGATGTGTCCTGCAACTTGAAGGTATCAGTAACTTCTTAGTTCATTCTACCTGACAGTCTACCCCCCACTCCCTTTCCATCTTTATATCTGAATCAAGCCCCACATTCTCAAGGATAACAACATTCTTCATTTCTCCAGTCATATGAGGGAGACTTATCCACTCTCATAGTATCATAGGCATTTATATTTCTCTTCCAACTGTAGTAACCATAAGTGATGATATTTCTAACAGAGTATTTGATTAAAGCCTATCTCTTCCATACTATCGTAGTTCTTTCAGGGCAGGGATTAATGTATATAATTCTTGTATGTATCCGAAAACCACAGTACATTTTCTAAAACATTGTGTGTGCTCCAAACATACTCATTAAAGACAGGAATAATTTTCCCATTGGTGCCATCACTTTTGACACCTTGAACATGAGAAATGTTTCATACAGGCAATGACCTCATTGATCTCCCTCTAGATTGTAAAAAAAAAAAAAAAAAGAAAAAAAAAGCTTAAGGATTTAACTTAATGATGTCAAAACAGCTTTGTGGGGATTTTCATAGTTGGGCCATTCACTTACTCATTCTACAAATAAAAATCTAACACAATGCCTTTTTCTAAGGACCTCAATTAGTCCTACTCACCTTCCAACCTTGTCTTTCTGCATTTTTCCTCAACAAGATAATCCTAAAGGTAGAAACTAAGTTGCCAGTATTCCAATCCCTTGTGTTTTCTACTAAAAATTGCCTGCAAAATGAGACACAGCCCTTTTGTTATTTTCATTAGAAAGCAAATTGCTTGCGGTACATTTGACAGAAATTAAAGGGATGCATGAAGTCAATGCTAACTTATGAGATTCGTTTTTCAGAAAAGATCTGTGGACTGTCATACATAGCTTTATTTTTGTTTTTAGCAATGATATCACTGAGGTCTCCAGTTGCTGCGTGAGGATGGCTAGTCTGAGTGTCTAGTGATAGGTTTTTTTTAATTAATTAATTTTTTTTTGACAGGCAGAGTGGACAGTGAGAGAGAGAGACAGAGAGAAAGGTCTTCCTTTTCCATTGGTTCACCCCCAAATGGCCACTAGGGCCGGCGCGCTGCGGCCTGCGCACCAAACTGATCCAAAGCCAGGAGCCAGGTGCTTCCTTCTGGTCTCCCATGCGGGTGCAGAGTCCAAGGACTTGGGCCATCCTCCACTGCACCCCTGGGCCACAGCAGACAGCTGGACTGGAAGAGGAGCAACAGGGACAGAATCCGGCTCCCCGACTGGGACTAGTGATAGTTTTTATGAAAAAAAAAAAAAATTAGCCCATTATGATAATCATTGCCTTGCTATTGTTTCCAATGGTTGCAGAAAGTATATCCCATCTTTTTTTTAAAGCAAAGAATATCTTAAATGTCTAGTTTTCCAACATCTTTTTCCTTTCTTCAAAGTATTAGCAAAGAGTGATCATTTGTAGTTTTTGTTGAAAATGAAATATCGCTGTTGAAAGCTGTTTTGCAGTTTCTTCACTGTGTCACGTTGGTGTTAACCTTTTCAAAACGAAATGCTTTAAGGAACTTTAATTATAAAAACAGTGCCTTCTGAGCAGGAAGCAGGGATTTGGAAGGAAGGGTAGCCAATATGGCTTATATATCTTACTCAAGAGAATTTTGTGAGTATAATGAATCATTGAAGTACAAGGCTTGTTTAAAATGTTATATACAAGGGCCGGCCCCGCGGCTCAATAGGCTAATCCTCTGCCTTGCGGCACCAGCACACCAGGTTCTGGTCCCGGTCGGGGCGCCGGATTCTGTCCTGGTTGCCCCTCTTCCAGGCCAGCTCTCTGCTGTGGCCCGGGAAGGCAGTGGAGGATGGCCCAAGAGCTTGGGTCCTGCACCCCATGGGAGACCAGGAGAAGCACCTGGCTCCTGCCTTCAGATCAGCGCGGTGTGCCAGCCGCAGCGCACCGGCTGCGGCGGCCATTGGAAGGTGACCCAACGGCAAAGGAAGACCTTTCCCTCTGTCTCTCTCTCTCTCACTGTCCACTCTGCCTGTCAAAAAAAAAAAATGTTATATACAAGATTGTAACATGGTATGAATTAGGATTTGGGATTTCTTCCATAGTATATGTACCTATATTGAGATGGTTCTTTATGATTGGCCCTCTTCAATGTGCCTTTAGCTGTACAACAATGAGCCAACAGAGCAAGAATTTGTAGCCATATCAATGGAATGGTTGCTCATGGGAATTCTTTTAGCTCATATTTTGGATACCCTTACTTCATGAGCAGTATTCATGTTAAATCCCACTTTAGGTTCTGGGAAGGATTCAGAGATTCTGACTCTAATTTCCTTCATTCAGAAACGGATAATTCTCACTTGATGCTGATTCACTCCTTGATTATCTTACTCCAGAATTTAAATTTCAACACTGCCATGGGTTTCAACTTGTGTTGGTACTAAATATTACAGTCACCTCTTTTGGATATTCAATCAAAATTAAATTCTGTTTGTCACTAAGTCCAGCATAGAGCATATTTAGATGGACTAAAAGGTAGATTAAAAATGACTTGATTGTGGAGCCAGCATTGTGGCATAGTGGCCTAAGTCCTGGCTTGCAGAATTTGCATTCCAAATAGGTGCTGGCTCTAGTCCCAGCTGCTCTTCTTCTGACCCAGCTCTCTACTATGGCCTGGGAAAGCAGTGGAAAATAGCCCAGGTGCTGGGGCCCTGCACTCGTGTGGGAGCTCCCAAAGAAGCTCCTGGCTCCTGGTTTTGGATTCACTCATCTCTGGCTGTTGCGGCCATTTGAGGAGTGACATCCATGTTGTATTGTCCAGCTTTAACTTTCAGCTGTGCTTCTAATTCCAGATTCCTGTAAATGTAGACCTGGAAGGCAGCAGTGATGGCTCAAGTAATTTTGTCTCTGTCTCCCATGTAGGTACCTAGACTGGATCTCAAGCTCCTGGCTTCCCCTTGGTGCATACCAGGACTTTGCAGGCACCTGGGGAGTGAATTAGTAAATGGGCATTTACTTTCTCTTTTTGTTTCTCAAATAAATTAATTATTTTTTAAAAATGTTATGGCATTGAGTATCATGAAATAGAAGAAAATCAATAATCTAAGGTAATAATCTAATAAGAATAATCTAATAATCAGTAATCTAAGGTTCTGAGAAATCGTATGAAACTCTAGAAAGAAGAGTAATTTGAACCTAAAGCAAGCAGGAAAAAAGAAAAAAGAAAAAGTCAATATTAGAGTAGAAAAACAATTAAAAATAAGAAAATAATAGAGAATAACAAGTCAAAGGATAGTTCTTTGAAGAGACTAATAAAATTGATAAAACACTAGCCAAGCTAACCAAGAAAGTAAAACAGGAATTACCAATATCAGAAATAAGAGTCATCAATGTTGAATTCGTGAACATTAAAAGGATTTAAAAGGGTTGCTATGAATAATTTCATGCTAAAGAGTTTTCCATAACTTACATTGAACACCTTGAAAGACACGAAGAAAAATAATATGAATTCTCTTATATCTGCTAATGAAATGTAATCATTAGCTAATAACTTTCCAAGAATAAGTATGAGATCCAAATGGTTTCATTAGTAAATCCTACCAAATAATTAGAAAAGACATAATGCAAATTCACCACAATTGAAGATCCTATACCAGAACGTAATATACTAATGATGTCAGCATTATCTTATTATCAAAACCAGATAAAATTATTAATAGAAAAAGATTTGCTAATATATATTCTTCACAAACAGATGAAAAATCCTGAATATCTAAATATTATTAATTTTAATATAATCTATACAGTGACATACCACAGCCATGTAGAATTTATGACATGTGTACAAGGCTGACTCACATTAAAAATACAAATTAGTGTAAGCTACCAAGGAAACTCATCTGCTTATGTTAGTCAACACTGAAAATTTTGTAATCAAACGAATCCTTTTGGGGACCAGTGCCGTGGCTCACTTGGCTAATCCTCCACCTGCAGCACCTGCATCCCATGTGGGCTCCGGGTTCTAGTCCCGGCTGCTCCTCTTCCAGTCCAGCTCTCTTCTGTGGCCAGGGAGGATGGTGGAGGATGGTCCAAGTGCTTGGGCCCCTGCACCCGCATGGGAGACCAGGAGGAAGCACCTGGCTTCTGGCTTCCGATTGGCACAGCGCACCGGCCTTAGCGGCCATGTTGGGGGTAAACCAACAGAAAGAAGACTTTTCTCTCTGTCTCTCTCGCTCACTGTCTAACTCTGTCAAAAAAAAAAAAAAAAAAAAAAAAACAAAAAAAAAAAAAACAAAAACACACAAATCCTTTGATGATGAAATATCATAGCAAACTAGGAATAAAGTTAATTTAAACACAGTTTTTAAAAAATTATCAAAATATTTTTACAATATTGTACTTAGTGGAGAATAATAAAGGTTTTCCTCTTAAGATAGGGAACATAAAAAGATTTTCTCTCTCACCATCATTCTTCACCAATGCACTAGAAATCATAACCAATGCAAAAAGATAAGAAAAATATATACGACCTAAAACAAGCAGGAAAAAAGAAATAATGATATGTGGAAAATCCAAAAAAATCTACAAGCCACAACTTCTAGAACTAATAAGAAGATGGCATTGAATATCTCCAGTTAGGAGACTCACATCCCACATCAGAATAAAAATACTGAGATTTTTTTTTTTTTTTTTTTTTTGTGTGTGTGTGTGTCAGGCAGAGTAGACAGTGAGAGAGAGAGACAGAGAGAAAGGTCTTCCTTTTTGCCGTTGGTTCACCCTCCAATGGCCACTGCAGCCGGAGCATCGTGCTGATCCGAAGCCAGGAGCCAGGTGCTTGTCCTGGTCTCCCATGCGGGTGCAGGGCCCAAGCACTTGGGCCATCCTCCACTGCCTTCCCGGGCCATAGCAGAGAGCTGGCCTGGAAGAGGGGCAACCGGGATAGAATCTGACGCCCCAACCGGGACTAGAACCCGGTGTGCCGGCGCCGCAAGGCGGAGGATTAGCCTGTTAAAAAATACTGAGATTTGATATCTGGCTCCAACTTCTTTCTTTTTTTTTTTTTTTTTTTTTTTTCTTTTTGTACACAGAAGATCAGTTTAGTATATATTAGGTAAAGATTTCAACATTTTGCCCATATAGCAACATCAAGTGAAAAAACTACCATTGGATTACTAATTATAGCATAAAATAGCAATGTACAGCACATTAAAGACAGAGATCCTACATAATTTTTTTTTTCAAAATAATTAATTTTCTATGCCTTTTCCATTTTAACACCAGGTTGTTGTTTTTTTTTTTTTTTTCATTTCCAATTCTCTTTATACACAGAAGATCACTTCAGTATATAATTAGCAAAGACCTCATCAGTCTGCGCCCACACAGAAACGCAAAGTATAAAAATACTGTTTCAGTACCAGTCGTAGCATCACTTGGCTTTAGACGACACATTGGGGACAGATCCCGCATGGGGTGTAAGTACACAGTGACTCCTGTTGCTGACTTAACAATTTGACACTCCTGTTCATGGCGTCAGTAATCTCCCTGGGCTCCAGTCATGAGTTGCAAGGGCTATGGAAGCCTTTAGGGTTCGCTGACTTTGATCTTATTCCGATAGGGTCATAGTCAAAGTGGATGTTCTCTCCTCCCTTCGGAGAAGGGTACCTCCTTCTTTGATGGCCCCGTTCTTTCCACTGGGATCTCACTCACAGAGATCATTCACTTAGGTCTTTTTTTTTTTTTTTTTTTTCCCATGGTATCTTGGCTTTCCATGCCTGCTATACTCTCATGGGCTCTTCAGCCAGATCTGAATGCCCTGAGGGCTGATTCTGAGGCCGGAGTGTTGTTTAGGACATCTGCCATCCTATGAGTCTGCTGTGTATCCCACTTCCCATGTTGGATCTTTCCCTCCCTTTTTGATTCTATCAGTATTAGCAGATACCTATCTTGTTTGTGTGATCTCTTTGACTCCCAGACCTATCAGAGCTATCAATTGTGAGCTGAAATTGATCACTTGGACTAGTGCGGTGGCATTGGTACATGCCATCTTGATGGAATTGTGTTGGAATCCCCTGCACATTTCTAACTCCACCATTTGCGGCCAGTCCGATTGAGCATGTTCCAAATTGTTCATCTCCTCCCTCTATTTTTCAACTCTTAGATTTAACAGGGATCACTTTTCAGTTAAAATTTAAACACCTAAGAATAATTGTGTGTTAATTACTGAGTTCAACCAATAGTACTAGAACAACAACAACAACAACAAATACTAAAAAGGATAAAGTATTACATTGTACATCTAAAGTCAGGACAGGAGCTGATCAGTTCATTGTTGCTTATAGTGTCCATTTCACTTAACAGGTTTTCTCTTTGGCGCTCAGTTGTCACCGATCAGGGAAAACAAATGATATTTTTCTCTTTGGGACTGGCTTAATTCACTGAGCATGATGTTTTCCAGATTGCTCCATCTTGTTGCAAATGACTGGGTTTCATTGTTTCTTACTGCTGTATAGTATTCTATGGAGTACATGTCCCATAATTTCTTTATCCAGTCTACTGTTGATGGGCATTTGGGTTGGTTCCAGGTCTTAGCTATTGTGAATTGAGCTGCAATAAACATTAATGTGCAGATGGCTTTTTTATTTGCCAAATTAAATTCCTTTGGGTAAATTCCAAGGAGTGGGATGGCTGGGTTGTATGGTAGGGTTATGTTCAGGTTTCTGAGGAATCTCCAGACAGACTTCCATAGTGGCTTAACCAGTTTGCATTCCCACCAACAGTGGGTTAGTGTCCCTTTTTCCCCACATCCTCTCCAGCATCTGTTGTTGGTAGATTTCTGAATGTGAGCCATTCTCACCGGGGTGAGATGGAACCTCATTGTGGTTTTGATTTGCATTTCTCTGATTGCTAGTGATCTTGAACATTTTTTCATGTGTCTGTTGGCCATTTGGATTTCCTCTTTCGAAAAATGTCTATTGAGGTCCTTGGCCCATCTCTTAAGTGGGTTGTTTGTTTTGTTGTTGTGGTTTTTCTTGATTTCTTTGTAGATTCTGGTTATCAATCCTTTATCTGTAGTATAGTTTGCGAATATTTTTTCCCATTCTGTTGGTTGCCTCTTCACTTTCCTGACTGTTTCTTTCGAGGTACAGAAGCTTCTCAATTTGATGCAATCCCAAATGTTAATTTTGGTTTTGACTGCCTGTGCTTTTGGAGTATTTTCCAGGAAGTCTTTGCCTGTGCCTATATCTTGCAGGGTTTCTCCAATGCTCTCTAATAATTTGATGGTTTCGGGTCGTAGATTTAAGTCTTTAATCCATGTTGAGTGAATTTTTGTGTAAGGTGATAGGTATGGGTCTTGCTTCAAGCTTCTGCATGTGGAAATCCAATTTTTCCAGCACCATTTATTGAATAGACTGTCCTTACTCCAGGGATTAGATTTGGATCTTTGGTCAAATATAAGTTGGCTATAGATGTTTGGATTGATTTCTGGTGTTTCTATTCTGTTCCATTGGTCTATCCATCTGTTTCTGTACCAGTACCATGCTGTTTTGATAACAACTGCCCTGTAGTATGTCCTAAAATCAGGTATTGTGATGCCTCCGGCTTTGTTTTTGTTGTACAGGATTGCTTTGGCTATTCGAGGTCTTCTGTGTCTCCATATGAATTTCAGCATCATTTTTTCTAGATCTGTGAAGAAGGTCTTCGGGATCTTGATGGGTATTGCATTGAATGTATAAATTGCTTTTGGGAGGATAGACATTTTGATGATATTGATTCTTCCAATCCATGAGCATGGAAGATTTCTCCATTTTTTGGTATCCTCTTCTATTTCTTTCTGTAAGGTTTTGTAGTTTTCATCGTAGAGATCTTTAACGTCTTTGGTTAAGTTTATTCCAAGGTATTTGATTGTTTTTGTAGCTATTGTGAATGGGATTGATTTTAGAAGTTCTTCCTCAGCCGTGGCATTGCCTGTGTATACAAAGGCTGTTGATTTTTGTGCATTGATTTTATATCCTGCTACTTTGCCAAACTCTTCGATGAGTTCCAGCAGTCTCTTAGTAGAGTTCTTTGGGTCCCCTAAATAAAGAATCATATCATCTGCAAAGAGGGATAGTTTGAGTTCGTCCTTCCCGATTTGTATCCCTTTAATTTCTTTTTCTTGCCTAATAGCTCTGGCCAAAACTTCCAGAACTATATTGAATAGCAGTGGTGAGAGAGGGCATCCCTGTCTGGTACCAGATTTCAGTGGAAATGCTTCCAACCTTTCCCCATTCAATAGGATGTTGGCCGTGGGTTTTTCATATATTGCTTTGATTGTATTAAGGAATGTTCCTTCCATACCCAGTTTGCTTAGAGTTTTCATCATGAAAGGGTGTTGTATTTTATCAAATGCTTTCTCTGCATCTATTGAGAGAATCATATGGTTTTTCTTCTGCAGTCTGTTAATGTAGTGTATTACGTTGATTGTTTTGCGAATGTTGAACCATCCCTGCATACCGGGGATGAATCCCACTTGGTCTGGGTGGATGATCTTTCTGATGTGTTGTTGCATTCTATTGGCCAGAATTTTATTGAGAATTTTTGCATCTATGTTCATCAGGGATATTGGTCTGTAATTCTCTTTCAATGTTGCGTCTCTTTCTGGCTTAGGAATTAAGGTGATGGTGGCTTCATAGAAGGAATTTGGGAGGATTCCCTCTTTTTCGATTGCTCTGAATAGTTTGAGAAGAATTGGAGTTAGTTCTTCTCTAAATGTCTGGTAGAACTCAGCAGTGAATCCATCTGGCCCTGGGCTTTTCTTTGTTGGGAGGGCCTTTATTACTGTTTCAATTTCTGTGTCAGTTATTGGTCTGTTTAGGTTTTCTATGTCTTCCTGGCTCAATTTAGGGAGGTTGTATGTGTCCAAGAATCTGTCCATTTCTGATAGATTTTCCTGTTTGCTGGCATACAAGTCCTTGTAGTAATTTCTGATGATTCTTTTTATTTCTGTGGCGTCTGTTGTTACGTTTCCCATTTCATCTCTGATCCTATTGATTTGGGTCTTTTCTCTTCTTTTTTTAGTTAGTTGGGCCAATGGGGTGTCAATTTTGTTTATTTTTTCAAAAAACCAGCTCCTCGTTTGGCTGATTTTTTGTAATGTTTTTTTGGATTCAATCTTGTTGATTTCTTCTCGGATTTTAATTATTTCTCTTCTCCTACTGGGTTTGGGTTTGGTTTGCTGCAGATTTTCTAGATCCTTGAGATGACTTGAAAGCTCATCTATTTGGTGCCTTTCCAATTTCTTGATGTAGGCACCTATTGATATAAACTTTCCTCTTAACACTGCTTTTGTTGTATCCCATAGGTTTTGGTATGTTGTGCTGTTATCCTCATTTACTTCCAGAAAATTTTTGATTTCTCTTTTAATTTCTTCTATGACCCATTGTTCATTCAGGAGCATGTTGTTCAATCTCCATGTGTTTGCACGTGCTCTAGGGATTCCTGAGTTGCCAATTTCCAATTTCATTCCTTTGTGGTCTGAGAAGCTGCATGGTATGATTCTAATTCTTTTGAATTTGCTGAGACTTGCTTTATGGCCTAGTATGTGGTCAATCCTAGAGAGGGTTCCATGTACTGCTGAGAAGAATGTAAAGTCCTTAGATGTAGGATGAAATGTTCTGTAGATGTCTGTTAGATCCATTTGGGCTATAGTGTCATTTAAATCTACTGTCTCCTTGTTCATCTTCTGTCCTGTTGATCTGTCTATCTCTGAGAGTGGAGTATTGAAGTCCCCCAGTACTATTGTATTGGGGTCTAAGTCTCCCTTTAAGTCTCTTAACAAGTCTTTTAAATAGGCTGGTGCCCTGTAATTAGGTGCATATACGTTGATAATCGTTATATCTTCCTGTTGAATGGATCCCTTAATCATTATATAGTGCCCCTCTTTGTCTCTCCTAACAGTTTTTGTGGTAAAGTTTATGTTGTCCGATATTAAGATGGCTACGCCCGCTCTCTTTTCATTTCTGTTGGCGTGGTATATCTTTTTCCAGCCTTT
Source organism: Lepus europaeus (assembly GCF_033115175.1). Lineage (NCBI taxonomy): Eukaryota > Metazoa > Chordata > Mammalia > Lagomorpha > Leporidae > Lepus > Lepus europaeus. The sequence continues at coordinate 15,790,318 of NC_084848.1, forward strand.
CACTCTCAGCTTGTATGGATCATTGTTGGATAGATGGGTTTCTTGTAAGCAGCAAAAGGATGGGTTTTGGTCCTTAACCCAATCGGCCAATCGGTGTCTTTTAACTGGACAGTTCAAGCCATTAACATTCAATGTGACTATTGAGAAGGAGTAACTTTGCCCTGCCATTTGCCAAAGATATTTTCTAATATCTGGTTTGAGCTTCCTGTGATCTTTTGCTCTGAGGTTTCCTTCCTTTACCTTCTTTCATATTGGTGACCGTGTTTCTGTGTTTCTGTATGTAACACATCTTTAAGCATCTTTTGCAGGGCTGGACGAGTGGCGACAAATTCTTTCAATTTCTGTTTGCTGTGAAAGGTCTTAATTTCACCTTCATTCACAAATGAGAGCTTTGCAGGATATAATATTCTGGGCTGGCAGTTTTTCTCTCTTAGTACCTGGGCTATATCTCGCCATTCTCTCCTGGCTTGTAGGGTTTCTGATGAGAAATCAGCTGTAAGTCTAATTGGAGATCCTCTGAGAGTAATCTGGCGTTTCTCTCTTGCACATTTTAGGATCTTTTCTTTGTGTTTCACTGTGGTGAGTTTGATTACGACGTGTCTTGGTGAGGATCTCTTTTGATCATGTTTATTAGGGGTTCTCTGAGCTTCCTGTACTAGGATGTCTCTGTCCTTCTCCAAACCTGGGAAATTTTCTGCTAGTATCTCACTAAAAAGGCCTTCTAATCCTTTCTCCCTTTCCATGCCTTCAGGAACTCCTAGAACCCGAATGTTGGGTTTTTTAATAGTATCCTGTAGATTCCTGACAGTATTTTTTAGATTACTGATTTCTTCTTCTTTTTTTTGATTTGACTGTTTCCTTTCCTGTTCTCTGTCTTCTAATTCCGATATTCTCTCTTCTGCTTCATCCATTCTGTTTTTAAGGCTCTCTAATGTGTTTGCCATTTGATCTATTGAGTTCTTCATTTCATTGAGATTTTTTGCCAGTACTGCAGTTTCCTGTTCCACTAATTTTTTCATTTCATTTTGATTCCTCCTTAATATTTCATTTTCACGGGAGAGATTTTCTATCTTGTCCATTAAGGATTTCTGTAGTTCAAGAATTTGTTTTTGAGAACTTCTTAATGTTCTTATGAAATTTTTGCAATCTGCTTCGTGCATTTGCTCTAACTCTTGATCTTCATAATCTTGCATTGGCGTGTCTTGTTCACTTGGGGGCGTCATAGTGCTATCCTTATCTTTGGTACCTCCGCTTCTATGTTTCTTGCTTGGCATGTTAGAGATAATTTGTGGTGTTTTTGTTTTTGTTTTTGTTTTTTTTTTTTTTTTTCTCTCGTTATACTGTGCCTCTGAGTGAGCTGTCTGTTTTGTTGGAGCCTTAGGGGCTGTGATGGGTGTGGCTAGAGAGCTATGCTTGTTTCTTGAGGTTTAAGGCTGTGTAAAGAGCGACTCTCCCGGATTACTTGCTCCTTGCTGGGACGCGCTCTCTCTCTCTCTCTCTTTTTTTTTTTCTTTTGACTCAGTTGGGAGTGGAGTTGAGGGTAGTTGAAATCTAGCCTCTGTGGGTATTTGTTTGATCTATGCCTGGGAACATACACAGCGTTTATGCAGCCCTCAATGTGTTCTCCAGTTTCGCTAAAGATACTGAGTTTGGCTGAGCTTTACATATGTAAAATCGCGGTGCTCTTTGTTTTGCTTGGTGAGTGAAGGGAGAGGCCTCTGTTCCCCCTCCCCCCAATGTCTCGGACTTCTCAGGTCTTTGTCTTACCGACCTCCGTTCCCGCGCTGGCGAGATTCTGTGGCTCTGGCTCCTCTCCCGCTCGGCTCTTCTCGGTTGGTTTTCCACGCGGTGGGTTCCCTGTAAGTCCTCTGTGTCTCACCCACAAGATCCGGAAGCGTTTCCTCTGCAGTTTTTTTTTTTTTTTTTGAGTCTTTTCCTGAGGCTACAGTAATTCCACTTTTATGAAAGTTTATTTTCCCAAACTTAGGCACACGTCCTCACTATCCGCCATCTTGGCTCCGCCCTGGCTCCAACTTCTTTCTAATGCAGACACCTAGGGAGGCAGTGATGATGGCTCAAGTATTTGGATTCCTGCCACCTACCTGGGAAACCTAGATTGAAATTCTGGTTCCTAGCTATGGCCATTGAGAACATTTTGGGAGTTCTATTCTTCTCTCTCTCTCTCTCTCTCTCTCTCTCTGCCTTTCAAATTTAAAAAAAATATATATATTGAGTAGAAATTTCTCCAAAATAGTTGTATGAAAGGACAATTAGCATAAGAAAAGATTCTTAACATCATTAGCCATCTGGATAAAGAAAGTCACAGAATAAGATACCACTTCACTCCCCACTAGGACGAACAAGTTTAAAAAGACAGACAGTACCACGTGTTGACAAGGATGTGGAGAAAATGAAACCTGCAGCACTAATGAGAAATTAAAATGGAGCAACTACTTTAGAGAACAATTTAGCAGATCTTCAAAAAGTTATAAATACGGTTATATAATCCAACAACCCTACTCCTAAGCACCTATGAATGAAGATAAGTTCATATAAAAATTTATATGCATATATTCTTAGCAGCATTTTTCGTAATAGCCAAAAAATGGAAAGAACTCAAATGCCCGTTAACTGATGAATGAAAAAAACAAAATGTGGCAATTGCATGCAATGGAATATTATCTGACTATAGAAAGGAATGAAGTGAACATACATGCTACAACACAGATGAATTTTGAAGTTATTATACCAAATAAATGTAACTAGACACAAAATGTCACATATTATATGATTCTACTTATATTATATGATTATGTGCCCAGAATTGACAGATCTATATAAATCAGAAAATATACTGGGGGACTTAAGGGATAAAAGTAGGAGTATGGATTTTATTTTGGCATGATAAAAATACTCTGGAATTAGATAGCGGTGATGATTGCCCAACCAGGAGAATGTATTAAAATCCACTGTATTTCATTATTTAAAATGTAAATTTTCTGGTATGTTCATTGTATTTATATTAAGAAAAAAATGAAGGCCAGTCTTGTAGGGATCTCCCAGGGCACTTGTTGGGCTGACAAAATCCCTAGCTAAAAGACAGTGGAAACTTTCCAGCTCTGCCCAGAAAGACAAATTGCTTGATTGGAAAAATTTGCTAAACTACAAGAAAACAAACCCAAGGGAGCTATGAGGATACTGCCCATCCACACAAACCTCTGCCTCTCAGACTGCAGCTCCTGTGCCCCAGTGGCAGGGTCTCTACCTTTTCTGCACACTGCTCCCTTGCAAGGTATTCAATAAATCTGTATTTACTTACTCTGCTTTACTGCTCTGGTAAATTCCTTCACCACCTGTGGTGACCAACTGGTCACTTCCTGTGATAATTCTGACTGTATTCCTCACCAGTACCTGACCAGTGCTCCACAAAATTAGGGTAGACTGAGAAACTGCCACAGCCAAGAAGAAACCAAGGAGATGTGGTAACTAAATGGAATGTGAATACTGATGAGATCCAGGAACAGAAAAAAAGTTAGTAAAAACTCCAGAAATCTGACTGAAGTATGAACTTCCATTAACAATAATGTGACAATATTGATCCAACTATGTCAAATGTATGTCCAAGTGGTCACATAACATGTTAATAGTAGGGGGGCCTGGAGATGGGACTTAGGAAGATGCTCTACACTCTCATCCTAATTTTTACATGAACTTAGAACTGTCCAAAAGAAGCAGCTTAGTAAAATAAATTCAATTAGGAGTACTATTATTACTGTCATCATGAAGATAATAAATGGATGCAAAAAAATCTTAAATAACTTTCCTAAGATTACAGCTAATAAGTAGCAAACCTGGAATTGGAAGCCAAGCAGTCCAGCTTTAACATTTTCATTTTTTACTATTTTGCAAAAATATTTTCTGATCCACCGTCCACCATCATCAGTTCTGTCCACACCCTTGAATGCTTGTGTAATTTCCGTGCTCTGTTTTGAGACACACTGGACTGCTATGGAGCACCAGCAGGAGACTGACAGGAGTAAAGACAGGGATGCAGACAGTTATTCCCCCATGTGTCTCATACATAGTCATTATAGGCGGGCTACATCCCTGGTCCATGATTTAAAATGCAAGAAGTGTTTCCCAATGTACACATTTAAAGCTACAGAGAAGTTTGAGACATTTAGAGCCACTCCATCTATCTACCAATATATGTCTACCAATCTATTTGGCCATCATTTTCTCCCTACCTAATGTACCTATGGGTCGGTAAGTTGAAGTATCATTGCATTGTGGTTCATATAAAAGATGAAATAAGGGCCAGCACCTCGGCTCACTGGGCTAATCCTCCGCCCGCAGTGCCGGCGTCCCGGGTTCTAGTCCCGGTTGGGGCGCCGGTTTTGCCCCGGTTGCTCCTCTTCCAGTCCAGCTCTCTGCTGTGGCCCCGGAGTGCAGTGGGCCCCTGCACCCGCATGGGAGACCAGGAGGAAGCACCTGGCTCCTGGCTTCAGATAGGCCCAGCTCTAGCTGTTGTGGACATTTGGGAAGTGAACCAGCAGATGGAAGACTTCTCTCTCTCTCTCACTCTCTGCCTCTCTGTAACTCTGTCTTTAAAATAAAATAAATAAATCTACCTTTAAAAGAAAATAAATAAGATGAAATAAAATTAAAAATAAGAGTGAGAAATTCCATAGGTGGTTCTCCCATAATGTAGCTATCCAAAGGAGGCTGCTATATTAACAAATTGAATTAATCCCTTTGTCTCACTTCTATGACAAGTAAAGACTCAGCCAGCACAAACATGTAAAACATTGAAGTGTTTAGCTGAGAGATAAGAATTTGGTCTAGATGTTAAGCCACTGGTTGGGAAGTCCAAATGTCCTAATTGGGTGCTTGGGTTTGAGTTCTAGTTGTACTGCTGATTTTACCCATCATCTTGCCAATGAAGACGCTAGGAGGCAGCAGACGACGGCTCAAGAAGTTGGTGCCCTGCGATGCGTGTGGAAGGACTGGACTGAGTTCCTGCCTCGCAGTCCCCGCATGCCTAGTCCCAGATGACGTGGACATCTGGGGAATAAACCAGCAGATGGGAGATCTCTTCCAGTGTCTGTCTCTCTCTCTCTCTCTCTGTGTGTGTGTGTGTGTGTGTCTTCCTGCTTCTCAAACTAAAATAACACTAAAATATTCACATTTGTAGGATATATATATATATATATACACACACAAGAACTCGTCAGTTCCCCAAAATGAAATCATTCATTATTCAGAATTTAAAAGAAACAATATAAGCTAAGTAGTTTATTAAAGGTCTCTGCATAATCAGATTCAAATTTTTGCAAATTGTTGAGCAAATTGTGCTTTTGATGTCTCTCAGAGGAAATAACAAAACATATACATTTTAAAGATTCAAAGTGAAATCTTACATAACAGTAATCATATCAAATAAATCAAATCCTAGTAGACTTTCTGTAATACAAGTTTCTTCCTTCCAAGTGTAAAAGGTTTTTCTTAAATTTTGTACTTTCCACATGATCAAAAACATGTCAAATCTATGACTAAAAAAGGGCATAGAAACAGTTGTTTTCAGTCATATCAATCTCCACAGCACTTTGAAAAGGGCATCATGCGTATTTTGATGTAATCTGTTCTGAACAATGTGTTGGATGACTTTCGAGATCTCGCAGTATTGTTTTGCCTTAGAAAAACATGCAGTTTGTGCAAATATTCATTTCATATACTTTCTCATGAAATTATGAATTGCTCACTGAAAAATAAAAGACTTCCTTTTATTCTCACTTCTCTGACTATTAAAGACAAGATCAACAGTTTTTACATATACATGGAAAGTTAGGATGCAAATGAAATATTAAAATGTCTCTACCTAGCTGAGCTAATTTGAGCCTGTCGATTGCTTCTTTTATCCAGTCATAGTATGTGGGAGCTACTTTTAGAAGCCCCTAGTCCTCATTTCTACAGTTCTTTCATTTTTAATCCAGGAAAATGAACTGACAATTTAGCCTAACAACCTTCATTATCTTCAGAGAATGGCTAATGTTCTAGGAAAGGAACTAGCTGGCAATCTCCCTAACAGCATTTCTTTTTTAAACCATTAATTTCAACCTCAGATTATTACAGTTGTCTGTTAATATCCCAGGCCAGCAACAGCTACATGGGAGAAAGAACTCCAGAAGAGCAAGCTGTTGTGTATATGGCTGTGCACTCTCTCCTGCCATCTGAGCCCAATTTACTTGGTAGGTGGCACCATTAGGAAGATCTAAAGCAAATCAAAAGCCACATTCTACTGATGGCAGCCCTAGCCAGACTCTGGCTCTTGAAAATTGTTAGAGATTTTCTAAATCAAACTAGAACAAATTCATTTTCATCAACTTCAGTCGAATGCCAGATTAGTCTAGATGACCTTTGAAGTCCTTCCTAGGCCTGGAATTCAGGGATTCTGGGAACCTCTGCAAGGTTTACTACAGAAAATGAATGTATTATGGTAATATTCTATCTCCTAGTCATTTGAGATCTGTGACAGAATAAATAAAAATAAAGCCAGAGATTTTAGATTAACTGTAAGAAGGTAATTTAAACAAATACTCATGATTTTCTAATCCAACTGCACCAAGTTTTCTCACTATCCACTTTCCAGCTAGTGCCGGCCATTGGACATCTGATCAAAACTATTTAGGTCACAGTCTTTGGGAGTGCATTTCCCTATGAATAAATAGGCAAAGCTTCCCTATGAGAGCAGTCATTCCTTTCTTTCTGCCTGGAACTCACACTAGGGTCGGAAGGAACAATAATCATCTTGAAACCTTGTGAGGAAAACTAGTGGACTGAGGAGGAAAGAATCTGAGTGGAAGAGAACAACTCTCAGAAGCCAGTCCAGCTCTTGTGCAGCTCCCTGTCAACATCTTGATATGTGGAATAAATAAATCTGTGTGTTTTAAAATCCTAATGGCTATTCTGTCTGACATTTTTAACCAAAAGCTCTGAAACAGATGCAGTCACCAAGGTATTATAAGTAGGTAACTTAGTGAATAGTAAGAAATGACAAATGTTAAAAGGATTAAAATTAAGAAGCAGCTATCAAGCAATAGCCTGAATTTAGAGCAGAGTTTGATGATAAAATTAGACATGAGGTATAGGAAAGTATGTGCCTGGTGCTCTTCTTTTGAGAGTTCCGCACACTGCTTCCTTCTACCTATGTCTATGCCCAGAAAGTTTCTTTAAGACTTAAAAGCAAAGTTAAAGTAACCAGTATCTAGCAGAAGGATCTGAGGGGCAACATTTCAAGATCCTGCATTGCATATCAAGGTCATGAATTCATTACAGAAATACTATGCCAAATTAATATTTATGCTATTTCATTTTGTAAAATGAAGGAGGAATCTATACTAAGAATTACAAATTTATGAAATCTATCGTTAAAATGTCAATCTTTTGTTAGAGTAGTAGGGGCAATTATCTAATTTTCCATAAAATTATTGAATGTCTCAGAAATTTTAAATCCTATTACATTTTCCTTTTACTTATAAAAGCTGGTGATAAGATAAAGCATGATATATAAACTGACACATAATACTAAACCTGAAAAACAGCCAGATCTAACATGACTTTGTCATTTATTCAAGCATAAATCTCTGAGCTTGTTTGTTCATATGCCAAAGTAACAATATTTCCCCTAATATTTTGAGTATCCTTCAATTAATTCTGTTTACCAACTCTTTACTAGACATCTTACTAAGCTTTGGGAATACAACAGATTTATGCAAAATGGACATAATCTCATTCTTAGAAAAATTTTCCTGGAATTAAGATATGACTAAACCTGAATATATTATGATGAGTGATGTTTTGGGAAAAGTCGGAGGATAGATGGAGCAATCTGATCCATCAGACATGGAGATTGCAAAAGGAAAATAACATTACAAAGAGTAAAATATTATTTAAGACAAATATAATATTGATTTGAGTTATTCTCCATTGGCGTAACTATAAGAAAAAGATGTTGAGTACTATTATGTGCCATTCTGGAGCACTGATGCTGTTATGTCTAACTCATGTATAAGATGGGTCTCCCGAGCCCAGTGATCATCTCAAATCCCTCTTTCTTTACCAGTGGTGAACCTCCATCTCTCCATGATATTTGAGATTTTTCTGATAGGCTTATGTTCTTACTGTCACATCTGTGACAAAGGTCCTATCTTCAATAGTAACTTTTTAAAAAAGATATTTATTTATTTGAAAGAATGAGAGAAGTTGGGGGGGAGCAAAGAGAGATCACCCACCCAGTGGTTCACTCCCCAAGAGCATCCACTCAATGAATGGTCCACTCCCTAAATGCCCAGAATAGCCAGGTCTGTGCCAGGCAGAAGCCAAGAGCCAGGGACTCCATCTGGGTCTCTCACATGGGTGTCAGGATCCCAAGCAATCGGATCATCTTCTGCTGCCTTCCCCTGCACAGAAACCAGAAACCAGATCAGAGGCAGAACAGGTAGAGCTTGAAACAGCACCCTGATATGGGATACCAGTGTCACAAGCAGCACTTAACCCTCTGTGTCACAGTGCCAGTTCCTCAACAGGGCCCTTTTGTGTAACATACTCAGGTATCTCGCCCATCTCCTTTGGTTCCACCACATTATGACCTGTAATGAAACACTCACATAACCACCAATGTAGTGGGTATATCACTGAGAATCCAAAACAATGAAAGAGGTTACATTAACATCAGACAGCAACTGTATAAAATGTGGGCTATATGTACTTGTTTGGTCCAACTGCTGGAGCCCTATGAGCCCACCAAGGCCAGCCTTCTTCCATTTTAACTCCTCTCTCCTCTTCTTTCTCTTTCCTGCCTTAAACTCATTATTTTCTTTACACTCCTGTTAGAAGCAGAGAATATTTTTTCTCATTTACTTGTGCAGGGCAGCTTAGCAACCACTCTAGTTACTCAGCTCTCATCTTCCAATCCTGTACTTTGAAAGATATTTTCATAAGCAAGTTCATTCCTCACAACACTACTCAAAAGTATAGGTCCTTCATGGAAATTTTCAGAAGAAAAATATCTAGACTTACAGATTTAAAGTCACCTATCCAAGATGACACAGTAAGTGGTAGGACAGGAATTTAAACCTGTGTCACCTGATGTAAACAGGTCCATTACATTCTTTTAATCCCAAATCTAAAGGAGCCTTCCTTTGTATGATTCAGGCTTTATTTTTTAAAAGAAATTTGAATATACTCTGATAAAACATTTCCTTCCCCAAGATGTAAAATGAGCTTTAATTAAGGCAGAACTGCACTGAAAAAATGTTTTCCAATTATGCTGATATAATTGTTTCCACAGCATGATGTCTCCTGCTATCAGTTTTAGCAGGCAGTGGAGACATGGTGATATTGGGATATTACCACTGCAGGCCTGCTCTTAAATTAGACATGGCATTTGGAAAGCAGGCTCTACTTCAACATTCTTAAACAAATATGGATGAAAATTTTTGTCTCTATTTAGGCTTCCCACAGAGCTTCATTAATTCATCACTGTCTGGCCCTTTTGGTCCCCCCTGGAAGGCCATTGCTGTAATGATGAGATACAAACTCAACTGAATATTCAACTTCACAACCTGGCAAGATGCCTGGAGCAAGCAGTGACAGCTCCTCATTCAAGTTGCTGAGTAAATTTTGACACTTCCCAAGTGAAAGAGCTGATCACCTGATCATTATCTCCAACAGCTGCCAGAGAGAGAAGGCAGAGATTCTGATGAAGATAAGACTTCGGGGGTGGAGGTTCAAAGCAAGGTCAGAGAATTACACTTGAGTCTTGCCAAATCTATTGAAGAGAAAAAGAAAGTGTTGTAGTTCTCTCTATTTTTTTTCCTTTGGATCATTGCTTGAGGCTGGATTTTGCTCTGAGACTAGGTTTTAAGCTGCCTTTTCTTATTTTATTTGTTTTCATTCATTATTATTGAGAACTCTAAGACATCTATATTAAAGAGCCTCTTTAATAAACAGCTAACAGCATATCTATTATAAACACAAATAATAACAGCTTCCTCTTCTATAGCAGTTATTACAGGCGAGGCACTGTTCTGAATCTTGCACAGGTATTAGCTTTTTTGATTCTCTATTGAGATAAGTAGTGTCATTCCTGAGGTTCAGAGAGGTTAAGAAGTTTGGCTGTGGCCTGCAGCACTGGCATCCCAGCTGCTTCACTTACAATTCAGCTCCCTGCCAGTGTGCCAGGGAAAACGGTGGAAGATGGTCCAAATCTCTGGGCACCTGCACTCACATAGGAGACCTAGAGGAGGTTCCTGGCTCCTGGCTCCTGGTTTCTGCCTGGCCCAGCCCCTGTCATTGCGGCTATTCGAGGAGTTAGCCAGCAGAAGGAATATTTCTCCCTCTGTCTTTCCCTCTCTTTCTGTAAGTCTGCCTTTCAAATAAATACATAATCTTAAAATAAAAAGTTAAGGGCCTTGTCTATTATCAAATGACTAGAAAGTTGCATATATTTATATGTATTTATTAAAATATATATTTAATAGTTATAGTTATGATGGGAAAAAGAGACACAATAGCAGGTTCTCAGTTATTTCTAAGGAGAGTGGATCACCATAAAACGACTTGTTGGCTTTCACATCAAGAAAAGTAAATATGTGTATTAGAATGGGTAGGAACTGCTATAGATTTAAATTATTCATACAGTAAACAACACAGAAGAAACAGAACAATTCAGAGGCAAATCTTTTATTCTTAAACCCAGAATATATGAGGGGGCTTCAAGAAGTTCATGGAAAATTTACATTAACTTTTAATTTCATTTTGCCATGAATGTTTTGAAGTCCCCTAATACGAAAGGAAAAATAGAGTCTGGACTGAAAACATGTTTGGATGATTAAACACCTGGTGACTTAAATACAAACAAGACATTTGATAAACAAAGAGAAATGACAAATGGGGATTTATAATATTTTTTTGCTATGAAAAAATTTACTATAAACCTTTTACTTTTCAAAATAAATCTCAAGAGACATTTCTCATTAAATGCTTAGTGCAGGGTTTTTTGTTTTGTTTTGTTTTATGGCTACATGAGACATTGAATTTCCTGAAACTTTGAAAGGTTAGCACAGAATAATACAGATTATGTGTTATACCCATTCCAACATCCTTACTTCGTAAAGTCAACTTTGTTGAACTGGAACACTTATTAATGTGATTAAACAAAGGGATTCAATTGTCAAACTGTTGCTCTGGCTTTTAAAATGACCAGGATGTATCCTTCTTATTTACCAAATTCTTTTTATTAAAGGATTTTATTTATTTATTCATTTATAGATTTACTTACTTATTTACTTATTTATTTAAAAGATAGAGTTGCAGAAAGTGAGAAGGAGAGACAGAGAAAGGTCTTCCATCCACTGGTTCACTTCCCAAATGGCTGCCATGGCCAGAGCTGGACCAATCTGTATCCAGGAGCTAGAAGCTTCTTCCAGGCCTCCAAAGCAGGCACAAGGGCCCAAGCACTTTGGTCACTTCTACTGCTTTATCAGTCCATTGCAGAGAGCTGGGTCAAAAGAGGAGCAGCTGGGACTAGAACCAGCGCTCATATGGGATGCTAGTACCCCAGGCAGAGGATGAATCTACTGAGTCACAACGCCAGCATCATCCGAATTCTTAAGCTAGTATTTTGGAATAATTCTTTCCTTCTATATCTAGGGGTCCTACATCAGGGGTCCTCAGTCAGATTTCATCAAAAATTCCATAGCCTCCATTTAGTTCCTAAACTCTTACTCTTAGGAGAACAGGTCCTCTATTACCCACTATGTTGAATCTTAATCCCCCAGATGCTGGACCTTTTCCTCATTTATCAGACTTATTCACTACTCTCCAAAAACACAGTCACCACCAAGTTTTAAATAGTGCATGTAACAAATATTGCAAACCCTAAGAGAAGGAGAGATTGAATGAACAAGGCTCTGACAATAAACCTGAAACTGATGAGAAGAGCAGAGAACTGAAGAGGGTAGAAGAAGAGAAGACAAAGAAAAGAGAACAAGAGTCGTTGAAATGAGAGAAAGAAAAGAGAAGTGAGGACAGAATGTGACTTTTGTAGAAAAGTTGTGAAACTTTGCTACTTGTACTAATGAAGTGGAAGTGTGTCCTGGACATGGCCTTCTGAAAAGATACGTGCTGTAGTAATAACATTTGGGGTATTTAATATAGAAAACAAAATCTGTAGTCTTTGATAGAGACTTGCCAACCCAAATACATCTTATATTTTAGTATTTAATGAGAGTCACAAAAGGACATCTTTATTTGAAATTCAGATGTGTGATCTCAACTTCAGATATTCTGATTTCCATGAACTGGGATGAAGCTCAAGAATCTGCATGTTTAGTAAGCTCCCCAGATGATTCACATACAAATTATGGAGGATACAGTTTAAGTTACAGTAGCCTAGGAGCAGGTGTTTAACACGGTGGCTAAGTTGTAGTTTACAATGCCCATAGTGCTTATCCTCTGCTTCTAATACAGCTTCCTGCTAATGTGCACCCTTCAATGCAGCAGATGATGGCCAAGGTGCTTCAATCCCTGCCACCCACTGGGGGAGGACCCAGGTTGAGTTCTGGGATCCTGGCTTCAGCCTGGCCCATACTGGGCAATTGCAGTCATTTGGAAAGTAGACCAGCATATGGAAAACCTCTATCCATCTGTCTGTCTCTTTGTCTTCCAAATAAAATGAAAATATGTCAATAAAAATGTTTTAAAAGAAACACAAGCCTAAATTAAACAAAACAATGGAATTTTAAAAATGGTACGACAATCTTAACAGAGAGCTCATCCAAGAAGATAAACGAGTGGTAAATAAGGTTATGGAAAACATACTTTACAGCATAGCTCTTTAGGGAAGTGCAAAGTAAAACAATAGGGAGATATTACTACATATCTATTAGAATAACTAAAATCCAGAAGACTGTAGACACCAAATGTTAATGAGAATGTAGGGTGGCAGGAGCTCTCAATTTATGGCTGGTGGCATGCAAAATGATACAACTACTTCAAAACTGTTTTTTGTGTTTCATCACAAAACTAAACCTATCCTTACCATATGATCTTGCAATTGTGGTTTTTGGTATTTTATACCAAGGAGTTGAAAAGTTATGTCCACACAAAAACTGACACATGGATGTGTATGGAAGACTTATTCATAACTGCTAAAATTTGGAAGCAATCAAGAGATGAATACATACACATGCTGTAGTACATCCAGACCATGGAATACTTATATGATTTAGGGCTAAAAGAAATGAGCCATGACACCATAAAAAGACCTAGAGAAAATTTAAAAACACATAATGGATAAAAAAAGCCAAACTGAAAAGTCTACATACTGAATGATTCCAAGTATATGATGTTCTGAAAAAGGTAAACTATGGAGACAGTAAAAAGATTAGTGACAGGGCCAGTGTTGTGCAGCAGGTTGAGCTGCCATTTGCAAAGGCCGTTTGAGTCCTGGCTGCCTCGCTTCTGATCCAGCTCTCTGCTGGAAAAACAAAAGATAGCCCACATACTTTGGCCCCTGCCACCCATTCAAGGGAAGAGGATGATGGAGTTTTGCTGGCTCCTGGCGTTGCCTTGACTCAGACCTGGCCTTTGTGGCCACTTCAGAAGTGATGGAAGTTGATAGAAGATTCTTTCTCTCACCCCCCATCCTTTCAAATAAATAAATAAATCTTTAAAAAAGAAGAGTAGTTGTCAGGGTTTAGGAGTTGCAATGACAATAATAAGTCAATAAAGGATCAAAATTACAACAAATGTTCTACTCTGGTGCAAATTATTGATAATGCAGGAGGCTAGTCATGTGTAGGGGATAGGTATAAGAGAAATCTTTGTACCTATTTCTTGATTTTGCTTGAACTCTAAAGCTGAAATATTGTAATCCTGCCCTTTGCAACAAAATGATTGGAATTGGAGATCATTGTGCTTAGTGAAATAAGCCACTCCTCAAAAGACAAATATCATATGCCTTCTCTGATTTGTGGTAACTAATAAATAGAGTATAAAAAATGTAGTGCATATGAATGAAATTGACATCTTGAGATTTAATTATTGTTTATAGCCCTTGTTTTTCTCCTTACTACTTATTAAATTCTTTATATAGTGGAGAATTAAGCTTGTGATTATAAAGTGAAAATATGTCATCACAAAAATTAAAAGAAAAATAAGGAGGGAAGGAAGAAGGAAGGTAGAAATTATCATTATGTGCATAAAACTGTTGATATGAAATATATGAAATCTGTTCCTTGTATATAAATTAAAATAACAACTAAAAAAAGATAAAAGTTTTTAAAAAAAAAAAAAAAGGAGAAAAAAAAAGAAAGAAAAATCTGCCCTAAAGTGACTCTTCCAATTATCTCAGGGAAGAAAAATAAAACACTGAGGTTTACAAAAATCAAATTCAGTCCCCTTGTGGATTAGTACCAGGTACTGAGCTCACAGACTCAGAACTATTTCTAAGTTTTGGTGCCTGAAGCCTTGCCAAGGCAGTGCAAATATGATAAAGAAATCAATTTGTGATCCAACCAGTACCTGTACAATGCTTGAGTGAAATGTTAGTACATAATGAATTAATAGGATGCCAAACTATATGGAAAATTACCCAGGTGATAGCCCAAAAATAGATACCATTTTGTCTGTTACCTGTTCTCTAGATCTTCAAAAATAACTTCAAGCTAAGTTTAAAGATCAAGTTTCTATTGCCACTGCTCTGAAGGCATCATTAGTGTATGCTATGATTTGGATATGTCCTGTGCCCCAAAGGCACATGTGCTGGAAATTGGGTCCCCAGTGTAGTAGTGTTGAAGTGGTAGAACCTATAAGAGGTGAGACCTCATGGGAGGTGATTTAGGCCATTGGGGGTACCACATTTGAAATATTAATGCAGCTTTTGTGGGACCCTTGTTACTTTCATGAGAACAGATAGTTATACAAAGAGGAAGCCAGCTTGTGTATTTAGCACAGTAAAGACACTGCTTGGGATGCCAAAACCCATAATGGAGGGCCCAGGTGCAAGTACCGGCTCTATTACTGATTCCAGCTTTCTGTTAATACACACGACGGGACGCAGCAAGTGATGGCTCATGGAATCAGGTCCCTGCCTCCCTTTCTGTGGCCAAGACACAGATTGGCCAAACCCTGAATATTACAGACATGCAGGGGAGTGAACCAGCAGATGGGATCTGCCTGTCTTTCTGTCTTGTTCTCTCTCATTGTGCCTTTCGAATTAATTAACTATAAAAGAATGAGCCTAATGCTATAATTTCTCTGGCTTCCAGTCTTACCATATGATCTATTCCTCGTGCATTTCCACTCTCTGTTAAAAGGCTCTCAACAGAGGCAAAACAGATGGAGCCAACCAGCTTCAACTTTCAGCCTCTGAGCTAAATAAATTTCTTTTCTTTATAAACCACAAAGCACCAGGTATTCTGCTATAATAACAGAAACCAACTAGTACTCACAATGCACATTTTATTTCTAACAGTTAAGAGTTCATCAAGCAGATCTGAGACATGCAATGAAATTGGATAGGTCAATGTGAGAAAACTATTTCCCCTTTTACCCTCCAGACTATAGTAAGAATGTTCAATAGTCCCTCTCATTGGAAGAAAAATCCATGTAAAATAAAATCATTGTTCTCTGCCAACAATGCCATATCCAGTAGGTATCCCTTATTTATCAATCTGACCATCATTTTTAGTGGTTCTTATTCAATGTGATGCCTAGGAACTAATGAGTGTTTTAACTTAAAGATATATGTGTGGGCGGCCATCTGGGGAGTAAACCGATGGAAGGAAGATCTCTCTCTCTGTCTCTCCCTCTCACTGTAACTCTGTCTTTCAATTAAATACAATTAATTTTTTTTTAACTTTTATTTAATGAATATAAATTTCCAGTGTACAGCTTATGGATTACAATGGCTTCCCCCCCCCCATAACTTCCCTCCCACCCGCAACCCTCCCCTCTCCCGCTCCCTCTCCCCTTCCATTTGCATCAAGATTCATTTTCAATTCTCTTTATATACAGAAGATCAATTTAGTATAAAGATTTCAACAGTTTGCACCCACATAGAAACACAAAGTGAAACATACTGTTTGAGTACTAGTTATAGCATTAAATCACAATGTACAGCACATTAAGGACAGAGATCCCACATGAGGAGCAAGTGCACAGTGGCTCCTGTTGTTGACCCAACAAATTGACACTCTAGTTTATGGCGCCAGGAACCATCCTAGGCTGTCGTCATGAGTTGCCAAGGCTATGGAAGCCTTCCAAGTTTGCCGACTCTGATCATATTTAGACAAGGTCATAAAAGACAGAGTGAGGATAGTAACCAATGATCCTAAGAGTGGCATTTACCAGGTTTGAACAATTATACAGCATTAAGTGGGGAAGAGGACCATCAGTACACACAGGTTGGGAGTAGAGCCATTGGTGGTAGAGTAGAGGTTATGATTACAAAGGAATGAGGCCCAAGTGCACTAGACAGGGCCTAGAACAAAGGACAGAGTCATTATTAGAGGAGCTAAGAAAGGTGCTGTCTAAGCTACAAGTAATTTTTCTGATTGAGAGGCAAATAGAACCTGATAGAAGGGGCTTGATAATAATCTGGTGGGCTTTAGGCCTTGTAAATTCAGAGGCCCAGACCTATCTATCTCTTCACATGGGGTATATCCTAAGGGAGGTGTGAACCTCCTAGGGGAAGGCACTCTGTTGACTTTCATTACTTGGCTGGCCTGGGAGGAGAGCTGGCCAGGTAAAGGCAGGTGGCATCTCTAACAAGAAATTTACAGTTCTGCCTGCAATGTTGCTGACCCTACTTGGCCATCCCCTCAGCTGCAGTGGTCACTTTGGAAGTTGGGCTGAGTGAAGGGCTTTTCAGCTTAGAGCCAATAAGATCTGTGGCTCTGACCTGGGTATCCTTCGACTCCAGGGCAGGTCCATTTCCAGTGATCCAACTCTTGGCAGAGCTGCCAGGGCTCTTCACAAGCTGACTTCTGCTGAAGCCCAGGCTTACCTCATGGAAAGCCACTGCAGTGGACTGGCCTGTTGGGTCTCCTTGAGGGCAGATCACTGTACAGATCAGCCATTAATAGGCCTGCCACCCATTGCTTCTGATGCCGAGCTTTCTTTTCCTCCTGGTTTGTGTTAAAGCAGACCAGAGGATGCAAGTCAAGGGAGTGCCCGTTTCCCATCTGTAATCTTCGGTGGCCTGAACTACCAGTCTATAGTCACAGGCATGTTCTGTAGTAGTTTTTCTAAGGTAGACAATGCCCATGAGGAAAATTATATTCTCACTTTAAAACTTTCTTTCCCTTTGGTCTGAAAGGGAGGTTTTTTCTACTTACTGTATACTTCGCTGATGGCGAAGTGAATCTAGCTATGAGATTATTATTTGAGTTCTTATTTTGGCTATGCTATTGCAGAAAAATGTTAGCCATCTCTTTTATAAGGTCTAAAGATTAAATTGTGCATCCTACAGATTCCTTCATAATAGAATTAGTTTCCTACCTTGAAGAGAATAGAGAAATGAAAGAACAAGTTGGGCTTAGAATAGAGAAATGAGGGAGCAAGTCCTAGATCGCTTGCTGACAATAGCAATATCACATGAATACTTAGCAAACCATTTCAACCATTAGATAACAACTTAAGAAAACATTTACCAGAAGGTCCAATGCCTTCTATAAATTTTAAGAATCATGTATTTGAAACCACCTCTTAAATATCTAACATGGTGTAGTTTGTTTAGCCAGTAAACTTAAGCACAACCATCTAAAATGTTTTTAGTTTCTTTCTACCAACAAGTCTAAAACATATGATACACAGATTCAGGTCCCACAAATTAAAATGTATCTTTGATTGATTTTAGCAGCTTAAATTTATGGACAATCTTATCTATAAGCCATTTAAAATAAAAATATATATGTGTGTATGCTTGTATGCACACAGATTTGTACCAACATATATTTGTAGTGATATATATATATATATATATATACTTAAATTTATATACATGGGGCCAGTGCTGTGGCACAATAGGTTAATCTTCCTCCTGCAGCCCCAACATCATATATGGGTGCTTGTTCTAGTCCTGGCTGCTCCTCTTCCAATCCAGCTCTCTACTATGGCCTCTGAAGGCAGTAGCAGATAGCCCAAATGCTTGGGTCCTTGCACCCGTGTGGGAGATCCGGAAGAAGCTCCTGGCTTCAGATCGGGCCAGCTCCTGCCATTGCAGCCATTTGGGGAGTGAACCAGTGGATGGAAGACCTTTCTCTCCGTCTCTCCCACTCACTGTCTATAACTTTACCTGTTAAATAAACAAATAAAATCTTACAAAACATATTATATACATACATATCCTCATCTATATATGCATGTCATATTTTAATGTACAAACTTTCTACAAAATAATTTTAAGAAAAAATTATGACACTATAAATAATATTCACAAAATAGATTAAAAATGAAAAGACTCATTTTGGAACCTTAGGGGATAAGGACATTGTTTGAGCTTTTACTTTCCCAAAGGAGGAGAAAGAAATGACTGAAATGGTGTAATGTTATTGTGGAAATACTGTAATAAAATATAAGAATAATGGCTTTTTTAAAGATTTATTTATTTATTTATTCAAAGGAGTTACACAGAGAAAGAAGAGGTAGAGAGAGAGTGAGAGAAAGGTCTTCCATCCATTGGTTCACTCCCCAGATGGCTGCAATGGCTGGAGCTGCACCAGTCCAAAGCTAGGAGACATGAGCTTCCTCCAGGTCTCCCATCTGGGTGCAGGGGCCCAAGGACTTGGGCCATCCTCTACTGCTTTCCCAGGCCATAGCAGAGAACTGGATCAGAAGTAGAGCAGCCAAGTCTCTAACCAGCGTCCGTATGGGATGCTGGCATTCAGGCCACAGCGCTAACCAGCTGTGCCATAGCACTGGCCCCAGAATAATGGCTTTATAACAAAGATATCTTCAAAAGTAAATATAAGCAAATGAAGTATCCTCAATGAAAATATAAAACACTTCTCATGTAAAGTTTCATTACTAATAAAGCAATCAAATTAATGCTGATTTTTACAAAGGAGTATGTCTTTGTTGTCTTCTTTGTATGTTCCCCAAAGCAAAAAGTGTTCCTAGTAGTTCTGAATCTGAGTAACACATTTGGGGAGAAATATTAATACAACTCTTCATTGTAAATACCCAGTTAGGCCACTGACATTCATGAGACAAAATGACCTACAGAATTGCTCTTGCACAATCTTTTTGCTGTTTTGTTATTGATTTTGTTAATAGGAGCTACCAAATTTTGCAGTGAGTAAAGGTTAGCTACTCAGCTCAAACCTTACTTGAGTCTTAAATTCAAAAGCATGTACCAAACCAAATTCTGCCACAGTGTGTAATAAATGCTTATTAATTGTGTATTAGATGTGTATTAAATGTGCATTAACAAATATGCATGGGGCCAGCGCCATGGCACAGTAGGTTAATCCTCCACCTGCAGCTCCGGCATCCCACATGGGCTCCGGTTCTAGTCCCAGCTGCTCCTCTTCCAATCAAGCTCTCTGCTATGGCCTGGGAAAGCAGTAGAAGATGGCCCAAGTCCTTGGGCCCCTGCACCCGCGTGGGAGTCAAGGAAGAGGCTCCTGGCTCCTGGCTTCAGATCGGCGCAGCTCTGGCCATTGTGGCCATCTGGGGAGTAAACAAAAGGAAGGAAGATCTCTCTCTCTCTGTCTCTCCCTCTCACTGTCTGTAACTCTACCTCTCAAATAAATAAATAAAATCTTTTTAAAAATATGCATAAAAAATGGTTCACATGTTCACATGTTCTACCTGCTTTGCATGGAGGGTTTCCTCAAGCCAGGATTCCGGACTAGTCTGCTTGGCTAACATAAGGCAAGGAAAATTCTGCTGAACTTGCTAGAAACAAGACAGTCTAGGGATTTAATTTTTTTACTTTTTTTTTTTTTTTTGAAAATCAGAGTTATAGAAAGAGAGAGACAATGAGACAAAAAAGGAGAGATACTTCCATCTGCTGGTACATTTCCCAGATTGCCACAATAGCCATGGCTGGGCCAGGCTAAAGTCAAGAGCCAGGAACTTTATCCAGGTTTCCCATATCAGTGGCAGGGGTCCAGACACTGGTGCCATCTTCCACTGTTTTTCCCAAGCCATTAGCAGAGAGCTGGACTGGAATGGAGCAGCCAGTACACAATCCTCCTAAATCAGCATAATTCCCCTTTAACTGTACTATATTAAGTCATTAGCTAAAGGAGTTCACAGGGATACAGACTAAGTTTTGGAACAATGCTTATATATGAGCAAGATCATATATTCATTTTTTAATGAACAAACATAAAATTGCAAATGCTCATGGGGTATTACATGATATTTCAGTATATGTATGTATTATTTAATGTTGAGTCAGGATAAATATACTTATGTCTTCAAACATTAACATTTTCTATGATGAAAACATCCAAAACCTTACCTTCGAATTTTATTTTTAAGAGAAATACACAGTACCTTGACATTATCTGTATAGTTGCACCATCATGCAACAGAACCCCAGAACATCTTGCTCCTATATAGCTATAACCTAGTACTGTGTAATCAGATTTCTCCATCCCTGCCTGACACTTCTCTCTCTAGCCTCAGGTAATCACCACCAATATACTAACTTCTATGACATCATGGATTTTTAAGACTCCATACATGATTGAGATTGTAACTTTTATTTCTAAAAAAATTCAAGCTCAATTTCCAAAGGCATATTTCTGATTCTAAATATCATAGTTTTTCTGGTTTAGTCTATAACAGTTTGTTCTTCTATAACAAATTATCATAGACTAGCTTGCTTAAGTAACATAAATTTATTTCCTACAGCTCTGAGGGCTAGGAAATTCCAAAATTCAATGTCTGGTGAGAGAACTCTGTTATTAGCTTGCAGGTGGCCATCTAATTGTATCCTCATATGCCTAAGAATACAGAGAAAGAAAGCAAACTCTCTCCTAGCTCTTCTTGTAAGGGCACAAATCCCATCACTAATGTTTATCTCCCAAAGAGTTTGTTTCCAAATTCCATCAATGTGAATTTTTAGTATACTAGTTTTGGGGAGAAATAAACATAGCAATGTTCAAATATATTGATTATAGTATCCCTAATTCAAACAAAAAATGGAAATATTATCCAATGTAGGGTAAATTTTATTAATGACACATGTATAGTTTTCCAAAGTGTACTGTTTGCCCAAAGATATATCATTGACATCAGTGTGTGATCATAAAGAATATAATTTCACCTACTTTTTGTTAATCTATAAAAGCACTATCTATTTTAAATTTGTGTTTGTTAACTTCTCCTGAAACATCATCTCTATTGCAAAGCACAGTTGATGGTTTACTTATATGCCAATGCCAACATAAAAAATTCACAAATTCCAGTCAGCAATCCAGCATCTCAGCAGGACATGCCAGGTATAGACTTCCTGGTGTTCCTTTTTCTCTAAATCCTTTAGCTTATTTTCCCGTACCCATACTCCCTCATCTGTAGTTAGTTGAAAACAAAGGTTAATTTAGAAATGCCAGCTTCATACTGTTTACCTAACAAATCAGACATTGAATGAAACACACTTGTACAAACAGCAGCCTTTTCCTTTTGCAGTGTAGGATGTGGTCAATCATTTGGCAATTCAATTTTGGCACACCATGGACTATTTATCTGTTAAATCCTGTACTCTGGACTGTAAAAACTTGAAAAGAAAAAAAAAATCTCCTTTACAAAGGAAAGTATTAAATTTACAGGGCTTGATGTTTATTTCACAGTGAAACTTGTACTATTGTATTGATAAATATTTGGTAGCATGGAAATCAGTGGTTATTGTCCTGTACATTTCATTTAAATGATACTTCATTACTACTTTAAAAGTGTATTTCAGTCCACTAAGTAAGGAAAAGAAGGTAGAGAAATCTTTCCAACCAGAGATGACATAGAACTCAATTTCAATTTGGAGCAAAGAGAAAAGAAAACCAACCAACTAAATCTGTTTTGAGATCTCGACAGATTGTGGTTCAACAAAGTTTCCATTCAGAAAAAAACATCTGGAAACTCTGTGAAAATTTCGGAATTGTTTTAGCAAAAAGACACTTACAATGCCACAGATTTTAAATTATTTTGAGAGAGAAATACAGATGATATAAATTCTGATGTTTCTATAGACCACATTGCCTTAGATGATTGAGGGGGAAACAGATGGGATTCAGAAGGGGAGAGGATGTCAAATAAGACATGATTTCTGTAATAGAGGAAGTGGGTATTGAATTAAATTCATAAAATGAAATAAAAAAGCATTCTGTGAATTAAAAATACACTGATTGCATTGATAAATGATATTGAGCCTATAAATTTAAAAACTGCATCCCATGGTTAATAATGAACTGATTTTTGTCTTTGTAGATCATGACTTTATTAAATAAAGTTTTCAAATTTTCATGAATGAGTACCAATTTTAGATACCAAAGAATTATTCAGATCTGCACCATATTTTTAATTTATTCTCAATATTTGAGAAAATGACTACATGCTATTATAAATTTACAGACACTTTAAAATAATAAAAGCCAAACAAGACATCACAACTGTCTAAATGAACTAACAAAAGATGGCACATAACAAAAGGTAGGTTAAGCATTGGATAAATTCCACTAATAGAAGCAAAAACAGTTTTACAGTTAATTCAACTAAAACCTGACTTGTTAAATTCTCATTGGATTATAAATTCTACTTCTGCATATGGTAGATAGTTCCATAGGTTTAATGGTATGATCCTTTTTCAAGGACTTCAGGCTCCAGTTCTACTAAACAGATCTTGAACAATTCAAAAATTTATATTGTAGGCTGGCATTTGGCATAGCAAATAAGACATCCCTGTCCCATAACAGAGTTCCTGTGTTCAGTATCTGGCTCACTCCTGACTCTGGTTTCCTGCTAATGTAGACCCCGGGAGGCTGAAGTGATGACTGAAGTGTTTGGGTTCCTGCTACCCATGCGGGAGACCTGGACTGAGTTCCAGCTCCCAATTTCTGCCTAGGCAAGTCATGGTATTATAGGCATTTAGGGAATGAACCAGCAGGTGGGATTTATCTCTCTCTCTTCCTCCTGGCTACTGAGACAAGAGAAGAGAAGAGGAGAAGGAGGAGGAGAAGGAGGAGGAGAGGAGAGGGAGGAAGTGAACAACGGAACAGAACGGAAGGGGAGAGGAGGGGAGAGAAGAGGAAGGGAGGGAAGAGAAAGGAAAGAAAATCTCCTTGAAAAGGAGTTCAATTCTAGGATTTTCAGGGATCTCCATTTGTTTACACAGTAGAGTGCATATACATTTGGACATTAATTCTCTCTGAATTGATTTTCAGATTTTCAAAAGGCTTGTTTGAAAGAAATTGAGAATTATATTCTCAACTGAGGATGATAATACTCATTGGGAATGTTGGCGAATATTGGGAGACTGTTGATTTGACAATTATGATGGAGGGACAAATTTAAATTTTAGTGCCTAAGGAAGAAGGTTTACCCACCAGAAAGATATTTCTAAAAAATGAAAACTCTCCTTGTCTCTTGCAGAAACACTATGGCAATCGATCGATCTATCTATCTATCTATTTATCTACTTTAAATATTTAAAGATGTATTTAAGTGTTTGAAAGTCAGAACTAGAAAGAGAGAGTAAATGTGGAATTCAAGATAATGTAAGTAAAAAAGTAAGTAAAGTAAGATAAAGTAAGATAATATATGTAAAATTTCTGGTATAGTACTAGGTTATGTTTATATTACTATTGACTGATATTACAAATTTTATGTTATATTCTTACTTTTATCTCTGTTCAGATTTGCCAAAACTGTATTTTGTTTTCTTTGCTACTCCATGCTACTTTACTTTGTGTGAAGTAATCACAAGGAACATTATACTGTCAATATAAAATGAGAATTGATTTCTACTGTAGCCACAAAATTGAAATGTTAAGCATTTTCTATTTTTCATGAATAAGAGGATATCCTGTATTATAATTCATTGACTGAAAAGCTTCCCATGTTGGTTGTGATGTATTTCTCACTAGTACTAACAGGTAAATATTTCTACTATTTTTATATATTGACTATTCATTCCTTCTATATAATTTAGCATGGGTTTTAATGTAACCCTACATTATTTTAATATTATGATATTCTAAGCCAAGCTCATAACATATTTTATGAGAAAAATCAATTCCAAGTCTTTGAAGAAGAATATTTCACTATTTTTTTCTTACTTTGGGTTGCAGATATTGATTATATGTAAGAAATAAGGGCAGTCTGATGTAAACATCAGTTATACAACCATTCAAATAATTGCCTGGAACATATCTATGTGTTGAATATCTGATCGAATTGCTAATAAGAATAAAAGTCTTCTTCATTCTATAAAACATCATGTGCAAGTCCCCTCAATGATGCCATACCATGAAAAGAGCATATTCTTATTGGACAGAATATCATCTACAAAATATAATTATTATATGACTACTCATATGTATGCAATAAGCTGCACCTTGGAAATGGCACATTGTCACTTCTGTGGACAATAATTGGTGAGAAAATTACAAATCCAGTCCATATTTAAAAGAATTAAAAAATGAAACTTCACTTCTTTATGGAGGGGACTAATAAAGAATTTGTAGCTGTCTTTAAGGGACTGTAGTCTGTTAATCTGTTTTTTAATTATAAGTTATTTATATTTCTCCCTTCAGCAAAATCTCATTATCCTATTCCAAGAGGCCCAAAGTCCTCCCCCAATTGTATCATCAACTTAAAGATCAATATAGCATCATCTAAATCAGGTACAGGGGAGTAAATTCTTTAGGAGCAGTTCCTGTCAACTCAGAGACCTGTAAACTGAAATGCAATGGAACAAGTTACCCTTTTCCCTCCTTCAACCTGTAGTTAGCTTTTTATGACAAAGACAGAAAAGCTATCACAAATTCTTCTGTTGAAAAAAGAAAGGAAATGGAAGGCACATCCTAGGTAATATCCCACAAGAATTCTGAAATAAAGATAGATAGATGCTACCAATTCATTGTTTGAGACCTAGTCTACTTACTAATACATGGATTAAATTTGCAATGAATAGTATTCATAATAGAATGTTGAGAGTTCGAAGACCTCTTTCCATTCTGTTCAAGACAGTGTTTCTTCTAGTCACAAGATTCTTGAAAAAAAATGGGGTTGGGCATTTCGTACAGGGATTAAGATGCTCCTTAGGATACCCACATTCCATCTGGGAGTACCATCTTACAAGTCTTACCTCTACTCCAAATTCCAGCTTCTTGCCAATGCAAACACAGGAGGCAACAGATGATACCTCAAGCAAGTGTGCTCCTACCACTCACATCGAGAACTAGATTGAGTTTCAAGCCCTTTCCTTCAGCTTTTCCCAGCTTGGCCCATTGCAAGTATTTAGAGAAAGCCAGCAATGGGAGATCTTTCTCTATCTCTTTATTTGTTTCTTTGCCTTTCAAATAAATAAATATATATATATAATTATATATTTTAATATATTTAAATTATATATTTAATTATATATTTTAATATATTTTAATTATATATTATATACATGTAATATATATATATATATATTTTAATTCTTGAAAAACAAACCAACAAAAGAAACTTTGTGGAAGCTCTCACTGACTTGTGACATTGGCATAGCATATCAGAATGCCAGTTGGAGTTCAGACTCCTCCTCTTCCAATCCAGCATCCTGCTAATGCATCTGGAAAGGCAATGGAAGTTGGCCAAAGTGCCTGGGTCCCTACTACCCAGGTGGAAGAATAGGATGTAGTTGCTGGCCCCTGGCTTCAGCATGGCCCAGACCTGAAGGCTGCAGTCAATTGGGAAGTGAACCAGTGGATGGAAGATCTCTCACTCTGTCTCTCTCTATGTTGCTCTATCAAATACATGCATGCATACATACAATATATATGGATTTAAAATTCTGTGAATTTCTAATAAAATTTCCTTGATATCCTTTCCATTACACCATAGCTACACCTCAAATTCTAGGCAAAAAAGATCTGTTGATTCCTGAGCTGAATCAAGAAGATGTGGTAAAAACTTCATAAAAAAATTCATAAAATTCTTAGCAGTCTTTTTCTCTAGTTAAGAGGGTCTGCAAGGCACTGCCTTTAATATTTCAGAAATCTTCTCAAAGAGCCTGAAGTTTCAATTTTATTATTAGTTCTCAATTTTCTGGCCTGTGGTACAAACTTCAGACCTGTCACCCTGCATTCATGTAATCCATTTCCTTAAAAAAATAAATCTTCGGACGGCGCCGTGGCTTAACAGGCTAATCCTCTGCCTTGCAGCGCCGGCACACAGGGTTCTAGTCCCGGTTGGGGCTCCGGATCCTATCCCAGTGGCCCCTCTTCCAGGCCAGCTCTCTGCTATGGCCTGGGAAGGCAGTGGAGGATGGCCCAAGTCCTTGGGCCCAGCACCCCCTGGGAGACCAGGAGAAGCACCTGGCTCCTGGCTTCGGATCAGCACGATGCGCCGGCCGCAGTGGCCATTGGAGGGTGAACTAATGGCAAAAAGGAAGACCTTTCTTTCTGTCTCTCTCTCTCTCACTATCCACTCTGCCTGTCAAAAAATAAATAAATAAATAAATAAAAATAAATAAATCTTTTTAATTTTATATTTGTCTATCCCAACCCATATAGATAGATAGACATTGAATTATACATAATAGTATATTATAATATTATAGATGTGTTATGTGTGCATGTTTGTGTATCTATAACATGTTTGCATTTGTATACATAATATATCCCATGGCTTCTGCTCTCTTGCAGACTATGACTGATATAGAGGGTCTGTATCTGATCTATGAAGGAAAGATATTTAAGTTGGGAATCGCTTAAAAGTGAATTAATGGAGAGATTCTATGATGGTAGAACAGTGACAAGCTAAGCGAAATTAATGGAAAAATTAATAAAATTAATGAAAAAAAGTGGAAAAAGTACACTCTTAGGGTAAATCTGCAGAGGAAACTGTAATGGGAGGTACTGAGAAAGCAGTAGAAATGTCCAAGACCTATGTAGAAAAAAAGGGCAGCTGTAGCCATCCAAATATCAGACAAAATAGACTTTAGCACAAAAACTGTTGAAAGAGACAGAGAAGGGCACTATGTAATGATTACGAGATCAATACAACAAGAACATGACACTATAATAAATGTATATGCACCCAATTACAGGGCACTGGGCTATACAAAAGAATCTAAAGGGAGACATAGACTCCAATACAATAGTAACAGGGGATTCAACACCCCACTTTCATCAATGGAAAGACCAACCAGACAGAAAATCAACAAAGAATCAACAGAGTTAATTGACACTGTGGACCAAATGGACTTAACTGATATCTACAGAACTTTTCAGTCCACAGTTGCAGAATACACATTCTTCTCAGGAGTGCACAGAAATTTCTCTAGAATAGACCATATACTAGACCATAAAGCAAGTCTCAGCAAATCCAAAAAAATTGAAATCATACCATGTGTCTTCTCTGACCATAATGGAATGAAGCTGAGTATCAACAACTCAAGAATCTCTAGAACATATTCAAACATATGGAGAGTGAACAACATGGTCATGAATGAACTGTGGATCATAGAAAAAAAATCAAAAGAGAAAAAAATCCCTTGGAATTAATGAAGATGGCAATATGTTATATCAACACTTATGGAATACAGCAAAAGTTATATTAAGAGGGAAATTTATAGCAATTGGTGAGTACATCAAGAAACTGGAAAGTCATTAAATAAATGAACTATCAATGTATCTCAAGTATCTAGAAAAAAAAAACAACAATAAACTAGACCCAAAATTATTAGGATGAAAGGAACATTTAAAATTAGAGAAGAAATAAACAATTGAAACAAAAAATGCAGAAGATCAATGAAATGAAGAGCTAGAGTTTTGAAAAAATAAAATTGACATGCCATTGGCCCAAGTAACCAAAGAAAAAAGAGGAAGAAGACAAAAATCAATAAAATCAGAGATGAAAAATGTAACCACATTTTTCAGATAACCACAGAAATAAAAATAATAATCAGGGAGACCAGGAGGAAGCACCTGGCTCCTAACTTCAGATCAGTGCAGTGTGCCGGCCACAGCACGCCAGCCATGGCAGCCATTTATGGGTTGAATCAAACCTTTCTCTCTGTTTCTCTCTCTCTCTCTCACTGTCTAACTCTGTCTGTCAAAATAATAATAATAATAATAATAATAATAATAATAATCAGGAATTACAACAAAGAGCTGTATGCCAACAAATTAGGAAACCTAGAAGAAATGGATAGATTTCTAGACACATAAATATTGAGTCATGAAGACATAGAACACCTAAACAGACCAATAACTAAGACAGAGATTGGATCAGTAATAAAGACCCTCCCAACAAAGAAAAGCCCTGGTCTGAACAGCCTCACTGCTGAATTATATCAGACATTTAAAGAACTAATTCCAATTCTTCTCAAGCTATTCAAAACAATTGAAAAGGAGGGAATCCTCCTAAAGTCCTTCTATGAAGCCTGCATCACCTTAATACCTAAGCCAGAAAACGATACAATAGAGAAAGGTAACTGTAGGCCAATATCCCTGATAAACGGATGCAAAAAAATCCTCAACAAAATACTAGCCAACTGAATCCAACAACACATCAGAAAGTTCATACGCCCAAACAAGTGGGATTTATCCTTGGTATGCAGAAATGTTTCAACATCTGAAAATCAATCAGTGTAATCTATTGCATTAACAAACTGAAGAACAAAACCCATATGATTATTTCAATAGATGAAAGTAAAGCATTTGCCAAAATTCAACATCCTTTCATGATTAAAACCTTAAGCAAATTGGGTGTACAAGGAACAGTTCTCAATATAATCAAGGGAATTTATGACAAACCCATGGCCAGCATCCTACTGAATGGAGGAAAATTTAAGGCATTCCAATTAAGATCCAAAACCAGACAAAGACTCAGCATTATTATTTAATATAGTCCTGGAATTTTTAGAGAGAACAATCAGGCAAGAAAAAGAAATCAAAGGGATATAAATTGGGAAGGAAGAAGTCAAATTATCCCTATTTGCTGATGACATGTTACTATAAATAGGGAACCCAAAAGACTCAACAAAGAGGCTATTGGAACCATGAAAGAGTTTGCTAACGTGGTAGGATATAAAATCAATACACAAAAATCAACAGACTTTGTATATATAGACAATCCCATAGCTGAGAAAGAACTTCTAAGATCAATCCCATTCACAATAGCTACAAAAAATTAAATACCTTGGAAAAATTTAACCAAGGATGTCAAATATCTCTACAATGAAAATTACAAAACATTAAAGAAAGAAATAGAAGAAGACATTAAAAAATGGAAAAATCTTTCATGTTCATGAATTGGAAGAATCAGCATCATCAAAATGTCCATACTACTGATTTCAATTTATAGATCCAATGTGGTCCCAATCAATATACTAACAACATTCTCCAATCTATAAAAAATTGATACTAAAATTCATATGTAAACACAAGAGATCCTGAATAACTAAAAAAAATCTTAAACAACAAAAGCAAATATGGAAGCATCATGTTACCAGATCTCAAGACATACTGTAGGGCAGTTATAATCAAAACAGTCTGATACTATCACAAAAGCAGACACGTAGACCAATGAAACAGAATAGAAACTCTAGAAATCAATCCA
Source organism: Lepus europaeus (assembly GCF_033115175.1). NCBI lineage: Eukaryota > Metazoa > Chordata > Mammalia > Lagomorpha > Leporidae > Lepus > Lepus europaeus. The sequence continues at coordinate 15,820,159 of NC_084848.1, forward strand.
TGTATCTACAACCAACTTATCTTTGACAAAGGAGCAAAAATCAATTCCTGGAGTCAAGACAGTCTCTTCAACAAATGGGGCTGGGAAAACTGGATCTCTGCATGCAGATGTATGAAATAAAACCCCTACCTTAACCTTACACAAAAATCCACTCAAAATGGATCAGAGACCTAAATCGACAATGTGATACCATCAAATAATGAGAGAACATTGGGGAAACTCTACAAGACACTGGCATAGGAGAAGACTTCTTGGAAAAGTTCCCAGAAACATAGGCAATCAAAGCCAAAATTACAAATGGGATTATGTCAAACTGAGAACCTTCTGCACTGCAAAAGAAACACTCAGTGAGACCGGTGCCGTGGCTCACTTGGTTAATCCTCCACCTGCAGCACCAGCATCCCATATGGGCGCCAGTTCTAGTCTCGGTTGCTCCTTTTCCAGTCCAGCTCTCTGCTGTGGCCTGGGAGGGCAGTGAAGAATGGGACAGGTGCTTGGGTCTCTGCACCCACATGGGAGACCAAGGAGATAGACCTGGCTTCTGGCTTTGTATTGGTGCAACGGTGGCCATGGCGGCCATTTGGAGAGTGAACCAACAGAAGGAAGACCTTTCTCTCTGTCTCTCTCTCTCTGTCTATAACTCTACCTGTCAAATAAATTTTAAAAAAGAAAGGAAAAAAAACAAACATTCAGCAAATTTAAGAGACAACCAACAGAATGGAAGAAAATATTTGCAAACTATGCAACTGATAAAGGATTGATATCCAGAATCCGTAAAGAACTCAAGAAACCCAACAACCACAAAACAAACAACGTAGTTAAGAAATGGGCAAAGGACCTGAACAGGCACTTCTCAAGAATGGAAATTCAAATGGCCAACAGACACATGAAAAAATGCTGAGGAATTCTAGCCATCAGGGAAATGCAAATCAAAACCACAGTGAAGTTTCACCTTACTCCCATTAGAATGGCCTTAAAAAGAAATCAAGAACAAATACTGGCAAGGATGTGGGGAGAAGAGTACCCTAATCCACTGTTGGTGGGAATGTAAATTCGTACAGCCACTATGGAAGACAATTTGGAGATATCTCAGAGAGCTGAATATAGAGCTGCCATATGACCTAGGATCACACTCCTAGGAATTTATCCAAAGGAAATAAAATCAGCATATGAAAGAGTTATCTATGCTCCCACGTTCATTTCTGCTCAATTTTCAATAGTTCAGATATGGAATCAACCCAGATGTCCATCAACTGAAGACTAGATAAAGAAATCATGGTATATATACACTATTGAATACTATATAGCAGTAAAAATGAAATCCTGTCATTTGCAACAAAATGAATGCAACTAGAAACCATTATATTTAGTGAAATAAGCCAATCACAAAAAGACAAATACAATATAGTCTCTCTGAACTGGGTAACTAGTGGAGTACCTAAAATTAATCTATAGGAGCAAAACAGACATTTGAATCATTCTTGGCTTGACAGTTGAGGAGCAATGTTTTTCATGTTTGTTTGTTTTTATCTTTTTTATACTATTTGGTGAACTCTCTACTTAGTGTAGAGGTAAACTTATGAGTACAAAATTAACTGGAAATTGATCTTTGTAAAAAATAAGAATGGGAAAGGAAAAGGGAGAAGGAAGAAGGATGGGAAGGAGGTGGGGGGAGGGAAGAATCATAACATTCCCAAATTTGTATATGTTAAATGCACGAAGTTTGTATTTCTTAAATAAAATAAAAACAAATTTTTAAAAAGTGAATTAACGGGTCTGGTGCTGTGACATAGCAGACTAAGCCTCTGATTGTGTTTCTGGCATTCCACATGGGCACTGGTTTGTGTCTTGGCTACTCCTCTTCCAATCCAGCTCTCAGCATATGGTCTGGGAAAGGAATTTGGCTTGGGCCCCTGCACCCATGTGGGAAACCCAGGAAAAGCTCCCAGCACCTGGCTTCAGATTGGCCCAGCTCCATCTCTTGCAGCCATTTGGGGAGTGAACCAATGGATGAAAGACCTCTCTCTATGTCTCTCCTTCTCTCTGTAACTCTGCCTCTCAAATAAAATAAATAAATCTTTTTTTAAAAAAAGTAAAGTAGCTTAGTCACTGTAAATTGCTCATGTATTGTAAAGTGCACTGTTTCAAAGAAGGTTTCTGTATGTATAGCAACATAGGCTTTAAACAGCTTGTATGCACTGACAGCAAGTCTCTTTAAAACTCAGAAAATAAAAGCAGACTACAAATTATTCATAAGCAGGAACATTTGAATCTGGCGAAATCTTTATCATACTCAAGCATTCAGAATCGCATTATATATCTAGCAAACTGAACAAAAAGACATGAAATGCAACAAAAAGTATAATATGTGCAATTTTGCGTTAAGAAACACACACTTACATGAACACAAACACAGAGAAAAGCAGGATGCGGCCAATATCATATCTGTGTAAACGTGCCTTTCTTGGATTAGACTGATCCAGTCACAAACTTAACCTAATTAGGATGCGGAGTTTTGTTACATTTTGTTGAAATACTCAGAAGAAAGTTTAGGGTACAGCTAGAGCTTTGGGGCTTTTGCATTAAACTCCAGCTGGGCCCAATAAACACTGTCCAAAATATGACCTCCAAATAATTAAATGATTTCCATATGTTTGCTCATGTATAGTATTCTAATTTGAGTTTTTGCCATCTCCTTCCAAACTCTCTACTTCTGACTGTGCTGGCTCTATGCTTAGCAACTCACAATTTGACACCGTCACATATTCAACAATTGGATGATTTAAAAAAATATAAAACTATAACCATTGCCCTTCTCATTTGATCTGCAAAATGGAACCCTCTCTAAGTAGGATAAAGATTGATTTTAAGTCAGCCAACTCTCATTTAGTTTTGAGTTTTTTGAAACAGTTTGTGTATGAAAATATTTGTCTGAAAAATGACATTTCATAGAAAACTAAGGAAAAATAAAAACTCTGTATGTCTCAAAATAATTTTAGGCATCCATTAACACTTCACAGTAAAGTATATTTTCTACTGACAGAAACAATACTCAAAGTTAATTTTCAACTTCTAATTTCAATTTCTTCAACTGAGAGTATGGCTAGATTTCCAACAAGCAGTTATTGATTATGTAACTGGATATATTTATTAATATAATAGAACTATTGGAACACACAGTTTAAAAATGCCTTGTTAATGAAGTTTCATACTTGAGCCTTTGTGTCTAGAAGACATGGATTTCAATGTGATCACACTAACAACTAAGCATTTACTATATTTTATAGAGGGGCTTCCTTTACAATTATATTTATAGGTAGTTTAAAAAAACTACTCTGACAGAGATGTTTAACATTGAAGTGAAGATGCTGGGGACTGGCACTATGGCATAGCGGGTAAAGCCACCAACTGCAGGCCAGCATTCCATGTGGGGGCTGGTTTGAGTCCCAACTGCTCCACTTCCCATCCAGCTCTCTGCTATGGCCTGGGAAAGCAGTAGAATATGGCCCAAGTCCTTGGGCACCCACACCGGCGTGGGAGACCCAAAAGAAGCTCCTGGCTCCTGGCTTCAGATTCGCTCAGCTGTGGCCATTGTGGCCATCTGGGGAGTGAACCAGTGGATGGAAGACCTCTTTCTCTCTGTTTCTGCCTCTCTGTAACTCTGTCTTTCAAATAAACAAGTAAATCTTAAAAAAAAAAAAAAAAAAGGAAGCTAAGATGCTGGTTGAAATAATCACATCCCTTAACAGAATGCCTAAATTCAAGTCTACTCCACTCCAAATTCCAGCTTCCTGCTAACCCATATACACTGGAAAGCAGCAGATGATAGCTGAAATAATTGTGTCCCTGTCACCCAGATCTACTTGATAGACTCAGATTATGTTCTTGGCTACACATTTTGGTCTGGGCCATTCCTGGTCACTTGTGTACATTTGGGGAGTGAATCAGTGCATTTGTGATTTCTCTCCATCTGTCTTTCTGACTCTCTATCTCTCTGGAATTCCAATAAATTTAATTAACAAATGTTTTTAAAATAAATATATAATTTGTTTCCTTCTTTTATACCAGAGATTGGAAGACTAAGGCCAAAGGCAAACCCAGCTTGTTGCCTAGTTCTGTAAATGAAGTTTTCTGGAACATAGCTATGACCATTTATTCTATATCTCCTTTTGCTCTACCATATGTGGTTGAGAGCTATGACATGGATAGTTTAGACAATATGTTTCACAACCCGTGTTGTTAATATTACAGGAAGACTTGTATCCCCAAAATTCACACAGCTGTTTACAATCTGATGTCTTAATATTAAAGGTTGATGGAGTAAGGGTGGAAACTTGACCTGGTTGTGGCAACTAACATGGGGGCCAGTAGGTTGTGTTTGGGTCATCATGGGTGTATGCTTCAAGAGTGGTTCTCAGAAAACAGGAGAATTTGAATTCGAATTCAGCTTAGTTCCTCTCTTTCTACTTTCTGGCTCATGTAACCATTTCTCTGTACTCACCATGTTCAACCTCCAAAGATGTTTCACTATGGGGTTCACGCATCCTGAACTGTGATCTCCAAACTATAAAGTGAAATAACCTTCTTTCCAATGGCGCTTGTAGTGTGTATCTTGCTTAAAGTAATGAAAAGTAGACTAATATACCAACCTTTCTGCTGACACAATAATTTTAAAAGCACTATCATACTTCATTCATTTATTCATTCAATGCACACTTACTGAGCATTTACTCTATTTCAAAATTGTATATAATACAGTGGCTTATAAAGATATAGACACCTAAACTGGCTTTGTGGTATTAAATAGTCATAATGAAATGAAATGAATCTAAACAAAGTAAACAAAGTAAATTTAAATTTTAGACAAAGAGAATGAAGCAACTAACTCTGATATTTGATTAGTCTTGATATAGGAATAGTCACAAGGTTGGATGAGAATGCCAGTCAGAATGAAAATAGTGAATATGTTGCACCCTGAAAGAGTGAGACATTATATTAGGTGAGGGAATATCAAGTGTAACAGTTATACTTGAAGCCTACGAGGGAATAACAGTAAAAGGAGTGGATGGGGAGATTAGGGCTCAATTCAACTCTAAAGCAGTCCATGAAGGGTTATAGAAAATCACTGAAGCATTTCAGGAAAGGGAGCAACCTGATCACATTTTTCATTTCAGAATAATTCAGACAAACATATAAGGATTGGTAATAGTGGATAAGAGATAAGAATTATGAGAGTTTATATAATGGGAAGAAATTAGCAAGTTTTATTTTGGGGCTGGTGCTGTGGTACAGTGGGTTAACACCCTGGCCTGAAGCGCCAGCATCCCATACGGGCACTGGTTCAAGACCCGGCTACTCCACTTCTGATCCAGCGCTCTGCTATGGCCTAGGAAAGCAATAGAATATGGCACAAGTCCTTGGACCCCTGCCCCCATGTGGGAGACCCAGAGGAAGCTCCTGGCTACTGGCTTTGGATCAGCGCAGCTCCGGCCATTGCAGCCAACTGGGGAATGAACCATAGGATGGGAGACCTCTCTCTCTCTCTCTCTCTCTCTCTCTCTCTCTCTCTCTCTTTCTCTGCTTCTCCTTTCTCTGTGTAACTCTGACTTTCAAATAAATAAATAAAATCTTTTAAAAAAAAGGTTTATTTTGGTAGAAAGCTATGGAAATCAAACTTGAATTGACTTAGGCTATGTGTATGTATAGAGGCATATATTTAATCAGGCTGCTTTATTCGGAGACCATCCACAAATCTGGGTCTGTTTTCCTCAAGGTCTCTGTGCTTGAGAAAGGAAAACTTCTTCCTGAGAGCTCTCATCAAATTAACCCAATTCATTTGCTAATTTCTTTCTAATGTCGTCTTTAAACCAAGCACTATGCACTGACCTAAGAGGAGATGGGAAATCATTTTCCTATGGGTAAGTTTGACGTGATAAACTCTAACATACATTAACTTAGAGTCATATCAGAGTGTTATTTTAGGTCAGCCTTGAGCCTGTTTCCTCATTTATTGAGCAGATGTTGTTTGATTGATACTTGGAGCCTGGCACTAAGTGGTAGGGAACATGGTGGTGAAAAAGCTTGAGTGGCTTTTCATTTAGTAGATGAAAGAAAAATGAAGTATATGAATAAAGAAGTCCATAAGCTCAAGGTGTTGTAGAAACACAACGATCCAAACGGGATGCAAGGGCTGTCTGTATGGCTATTGAGAAGTAGAATTTTCTATTTGAGACTTGAAGAGATTTAGGTTCCAGACTATATAGGGAAAGAAGAAAATTTCAAACAAGAGGGAAATACACAAGCCCATGACTATAAGCCCGACTGTAATCTGTAAATGGAAGCCAGGTTAGGAGGTTGGAGACACCATGATAATGAACTTGAGTTTTATTTTGAAAGAAATTGGAATCAATCAAAAGTTTCTAATCTGGGATAGTCATGATCAGACTGGCTCTTGCAGCTACATGGAGATCAGAGTCTCTTATTTTATGTGTCTTATTTTAAGTTACCAGCAACCATGTAGTGAACTAAAATGCTTAATTTCAGTTCGAAGAATGAATGGATTCAGAGCAGGCGCAGTGCAGCTGTTCCCCGAGTGACTGCTATAAAACACCTCTGAACCTCTGCTGGTTTCCTCTACATGGGAATATTAATTTTTCTAATTTGTAGGATTTTTGTGGAAACAAGTGAGATTATGTAATGCAAATACTTTATGACAAAGCCAAACACAGAAAAATTGCTCAATAGGGACCATCTTTGTGATGCGGTGTGTTAAGCCTATGCCACTTGTGGTGCCAGCATTCTGTATCAGAGTGCCAGTTCAAGTCCCAGCCGCTCAGCTTATAACCAGCACTCTGATAAAAATGCCTGGGAAAGCAGAGGATGATGGTCCTGCTTAGCGCTTAAGGCCTTGCCACCCATATCAGAGACCCAGATGAAATTCTGAGCTCCTGGCTTCATCCTGGCCCAGGTCTGGCCCTTACAGCCATTTGGGGAGTGAACTAGCAGATGGAAGATCTATCTTTGCCTCTCCCTCTGTCTGTGTCACTGTGTCTTTCAAATAAAATAAATAAATAAATCTTTTTAATTAAAGTTGCTGAATAGATTACAGCTATTTTTGTTATTATTATTGTGATAAGCAGCTTTTCAAGAATAAGCATAGGCATCCTATTATGTGATGGCAAATAGATATTGAGATTACATGTAAAGGGAAGAGGGAGAAAGAGTAAGAGCAAAAGAAAGAGCACAGTAAGAGAGAGGTGTTCATTTGCCAGAGAATGGAGTGTTTTATTTAAATTTATATGAAAAACTTTACAAATTGTATCATAAATAAACATTATTTTTACAGTTAGCAAAATGCAGCAACCTCTGGGGTAAAATGAAGCAGCTGCTTAACAGAGCTCAACCTCTGCCGGGGGAAAAAAGTAGTTAAGTCAACTGAAACCATAGGTACTGGTGTTAATCAAAACATGTTTCAGGTAAAGATCATAATGTGTGTTTTCACAGCATTAATTAAGAAAGCAAACTATTATCTGGAGGCAAATTAAAATGAGGAAGCTGTTCGATTAAAACTTCTATGGAACAACCACTATCCATAACTAGTCTCATAGAATCAAGGAGGAAATGAGGGGAAAGTGAAAAGCAAATCATATTTATCCACAGGGATGTAAGTTTGCATAGTTTTATGATTTCCACTAATGAGAGAATAGCCATTTGGTGCTACATAGCAGCAGATTGGGGAAGTATATTGATGATTCAGTTGTTTCGCACTCCCCAAAGAATCTAAGGCATATTAATAAGGTTTAACATGACTTCTTTAAGAGAGAAAGGGCTTCAGTCAGAATGTTATGGAAGTGTTTGCCTTTCTTTTACACACTCTGTTTCACACTTCCGTTTGTGTGTGTACCACAACCGTGAAATCTGCCTATAGATAGGTGACGAGACTCCAATTTAAATGAGACGACCCAAGAAAATATACACACTGGCTGGCTCTGTCTTAAAGAAAGCTGATTTGTGGAGCTACTCAAAGCATTTCACAAAGCCTCTGAATACACCCAGCAACATACTTGAAATTATCCTATTTTGATGAGTTATGCAATGGCTATCAAGGAATTTTTATTGTTACTAAAGTCTAATGATTTCTGAAAGAAGAGACAATAATTAATTTGACAGGGCAATGGATTCTCTTCCTTTATATATATGAAAAAAGTCTGTTTATTTTTAACAGATAAAAAAAAACCAGAAATTACAAGAAAGGAAAGGCCTAGAAAAAAAGAAACACACTCTTTGAGTAAGAGGGAGTACTCTCTCTTTCTCTATAGGTAGAGATACCTGATCAGGCTTGCAGAATACAATGACTGAGGAGCAAAGATGAGAATAAGCAACCATATCCCTTTGGTTTTTGCCTATGTCTATTGAAGGATTTCATACAAATCACTACAGTGAGATTTGGGAGGAGAGTCTTAAATTTAGGCACCCCTAAGTGACTCTCAATCTACTCATTATTGCCTGATTTACTCATTCTTTCTGATCTCTTGTCTTACAAAAGAAATTTGTCTTTACTACTTTCATATTATTCTTGACCTCCCAAAGGAGCGCTTAAATTATTACTAATACACATAATATTTTTTTACAACTCACACATATTTCATCTAAGTTGCTCCTTGGTTTTAATTCTTTTCTGCTTCTCCATTTTGACTGATATTTTCTCCAAGGGTCACACAAGAATAGGAGTCAAGGGTGACTGCCATACTCATAAGAAATCATCTAACATTGAATTCTTTTCATCTTTTTTAAATAAACAGTATTTGCTGAATCTCTTGCAAACTGATCCTCACCATCCTCCTGTTACATGAAGCATACATTTGCAAAAACAAATGAAAGTATAAACAAAGAGTCTGAGAATACTGTCTTGCTCCACTTGGCGATTTTCAGCTGGTCAGTAAAAGAACAAAGGTTTCCGGTTTCTAGGGTGCTTGTCTCAACTAATACACACAACTCCATGAATACATAATGCAGATGAAAACAATAGGAAGAAGGGTCAACATGGCCACCTTTCCCTCTGCATTCTGACACTTGCACTGGGCAAGAACCCACCTGCACCACCATGTGTCTGTTAAGCAGAGGGCTGGAAAGTTCTTCTCCTTGACCTCCTGGGATTCCTACATCAGATGGGATCAAGTTGAAGGCAGCAGCTGGCTTGCAGATGTCCACAATTTACCCACATTTAACCAGTGTGGGCAGACACAGAGACATCTTTGAAAGTGTACCCAATTCCATGTGGTCAATCAATAGCCTTTGGTCTGTTCTGATGGCTCTGGCACCTATGTTTTTCCTCTGCATAAAGGCCCACAGAAACAGACTAAGATGGATTTTAAATGTGGTGGGTGTAAAATAAGGATCTGAGATTGGATGAGTACATGCCATCAAGTTGGAAGGATAATGAGAGGTATGATGGTCTTGGAATATAGGCTTGGAGTGCAGTTTTGAAAACATATGCTTACAAAGGCATAATTTCACTGAAAGAATAAAGCAAGATTAGGCTGATGTGTCTGGAAATTGCTGTGAAACGAGAATCATACAGCATAGGAGGCAAAGTTACACATCTAACAATCACCAGAGAAAGAAAAGTCCTTTTAAAGCATGCACATATCTTATTCTATATTATCTTACAATATACAAGGCAAGACAAAAAAGTCCACCAGCACACCTAACGTTTATGTTATCTGGAATAATATTGCCTTACCGAGACATGGAAATGCTCAACCTACTAAAAGATAAAAAACAAGAATTAGTTTAGTTAGTAGCAGGCCACTTTCAGTTTGTATGTACTTCAGGATGTGGCCTTATGTTACCAGAAAATGATAGTTTTTACCTTTTAAAACTAACTACAGTGTTCAGAAGAAACTGAGTCTGGAGAGAGTCAGTGCTGGATCATGCTTGAGTCTATGCTCCACTTGTTTCTTCAAGTCTCTGATTAGCAACCTGCCAGACATGTCATCCGAATATTGGCCAGAGATTTGACTAGCTAAACAATTACATTGTGAGACTATCTCCCTGGTGCTTAGCAAGGCACAGTTCTAAATTGCCATCTAATTGTATAACTGCTTAGTTACACAGCCATTATAGCTGACTTATAATCACCACTTTAATACTTTGAGGCTGAAAATAGAATTTACATAAAAAGATTAAGAGCTATTTTCATTTGTTTTCTTAATCTAATAGTACTTTGCTGAAATTGTTAAATTTTTATTGAATATTTCAAAACATGTATAGCTTATCATTTAAGAAAAGTTTTAAACAGGGATTCTATTTTAAATTTTTGAAATAAATATATTAACTTTAAACATCCATGACATCCATCTACTCCAAGTATAAATAGCAATTCTGGGAACATAACAAAACACCTTTTGTACAGCAGGGTATAAAATTGGAAGCAGATGCAAATATTGGAACAAAAAAATATTATAATGGCTAATGTTGTAGCTGTACTAAATAATCCTGAATATCACAAAATAAAAAATGTTGCACATAGGTATTTACAATTTAATCTGCTACAAGTGCCAATAAGACATCATTTCACATTCCAGATCTATCAAAATTTGATTTTGTCTCATTAGCTATCTATAGTACTTTAAAAGAACAATTAAAATAAATAAACCTTGCTTTATTTGACCCAGCTTTCTTAGTCTCCCCCAATATCCTCAGATGATACAAAATAACTTGAAAACAATGCAAACAGAAATGGAATCACACAGCATGATAGGATCTTCCTGTGCATGACTGGCTCCCTCTGAATAAGGAGAAAGAATGCATACCAATGTAAGCCTGCATGCACAACTTCAGATTTGGTCCATGAATTATAGATGCACTTCTGAGGGGCCATTTCCCTTATGGTTTGTGATGCAAGAAGAGTTAGTAAATAACTTATGCTCTTGACCCAATATGTTAACCAAGCAGTAGGTAGACATCAGTGACCTCTCTATGCTAAGTTTAATTAATGGCATAGATAACTGTCCAGCCCTCATCTTCTCCCTTAAACACTACATAATGGAAAATTCATTCTCCCACAAGGATCTGAAAGTTTGTATTTTTTAGTCATGAAGTTTTGTTCACTGTTGTAAGGTCAGCCCATTCATTTCTCAGCACTCCCAGTTACCAACTGCTATTTAAGCTGTTGGTTCATGGAGTTCATCTGTCATGGGCCTGTGTTAACATGTTTGCTAAAGACTTCAGGAACTGTTCCCACTCTACTGTTTATTTGTGCTAATGAGTCACTTTGAACTATTCAGATATATCCTCATTAGTGATTGGAATTCCTTATGTGGGTTCATTGTAAAAAACCAAGAGGGACACTTGCACCTGCTACCGAGCCTACATTTCTGCTGGTTTCTTTGTAAAACATCATGGGTATCTACAAGTTTAGGGGGGGAAGCTTTCTTGCTTTACCAATGCATGATATATAAGGCTAGTCTTGTGCATGAAAATGTGGAGACACATCTATAAAAGGGTGAGAAGAATTTGCAGAGTTCTCAACGCACATGGCTAAGTTTGGCTTTTGAAATTAAATGCTCTCTTTAATGTGATTACAACTACAATCATTATAAATATGGTGCATTTGGCAGTACATTTCTCTGGAATTCCCTTTCTAAAGGGGGATAACTTGTCCAAAAGAGATGTGTCATCCCCATTGTCATAACATTTACACACTCAAAACTAGTATTTTTGTTTGTTTTCACAGGAAGCAATTCTATGTTTTTTCTGTATTAGTCATAAAATCCTTTTCCATTTAAAGCCCCAGACAGAAAATGTGCATTTCCAGAAAAATAGATATCTGTGCAGAGTCTATAACTGCAAAGACTTACAATTGATGCTGAAAATATGTCACTTGTATATATGGAATATATATTCAGATTAAAGAAAGAGTACTGCAGCCATAGCCAGGATTTTACAAAGCCTGTAGGAGAAATGTGAGATTTCTTTGTAAGGACTGAATCATAAAATATCAGTCGTTTTGACTTAAAGCAAACCTAAAAATAATTTCTGATTGTTGTTACACATTCTCATTTCAAGCTAGGTATGCCTTGTTGCCTAATAGAATCGAGATCTGGCAGAAGGTTATGTCTGTCTACTTTTGAGGTAGTTTACCCTTTTATAGCTTCCTCTACAAAAAAGAAGAAGAAAATCCCTGTTTCCTGGTGGAGAACAAAGAGAGCAATGAGTTTGGAGTGCTATACATCTTATCTGGGTAGGTGTTGACTGTTCTCACTAAAACCACCTGTCTGAACCTAGCAAAGACAAATAGTGCTGACAAGTGTAGGGATGACACATTTGTGAGTTCTGTTAAGTGCAACAATAGCATTACGGCCACCCAAGAATATTCTTTCATTCATTCAACAAATGTTTTCAGCACCTACTCTTGTGCCAGGTATCGCAAAATGACACTTGGGCCACAGCAATGAACAAAACCAGCCCAGTCATCAAGGGAGCCTAACCTATTATCACTCATCTGCTCAGTTCTGAGGAAATGATTTTCATTCCTCCTCGTTTCATCCACTGGACATCATGTAACCTTTTTTTATTTACAGAAATATTGAAAGCTGGATATTTAAACCAACAAGCATTTACTCTATGTTTACTATAAGGAAACCACTATGTTAGGACTTTATGGGATGCAAAAGTGTCTGGGATTCCATGAGTGCACAATATGGTAAGAAAAGGCAAGATGGAAACATATATGTAAACACCAGAGTTGAGCAAATATGGTGAGGCAGAAGTCCGTATCATTAATAAAATAGAAACACATTGGATGGAACTCTTGTGAGCTATAGAGATAGGTTATAGCAAGGTCCCATAGCAGAGATTGTTTGAAGAAAAAGAGGAACTTGAGAAAAATACACATTAGGGATTATAAAGTTAAGCAAAGTTACAGAATACAGTGAAATGTGGAGCAAAACAGACACTCTTACTTTATGATTCTGTAACTTCTCTTGCTTTTTGTGAAATTCCTCTGAACCTCCTCCTCCAGACTCAGGAGTTAATCCAATAATCTTTAATATGCATTTTACTCTGGTTACACTCAAGAATGTTCCATCAGACAATGGTTCTCATTTTTCAAGTCCCGAGATACCTTGCCTTTCTACTTTACTTTCCTCAACTATTGAACCAGCACCCTTGTCTTTCATTCCAAAACACATATGACTTCTTTTTTCCTTCCCAGACAATCATGTATGTCCCTGTGTTCTGTATTTACTGTTTTGAGTTTTGTCTCTTCAGACGTTAGGGTACTTGAAAGAAATTTGTCCCTAATTCTTCAGTCTTCCATGGTGCTTAGCAAGACAGATGATAGCAACTAAAGGTATACTTACTGCTCTGACCAGATAACATGTCATAAAAACCCCTTTCAAACCTATATCAGCAATGATTTTGGTTGACTAACACTCTAAAGACCCTCAATCAAACTTCTTTGTATGTTGGATTTATTCACTATTCGTGGGCGCTCCACAATAGAAGGGAAACTGATATAACCTTCATTTTAGGGATGTGACATTCCAAGCATGATCCAAGCCTTCCTTCTGAGTGGAACAGATGCTCTGTTTCTTGAACCATTAAGTTACCTGCACATCTTTTTTTTTTCTTTTTTCTTTTTAAGAACTGAAATAAAAGTAGTATTTCTGTGAAATGCTGCTTCATGGAAGAAAATAAATGCCTTCACCAGCTGATTTTTCATTTCTGCAATGTAAGTGTCTGAAATCTCAAGGATAAGTCTACTGTTCAGCATCCTTAATTATCCCAACCTCACAATCCATATTTTAAAATAACACTACCAACAAATCACCCAAGCTATCAATGAGCACATGAATTTTAAAGAAACACTAAGTATTGCCATTATATTCAAACTGCCTATGATATTTCTGTAAAAGCAGCAAAAAATATGGATTTTCCCCCCTAATGATCAAAAGGCATTTGCAAATCAGCATTTGCAAATGTTTAAATAATTATTCAATGGTTTCCATTTAAGGAGAATCCAACACTTTTTACTCTCTGACAGATTGACAGTGCATTATAAATTCCAACAATTTATATTTTAAGGCCCCAGCTTCCTATGCCTGCCAGCCATGTCTCAGCCTTGAGGAATTATGGCCATTTAATCAGGGTTGAGCATTTCCATGCTCAACCTTCAAGCAGTGATGCTGTGCCCATGTTTTTACCAGTGATCGATGAATCCACTTACTCGACGGCTTCCTGTGTGACAGTACTTTAGAAGCCCTGCAAAAGTTCACATTTCTCAATATATCAAAGTTTAGCTGCACAATGACCTTCTAATATTTGTTTTCAACTGTGTATAACCAACAGTTCATTACTTTCCCCAAACAGAGAAAGAGACAGGTGGATGCTCCCAGAGACAGAACAGGTTCTGCAGCACCTTTAATGTCTGGAAATTGATTGCAGGGAATACCATAAAGAAAAGTGCAGGAGAGAATTAGCCTCTTAAGCTGCTGATGCTATGAGAGCAAAGAGTCAGAATTACAAGCCTTATCATTTGATGTTTTTGTTAAAAGATGTATGAATCCCTTCTACAGTATTTCTCCTTGAAATTGTCACCCAACTTCATCCATCACAGCCAGCCAATCTAAAACCCTCTAGGCTAACCCACAGGTCCCCACAGACAAAAGACACTATGGGATTTGGACGTTAATCACATATGTGATTTCCAGCTATTGTACATGGCAGGAGATCAAATGTGAGTTCCATGGAACATTTTTTCCCATTCAAGTTAAACCAAAAATAAATAAGATCAAGTGCTTTTTTGTTTGTTTTTGTGTTTCGTTTTAGCTCAATATCCTGATTAGCCTCAGAGTCTCAATATTCTAATGTAGGAAAGAGACCCAAGTAGGTGTATCCGCATGAATCCACAGTCACTAGCATGAATGTGTCAGACCACTATGCACAATTTCATTTAATCCACTCAAATTTTCAAAAAAGTCTCTAGCATAATGACTTTGATTTCACAAATGGGGAGGCCAAGGAGCATCTGAACTTTTGCATCCACACTTCCACCAAGCAGGGATGTGACTCAAGCATGCTGGGCTGCAATCCTGTCTTCTCATCATCACCTTACACTGAGTATTTTCACAGAAATGAAGTGGAGAACTTGCCTAAACAATCCACAAAATTCTTTCCTATCCTAGAGCCCACTTTGAGCCTGATAGAGTCCTGAGATTTTAGTTTTTATTTCTACGAAGTGTAATCTCAAATCAGGACTTAGCCCCACATCCATCTCATAACGGTCTGTACACGAGAGGAAAGTCAGAGCCAGTACACTCAGAAATCCCTCCAAAGGCACTCTGGGTAACAGAACTGGCTTTTGTCCTACTTATTTCTTGTAAGGAGACAAGGATTAATTGTGTGTGCCCAGTCTGCCATGAAGGTTTCATCACCCGTGGTAAATCCAATTGATGTACGGTGGTTACAAGAAGGGATATATTGGAACGGATTGTGAGACCATGTTAGGGCTCTACTGGAAAATGTAGTTACCTATGAGTCATGGCTACTACAGGAGCAGGAGGTAGGAAAGGAGGCACAAGTACTAGTTATTTGCTATCTCTATTGTAAATCCTTGACACATAATTAGAATGTCTCCTTAAGAACTGAGTGAAGAAGGTGGGTCTTAAAGTCATCCCTGGAGGATTTCTGTTGCTTTTTAGCTCCTTCAATCATTTATTCCATTCTTTTTCCTCCATTTCTGATATCTGCTCTACATTTAATTAGCATGAGAGTACTGATTTTTAAAAAAGCCACCAATTATATCTCCCCTAACTCTGAAACAAGGCTTTGAACTAAATCACTGGCAAACTTTTCCAGTGATGTTCTGTCTTACCCTAAACCACTAGTTTTTAAATCTTACTGTATGTAAGAATCACCTGAGCTTGTTTCACAAATCAGCTTTGAGTGTTTTGGCTTTCTGTTTTTTTGTTTTTTTTTTTTGTTTTTGTTTTTTTTTTTTTTTAAGATTTATTATTTACTTATTTGGAAGCAAGAGTTACAGAGAGGGGGAGAGGCAGAGATAGAGATAGAGATAGAGATAGAGATAGAGATAGAGATAGAGATAGAGATAGAAATGATAGAGATAGAGATAGAGATGATAGAGATAGACATAGAGATATAGAGATAGAGATACAGATAGAGAGATAGAAATGATATAGATAGAAATGATAGAGATAGATAGAGATAGAGATGAGAGAGATAGAGATAGAGAGAGATAGAGATAGAGATAGAGATATTGATGATAGAAATAGAGATGAGAGAGAGAGAGAAAGAGAGAGAGAGAGAGAGAGAGAGAGAGAGAGAGAGAGAATCTTCCATCTGCTGGTTCACTCCCCATATGGCTGCAATGGCCAGGACTGGGCCAGGCTGAAGTCAGGAGCCAAGAGCTTCATCCAGGTCTCCACATGGGTGCAGAGGCCCAGACATTTGGGTCATCTTGTGCTGCTTTCCCAGGTACATTGATAGGGAGCTGGATCAGAAGTGGAATAGCCTGACTTGAATTGGTTCCGATATGAAATGCTGGCACTGCATTAAACCCCACAGAGCCAGCCCTAGGCTCTGAGTTTTACCTCCAAAAAATTCAGACTAGAAACTCAGGGCAAGTACCATGGCTCATCATTTAATGAGCACTCGCAGTATCTCTGAGGCATGGGGATTTGAAGCAAAACTTGAGAAATTCTCCCCTAAGTCCAAGTAAGTTTCCCTTTTACCTGGGATATGGGAAAGGATTTAATATCAGATCTCTGTTTTTCCACCTTCAGGCCATCCAGAGCTCTCAAAACAAAGTCACAGGGACATGATTTGGGAGAAACAACACAACTCTATCTTCCAAAATGAAATTAGACTGAGTACTTTTGGGTTCAGTACCCCAATCTTATCTGCATTTTTCTCCTGTGTTCTGGTTGATTTATTTCATTATTTATATGTGTAAGATTCCCTTCCTGCTCATTCCCACAGAATTATGCATTATTTTGAGGCTAGAATTGTATCATACGCTCATCTTTATATTAGTTACAATAAGTACACCTAATAAGCATTCAGTGATGTTTTTAAAGGGAATAAAACAGATCGAGTCCAAGGGCAACTGATTTAATTGTACTCTTGAGTAAGTCCGTTCTCAGCCCTAGGTGTCTATTTATTATGGTTATGATGCTAATGAAAATAACAGCAACAGCTATTAACAGAGTGCTTTTACCAGATGCAGAATATTGTGTTGCATGAGTATCACCTTCATTCCTTTCGCTTCATTCTCATTACAATCTAGCAAGGGTGACAACACAGACAGAAGAAAAGAAGGCAGACCCCTAGTACAACAGCTGTCTTCTCATTGTGTGGAAAACAATGGCCACTCAACCCACAGCCACAGAACCCAAGTCTGTTGGAGCTGCTGAGCAGAAAAACTTCATCCCTGGACATTAATCATTTCTGTAGCTGAATGAGGAGCCTGTGTGGAAGGTGGTTATATTTATAAGCCAGCACCCACAACAGTCACTTCTCCTGCCCCCAGCTTCAGTGTTTCTGGGGCACAAGGGTGTCTTTCAATTTATCCTTTTTTTTTTTTTTTCAAGACTCTTGTGGATATAAGGATTACAGGTTTCCTGCCTGTCCAGGAAGAATGATCACTTTGCTCTCTAAGAACTTAACTCCCAGGTTTAATTATTATGCAAGTGTGCCAGTATATTAAGCTTATAGGCCAAAAGCAATTTAAAGTCTATGCTGCATTGACTTTCAAATTATTTCATTTCTAATTCAGATGCATGCTTTGTTAAGGCATTTATCACTTTTACATAATCAGCCAGATTGTCCTGGGGACTGCAGTTTCTCAAAACCTCTAACCCCACTAGGTCCACATCAGTAGCAATAAATGACATTCACTACCCTCCCATGTTGAGTCAGACTTGGAGACTCCTCCCCAAGTGTCTAACTTCATCTTTTAACGTAGCTCCTATGCGTGGAAAATTTATCAAGTACTGTAGACCCTGTCAGCAAGGCCATTTGTTCTTAATTATCAAGTCAACATGGTGCTCTTGGAAAAGGGGACATTTTGTTTCATAGTTACAGTCAGAATTCCTTGAAAGTAGTCAAATGGCTTTTTTTCATAAATCAGATATATTACTTCCTTGAATGTGACAGATTCTTAGAAAAACCAATAAATACAAATTTTCTGTAGTCTCTGATACATGAGGAATTAACAGATCACAAGAGCACCTTAAAGTCATAGCAAGTGATGATACTCTATCCTTTGCAATGATAGGTCCAGTGATACATATATCAGCAGTCTCTAAGAGAGCGATAGTCTTTCACCAAGCAGACATCTTAGTCTCAGGGAGGAATGTTCCCACCATCCAGGACACATATAAAATCTACATCTGGGAGAAGGAGGAAGTTTCTGGAATATTGAAAGAAAAAATATTTTTGTTGTTCCTTTGACCTTCACAGTTTTATTATGTACTTAACTATATTTGCTTATTCATCAGTTGTTTTTTTTTTGTTTGTTTGTTTGTTTGTTTTGCCAGACAGAGTTAGACAGTGAGAGAGGGACAGAGAGAGAGTTATAGACAATGAGAGAGACAGAGAGAAAGGTCTTCCTTCCATTGGTTCACTCCCTTAATGGCTGCTAAGGCTGGCACCGATCCGAAGCCAGGATCGGGTACTTCTTCCCAGTTTCCCATGCGGGTGCAGGGACCCAAGCACTTGAACCATCCTCCGCTGCCCTCCAGGGCCACAGCAGAGAGCTGGACTGGAAGAGAAGCAACCGGGACTAGTACCCGGTGCCCCAACCGGGACTGGAACCCAGGGTGCTGGCTCTGCAATTGGAGGATTAGCCAAGTGAGCCATGGCGCCGGCCGCTTATTCAGTAGTTTTAAGGTAGAAAATGGTGTCAGAGAGGGAGCAGGGGAAATTTATTTGGAATAATGTATTCTAAGTAATATAATAATAATTTTTCCCAAGCAATATAATAACATATTATTTGGAAAACAAGTAAGATTGGGCATCACCTACAAGGAGAACAGATTAGATTTGTGAAATATGTGTCAGTGGAATTTATGAAAATAGGTTGATCCCTTACCTTTTTTTTTTTTTTTTTTTTGGACAGGCAGAGTGGACAGTGAGAGAGAGAGAGAGAGAAATGTCTTCCTTTTTACTGTTGGTTCACTCTCCAATGGCCGCTGCAGCCGGCATGCTGCAGCCTGCGCACCCTGCTGATCTGAAGCCAAGAGCCAGGTGCTTCCTCCTGGTCTCCCATGCGCGTGCAGGGCCCAAGCACTTGGGACATCCTCCACTGCACTCCTGGGCCATAGCAGAGAGCTGGACTGGAAGAGGGGCAACCGGGACAGAATCCGGCGCCCCGACCGGGACTAGAACCCTGTGTTCCTGCACCTCAGGCAGAGGATTAGCCTATTGATCCATGGCGCTGGCTGATCCCTTACTATTAAAAATAGATGGTAATCCCTGAACATAATGGTTTCCTTGAAGATCGACTATAGCAATACATATGAGAGTTTTTGGTAAACCTGTAAAGTAGCACACTCATTCATATAGGACATCTTTAAAAGTTTAATGTTGGTAGAAGGGCTGCATATTTAGATCAGTGACTGTGGTTAAAATTCCCTCAGTCCACATGGTAGTGCTTGGGTTTGGTAATTTGCTCCAGATCCTGTTTCAAGCTTCCTTCTCATAAAGATCCTGCAAGGCAGCAGTGATGGCTAAAGTAATTGGCTTCTTGCCACCCAGGTGCATGACTTGGATTGGATTCCCAGCTCCTGGCTTTGGTGTCAGCCCTGCTCCACATGTTGTGAGCATTTGGGGAGTGAACCAGTGGATAAGAGGTCGTCTCTCTCAAATGAACAAATAAGTAAAAAGATTAAAGCTACTGTAATCAATTTGATCTCTACATTTTAATCTAGTTCTATCACATCTTTTAAGTAAATCCGATCTTAAAAAGCTACTATTTTTTTGCTTTGGAGGAAATTTTCCATATATATGTGTGTGTGTACCTATACAAATTAATAAACATTCATTCCAGATTTCAAACATGTTTTTTTTAAGACAGCAGTGTTTGCTTTTGTTAATTGAAAATGGATATGTCTCCAATAAATAGTCTACAATGTTGCATTTTCCTATCAAAATTTATCTTCCCTGAAGATGGGGACCTTGCAGTCATTTAAGGTCGTATGCAAAATAAAATTCTGATCCTCATTTTGGTAGTAATTTTGGATGGCCTGCTCATTTTTTAAGAACTTGCTCTCAGTAGTGCCAGGAAAACTCACACCTCACTACATTGCAACCAGTTACAGAATAACTAGAAAAATTCATCAAAAAGTATACTCAGGTTTAAGCCAACCAATAAAATTAAGGAAAGAAAAGCCATTATAGTAAAATACGTGATTGAGAGCCAACACGAATAACAATGGCGAGAATTCTCTGTGTTGCTAATGGAAACTTGGCCAGCTACTAATCACAAATAAATAATATTCTGACAAGTAGAGAACCAAATATTTGGATGAGGATTTGTAGATTCTAGGAATCCCAAAACTAATTAAGACATAAGTGCAAAGCTCCTGAAAAGTACATGATAGAGTTAAGGGGTGAATACACTGGCAAGATGACATCATTCTCCAGTGCATATGCGCAGGTGTGGTGGGGCATCTAAATGGAATGGTGTTGCTAGAAATTGCAAATGAAGTTGCAAGAGTTTTTAGGGTAATCTAAGGAAGAAAATTTTGTATGCTTAAATATTTTTTGATTCTGATCAAAAAGAAGAGAATAAGTCAAACTGAAAGAATAATAAGAAAAGTAAAGGCAGACACGGTGGACATTTCAGAGATGGTGAATGAAAAGTACCACGAGTGTTAATAACGCCCGGAGCACTGTGGTGGGGGGATGAGTGGTCACTCTTAGAGCTTTGCTTTTGTGTGTCATTGAAACCAATCAGTGAGTAAAAAAGCAGAAAGATCTCTTGGCATCCATTCCACCATTGATACTGGGGGTAGAGATGAGGATTTATACATAGAGACCCCCATTAACACTAATGAAAAGTAGGCGGGTAAATCCCATCTGCACGCAGAGCAAACACTGCCCTTTGTATGGGGGTAATTAAGAGCTAAAGAGAGCTTACAGTTGCTGCCACTGCACACAAGCTCCTGGTGAAAGCCCCTTCCCAACGTGCTGCAGTTGCTTTCTTTAGTTTCAATGGTTGGAGTCTGTTGTTAACCATCTCTCGCCCTAGTTTCCCCATAAAGGAGTGAAAAGAATGATGTATTGGAAATGACATTATTTGACACTATTGGCAGAGAGACTTGCAAGGAGAAAGTACAGGCACAGAAGGGGAGGAATTCAAAAGACATCTAAAATGAAGCAGAATAGAACAGTAAGTGGCTCAAGGGTAATTGCCCTGTCCTTACCACATCCTTGTCAGCATCCAGTCTTTTGAAACTATGGCAGGAAGAGGAATCATGTGTGGACCAAGAATACTGAAAACTACCAAGCAAGCATTCTGTCTGAGATTCAAAACCACAAATATGGGAAGAAAACGTTCTAGTGATTGTAGGAATGGGGAATAAGTGAGAGTTAAAACATTCTTCCCTCTCTCTCTCAGACCAATCCTCACAATATAGCTCTACACATTGATTTTAGGTCCCAGAAGTATCTGAGGGCAATAAAAATATGTGTCTCTTCTACACATAATCAATCATCAAAATCAACTTTAGAACTTTATAAGGTATACAAATGTAATCAAACAGCACAATAAAATTTTACAGAAATTAAATGCAATTGCAGTCAGTCTCTCACTTATTAATTGGACTTATGCAACTTGATACAGACATGGCAGAGGATCAAGTTACAAAGAGAAGTTTTCAGTCACTTCAAGTTCAGTAAGTATTCGAAGAGTATTCATTCTAATTATTCCGGCTCCCTGAGCATATCCTATCAGAAAATATAATCTCAGGCTAATGACTGACTGAATAAATAAATGAGGTGATTAGATAAACTAAATCAAAATTGGGCTACTTTCTTTATGTCAATAAAAATCAGTCTGCTCGAGACTTCTTAGCCCACATCTAGAATAGTATTTCCATTCTAAGCAACAAATTTCCAGAGAAATACGGTTGATGAAAAATCGGTGCAGGAAGATGAGATGTTCAAGAACAGTGTTATGTGAAATCCAGCTGGAGAACAGAATATACATAAGACAAATGAAAGAGCAGCTTTTGCTTTTTGATGGGTTGCCATGGAGAACAAAACTTTTGTGTGGATGAGGCAGTTTCCTTATTAGAAAACAGTTTCCACTGACTTACATAGGACTCAAAATAACAATGTGAACTATGTATCTCAGTTCCATGATCGTTGGGATTCAAGATCTTTCCAGCTCTCCCCATACTACACAAAATGTCTCCATCTCCTGGTCCAAATGGTTGCTTCAACTCACACCTTCACCCCATTCCAGTTAACAGAAAGGAAGAAAAAGATGAAATCAAGATAATACTCCCTTTCTAAGAGCAGACCTAAAAGATTCAGGAATTTCCACACAGTTTTGTTCACCAAAATTTAGATACATGGTCCTGTTTAACAATAAGAGGTGTTGAGAAATAAATATTTAAACTTCTATGATGATAGAAAAAGAGGAGATTAGATGATAAGGAAAACTTGCTATTTCTTGCACAGTGATAAACACAGATCAGCAATTATGAGTTTGAAGTTTATGGGAATGATTTCAGGAAGATTATTGAACACCTGTAACACTGGCTAATTTTAAGAAAAAAAATTGATAAACCAAGAAAAGGATAATGCTAACTGTTTCTGTATGTCTCTGTCTCTCTCTAATTTTTTTTTTTTGAAAAAAGAACAAAATGTAAAAGTTTATAAAATTATATATTCTATTCCTGGGACATCCTCCTAGTCTCATCCTATACATTCATGACAGTTAATTTGAAGTAGTCCATTTTTCTCTATTTGGTTTTACAAACAGGCTTCAGAGAATTAGCCTCAGCATTGTTGACCTACAAATCTTCCATATCATTTTTTTTCATTCCTAATTGTTTCTAGGCCATGCTCTGTAATGGTATGAGAAGCTTAGTGCTGAAACATGCCCAGTCTAGTATTCTAGGAACTGCTACCATTGCTGGGCCCATCAGCCTCCAATTCCTGATTCAGAGCTCAGTCAGCAGTAAATCCAAGTCAGAGACAATATTGTGTTATTAGCTGTTGATATTCAGAGTCTACTTTTTGAGAATAAGTTAACTTTTTATGAAACTCTTAAACTAAAAATTGAGCTACCACCAGTAACATCAACTTTAGGGTCAGTTTACTCATCATCTGATGGAAAGTGTTCACTATTTTATTAATTTTTTAAATTAATTTATTTATTTGAAAGGCAGAGAGAGACAGAGGAGAGATCCTTCATCCTCTGGTTTACCCCTCAAATCACCACAATGGCCTGAGCTGGGTCTGTCTGAAGCCAGGAGCCAGGGGCTTCTTCCAGGTCTCCCTTGTGCATGCAGGAGCCCAAGGACTTGGCCATCCTCCACTGCTTTCCCAGGCACATTAGCAGGGAGCTGGATCAGAAGTGGAACAGCCAGGACATGAACTACCACCCATATGGGATGCCGGCACTGTCGACTGTAGCTTTAACTGCTGCACAACAGCATTGGCCCCTAATTATTATGATTTTTTTTTTTTTAGTTTATTTGAAAGGTAGAAGAGACTGAGTGAGTGAAATAGAGAGAGAGAAGCATATAGCACTCACTCATTCACTTCCTACATACCTGCAACAGCTGAAGGTGGGTTAAGATGAAGGCAGGAACTAGGAACTGAATCTGGGTCTCCCACATGGGTGGCAGGGACCTAAGTACTTGAGCCATCATTTTCTGTCTTCCTGAATTAGCAGGGAGTTGGAATTGGAAGCAGGACTGGGACTTAAGTCAGGCACAATATGGGATGCAAGTGTCTCAAGTAGCTTACCCACTGCTCCCAACACTTACCCCAGTCATTACTTTCAGAATAATTCTGATATTTAGATACCAGAATTATTACTGACATGATTAAAACTGGTTAAATTAATATTAGGTGTATGATGCTACTTCCAGTAGTTTACAGAAATTTCTCTTGTAAAAATTAAAAAGCTGCACTCTACCCTTATTATCAACAAAATCCATGTATCTCATACCTATATAAAAGTGTGATAATTCAGCTAGTTATAAGAACACTTGGTCAGTCCCTATTCCTGCGGTGTGAAATGATCCATTGTACTGTCTTCTGCCATTTGTCATACAGTGAATCATAAGGCAGGTCTCCCTTGGAGTCCTGCCCACTACTCTCTACCGGGTTCTGCTCACTTCACACTACTCAACATCCAGAAAGTTAAATGTTTTAAAAAAGCTTGGATTGCCAGTATTTCAGGATTCTCAATTCTGATACAAAGCAAAATGAGTCAAATGTAGAATATTAATACCTTCTTTCAGCCACCTCTGATTCAAGGAAATCTAGTACAAGTGGGTATGTTGGCAATTTCTTTAACAATTATTCTAATTTCCCATATTATTATTTCTTGCTATTCTTATCTCTTTTTTTGCCTTCTGGCTTTTAAATAACCCTAACCCTTTCTGTCTTTACAAGCTGGTTGAAATTTTTAACATATTCCATAGCTACAGTTTCCCAAGCAATGCTGTCTCTGATAAAATTGTGCAGAATAGAAGCAATTTATTCAAATACAATACCTTAAGGCAAGTGAAAAGCTTGAAATGAATGACACAGGCTCTAGGAAGGTTTTGATGCGCTACTTTAGGCCTTCTAGATATTTCATAATCACAAACTCTTTTAGTACTGAGCACCTTCCCTTGGTTTTCCCTGCATCTATTCTTTGCAAGTGATTTCCATCAATATGTCTGTTATTCAGCTTGACTGACATAAACTTCTGGTTTTAATTATTACAGCAAATATTAAAAATTATCATAGATAGCTCTTGCTGTTGTTATTAGGCACATCTTTGACCAGCTTCACTCATTGTGATTTTTTTCACATTTCAACAGAGATTAATATTGTGTCTGCTGTACCAGCTCATTTGAGTTCTATTTCTTGAATCAATATCAATCATTTAAATGTGGTGTAGTCCTGTGGGACTCAAATTAGTCCAAATTATAATTGAGCTTCTCTACTCCCAGAATTGGGTACCCACACTTTTCCCTTTCTTCATCAGAGCAGAGAGTAAGCAAAATTGGTGATAAAGAGTAATGAATATTCATGCAGGCAGTTATGGGCCAATAGTGGTAAAATGATGCTATATTTTCACAAACGTTTTCCAATAATTACTTGGTGGCTTATCAAGTTAGGCAATAATTACTGGTAACAGGAAACATGCTCTTATTCAAAACTTTATTAAATAAGAATTTGTTTTCCCTTCTCCCTTTATACTTAAACAAATTATTCCATTTAGATCTACTTAAATATTTCCTTAGTTCCTGACTCTATTACAGAGATACATGAACATTTACTACTAAACACACTATAGCAACTTCTACTTTATAGAGAAGCTACCTGGAAAATATTTTACATTCAAATGAAAAATGCAATTGTTGATAAGGAAAATAAATACTCCCAAAAATCATTTTGTGTACATGATTATTATATCACAAGTATTCACAGCCATTGTCTTGAAATCATCTGGTGTATGTCATTGTGCAAGTGGTAAAAGAAATACATAGACTATTGCTTTGTGCTGCTATAGTTTGTACTCTGTTCCCTAAAGACTAGCAGTAAGAGTCATTTGGGGAGATTACAGTGGTGACAGGCATGGTAGGTTGTCCCATAACAAGATAATGTGAACATATTTCCAGAAACTAGCATTTTCCACAATCTGTGTTTGCTGAAGTTGTGACATTTAATGGGCTGTTGCCCAGGCTTTTGCAGTGATATTCTAATTAACACAAATTCCCCCAGTGAATCTATTATTACAGATAGAAGTCATATTTCACGAACTAATACTCAACTCTGTAGCCAGAGGTCAAAATATACAGACTATGCATCAAACTTTCAGTTCAATTTTCATGTCTCATTAATATGCTGAGGCAGGTGATGAAAGGACATCAAATTCTCTGCCTGGTCAGCTACCAACATGTTCTGTTGTATGTGTTTCTTCCCTAGGTCCATGGAAAAACAAATTCACTGATTTCAATAAACTGGAATTTTAAGGCTAAAAGAGGCTTTAGAAATAGCAAAGGGTAATTTAGCTTTCTCATTGGGAGACTTATGTGATGTATATCAAGAGGAATAAATGAGATAGTATATATAAAGCAGTTAGAACAATGTGCTCTCTGGATAGGCAGTTTTATATATGAGGTAATAGACATAGATATGTGTTTCCCAAAAGTCATCATTATCTAACAAAGTCTTGAAAGCCAGAACCCAGACTTTCTGTCATTCAACGTTCTTTTCATCAAGCCAGAGAGAAACACAAATTCTCTTAGTTTCATCTATAGTAGGCAAAATGTTCTTTCAAAATATATTGCTCACTAGTGATTTCAATTTTAATTGATTTTAATTTAATATCAATTCAATTAGTTTGGTAAACTATTTGTTCTTTAATATTTAGGTATTTAAAAAAACTCTTCATAACCCGTCATTATGAATACTCACACTCCCATATTTTTAAAATACATTTAATTGTGTGTATTTAAGGTATAAACATGAAGCAACTATCTATTTCTAAAACAAACAGCTTTCATGAACATGAACTATAACTGTTTCAATATTCACTTATTGTATATTTAAATTAAAATTGCCTCCTGTGTTTCAGAATCCCTAATATACATTTATTAATTACTCTTCAGGTACTTATGTGATTATAAGTGCTCTGCTCACCACATAGGGTGATATCTAGGAGATTCTCTCTTGCTAAATGAGAGGAGCTTGGTATCTAATGGGTAAATAGTTAATTGGCTAAAAGTGTAAGACACAAAATATCTTTACCACTGTTTGTTGTTATAACCAAAATCTCCAGTTTTAGCATCTCCAGAGTTATAGTTGAAAGTTCATTAAAATGATTAATCCAGTGTCCCTTACTCTGTAAGACACATGACATGAGTGTCTTTTACAGTAAAACCCTGATTACACGGTTTTGGGGACAGGATTGTGGCTCAGCAGGTTAAGCTTCCTCCTGCAATGCAGACATCCCTTAAAAACATTGGTTCCTGTCTCAGCCGCTCCACTTCTGATCCAACTCCCTGCTAATGTGTCTGGGAAAGCAGAGGAAGATGGCGCAAGTGCTTGCACCCATGTGGGAGAACTGGATAGAGTTGTAGGCTCCTGGCTTCATCTTGGCCCAGCCACCTACAGCAGTTGCAGCCATTTAGGGAACCAGTGGAAGATCTCTCTCTCTCTCTCTCTCTCTCTCTCTCAACCTCTCTCTCTCTGTCTCTCTGCCTTTCAAATAAGTAAATGTTTTTAGGAAAGATTACACAGTTTTGCAGCTGTTTGGAAGTAAATAAATTTTCAGCTGTTTGGAAGAAAATGACGAATCTCCTATAACTCTTTTGTCATCTATATTTTACCTTTGACACAACTAGAAAAACAGCAAATAAAAGGGGCTAAACACTCAGTGCTTGTCTCTCTGCCCCTCAGCTAACTTCTTAGATAGTTCTACTGACTCATAGCTTACCACACAGATGCCTTGTCAATGATTGGAAGAGGAATGGAACTAGTTCAAGAAGGCATTGATTAGTATAAAATAAATCACCTCTAAAAATATCTCCAATATAAGTAGGCTGATATAACTATTACTTACTAGATAAGTTTTCCTCTAAAATTCACTGTGGTCTGGCTCTGCATTTGTCCTTTATCTCAAAGCCCACCAATCTCTTGTTCTCACTGTTGCGTTCACATACATGAACCTTCTTTTGTTTCTTGGACATGCCAGACACAACGGCCTGTGTACTTTCTGTTTTGCGGTTTTTGTTTAAAGCTTGGAACTCTCCTCCAAATTTGTACATGGCTATATATTCAAATTCTGGTTTAAATGACACTTTTGGTGAACTTTCCAGATTAGCCTTTCAAAAAGTGTACTGTCACCAAGCCTGCATTATCATATTCCTCCCCTACTTTGGCCTGCCACAGAGCACTCACCAGCAACTTATATATTTCATATATTCTTACGTATTTGATTGAAATATTTGTTTATCTATTTCCATTAGAAAGTAAACCTTGGAGGGCAAATATTTTTCAGCTTATATCACTGCTCAACCCATAAAGAGTATGGTGCATACAAGGCACACAATACTTAAATGTAATATCTATTCCCCCAGATTGACTCCAACTCATAAATGAACTTCTCTAACCATCAACAAAGGCTCAAGGGATATCATCCTCCTTATACTATTTTTTGATTCACCTTTTTGTTTATTCTCAGTACTTATGCCCCTTCCCCACCCTTGGCCCTGAACAGAACGACATTCTCTAACAGACAGAATCTAGTTTGCTCATTAGGAATGAACACAGCATACATATGTTCTATTTTTAAGAAACATAAAATGCGTGAAAAACATAAGATGCATGAAAAGCAGGCTGATCTTTCTAGAATCTAGAAAGAGATATGAATTAGCTTCAGGAGGTGAGACTCTGGGGCAAGAAGAGTCATTTAATGCTATCATTTCTCTACACAAATTCTAGAGTCTGTACAAATTAACCAGTTCTGAGACGAATCCAATTCCCATAATTGTTCTTGTGCCATTCTGCTTTTCTTGGGACCACTACCTGAACTTGTACTGGCTTATGACAGAATTCCAAATGTTTGTTCTTCACCCTTCAACGTGAATCCTTTTTTATCACCTCCTTATTCAGCATTGAAGTGTTTTCTTTGAACCAAGTAGTGCTTAAATGACTCAAAACTTGAGAAAAGAGATTTGTGGAAGTGTTGATGACAAAAGAAAAGAATGGATGTCTTGTGCATGAAACGACCTCAAGAAGTTTAACATCTGCCTCAGCAACTTGAGGTGCATGTAGTTAATATTCATCAACACATTAGAACCAGTTTTCTTTGAAAATGTTTTATGTCCCTAATTGATAGCCTCAAAAAAAATCACTCTTCTGCACAGAAGGGAATTCATAAGGAGACAGGAAGAAGGTGGAAGCCCTTCCAACATGGTGGAGAATCAGTTCCTATCAATAATACACCAGATCTCATCTCTTGACAAACTCTGCCTGCAGTCTCCCATTTTTATTTTCTTCCTGTTCTCCTTAGACATTTTTAGAATGTCCCAGATGAAAAATTATAACTTTTCATTGCAATAAAAATGTATTGTTCTTATTCAGAATTGATCCTCTTTGTAGAGTCTGTGGATTGTTGCTTTTTCAGTTCCACAAAAAATAATGATTTTAGGATTCCAGAGAGGACTTCATCACAGGAAATATGTACACTGTATGATTCCAGCTAAAAGAATACCATATCTTCTGATACATATAGCAAGACATGATGAAGAGTTCAAGAAGCGCAATGAATCTATCTGCCCTTATTTCTGTCCTGACTGGTAAAACTCCATCTTATGTGTAAGAAAATGGATAGCAGTGCTTCAAAACAAATGACAGTCAAAATTATCCTGTTTTTGTAAGGAGGCCAAATCTCTTCATCTATAGTTCATAATTTTTGACAATTGTGTATGTTATATGGAAATACTAATTTGTTGCAAAAATATATAACATCTTCAGTCTGTAGAAAGATGAAGAGATTATGCACTAATATATATGTTTTGCACACATATTCATAGTTACATTGCCATACACAAAGTATTAATACTACTTCATAGTTCTCGTTATTTATGATTTTATATTGTGACTGATTTGCTACATTTATTAGCTTATAATTTCTTAATGAAAGTTTCTTAACTCTCTTTTTTTACCACTTAGCACAGTGTTTTGCAGTTAGAAGATACTTTAATAAATGGATATTTGGTAAGAAATCAAGTTGAATAAGCAGATAGGTGAAATGAGGAGATAAAGAAAGTCTTTTGACTTGACATTTATAACAGTGTTTAAAATTTTTAATTTTTATTTTGCTTTCTGTTGTGTTTAAGAGAGAATGAGGTCAGCGCCGCAGCTCAATAGGCTAATCCTCCGCCTGCAGCGCCGACACCCTAGGTTCTAGTCCCAGTCGGGGCGCCGGATTCTGTCCCGGTTGCCCCTCTTCCAGGCCAGCTCTCTGCTATGGCCCGGGAAGGCAGTGGAGGATGGCCCAAGTGCTTGGGCTCTGCACCCTCATGGGAGACCAGGAGAAGCACCTGGCTCCTCCCTTCGTATCAGTACAGTGAGCTGGCTGCAGCACGCTGGCTGCGGTGGCCATAGGAGGGTGAACCAATGGCAAAGGAAGACCTTTGTGTCTGTCTCTCTCTCTCTCTCACTGTCCACTCTGCCCGTCAAAAAAAAAAGAGGGAGAGAGAGAGAGAGAATCAGGGAGAGAGAGAGAGAATCAGTGAATGATTTTCAGAGTATACTTTTACTTTTCAACATAATTCCTTACTTTTCATTTAAATTATAGACACGATACTCTTTCAAAGAACCCAATGATGAAAGTATAAGGATAATACTCATTTAGGGAGAATTTACTGAAAATAAAATTTGAATCAATATATATTCTTGGGGTACGATAATTATTTTGACAAAGCCATATTTTTCAAGTTAAATGCAGAAGTTCTCTCTTGATCACACAATGAAATCCTCTACCCTAGAGGAGCGGCACTATATTGTACACATATGTGACACCCACAAAAGACTTTAGTCAAGTGACCTTCTAATAGCCATTGGCAACATCTAGCAATGTGTGTAGAATTATTTCGTACCTGGAATTTCAAGAAAGTCAAATGAGTTAACACTTTGTGACCATAAAATTCTCATTAGCCATGCTTTTAGCTACATCCTTACTTTTTTTTTTTTTTTTTTAAGATTTACTTATTTATCTGAAGTTTAGAGTTACACAGAGAGAGAAGGAGAGGCAGAGAGAGAGACAGGTCTTCTATCCACTAGTTCACTCCCCAGTTGGCAGCAACGACCAGAGCTGTGCCAATCTGAAGCCAGGAGCTTTTTCCAGGTCTCCCATGCTGGTGCAGGGGCCCAAGGACTTGGGCCATCTTCTACTGTTTTCCCAGGCCACAGCAGAGAGCTGGATAGGAAGTGGAGCAGTTGGAACACAAACCGGTGCCCAAATGGAATGCCTCCACTGTGGGCAGTGGCTTTACCTGCTAAGCCACAGCATGGGCCCCTACCCTATTTTTAAATCAAATATAATTCAAGGCTGAACTAATGAGGTCAAAAGTTACTCAGGACTGAGAAAATTCTTAGGAACCCTTCAGAAAGAGATGGACCAAAAAAAGCTGATTATCATTCTATTGCATTAAGAGGATTCTTCTCTTAATTTCTCTTTTCATTTTTCATAATAAACAGTTTTACTCCGAAGCAACTAATATACACCCAGGAAAGAGAAGAATTCTGAGAATCAAGCTGCATTAGCTTTCATGCAAGAGTAGCTCTTCAAGATTTCCATTTGCATGTAGATAACATTCCCTTGAGTTTGGAGACATATCTCAACCTAAAATGATTCCATTGGAAATTGGTACAATAACATCTTCTAAATGACAAGATCATCCCCAAACTGTATGGAATGGAGGTCAATTGCTTTTATAGCATGCTTTTAAAATTAAAAAGACGCTGACCATTGAGCTTTGATCCATAGTTTCAGTTTCACAAAAGAATGGAGATTGAAGAGCTATGAAACCTAATAAAAACAAAATCACTTCACAAGTTTATTTTGGCATTAACTGAAAAAAGACTTTGGTTTTACTTAAGCCATTCAGTGACATCCCAGCCACTTATTAAGAGTTATTTTATATTCATGCTAAACACTAGAAAGTTAAACTTTAAAAATAATAAGACAAAAACCAGACTATACTGAGAAAGGCCTTAGTGTACTTATTGACCAAATTAAATGAAATGCAAAAAGGAAGCACCATGAAGGAAAAATCATTAATTTTATTATTTGTTTCTCTTCAATTTTGAGGAACTTAGATTGCTGTTGTTATCAGAGTGAAAAGAATGAAACAATGCTCCCACAAGAACATTGTAGGATTCCTTTATTTTCTAAAGTTTTAGAACACTATTTATATACGGCTACTTATATAGCTCTAAAAGAGTTTCAAACAGGCAGAAAAGTGTAACAAAATAATGAACTGTGTTTTATGCTGTTCAGAAATTAAATATTTTCAACACATTAGTAAGTTGCAGATTTACAGTTATACTTGGATTTTACATGCTTGTAGAGTGAAATAAAAAACAATTTAGGGAACATTAACACTTATCTAATACTGAGAAAACAAAATATAGAATTCAGTTTGTTGTAGTAAATGTATGAGATGGCTGGTTGAAGTTTTTTTAAGCAAAGTGTTTGAATATACAAGTTTAAGATACAGTATTCAAAATGTAGTCAATCTTCATTTATATGCATTAAGATAATATACAGTTTATTTAAGCCCTTATGTACTTTGCTTATTGATTATCCATATTTTGCTTTGACTTTAAGCCTAAACAAAGTGTAATTAAAAAGTTAAATCAAATGATACTTTTGAAACCAAATATTAAAAAATTCTATAGCAGATATTAACAATTTGAGTTTATTACTCATGCTACTCCCCCCATTTGCACAATTAAAAGTTGACCTTAAATTGTTGTACATATGCAAGAATTTTGCACTGTATTTCTTAATATATCCTAGGACAACCAATTGTCCATTGAGGTCATCTCACATTTGATATTTGTACAAATTTGTCTCAGGTCTTTGACCCCTCTCCTGGCAACAACCCCATGTCTTCCACAGAACACCACGTAACCCACTGGCTTCTTGTATTTTTCTTTAATCTGTTCCACATTAAACCACATGTATGATCAGCTCTATTTGTTTATTTTCCTCCAAAGTAGATCACTTGTGTATTTAACAGCCTTATTTAAAGTGTATGGTCATATCAATGTACATAATCAAAAAATCTAATAAATTAGCTAAACAATAGCTTTTGCTATTCGTAAATGGCTTTAGCCACTTATCCACATTGCTTAGTCTCTTCTCCTCTTGATGACTCAAATATCTCCCAACTCACTTACCTTTGATAAATCCAGATGATAAGTTTCCCATGGCTCAGACTTCCAGGGCTGCATTTACTTTTTTTTTAAAAAAGATTTATTTATTTATTTGAAAGTCAGAGTTACACAGAGAGAGGAGAGGCAGAGAGAGAGAGAGAGAGAGAGAGAGAGGTCTTCCATCCGTTGGTTCACTCTCCAGATGGCCACAAGGGCCGGAGCTGCACTGATCCAAAGCCAGGAACCAGGAGCTTCTTTTGGGTCTCCCACATGAATGCAGGGGCCCAAGGACTTGGCCATCTTCTACTGCTATCCCTGGCCATAGCAGAGAGCTGGATGGGAAAAGGAGCAGCCCAAACTAGTTCCAGCGCCCATATGGGATGCCGGAGCTTCAGGCCAGGGCATTAACCCACTGAGCCACAGCACCGGCCCTGCATTTACTTTTCCAACACACTTTCACTAAATTCATTTCTTGTACTCTGATAATTTATTAGTCCTGAAGAATTAGTACATTGAAGATTTAGCCTTTCTTTTCAAATAGTCACCAAACTCTATGGAGTAACAAAATTAGTTTCCAAAGAATGACATTTACCATTTGCCTCCCCTCTTAAAAGGCAGAAAGAGTCATAGGCAGCTTTAAATATAACTAATTACATATCTGGGAACGGGGGTAGTTGAAGAACATTTACAATGTGTAGGGTAAGTTATTATAAAGATAGCCAAAATCCATTGAAAGAACATTAGGAAATATTTTGGACCATATATTTCCTTCTCATTGGTCAACTACTCATTTTACCCAAAGGGTCTTAGTATGATTTAAGAACTTCTTCCATGCTAAACCCTTTAGACATCAAACTTTTGTGTAGTAGTCACGGTTGCACAGAAACACTGTTTATTTTAAAGTCTGGGTTAATTTTTCTCCCTTTGCTCCCATATCATGGGTCTATTTCTCTTTTCATAAAAGTCTTCAGTTGCTTATTTTCTTCAATCCTCTTGTTAATTGGATGTTATCTGGTAGGTACATAATGGATACTACAAATATTGGCTGCATATATTAGAAAAATAAAACCTGGGGCAGGCGCTATGGCATAGTAAGCTAAACCTCTGCCTGCGGTGCCAGCATCCCTTATGGACCCTTTTTTGCGTCCTGGCTGCTCTGCTTCTGATCCAGCTCTCTGCTATGGCCTGGGAAAGCAGTAGAAGATGGGCCAAGTGCTTGGTCTCTCTCTGTCTGTAACTCTAACTCTCAAATAAATAAAACCTTTAAAAAAAAAAAGAAAATAAATAAAACCATAGAACAAGAAATGCTAGATTGATAACACAGAAAACATGTAAAATAATCAAGGAAAAAGCTCACATTAATCACTATTCATTATCTATCATAGGACTTCAAGTAAGCATTGGTCATTTTCTTAGTTTGCTTTGTTCTCTTTCAGAAAATATCACTCCACTGTCTGAAGCCTTTCAACAACTGAATAGAGAACTAGATAGAGAGTGGAAAATTAAACTGTTTGTTTTAACAAGCATATTCACATCAAGTAATTTCAACTAGCTTCATCTCATAATATCTTTATACAGTAAATAACCAGTAATTTTGTCTATCTTGATAATAAGGTCTATCATGAGGTTATTAAATTGCTGTACAAGGATATTTTTAAAGTAACTTTCTGAAGAATATTCATTTACAGAAACTTAATGGTCAAGACCATCTGAAATATGTCCAAAAAACACAAGAAAAAAGTATATAATTGAGAAAAACATTGCAGTGATATATTAAGGTCTGCCAAGTTTCCCATTATAGCACCAGGTGAAATGCTCCCTTGGGCATCACTTGGCATGAAACAAATCAAACTAGAAGAGAAGCTAAACATTCAAATTGGTTCATGGTTTTAGGAGTTAGTGAGAGAAATTAAAGGAAAAAGATATGGAAAATTGCAATTTTTCTTGCTTAAATAGAACTCCTATTATTTCTAAGAGTTTATTTTGATATAAGCCATGAATCCAGTCTATTCTCTGACATCCTGACACTGCACAATTCAATGTGAGGGCTGAGAATACTACTAGAAACTTGATGGTTTGGGTGTTGAGACCACCGTACTTGAAAACTGCAATGGCATAGTGGAACACTAACAAAAGCTTTTCAAAATATTTGTGTGATGGAATTAAGTTTTGGAAAAGCAATAAAATAAAAGGATTTCTCACAAACGCACACCGTTCTGGTATGTGGTTTATGGACTATGTATTTCAAGCCAAATGAAGAACTAAACTTGAACTTGTGAATCATTTGAATTATCTCAGTTTTGAACTAAAATAATAATTTTGGCTTTCAAAAATAAATGGCATGGATCTGCTCTGACAATACTGCCATCTATCTGCTTCACTGAAAATTGCAACATTGACTTCCATAATTCTTGATATTACTTACATTGTTTTCCATGCTTTAGGGATTCAACATTTAAATAAAATATTTTCATTTATTTTACTTGAAAAGGTTCAGAATACTTGACTACCTTAGAGTAAAATTTACTATCTTTCCTGTTGGTTTCTGTTGCAATTATCTTTAGGAATTTAAAAGAGCTACAAAACAGAATACAAGGATATTTTTAGAAGTTCATGAAAATTGAAATTAAAATTTAAGTTCATGTTGGTGCAACATTTTTCAAAACTGCAGTCTTCCAAAAATTCATGGAAATGCATATTTGGAAAAATTATGCATGGATTTCAAAGGTTTTTTTGCACCAAAATACAGTTATATTTTATTCGATTTTCTCAGAAACTTTTTGACATATCCTGTCATATACATAGGATTTCTCTCAAGCACATTCATAAAATTCTCCAAATAAGGTATAAGATATATTGTCAAGTTAAACATGTAACATGTTGAAGATTGCTAAGTATCAGATGGCCGTGTAACAAGACCTGAGAAGTGTTTCACATGCTGGATCACTGAATCTTTGTTTGAGATGGATGAAATCATCTTATGTTCTGTGCATCAATTTCCTACCTAAAATCTGATTTAATTTAAAAGACAAATCAGCTTAGTTCTTCATTACTGTCTCTGTAGAAAGAGTAAATACAGCCTCGTAGCACTGTTATGGGCTTCTGGGAACATAAAGAAAGTTCCAGTGTAAAGACCAAGATTTCTTTCCAAATTTCAGTTCTACCTGATCCCTATCATCAGAGAAGCAGTTGCTGCATGACACTAGCACTGAGTAAGGATTAGAGGATTTCTGGAACATCATCAGCTCACTCAAATAATAATGCATTTTCTGTTTCAAGTTGTACAGAACAGTTTAATTTTTACTGCTTTCCAATGCCCTGTGTTGCCCGGCACTCGTTTTTTCCCCAGGTTTCTGCTACTAGACTGGAGAAGAGGAGGAAAGCAAACTCCAGATGTGGAAATCTGAAGAGATTTTTTTTCTCTATGTTGTTTTCCCACAATTGTGTAGACTGAGTCTAGAAAAAGCTCACCATAATAAGAATTCTGATCTCAGTGCTGCAATTAGCACTAAATGGGAAGAGATGAGGAAGGACTCTTCCTCCATCGTAGCTATTGTCTGGAGATCATTCATGGAGGTGTATTCTATATTCTGCCAAAATTCAGAAAAATCATAACTTACAAGGTGGGTATTATTCCTACTTTGAGGGTTGAATGTTTCAGTGTTTTTGCCATTCATATAGCCAGTGTCCGAGAATGTTTAGAAAGCCTTTGGTCTTTCTGATTAAATATCCCTTGTTTACTCAAATCTTCCACATTTCCTTGTTGTACTAAGTCTTTCATGACTGTGTTAAACTTTCATTCATCGTTAATTTTTATAAAATTATTTTCAATGTATATATGAGCCATGTTCCATCTAGGTGCTTGGATAAACAAAGATAGAAACTCATCCTAAAGGAGTTTTTATCGCAACGGGGAAAGAAAGTAAGTACATACATCAAAATTAAATTATACTTAGGTTTTTCTTTTTGTCCACACATTCAATATCTCTGAAATGATCACAGTTTCTTTCAAATAATGGCAAGCTTGTGGCATTAGTAATATGTTCTCATTGCCTGTGTGTATGTGATAACCTGTATGCTATTCATTTAAAAATATTCATTTTATTTATTTGAAGAGCAAAAACAGAGAGAGTGAGCGATACAGGCAGACAAGAGTAAGAGACAGACAGACAGAAATCAGCTGCTTGATGGTTAACTCCACAAATGCCCATAACAGCCAAGGCTGGGCTATCATGAAGCCAGGAGCCTGGAACTCAGTCCAGATCTCTCACGTGGGTGGCAAGGACCCAACCAGTTTGGCCATTACCTGCTGCCTCCCAAGGTGCAGTTTAGCAGGAAGCTGGAATCAGGACCAAAGCTGGGACTCAAACCCCAGAAACTCCAAAATCGAATATGAGTGGTCCAACGACCATTATAACCACTGTGCCAAAAGCCCACCCTGCCTATTATTTTTGGTGGCATAAGACCAATCTCAGTGCCTTGATGTTTTAGTCTGTAAACCATTCACAAAACATTTAAACAAGAAACATAAATTTTATTTTATAACTACAAACCTTTTGTTGATAACTTCTGCTAAGATTTCCAAAAAATCAACAGAACTTATAGAACAGTAATAGAGCCTTAAAAAAAAAAAAGATTCAGCAACAAGGACACTATATTTTAAAAGAAATTTCCTCTCTTCAATGCTGTAATGACATCAGACGATGATATTGTTTGGAAAAACTTGGACATCTACTTACTTGACTTTTAAAATATAATAAAATTGAAAAAACTTCTTGGAAAATAAGCAGTAAAATTCTTCAGTGACAAGACAGTGTCATTAGTTATCTTTAGTGTGCCCAAATTAGTGAATCTTCTTATCATTGACAATATAGCATATATAATGAAATACATAATACAATTTTCATTGTTGATCAGTTCAAGGATAATATAAAGTCCAGTGGAGAGTGGCCAAGGCAGCTATCGTGTTGCAGAGGGCAATTATTTCAGGTAGAAAAGGCTATTGTAGAAGTCACTATAGGAAAGACTTGAAGAAGTTTCTCTGAAGCCCCAGTGACTCACTCTGCACCCTAAAGGGTGTGCTGCAACCCACTAGTGATTGCTCTGGCGCTGTGTTTGGTACTCCAGTTGCTGTGGCTTTTCAGCTCCTCATATTTCATATTTGTTGGAGGATTTCTGTCTGTTAAATCCCCAGTATTTGCTCACAAGGCAATGAGAGGAGTGTTTTTACAGTGGGAAAAAAATGTTCCTTATGAACAACTTCTCAGTAATAAATTAATTCCAGATTTGTTCTCTGCAAAAATCATACAAACAAAAATGTCAGGAAATATCAAACCAAAACAACAAAAGCTCTTACCAAAGCTCACCAGTGCGTTATGACTTTGCCTTGATTCCTTCCATATACAGCTTGAGATGAGCAATTGTTAGTGGACACAAGGAGTCCATTCACTTTCTGTGTTAGCAAATAATCAGCCTCAAAGTAGGAGCTGCTCAGAGGAAAGCTTTATTTACATTTGACACGTAAAGGAGACGGTGGAAGTTCACTTAGAGAAACTGCCTCTCAAGAATCAGCTTGTGGGGTCGGCGCTGTGGCACAGTAGGTTAATCCTCTGCTTGTGGCGTCAGCATCTCATAAGGGCGCTGGCTCTAGCCCTGGCTGCTCCTCTTCAATCCAGCTCTCTGCTATGGCCTGGGAAAGCAGTAAAAGATGGCTCAAGTCCTTGGGCCCCTGCGCTCACGTGAGAGACCAGAAGAAGCTCCTGGCTCCTGGCTTCAAATAGGCACAGTTTGGGCCTTTGCGGCCATTTGGGGAGTGAATCAGCGGAAGGAAGACCTCTTTCTCTCTGTAACTCTACCTCTCAAATAAATAAATAAAATCTTAAAAGAAAAAAAGAGAAGAGAGGAGAGGAGAGGAGAGGAGAGGAGAGGAGAGGAGAGGAGAGGAGAATCCCCTTGCCACGGCTTTTACAAGAACAAGGAATTGTTCAGCATGTAGAAAAGGGGAAGCAGTAGTCCCCTTCCTTCACAAGCAGCATACACCTTCAGAGGTTGTTGAGATCTCTGACCCAGTCTGGTTTCTTGGCGTTTCCTGTCCTTGGCTTGTGGTCTGGTACCTCCCGAATACAGTGTTGCAAGATAAGCTTTCCTGGAACATCTGGGAACAAAGACTCAGACAAGTAAACTGGTTAAGTTTCCCCTCTTCTCTTGTGTCCCCCTCTGGCCTCAATTCTGTGCTCTTGGCTACAAAATCTGCCTATTTTATTTGCATTGTTAACCTCTTAAAGAACCGTTTTTAAAACATATGTTCAGTACAAGAGTCTCATGTAACAGCAGTTCTGTAATTATTATTTATGAATGTTTCAAGGATTTTTTTTGCCATTTAAGACTGATAATTGCTTGAATTTTCTCATAACCCAATTTCTTCTTGTTTTCAGCACTGGTGCCAACAGTTCAGAAAAGTGATGTGACGGAGGAAAAATGATAGGCTTCTGTTCAAATCCCAGCTCTGCCTGGCATAAACTAGGATATGTGGTGACCACTAGCAACACAACAGGTTAAAAAAAAAAATCTAATGTTGCTGGTGGGCTTTAACTGATATTCAAATATAGATGGTATTATTATTAAGAACAAAAATCAACCATGATTTTTAGAAAGCAATTTATTTATCTGTTTATTCGAAAATCGGTGTGACAGAGGGAGAATGAGAGAGAGAATGTGTGTGAGAGAGATCTGCCATTTGCTCTTTTACTCCCCAAAAGTCTTCATCAGCCAGGGTAGGGCCATACCAAAGCCAGGGGACAGGAATTCCAATCAGGTCCCCCGCATGTGTGGCAGGGACCCAAGTACTTGGGCGATCACCCACTGCCTTCCTAGGTGCAATAGCAAGAAGCTAGTTCAGGAGCGGATCAACCAGGACTCAAACGGGCACTCTGACATGGGTTGCTGGCATCACAAGTGGCAGTTTATTGTTTTGGACCACAGTGGTGGCCTCCCAACAATGATTTTAAGAAAGCAAGGACAAAATATGGAAGGCATTATATTTTCAAAACTTAGAATCATGATTTCATTTGATCTTTAGAATCAGTACAATATGTCATTGGCAGAACATGTGTTATTTCCTTCACTTAACAGAGGAAAAAAACAAACAAACAAACAACAACCACAACAATAAACTCGAGATTCAGAGAGGAGAGGTAATAGCCCAGAGGCAAATTTGAATTAAGTAACAGAATAAAGTCTCTTATCCCACTATTTTCCTACCAGCAATTCTCAGTGTGTGATTTCTGGGCTCCCAAAGCCCATGCAGAAGATACACAATATAAACAAATAATTTTACAATAATACTAAGATTTTTTCTGCCTTTTTCACTGTGCTGGATCTTACACCAATGTATGCAAAGACAACACTGCATAGAACTCCTGCTGCCTTAACTTGTGAAGGCAGTAGCATACAATTCTTCATCACCACACAATAGATAAAAATAGGCATAAGTTTCACTTTAAAGTGTTTCCATGAATTAAGAAATCATATTAATATTATGAATTTCAAACCCGTAACTTTGGGCCTTTTTCATAGTTTAAATGATTAAAGTACATCTAGTATATACTAGGGAGTGCAGGTTATCTGAAGAAAGGATACTCAGGTAATCATTTGAATTGACAACTGAACTAGCCTCTGAAAAACCGTGGCATGTAATTAGTTTTCAACTGAAAAATGATTGACAAATACTATTTATTCATAGTTGTGTATTTGGCAGTGAAACCCGGCCTGTCACTTCAAGGGAAACAATTGACAGCATTTGTACTCAATGATAGAATCATATTTTTGAGTGAAAATTATTATCAGTTTTGAAAACTTGTATCAGTCACACTGAGCTCAACAACTTCTAATAAGACTGAAGGTGATACTAATAAATACTATTTTTGTCTTATTGCACAATGAAATGTGTCAAAGTTTGTAATAGGTATAAAATTAAGTGAGGCATTGTTTTCCGATGAAAATGCATGATGGGTAAAGACAAACCAATACATTGAAATTCAACAGGGCAAAAATTTTTATTTTTTTAAGATTTTATTTATTTATTTGAGATGTAGAGTTCAGAAAGAGGGAGAGACAGAGAGAAAGGTCTTCCATGTGCTGGTTCACTCCCCAGGTGGCCACAATGGCCAGAGCTGAGCTGATTCAAAGCCAAGAGCCAGGAGTTTCTTCTGGGTCTCCCATGAAGGTGCAGGGGCCCAAGCATTTGGGCCATCCTCCACTGCTTTCTCAGGCCACAGCAGAGAGCTAGATCAGAAGAGGAGCAGCCAGGACTAGAACTGGTGCCCATAGGGGTGCCAGCACTACTATTCCGTAACACTGCTCCCAAAAATTTTTATTAATACAGTATCAAATTGTGTATTGTAATTAACTTATAAAAAACTATCACTTAGTGAATTTTAGTGTAATTTTAAATTAGAGTATCCATAATTTTCTGAAAAGATTATTAAAATACTCTATGTCCAACTATGTATTTGTATGAGAAGTGATATTTTCTAATACCTCAACCAAAACAACTTTTGTAATAGATTGAATTTTAAACAGCAGGAGTCAATATGAGAATCCATCTTTCTTCTTTTAGACATTAAAGATAATTGAAAAAGTGCAGAACAACCTCATTTTTGTCTCAGTTTTCTTCAAAACAGTTATTTTAAATAAAATATTTACATTTATGTGGGGTAGGTGTGCTATTGCTCTTTTGAAGCCTGGCTTCTTAACAGGGAGCCATGGCAGTGACGTGTGAGCCTGAAAACAGAAAAGAGCTAAACCTGCTTTAACGTTCTCTTATCAACATCTTGAAAATTCCTAATTTTATCTCTTTTTAAAATAATTCTTATTTGTTTATTTTAGAGGGTTCGACAGACAGGGTATTTCCCAAATACCCACAACAGCAGGTTCTGGGCCAGGCTGAATCCAGGAGCCCAGTGGTCAGTCCAAGTCTCCCATGTGGGTGGCAGAGACCAGGTACTTCAGTCATCACACAATGCTTCCCGGTATGTGCACTAACAGGAAGCTGGAACTGAGAGCAGAGCCACTGGAACCAGTTACGGCGTCTGATACAGGTTTGTCTTAACAGTTCAGTCAAATTCCCAACCCTCGAATTTTATCTTTTAGCTTCTTTTTGTAAGTGAAGTGAAATGGGACAATGACTCATGGGTTTGAGTAGAGGAGATAAACGTATCCCATTAGTTTTAGAATCCATAATGTCCCATGAGCCCAGAATTCTGTTGGACACACATGCATTGAACTCAATGAATCAAAGCAACTCCAAGTTAAGTCAGTTACATCTACGACGAGGGTCGAGGGTGGGGTTGCTGTCAGCGGAAATCCCTAACCCGAAATGCTTTTTCTTGGAACCAGAATTTCCTTAAATGCTGACTAAAGACAATGGCATTTTAACAAACATTGAGAGCCAAAGAACTTCACCATATCCTCTCTTGCCTGTTAGCCAAATACTGAGATGATGACACAGAAAGAATGGAGAGATAGGGCAGACTATAGTTCTTTTTTATTTTTTAGCAAATCAGTAAGAGGAACATAGAGAGTGTTGGTAGAATGAGCACAAACCAAGAGGTGAAGTTAGTTTTGTTCCGCTTCCATTGTTTTGGTGAGAATAGAATGCATATGAGTATATAAGCCATTGTACATTCTGCAAATTCATTTATTCCAGGAAGAGCTTAAATGCTATCACATTTGCATTTAAAACTGACCATTGAATAATATAAATTTGAATGGTAAATCCAAGCTAATAATTATTTTAATTTTAATTTTTCCTTTATTTATTGTGACATTAAATGGCAAATTTTTAAAAATGATAGAACCACAAAGGAAAAGAATTCTTTTTATTTTAGTAGCTTTAATCTCTCTTCCGTTTCTTGATCAGGTCCCTACTTTTTCATTCTCCACTAGACCTCTCCAACTATACCACTGGTTCTGGTTATTTGAAATAAAAGAATAAAAAATACATTTTAAAATTATTTATTTTCATTTCTTTTTTAAAAAAGATTAATTTACTTGAAAAGCAGTTACAAAGAGGCAGAGAGAGAGAGAGAGGCCTTCCATCTGCTAATTCACTCCCCAAATGGCCACAACAGAAAAGCCAAGAGCCAAGAGTTTCTTCCGGGTCTCCCACCTGGGTGCAGGGACCCAAGGACTTGGGCCTTCTATTGCTTTCCCAAGGCCATAGCAGAGAGCTCAATCAGAAGTGAAGCAGTCAGTGAAATCAGACACGATCCCCTAAAATTCATACAGAAATGTGGCCCTTTAGAGTTCCCCAGCAGCGCCATCTGGGGTGCCACACATGCTACCGGAATTTGGGGTGCCATATGATTTCACCATATGCTTACTAATAAATCTCCAATATTAATAAGCCCAAGAATATTCTTTAGAGAATTCTTTAGAGAAGAATTCTAAATACCATCACAGATAAACAAGGCAGCATGGTACATTTTAAGCCTTTATTTAGTGAGAAAGATGCATAGGAGAGTAAGAACTTTATTTAAGAGAGAGAGGTGAATAGGGATTCATACCAAGCACCAGGAACCAGCATGTGGAGGAGCATCTAGGCCAGGAAGCCCAGGGCACATGGCCCAGGAGGTGCAGGGCTACAGCAAGCCCCCTCCTGGCAAGAGGCCAGGGGAAAGAGAAGGGCCAGGACACACTGTGTCCCAGGCTTTTCTCTCTCTCTCTTTTTTTTTTTTTTTTTTTTTTTGACAGGCAGAGTGGATAGTGAGAGAGAGAGACCGAGAGAAAGGTCTTCCTTTGCCGTTGGTTCACCCTCCAATGGCCGCTGCGGCCAGCGCGCTGTGGCCAGCGCACCGCGCTGATCCAAAGCCAGGAGCCAGGTGCTTATCCTGGTCTCCCATGGGGTGCAGGGCCCAAGCACTTGGGCCATCCTCCACTGCACTCCTGGGCCACAGCAGAGAGCTGGCCTGGAAGGGGGGCAACCCGGACAGAATCCAGTGCCTGACCAGGACTAGAACCTGGTGTGCCGGTGCCGCAAGGCAGAGGATTAGCCTTTTAAGCCATGGCGCCA
This sequence comes from Lepus europaeus, assembly GCF_033115175.1. Classification (NCBI taxonomy): domain Eukaryota; kingdom Metazoa; phylum Chordata; class Mammalia; order Lagomorpha; family Leporidae; genus Lepus; species Lepus europaeus. Next base: position 15,864,380 of record NC_084848.1, read on the forward strand.
GCCTGTCCCAGGCTTTTAACCCACTTCCAAAGGGGAGTGGTTAATTGATTGGCTGGTGGGCACCCAGGTGTGGCCAGGTAGAAGGATGAGGTCACACAGGGGCATGGCGAAGGTATCTGGTAGGGCGTGAGATCACACAGGGGCGTGGCGAAAGCGTGGTCTTCCAGCTCACAAAGCTAATCGATTTTAACCTATATGCCTGCCTACTTCATCAGGACTCAAACTGGTGTCCATATGGGAGACCAGCACTACATGCAGCAGCTTTACTGACTATGCCACAGCGCAGGCCCCAGTTCTTTTAATTTCTAGCATATCAGCAGTTGTGTGCTGGTGCTGACTCATACTAGCTTGTGGAGCTGATTGCAAGAATGTGTGCCATATTTAGTTGGTAGATTGAAGTCAGTCAACATGGTCCTATTTTTAGCATAAATACCAGCCAAGTCAACATATCAGGCCTTCTGTTCTTTTCTACGGAGATTCTACTGTTAAACATTTACCTACACACCACTGGAAACAACACGCATAAACAAAAGCTCTTTGGGGTCTCTGACGACTTTTAAGAATGCAGAAAGTTCTGAGATTTTAAAAGTTCGAGACAAGGTTTTATGCAGTACATTTTTATGTAATGCAGTTTTTAGAAACTGAGACAAGGACTCATGAGCTGCTTACTCATTCTTTCAGATTCTCAGACATAGTATCTTAGAGTCAAATAGGAAAAAAAATGCTTTCTTTTTGTTCAGGATTTAATCCCCAATATATGCTCTCTGCTATTTTCCCAATACGCACACATTTCCCCTTCTAAGAATGTGTTTACCAGCCTTTAAGTCAGCCCACCCTCACTACAGGAAAAAGGAGGGTGAGATGGGAAAAGTAGGCTCTTTATTAGACAGAAGTTTCCTTACTCAGTGACACTCACGTAAATACTTAGTGATCCACATCTTTTCAGCTTTCCACACCTGTGCCATTCACGAAAAATATCTCCAGAGTGAATAGCAGGTCATAAACTGTGTGCAATTTGAACTCAATACAAGAACCATTTTGTCAAAGCTTAACAATGAGAGTCGAAACATAATTACTTCCTTTCTTGCTCACTGTAATAATATTAATCACGCTGATTCTTTTCATATTTACAGCTTTATTTTGAAATTAATGACCAAATCCTGTGCCATTTCCTAGAAAAAAATGAAGGCCTCTCTTGTTTTCATGAATGTACTTAAACTATAGAGATGATGTCACAGTTTCACAAAGGGCTTTCTACATACACATCTATAAATGTAAAAATCTGTGTAATCTGTATACTTTAAAAAAATAAATGAAAATTGGGGGAAATGTACCATGGTTTTCAATTGCTTTCAATTACTATTAAACCTTTTGGAGAGTTATTTGCATAATGTTTCATAAACATGTAGGCAGATTAACCTTTTTTAGTTAATTTATTCATTAGCAGTAAAAATTCAAAGCACCTCTTATGAGGAAATAATGTCATGCTGTTAAATTACATGGAAACAAAGCAATCGGGACATACTTGCCCAAGTTTGCACTGTGTCAGAGCATAGAAAAATGGAGAAGGAAAAAAAAAGCTTTGCCTGGTAGCAGAGTGTTGATTAAATTGCCAGTTTGTGAACAATTAGTGGTATTACCAGAAGATTAGGTGGTGTATTAATTAGAGTTAGGCCAAATGACTTGTGAGGAGAAAATATACCTCCTATAAAAGCACTGAAGATAACGTGGAGAGCCATAGAGCCTGGAGCCTGTTCCAGGTTCCTGTTGCTATCAGGCACTCAGACTGCAGGCCCCTGGCTTAGGGCGCATGTGCACTTTTCTTTTGAAGGCCCATTTTCTTTTGTCATTATGCCACAGGATAAATAAAAAATCTCTGATACAATTTGACTAATTAAGTCAAAACTCAGTCCTGAAATTAGTTAAGCTGTGAATCAAAGACTTATCAACCATGTATATGCTTCAAGAAAGCTGTAGGATGCCAGTGGGAATTCTAGAATAATTTCCCAAAATGAGGTTTAAAAAGAAGAGAAAAACACCCATATGTGGCACAAATGTGTGGGCGATCTGTTGACTATAGGAAAGTAAAATCTGGGTGAAAAAGGGAAGGCACTTCCTGCATAGGTTATGAGGACTCCAGTACCCTGCGCATAACAGAGCTCCCCTCTGGGATTCTGGCTTTGAGATTCTGTGTGCTAGAAATACAGGACCTGCTGATTCCAGGAGGAACTTTCACTTACAGCAAAATTCAGTCCTGGCTGAAATGGCAGGCCAAATAATAACACTAATATTAACAATATAGCCACCTGATACTCAACTCTCTCAATTTGTGAACCCCACCTTCCATCCTTTTGCCCCTTGTGCTATGTGTCCCTCCTCCATACCTGCTTCTCTCCCTTCCTCATAAAAGGTTTGTGTGACAAACAGCATTTGTCTGAATGTTCAAATCTTTCATTCTCACACAAATCAGAGTTGCTTTTTCACAGGTTAAGTCCTAAGGCTAGAAATCTCTGGGAATTCAATTGTTATTCAAACCAATATTTATATGCCATTCAGAGAATGTCCTACTGCCCTATATTTCACAGCAAACTTCCTGACAAGAGTTCATGTTCCTGGAAGAATGAGTTTAAGTTTTAGTCAAATCAGTTGCTTCATATGTCTATCCAGGTATTTTGCAAAATTGTATGCAATATCTACCTATGTTAAATATATGCTTACTTAAATTTTTAGAAAAACAAAATGAATTCAAAATTATTTATATTGTATCTGTTGAGAGAAGGAAATTACCTTTGGCAAAGGAGTATTGCTTTTTACTAAATCTTTCACTGTCCAGCTGAAGAGGAGAAATTTTAACAGTGCAGGCCTGTCCCAGGTGTTTCTTCAGACAATTTATGAAAAGATTTTGGTTAGAGAAGCCAACAATTTGGTTTCTATACATGCATGCTTCTTTGTTGTAAAGATATAGATACTCATGTAGGCAAAATGGAAGTAGGGCATGCCTAACAGGAAAAAAATTCATAAGTTGCCATACCTTGGAAAACAATTGACAGTAAAGTATTTTTAAGTTGTGAAGATAAGGAAGATAAGCCACAAATTTGAACAATTTTTGAGGTTTCTTTGGTGTAGCAATAGTAAGCCATAGAGACATATTGCACTTTAGGTTGCAAAGGAAAATTGCACTTCAATTAGATTGTGGGCAGAATGAATACTCAGGAAATCTGGCCTTGCAGACACTAATGTCATCCATGAGGTGGCTGTCCATAGAATCTGGGTTCACATCTGTCCTGAAGATAAAGGAAGAGGTTTTAAAACTGAATGTGGAAAGGGGTATAAGGAAAGGCTAGTTATTAGTGTACCTTACTTCTAAAAATAAGAAAAACTGATCTTATTTACACAACTGCTCTATAAATTCCCTAAGATTTGCTCTTAGTAATACCTGTGTGGAATCAAAACACATGCTTGAAAATGTAACCATTTCATGAATCACATTATTTGGTCAACCTGGAGCCAACTACTAGGTAATCAAATTAGTCTCCTGATTAATAAATACTGACTACATGATCATTAATATTAAAATGTTTTACACGTATTAACATTAATGTTTCTACAATGAGGAAACTGAAACACAGAAAGATTAGGTGCATTGCACATAACTGCAAATCTGAGAACTGCACAGAGACATTTGGCTTGGAAATCTACATGGTTCACATGAAATGTACTGCCATGGATACTTGTGGAGTGACAACCTGGCACAGTGGGTATGCACAAGCACTTTGGAGCACCTCTATCTGGATTTGAAGCTCAGCCACACCACTGGTTATGCGATCTTGGACAAATTATTTACTTTCTCTAATCCTCAATATCCTCTTCTTGGAAATGATGATGACAATATTACCAATCTCCTAGAATTATTATGAGGATGAAATGAGTTAATCTTTGCAAAGTGTTTAGAAGAGCTCCTGACAAATAATGAGAGCTCTATCATATTTTTATGAAATTAAGTACAGCGTGTGACCTGATGGAAAACACTTAGCAATTAAAGTGATCCTTCAATAAGATGGCTGAGTTTCTGAAAAGAAAAAAAAAAACACCTGATTCTCTGAACTGTATTGTTATATATTTACAGCCTAACAGATTATTTTATGCCAGTTTGGTAAATGAGTCTTGTTAAAGGAGTTTTCCAAATGACATTTCAGTGGTGTTCAAAAGTTTGACTGTCAATGGTTGTTTCTCACTTTTCCTTAAAAGATGATTCAAGTTGTTTTGATCATATGCATGATTATCTTGCAAGAAATCTATTCCATCAATAATGGATTACAGGTTGTAATTTAAAGTTCATATTGGCCAAAATTTCTAATTGAGAGGCAGAAAAACACATGAAACTTAGCACCTACTGTTCTAAAAAAAAAAAAAAAAAAAAAAACATTGTTTTCAAACTCACAAGTTTATTGTATCTCCCACTAGCATATAACTTTTAGGCTACATTTTTTAAAAATTGGGCAAGTTTTAAAGCTAGAAAAGTAATTTATTACTCAGAACAAGCATGACATAAAATGGAGACATTAAAGGGAATAAATGCTTTCAGTTCAGAAACAAATCCAAGTCTTACAGACTTCACAGTGAAAATTCTAATAATACATTTTAAGATAGTTTTGAATATGATGTAAGAAAGATTAATTCTAAAGGTCTCTTACATAAGATATATTCAGGATATAATGGGGGAATCATGTGAAATGGATGGATAGATATACAGAAAGACAAAAAACAGGCAAATTCTACTAATATACACACAAGCAGATTAACTTTATTAAGATTTTAATCAAAAACAAAGAATATATACAGTCTCTATTCAATTGGCTTCAGACTTGTTCTTGCATTAATAAAAATCACTTCACCACTTACAGCCTCAAATTTATAATCATAACACGAACAATAATACTCGAGTATTTGGCTAGAAAAAGCATTACTAGAGATTTCTAGTGTTGCCTCTGAGAGTTTCAGGATGATCGTACACAACAAATTAAAATCTTTGCCTTATATTCTGTATTTTGGAACACTCAATATAGTTAAAGTAATTCCAAGCTTCAAAATTTTGTATCTTGGCCGGCGCTGCAGGTCACTTGGCTAATCCTCCACCTGAGGCGCCGGCACCCCGGGTTCTAATCCCGGTTGGGGCACCGGATTCTGTCCTGGTTGCTCCTCTTCCAGTCCAGCTCTGTGCTGTGGCCCGGGAGTGCAGTGGAGGATGGTCCAGGTCCTTGGGCCCTGCACCCGCATGGGAGACCAGGAGGAAACACCTGGCTCCTGGCTTCAGATCTGCACAGCGCACTGGCTGTAGCGGCCATTTGGGGGGTGAACCAACAGAAAAGGAAGACCTTTTTCTCTGTCTCTCTCTCTCTCACTGTCTAACTCTGCCTGTCAAAAAAATAAAAATAAAAAAAGGCTTAGTAATATTAAGTCAAATTTGAACAGAGATCTAAGGTAAACTGATTATTTCCCGTAACTCCCACACCTAGGAGAGGTTATTTCTGTTCTGTTTGTTACAACATACTCACTATTTCTTTCCCTCCCACTTTAGAGCAAAACTCTTCAAAACTGTTATCTGCCATCATCTCCAATTCATCAACTCCTACACTCTCAATCATATTCACTTAGATTTTCATCCTCCTTTTTGATCTTAAAGCCATTCTAGTTAAAGTTACTAATGACTTCCAAATTAACTTTCACATTACTCTCTCTATTTACCAGTTTATCACTTACTCCTTCTGAAAATGATCTCTCTTCTCAACTTCTGAAATACCATCCATTCCTAGATTCCCTTAGACCCACTCCTTCAGTCTCCTTTACCAGATCCCACGATCTCCTGATGTATAAATGTAGGCATGACTCAGAACTCTGTGCTCAGAATGTAACTCTCACAATGACTTACTACACGATCACATGTAGACCCACGGCTATGAATCCTATCATCCCAGTAACTCCTGAGTATCTATCTGTGGTTCAGTACTCTTCTTTGAATACAGGATCATATTTTTGCTGTTTCTGTGACAGCTCTATTTCAGTGTACAGTTACCAACGCAAACTCAGCAAGTACTGCACACAACACTTGATTTCTCTTTACAACTTTGCCTTTCATCTGTGTTGCTTATCTCAATAAGTGGCACTCCTATTTACCATACTGCTCAGGCCCCACGCAATGAGGACAAAAAGATTTTTCTTTCATACCTACATTCTATCCATAGAAAATCCTCTGGTCAAAATTCAAAAATATGTGTTTTATCTGGACACTTATTCCCACTTCTGTTAACACTTTAACCTAAAATATGACCATTTTTCATGTGTCTTTTGCAATGGTGTCATGATTGTCTTCCAGTGTCTACTCCTGTTACTTTTGGCTGTTCTCTATGCCATAAAACAGTCATTTTATACTAGAAATCAAATCCCAGCACTTTATTCATTTCAGCCATTCAATTTTTTCCCATCATACTTTTCATGTCTTATCATTAGAGAGGAAAGTTTGGTGTAAGGAACATCTTACAGATGTCTCCTGGTCCTATTGATTGGATACAAGATTTATTTGTCATTTTTTTTAAAAAAGATTTATTTATTAACTTGAAAAAGTTACACAGAGAGGAGAGGCAGAGAGAGAGAGAGAGAGACAGAAAAAGAAAGAGAGAGAGAGAGAGCGAGGTCTTCCATCCATTGGTTTACTGCTCAGGTGGCCGCAATGGCTGGAGCTGCACCAATCCGAAGGAGCCAGGAGCTTCTTCTGGGTCTTCCACATCAGTGCAGGGACCCAAGGACTTGGGCCATCTTCTGCTGCTTTCTCAGGCCATAGCAGAGAGCTGGATTGGAAGTGGAGCAGCCGGCACTCAAACCGGCATCCATGTGGGTTGCTGGCACTGCAGATGGCGGCTTTACCCACTATGCCATAGCGCCGGCCCCCATTTGTACTTTATGTAATCATACCATATCATTTTTCTAGTCCCAAATGTCTTCACTGGGTTATCCTTTCACTGTTCTTTCATTGACTTTGGAACTTTGACTTTCTAACACAGGTTTCCCTTTATTTCCATGAAGATTACTTCTACAGATGGTGAATATTATTTGTTTTATTATCATATCTGTATATTCTCAAGATAGCAAAGCAGAGAACAGAAAGTAATTGAAAGTAATGTCAATTACTTGACAATTCAGTGGTGAAAATAACATTTCTAAACTCTTCAAGTTAAAGGTCATTGCAGAGATGTTCCCATATTAATAAGAAATAGGACGATGCTATGTATTTGTGCAGCTGAAAATGTTTTTCAGGGATCCTAATATTGCTGAAGAGGAAAATAAAGTATGTTTATATATTCAGTTTAGGATTCTGCAACCTGGAAGCTGTATATATTGAATGGAAGTTTAAACTATCTATAAAAAAAGTGGTGGATTTGGCCGGCGCCGTGGCTCAACAGGCTAATCCTCCACCTAGCGGCGCCAGCACACAGGGTTCTAGTCCTGGTCATGGCGCCGGATTCTGTCCCGGTTGCCCCTCTTCCAGGCCAGCTCTCTGCTGTGGCCAGGGAGTGCAGTGGAGGATGGCCCAAGTCCTTGGGCCCTGCACCCCATGGGAGACCAAGATAAGTGCCTGGCTCCTGCCATCGGAACACCGCGGTGCGCAGGCCGCAGGGCGCCAGCCGCGGTGGCCATTGGAGAGTGAACCAATGGCAAAAGGAAGACCTTTCTCTCTGTCTCTATCTCTCACTGTCCACTCTGCCTGTAAAAAAGTAAAAAAAAAAAAAGTGGTGGATTAGAGGCATTGTGAACAGTAGGCTAAGCCACTGAGTGGGACATTTGCATCTCATTTCAGGCATCAGAATGCCTGACTGAGTTCTGGTTACTTTCCCATTGATTCAGCTTCATGCTAATGCAACTGGGAGGAATCAAGTGATAATTCAAATCCTTGAGTCACTACCACCCACGAGGGCGACCCTAACAGAGTTGCAGGCTCCCAGCCCCAACATTTGGGACTGAACCAGTCTATTGAAAATCTATCTCCATCTCTGTGTCTCTGTCACGCTGCCATTCAAATAAATACAAGTAAATAAATAAGTAGATAAATGTTTTTAAATGTGGAATTATTTTAAGATTATGGATTGTGAATTGTGCACTCATGTATAAAGAAGCAGAAACATGAGTATGTGAAAAGAAAAATAAATCTGCCTTGCAGTTTTGTTTTTTTTTTTTTTTCTTTCCAGACATTCACATCAGTACAATAGTTTCCTAATATGGAGCATTTGGTCATGCTCATGTCCCAACAGTTCTTTATTTGACTATTTTCTTTATCTTCAATTAAAGAGCTCGGATAATCACAAAATGTTTATGTGTCAGAAACTTGTGGAGCTGTTCATTTTAAAGGATGAAATGGAATAGTGAACTAACATTTGAAGTACGTTTATTATGTACCCAGCAATTTGTCAAAAAAGCTAGTGTGCTATTTTATTTAATCCTTGGAACAGTAAAAGAGACATTTATGTCTTTGTTTTATGGGGAGGAAACTGACATTGAGAGAGAATAAAGAACCAACTGAAATCTAATGGCATCACTGACTCACAAAGTAAGGCCACTGAATCACTGTAAGGCAGAGTTTGCTCCTTAATACTAAGGCAATCTACCTAGAAGACAAAAGAAGCATCAACATGCAACTTGAAAATCTTTGGTTCTGGTACACATCATGCAGTTCATGGAGATTATGGAGTTCATAGAGATTATGTTCACTTACGTGGCAACCTCCATGATTTTGGTGATAAAATATGGATGATGGTTGTATCCTGCATACTAATACATTAACTATATCTAGAACCTTGTAAAGGAAAGTTGGGTTTCATAATAACCATTCACAAGGAGAAAAGGATTGATAATGAAAATATCAACTTGATTAGAGAGACAGATGGTGTAGGAGCTATTGAAATGTCTCTAGGAAATCTTTTTTAACCCTTGATCAAAATATTAGTAAATTATTTCATCTAAGGAAAAAAACAGTACATCATACTGTTCAATACATAAAAATACAATTTATAGGAGTTGAATTGCCTTGACTTTTCAGAGTGATTCACTGCACTTGGAAGTGATGTGTGTGTGTATGTGTAACATACTCCTTCAAAACATTTAAATTATGATTCCTTTGAGAAGTTTTAATTAAAGTGAAATTTGTGAATATATCATTTCCTAAAAAAAATCACACATAATGACAGTTATTTCTTAAAGCCTTATAACAAAGTTATTTTGTAACTGTAAAATATTAAAAATCAGTTAAATATATGTACACATTAATTCTCTGCATTATATGTGATATTCATCATATTTTTGGTGTAATACATATATATATGTAAAACTGACCAATGAATGAGGTGCAGCATTACTTGGCAGAAATTTCTCTATCACAACTTGACTCATTTCAACTTATTAGAAGATTTTTAGTCTGCTCTTGGGAAAAGGGGCCTATTCATTCATTATCTTTTTAGGTTTGCTCAAGGGCCTGGAAACAGGGGGCTGTCCTAGATGACCTTTAAAGATCCCTTCTAGTCCTATGACTCTGAAATAAATTAAAGTTTTATGACCACATTATGCATAAGCATCAGTGGATCTGGAAGACAATGAGGATGAAGTCTGTGCTCCGACTCTCCCTCCTAGTATTTATGCTTCCTATTCATTTCATGCATAACTAATTTCATATAGCAATTGGTAATCGCATCTTGATAATGACACCACAGGCAGCACAAAACAATTGCAATCATGGCCGCAATTCATTGTAACTACAGCTAAATGCCAGCACTGCAACTGAAATACCTCCATGACCCACCCAAGTAAAGGATGAAAATAAAATATAGCTTTAAAATGGTCACCTTCACTAACTAGCTTTGAGTTCTAAATAGTCTGGGTTCCTATTTCTGTAAGGTTTTTTTCTGCATTTTCAAGGACATAATGATTCAATGAGGCAGTGAAAATTTGTGTTCCTTTCCAAAAACAAGAAAGACAAACATTCTTTACTTATACCACTCTACCAGAGCCACTGTATTTATTCAATTCGTCATCGTCTTGTAGATCTGTTGATGCTTATGCATAATATGGCCATAAATAAAATTATATATATTTTTCTGCCATCCATCCAATTGAATCAACAAAAACAAATTCATGGGTAAGAACTGATTATTGTGTACATGTCCAAATGGAAAAGTCAGTTTTCCTCTCCTCCCGGAATTTAAAGCCAAAATCTACCAGAGGTATCTTGCAAGTTTATTTGAAATGAGCTACTGATACTATAAAAAATTAATAGCAATATCTTTTACAGCAATTATAATTTTCTCAAAACACATTCAGTTCTATCATTTTATTGTGTGCTCCTAAAGATTCTGTCAGATCAATGATGCTACTATTTATTATTTCCAAATCACAAAGGAAGAGTCGGAGACATAAAGCATCTAATGTCTTCCTTGTTATCTAGGTCCCTTCCTTGTTACTTTCATGAAATTAAAGAGTGCCTTCTAAATAATATATAACAACTCAAAAGCCCATGCAGTCAGCCAAGTCATCAAGCTCGTGCTGGACAGCACAGGGCTGGCCTGCTGAGCCTGGCCCTGTGTCCTCCTGGCCAAATGAAGCTGTTGGTAGTGCAGACTCAGTTGTTCCTAATGTCCAATACCGTATTAAGAAGTACATTGTAAGAATAGTTATCAATTTTTGTGATGATCTTTCCCATTTTATTAGTTAATCACACAAATACAGGCTTTAGTTAGGACAGAATTTCAGGGCTTTGAATAGCTTCAACAATAAAAACTTATTGCTCTGAATCTTCGCTTTTTACCTTGAAATATTTGGGTCTCTTAGGGGAGTGAGGAGTAGTTTACCTATCCAACCTTTTAAAGGTCACCATGGCAAAAATAGTCCTGCAGATGTCAGCACTGGATGCTAATTTTTAAATGGTAACTATTCATTTGATGCATTTCAGCTAATTCATATCTTAGTCTGTGAGTTAACTTAATCAATGTTAAATCTCCTCTATCATTGAGTTATACATTTTACTTTTGAAATAAAAATCACTTTCATTTCTGAATTCTAATTATTCTACTTGTCTGCATGATTATGTTTCAGTTTTCTTCTTCTTTTTTTAACTTTTATTTAATAAATATAAATTTCCAAAGTACAGCTTTTCGATTACAGTGGCTTTTCGCCCCCATAACTTCACTCCCACCCGCAACCCTACCATCTCCCACTCCCTCTCCCATTCCATTCACATTAAGATTCATTTTTAATTAACTTTATATACAGAAGATCAATTTAGTATAATTAAGTAAAGATTTCAAAAGTTTGCACCCACACAGAAACACAAAGTGTAAAGTACTGTTTGACTACTAGTTATAGTGTTAATTCACATTGGACAACACATTAAGGACAGAGATCCTACAGGGGGAGTAAGTACACAGTGATTCCTGTTGTTGACTTAACAATTGACACTCTTGTTTATGGTGTCAGTAATCACCCTAGGCTCTTGTCATGAGTTGCCAAGGCTAAGGAAGCCTTTTGAGTTCGCCAACTCCAATCTTATTTAGACAAGGTCATAGTCAAAGTGGAAGTTCTTTCCTCCCTTCAGAGAATGGTACCTCCTTCTTTGATGACCTTTTCTTTCCACTGGGATCTCACTCGCAGAGATCTCTCATGTAGGGTGTTTTTTTTTTTTTTTTTTTTTTGTCAGAGTATTTTGGCTTTCCACGATGCCTAAAATACTCTCATGGGCTCTTCAGCCAGATCCTAATGACTTAGGGCTGGTTCTGAGGCCAGAGTGCTGTTTAGGACATCTGCCATTCTATGAGTCTACTGTGTATCCCGCTTCCCATGTTGGATCATTCTCTCCTTTTTAATTCTATCAGTTAGTATTAACAGACACTAGTTTTGTTTATGTGATCCCTTTGACTCTTAATCCTATCATTATGATGAATTGTGAACTGAAACTGATCACTTTGGCTAGCAAGATGGCATTGGTACATGCCACCTTGATGGGATTGAATTGGAATCCCCTGGTATGTTTCTAACTCTAGCGTTTGGGGCAAGTCCGATGGAGCATGTCCCAAACTGTACATCTCCTCCCTCTCTTATTCCCATTCTTATATTTAACAGAGATCACTTTTCAGTTAAATTTAAATATCTAAGAATAATTGTGTGTTAATTAAATAGTTCAACCAATAGTATTAAGTAGAACAACAACAACAACAAAAAACTAAAAGGGATAAAGTATTGAGTTGTTCATCAACAGTCAGGACAAGGGCTGATCAAGTCACTGGTCCTCATAGTGTCCATTTCTCTTCAACAGGTTTCCTTTTTGGTGCTCGGTTAGTTGTCACCGATCAGGAACATATGATATTTGTCCCTTTGGGACTGGCTTATTTCACTCAGCATGATGTTTTCCAGATTCCTCCATTTTGTTTCAAATGACTGGATTTCATTGTTTTTTTTTTTTTTAACTGCTGTATTGTATTCTATAGAGTACATGTCCCATAATTTCTTTATGCAGTCTACTGTTGATGGACATTTAGGTTGATTCCAGGTCTTAGCTATTGTGAATTGAGCTGCAATAAACATTAAGGTTCAGACAGTTTTTTATTTGCCAATTTAATTTCCTTTGGGTAAATTCCAAGGAGTGGGATGGCTGGGTTGTATCGTAGGGCTATATTCAGGTTTCTGAGGAATCTCCAAACTGACTTCCATAGTGGCTCAATTTTCTTCCTCTAAATATATACCAAGCCCATATTTTTAAAAATCAAGAATATAAAATCTACACCAACATCAAGTGTTTCAAGATAATGTCTGTTTTATGTTACATGCTGGTGACATAGTAGATCAATGAATAAGTATATCTATTTATATTTCATGTGAAATATATATTCTCATCCTAGTATCCTTATGCAGATTCAAAAGACTCAGGCCATGTGAACAACTGTCTACCGGCCTTAGTATTGACTATCCTGTACACGGAGTTTTCAGTTGCAATGATTCCACACAAGTCTCAAATGATAAGGCTGAAAACAAGCTGGGGGGGGGGGGGGGGGTGGATTATGCCTTTAGAGAAATATAAGCCAAATGACTCAGACTCAACCCATTTCTACAAAAGAGCAGGGGGCTCAAAATAAGAGGAATGTATGTTTTGGTTTAAGAGTTGCCCAAAGTTCACAGTAACCAAATTATTAAAAACTGTATGGAGCAGAATAATTAAAGAGCTTTCAGGCCCACAGGACAAGTGGGATTGGGAACTCTAGTCTATCTTAAAGGCATTAAAGCTATAGAAGGATGTTCTAATCACTGTTTAAAATTAGTAAAATTCGGCCGGCGCCGCGGCTCACTAGGCTAATCCTCCGCCTTGCGGCGCCGGCACACCGGGTTCTAATCCCGGTCAGGGCACCGGTCCTGTCCCGGTTGCCCCTCTTCCAGGCCAGCTCTCTGCTGTGGCCAGGGAGTGCAGTGGAGGATGGCCCAAGTACTTGGGCCCTGCACCCCATGGGAGACCAGGAGAAGCACCTGGCTCCTGCCATCGGATCAGCGCGGTGCGCCGGCCGCAGCGCGCCAACCGCGGAGGCCATTGGAGGGTGAACCAACGGCAAAGGAAGACCTTTCTGTCTGTCTCTCTCTCTCTCACTGTCCACTCTGCCTGTCAAAAAAAAAAAAAAAAAGAAAATTAGTAAAATTCACAATAAAATTTGGAAAAACAAAAATGTATTAAAAGAGGATGGTATTAATAGGATCTTATACATTTTAATTTTAATATTTATTAGTATGATATTTATTTTAATTATCCTTGATATAAAATATCTTGCATCTTGTTTTTGTAGTTTCAATAAAATTATCTTCCTTATATATTTATGAAGTATTGTTCTACTTAAAAAAACTAAAAGTTTTAGAGAAGAAAATGTTTGTTTTCAACTCCAAATAACTAGTGCTTTTTAAAATTTGTACAACTTATGATTCACTGGTAATTCACTCAAAATTGTATTTTAAATTTCATGACAATTCTACTATATTGAATCTGAAAATCTTAGGGTTGTGGAAAATATATACAGGATTTCATGGTCCTATAATGGGTCTTTGGTATAAAGCATATTTCGGCTAGAGAAAAATTACTTTGATTCTTAAATCCCCTTTTCACTTTATATTAACCATGAAGTTTCAGCAATAATCCTCTGCAAATAAGACTATAAAAGAGATCTTAATAGCAATAACATGCCAACATGCACACCGGGCTTTTTCTGACATTTTAATTTCAGTAACATGTAAAATGGAGCTGCCAGTACATTAACTCAAGGGAAAAAAAAAGAGCCCAATCATTTTTGCATGATTTATAGCTAAATACTCAGCATATGTTTCTGTATAGGCAATGTGATGCTCTTTTGCCTTTTTTTGTAGGTTTGTCCTCCATAATAAGCCCATGCGGCATGGTCTTTCAAGCGATGAAAACAGGTTTCTATGTAAAGTACATGAAATCGAGCTCTAAAATCTTTATTACCCTGAGTCCACTAATTTGGGATTATTGTTAAATTTGATAAATCAAATTGTCTTATTTGGTACCATGAAACACACACACACACACACACAAGAGCACAAGTTCTGGGTAGAAAAAAATGCTGCATGGGATGAATTTCTGAAGGAGCATGTTTAATCTGCCTACTGATAAAACATTCTTTTTACTTTCACCTTTCTTTGATTTGAAAATGAGAAGTTACCTAGTCCATTAAGAGCTGGTCTGAGCTGTCATTTATGGTAAGAAGTGGACTAACAGTGTTTAAGAGGCATTGTATCTCCAGGAAGATCGCTGACTAATGAAGTCCTCTATGTAATCCAAACCTTGCTGCTGATATAACTTTTCCTTCTTACCTCCATTTGTTTATTTTTGATATTGGGGAAAGATAGCCTTTTTCACATGGAGAGAGATACTTACTTCTACAGAAACATCAATATCTTTTATTTGATTTGTTCCGCAAAAGAGCCCCCAATCTGCCATGCTCAGATAACATTATGGCACTACTCCATTTTTCATATTAGAAAGTAATAAACATAGAATCAATAGGAGGCCATGTTTACTCAATAATTAATTAAATTTCCTAGAGAAAATGGATGAGCAATAATTTAGTAACCTGTGCTACAGAATTATATGTTTTTTTCATATTATAACCACAATTTTCATCAGTTTCAAAAAGATTAGACTATTACTCTGGGATACCACTGGAAAAATACTAAGGAGACAGACAATATGAGCATCAGAGATGTTATGACAGTCATCGTGTTCAGACTTTCACCTTGACATTATACCATTAGATGCTGTTGCAAGGTCCACAGAGCAGTCCTCAGAAGAGGATAAAATAATAACAATATTGGGGTACACACAGAGGACCTTGTTTCTTTCCCCCTTCATGGTTCCACATGGAGCAATTTCCGTTAGAAAAATACTCTAGGCTATTCTCTGTTGCCTCAGTCTCCTGAGAATTACTTTCCTGCATTATTTTATTTGAGGAAAGTAGCTGCTTTTCCTCACATAAACTACCTTTCACACCTGTTTCATATCTGCATCGTTCCAGAAAGGACCCTTCTCACTTCATAGGCCATATCTACTCGTGGCCCAGCTTTGGCAAGGGCTGGCTATGGAAATTTGTCTATTTCTGAGGTAAAGTATTAGCAAGACTGGTGGGTCCACAAACTAAAGCCAAATCCTCCAAGTCAGCTTTTTAGGTACAGAACTGAGTTTTCCATTGCCATCTCTTTGACTCTTATGTCTGCCTTTTAATGAACTTTTAACTTGAATGGAAGTGGGTGTTATTGACTTCTGAAGTCCCAACACATGTCTTGGAGATTCATTGTGTGCACGAGTCTGGGACTTAAACTAGGTTAGCTAACGTTCAAATTTCCCAACATATTTAACCAAGAAAACCCAGGTCTTTACGTGTATATGTGTCTGTACCACTGTCTTTGTTTGCGTCTGGGTATGTGCATGTGTGTCCATGTATGATATCACTGTAGATAATTTATCTAATCAATATTCCTCAGTTTTTGTGTATGTAAGATGAAGAAATAGCACCCACATTAGCAGCTTGTGGTGAGGAGAAAATTTGAACGTGCGCTCAAAGTCTCCATACACTACAGTGTCTGCAATTGATACATCGTCCTCCCTCAAACAGACCAGAATATCACAAAACCAGTAGCTTTATTGCAGCAAAATTATGATATACCTAAACTTTGTTTAAAATATGACAGAGAATTGTCATTGTTACTGTTGGCCTGGGTCCCTTTCCACTTCTGCCTTGATATAAATGTCAAATTCCTCAAAAATGTCTTTCATAATAGAAATTATCTTTCTCCCATTACACTTTCTCTTGTCTTCCTCTGCATCACCACATGGATGCTTTTGTTGTCTTAAACATATATATTTTGTAATTTTTTAATGCTTAGTTCCAAAAGACTGTCATTTTTTTTTATTTAGTGAATATAAATTTCCAAAGTACAGCTTATGGTTTACAAAGGCTCCCCCACACACACAACTTCCTCCCCACCCGCAACCCTCCCCTTTCCCACTCGCTCTCCCCTTCCATTCCCATAAAGATTCATTTTCAATTCTCTTTATATATAGAAAATCAGTTTAGTATATATATAGATTTCAACAGTTTGCCCTCCCATAGCAGCACAAAGTGAAAAAAATACTGTTGGAGTACTAGTTATAGCATTAAATAACTGTGTACATCACATTAATGACCGAGATTCTGCAAGATATTTTTTTAAAAAGATTGATTATTTTTCTATGTAATTTCCAATTTAAAAACCAAGGTTTTTTTTTTTTTCATTTTCAATTATCTTTATATACAGAAGATCGCTTCAGTATATACTAAGTAAAGATTTCATTAGTTTGCACCCACACATAACCACAAAGTGTAAGAATACTGTTTCAGTACTAGCTATATCATTACTTCACCTTCGACAACCTATTAAGGACAGATCCCACATGGGGCGTAAGTACACAGTGACTCCTGATATTGTTTTAACAATTTAACACTCTTGTTTATGGCGTCAGTAATCTCCCTAGGCTCTAGCCATGAGTTGCCGAGGCTATGGAAGCCTTTAGGATTCGCCGTCTTCGATCCCATTCCGACAAGGCCATAGTCAAAGTGGAAGTTCTCTCCTCCCTTCAGAGAAAGGCACCTCCTACTTTGATGGCCCCGTTCTTTCCACTGGGATCACACTCGCTGAGATCCTTCATTTAGGTCTTCTTCTTCTTCATCTTTTTTTTTTTTCCCAACGTGCAAAAGACTGTCATTTTCATAAGGAAATGATTTCAATCTATTTGAATCAACACTGTATATTAAGGACCTCGCACAGAATACCCCCCCAAATATGTATTAAATGAATACATGAAAGGAAATAAAAATGTTAGCACAGTCCAAGTAGTCCAAGTATGTGTTGGACAAGGATGGGGCAGTCAAGATTTCTTAGTGCATTCTTTCATTTAAAGTGTCAAGCTATGATGTGAGCATTTAGAACAGCAGTTAAGACATTGCTTGGGATATGTATCACATATCAAAGTGCTGGGTTTGAGTCCTGGTTCTGTTTCCCATTCAAGCTTCCTGCCAATGCACATCCTGGGAGGCAGCAGGTGATGACTCAAGTAACTTGGGCCCCTGTCATCTTCATGAGAGACCCGAATTGAGTTCAAAGCTCCTCCTGGTTATGGCCTGGCCCAGACACAGTTATTATATTTGGGAAGCGAATCAGCTGATGGAAGATTTCTCCTTCTCCCTCCCCCCACCTCTCTTTCTCTTTCTCTGTGTGTGTGTATGTGTATGTATGTGTGCTTCCCTTTCAAATAAAATTAGACAAAAAGAAATTTAAAACATCAAAGTGTCATGTAGGGTTATACTTTTGTTTTTTTAAGAAGCAAAAAAAAAAAAAAAAAAACAGCTGAATAATACCTCAATCAGCAAGCTTCATTCTTTTAAAATCAGTAAATGTAATACAAAAGTGAATTTAAAAGGTCATAGCTGAAACAACACTAGAAAACTAGAGTCATACAGGACATGCATGTTCACCTACATATTCTTGTCATGGCTTAGGATTGTGTGGTATTATGAGAGTGACCGTATATGCTACTTCAGGAAAATGGTCAATATTAAAATTCAGCTTGGATCTCATGAATATTATTTCCTTTATCAGAGAGAGTAAATTTAGCTCCATGAATTTTCCTAGGAATATCTTTAATAAAACAAGTCCATAGTCCTCCAGGGAAAGCCATTCAATGCAGTATGTACAATTTGCCCATGTCAGGTAACAATGTCCCTCTAATGACATGATTTATATATGCAGAATCCTCCCTTTGCTCTTTCAAATGCCTCCATAAAGAAGCAACAGTGAAATTTAAAACTGCTTACTTAAAACAGATTGTTGAAAAGTATGTTAGCTAAAATTCAGCCAAGCCAAACACAAATAAACTGAGGCCATAAAAGTGATACATTAATGTATTATATGTTAAGGCTGGTAGCATCCTCTTTTAGAGAGCCAATCCAATGGCCAGTGTTATAAGTCTTTATCTTTAATAACTACCCATAAGGAAAGTTCATAGAAAGCATGCATTAAATGGTTTCCTAAAGATGAGTTGAAGGGACAGGGGAACTGTTCTTTTATTTATCGAAGTTGAATCTTCTTTAGTGCATCAAAAGACAATTAGCATCATAGATTGTTCACTCTTGAATCTCAGCACATAAAAGCAAATGCATTGACTATAACCAAATTACCCCATTTAGCAACTCACAAAGAGACTAATCACTGCCAGACCTTTGTTAAGATGACATACATATTTAAATATCAATATTATGAGAGTCATCCTGATTTAGTGGAAAGAGTACAGACTTGGAATACAGATACAGCTAGGCTTACATCCTGGTATAGCTATTTCCTCAGTATTGTCTCACACATTTATTTTTAAAACTTGGAGCCTCAGTTCCCAGTGTGTAAAGTTGCTAAAATTTTAACTTAAATGATTGATTCCCAAACACAGATAATGTATGGAACATGTAGTATGGTGCCTAGGCCAATTTTATTTATTGTTAATATTATTATCATTACATAGTATAATGTGGTTTCAACCAAAGAAGCAAATTTGAATTCCTACAGGAATAGGGACAAGTAATGTGCAAGATTGAAGTTGTCCTTGTATAAAAACTGGATCAGTGGGGATCATCATAAAAGAAAAGATCTGGATACTGGTAATAATATTAATATTATTGCTTCTTTGAGATGACTTTCTCCAATCCTTTCAACTATCTTTCCTGTATTTTTGGTTTCTTGTATAATTCTAGTTCATTTCTTTCATTTTTTGAACACCTTCATGTTTATTCAATGGAAGCATAAAATAAAAAAGATAAAGAAGCAACTTTTTTTGGATTCCATGTCGCCTTCGAGCTACATCTATGCATTCCTCTGCTCCTCATGCAAATTCCTTGAAAGGACAGACTTCACTCCATCCACTTAATCACCTCCACACTGTCAACATTTAATTGGCTTCTGCCCCTACCACTCAAGCAAATATAGTTAGTTAGTTAGTTAGTTAGTTAGTAAATCAGCAGTAACATCTTAGCTGGAAAAAGCCAACAGCTATATTTGAGTCATGATCTTATACAGATCAATTCTATGCTTTGTCAGTAATTCCCTTCTTTAAAGCCCTCAAGTTATTTTCATGCCTCTACCCCACACCACTTCCTGTCTTTGTGAATTCCTCCTCTCCTGTTTACCCTGTAAGTATTTTGCTTCCTTAGATGTCTATTAGCCTGTTGTTCTTCCAAGTCTGCAACTCTTTCAAGTCACCTCCAAACTTTCATGATTTCTAAAACAAACCTATGCTAATGACTTAAATCTTTATCTAGATCCAGGTGAGTTTTTGCATCAAATTTTATACCCAAATATCTATTAAATTTAGCCATTGTTCATCTGACATCTTGAATGCAACATGTCCAACATTATTGTTGCCAATTTTTCTCTGAAGTCGTACTTCTTTCTATGATCAGCTTCTGTTCTACATCCCTGAATTTATGTAGTCACCCAAGCTTTAATAGAGGGAATATTTATTCCTTTTCCTTTACTCACCTTCCCCAATATTCACCAATTACAAAAGCCAGCATTTGGCCTCATGTTTTTCTCAAAGCTGTTGCTGCCTCCCTGTCATAGATCATACTCTCTTCCCTTCTTCTCTAAACAACTGCTGTTCTGTCCTCTTTGTTCCTTTCAAATATTTCCTCACATACCTTCCAGAATGATCTATTAAAAGTAATCTTGGTTATGTTCATCGCTTAAACTGTTTCTTTGAACATCCATTACATTTCAAATCAGACCAAGTTGGTTTGACATTACACCTACTGTCTCATCTCTGTGCCCTGTCAACATACCCATCACATTTTAAGCTTCATAGTCATTGATCTGATGACATCAAACCACTAAACTACTTGTATTACTAAAGCTGAATATGTTAAAAAAAAAAACTATGAACCAGATTTCCACTCCCAGTAAATACACTCCAGTGAAACATGTTCACTAAAAGATAAGATCACAAACGTTTGTAATATCTTCTGGATCTTCTGGAATATTCTAAAAAACCAATCTTATAGAATTTAGAACATACTAAAAACTGTGGACTACCCATTCAGTGGATTATTATACAATATTGTAAATGAATGAAATACAACTGCTTGCAATACTATGGATGATTTAACAGACTTATTAGTGAGTTAAACAGGACAAACACAAAACTATCTTACACAATCCCAACTATATTGTTTAAACACAGGCAAAGCTAAACTATAGTGTTAATAGCTAGAATAATGATTTTCTTAAAGGAAAAACTAAACACACACCATAATCTTCAGAGGCTTCTCAACTTCCCCAGAAAAGAAGCCACTCTCCTTAACAAGGACTCTGTAAGGAATGCATGAGAGAGATACTCTCCCATTACTCTTTCTCTGACATGCTTTCTACTGGTCTATTCTTTATACACTGTTTCAGCTACATTGATTGTCTTGTCTGCTTTTAAAGACTCCAGCAAACCACAGGGCATTTGTACCTGCTGCCACCTCTGCCAGAGATGAGCATTCCTCAGATATCTGTATGGCTTGCTCCCTAATTTCAATCAAATTTTTACTACAGCATTGTTTGCCACAGTGGAGACTTCTTTATCCAAATTGCAATGGTCAATGTCACACACACACAGCCATACTCCCTATCTCCTTGTGCTGTTTTCTTCCACACCTGGGCACTATTCAACATCTCAAATATCTCATATTATGATAATTTACCTTATTCTCTGTCTTTGTGTCCCACTAGGATATAAGCTCCTTAGGGCAGAGGATTTTTTTTTTTTTTTTGACTGCTTTATTAACTATTCTATTCCCAGAGCCTGACAAAGGCTGTAGCAGTAGAAGTCTCAGTAAATGCTTCTTGAATGAATAAAAGTGTAAGGTGTCTCAAATCCTGAAACCTAGCTGAATCAAGTCAGTATTATGCTACGTTTCTTTTATCAGAATAGGAATCAGAAGGTCTGGACAACACCACTGAGTATGAGAAGCAAATGAATATGCTCATCTGGAATAGGGAGCTGGTGAAGGCAGACTGACTTCTTGTCAGAAGGAAATTCTTTAACTTCTGACTTAATCATCCTGCAGCACAGCCTGGGCTGCAGAGTGTTTTACAATTCCCAGATGAAGTCTTGGATTGAATTCCTGGCTCTTGGCTCCTGCCTTGGCCCAACCTCAGCTTTTGCAGGCATTTGGGAGTGAACCAGCAAATGTGAATTCTCTGTGTATCTCTCTCTCTCTCTCTCTCTCTCTCTCTCTCTGTCTGTCTTAATCTCTGTTTCTCTCTGCCTTCTTCCTCTCAAGTAAATAAATAACCTGTTTTAGTCTCCCAGTTGATTTGGTTCAGTTTCAGAACCACTGTCTACATATATAATATTTTAAACTTGTGAAATGTGTAAAAACATAGACTTGCATACTATTTATTCCTCTATACATTCATCCTTTATCCTTCTACTCCACAGGTATTGATTAAGTACCAGCTCACTGAGTGGCAGGCACTATGTTGGTGGCAAGGTGTCTACTGGTAAACAGAAACAGTGTGGATGCTTCATATTCATCATATTCATCGTTATGGTTACCCACAGTATATTCTATATGCAGCATGACACTGTCCACTAACCAGGTTATGCCTCAGGCAGAATCATCTCTGAATGAATGAAAGTTGCCTCTATCCCTGCAGGCAGTTCTGAAGTGAAATGATGGGATGCAAGAATGTTATTAACAGTGACAAGAAATACTTCTCCCAGATTTTTTTTAATAGACTTTACCTTCTGGAAGCCACATGAGTTTTTGTTATTATACTCTCTGAGTTCTTCCACTTTTTCTCCTTCTAGGAACTAACATTTAATTTTCAGTTATTCCCTGACTGCAAAACTCTTAGAGTTTGTAATGTTCAGTCAGAGCAGCACTTAAACCTCAAGCACTTCTGTTCATGGACCAAGTTACAGGGGCTGACCATATAAAAACATACAATTTTGGTTCTTACTATTCATTTTATTTCAAATGGAGGTGGGAAGATAATTACCAAAGGTAAATCTCAATAATCATGTATAAAGTTAGTAATGTTGGGTCTATAGCTAGCATTTAATGAAAACATAGTTGATGCAATAACATATAAAATTCCAGTACATATATACTACTAATAACTATAATAGCTAACATTTTTGAACCTTTCCTTCTTCCAATCAGGCATTGTTTTAATTTCTTTACATGAATTAAGTCATTGTGTTCTCGAAGGAAAAATGAGAAGCATACCAAGTATTATCATTTCCATCTTAAAAGAGGACACTTGATGCATACAGAATTGATATGCATGTATTCACCTTCTTTATGTTAAACCAACAAAATTAGACATGTATGTCCTTTACAATTTAGATACATGCTCAGAATGCCTTTGTATTTGAGCTGCAAAATCTTCAAAGCCTCCCACTGCATATCATTATTCTTGCTGTTTTATAAAGAAAAGACTTGCTTTCCAGGTAATGCTGTCATGAGTCAGGTAGTTTGTGAGTTTCAATTCAAAAGAATTTTCAGAGAAGAATGCTTTTATATGTTTTATATAAGAGTACTGATGTCAAAACCTAATCCATGGTATCAGAGTTTTGCCAGAACGTTGTTCAGACAGAAATGAAAAACACGATCTCCCATGGGGTTCTTTTCCATAATGAAATCATTGAGATATGAAGGGCCCCAGGAGGAGGGCTTTTAAAGTTCCAGCCATTGGCAAATAAGAAACCAATTGAGATTTGTTTTTAAAAGAAAATGGTGTAATATTCCTATAGTTTGATATTAGGAGAGAAGCCAAAAATCTAAATTGTGGACCATCTGGAGAAGAAATATAATGAAGAAAGCCAACAAAAATATAATTACAACAACTGGCTTAGAAATAACAACTGTGTTTATTAAGAACAGCCAGAGTAGAGATGTCAAGAATAAAATCTGAGTTAAATTTCCATTTCAGCTTGACTGTGGGAATGGGAATAGAAAATGCTCTTATATGGTTATTCAACCCTCTCAGCAAAAGATATGAGAAGAATGTGGAAAATATCAGATGTAAAAAACCAACATTTAAACTCAATTCTATTATTTTCAGAAGAAAAAATAACTGACAGACATACATATGTGGAAACCTATGTTTGGTCCTACCTGGGAGTATTGAAATGAGGTAAATATGATCTTTTCCTCAAGAACCTTGTATCTGACCATGTACATAAAAACACAGTGTACATACAAATAAAGAGAGGGAATTTCAGAAAAAATCAAATGTAAAGATTAGTTTAGTAATAAACACAGGAAAATAAGCTTGGATTTAGTTACTAAAAGATAATCCACAGGAAGTACATCAATCAGAACTTCTCCAAAATACTCAAATAGAAATCTCTTGAGTTGACAATGATGTGGAACACATTTTTATTATATGTACAGAATATCTTTCATTCATTCCATTTGGACATATTAAGCATGGATACTGAAATAAATATATAAGCACTATTTGAGAGCACTCCAAAAAGTTCATGGGAAGTGTAATTAAAAGATAGTGTGCATTTTCCATCAACATTTTGAAGCCAACTTGTATGCTTTTCCTCTTGTCATCACAGATTTGATGAGGAAAAAAAAAATTTACAAGATTAAGATGCAATATGTAAAGGGAAAAAAGATAACTTTGTTGAAAGGCGACTATTAGAAAGGCTTCTAAGAGTAGATATAAGTGGAAGCATAGCTCAGTACTTCTTAGGAGGGGGAAGAGAATATGAGTGTAAGATATAAGAGCAAAATTCAGCACCCTACAAGGGAAGGCTGGCACACTGGGGAAACCTTATCGGTGTGCTACAAGCATAGTAAAGAAGGGGTACCTGGTGATTCCCTAACAACAAGGAAGTGTCTAGTCAACAGGTTCACCCCCAAGACTGGAATCAGTAATCTATTTTCTTCAGTGAAGTAAGAAAATTTGATCTACCTTTGCAAAACCAGGTACATCTTAAAATCGTTTATACAGTGAATCAACAAATTCATTCCAGTTTTGAATCCAAAGAGGCCTCTGTGATGTGTCATGGAAAAGCATGTGAATTGGACTGCTTCATCTTTTCATGCCCTTTGGAAAATAGGGATCCCCAGTGTTCCCTCAATGGTGTGTGTGTTGGGTCACAGTGAGCTAAGCCACCACATGGAACACCTATATCCCATAACAGAGTGCCTGGTTTGAGTCCCAGCTCTTCCAAATTCCACCAAGTCTCCTGATAATATGCACCCTGGCAGAGGTGATGGCTAGAGTGGTTGGGTTCCTGCCACCCACGTGGGAGACTTGGTTGAAGTTTCTAACCCCTGGATTTGACCTCACTCAGCGACAGATGTTCTGGACATTTGGGGAGTGAACTAGCAGATTGAAAATCTCTCTCTCTCTCCCCCTCCATCCCCAGTGCTCATTCCTTCAAGTAAATTTTAAAAATGGATTGTAATTTTTAATCTACTGCAAAATATTGAGACTTTCATTATCTTTTCTGAACATACTGTGTTGTGTCTCCTTCAACTATATGATTTGGCCACTATCTGTCACCTTACCATGGTATTGTGCTTCCAAAACCATGGCTGTCTGTCCAGGTATTTGCTTTATTGCCTGCCATGATTTTTCTTCTCTCCACTTGTGTAGTATGCTACATCTTCCAGTCTTCAAGTCCCCTCTGTGAAGACTCTGAGAGGAATTCCCTGACTTCCCTCTCTGAGGAACACCCTGTACCTCAGCCTCTGAAGACATTCCCCTCCACAGCACCTTTGACATTTGCAGATTTTAATTGTCTTTGGATGATGACTTCTTGTTACCCTTCTCCCTCTCTAGAATTCTAGGTCCATCAGGTAGCTTGACCAATCAGAGGGACCTAAGTTCTCGACTGAAAGTCCCTCCAGGAATTGCAATGTTCTATCTATCCATCAACTCTGGTGTGGGGAGGCCCACAATCCTCAAGAGAACTGTCATACAAAGCTTTTGGAATTGCTTGTGTTTGGGTCTGAAATATCACATATGGATTTTTGGCCAGAAACCAGATTTATTTTTCCCAGTAGGTTGTTTGCATTTCAACACAGAGAAGTTTTAAAATATATATGCATTATAACTTATTTTCCTTTATGCTGTTTTTCCTCTGTGTAATTTTGAAAGGCTATTTTGAAACCCAAAGTCTATAACTATATATGTATTTTTCCTAGCAGTTTATAGCATTATTGCTTAATTTCAAATTATAAACATAGATATTTTGAAATTGTGATCACCTATGATCAATTTGGTACATAGTGTGGAGTATGGATACACTTGTATTTTTCTTTCAAAAGGGGATTATCTTCTGTTTTGCAAAGCAGTGAACTTGGGAGGTTCTGGGTAGTATGGTTTACAGCCTCTCCTATATACATTTCTTTATGACTTCCTATGAAGCTGTAATTATCTCAACACAAATACTCTTTATTAAAAGGTAAATTAACCAATTGCCCCAACTGTAAGCTATTTGAGTGCTTCAAATAACTCAATGAAAGAGTACATTTTCTCTTAGAAAAGTTCTTATGGACTAGCGACTTCAATTTATGGAGAATCTTGTGACCTATTGCCTTGATCATTGTAAGACTAAATATTTTTCCTCTGGTTTCCAGAACATTCTCTGAAACATGGATCTCTCTTTTACGTGCAAAATTTAAGAGTCCTCCACATGAACGAGAACACAGTTTTGAGCAGCCCACCTGGTCCATCACCTTTCCTCTCATATTATTTGTTTCCAGAATCTCCAATGATTCTAGACATACCAATATGTTCTGTGGCATGTATCACCTTTAGCTTTCTTTGTCTCCATGGATTCAGGGTCACATGGTATTCATAGATTCTAACCCTATGTTTGATTATAAAATTGAAAAACAAAATTATAATGCTAATTACCTAAAAGTTCATTTTTAAATTTGTATTATGCAAAGAATATGACATGAGAGTCACAAAGCCCTGGAATTATAAAATAGCTTTTAACCCTGAAGTCCCTCTGAAATTCAGTTGTCTTTTCCATAAATGGCCATAAGCACACCTACAACTCTGAGCTTCCCTAAGAATGAAAACACCTAATATATAGGTACTTGTGACAGATACCCAATAACCGCCATTGCCTGCCCCTCATCCCCCATGCAACTTTCTCGTAATAAACTCTGGTAGACAGCTTATTCAAACTTTAAAGAAGACTTTTCAAGGATTCCTGGAACCAAAATCAATTTGAAAAAAATTTTCAAAGAAAGTCAGGCCTAGAACTCAAGATTTTACACATGCAACTGAAGGCATCATGCCTATGCTTCCCAGATAGTAAGACCACATGTGAAAGTTCCACTACACTGAGTACTTAGAGTTTTAAAATTAAGATCATAGAAATTTGAACTACGATATATCCTGCCCATAACATTCTCATATTGGCTTCACCAGTGTTGCTGATGATAGAGATAAGGGCCATGTCTGATTTTCATCAGCATGAAAGTAAAAACTCTGACATGCTTGGCAAATGAATCTGTGTGAGTCTCCTAGGTGACTAGGAGTGATGAAAAGTTAGGAAGAATTGGATTGC
Organism: Lepus europaeus; assembly: GCF_033115175.1. Classification (NCBI taxonomy): domain Eukaryota; kingdom Metazoa; phylum Chordata; class Mammalia; order Lagomorpha; family Leporidae; genus Lepus; species Lepus europaeus. The sequence goes on from NC_084848.1 coordinate 15,891,585, forward strand.
CACTCATGATAAGGATAATTGGATTGGGAGCACAGGTCTATGTTCTATCTGAGGCACACTCTTGCTGCTGACATGGGAGTGCTCAGCTGAGCACAGGCATTCTATAATGTACACTGCGGTTATTTGGACTCTGTCTCTCTGATGTGACATGAACTTAGGTTTCACAGTCCAAAGTAGTCCCTAAACCACATGAGGCCCCTGACAGCCAGAGGTGTCTGTAATCAGATCCTGCTATAACTCAGAAGGGATGCTTCTATTTCAACACAGAAAAGGCCACTAAAGAATGTTTGCCTTTGTTGATACAATAGCAGTTTGTTCTAAAAGTTAGCAACTTTGCTTAATATGTTTGTTCTGTTTGAATCAAGCAAAGTATTTGACAATAAGGAAACATTTTCTTTATAGAATAATATGGACAAAGTGTTTTAAAGTTATTGTTGGTGTCTAGTTTTACATATCTGATAAAATATATTCATAAACATATCTATTAGTAAATCATGATTTGCTTTTTTGTAAAGACTAAAATTGAATTGAAGTAAAGTTTTATCATGTATTACTGCATTCTTAATCTATTCAATAGAAATAATTAAATTTTTTCATTTGGAAAAGGGGAGTTTATGTTAAGCGATGATTAAGATTTTACTAAAATATAAGAACTTTTATAAATTAATGTGTAAGTTATTGCAGTGGCTCAAAGGAGATTTTTAATAAGCCTGAGGAAAGCAAGTACATCATCTCTCAAAAAGGCCACATGAGAATTTGCCATTCATTAACTTGGTCAAATGATCCCAGGCCAGAATCCAGGCCCTTAAATTTCTAGGCTCTCAAATTTATTATCTTTGTACAATAATAAAGCATTTATCAACCAGGTCTGAAAAAAACCTATCATTTTATAATGAAAAACATGACTGTCTCAAAGCTTGGAATATGCATATCACCATGATCAGTGCATCTCCTTCTTTTTAAACCACTCAGAGAGCAAAACCTTACAAAGATTATTGTTGCTGAGAATGAGATCAGATCATAAGTCTCTAATAGCCAGGCTGAAAGGATGTGAAGTGTTCAGCGGTAGGCAGGATGTTGTCCACTGGAATCAATGGAGATCGCGCCTCTCCGCTGTCAGCACTTTGCTAGACCCTGTTACACAATGCATCTGTGAATCCCTCGTCTATGCTTCCATGGCTGTCGAATTCCGTGTCTGAGGAGCTTATTCTTTCTTTAGGCAGCATGCGTACTTGGTGCTGTGGTTGGCACATTTAGTCTATGTGTTCTTCAAAACTTCACGCGTTGAGACTTAATCCCCAAATTCCTATATTAATGAATGGTATTTGGAGGCGAGGTCTTCAGAAGGTAATTAGGATTAGATGTGGTCATAAAGCAGTGGCCACCATGATGGCATTAGTGACTTCATAATACAGGGAAGAGAGACCTGAGCTAGTACACTTGCTCTTACCCAGCATGTCATTCCTCCCGCCATGTTATGTGCCGCAAGACAGCCCTCCCAGGTGCTAAAGAGAGGTGAGTGTCATGCTCCTCACTACCCAGCCTCCAAAGCTGGGAAAATACTAATCTTTATAAACTACCCAGTCGCAGTTGTTTTGTTATAGCAAGAGAAAGTGGACAAAGATATTTGAGCTACACTGAAGTCTTAAAGGAGAGACATCTATACCATTTCTTTTAAGTTGTATTTTATATATCAACATTGTTATCAAAATTTTAACTTTCAAAGAATAGCTTTAATGTCCTGTTGATATCTTGTAGGAGTGTATCAGTATTATCCTTAATAGCAACCAAGGTTAAGAAAACAAGCATAAACTAGAAATGTATTTTCACTATTAAAACACATACCTAGCATGAAAAACAATTCATTCTCTATATGAATTGTGGGCCAAGCTGATCTTAAGGCCTTTACTGTAAATTGTTCAAATGCTGATGGGTTTTTTCTTTCTTCTGATTTTATTGGTGCACTTCTGATGGCTCTAATATTTTCTAATCAACCTATGAATTATATCACCTTAATTATTATTTTTTATTAAACTTTTATTTAATGAATATAAATTTACAAAGTACAGCTTATGGGTTACAATGGCTTCCCCCTCCCAAAACTTCCCTCCCACCCACAACCCTCCCCTTTCCCACTCCCTCTCCCCTTCCAATCACATCATGATTCATTTTCAATTCTCTTTATATACAGAAGATCAGTTTAGTATATATTAGTTAACGATTTCAACAGTTTGCCCCCATATAGCAACACAAAGTGAAAAAAAAGGGAAGAGACCACCTTAATTATTTTAGTAGGCCTCAGCATATAAAAATTTAGGTAGATTCAATTTTTAAATGTAGATTTCTCTAAATTATTTCTTATATTTCAACACTTGAGTTAAAATTCGGAAATTATTTTCAATTAAAAGATAAATGTAGGTAAATGTCAAAGAATATAAAAAGCCAGACCTAAGTTTATTCTGAAAATCAGAAGCAGAGTTTATAAATGATTCCTAGGTTTAGCTATATTTCACCATCTTATAGAAAATATTGCATATTAATCCTTCATCTCTTCTTTTTTCTTTCCTAAGGAAATATTTTGTTTAGTATACTTTATGTCATGGTGGGGGGAGTCATTTGGCATAGTGGTTAAGACACTATTTGAGATACCCACATCCCGCTCTACAGAGCCTGGATAAGATTCCTGGCTCCAGTCCTGCCAATGTGCTTCCTGGAAGGCAGCAGGTTATTTTTCTGACCACCAAAAAGAGGGAGACCTGGATAGGGTTCTGGGCTCCTGGTTTTGGTCTGGTGCATCCCTGGTTCATGTAAATATTAGAATAGTGAACTAGTGGATGGGAGATCTCTGTATTTCTCTATCTTGACTCTCTTTTCTGCTTGATCTCTCTTTTTCTCTCTCCCCCATCTCTTCCGTTCAATAAATAATTGTTTTTTAAAGTTATAAAATTTTGTTAAACTTTAGTTGAAAGAGATTATACTATATTTTCAATATCAATAAAATATTAATTTGGATATTTTATACCTCCAAACCATAACATATATAGGGCATAGAAAACAAACCATCCACAAAGATTTATGTTTCTTCTCTGTAGTTTAGAGTTGTTGATAGAGAGCAGCTACGTAGCCAAGGAATCTGTCTTCTAGTAACATTTGCATCTCAGTGTGTCCTGTAATTATTTTTTAGTAACAGATTATGAGTAGAAATAATGAACACCATCTCAGCAGCTCTCCTCTACTTTCTTTCAAAGGTCACAGAGGATGACAGAAGAACATGACAGAACAAATCTAGGGTCTTTCATCATCACAAGAAAGAACACTTGTTGCAAACCTATACTAAGCTGTTTAAAAGTGAAAAAAAAAATCAGCCTCCATTTTATTTACTTACAGTTGCTTCAAATAATCACTACACCTAGTAGAATCTTTGAAACTAGCAAATTAATATCAAATGAAATATTAAAAGTCATTAAATCTACTACCTTCCAAGCACAATTCAGGATATTAGTCCCATTGAGTTCAAATTTGGATTTTTGGAAGGGAAGAACATAAGAAATATATCTTTACAAGATTGACATGGCATGAACGGAAATTCATTGACTTTTCATTCCTCCACTTATCCAGTTGATTTCATGGACTCCCAAAATTTATAATTGGCTCTGAACTAGAGGAAGAAATGTAGCCTAAAGAGAGAGAAAAGGAAAAAAAATCTTTCTCTTGATTGAATAGGAACATAGTCATACGATTAAAGAAAACTTTTATTCTTAAGCTCCTCAATAATTAAGAACATGGCCTCAAGTGATTCAGTGGCCTATGTTTAATTGGAGGTCAAATTAGAGTAATATAAGATCAATGGAAAGTTAAGCCCAATACTAAGGGTACAAAATCATCCTAAAATGGGCAAATAAAAGTTGAAGGATGAGGAGAAGGCAAAGAAAATGGGCCAAATCTGGCAAATAAATGAGAGAAAAGATCAAATTCCAAGACCGCAGTTCTATTCAATTTGTATGGGTTTTCTGTCAAGGAAAGCTAATGTACTTGAATATTCATTGTTTTAAATGGTTTTTTGGATTATGTACAATATCCGTTGTGGAAATCCAAGTGTGTAACTAAACAGTGAAAATAGCTTTTTTACTACACCTTTTACATGTCCTCAGCTGCTAAAAATACATGACAAACTCTAAACCAATCTTCTTTTGGCTTTGACTTAATGGAATTATTGGCATATATGAAAAAATAAGATGCTTAGATGAGATCCCAATGACCAACCAAGTACATACACATTTACCATTGTTCTGTGCCAAGGTACTGTGTGAAGGTGACTTTGTTGTAGCTCTGAGGATAACTAATAGGGGTGAGTTTTCTCATTCCTGAAGCACATATCCATTCATGAATGGCTCACACAAACAATTGGGCAGAAAATAATTTTCATATTTCTTCTAAGCTTGTCCCAATTAATGGATGTGGAAGCTTAGAATAGCATATTTATTCCATGATGTTAGTGTAATGATTAAAGGCAAGAAATTTGTAAATGTATTTGGTATAGTACCTGACAAAGACTAATAAATGAAGTAATGAAAATATTTATTATTGTTGTTGTAGTAAGCTGAAGGCCCTAATTTTTTTTTCATTTTCTAAACTCTCCATACCTCAGTAATCATTCCCTTTGAACCAGAAGTTCAGTGGCAAAAGCATCTAAGGACCCTTGACTAGTGTACACATTGCAAGGATTTCCACTTGATACTCTCTTTGCCACCTAATATTTTATGACTCTTTGAGATCACTCTTAGCTGATTTGCCAGTATATTCTTCATTCAGCTACTGTACTCACTAATTTGTCTGTTCAATATATGGGTCCAGAGTCTCTCATTCTATTTAGTTTTAAATAGACCAGCAGTGGTTAAGAAACATGGCTATACACAACATTTTCTGTAAACAACTACATGAAAAAGAGTAACTTCCTATAACAGTATCCATTCTCATGGTTCCCAATTTCTTAGCTTGGCACCTTCTTTCTAGATTCCACTATTGTTAAGGAGGTTATAACTTAAAACAACTTAGTTGGAGAGCAAGAATATATGGAGCAAAGAAATATAAGAGTTTATGCCAATAGAATATGTTAAATCCCAATCCATGAGAATAAAGAATTTATACAAAGTAAAGAAAGGGGATGGAAAAGGAGACTGTGATCCTGCAGAAAGGCATGCAATGAGCGCAGGTCAGGCCACACCCACCCTGAGCTAAATGTCTGCTGCTCTCTACACCAGAGCTGATACATGAGTTCAACATGGAGACACACTTAACCATCCATCTCCACTTTGGAGGAAGTGTGGAAGGGTACTTGTTCATATTTGCATAGCAAACAGTGATATACAAAGGAAATAAACTTGGCTGAGGATGAGGGTATCAAGTTGAAGAGCTTTGTGGCTACCAAAAAGCCACAGAAATAATTAATGAATCAAACACATCCTGATTGCATAATTCTTTACCTGTTAGAAGCCAACACTGCAAGGAAGGAAACCCTTGCTTCTTCTAGTCCCAAAGACATTTGAACCTAGGCTCCGAGCTGTCTCAAAGAAGGCAATGAATCAATTACATTCAAATCACTTCTTTGTGCTTATCCCCAATAAAACAAAGTGTGGGCCAGATTTTTTTTAATGCAGTTTTCAGCTTCTTTTTTCAATTTTTCCCATACTGAACTCTCCATCATTCTTCTCTTTCTTCAATAGCTGTTTAGCTAATATCAGCACTTTTCTGGAGAATTGGCATGCTGTAGACTATAAAATATATAAATTCTATGCCCTCAAGTATTAATATATCAGAATTATAAACAGATAAATCATAAGTAATGAATGTATAACAAATATGATGTTTGTGGTCACTATTGTGAATAATAATGTAGGATACAGGAGGCAGAGGGTACTAGGGGAGCAGGATTGAATACTGTTTGTCTATACAGCAGATGGGATTTGTCAACATTCTCACGTCTCTATCTCCCATTTCTGTTCCCTGGCTTCTTCCATTCCAGCCACCCCGGTCTTTTCATTTCAGTTGACTTATCAAGCATACCCCCTGCCTCTGGCTTTTGCACTTGCTGGTTTGTTTTTCCTTTACTTGAGTGAACACTGACTTACTTCTCCATTGTTTACTTGAATGTTTATTTTTGAATGAGTTTTTTTCCTACCCTTCCCTTCTAAAATTTAACTTACTCCTTCTACCTTAATGCTTATTACTTCTCTGTTATTTTTCTAATTCCAGATTATCACTATCTAATTTGATTTTTATTTGACTTATTTACTATTTTTTTTTCGGCTTCCCCATTAGAGCATGATTATCAAGGTAGGATTTTGTTGGGCTTTTTTTGTTTTTAATCTGTATTTATTTTTCTGTCTCTAAAATCCAGAAAAGTGCTTAACAGAAGATATTTGATAAACATTTGTTGAATAAATGAGTTGATAATGTTGCATAAATGCATTAGTCTGTTTTTTATGAGACAAATTAGTACAAACTTAGTGGCCTAAAACAATACATGTTTATTTGCTTCTAGTCATGGAGGCCAGGTTCAAAAATCAGATTTTTTAAAGATTTATTTGCTTCTTTAAAAGGGAGAGGGGGTGAGGATTAAGAAAAGTCTGAGGAGGTGTCACATGAATAGCAAAATGAGAGGAGTATCTATGTCTGGGGCTTGGTGTTCTCTTCAACGCATTGAAAAATAGTTGCCAAGAACCTGGACTGGATCATGTTTGGGGTGCTTACCTTTTCATAATCAATGTATTATTTTTAAGTAGTTGCCTTAAACAGATCCTTCTCCCAAAGTCTGGAATTTGCAGATATCCTTGGAATATGGGTACTGCTATCATGCTACAACACCCTTTTTAGTCCTGCTATACTGTATTGTTATTATGATGATAATTATTATTATCATTATTATTAACTGTAGAACATAAAAAACATAAAAGTAGATATTGCAGTAAAATGGACAACAGTAAAACATAAAAGGAAGGAATCTTCATAACTCGAACTACTCATCAACCAATTTTACCCTGAGCCACATCACGTTAGTTTGCCTTTAGCGTTTACTAGATGCATATTCTGTCATATTGTGCTTCTGTGACTTAAATATATTTGAGGATTCCCAGAGGCAAAGAACTTTAGTTTTAAAATATTTTTTACCATGAGACAGAGAGAGAGCACGATCCCATCCACTGGTTCAATTCCCAAATTCCAGCAATACTGGTGATGGCCCAGGGTTGAAGCTGGGAGCTAGGAACACAATTCAGGTCTCCTATGTGAGCGACAGGAAGCCAAACACTTGTCATGATGCTGCTTCCCCAGGCACACAGAATCTGAAAGCTGCAGTCAGGAGTCAGAGTCAGGAGTGGAACTGAGGTATTCTGGTATGAGGAACAGACATCTTAACAGCTACACTTAATGCTAACTTCCATCAAGTCTAAGTCAAAGAGATGTAAGTATGTGTCAACCAAGACTAAGTGATCAACAATGCTGTATGCATAATTAGGGGTACAGTCATAAGACTTAAGTTCATATTTTGAGATGATTACAATCTAGCGGGGGAAACAAAATACATGCTTAATAATAAATAGAAAATTTTACTTATTGTGAACAATGACCACTTGTCAAATAAATATACTGCATATCAGATCATGTTGTAAAGGTCACATATACAAAAAGTCACTTAGAAATGACAGAAGAGCAAGTAATTAGGAATAAGATTTTACATGGTGTGAGAGTGTCACCGAATCTTCTCACTATGTATTATGCATACCAGGGGACATGTCCTGAAAATTCTATCCCATAGTTATAAACAGTAGACAATCCTCCAACCTGCCAACCTGCAGCCTTCCCCAGCTCAGTAAATGACAAACTCATTCTTTCAGTGGCTAAATCCTGAAACACAAAGTCATTTCCTCTCACATTTCAAAGCCCCACGTTTAACTCATCAGCTGAACCTCTTGGCTCTATCTTCAGAGTATATCCAGAATATGACCACACTAACCATCCTATATCTCTGAATCTATAAATTTGCCACCTAAATTACTCACTTTTCTGCTCCCACCCATGCACCCAAGAGTCATACTTTATCAACAGAGCAGTTAGACTGTGCTCTTTAAAAATTAAGAGAGAACATGTCATTTGTCTGCTCAAAATCCTGCCATAGCTGCACAGGTCACAAAGATCAAAATCTCAAATCCATGCAAGCAATTGAAAGACTCTCAGGTATCTCACCTCCTGCTAACTCTGAATTTGAATCCCATCACATTCCCCCATCCTCATTCAGCTCCAGCCCACCAGGTCTCCTTGTTGCTCTGGTGATGCACACAGAGTGTTATCTTGCTTCTGCCACTTGCTCTGTGTTGAACACATTTCTCCATATATCTAAAGGACTCATTCTCTAGGTTCCCCTGCCTCATCTTTGTTCATATGTTGCCTTCTCAGAGAAGACCTCCGTACCCAAAACTCTATTTTCTATATCCCACACTTGCCATACATCACATATTTATTTCTTTATTGCTAACCTCCTTACCTCCAGCCCTAGCATACAGGAAGCTCTGGCACTGTTCCCAGTGGCTTCCCCAGCATATGTGGCAGTGGCTAACACCACAATTAGGCCTTAATCCCTCTTCAGAAATAACCTGTTTGAAACACCAGTCACAAAATTCCCATAACGTTGGTCCTCCCACATGCAATGAAACTTACAAACGTCATAGTCTTCTATTTTTTTCTTTGCTTTTCTTGTGAGCTTGAAGTAAGCCGGATTTGGTGTTTTGAAACCTTACTTATTTATTTATTTTTATTTAAAAGTCAGAGTTACACAGAGAGAGAAGGAGAGGCAGACGGAGGGAGAAAGAAAGGTCTTCCATCCGCTGGTTCACTCCCCAATTGACCACAAAGGCCAGAGCTGTACTGATCTGAAGCCAGGAGCCAACAGCTTCCTCCGGGTCTCCCATGCAGGACTTAGGCCATCCTTTACTGCTTTCCCAGGCCAAAGCAGAGAGCTGGATCAGAAGTGAAGCAGCCGGGTCTCCAACCAGCGCCCACATGGGATGCCGGCCCTGCAGGCGGAGGTTTTAATCTGTTACGCTACAGCGCCAGTCCCAGATGTTTTGCAACCTTTTAACTACACTTTGTAGAGAAGATATTTGTCCTAATGTCAGAAACACTGAAAGAGAAGGCAAAAGTGATGTGCCTGCACTGGCATGAATAGGGACTCTGCTTCTATAAGATGTACCTTTTAGAATTAACAAAAGTATTTCATATTGTATTTAATTTTGTCACATCAAAAATTCACCATGCTACTCAGTTACTTATAAATCTGTGCATTCTTTTCTTAAAAGTTACTATTTCTGCATCGTTTTTTAAATGTGTCATCTTTCTGGCCACTTTATCTTGGGGATTTTTAACATGTAAAGTAACACTGACAGAGTTCTAACAATTTAACAAATTCTTTCACGCAATTATATCCCTGGCTGCCAAAATCAGGGCAGAGCAGCAATTTTACTGAGGCTTAGAGAAATTAAGTGTTTTACCTAATTTCACAGAGCTTATATTTGTCAGAGTCACACCCTTAACACAACTCTAACTTTCAGCACTGGGCAAAGTATTGTTGGGGCCGTAAATTCTACACCATCCAAATGGAGCATAATTTGAGGTTTGCTTGTGGTACTGAGACTCTGATTCATGACATAAAGTACATATTCAAAAAAACATGGTAAGGAGGAGGTAAATGTTTCACATTCACCTAAAATCTTCCAATTTTCTGTCTGTATATGATTTTCACAAGGATAAGAGTTCATATTTTAGTATCTTTAACTGGCAAGATAGACAGTTTTGTGGTAATGACAAATAACTGTCATGACTCAGTGACTTTCCACAGTCCACATTAATTTGTAGCTCACTCTCCATTGCAATGCATGTCAATGGTGGCTGTACAGCTTCTATTTGCAGTACTGCAGTTTCCAAGAAACTGCAATACTCCTCTGAGTGAAATGGTAAACCACTATATCTTAGAAGTGACACACCTCAATTCTGCCCATGTTTTATTGGTCAAAGTCATATGTCAGTTCCTGAGTGCAGTGAAATGTGTCTGTCTTCAAGGAAGGACAAATCAGATGTCAGTGGCATTGGAAACTATAGCCCTCCCTTAGAGATTATATTCAAGAGATGATACATTCTACTTCGCTTCCTGGATTGCAAGGAAATTGGAAGTCACAGAGTAGGTAGTAAGTGGATACAAGGTGAAACTCAGCTAAAACTCGTGGTTCAAGACTTGATATTTAATATACACTAAATTACGTGGCTTAAGGGGTCAGCAATAGGCACCTTGGAAAGCCCTGGCTAGAGGTCAGCATTGCCATGAAGACTCTGAATGCTCTTCGTGGCATGTCTGCTCTCCATTTCCTTTCTCATCACTTCTCCACCATTGAGCCTCACAGGTTTAGCATCCTGAGGAATCTGAACCACTCTGAGGACCCCAGGCATCCAAAAAGTACAAAGCAGACTTGGGAAAAGAATTTAAATTTATATTTGAGGCTAAATTCCATATACCCCAATTTTTTCCAGTTGTCAAAAACAATTGAAGAGACTGCTCCCTAAGGTTCTTCACAATCACAATCATCAGTGAAAGCAGGCTTATTTGGCCTCACACAACTAATAAAACATCACTCACTTTTCCATGATATTTGTTTGTCATAAGAAACAATCATAAGACAAATGTTTTTTCGCTGGAGAAAAACAAGGCACATACCTACTTTGGGATAAAGGCTCTTTTCCTTTAGCTATTTAAAATGATCAATCTTATGTAAGGAAACAATTTTACTCTTCAGTGGTCCTTAAAAGAAAAAAAATGAAGTAAACAATAATGTTGGAATCTTTCTTTGCAAAATCCAGATTGTGGGAATTTCTACATTAAGAGTGACTTAATTTCATCAGCAAATAAAGAACAAAGGAGCAATTTATAGATTTTTAAGGTCCCTTAAAAGATTTATTACTTAACATCATTGTTCCCTATTCAAACCAATTTGTAAAGGTTTATGCAATAAAAGACACTTAAAACCTACCTGTGCATTTTAACTGATAGAATTTTTGTTTTTGTTTCTAGTTTTAGAATACTCATTATTTTGTGGATACATATTGAAATATGTGCAGATGAAATTTTTTAATGTCTGGGAAACAAATTTCAATATAATACTATAGAGCTGGAGGGATATCTGATAGAACAGGTGAAATGAAAATATCTCTAGTTGATAATGATTAGGGCTAAGTGTTGTAGAGAACGTTAGGATTCATTGTAGTTTTGTTTCTGTTTTTGTAGATTTGACATTTTCCATATTAAGCTAATTTTGGAAACTCATAGTAGCTACTCATGACCAATATTTAACACTACAGCATTACCTTTGTCAAGACGTTTCTAATTCATGCAGCTCCATTCATCTTCTGAACCCTAACAACTTAATGATTTATTTAAAGTTGAAGCAAGAATACTGGAGAATGAAGTCAGGTTCCAGTTTTCCGTGTTGTAACATTTTGATTTTTGGAGCTGTAGAGCCACCCTATTTTCATAGGTTGCAGCCATGTAGAGCCAAAGGGAACATTTTCCTACTTCACAATATGAGTTTTTGCTGATGGGGGCTAATGAAATTTCAGTTTATCTCCATTGACATTGGGCTAAACTTGCCTGGTATTTGAAGTGCATAGAAAAAATAAACTTCTCTTTACCTTTCTTCCTTGTGTTTAAGTATTTCATTTTCTATTTGCAGTAACACAAAGATTTAGATGTGAACAAGAAAATCTCAGTGCTTAAGATCTTCATCAATCTTAGTGTAATGACTCGAAAGTACAGTAACTCCATTTTCTCCAAGAAACTAACCCACAAAACATGTATTTGCAAGTTAGCCTTGACCTTGGTTTGTGATGTCAACATGAGGCTTCTTCCAGTTAGTAGCTGGTCTGCAAATTCCATAACAACAGTATCTGAATTTTATTTTTAACATGGTCTTTATGTATCTGGAATCTCAGCTTTACAGCAAAAATCCTTGGATATATTTGAGTTGAATTGCTTATGGGTAACACACTAAAGAAACAATGATGGAGTGTTGAATTCGGGGTCTTGAACAAGATGCTGTACTGTCTTCTGACACAACTCAATCAGATGTCAAAAAGTTCAGCACGGTGGAAGCACTAATGAATGTGAGCCTTGCTACATAGTTCTGGCAATAAATGCATGTTCTGTACAAGCACATGGTCTTCTTGTGTGTGTGTGTGTGTGTGTTAATGCTATGTGTATATGTTGCCTGTGGTATTTGTACCCAAACTAACCATTTGAGAGGACACACTGAGCATGCAAAAAGCCTTGAAATGAGGAGTGCTTGTACCAGAATTTCAGTCCACATAATGCAGTTGCCCACAAGCTGACATGAAGAAACAATTCTAAGCCAAGAGCACTTGATTCAGCTGTCCTTGCTAACTAGATCAGAGCTAACATAGATCCAAATTACATTCTCAGAATCTCCTCAAATTTCACCATTTTTTACTTCCTGTATTATTTTTCCATTTCCTTTTGGGACTTAAGTACATACATTATTCTCATATCATTTGGTAGAGAAAATAAATCATTTTTAACAAAATTAAATCTCATAGTTCCATTCAATGTAATAAAGCACAATCATTTAAGACCATTTCTGGTCACAGTGTATCTTGACCTTTTTTTGAGGGGCAGAAAAAGAGAGACTGATAGACAGAAAAAGAGAAAGAACCTCCATCTGCATCCAAATTGCATATAATGACCCGGACTGGGCTGAGCTGAAGTTGGGAGCTGAGAATAGAATCCAGAGCTCCAGTGTCGGTGGCAAAGACCCAAGTATTTAACCCATCACTGCTGTGTTCCAGTCCTGCATTAGCAAGAAGCTGGAGTCAGAAGCTAGATCCAGGAATCAAAGCCAAGCATTCCAATGTGGCATATGGATATATTAAGCAATGTCTTAACTTCTAGGCAAAGGTCTCGTCCCTGTGTGACCTTGAGCCAGTAATATTCAGTCTCCTCATCTGTAAAATGTAGCAAAGAGTAAAATGTACATTGTAAAGTTGTTGCAAAGCTTAAACAAGAATTAATGAAATTCTCTAGTACCATATCTAGGACATAGTAGGAGCTCAGTACATTTAGTTAGACAGAAAAAGAAAAAAAAATATTTTCAGTTTGGTTTACCAAAGAAACATTATGAGTCAATGATGGAAAGGGAGTAGGAAAGGGGATACATATAGATTTAAAAAAAGGAAAAGATGCTGAGAGAAAAGCTTATGTCCAATATGAAAATCGAATGTAAGAACAGGAACAAAGAGAAACTTGTTCACAGGAAAAAAAAAAACCCTCAAATTTGTATCTATAATTCATCCCCATCTTTGAATGCCTAAAATGTAATAAACACTGCACAAGACACTGGGTTTTAATAATCATCATAATAACCACTAGGATATTTTAAAGGATGAGCTACTATGCAGTGGATGCCATAACATAAGCAAACAGTAAATGCCATATCTTCAGGAAGAATGGGCCTGTTCACACTCAAGAGACGGCAGATTTAGGCTAGAGAGAATCACTATGGAGGAGTTGCTAAAGAAGTAGCCCTTTATTGAGGTCATCAAGGAAAACTAAGACAGTTTCTATAGGAGCATGGTTCAAAAGATGATCCAAAAAAATTCAAAGTCAAGTAGACTTGAAGGAGGGGATTATTGAGAATCTGACAAACATCATAATACCACTATGAGAGACAATGACATGATCAGCCCTTGTCTAGACTGTTGAGGAACAACTTACTATTTTATTCCTTTTAGTATTTTTGTTATGTGGTTGTTGTTGTTGTTGCTCTGTTTGTTCTACATAAGACCACTGGTTGAACTCTGTAATCAATGCACAATCATTCTTAGGTGTTTAAAATTAACAGAAAAGTGATCTATGTTAAACATAGGAGTTGGAATAAGAGAGGAAGGAGATATATAGGTTGTTACATGCTCACTCGGACTTACCTCCAATGGTGGAACTAGAAATGTGCCAGGGGATTTCAAATCAATCTTACCAAGGAGGCAGGTACCAATGCCAGCGCACTTGGTAAAATGATAAGTATAAATACACAACCGATCAAAAAGTTAGGGTATGTGTTGAAGAGATTTCACAAATAAGACCAGTGTAAGCAAATAATGAAGGATAGAATTAAAAGGGAGAGAATGATCCTGCGGGGGAAGCAGGACACACAGCAGACTCATAGAATGGCAAACGCCCAAAACAGCACTCCTGCCTCAGAATCAACCCTTGGGACATTCGGATCTGGCTAAAAGGTCCATGAGAGTCTCACAGGCATGGAAAGCCATGACACGGTGGCAAAAAACAATCTAAATGAAAGACCCTGGTGAACAAGACCCCAGCAGAAGGAACAGGCCATCAAGGGGAGAGGCGCCTTTCTCTGAAGGGAGAAAGGAACCTCCACTGTGACACAGCCTTGACTAAACAAGTTCAGAGTCAGTGAACTCAAAGGACTTCCATAGCCTAGACAGCTCATAGCAAGAGTCTCGGGTGATTGCTGACGTCATAAATAAGAGTGCCAATTGTTAAATCAACAAGGGGAGTCACTGGGTACATGCTCCCCATGTAGGATCTCTGTCCTTAATGTGTTTTACTATGAAACTTAAAAACACTACTAGTCAAACAATACCCTATACCTTGTGCGGTTGTGTGAGTGCAGCCTGTTGAAATCCTTGCTTAGTATATACTAAGTTGATCTTCAGTATATGAAGGTAATTGAAAATGAAACTCGATAAAGGGCAGGATGGAAGAGAGAGAGGGGAGGGCCACGGGGCGGGGGGGAGGAAAGCCATAACAATACAAAAGTTGCACTTTGTAAATTCACATTTATGAAATAAAAAATAAAAAAATAAAACATCATAACACAAGGACCCTAATACAGAGATTGGAGGAGTAATGGGAGAGGGGACTAGGAATATAAAATTCTTTCCATTTAGTAATTATTATGTAATCAATAGCAATATCTTTTTAGAAATATAAAGAGACAGAATCAAATTTGGCAAGAGGGTAGAATAGGTAGGAGTCTTTATAGATTTTGACATTCAAGCCTTCCAGGATTTGGACTTGGTGATGGGAATATTTTTTAAACTAACTTGCAAGAGAAAGGAGTGATGGGAACAGGTGGATTAAAAGTTGTGTATTGCTTTGAGTATGACATTCATGTTCCAGATAAATTTATTCAATAAAATTCAGCTTCACTGGGCAATGACTGTTGAAAGTAAACATAAGTATCCAGTATATGATAGTTGACCCTATTGATCTTGATGATAGTATTTATTCCTTACCAGTATGAAGAATTTCTTCAACTTAAGTTTCTCAATGCCAAAAACAATATCATATGTTCCTCTCTTATCCCATAGCTCTCACATAGTATCGGCTACATAGATATGTCTAACAAACAGCAGGATCAATGAAATAGAATTTTATGGAATAGAAACTAGTTCTTCAGTAGGAAATAAATCTTGTTAAGTGGTTTGCCAATAGAAATGTTAAAAAAAAAAACTAATTCATTAAACAAAGATCAGTTGTGAATATATACTCTCCTGTGTTTAGAGGTCTTTGATTTCTAACAGAGTCATCTAGTTTCATCAAAAGCACAATATAATGCCTATACACTCTTAAGATAAAATATCTGTACTACCTTAATTTCAAATTAATCATTCATTCTGATTTTTTTAGTTGATGGATGGACTCTCACACACTAAAGTTCATCATCTGGAAAGAAAGCCTTCTAACTCCCAATTTAATTGTTTCCCTGTATCTCCCTCTGGACATCCTCAAGAGCCTGCAAACTCTCCAGATCCCCATCTGAACTCAGTAGGACTTATCTCCTTATTATAACATCCCTTCCACTCAATTATCCAGGTTCAAATCTTTTACACAACTATGATTTCTGCTTCCCTCAGGTCTCATGCCCCAACATTTGGCAAATGCTCTTATTTCTTTTTGCCCTTAAGCCTTTCAATAATCATTTTTCCCCTTTATTTTTACCTTCCTTCCCATTCTCCCTATCAGTGCAATTGCCTGCCATTGTTTCATTTCTCATCAGTCAATCTTTTCCCCAATAGATATACTTATACTAATGTCCACATTTGTTATACTTAAAATGTGGAGTTAATTTTACCCCACAAGAAGAAGTTGTTGAGAGGTGGGACAATCACCATAGAATTGCAGATACTATTACTCAACACAGCTTCTTCCCAATCCAACTCCAGGCACCATACAGTGTGATATGAAGAGGTCATAAAAGCCTTTCACAATACCAGGCTGTTGTTTGCAGGCTATATTTAAGCTCCAGCTCTTCCAGCAAATTGAGCATTGCCTGGACGGAGAGCAGCCCACTCAAAAGGCAGCCAAAGAGAGACTTTGTCATAATCTACACTTGTTTTGTGTTAGCAGATATTTTTAGAGGATTAAAATGGAATACTGGCTGCTATACACAGCATTCAATGTGAAATGTTTTTACAGAACACAGGGGGATTCCTTTTTATTTTTACAAATGGTGAACTTAAAAAAAAATGAAGAACACACACACTCAAAAACAAAGCAAAACAAACAAAAGCTCCTTCTGATTTCTTTTGCCTGAAAGGAAGTGGTGTAGGAAAAGAGAGTAAAGCCATAGGAATTTAGAGCTGGAAAAGGCCGTAGAGATCATTCCTTCCAACCCCTCAAATTACAGATGAGGAAACAAGCTAAAGAATGAGCAACTTTCCCAAGATCACAGTTAGTTAAATTTTCAGCAGGGACTAGAATTTAAATCTTTTAAATCCCTGTCCAGGTCTCTTAAATCGTAAGGAAAGGTAGAAAACAAGCATTATTTCCCAAGGAATCACTTATCTACTTGCAAAAGGAGGTTTTGCCTACCTTACAAAGTCTCAGTCTGTGTTACCACAGGTTTAAAATATGGAGCAACAATTCTGCAAAGTTCTTTCAGGCAAGTCCAGTATCTTCCTGCTGGGTTTCCTGGCTGCTCTGAGAAACATGTTCCAGGGCCAATGGTTACTTCTACAGACTGCATACAAGAGAATGAACAGGCAGCTTCTGAATTATGCTCCCTGAGCTGTTTGGGGTTTGGCACACCTTGCAGTTTCACAAAGAAGTAAATTTCAATTTCCAGAAGAGTGAATTTGGGAAGGGGAAGAAAAAGAAATGGTTTTAACTGAAAGGTGAAACACAAACTGTGGATTTTACCATGAATGATAGACAGTAATTTCATTGTGTATGAAATATATAAAGAGAGGAGAAATGCTAAAAAGGCCATAATAACAAAAACACAGCATCACACTTATATTTACTAGCTAGAAGACTGGAGAGCCCACTTGCTAAAACTCAAGGGCTTTGAAAGAAGGCCACTGGGATGAAAGAAAAGCCTATCTATATGCAGCAAAATGAAGTCTCTTTTCTGATATGCAGAAATAATTATTCTCAAAGATGCTGTGGTCATTGCCTCCATTCCTTGCAGCAGAATAAGAAGTATAATAGTACACACAAGGGAGAAATCCTATATGTCCCTGGCAGTGTGTTGGAACATACCAGAGAAAATTAACAGCTTCAAGTCAGATAGGTTCCTGGATCTTAGAAACCT
Organism: Lepus europaeus; assembly: GCF_033115175.1. NCBI lineage: Eukaryota > Metazoa > Chordata > Mammalia > Lagomorpha > Leporidae > Lepus > Lepus europaeus. Next base: position 15,909,257 of record NC_084848.1, read on the forward strand.
CCTGTCGAGCATTCATCATTCAGTTCAGTTTTGTCAACTGGCCATATTTTCAATCAGATGCACACACACACTGTGAACAACCATCTGTAGTTATGCAACTCCATATGCACACACATACACACACACGCACACACACTACACACATGGCCCTGAAGTCGACACATGGCTACAATTTTCTTATTGTCCCAAATCGAATTTGAATATACAGTAAGCCAGCTGGATGATGATAGTTTTACAAGGTCTGGAGATAATTTATCAATTGAACTTCAAAGTTCTCTCAGTCTTTCTGCCTTGGTCATTATTAAGTAGGAAAATATGTAATCATCTAAGAAAAAAATATTAGATCTAGACTAAGGTCAACTATTCTTTAGACAATGTAAGTTTCTAAGATATCGTCAAACCCAATCTCCTTATTTTCTTGAGCTGTCATTCCTTCAAACACAGTCATCACATCCCTAATGTGTTTAGATATGAAGTGAAGGAGCCTATGGAGAGAAAATAAGGATGGGGCATATATTTGCTACCATTGCAATGCAATGAATTTAATAAGATGTGCCCCATCACAGGCTCACATAGTAGAAAATAGTTATTAGTTTGAAAATACATTCCTTGCTGAGATTGAAAAACAAAATATATCTGAAATATAGAAAAGTGCAAGGTTGAAAGAATGTGGGTAAAGCATGGAAGAATTTGAATATTTAGCTATCTCTGAAGGTTCAGAAGCACTTAATTCTTATGGAGCATTCATGTTGTGCAGGTACTCTGTAAAGCAAGTGTTTCTAATTTTGTTTTTAGGATAGCCTTGGAAATAAATACTCTCTTGATCCCTATTTTATATGTGAGGAAAGCTGGTATTAAACTGGTTAAGAAATTTTAGTTAGCAAATGCTAAAGTTGGCACACAGGAACAGGATGTCATGACCCTAAAGTCCACCCTCTTAAATAGCATACTGTGGGTGAGCAACAATGGGGACACTAGAGTTGACCTTTCCAAAGTAAAACAAATGCTACATTTGGCAGATGCTCAAAGTCCACCTTGTAACTTAAGCGAAAACAAAAAAAGAACATGGATATGTGACAGGTTAAGTACCAAGTCAGAATTTCTCTTGTTCTTGCTAACAATTCCGCAATTAAGTTGACTTTCAATTAGCAGATAGTTATTAGTTATTTAACACCTGTATTTTAATAGGACTGTTCTTTGGCATCATCCACAACAGAAATTAAAAAAAAAAGCATGGCAAATGTCTCCATTGTTAATAATTCAAGAGCAAGCTTAAGACATGTCCAAAATAATTTAAGGATAAGCCTCATGAACATCATATTCCAACAAGAGCATAAGAGAATATTTCCAGGAATATCTGTATTTTAACTGATAGTTAATAACTGACAGAATATGAGAGATTGAGATGGGCATAAGATTTTCTCAGCGGGACAAATGCTGAAATTGAAAGGGCCAAAGAGTGAAAGTTCAAGTCCAATGCAAAGGTCACCTTGTATATCACCCTGACTAGTAGTTATCCCTGAATTGTGTGAAGGAACAATGAGAAATAGTAAAACTGAGTCCTTATTGTGGAAATACATTTGCCTGAATTAGTTTTGTTCTTATATTTCTCACAAAATTCGTTGTTCATTATTGTACTAGGTTGTTCCAGTATTAAACTAGAGAGTCACCAATGGCCATGCTAATAATTGCTTGAACTGGAAATATCCAGCAAAGAATTCCATTCAGATGCCTTTAATGATCCTTAGTGTTAGGAAAGACTAAAATACCTCAAAGGAACAACAAAATTAAACATTTGCCATAGCAGTCTACACAAAATCATTATAGTCGTTGATACCATGGCTTTAAAGCAGTTGTTAGTACATTACCTGATGATATTCCCAAAGAATATCAAGAGGATTCAATGCACTAATCAGTAATAACAATTACCCAAAACATCTCCCCAAAACAACCAAGAGTATTGTTTTCTGTTTCCATGTGACTCTTCATATTCAATCGTTTATCACAAAATTATCAGCAGCATAACAATGGCCCTAAACAATTAAAGTTTTTAAACCCCAAAAATTACATTAATACATTGCTGTTAATAGTTTGTTTTAATGTAATATGTTCATGGAAAATACACATAATGAAAATTATGCATGAATTTCAAAACTTTTGTACCAGAATAAAATTATCTTTTAATTCTATGTCCTACAATTTTGTTGAAGTTCCTTCATGCACTTGATTTAAGGGAATAGGAAAATAGAAATGCAGTTTGTCCTTGGATTCACCACCAAGTTGATTATTATCTTTACTCCCACAAGTCTTATACTTTTTAAGTCCTTTTATTTCCCAGTTGTCTCTTTGTTCCCCTGTGGCCCACAGCTTAACTTTAACAGTAGGAAATTCAAGGAACTGAAATATCAAGTTTTCTTCCTTCTCAGAAGGTAGCATATGTCCTGCACATACACACACACTCATACACACACAGAGATTGTTTTAAATATATGTGAAAAATTTACATCAAGTTTTTCAGTTCTAGGGAGGTAAACTGAAGGGCCTCAGAATGTGCAGTAGTTTGTGGCCCGAAGATTGAAAATAAAGCAAATCCTGTAAACAAATTACTTGTACCTAAAAATAAACTTCTGGTGATTATTTTAAAAGGTAACAAAAATGCAAATATATTATCTAAATCACAGTTCTTGGTTAGTGTTAGCATCTGACTCAACACAGAATGAGTGATTCTGATGATTTTGTAAACATAGGTGCACCTAGTTTCCCTCAGTACAAGCACATTTGCAGGAAGATTTATTTTTTTCTCTTCAAACATAGCTCCAATATTAGCATTAAATTTAATCAAATATATTTTATAGAAATTTTATTCAAAATATATTTATGTAAGATAGTTTTGTAATACATGTTAGTATTAAGTCAACGGGGGTTCGAACTCAATCTTTAATTTAGATTTGCCATCTGATTAAAATCCTTAATAGTTCATAAAAACACCAACAGAATAAACTCCTTCTACAAAAGGGCTTCAAAAAGTTCATGGGTATATGGGGACACTTGTGGCACAGCATTTTAAATCACTGCTTGGGAGGCCTGCCTTCCATTTACAGAGTGCCTGGTTCAAATCCTGGCAACTGTGCACTTCCAATTAATCCAGATTTCTGCTACTGTGACCCCTTGGAGGCAGCAGGTGAGGTTAAGTCACTGGGTGCACAAGTAAGAAATTCAGATTGAGTTATAGGTTCCTGGCTTCAGCATGATCCAGCCTTGATGAATGCAGAAATTTGGGATGTCCAGCAGATGGAATCTCTCTCTCTCTCTCTCTCTTTCAGCCTTTCAAATAAACCCATTAACAATTTAAAAATTAAAAATCATGGAAAAATTGCATTATCTTTTATGTGTTACCATTTTTTACAAACTTTGTAAAGTCTTTTCACATATTTATACCTTCTATTTTCCTTCTAATATGTATTTTATGCTTTGTTACAACAGTAGACAAATATTGCTCATTTTGATTACCTATTCTACTCAAAACCATAATTTTTGTTTAATTTATTTAAAAATGTTTTGACAGGCAGAGTTAGACAGTAAGAGAGAGAGAGAGACAGAGAGAAAGGCCTTCCTTCCCTTGGTTTACCCCCCAAATGGCTGCCATGGCCGGCGTGCTGCACCGATCCGAAGCCAGGAGCCAGGTGCTTCCTTCTGGTCTCCCATGTGGGTGCAGGACCCAAACACTTGGGCCATCCTCCACTGCCTTCCCGGGCCACAGCAGAGAGCTGGACTGGAAGAGGAGCAACCGGGACAGAATCTGGTGCCCCGACCCAGCCTAGAACCCGGTGTGCTGGCGCCGCAGGCAGAGGATTAGCCTAGTGAGCCGCGGCACCGGCCAAACCCATAATTTTTTATTTCATTTACTATACCAAACCTAAAGTCCACCTTCCTAGAATGAATTTGAAAGCCTTCCTTAATCTAGTATTTTCTTACCTGGTCAAACTTGTTTACCTAAATAGTACAATGTTATCATTTTGTCTCATGCTATCCCTTCCCCACACACACATGCCCACTTCCACCACTTCATATTTTGCCTTCTTTTCTATGAAATCCTTGTATTTTGCTTCTCTGAATTCAACCACTCTTCCAAACCTCTGCTTAAATTCTCCCCTCTCTAGAATCATTCAGGACAATGCCTTTGATGAATCATTATTACCCTTACAAAAGAGTATTATAAATTTGATGTGTTGATGCTATCATATCTCATGTTTACTTTACTGTGTGAGAAGTACTTACTACAGTCCTACAAACCCAGAAAATCATTTATAGATATTGATTGACTAAGCTAATTATTAATGATGCTTCCATGGTTAATTTCCCTCTAACATCTCTAGAATTACTATCTATTATTACTTGTAAACTGAAGCAGTGGTCTTTTTTGATGTATAAGAATAGTTAGTAATATATCCAGGCAATAACTAAGCACAAAGGCCGGATGACATATTCATGGTTGTGTGAGAAAAAAATAATGACTATTGCATAAAATAGTATGATTAGGCAAATTGTGGGTAATAATAACCACGAATATCAAGATATTCCTACTGTGGTTCCTTAAAAACTGGAGCACAAGTCAAGTAAAGGCAATTATTATAATTAAAATGCAGTTCCAATGACACACACAGCCTTCTGCTAAATCAATGCTGTATGCTCAGTGGTGCCCATGGATCTGAATGATGAAGGGTAGGATATCACAATGGTTGCATTTTATTAGATGTGTAAGCAAACTACTGTTCTGCTCCTTATTTTGGAACAAAAACCTCACATACAGGGTGACATTTTAGGTGATGAATTCTTTCCTGAAAAATGTGGATGCATGCGTGTTGTAAACATTTTTGTGAAATTTAAATTACAAATTTCATTTCTCCTTTATATAGAGTTTATATTTCTGACTTGCTTTCTGCTTCTCAATAAATTAATTGCAAATTTTAAATTTTTCTATCTTACCTTCAAAATTATTATTTTTAAAAATTTTAATCCATGATCAAATGATGAAATTTATTCCATAAATCCCATGTTTACATTAATGGTGGTAAAAAGTTTTGATTTAGTTATTTTATTCATTTTCATGCTTTATTTTTTTTCTTTTCTTTTTTAAAGATTTATTTATTTATTTGAAAGAATTACAGAGCGGGAGGCAGAGGCAGAGAAAGAGAGAGAAAAAGAGAGAGATCTTCCATCCAATGGTTCACTCCCCAGGTGGCCACAATGGCCGGTGCTAGGCCGATCTGAAGCCAGGAGCCAGGAGTTTCTTTATGGTCTCCCACGCTGGTGCAGGGGCCCAAGCACTTGGGCCATCTCCTACTGCTTTCCCAGGCCATAGCAGAGAGCTGGATCAGAAGTGGAGCGGCCGGTTCTTGAACCAGTGCCCATATGGGATGCCGGTGCTTCAGGCCAGGGTGTTAACCCCACTGCGCCACAGCACCAGCCCCTTCAATGTAATTTTTCTGTCCTATCTAAAGGCCATATTTTCTAAGTTACACATCATTCCCATGGTAACTTAAAATAAATACATAATATTTGACATTTCAATTGCAGGAATAACAGATCTGTTTCCTTAAAGAAGCAGATGAGGTATGCTCCCAAAATTTGGCATTTAAGTTACATTATTTGATTTCTGAAATGAACTATACATAGCAAATGGCATCCCTTTCCATTGTGTTCATGCTTTATTTTTTAAATGTATACTCATTTATTTTTATATACTTGACAGGAGAATTAGAGAGAGGAAAAGAGAGAAAGGGAGAGGAAGAGACAGAGATTTTCACCCACTGGTTCACCCTCCAAGTGTTCACAATCGCCACAGACAATCCAAAACAGGAAGTCTGGAACTCAATCTAAATTTGCCATGTTAGTGACAAGGATCCAAGAACTTTAGTCATCATTTTCTATTCCCAGGATGTATTAAGAAGAAGCTGAATCCGAAGTAGAGTGGCCAGAACTCAAATTGGCTCTCCAGTAAGGGGTGCATCCCAAATGGTGTTAGCCTTATGTTCCAAAACACCCACCCATATTTTCTTGCTGTAATGTTGGTTCAACTGCATTTTAAGAACATTTTTGTACTGACAAACCATTAATTAAATCTTGAAATTTTTTTTTCTATTTTCAGTTTTGATCATATCTTCCCCTCTCTCATTATTTCTGGTTTTCTACAGTTTAAAAATCACAAAGAGCAGTAAACTTAGTCAAATCCTTAACAACTTTGTAAGGGTTAGATCCACTTTTATAAAGAGCAGGAAGAAAAATGAGCAGCTGTGCTCCTTAGTATTGTTTTAGACTTTAAAGCCTTTTAAATTTGAGCAAAAATTATTGTTTTAATAGTGGGCACCCGTAGAGATTGACAGAGAAATTGCTTATCCATAGTAAAAGACATGCAGTTCCCCAGAGCATATGTCTATCTGTAATAACTTGTCAGATCAGGTGGAACTCGGACAGAAATGGCAGTTATTAGCATGTGGCCACTTTTGACACTGTGGTTGAAATAAAGACCTGAACATTTGATGAGAGCCATTTTCAGCAGTCTCTTCTGCACATACTTTTCTGAGCATCTAGATAAACTGGGATCTTTTCTGCATTTGTACAGGATTAATTATAGGAACAAAATCTTAACACTACTTCAACCAAATAAGAAGCATCAATATGTCCTCTTGAAGTAGAATGATAAGGACAGGGACATAGAAATTCCCCTTATGGTTGTAGACGTGCCTCAAATTTGAGGGATGGATGACCATTTTTATAGGTGGAAATGAAAGCAGATAAAAAACAACAAAGCAGGTCATCCCTGATGACCTCATTTGAACTCTTCAATTGACATAGGCCAAAAATCAATTGCATGGGGCCGGTGCTGTGGTGCAGCGGGTTAAAGCCCTGACCTGAAGCACCAGCATCCCATAGGGGCGCTGGTTCTTGTCCCAGCTGCTCTTCTTCCCATTCAGCTCTCTGCTATGGCCTGAGATAGCAGTAGAAGATGACCCAAGTACTTGGGCCCCTGCACCCACGTGGAAGACCTGGAAAAAGCTCTTGGCTCCTGGCTTCAGATCAGCACAGCTCCAGCCCTTGGGCCATCTGGGGAGTGAACTAGCAGATGGAAGGCCTCTCTCTCTGTCTCTACCTCTCTCTGTAACTCTGTCTTTCAAATAATTAAAATAAATATTTAAAAAGTAGTCAATTGCACATCCTTGGACTTCCCAACATTCTGAGCCCCTTAAATTCACTTACATGTTTAGATATTTATGAACTGAGTTCTTATCACATAAAATTCTTGTGTTCCTCTTTGGTAAGCCACAATGATTTTTCTGGACACAGACACCAACAGGGTAGCTTTTGCTCATCCCTCTCTCCTGATCTATAGTAGGTCTCTTCCACACAGTTTGACATGTAAAATTGACATCATGTTTGGACAGAATGACTTCAGAGAACTGATCCCACTATAATTTCTCCTCAGTGTTAAGTGTGAGCTGTCTGTCTAATAAAGTGAAGGGACAATCATCATTTCCATATGTCAGTTATGGGTTCCATAAGGAACCCACACCAATATGAACTTAACATTACACTTCAGGTCTTCCCCCCTCTTGCTAAGGAGCCCAAATATCCTTTGCATTTTCCTTCCTTCATCTACCTCAGGGTGGCTTTGGCATGATTACACAACCCTGAAGTTTTAATCTGGAAGGAACCTGCTTCTAGCTGATTATCAAACTAACCCGTCTTGGATGTGAGTTTTTCAAAAGTCCCCCTTTCATTACGGGTGGTCATGTACCATGGCAGAGTGCATAAAAAGGAACATGGATATATTAACTACCCCTCAAATTATATCCTATAAGGAGCTGCCTCGTCTATCCCACCTGAAATATTCACCTTGGGGGAGTGATCGCCTCAGGAGCAGGATGCAAAAGCAGGTACTTGGCACAGTCATTAGGTCATGATTTAGGACAATGGCATCTTATATCAGAGTGTCAGGTTGAGTCCTGACCACTCTGCTTCTAATTTGGCTTCCTGCTAATGCCACTCTGAGAGGCAGCTAATAATAGCTCAGATACTTGGGTCCCTGCCACCATACGTGGGAGAGTTAAATTGAGTTCCAGGCTCCAAGCTTTGGCCTGCCTAGCCCTGGATTTTGCAGTTGTAGACATTTGGGCAGCTAACAAATAGATCTAAGATCTTGCATCTTGCTATATTTCTCCTTCCCCTTCCCCCTGCCTCAAGTAAAATCAACATGAATTAATTATCTAAGAAAATAAACAGGTTGCAGTATAGATGTAAACCCCAGTTCAGTTTTAATCAGCATTTCTAAGGCTAATTGTTTGTTGTGACCATCCTATTGAAGTGTTTACCTCCAGAAAAAATGTGCATCAACTTTTTGTCCTTGCGTGGCACTTTGTCAGTGAATTGTGATTTACAAAGCATTCCTTAACAACAGTTAAAATTAAGTCCCACTTCACTTTGATAATACGAAAATCGTCTTTTCTACATGCTTTCCCTTGATTTTGATGTATTGAATTTAAGTATTTCAATCCAATGGAAAATGCTAATTATGTTTTCCAAATAATCCTAAAATCTCCAACAAAACTCATTATACACACACACACACTCACAGAGAGAGAGAGAGAGAGAGCTCAAAACCCTGAATAAAGTAACAAGGAATAAAAACTTACCAAGGAAATGGAAAAGGACCTCTCATAGCTTAACCTGTTTTGAGAATATGCCTGTTAAATAAATTTTACACGTGATCTGAAGTGTGAGCCAAGGAAGTACATATGGTGAAACTTTAGCAAATACTTGCTAGGGGAGTAACCCACAGAGGAATTAAAGATCCTAGCCACATATTTAATTTTTTCACCCAAACTGTTAAGTTATGTCATTTTTCACTGGAGAATGTAAGCTGGCTAATGGATTTAACACTACCATTTGGTCTAATTTCCTGATGTCTGCTCCAATCATTGTATAAGCCTCTTTATAGAGAAATAAAAAAACTTAGAACTTTATCTACTTGTTTTTGGGGCTCTCACACAGGCACTCTGCTATTTCTTACTTATTGAAAGCTGATGTTGGCTTACAGAGAAAAGATTTGGGATAAAGATGAGTTTAAGGTGGTTCACCTATCCCAGATGAAAATATTTTTCAACACAAGCCATGCTTATAAGCCAATATAGAAAGTCTAAAAGAAAGAAAAGTGCTTTTTACACTAATTATATAAATATATTTTCTGCTTTCAGTAATTTTCATGATTTCCTACCTAAATCTAATTTTATCTTCTAAATTTTGTGTTATTTTCTCTAACTCAATCTCTATGTCAATATTAATTATCTAGCAATTAATTATCTGCATTCTTCTAAAGCTCTGAGAAGACATTTTTAGTTTACCTTTCCCAGATGAGATGATCCTTATTTGAAACAACTATGTTTGCCCACAAAGAGTTTTAAGTAGGGCTTTGAAGTTTTTTAAAAGTTTTGAGGTCCTGATTCTTTGCAGGCCATATACAAACCTAGGAATTTAATTAAAATGTTTCACAGCATTCATTACTAACCTAAATGATAATGGAGACTGAATGACACTTCAGAGAAAGACCTGAGTTCAGTCATAGATCTGTTGCTTATGAGCTGTGTGAATTTGGATTTTTCTAAGTTTACTTCTATCTAAAATAGATAATGTTTTCATTTTCACAAGATTATTAAGAGAAGTTGATACACTTTCAAAGATTCAGTGGAATGTTCAAAAATAATGAATGATCCAAATTACTCAGTTTCAGTTAGTTATTATTAATGAATTATTAAAATGATAATTTCATGTGGTTCCTTCATATCACTGATTTTATATGCAGAAAAATATGTGGTTTCAACCATGTTAGTATAGTAAGTTTAGTGTTCCTCATAAACTTGGAATGCTTCCTCATCTACTTTTTTTTTAAAGCTGTATTTATGTATTTATTTGAAAGGCAGAGTACAGTGACCTTGAGGTAAACAGCTCCAGATTTGTGGATGGTCTCCGAATAAAGCAGCCTGATTAAATATATGCATGTATACATATACGTAGCCTAAGTCAATTCAAGTGTGATTTCCATAGCTTCTACCGAAATAAAACTTTTTTTAAAGATTTTATTTATTTATTTATTTATATGAAAGTCAGAGTTACACAGAGAAAGGAGAGGCAGAGAAAGAGAGAGAGAGAGGTCTTCCATCTGATGGTTCACTCCCCAGTTGGCTGCAACGGCCGGAGCTACGCTGATCCAAAGCCAGGAGCCAGGAGCTTCCTCCGAGTCTCCCATACATGTGCAGGGGCCCAAGGACTTGGGCCATCCTTTACTGCTTTCCCAGGCCACAGCAGAGAGCTGGATCAGAAGTGGAGCAGCCAGGTCTGAAAGTGGTACCCATATGAGATGCTGGCACTGCAAGCAGCAGCTTTACCCGCTACACCACAGTGCAGGTCTTCTTCATCTGATTTTATGACAGAAGAAGCAAACACTTATTTTGAAGTTCTCTTTCAGGATTGTCGTTCTGTTGTTAGTCACTATAGTTATGCCATCCTGAATGCCTACTGCTTATTCACAGGGTCACTTTTTAGTTTAATACACACATTTTAAAGGGAAATGCTAGACTTTCAACTTGCCATGAAAGCTCATTCTACCAAAGCTCATTCACGTATAACATTAACAGTAAATTTGTTGGTTTATTTTTTTAACTTGCAATTATTTTTCACTGTATTTCAAAATAATTTACTAGCTCTGTAGAAACATAAGTAGGTAGATAGATCAATCAATAAATAAATAAAGTGCATAAAATCCCACATTCAATAGGAATACGATTGTCACATAAAATAAGGTAATGGTTACTGTCAATGAGCCCTTTATCTCACTCACAGTTTCCTGGAAGTGAAGGGAATACAGGAACCAAAAAGGACCATGGAGCTATAAAAGAAGTTGGAGATGAAAATGGACTGAGTTAAGGAAGAACATTAAAGAAAATGTAGTAGATGCCCCAAACTACCCTTGCTATTAATACATCATAGTTCATTCAATTCAACCAGTGACTTTTTTTTTTACTTTTATTCAATAAATATAATTTTCCAAAGTACAACTTTTGGATTATAGTGGCTTTTTCCCTCCATAACCTCCCTCCCACCCACAACCATCCCATCTCCCACTCCCTCTCCCATCGCATTCTTCATCAAGATTCATTTTCAATTATCTTTATATACAGAAGATCTACTTAGTATTTACTAAGTAAAGATTTCAACAGTTTGCACCCACACAGACACACAAAGTATAGAGTACTGTTTGAGTAGTAGTTTTACCATTAATTCACATAGTACAACAGATTAAGGACAGAGATCCTACATGGGGAGTAAGTGCACAGTGACTCTCATTGTTGATTTAACAATTGACACTCTTATGTATGACGTCAGTAATCACTTGAGGCTCTTGTCATGAGTTGCCAAGACTATGGAAGCCTCTTGAGTTCATCAACTCCAATCTCATTTAGACAACAACCAGTGACTTTGTGAAGTCCGTGGTACTCTGCTCATTTTGGAGAATTGTAATTGGTGGTAATAGTTGCATAGAGACTAAAATAAATAGGATTCACACTCAAAACTACCTGAATCCACTGCTTGGTATTCCAAGGAGAATGAGTTCCTCTTTTACTTTAGATTTCTCTTGCAGATAAACCTATGCAATTTTTGTAGTTCCCATCCTTCCCTGGAAAATGATGCAAGAGAAATATTGTTAAAGAACTAGGCTGGCAAAGGAGTTAGAGAATGTTGATGAAGGTGAATCCCACATGTGGACACCAGGGCATCTGGAAAAGGTGAGATTTTATTACTCCGTGAACAGACAGTGAGTCTCCTTTCACACAGCTGGGTTCCATGAACAGATTATCTACTCTCTCTCTCTCTCTCTCTCTCTCTCTCTCTCTGTGTGTGTGTGTGTGTGTCTCCCCTGTCTCTCATTCATCCTCTGCATTCTCTCTCCCTCTTCCTCTCTTACCACCTTTAAACTGAAAGGGAAGTGGAGGCAGGAAGATGACTCATTCACTACTTCTGCACGATAAGAGCCACGACACTGATAAACACCTCCTCACCTATAAAATTCCTCCTCACCTATAGTGCTCAAGACTTTTCTTGTATACCCGCCTAACACCAATGGATGTTAGGGGAAGATGTATTTACCAATAAGAACTCGTATACTTACTTTTGTCCTTTGAAATTATCCTAATACAAATTGCAGCATTGTACTATTCAAACACCTTGAAAGAAATATAATGTCTTGACCACTTTCAGTTAAAGACAAAATTCACTTTTTCCTTACATAGATATTTTAATATGGCAGTTCTTCAAAACATAACACACATCTTAAAATTCTTCACAAAGTTTATGAAAAATACTATGAAAAATTATGCATGGATATCAGAGCAATATGGCACCAAAATAAATGATAATTCCATTTCCAATGAACTTTCTGAAACACCCTCTTTAATATAAATGGCAAACATTTCTCCTCCCTCCACTGCTACCATCCTAGTACAAGTGAGTTTCTTCAAAAACTACCATCATTGCCTCCAACCAAAAATTCTTTCTCCCAGAGCTGTGTTTCAAAATCTAAGCCTGACCACTCCTTAACACAAAGTTATCCCAGCGCATTCTTCTGAGAATTCAGTCTTGGGGTCAGCATTGTGGTGTAGCAGGTAAAGCCACCACCTGTGATGCTGGCATCCCATATGGGCACTGGTTCCTGTTCTGGCTGCTCCACTTGATCTAGTTTCCTGCTAATACACCTGGGAAAGCAGTGGACAATGGCCCAAGTGCTTGGGCCTCTATGCCCATGTGGGAGACCTGGAAGAAGCTCTTGGCTCCTGGCTTCATTTTGCCTCGGCACTGGCTGTTGCAGCCATCTGGAGAGTGAACCAGTGGATGGAAGATCTCTCTCTGCTTGCCTCTGCCTCTGCCTCTCCCTCTCTGTAACTCTGCTGTTCAAATAAATAAACAACCTTTAAAAAAGTAAAAAAAAATTCAGTGCAATTTTTATTTTAGATTTTGTCATTAATTACCACTAAAGACCTAGATACTCAACCCCCTCCCCAAGTAAGCTTTCATCTCACTCTTTCTATCTTCATCTCCTATCACTCTGCTCCTGACTCCACAGTTATCTCCACTGCTTCTTGTAAGTATCAAACACAATCCAGCCTCAGACCCTTCACAACCACTGTTTTCTCTTTCTCCCATCTCAGCAGAATTTGCATTATTTATTCAAATCTTGGTTGAAAAATCATTTTCTCAAGACACCTCACATAACAGATCTCTCCAAAATATATCCTCCTCTCACCACTTTCTAATTTATTTTTTTAATATTTCATTTATTTATTTGAGAGGTAGAGTTACAGACAGTGAGAGAGACAGAGAGAAAGGTCTTCTGTCTGTTAGTTCACTCTCCAAATGGCAGCAACGGCCAGAGCTGCGCCGATCTAAAGTGAGGAGCTAAGTGCTTCCTCCAGGTCTCCCATGCGGGTGCAGGCAAAGAACTTTGGACATCTTCTACTGCTTTCCCAGGCCACAGCAGAGAGCTGGATTGGAAGAGGAGCAGCCAGGACTAGAACCAGCGCCCATATGGAATGCTGGCGCCACAGGTGGAGGATTAACCTACTGCGCCATGGCGCCAGCCCCAGCACTTTCTAATTTCTGAGAGCATGTGCCATGCTTACTTCTTTATCACCAATCAACCCTACCAATTTCTGGAGAGAGTCCATGAGTATAGAATTTTTGTTTGGCTTTTTGCTGTATCATCTGATCTTAAAGCCCTGCCTGACATACAGAATGTATTCAATAAATATTATTGGGTAAATAAATAAATTTGTGAAACAATTATATTGACTTGATTAACTTCATTGCAAAACAAACATTGATGGCCACTCAGTCCATTTCATGTTTTATTTACAGCTCTGGTGACTCAAATGCAAGAGCACATTATTCATTAATCCACTCACTTTTGTTGTGTCTATTATTTCATGGGTGCCAGAGCCCATTATTTCTCATTCTTTCTTGCTTTAAAATATCTTTAAAATTTCAGGGAAAATCTCTAAAATTCAGTTTCTAAGTCATTTATATTTTCAATATTTATATTAATCTTTCTATATTCTAATTTACATGAGAAGCATGTCGGGATGGTTAATTTCATACATCAACATGGCTAGTTTATGTTGTCTGATTGCTTGGTCAAACACCAATACTTTGAAAGTATTTTTAGCATTAATTCGATTAGTAGATTTTGGTAAGTATTTGCAGCCTTCCCCTGACCCCCATAATGTAAAGGAGACTCACCGGATATGTTTTATGCTTTAAGAGCAAAGACTGAAGTTTCCTGAGTAAGAATCAATTATGCTTCAAGACTGCAACACAAAAATTCTGAATTTCCAGCCTATAGATCTCTATCTCAACATGGAAAATCAACTCTGACATGAATTTCCATGTAGTGAACCTGCTGTATAGTTTTCAGACTTGCCAGGCCCCACAAGTGTGTAAGCCAATTTCATAAAATAAATCTATTGATCTCTCATCTATCTATATCTGTATCTATACCTATCTATCTATATATTATCTATCCTACTATTTATATTTCTCTAGAGAATCCTAATACAACATGTGATGATTTGATTTCTTAGAAATAGTAATTGATTGGACTTCTGAAAATTCATCTAGTAGCTGTAGGATCTGCACACAGCAGCTAACCTTATTGCAGCAAAATCCACAGAGGGAAATCATGTGCAATCCACAGAATGCTGACTCCTGAACAAATGACACGAAAGGGAATGGGAATGTTTCCTAACCCTTTCATTGCTTCAATGTGGGAAATAAATCATAACTACCTTAAAAAAGCAGCCATTCCCATCATATTTCAAAATTCTGAGAGAGGTAATTACACTAATTCAGTATCCAACACCCTTTCCACTACTGAGGTCTTAGTAAGGAAATTAGAATTCAGCAGCACTGAGAGCACTTCCCATTTTTCACTTGACCTTGAATTAAACAAATTTTTTTTCAGTTTCCAATATTTGTTCCCACATTTATCAAATTTAGGAATAAATAAAATAATGATAAGTAAATCCACCAATTAACTTGTGAGAAGTGACCTGATAAAAAACTTGCTTAGCTTTTAAAAGAGAAAGAGAGGAGGAGATTTACCAACAGTCTATGGCAGAAATCACCATCAGGAATGTAGTGATTCATTCCTGCCTTCGGACCCAGAATAGGGATAAGACACTGAGGAAATGTTTTTCTTTACCTTTTCTATGTAGGGATGGGTGTGTGTGTGTGTGTGTGTGTGTGTGGAGAGAGAAAGAGGAAGGAAGGGAGGGAGGGAGGGAGAGAGATAGATACAGGTTTTTCAATTTGACCAGCCTACATAAGTTGGTTTCAGAGAACTTGGATAGAGCAACTCAGGAAGTTCATTTCCTTTAGGTAAATCTGAAGTCCTTCAGTGCTTTCCTGTCCTCACTGCAATCCACACTCACAGCTGCCTTTGGAGTATTGACCTTTATTGAGAAGCCATGTAATGCAGTATTAAAGGATGAGATTCCATACAGCACAGCTGTCCTTAAGGAAATTTTCAACCTGTCTAAAGCTAAAAGTCTTCTGTGAAACAAGAAAGCTGGTGGTACTTGGCATCTTGGGTTGTCAGGATAAAGGAGTCAGGACATGCCAAGAAGATAGCAGTTGATCAATTTGTATTAATTATGTCTTACATAGTTCTGCTGTTAGAGACATGGACATAGATACTTACACTGAATGAAACATAGAATTTGTAAGGAAAATTAAATATTAAATAATCAGATAAAAACGAATTATTATTTCATTGGAACTAAAACAGTGAAAATTGAGAAGCTGATGAGTGCTGGGATGGTTAGAAATATCCCTGTGACACAAACTTTTTCATGAAAGTGATTTTGTATTTGGAGACTTAGAAAAAATGTGAATAACTGTTCAACAATGTAACATATTAAAAGACAAAATGAAAATAACCAGAATGTGTGCCACCACCTACCTAACCAAAGTGAATCCATTTTGGAAATGCAGATTAAACTGTCAAGGTGTTTAAAAGTCTCTGCCATTAGAGACCAGTCATCTCCAATCTAACTTAAAATCACAAAATTCTTCCTTATTAATATTTATTTTTAATATTTATTGTTTTATTTGAAAGGCAGAGTTAGAGAGAAGGGGAGACAGAGAGAGAAATCGTCTATCTGCTGGTTCACCCCCAAATGGCTTCAACGGCTGTGTCTGGGTCAGGCCAAAGCCAGGAGCCTGGAACTCGATCAGGTATCACACATGGGCCATCTTCTGTGGGTTTCCCATGTTCGTTAGCGAGGAACCATATCATTGAACCAGCACTCATATGAAATGCCATCATTCCAGGCAATGGCTTAACCCACTGTGTCACAATGCCACCCCCTCCTTATTAAATTTAAAATTCAAAACTCAGGTAGTAGGTGTTTAGCCAATTAATTAAGATGACCACCTGTCACACTGGAGTACCTGGAGTTAGTGTGTGGCTCCAGCTCCTGACTCCAGTATTCTGTTGAAGACCTAGAGACAATGGTGATGGCTCAAGCAGTTGAGTACTACTTGTGGGAGACCTATAGTGAGTTTTCAGCTCCTAGTCTTTGGCTCTGGCACAGTCCTAGCCATTGTAGTCAGTTAGGGAGTGAAACAGCTGATAGCTCTCTTCTACTTTCTCTCTCTCTCTCTCTCTCTGTGTGTGTGCGTGTGTTTGTGTGTGTTTGTGTCTGCCT